>NC_139560.1:76960576-78160576 GCF_965112155.1 Podarcis liolepis | reverse complement strand
CATCATCTCCAACTCTGCTCAGGACTATTTCCCAGAGAACACTATGGCAAATGGTTTCTGTTGTGCTATTACGCTGGTAGCTGCAGATATTTGGCATGCAGGGCAGATGGCGGTTATTCTCGTTCGAGGGTCCGTAGCCAAACGCCAGGACATTCTTTTTCTTCTTTTCACAGATTCTCTGAACGACTCTTGCCACGACATCCTCCTGACTGGAAACCTGCAAATGCAGCAAAAAAAAAAGCATCATTTTCATTAGCAGGTGCCTGAAAGAGCCAAACAAACTGGATATTACTGTGTGGTAAAAGCTATGGTTTTCCCAGTAGTGATGTATGGAAGTGAGAGCTGGGCCATAAAGAAGGCTGATCGCCGAAGAATGGATGCTTTTGAATTATGGTGCTGGAGGAGACTCTGGAGAGTCCCATGGACTGCAAGAAGATCAAACCTCTCCATTCTGAAGGAAATCAGCCCTGAGTGCTCACTGGAAGGACAGATCGTGAAGCTGAGGCTCCAATACTTTGGCCACCTCACGAGAAGAGAAGGCTCCCTGGAAAAGACCCTGATGTTGGGAAAGATGGAGGGCACAAGGAAAAGGGGACGACAGAGGACGAGATGGTTGGACAGTGTTCTCAAAGCTACCAGCATGAGTTTGACCATGCTGTGGGAGGCAGTGGAAGACAGGAGTGCCTGGCGTGCTCTGGTCCATGGGGTCATGAAGAGTCGGACATGACTAAATGACTAAACAACAACAACAACAGTTCCGCAAGAGAAAACAGCCCCCCCAAATGCCGCCAACATGTGACTCGAGCACTCCACAATGATGCCTGCTTGCACAATTTATATGGAGAAATTACTTAAGCTGAGCCTGCCAAACAGAAACTTGTTGGCATGGACTAGCAACGCACAATTCAAATATATTATAGGCTGTTTCACACAGACAAATATTTGAAGAAGGGAACTCACAACTGCAGAAAGTGAAGTGGCTAATATACCTTGAGATTGCATTCTGTGCAGCATAATGCAGGTTGTGAAGTGTATTGTAACCCAAATAAACTTTTTTTGCGGGGAAGAGTCACTGTTTTTCTTTGCTGTTGTGGTATGTATTTTTGTGTTTTTTATATTATTATATTGTGATCTTCAGATGCAGGGCAGTAAAGAAAATTTTAAAATGATGATACTAATGCCGACATGGCCATAGCTAACTGCGACTTCCGAGCATGTGAACATGCCTCCGATGAGAGGCCTCTTGTAGATTATCAACTGTGTGGGTTCCATGTTTGTTGTCTGCTGGGTCTCTCACAACATCTGCTGCGAGTCCAGGGCCGGATTTAGGTTTGATGAGGCCCTCAGCTCCTGAAGGTAACGGGGCCCTTTATATGTCCAGCTGTCCTTTGTCAACAACCAATTGCCGCTGTTTTTTTGTGTTGAATATACGCTATATGGTAACTTATGGACCTAATAGGTATTTAAAGCCATTTGCACATAACAAAATATGTATTTTATCAAGGTAATTGTTGAACTGAAATACAATTAAGAAGAAGTATATTAATAGTGAAATACAGGCGGGGCCCATTACTTACATCATAGGAGCCTACACAACACAAAACTAAACACTGTTGCTGTATGTAGGTTTTATTTTATTTGTTTTTTTAATCATATTTTGGAAATGTACGTCCAGTTTTTTCCCCTCTTTTAATTTTTTGGGGGCCCCTAAGAGAGTGGGGCCCTAAGCTATAGCTTGTTTAGCGTATACGTAAATCCGGCACAAGAGGGACACGGGGGGGCGCTGTGGGTTAAACCACAGAGCCTAGGGCTTGCTGATCAGAAGGTCGGCAGTTCGAATCCCTGTGACGGGGTGAGCTCCGGTCGCTCGGTCCCTGCTCCTGCCAACCTAGCAGTTCAAAAGCACATCAAAGTGCAAGTAGATAAATAGGTACCGCTCTGGCGGGAAGGTAAACGGCGTCTCCAATGTGTTGCTCTGGTTCGCCAGAAGCGGCTTAGTCATGCTGGCCACATGACCTCTGCGCCGCAACCCCAGAGTCGGTCATGATTGGACCTAATGGTCAGGGGTCCCTTTACCTTTACCTATATTAATACTGAAATACAGGCGGGGCCCATTACTTACATCATAGGAGCCTACACAACACAAAACAAAACAAAACAAATCAAAACAAAACAAAACAAAACAAACACTGTTGCTGTATGTAGGTTTTATTTTATTTGTTTTTTTTATCATGATTTGGAAATGTATGTCCAGTTTTTTTCTCTTTTAATTTTTTGGGGCCCCCCCAAGAGAGTGGGGCCCTAAGCTATACCTTGTTTAGCGTATATGTAAATCCAGCACAAGAGGGATGCGGGGGGGGGGGCGCTGTGGGTTAAACCACAGAGCCTAGGGCTTGCTGATCAGAAGGTCGGCGGTTTGAATCTCTGCGATGGGGTGAGCTCCCGTCGCTTGGTCCCTCCTCCTGCCAACCTAGCAGTTTGAAAGCATGTCAAAGTGCAAGTAGATAAATAGGTACCACTCTGTTTTATTGGCAGAGGGAACCGGCGTACAGCTTCTGGGTCATGTGGCTAGCATGACTAAGCCGCTTCTGGCGAAACCAGAGCAGCGCACGGAAACGCCATTTACCTTCCCGCCGGAGCGGTTCCTATTTCTCTACTTTCACTTTGACATGCCTTCGAACTGCTAGGTTGGCAGGAGCAGGGATCAAGCGACGGGAGCACACCCCATCGCAGGGATTCAAACCGCCGACCTTCTGATCGGCAAGTCCTAGGCTCTGTGGTTTAACCCACAGCGCCAAGGGGTCCCTTTACCTTTACCTAAATCTGGCACTGTGCAGGTCTTCAAGCTGAGGCCGCCCTGTTGGTTTTAAAAACCTGGTCCCTTTACAGTGGTACCTTGGGTTACATATGCTTCAGGTTACATACACTTCAGGTTACAGACTCCGCTAACCCAGAAATAGTGCTTCAGGTTAAAAACTTTGCTTCAGGATGAGAACAGAAATTGTGCTCCAGCGGCGCAGCGGCAGCAGAAGGCCCCTTTAGCTAAAGTGGTGCTTCAGGTTAAGAACAGTTTCAGGTTAAGAACACACCTCCAGAACAAATTAAGTACTTAACCCGAGGTACCACTGTAATTGCTGGCCTTATGCATTTCTTGTGCCAGGGCCTGGGAGAGCTTCCTGTGGCCCCCCTCGTCCCCAAGCAAAGAGGGGGAGCCCAGCCCCAGCAAGGAGCCAGCTGGTACCACAGCCCAGCCCGTTCTCGGGCCTGGCGGCCTCCCTCCCTCCCTCCTTACCTGCTGAAAGGTGAGCAGCGGAGGAGGAGCCCTGGCCCCGGCCGCCCGCCCCACGAGGCACCGCTCCACCAAGGCGCGGTAGTCTTTGGGGTCGCCGTCTTGCAGCAGAGGCTGAGGCGGGGCTCCCGGGGGAGCGGCCGCCTGCAGGCGCCGGACCAAGGCTTCCAGCGGCAGCAGCTCCGCGTAGCAGCTCCGCAGCAGCGCCCGCACCGCCCGGCAGCGCGGACGACGCGCCATGAGGGAGCGCGAGGAAGAAGGCGCGAAGCGAGGGGCGGCTCCGCATGGTCGCCTCGCCCCGCCTCGCCCCTCAAACGCGGGTCGCCAGCTGTTGCTGGACTACAACTCCCATCATCCTCAGGGAAGTTTGAGAAACACCTGCTTTGAGGGCATGGGAAATGCAGGCAAGCCGCGGAAAAGCGCTTTGGCGACGTTGTTTTGCAGCGCCGCCCTCCCCCTTGTGATATGCACTAAGCGGTTTTGTTGCATCTGGCTTTTTTTTTATTCATTTCTCGATCCTAGTCAGGGCTGGATTAGGTTTGATGAGGCCCTAAGCTACTGAAGGTAATGGGGCCCTTTATATATCCAGCTGTTCTTTGTCAACAACCAATTGCCGCTGCTTTTGTGTGTTGAATATATGCTATATGGTAACTTGTGGACCTAAAGCCATTTGCACATAACAAATAGGAGCCTACAAAACACTGTTGCTGTATGTAGGTTTTATTTTATTTGCTTTTTATCTTAAAATTTGGAATTGTACACCTAGGGGTTTTTTCCCTTTGAATTTTTCTGGGGCCCCCAAGAGAGTGGGACCCTAAGCTATAGCTTGTTTAGCGTATACGTAAATCTGGCACTGACCTAGTACAATATTGGATTTGTTTCATTCATTTCCAACCTTGGCTTTTCCATTTGCCCAGGAAGGTGGGGGACTCTGCTGCGCAGCTGCTCTTTTTAAAAAACAAATTAGTGGTGTGTTTTGCATTTTTTAAAAAATAAGTTAAAGGGAAGAAATCATAGGGTTGGGGAGTGGACCACAAGGATCATTTAGCACAGCTGATGGCAGAGGACCTTGCAGGCTCTCTCATAAGTCAACTTCCAATCTTCTAAAGGCAGAATACACCATGGCATTAGCATACATCACCTCAGCCTATGCGAAAGGAACAAACTGCCTGGCTCCATCCTCTACTAACTTGCATCATCCATATACTTGCAAGTCATAATTACACGGACGTCAGGGAATTCACAACCTCTTCACAGCAATGACATTGGACAAACACCAGCAAGCAGATTCTTTGGGGTGGCTTTCCCTTTGGTTCGGGGATCAGTGGTTCCACTTACCTCCCCCCTCACACCCCCACTGCCTGCTTCCCTCATGTCCAGAAGGCAGAACCTCAATAACAGTTCAGCCTCAACTTGCTCCTACCTCCCAAGCATGGGAAACAGAATGGCATGGAGAAGCAAGATTCTCGATGGCTATGTATGCAGAGGCGATGTGTGAGCCTGCAATCCCAATTTAACCAATGAGACAATCCTTCTGTATAGCATCCTGAACTCATTCCAAGGTGGTTATGAAGGACAGCAGCATGTGCTTGCAATGTTTCACCATTATTCTTTCAGTAATTCTTTAAAAAATCTTAATTGTAGGTGGGGTGGTGGAGGAATAGCAACTTGCCTAAGGCCACTTCCATACGATACATTTGAAGAACTGTTATACAGTGGTACCTCGGGATGCGAACGGGATCCGTTCTGGAGCCCCGTTCGAATCCTGAATGGAACGTAAGACACGACGGCGCATGTCGCATTTTGTCACTTCCGAACATGAGCGTGTTGTCATTTTGAGCGTCTGCACATGTGGGAGCGGCGAAATCCAGAAGTAATGCGTTCCGTTACTTCCGGGTTGCCGCGGAGCGCAACCCAAAAGCGCTCAACCTGAAGCACATTCAACCCGAGGTATGACACCCGCGTCCACTTCTGGATGCGAACGGGGCTCCAGAACGGATCCCATTTGCATCCAGAGGTACCACTGTACCAGTTTAAACAGTCATGGCTCCTCCTTCCCACAAAGAATGCTGGGAACTTAATTTTGTTAAGGGTGCTGAGAGTTGTTAGCAAAGCTTTATTTCCCTCACAGAGCTACAATTCCCCAAGTTTCCCCAGGAAGAGGGATTGTTCACAAGTATGAACATATGCATTTTTTAAATGAAACAGAATGTGATGAGTACTCTTCAACAACGTAATGAGAATGTCAAGTAGAGACCACAAAAGCATACCCATAAACATTTATTTACATGGAATGAAGGAAACAAATATCATTGACTGGATGGGAGGCTAACCAGGTCTCTCTGAATTGACAGGACACTTTGATGTTCCCAAATACACTCCTCATTCAAGTTTAAAAATAAAACATGTTCATTTAAACCAAACAATGTTTGCACTGCAAATTATTCAGCTAATCACTGATATTCTGTACTTTTAGACACCAAACAGAAAAACAAACATGTGCTATTAATATTTCTGCCAAGAGGTTATTCTTTATAATTTGAAAACAATAAGAAGCTTCTACCAGTTTGAATTTATTGGAAATTTAGATTTATGGCCTACTTCTCCCATCAAGTACTCTTGGGGCCTTTGATTTTTTAGTAAGTGTTTAAATCTTTCCCAGCGAAATCCATGGGAATGAACTCTGACTGCTTTGTGCCCATATTTTAAGTTTACATTCAACTTAGTAGTACAACAATTTTATTAAGTTTACCGTAATTCTGAAAAAACAAAAGTTTTTTCTTTAAAAAAAGAGATTACAAAGGCACTTGTTAGCACTTCAAAATATTACTACTTGCCAGAGAAACCACAGCAAGTAAGGAAGGAATGTTGAAAGACAAAGCTACCCAAATGCAGAACTTCAGGGTTTTGGGAACGACTTCAGAAACTTTCAGCATCCAGATAAACCGAAAGCTGAAGACAAAACCACAGTGCACCTCTTTTAAGGCCCATTCATTTCAATGGGAGAGAATGCCTCCAATGAAAAAATAAGACAGAGAACTAATTGACTGCAACATCCCCACCTCCCAGTTAAAAATATAAATATATAGCAGGGGGGGGAAAGAGTCCTGAGGAACCAAAACAGATTTTTAAAGTATCCTGACACCCGAAACTAAGCAACCTAATGTCGTCTGAGAGAATAAAGTACCAGTGCATCTTTTGATGCTGGAGTGCAGAAGGAACATGCATATTCAACCATATTGAATGCAATACCTCAATGAAGGTCACCATTAAGCATACTCAAGTCTCATTCAAGTCAATGGGCTTAAGCATGCAAAGCGGGGGGCGGGCCCTGTGCGCCAATCCATTGGATGGGGTGGGGGGATTAGGCCAACGTGCACACAGCGTCTCAATAAAAATAAAAATCCTAGAGTCCAAATTCCATGGAATTCACTGGAGATTAAAGCTCAAAAAGGACAGGTGGGGTTGTAGCTCTACTAAATGTCATGCTGTGATACAAGTGAAGATCCTTTATAAGTCAGCTTTACTTGCATTTTGGACGTGCTCAAAATAAAGTGACATAGTGACACTATTTGATTAGATCAACACATCCAAATAAAAAAAAAAAAAATGCAAAAGATTAAAACCCTGCAACCCCCTCCCCCTCCCAAGCAATGGCAACTGGAAAGTTCAATTCCTTTTCCAGCAGATTTGCAACAGAATCTCTTTACACTTGCCTTCTGATGTCTCTGTTTTCTATCAGGTGCTTTAAGCAACTTCTTCCCGTCTTTATGCTATCTATGTCAATATAGAAGAAAAAGGCCTAGTTTCCCTGCCGAAATATAATTGGCACAATAGTGTGTCATGCAAGTATGTATTTACATTTTGTTTTTTTAAAAAGAGGTTTTTGACTACAACATAATGGCTCTCACCCTAGGAACGAAGATCCAGTTTGGAAGGAATGAAGAAATACTAACTCTAGGGTTGAAGGACAACATTTTGCCCACTGTACAAAAAAACCCAAAACAACTGAATACTATTTGTTGCATGTGCTCAGTTGGACTTATGCCAATAAGCCTTTGTTGTTTTAAAAAATGCATTTTAAAAAGTTACAAGCTTTCTGTGTCCAGTGCTGGCTTAGAACTGTTTGGTACATACATGTTAAAGTGCATGCCTTTGTATATTGACAATATTTCAGCAACAATGCCCAATTCTGCTATGATAACATGTTCCACTGTGAGAAGCATAGCTGTCATCTCAATCTAAAAGATGAGATGTTCATGGTGGTGGTGATACAAAACAAGGAGTGCAATCCAGTCAAGCAAACTTTTTTTTAAGTCCACATGATTTCAACGCGTACTGAAATTGCACTGAAATCAGGGTCTTGGATTTGACAGGATCATGCCCAGGGATGGGCCCAATCGAGTACAAAAGCATTTTATTGGACGGTTTGAAGGTCACATACTGGCCTCCTCCCCACTTTTGTTACCCTTTTGTAGTTATTCACAGTATACTTCTATTTCTCACAGGCCTTTAAATGCATACAACCACACTGCCGGATACTGGAGGGTCGAAGACATTAAAGCAGGACAGACACAAATATTTATGCAGAAACTTCCACAGAAATTCAAAATGTTAATCATTTGAGTGAAACCTGGCAGAAATATTGGCAGACTTCTTGAACACAAAAAAACAACAACAGCAAAGATAGATCCAAAGGCAATCAAAACATATTTTGGCAATGCAGATGATATTTTGTCCATGAAGTTCTGTCACAAGCTTTGAAGAATACTCTTTTGCTTTGCTGCTTCTTAAAAGCCAGACAACATTATGCAGCCAGTATCAGTCCAAAGAGACTCCTAGAGTTATCCTAAGTTATTCTTTGTGGGGCTTTCTTTTCGGCTTCTCTTCGTAAGATTCTCCATATTCATTCACTCTGCTCTTATCCACAGGATAAAGCCTTGCAGATAAAAAGAAAGTTAATATTTCCTTTAAGAAAAGTCTCCACAGGGTCATACTTTTGCCACCTTTAATTGGTAGTTTTTCATGCATCAACGCCAGAATATCCTTCCTTGCAAATACCATCATAATGCTAATTACCGTATTTTTCTCTCTATTACACGCAGATTTTTTCTTCTAAAAAGGAAGGGGAAATGTCTGTGCGTGTTATGGAGCGAATGTGGGGGGTCCCTTCAATCGTGCGTTGTGTCCGAGAGGGAAACCTGAAAAGAGGAAGTTGCAGCTTTCCTGCATTCTGCCTCAGGGTCTTACTGCCCACCCTCCTCTGTTTCGTTGCTGTGTTTGCTCAAACGGAACAAAGAGCAGGCAAATCCCCTCCCCTCCAGGCAAGCAGAGGGGAAAGCAGAGGTCTTTCCTTCTAGTAATTCCTCTCTGTGCTCCTCGCAGGCAGCCAGAAAACATGCAGGAGGAGAGAGAAAGCTGGCTTCGGTTTGTGGAAACTTTTGCCTTTCTTTCCTCCCTCCCGTAAAATCCCTCTCCTGCTTTCTTAGCCAGCTGCTTCTCTGCACAACGCTCTCTTGTCCCTTCTGTGTTTTTCCTTCACTCCCCACTTAAAATGTAGTTACAAAGCATGGATCCACATGGATCCTCAGGATCTTTGCATTGGGCCACCCCAAATTCACCATCAGATCACATAGCAGCCTGCCCCCCAAAAATCACACACCCACTGTTGCCTGGGGCTGCAATGGTGCAAAAATGTGGTTAAAAAGCATGGATCCACATGGATCCTCAGGATCTTTGCATTGGGCCACCCCAAATTCACCATCAGATCACATAGCAGCCTGCCCCCCAAAAATCACACACCCACTGTTGCCTGGGGCTGCAATGGTGCAAAAATGTGGTTAAAAAGCATGGATCCACATGGATCCTCAGGATCTTTGCATTGAGCTACCCCAAATTCACCATCAGATCACATGTCTGTGGCCACAGCATGAAGCACAAAAATGATACATCCACTGTTTCATTCAGAATTTTTTTTCTTGTTTTCCTCCTCTAAAAACGATGTGCGTGTTATGGTCAGGTGCGTGTTATAGAGCGAAAAATACGGTATTACTATTCTTTTCAGCAACAAGGTCTGTCAACGTATGTTGAATGATACTTGTGAAATCCTGATACTACTTTTATATATGGGTTGCCAATTGTTGAGTGGATCTTGCCCTTGTCCTGTTTTCCATACCCTGTTGCCCATCTCTATTAGACTGTACACTTGCAGACGGGGATTTCCTTCTATTTTTTTTTACTGCACATAATCGATTTTTGGGGAGACTAAAATGAAAAAATGAAAGCTTCCAGCTTGCAACAGATAACACAGTGGTTCCCAAACTCTTGAACCCAGAGATGGCTTGAAAATTACTGAGAGTCGTGGTGGACCATTTTTAAGATTTCTCTGCCTGTTGTAGGTTTTGTAATGTGCTGGAGCTTGGTGCTGTATGATCTTCAGTTGCACTTTTATTACTCTTTTTATTTCTTATGTATCGCATTTCATTGTGCTCCATAAAATTCAAACGGTGAGACAATAAAAGACAACGTAACAAATAAAAATAGCCCTTAGAATACTATTAAAATCCATATGAATATTTCATGTGATGGATGTGCAGTTTCCCATCTCCAATCACAAATCCACAGAGAAGCTATGGACCACCTGAATGAAGCTTGAGGATCACCGGTGGTCCCAGACCAGTTTTGGGAACCTCTGCTGTAGTGTGACTAAGAAACAGAAGACATCATAGGTTTATGTGAACGGGGCAGGTTTGATACTTAATGGCTGGGGTGAGCAGGAAGCATAAGTAGCGCCATGACTATAGCATTTTTACCACATGTAAACATAGTTAAGAGATGGAGAGTATATCCTTCAGGATTCTAAATTCCTCCCAGCTCCTTATCTGTTCTTCAGTATTCCCCTTTAACCAGAATTTGAGGGCCATTTTTCTCAACACAGCTTGATATACAGAACTACTAAGATCTGCCTTTTTTTGACAAAATGGCAAAACATTAACAACAACAACAAAAAAAGTTATAAGAGGAACTCGTACCATCTTTGGTAAAGGTAGACCAGGAACACCACGTCATCTCTAAAACATGCCAGCCGATGAGATGTTGGCATTGTGATGATAAATGCAAAAATATCGTCAATGAAAGTGTTGAATGCCTGGAGAAAATAATGCACAAGGTGAACACAGCATACGTAGCAGAACATCAATCAAGTGTTCCCAGCAAACCAAGCTTTCAACCAAATCATCCATTCTTCATCATACAATATTTAAACAGAGTTTCTGAAGCTAAAAAGGTATCTCAGAAATTGGGGGTGTAGCCCACCTCGTCTAGTCTCCCAGTGAGCCTTAAAAGAGCAACTCACTGCACAGGAACTAAAAACTAGCATGCATTTTTTGTGGTGGGGGTGGGGAGGTAGTCAGAGTCCTAAACTCATCTGCAGAGGCAAGCAGGAGCCCAATCTACACATTGCTTTATGACTGGGAACCAGTAATAAAAAGAGCCCTTAAAAAGGCAAAAATTGTGGGGAGAAACCGGTTAGACAGAGATAAGAACTATAACCCTCAGTAGCAGCTGGAACAGTTTTAATGCTTTTTTTTATATGCAGACCAGGATCTAGACTTCAGGCCTACCTAACTTGTGACCCATCAAGCTAAATGCAGTTTAACAACCACATCTTATACCCCACAAGGGACCACTGACAAATAATAATGTAGTGGTACCTTGAAAGTCAAATGGAATCCATTCCGGAAGTCTGTTCAACTTCCAAAACATTCAGAAACCAAGGCACGGCTTCCAATTAGCTGCAAGACACTTCTGCAGCCAATCGGAAGCCGCGTCGGACGTTCAGGTTCCAAACAACATTCGCAAACCGGAACACTCATTTCCAGGTTTGCGGCGTTTGGAAGTGAAGACATTCGGCTATAGAAGCGTTCTCAGCATTCCTCTCCACCACATTAAGAGTTTTGCTACATATTATAATTGTTGGTGCATACTGTCTGGCCAGAAACTACTGCTGATTTTCAACTAAATGATATTAACTGAGGGTCAGAACTATAAACCTTAGAACTGTCAAATGAACTTAACTTACTTTGTATGTGAATGCCTTCCAGGGCAGATGTGCAACGGATTTCATCTGGAAGAAACGAAACCACACATTCATATATACTAGCAGTAGTAAAGGAGGCCGGACAAAACAAAAAGATTAAGGTATTTTTTTAAAACCTTCAGATTTACCTTATAATTTACAAATAGTTGAGGCAACATAAATAGAAATCCAAAAGCATATACTCCTGTTGGGGAAGAAAACATGAACTAGGTTTAATCATTAAAGAACAAATCCTTAATGCCCTTAAAGCCTTTTATTTCTACCACATTTACATTATCAGGATACAATGACAACTGGTTAAACTCAGCTAAGAGATGGCAAAGCCCACATTAAATAATTTTGTGATTCTCAAGGAACTTCTCAAAATGTCAACCACTAAACTGAGTTAACTGGTCTGGGAAATCAGGAAGGTTTAGCTCACATTCTCCAACGGAGGACCCTGTCACCCCGCAAATGAAAACAAGACTACTGGTACCTATCCATTTCTACGCTTGAAATGAAGCTAGGGTAATGTCACAGCTAAGAAATGGAAGGAAAATCCTATTCAAATCTACCCCCTGCAAAACTTTGGGGACCAGGCAAACTTAGGAAAGCTGCCATGTCATCGGGAAGCACTCCCTGGAATGGCACAACAGCCCTAGCCTACGCTGCAACGTTACTGTAAAAATAGTTGAGATGATACAAACAAAGCACATGGTACACTCTTGGCTGCTTTTGCATACATGCTTATTTGGATATAAGTCCCAATGAATGCAGCAAGGCTTGCTCCCAAGTAAAAGTGCTCCATCTGTAATTAGCAGCCATTCCGCTTGGCCACAGCAAAGGGAGAGGTTAAGTCAGCCTAATCCACTCCTTTAGCTAGCTAACTACCATTTGCTTCTTCCTCTCTCAGAACTGTCTCTCACAGTGGCTAATCCACCTGGCTGTTAAACGTTTATGTAACCCGATAAGGAATTAACACCTTAATTGGCTGGTTTTCCTGTTCCTTGCACATCAACCCCCCCTCCCCATGTTTCTGTAAGATCTGTTAGGGGCAGTATTATTATTTTGTAATCTTGTACAGTGCCTTGGAAGATTTTAGGTGTTGTATAATTGCTACATATTCTTAGAGCAGACAACCAAAATTTTGTCTTGCTGCTTTCTACTCCAACTGTCAACTACAATCAAGAGGCGTTGCTAGTCCCGGATCTGCTCACTCTTTTTCTATTTATAACAAGCTGCTACAGAGTAATGTGCAAAGCCACCCATGTGTTCCTCTAACGAAGAAAGCTGATGTCCTGTGTCCAGACACTTTGGACACGTCTGCAGGATGAACTGGAGAAACAGAATGGACTACCTAAAGCGAGATATAGTATGAAACCCAAAGTTATACATTCTTTCTGTCGTAAGCTCCTGCTTCTGTTAAGTCAAGTAGTTCAAGGCACCAGCACAGGCATTTGAATAAAAATGATTTTAGGTTAGGTGTGTGGGTAACCCTTTGGCTCTCCAGATGTTGCTGAACTACAACTCCCATCAGGCGCAGCAAGCCAGATGTTATGGGAGGTGTAGTTCAGCACCATCAGGAGGGCCAAAAGTTCTCCATCTCTGTTCTAGGGGAACCAGGGATAGCTGGATCTACTGTACTGCATGTGTAACAGTCGCCTTCATGGGGCATATTTCTGGGGGCTCAGCCACTGCTCAATGATGCTGACCCCCCAGCTCTTGCCAGGGCCAGCTCTTGCTGTATTGCACAACTTCAGAACTACTGAACCGATCACATCTGAGCACTCCCCAATGTAAAGAACACCATGCAGTCAGAGCAGTAGCCTCTGGTTCTAGTTAACCCTTCTGCCAGACACCCTACTATACTACTTGGAGGGTGCTACTTTTGCTCTTTTAACTTGAGAAAACATTCAGTTCTGTGATTTCTACCCAGCCCAGCGAGTTTCACCACAGGCGATTATAACGACACAACTTTCCACAAATACTACCGTTTTTAAGAATAACTTCACTCTGCAATCCTATTTTTAGAGAACCAGACTTCAACAAAACACATAAAACAGATCCATACTTACCATTGACAAAGCTGTTAATTAACCATGAATACCAGCTATAAGGGGGCGATAAAAAGAATATTTGCATTAAATTAATAAAAACAACATTATCTGCTGTTTTATTTCCTTCCTTCCTTTCAAAAACAAAACAAAACCCACACCAGCACAATACAACCCCCATGTTTCCTCCATGCTTTAACACAGTGTTTCTCAAACTTGGGTCCCCCACTGTTGTTGGACCACAACTCCCATCATCCCTAATGATGAGCTACCTAGGGATGATGGGAGTTGTAGTCCAACAGCAGCTGGGGACCCAAGTTTGAGAACGACTGCTTAACATAAAAAATCACAGGTGTACATGTAACTCGCATCTCATGCTTATTTTACTTATGCGACCGCAGCTCTCCACCAACTACTGCTTGCCTTCAAGTCATAATCAGAAGCTACACTTTGTGAAGTGGTTTTGTAGCATGCTCCTAATGGCCAAACCATTATTTTGATGCAAGCTCTGAGCCGGAGCACTATAGTACCGTGAGGATCTTCTCATCTCAAACTGGTCAAGCATATATTCTTTGCTACATTAACTAAAGAGAACTCATAAAACAAGGCAGACATTTAGTCACCAGGATAACGTTTCCAAACCATTTGCCTTCTTTGACTTTGCAGTATTATAAGTCATTGGCTCAAGGCTATGCACCAGACATTTTAAGCAGTAATTTCAGGTTTCTGAAATAATTCACAGCACCTTACCTTTTGTATTTGATATTAAGCAATGAATAAATTGCACCTCCAATACACAATGGGTATAGTAAATATGATAAGTATTTCATAGCCTGAAAAAGAAAACATTTTTTGGGGTGAACTTTACTCCTATATTACTACCTTTTGTCCATTAAGCTCTAGGTGGCATAAATGGATTTCCCCACTTTTATTTTCACAACTGTATCATACAGGTTAGGCTGAGAGATGGTGGCTGATCGAAGGTTACCTAGGATTGGACATAGTGTTCTGTGGTTCCAAACCACCCACTAAACCACACTGGCTTTCATTACGTTGAAAGTTAATACTTGGAAGTCCATACCAGGAAAGGGCAGAGTCTTCAACAGACGAAATGTCCAGGAGCCATTCCAACTCTTGCCTCTGCCCTCAGTACACAATGGAATTTTGTGACACACACATGAAAATGGACCAGGAGGCAGAACGTCTTTGAGTTTTAGAAATAACTCAAAACCATTTTCCCACTAATGTAGCATAGACTTTACACGAACACCCACATTGCAGCTTCAAACTATATTTGCAGAAAGATCAATCCGTACGTGATTCCTTACAGACCTTTCAATTCAGCAGCATGTATAAACCACTAGGGAGTTCAAAATCTGGAGCACAACGCCATTCGTTTGACAACACTAGTTCTCATTCCTGCCCACCTTTGACCTGTTGTCTCCATTTTTATACAGAGCCTGGCAAGCCTCTATATCAGTTCTTTTCTTACTAAGAAATTCCACAACAACTATTTTCTACTCAGTTATGGTCTACTACATCATGCATCTGAGAAAGTGGCCTTGAGCCCATGAAAACATATGCTATAAAAAAATAATAACTGTTAAAATGCGACAATACTTTGCTTTTTGCTGCTATCCCTCGGGGTATTAAACTAAATGTTATGTTGCAGATTTCTCTTACCTGGGTATCATACTCCTCAGTTTTCTTCTCAGACTCAGAAAATGCACCAAACTGTATAAAATATAGGAACAGAAGCGATCAGGTTGACCATATGCCCCACTGTTTTGATAAGAAGGGCTAATTTTAAAAAATGCAATGGAGAAAGAAGTGCACAAACCACTTTACGTATTTTATGTAGAACAGATGGAAAAGATTTAGGAATGAAATCCAAGGCTGCCATTCAGTGCCCCACAACCTCCCAAAATCTGTTCTGGAGGATTGGGTGATCCCAATCATTGCTAATTCAAAGCAATGCCACCATTGCTAATTCAAAGCAATAACTGCAAGTAGCAGAAAAAGGTTAAGGAATCTCATGCTGTGGGCAAGCAGAAGCTTCGAGGGCTGGAATTCAGAGTAGAAAAATGGGCGTGGGGTGGAGTTGGGAGAAATGCTGCTGTTCTGATCCAATCTGGAATTCTCCATTGCAGGCATCAAGAAAAATAACAGTGCTAGGAGACCTAATCCTAGATCCTTTACATTATACATTGTTTGGACCTTAGTGGCATAGTATGCTATGATCAGAGTGACTCTGGAAGAAAAAACGGTTCAAATGAAGCAAGACGATTTCTATGCAAACAGTTAAAAAGTAATTTACCTTCACTGCTGGCACCAGGCCATTCCATTCAATTGTCATTTTCAATGCCTTCTTCACCTTCCAAAGCTGGAAGGTAAAAACATTACTTTAGTATCTTCACGTATTGTTTTATTAACTGATTTCAGTTTTCACACTGTTAACAGCCGTTGTCAGAAATGAGTCAACGGGCTACAAAGTGGTTAAAACACCAAATTCATTTTGAATGAAGCTGGTTTTGACCTACTGAAATATACTGGATGAAATCGGTTTAAATCCACATAAAGCTACTTTGAGGATATGGCTGCCTGGGCTCATATGAAACATGTGTGGCAACTCACCTCAATCACTGCCCCGATACCAGCTGGAATCAGCACCAACAAGCTTGTTTGTTCATCCAATAGGAAAAGAAATATTATCACGGTACTGAAGCATCGCCAAAGCACTGCATGGAAGAAATTCACATGAGGACACTTGTGAGAGTTTTAAAATAATGCATTTCTCGAGTTTAGAGAACCCTACACCCAACTTTACTGAAAAGTGGCATTCATCTGTTTGTAGTAGTTGCATTCCTACATATAACTGGCTCCAGGTCTACAGAGCCCTAGGCAAAGTATCATCAGTGGCTCTGTCCAGAGACAGCTTGCCAAGCAGAGTGGGCAGCAGAGGAATCGGTGGCAACAGCAGGAGTGGCACAGGAAGGTGAACAGCATGGGGACTGCCATTTCAATCTCCCTGAGAGTGCACAACATCAGAGACACTGAAGACAGATTAAACAGGCATGTTTATAGCCAACTGGTACACCTTGCAGTGCTGAGCGACAAGGGAAAAAATCCTAAATCAACAGAGCTGCCTAAACTGGGCCAGGCCTTAAAAAAGATTCTTCCTTTTTCCATCAGTGCTGAGAAGAGCAGCAGAATCCTTTACAACCCCTTCCCAATGCACTAGAACTCTGGAGGGATGCTATATCGAGGGAACTGTGCAGAGATTAAAATGATAGCATCCCTTGCTTTAGCCACTTGGCACTTGTTTCAACACCGATAGGCAAGCGGAATAAATGTAACAGGGTCCGGCCACATCAGTAAGGGTAGGCCTTGCTGGGACGCCGCCATTTGCTCCACCTTCGGCTTTGGTAACCATGAAAAGATGGCACAGAAAACTCACACATTCCATACCTGCTTTTGTAGACATGCCAATCATGCTCTTTTTCTTCTTCCAGAAGCTGATGTCATTTTTGAATGCAAGGAAATCAAAGAGAAGCTGCAAATACCAAGATGCCATTAGATTAGAACCAACCAAAAGAGAGCAGCACAATTACGTTTCTACAGTTGGTAAAGTCTTGCAGGCACTACAACTACCAGGCCATGGCATTTTGAGGGCCACAAGTTCCTCATCCCTCGTCTAGATGACCATGTGAGCCCACCTCTGTTTTCAGCTTCTGCCCGGCAATGTCTATCCACTTCCATACTGCAGGAAACAATACAGCGGACCTGCAACTTGCTAGGAGGACCAACAGCTTGAGTTGGTACAGTGAAACCTTGGTTCCTGAACGACTCCATTGTCGTACATTTCAGTTCCTGAATGTTCAGGTCTGTGGAACCCAGCACTGGCAACACCTTACAATTAAGAGTGGGCAAACCAATAGAAAACCCTTCCTCATGTCCATCTCCTCTCAAGTAATCGGTCAGAGGTTCTAATGCTACAAAACCCCAGCACACACCACAATGTAGATCAGCTGCTAAAAGCCTGTGATATGAAAAAAAACTCAATTTGCATTACATTTTTTCTTAATCTGCAATTATATTTACAGATGAATCAGGCAAACTAGCTAATTTTGCAAGCTTCTCCCTCCAGTCAGGGTTCTAAACGTCTCTCTTAATTAACACCGGCATTCCAAATCAATTTCCAGAGACTTGGAGGCCAAGACAAATAAACTTATGCAGCCTTGTGAAACATGTCAAATCATTATTAGCTACATTTTCATTCTTCCTTCCTTCCTAAGAAACTCAGGGCATTGTTTTGGTTTCACAACTACCCTGTGGGGTAAGTAAGGTAGGAAGAGAAATTATGCCTGAGGCTGAGATTTGTGACTGTGTGTATTTCAATCTCATATCTAACATTCTAGCCACCAACCCAGCATCTCTCTATCCCTGTCTTAATTTGAACAGAGCCTTAAACAGAACTAGCGCTGTTCTAAACAGGAGCTTGGAGTAAGCCAACAGAATTCACTAATTATTAGATACACTGTCAGATCAGTGCTTAAATATCCACAATTCACTTACATGGAATGCTGCTACAAAGAATGTCAAAGCAAGAAAATAGAGGTTGGTATCCACAAAAATCCCCTTTACTTCATCAGCATCTTTTTCGGAAAAGCCTAGAAGAATGAAGTGGACAGGACATGGGCTTACAAGCAAGCTGAAGAAGAAGTCCCAAGCATTCTAAATATAGTTCAAATATGAGAAGATCAAACACATACTTTCTCTTCCTTTACATCCTTGGGCAAATAGAATGGAAGCACAACATATATGAATAATTAGACAGGTGTCGTCTATCGATGGAGGACATACAACTCAGCTTTTAATTTACGTGCAGATGGCCCTGGTTGAAGCTCTGGCAATCTCTAGTTGAAAGAATACAGGTAGCAGGACTGGGAAAGAATTCTGCATGAGATCTTGGGGAGTAAAAAATGTTGGGCTGGATGGGCCAATGGCATGACTCAGTATGAGGCAAATTACTGGGTTATCAACAAGACTTTAGAAAAGCGAAACGTCTGCAAATCATAGGTTTTTATTGGCATTATATTCTGTAATGCACTATACAATGTATTCAACATTGCCCAAAATTCTAGTGTGTGTTAAAAGCTGACTGAAGAGGCACACATACATGGGTCCAACCCACCTCAAACTGAAGAACCTATATTGCCTTTGAACCTCATCCATTGTGGACACTTGGTTACATAAAACAAGATCCAAATCACAACATTGCCAATATTCATGCACTGCACACACAATACCTGGGGAGGTTGCAAGGCTGAATACCTTCTCACGAAGGTATTGTTCTACAAACGAAACAAGCTTATAGGGAACAAACTGAGGCTTCAACTATTATTCTCAACATCTCTACCACTTTCAGAATTGTTTGTTCACATGCAGTCTGAAGTGGTACACACCAGGAACAGTTTCACCACTACATCAGCCCTGTGTGCATGTATGAACAAAAGAGACCGGGGGGGGAGGGGACACAGGACAATTTGGATAGTTCTAGACAAGGGGGGACGGGGACGACCTGCAAATGCTGCTTCACTCCGAGCCCCTGGCCAATAGTCAGGGATGAGGGGAACTGGAGTCCCGTCAACACCTCTAGATCCACAAGTTCTCCACTTCTGCTCTAGACTTCAAAATGGTGTCTTGAATGGTACGAATATTACACATCAACAATAAGCTGGATTTGTGATCAATACTATTCTCACAGAAATATTCAACCTACTCCATAAACCCGGTGGAAACTGAAACTTACCGAACTGCTGTAGGGAGTACACAGCATCTTGCATGTGGATCCAAAACCTCAGTTTCCCCAGGGAAATTTTATCATATGACACTGTAAGGGGAAGTTCTGTTGTTGAACGGTTTATAATCTGCATCGAGTTTGAAAACAAATAAATTAAGAATCACAAGATGAACACCGGCAACTATAAACTGGTTTAAGATTACGCCTACTAAAAGGGCAACATCGTACAGCGGGTTACTTACAATAAAAAAGCAACATCTTTCTAAAAAAAAAAATACTGAAGTAGCAACATAACATTACAGATGTAGGGTGATTCTCAACAGTGTCTACATTCCACGCTTCCAGGTTATGCCACATACCACAATAGGTCCAGAGACAGGTGGGACTTCCATAAGGTGCAATGTAGCCCTTTAACGCTCTTCCCCTGGAAGCCGAGCCAGGTGGATGTAGTACCAAGCACACTGCAAGTTCCTTGCCTAGAATAAGAGGCCCACACTCTCCTCCCTTAGTGACATGGAGCTGTTAGAATTCCTGCTCTGTGATTGCAGTCATGGGATTGTTGTCTGTCACATGATGGGGTATGTTTTGACTCCACAGAGTGGGAAGTGACGGAGGCAGGATATTTGTGTTACTGTGTTCCGTGGGACTATTGTCCTTTGTCCTCTCTCTTTGCTGTCCGATGCTAGAGAGAGAGGGAGCCATATTGCAGTGCTCTATGAGTATTTATATGTAAATAAAGTAGATTAGCCAAAATGCTGAGTTGCTGAGGTCTGTTACGCAAACTGCGCAACCCTAAGTGTGCCAATGTCTGTTGGCATCGGTCGCTGTGATGTTCGGGCTGAAGGAAGCTTTTGAAGCTCCCGAACAATCAACCAGGAGGGAGAACATGCCAGTCGGGCATGTGTCTCTGCCAGGGTCCTACTTGAGTATAGGACGAGCTCCTGACAGGAACTACCCTACGCTTCCCCAGGGTGCATATGCCATCCACTTCAGAGTCAAAGGGCAACAAGTCTGTGTGCCTTAGAAATCAGCAGGCACAGCAGAATCGTGCGAGGGCTACATGTACAAAGAGGAGAGAAGGAAAAAGAGAAACGTTCTGTGTCGTCCTATGAAGTTCCCATGCTATGTGTTGGAACTGCACAGCTAAAATGGGATGGCAAACCCCATTTTTCAACTTACACTGCTGTAGCAGAAACAAAAAATGTTCATTGAGCCAAACAATGGTAAAAAATGTAAGATGGAATGCTGTAGCTCACCATTAAATCTTTCACTCTGTTGCTCAGCTGATCAATAAACAATATTGGAAGATAATGCACAGTCTTGCCCAACTGAACCCTAAGTTTTAAAACAGATATTGTTATGAATACAAATAATTCTATTTCAATGCAATAAACAAACACACATTACTTTATGCATCTTAAAGTACAAAGCACATAGTCCAGTATCAGCTAAAATATTTCTGCCTAGAACCTAGATGAATAATCTTTACACCAAGCAAACACTCACTTGTTCAAGTTTTCTCAGAGAGAAATGAAACCCAATTTCATTTAACATTACAATTTTTAGTCCTTACACAAAACACTGCCAAGCTAGACAAAAGTCACTGACCCCTCATTTTATGACCCAAGTGTGACGTATCAACTGGATTGCTAACCATAAGGGGGGGGGGGAGTTATAAGATGAGCAATATCTTGAAGCAATGGAATCTGACTCAAAACTATTTTGGGGTAACACACCAGGGTTGATTTTAACACATGCCTGTAAAAATTTACTTTCTGACAGCAAAGCATAGAATGAGTATCCACATTTTTAGCCCCAACATTTGAGATAGCTTAAGCAAAGGAGTGACGTGGCCAAGGAGTGACGTGGCTACACAGCAAGCTTCATGGCTGAATGGAGAGTTGAACATACATCTTCCTGATCTAAGCCCAAAACACCAGACAGTCACTACTTTATCACGACATGCTTTAGAAAAGCCCCCAACCCATTAAAGTAAGTGCTCAAAGCCTAAGCCATTTGCTAGTTTTGCCCCAAAAAGAGACCACTAGCACTACAGCTGCAGTAGAGAGTACCAGTATATTGAAAGTAAACATGTAAACCTAGTAGACAAACTAAGGCCTGGGGGCCTTCTAAATCTGGCCTGCGGATGGTCCAGGAATCAGTGTGTTTTTACATGAGTAGAATGTGTCCTTTTATTTAAAATGCATCTCTGGGTTATTTGTGGGGCCTGCCTGGTGTTTTTAAATGAGTAGAATGTGTGCTTTTTAAATAAGTAAGTAAGTAAGTAAGTAAGTAAGTAAGTTAGTTTATTTATATCCCGCCCTCCCTGGCCGAAGTCGGGCTCAGGGCAGCTAACATCAAATATATAACATTGGCATAAAATCAAACAATAATTAAATAATTAAATTACCTCCTAAAAACAGGTCAGAATCAAATTAAAGTCTAATTAGATGGCTTCCCGCAGGGTTAGGGTTGGGAACAGTAAGTGCTCATTAGTAAGTGCTAATCAGGGAAAGAGACACATGTGGAAGACTGAACAAGGCAGAGTGACCTTTGACCTTACATATACAGCCAGAATCCCACTACATACATACATACATACATACATATATATATATATATATATATATATATTCATATTCCTTGGAGGTGCCCATGGAGCTGTAGGATCTCAAACTGACCTTGGGAGCCAGTCAAAGTTTGTAGTCATTACCAAACTTATTTTGAAGCAACAGGATCTTATCTCATTTTTAATATAGTTCTTCATGTTACAAAAGAGACATACATACATAAGAATATAATATGGCGTTACTACCACCCTGAGATCTATGGGTATAGGGTGGAATACAAATTTAACAAATAATAATAATAACAATAAATAAATAAACTACCAAAAACTATCTCCTTTACAGAGAAAAACATAACCCAGGCCCCACATTGCAAGGTACAATACAAAATGTGAAAATACAATAAATATAAACATAATAAGCTATCAAAAGCAGCATCTCATCCATTACCGTGAGCTTCAGAGATCTCTGAAACCCTGTCTGAGGTCAGGGATGAATTCTGACGAGCCCTTGGGAGAACGCAAGATCAGGCAGATCTGCTCTTCCAGCGGATTTGTGTCCGGCACTAAAGGGCCCTTGCACCCACCACCAAACCCAACCACTCTCAACTTTCCAGCATTTTATTTGTGAAAATCTTTCTGGATCATAAACTATCAGGGCAATGTATGATGTTAAAACACTAAAAAGCATTAGATGTAGTAGAAAAGTTGGGCATAGAGAGGCAATTTTAATCTGTTTAAAATGCATCTCTGGGTTATTTGTGGGGCATAGGAATTTGTTCATTCCCCCTGCCCCCCCCAAATATAGTCCAGCCCCCCCCCAAGGTCTGAGGGACAGTGGACTGGCCCCCTGCTGAAAAAGTTTGCTGACCCCTGATGTAAACAGTGTTAGAAACTAAGATATGAATGGTAGGAGCTAAATGGCACCTTAAACCTAGGTTATGGGTGCAACAACAGAATGTCTAGGTGCACTTTTTTATAACAAGAATACAAAGCTGAAAATGAATGAACTGCAGCTAAAATATTATGTTCTCTTTTCACATGGTCTAGTCCTTCCCTTGCCTACCCCCAAATATTCTTAAGAGAGTCTCTTCTCCAGTATTCAGAGAGTAGCTGGAAGTGGGAAGGCAGAAAAAGGTCTTCCTTTCCTTCCACTCTGCGGTTTAAAACTGAAATCTTAGACACAGTACCGTGCCCAGAGCTCAGAAACTGCTCACACTAATGAAATTCCCTGTTGCAAATTGTGCCTAGAACAATGGGAGTTTCGAACATTTCCTGTATATGTTATTGAAGTATTCCTATTTTGGTAGAATTTTGGATTAGCAATTAAAAAAATACTTACATTTTCATGTATCTGTGCACATCAGCAGGGAGAGAGGATCCATCAAAGACAAAGTCTTCCACCATAACATTTAAGGTCAGCCTGGACCTCCAGTGTGAGACAGGCTCATCTAGAGCATAATTCTGCTTTTTCTCTGCTTCAATTTGCTGCTCAATAAAGAGAGACACAAAAGTTATTTCAGAAATCCAGGCTTTTTGACAGAAATATTACAAAAAAGGTGACAGTATGGTCACGACTGCTTTCAAACTCTAATCTTCTGCTTTTCCATCTTTATGGAGCAGACATTACAATCTAATCTGAATAGTTAAGTAAAGCTTCCATTCCTCTCGCCAAACAAATCTCCTGGTGCCTTCATTACATAACTTTAGGTGCCAGGTGAAAATGTTTCCCTTTAACCATGCCTATTCTGTTGGTTGGCATTTCTTAGTGCAGAAAGTATTGACCTGATGTGTAGCAGGCACATCTTTCCTATTCTAAATAATTCAAGAGGGTTCTGGAAGCTTCTCTGTGTGAAATTAACAAGCAGAATGTTCATGATATTTGGGTTATACCTTCAGAGAAGCGGAGTACAGCTCTTAAACTGATTCTGTTATCTCTTTCTGTCAAGGTCATGCTAACTATAATAAAAAGGCCAGAAGGAGCCTGGGTCTCACTCTCGTTCTGTCTCTCTTTCCTTCTAGTGTGGTGTTCTGTATATAGTGCTAAGGTTTAGTCTTATTGTTAAGTTATTGTAAATTTAAGCTAGGTCTGCTGCGACTGGATTTCTTATGGACAGTGCCAACCCTGAATGTATTGGATTTGTGACCATTATGCTCATTTGCATTCAGTAGAAGTAAAGCTCTGCTGAATGAAATACAATTGCCTCTGGTCTATTTTTGGGGGGAATCCTGCAACGTGTTTAAGTTTTTACTCTGCTAACTGTACATTGGAATTCTACTCTGGATCAATATATGAGTAGAATACATGACATATACTATGGCCTTTTAAATGTGTTTGTGGGAGAGGGGCTATTGGTTTGTTTTTATTTTATCATGTATTTTGTGTTCTCATTTTGAATTTTTATACTGTTAACCACCCTCTGATATTTGGATGAAGGGCAGTATAACAATTTGATCAATAATAATAATGACAACAACAATAGCTTCAAAAATAGTGAGCAGAGTAACTAGGGATCTAATTGCTTTGCAAGCAGGCACAGAGTTCAACATGGTGGCTCAGAAATGTAAATCTAATCTATAAATATATACAATAGCAAAAAGCAAAATCACCAAACACCCACCAATCACACAGGGTGTAACTACAGACTCAGCATCCAAGCAGGCCACCTCTTATTCAGAAGTCAGATTAACTCACATCACCCTCCCTGGTTGCGCCAATATTTTACCTAGGAGCAAGCCCACAAACCATTGCCCAGCGCGAGTGTCCTCACTCTCATCACACTCTGAAAGCGCAACCCAAAGAGTTCTCGGGGGCTCCACTGGGGTTGACGGGCCATCATGGCAGCCTCCAAACAGACAGGCTTCCCCCATGGGAAACAGCTGCGACTGTAGCAAGGCTCTTACTCTTGCTCTTTATGGGTGAGCCTAGGTAGCCAAATATTATGGCTCATTTGGCAGTTATTTACATAAAATGTGCATTATGTACACTAAAACTCACCTGCAAATTCTACTGAAGGGCAAAGGTTTCCTTCTATGGCCAGTAACTGCCACAGCACTGCTTTCAGAGAAATGAATTGAGCATGTGCATTATCTAAGCACGCACACTTGCAGGTAGAAAATAATTCTGAATGTGTTTAGTTTAGCAAAGTTTTCATGTGCACAAGGTACTAGCACTATTTTTACTTGGTGAATTATTCAGCGGAAGTACTGCAAAATGTCAGAAATCTCCAAATAACAACAACAACAAAAACCTCTCACCTGCGTGATAGATTCTCCTGTAAGAAGATTAATTTCTTCTGGTTTAGGGACCATATAAGTAGTCAGAGGGCTTACGATATGCACCTGCTTGCCATCATGCCAAGGCAGAATTCCAGCATGATGGAGAAATATGTAGGCATATAATGTCCCATTATTTCGTGTTTTCTTTGGTACTGAAACATTAACTGTTCTGAAAACGAAATAAAGACATTAATTATACAAATAACGTTTATGCTTTTTCTTTGCCATGAGATGCAATCGTTAGCAGTTAAAGTGAGATACTCTGATAAATTTAGAATTTTTAAATTAACTTTTAAATGTCTTTTAGTTGAATGGTGAAGTAACAGATTCATATTTCTGTTTGGAGTCTGACTGATTCCACATTCTTTTATTTTGTTCTAATGAAGCATTTCAGATCTCCAGGAATTTTAACTTCTGATGATAGCACCAACTCTTCCTAAAGGCCATTTATATAGAAGACAAAATTTTCCCGAACAGGATTCTGTTCGTTTGCTGGTCTGCACACCAACCAGAACCCAATCATGGGACAGAAACCACCTCTTCCGTCTGTATGTCGGAACAGTGATAAGGAAGCTCACCTCTACGTTGTGTTTTTGAAGGGAGAAGTCACAGCACATTCTCCAAAAAAGGCTAATTGGGAAGGGAAAGAAACCGTCCCTACTTTTTTCCATGGAAGTTTGTAGTGGAAGGGGAGGAAGTAAAAGTGGTTTCCTCCCAGTTTTGCTGGGTTTGGTTGGAGGCAGAAGCAAGGCAGAAACTCAACTTATAAGAGAGAAACTACTTCTTGCTTCCCCCCTCCAATCTTCCGTTGAGCAAAGAAAGGACTGTTTTTCCTTTCCACTGAGGTTTTGCAGGAGGTGAAAGTAGCAAGTATGTTACCTGAGTGCAAAGGACTCAAGTTTTCTGCACACAGCACACACTCAAGGAAACGAAGGGAAGAGGGGCAACCACTTATGATGAATTTTGTTACTAAAGACTTCTGAATACTTACACCTACACCATGAACAAATCCTGCCCGGAAAATCAAAATAGATGGGCTTATAACGTCAATCTAAGCACACTTATCTGGAGGCAAATCCCATTAATGAAAATTAGACTCACATCCTTCTTTTCAATTAGCATGCTAAAAATGGGCACAAGTCAGACAATTGTAAGCTACGGTACTTTGAAATAATCAGTAAAAGGCAGAATACACATGATTTAAACAAAGGGAGTAAAATAAAACTGTGACTTGAGGCATGATCTAGCCCAGTGGTTCCCATATATTTCCCTCCATGGACCACTGGAAATCTACTGAGAATTTTGGCAGAGTGCTTGATAATTTCTCTGCCTCTGGTAGCAATTGTAATGCACTGTGCAAATGCTGTGTGAATCTATTTTTACAGACGTGCCACAGACAACCTCAACTGCACACCACAAGTGGTCCACCATCCACAAGCTGGGAACCCCTGATCCAGCCGCAGTTCAAAAACTTCGAAGACGCCATCATTTCAATGCTAAACATTACAGCACATGCTTAACTCTTACGCTAAATACATGGGTCTTAAAAGAAAACTGTTCAAATCCATTAATACCTTTCAAACTTGGACTCGACGTCAAAGTTGTCCACATTCAAAACCAGATCAATATTATTTTCAGTGCCTATGTTTGATCGCGTGGTCGTGTAAACGCTTAGCTGAAAGAGAAAAGGGACAGTCAATGCTTCCACAAATACTTCCGTCCACCATGTTGCTGTGCTGGGTGCTGATGAAAGTGGAACAGGCTGTGTTCCTGCCACCCCAAGCATTTATTCCTTTTATCTGCTGCCAATCCCCCCCGCCCCAAACTGAAGGCCAGCATGTTTTCAGCTTGCAACCCACATTGCCTTCGTGACATCTAAAACGCAGATGCGACTTGAAAGGGGCGTATGAGGCTGTCTGTGTCTGGACCAGGGGTCTGCAACCTTTAAGACAAAAAGAGCCACTTGGACCTGTTTCCGAAGAAAAAAAAACTGGGAGCCGCAAAACTCGTCATTATAAAAATAACTTTTTTGTCACTTTTTTATTATTTCTTTGTTTGACCCCTCAGAATTACTCCTCCTCATAGAAATAAACGTTAAATTAACAAGTTACCTTTTTTGTGTGTGTGTTCTTCACTCCCCTTCAAAACAGTGACCAGCGTACATGCCCCCTTTCAATGCAGTGACCAGCGTACATGCCCCTTACAATGTAGCGGGCAGGTGGGCGGGAAGGTGACATCGGGACGGTGCATGACTAACGCACGCACCGCCCCCATGAGACGTCACAGCCAGTACAGCGCCCGCCACAGTAGGGAGTGTCGGGGTGCACAATGCGCCTCCTCCCCTCGCTAGTATCCGCCCCGGAGCCGCGGCAAAGGTGTAAAAGAGCCACATGTGGCTCCGGAGCCGCGGCTTGCAGACCCCTGGTCTGGACCATAGAGCTCTGGCTGGGATGCAGAAGGGAGGAAGTGGTCACATGCAGACTATGAAACTCACTTGCCATGGAAGGTATGACAGCCCCAATGTTCATGAAGACCTTTTTATTTCAGCACTTTTAGTTGCTGACTAAAAATCAGCATCCCCCGCCATAATCTACTTTAACAATTTTATTGCTTTCATTGCTCACTTGTTATTTGTTTCGTTAAACTGATGCAACTCTTCTTGACCATCTCTTTTGGGATTAAAAGTTTGGGGTATGATTCTTCTAATCTGACCATCATATATTGAACAGAGATAGAATCCCCACCTGCTCCAAGTTTATGAAGCGCTGAGCAGGGATGGAAGTTGCCTGCTTCTGTAAACACCGTTTTGAGTTTATTTATATGAGTTGCCATTTATTTTTGGCCCCCTTTTCTAGTGCAGCTGCTTATGGAACTCCAGTGACCCACGTAGTGGTAGACCCATCAGTGGGTGGTGATGACAATTAAAGAGCATGGTGCTCCTTTCCAAATCTGTAACTCTGCAGTCTAGTGCAGAATATACAAATCTGTTTCTTTCCATTCTCCTGCTTGAGACTTTCTGCTCCTGACAGGACAATAGACTAATAAAACTGACAGGGCACAGAGAGCAGCATTCTACTTTACTGGGGAAACAGAGGAGGAACATACAAAACCTAAGCCTGCCATGTTGCTCATGGTCGTTCCTTCTCTCTCCTTCCCAGCTCCCAAGAGTCCACTACAGTGGAACAAAGTTACACTGTACAAGACTTTACAATGCACTGTAGATGAAAGGTGTTAATATGGTACAAAAAGACACAGACCATCCTTTTGACAGAAAAATACCTCGGGTTAAGTACTTAATTCGTTCCAGAGGTCTGTTCTTAACCTGAAGCACCACTTTAGCTAATGGGGCCTCCCACTGCCGCCGCGCCGCCAGAGCACGATTTCTGTTCTCCTCCTGAAGCAAAGTTATTAATCTGAAGCACTACTTCTGGGTTAGCGGAGTCTGTAACCTGAAGCGTATGTAACCCGAGGCACCACTGTAATAATACTAGGAAATTGGGGTGCAAAGGCCTCATATCATTCTTACGCTGCCTAGGAATTTGAAATAACTCTTTATTAAAAACATAACTGAGAGTGGGTACTTTTATTTTTCAATAACCATAAGCTTAGCATTCATACAGCACTTTACAGAACACTTAAAGCTATTCACATGTATCTCGCTAATCCAGGCATAGGCAAACTCAGCTCTCCAGATGTTTTGGGACTACAACTCCCATCATCCCTGACCACTGGTCCTGTTAGCTAGGGATGATGGGAGTTGTAGTCCTAAAACATCTGGAGGGCCGAGTTTACCTATGCCTGCGCTAATCCTTAGAACTCTGATCAACAGCAACTTTTGCCAAATAAGAACTGAAAAAAGTAGGGTGGCCTTGGGCCAACTAGACTGCTGCTTAGTTGTATTGCCACAAGGCTGGTCAACAGAAAGGGGGTGGCAATCTGACTCAAGGGTCTCTAGGTACTGATTCCTACACTTTTCAACAATCTTGCAGTCAGCAACGTCACTCCATTTTGAAGAAGGGCAATGATGCCTGGCAAGAGCAATTTGCTCAAGGCTTTAATTATGAAGGGGGTTGGCAGCAGCAGCACTTCCTGGCTCACAGTGCAATATCAGTCAAAGGATGAGAAAAAAGAAAGCAGGCAGAAGAGCTTACGTAGCACAGCATGCTTCACTGGTCAGTTTGCAGCAGACCACCCAGCACTGTCCATTGGCTGCTCCAAGTTCCTTGCAAAGCATACTGTACCAGATGGGCTTTGGCCTAACCCAGGAAAAAGGGCTTCCTCATAACTTAGCAGAGGTTGGCTATATTAAAATGAGACCCTTGCTCTGAAAGTTTCACTTTGATTGAGAGTTTACTTACATGCCGCTTTTGCACAATGCCGCTTTTGGTTGAGAGTTTACTTACATGCCACTTTTGCACAATGAACTTCGCCCACCCAAAGTGGCTTACAGCAAACCTTGAGGGGTAGGGAAGAATGCAGAGCCAGTGCAAATATACAATATGCCACAGTACAGATACTGTTGGGCACACGGGAGTGGGGGATTGTGATTAAAGAAGAAGAAAAACCAGATTGTGCAAGGCTGAAGTCCGCTCACACACAGCTGTCTATGCCTTTTAGGTGACGTGTTCCTCCCCAACTGGGCACCGAGTGGGTCGGACGGGGAAGGGAATATGAACTTGCCTCTTAAAAGGTTTTAAAAAATAAAAAATTATACGTTCTTCATTGTTGCAAACTGCTGACAGAAATATTTCTGTGATGCATAAACATTCAAAGCAAACCAACGAGGCCACTTGGGTAGCTCCGTTGGCGCTGAAAACACCACCAAGGTCGTAGGCTCTATCCCCCCTGCCTATTCCTGCATTGGGTGTGTGTGTGTGTGTGTTGGGGGTTGGGGGTTGGGCTAGACGATCCTCTGGGTCCCTTCCAAATCGACGATTTCTATGAACGAACCGACACCCCCAAATTGATTTGCCGCGGAAAGGAGAAAGGGGAGAACTTGTGGAGTTTTTATGCTTCCCTCCCACTCCTCTGGATTTCACTCCCCCCCCCCCCGCATGGTTGCAAAAACGCGGTGACACATTTCCATCATACAGTGGCGTATAATTACTCAAACAAACAAACAAACAAACGGACTCCCCCACCCACTGATTGCTCCCCCTTCCCTGTCCCCTCCCCCACCCACTGATTGCCCCCTTCCTCCCCCCACCCATTTATTGCACCCTCCCCCCGCCCATTCATTGCCCCACTCCCCCTTCCCTCCTCCTCTCCCACCTATTTACTGCCCCCTTCCTCCTCCCCCATCCGCCCATTCATTGCCCCACTCCCCATTCTGTCCCCTCCCCCACCTATTTATTCCCCCTTCCTCCTCCCCCACCCATTCATTGCCCGTACCCCTTCCCTGTCCCCTCCCCCACCTATTTATTGCCCCTTCCTCCCCCTCCCATTTATTCCCCCTCCCCCACCCATTCATTACTCCACACCCCCTTCCCTGTCCCCTCCCCCCCGCCTATTTACTGCCCCCTTCCTCCTCCTCCCGCCCATTCATTGCCCCACACCCCCTTCCCTGTCCCCTCCCCCGCCTATTTACTGCTCCCTTCCTCCTCCCCCCGCCCATTCATTGCCCCACACCCCCTTCCCTCCCCCGCCTATTTCTTGCCGCCTTCCTCCCCCCCCCGCCCACTTACTGCCCCCCTCCCCTGCCCCCTCCCCCTCGGCGCCTCACCTGCAGCTTGGGCCTCCGCGCCAGGTAAGGCCTTATGCAGCCGTCGTTGGCGTCGTTGCCCCGGGCGGCCGCCAGGCAGGGCCGGGTGTGGACGATGCCGTACATCACCCAGCAGGTGTGCGCCACGTAGACGGCGAACAGCCCCACCGCCAGCCCCGTCAGCGAGCTGCGCCTCGGCAGCATCGCCCCCGAGAAGCGCCGCCGGCATCGACCGCCCGCACCACACGCGGAGGCCCCCCAAGGCAGGCGCCCAGCACCGGGAGCAACGCGGCCGCCGCCGTCGCCGCCGCCCCGGGAAACGGCAGGATCCGACCCCGGCCCGCTTTCCGCCTCACGCTCGGAGCGCTCGCTCTCTTTCCCCTCAGCGGCGGGAGGCCGGTCGCGCTCCGCCCCGCGGCATGCCGGGAAGTGTAGTCCCGCCCAGGCCGTCGCCGGGTTCCTGCGGGGCGTGGCCTGTCTCGGGCTCCAGCGGGGAGGGCTTTTCGCGCCTTTTCCCTCCGCTCTCGGGATATTGGAGCAGAAGTCGGCGCTGCTGGCCCTTTAAAAACGCATAAAGTATTATCTCTTACTAAAGGATTATGTAGTCTTCTTACAGATTGCATTATTATTATTAATATTATTATTTGGTATTTTGACTCTTATTCCCATCTGCAGATGGTGAGAGCACTCAGGACATTAAAAGACGCCTGCTTCTTGGGAGAAAAGCAATGACAAACCTAGACAGCATCTTAAAAAGCAGACAAAGGTCCGTATAGTTAAAGCTATGGTTTTCCCAGTAGTGATGTATGGAAGTGAGAGCTGGACCATAAAGAAGGCTGATCGCCGAAGAATGGATGCTTTTGAATTATGGTGCTGGAGGAGACTCTTGAGAGTCCCATGGACTGCAAGAAGATCAAACCTCTCCATTCTGAAGGAAATCAGCCCTGAGTGCTCACTAGAAGGACAGATCCTGAAGCTGAGACTCCAATACTTTGGCCACCTCATGAGAAGAGAAGACTCCCTGGAAAAGACCCTGATGTTGGGAAAGATGGAGGGCAGGAGAAGGGGACGACAGAGGACGAGATGGTTGGACAGTGTTCTAGAAGCTACCAGCATGAGTTTGACCAGACGTGCCTGGCGTGCTCTGGTCCAGGGGGTCACGAAGAGTCGGACACGACTAAACAACAAGAAGTATTAAATGCTTGCCCATGGGGGGGGGGTGAGAGGATTAGGTCACACCAGGTGTTATTTCTTCCCTTTCCACCTGTGTGTCTGTGGACAAGGTTACGCCCACTCGCATCTTGGAGCGGATTTTTCAATGCATGTTATTGCATGGGCTGCCAAATCCAGTGACCTTAAAAAATTGATGACATCTCAAACGAGGTTTGCTTGTTTCAAAGCAAGTTTTTAGACTATAAAGACAGGCTTTGATGTGCACCTGCAGCAATCGTCCAAAAATTCAGTCGCTTGCATGACTTCATTTCCCACTTGGCTATCTCCATCTGTTTAGTTTATATGCAAAGGAAGACTTAAGTGTGTAGTGCCACCAGCAAGTTGAAATACTGCTGCTTCTGTTGAAATGAAGACAGGCATCCACAATCCCAATATTCTGGCACCTGTTTTATGGAAGCGTAATGATTTTCCTGTGCACCCCATGTCATCTAAATAAAGTATATTCCTATATAAGTTGGTCACATGGTTATTGCAGTGTTGCTTTTCTGTCCTAATTGTGCAAAACTGCACTGCTCTTCAAATGGCACGCAGTGCTATTGCCATGGTAAAAGCGATCCAGGGAACATTCCGGTGGCTGTTGCAGGAATGGACATTGCAGTTTTCTGAACAGTTTTAGGCAGTGCTTTTTCCCCCTAGGGAGACACAGGGGTACGCATACCCCTAAACATTTTGTGAATCTTTGTACTTTTGTCCATTTACTGTCTTTATTTTTTCCAATTTGAACTGGTGATCTTGAGTCAAAATGAGAGTACCCCTAAACATTTTTTAAAGAAAAAGGCATTGGTTTTAGGGTGTTCGTGGATGAAGAAATGTTTTTGGCAGCTTAGAACCATCTTTGTGTTCACTTGCAAGAACTCATGCCTAGTTTTGTACAAATGAATCTATATAAACTGATCATTTCTCCTCCAAGAAGTACCCCCTCCCCTATTTAGCAGTTTCTGCTGCAAATCTGGACAGGGTGCATGTGCACTAAAATAAACCAGCAGGTTGTGTTGTGATCTTGAGATCAGAAACATACGTCTTCACGAATTAACTTGTGTCTCCCTTTCCCCTTTTATCGCTGATGTGGAACAATGAGAGTACTACCAAATGTATAATAGCACCCCAGACATAGGGTGGTAGGCCACTAAATTTTACTCAAAGTAGACCCATTTAAATTAATAAACACAACTAAGTTAGGCCCATTAATGTCAACTAAGCGATATTCAGAATAGACCAATAGACTACTACCCATTTTCTCATTTTTTGTGTGGCCCACTTAAAAAGACATTCCACTACAACATAAAAGATACTAATGAAAGCCAAATACTTTGCTTGTCCCGTTCTTTTAATTTGTCTCCCGATTAAAAATTCAGCTTACAGAAAGCCAGTCGGGGGACGGGGGGGGGGGGGGGGAACGGGACAAAACCCAACCAGGCAAAATGAGCAGTGATTCTATAGTGCACAGACAAAATCTTGAAATAAGACACTTTCCTAATGTTTAAAAACAAACACCAGATTTATTTTAAGGAAATCAGCATGTCTCATAACGGTAAACCATTAAAAGCCATTATTATTTTGTTCCTTGGCTTGGTTCAGTTTATAGCACTTTACAATCAGTAACGAAGACACAGAATTCCACTCACTTGACGGTTACAAAAAAATAGATTGCTCAAAGTGAGGTATTTCCTTTAGGAAATTGGTGAATAGTACTGATATCAGATACAGTCAGACTATATAAACTTGAGACATTGTACAAAAAAGTAACATTCTTTGAAAGATGATTTCAGTAGACAATGAAATGAAACATTTCAGCACTGATAAATGCTTCCACTCCAATCCAGTGCAATGGCTACATGACATCATTGTGTTGATGTAACAGCTGATATACTGTCCTCCTCGAAAGCATTTATTTGCTGACGTAACAAGTGACTGTAGATCCAGCTAGGCAAAGTATATTCTTGTTTGAACTATGGTTAATCCCATTTATTTTATCATGGAAACAATTGCCTTTGTACATGTACACAACAGAAACTCAAGTGGAAAAGGTACTTCTGTATCAGAAATGTTGGTTCCAGGATTCTTAGCTTAAATCAGTACAATACATCATGCGTAATACGCAAAGATACAGCATTAGAAAACTGCCCCCCGAGTTATTTTATCTCACTTAAACACAGAAAAACTTGATTCTGTAGCACTGATTGCCATGGAATGTATATCGCTGATTTTAAGTAAAGTAAAGGTAAAGGTACCCCTGACCGTTAGGTCCAGTCGTGGACGACTCTGGGGTTGCGGCGCTCATCTCGCTCTATAGGCCGATGAGCCGGCATTTGTCTGCAGACAGCTTCCGGGTCATGTGGCCAGCATGACTAAGCCGCTTCTGGCAAACCAGAGCAGCGCACAGAAACACCGTTTACCTTCCCGCCATAGCGGTACCTATTTATCTACTTGCACTTTGACATGCTTTCGAACTGCTAGGTTGACAGGAGCTGGGACCGAGCAACGGGAGCTCACCCCATCACTGGGATTCGAAGCGCCGACATTCTGATGGGCAAGCCCAAGAGGATCAGTGGTTTAGACCACAGCGCGGATTTAATTGCCACTAAAGTCAAACGCATTAATTTCCTCATCAAATAGCACAAATAGGATAAAGGTATTGTCATATCAGCAAAGGTTATTGGTCCAATTAGAGTCCCGTTCCCCCCCCCCCACCTTTAGGTAGTGGTCCACATTGGATATCACAGTAGCAAAGCAGCCTCCAAACTGACCTGTTCAAGAGACTAGTATTTTTTCTCCAAACTTAATTATGTTAAAAATAATAATATCACAAATGTAGCAATGCTAGACAATATATATAAACAGGACACTATAGTTTGATTTTGTATTCACAATAATTTTAAAAGGTTTAAAAACATCAAATAATGGTTCAATGTTTTGAAGCCCCCCCTCAAAATAATTTTTGTCCATAATGGCTATGCAGATATCAGGAGATACAAAAAGATATAGAAAATGACCCCACTGCAACAATCTTGGAGATAGTTTAATAAACTGCTGTAACTTTTAAGTTATAAAGTACTTCATACAAAGCTAGTAGATGTGTAGGACCACAAATGTAGTTACCTTGGCCCTTAAATTATGAATTTCAGAGCTTGTTTAAGAGGAGCTAGTTACATATTAAAGTTCTAAGGTATAACAATTATTACTTTAAAATGCTTTTTCTCCCCTAAAAATAATCATAGAAAAAACAGTAGTCGATGTAAACAGAACACAAAAACGTTTCACCAGCTACAGCAATCTGACATCTTAAATGTATCCTATTACTTGTGAAATCTTATCTATACAAGAATATTTGTTCTCCCATTTTTTTAATTAGAAAGTTCAAACTTAATGCTGGCTTATTTATACTTCTGCTCTTCACGAAGTGTACAGATTGATTTTCACAGTATAAGGTGAGATATGTGGAAAATATATATATTAAGAGCTTTCAAGATTTTTACTCTTACACTTTCATCACCCGAAAGACATTTTTCATGTTTGATAGGAATTAAAAATATACATGTCACTTTTTGAAATGACTTGTAAAGTCAGTTATTTTGTTTTCTAGCAGTTTGTCAGCATGGACATTGTTTGATTCAGTTTTGGTCCCAGTTCTACATTAGATGCTTTTAGAAAAACAAAATTATGGCTGTGACTTAAATTTATAACTTGTTCCCTATGCACAGAAGACTCCCACCCTAACTAATATCGTATCACAAACTCTAAATTTCAAAAGCAATTTGTCAGACGGCACGAGGCGGGTAGAAACTGCTGCCTAAGAAACACGAGTCCAGAGGCCACTGGATACATGTGGAACTAGTAATGAGATTATTTGTATCCTGAACAGTTTCTAAACATCACTTGAGTCCTTTAACCTTTATAGGCTTAAAGATGAGGCCCCATATTTTTATTTTAGCAGAGGTATTTTCCTCCTCATTTTCAGCAACAGTAAAACTGAGAACACAGATGCCTACAGAAAAGGAGGTAGACTTGGAATAAAAGCAGTGTCTGAGAAAAGAGATTCAAGATGGATGCTCCCACAGCCGTTTTACAACCCAGAATATGAGCTCAGGATTCCCCATCACTCTCTAGACTTGGCCCTTGGCCTCAGTGCTGCAATGTGATATTAGAGCCATTAAAGTCAAATAGTCGAGACACTTGGGAAGCTTATAGTGGCTTGCTGGTGCCAAAAGCACTGCTGAACTTCATTACCGAATTTTGAAAAGAAAGGTTAGAGAGGGATGACCAGAGACCATGCCGTAGCCACTTCAAAAATGCACTGTGCATGCTGCTAAAATATCAGTTTATGCACTAAGCCAAAGTATTAAAATGTTCCCCACTTCTCTGAATTTTCGAGAGGCGGCAAGGGTATCCTTGTGACGGAATTCTACACAACCTTTCCTCCAGAAATTTCTATCTGATAAAGACTTATAAAGACTACAGATGATCCATCATGAAAAGTTTCATGCGGGGGTGGTTCATAAGTTCATGTGACCAGGAGGAGCAAAAAATGCCGCACTTCAAGAAAACTTCACCATGTAAAAAGCTTGATGTCAAACCCTTACAAGAGGAGAAAGCTGCTGGACTAAGTATATTTGAAACTCTTAACTAGGAGGCGGGATAGCTTGTTCAGAACACGCATTGGTGCTGATCTATGATAATTCCACTATGGTTCGAATTAATCTTGCATAGACTATTATTGTTCACACCAGAAGTAGTAGTTATTCAGGGGGGCAGAATGTGTAAAAGCCATACAGGTCAGTAGGGGCCTGTAAGAGGTCCATGATGAGGTCCATAATATTTAGATGTCAGCACCCAAAAGAGGTGTAAATGAAGAAGACATCAATAAAAGGGTTGCAATGAGCTCAGCGGACAGAAAACCTATATTTACATTTCTTTTAAGTACAGTGGTGCCTCGCAAGACGAAAAGAATTCGTTCCGCGAGTCTTTTCGTCTTGCCATGTTTTTCGTCTTGCAAAGCACGGTCCGTTGCAACTGCGCCTCTTCAAGCAGCTTTAAAAAAAAGCGCAAGACGTTTTCGTCTTGCGAAGCAAGCCCATAGGGAAATTCGTCTAGCGAAGCAACGCAAAACCGAAAAACCCTTTCGTCTAGCGAGTTTTTCGTCTTGCGTGGCATTCGTCTTGTGGGGCACCACTGTACAGAAATATTTTTTTAAAAAACCAATTGAGTTCTTTAGCATGGGAAACATTTCTATTTTTGAACCAGAAACTGCAAGTTCAAAATAGAAGCCAACAGATATTTAAAAAGTTTTATCCTTGCTAATTTGTTTTTAAAGGAAGGAATCAATTTCCTGCAGATTTTATTGATTGACACTGATGAGAAATCACAATGAGAGTCAATGCCTATCAGCTTTGATTGTCTGAAAAGCAACTAGCTTCTAAATCAGAGAGCAAAAGTCAAATCCAAATTTGAAATTCATCCTCGACTGGTTTTGCCCTTTTAGAAATGTTGAGAAACTATTACTTCTCCCTGTTCTGAAGTTCTGAAGTTTGTCGTCACAAACTGCCACTGACACACTTTTATCTGAACATTTATTGCCTTAAGCTGCAAGGCTCTAATTAAATAGCAGGAAGGCAAGAGCAGTGGAAGCAGTTTAATCCTTCCATTTTGTGAGATAATCTTCCCTAAATTTGTTTACCTCAATTGGTTTGATAATGTTCTTAGCAAGAGGCTCGAGTGGGGAAGCATCTGATAATGGATGTCATCTGAAAACCAAAGTGTTCTTACAACAACTATGTTTAATACAGAGAAGTAAAATAGATATTGTCATGTTTTATTAAAAAATGTTGATGCAACATATTTTGCCTTATCCATCTAATTATTCGCCCCTATCGATTTTTCCCCAATCTGAAATAGAAGAATATGTGAGGCACACTGAGATTCCTTTGACAAAGCACACTGGTGATTTCATCAATAAAATCACAGAAAGTTAGGCCTCAAGCTAATTTTGCAGACAGCTGTATTGCACAATTTTACCTTAACTTCCCATATTTGAATGCCTCTGACTCCAGATACAGTGAGTCTTCTGTGCTACTACAAAGCAAAGTAGTAATTTATTAGGACTTCCCTTTGATCATGGGGGAAACATAACAGATGAAGAAGTGGTCATATTGTACACTTGTTATATGGGCTTTTAAAAAAAATTAAATAAATGATGCTATGCAAACATGATCAGTTGTGTCTCAGTTACCATTTCACTATAGCTTTGCACGGAAAGGAGTGTTTTTAAATGTCATCCACACTTGGAAGCTCTTCTGATGCCTCAAAAGGAGCCAATGAATTCTATTCCACTGTTAAACTTGTACCTGCCAAGCTTGGACAGATTAGGACTGCATGACTCCACACAACCTAAACAAAGCTCCAGCTATCTAAGTTTGTGCCCTTTTAAAACAGAAAGCCAAAAACGAAGTTGCAATTAGCACTATGCACATTGGTTCACAAGCTCAGCCCTCCTCCTGGCTCAGGCAAGAGAACTTTTGCCATGCTTACTTTTGTTTCTACAAATGCTGGCTTGTTGTTATGCTTGAACTGGGAATTGTGGTTTAAAGCCAAGTTAACTTCAAACCATGCTTTATGATGCTAGCTGGCTTACTGTAACTTATCCAGAGTTTCCTTTAAACCATGGCTCTTGGGTCATACATAATGGTGCACCAGAACACTGAAAGCAGAAGTAGAAGTTCTCCCAGCCGAGGAAGAGGAAGAGGAAAGGAGAGTGTGTAAGCTTGAGACTTTGCTTAGGCTCGCCCAGGCTCATGCACAAAGTGCTAGACCATGGTTTAAGCATCGCAAGCAAACCTGCTAAATATGTACAGCAGACCCTTGACACACAAAATATTCCAACTTGTAACTTCCCTGCAAAATGCCTTTTTTACCATGTCAGCCCCTCACTGTTTAACCCAAAGGCTCTTTCTCTGAGCTCTGCTTAATTTTAGCCAGAGCTTACCAGGCATCAGCTTTGAGAGCTTTTGTTCAAAGACAGACATTTGAAGGAATACAGTGATAAAGTGTGTTGTTGAAGAATGGAACTGGCAGCTTATTACAGAGTTTTAAACTATGAGCTGGACCTCCGAAAAAACATTGCAGGATGGAATGTTCCTTTTCAGGGTTTCTGCCACCGACACCCTTTCCTAAACTCCATCCCAACCACCCCACTTTTCTGTTCCACCACAAATGCAGAGCATTCTGTAGACAGGAAGGATGCTATATCCTACTTTAGGTTCCTGTTGCTTTTATTCCTGCAACCCTCCCATCTTCTGCTTGGATGGTGCTAATTTGGCTACCTAAGGATCGGCACTTCAGAGAATCACCCCCCACTCTCAGGGTAGCTGGAATTCTGAGGGTTCCCCCCCCCTAAAATCTGAAGCTTGTTGCTTTCAGGAGGCAGTCTAACAGTGTTAGAAACTGAGATATGGAGCTCAATGGCACCATAAACCTAGGTTATGGGTGCAACAGCGGAATGTCTAGGTGCACTTTATAGTAACAAGAATACAAAGCTGAAAATGAATGAACTGCAACTAAAATATTATGTTCATTTTTCACATGGTCTAGTCCTTCCCCTGCCCACCTTCCTGATATTCTTAAGAAAGTCTCTTCTCCAGTTTTCAGAGAGTAGCTGGAAATGGGGAGGCAGAAAAAGGTCTTCCTTTCATTCCTCTCTGCAGTTTTAATCTGAAATCTCAGGTGCGTGCGCCCACAGCTCAGAAACTGCTCGCGCTAATGAAATTCCCTGTTGCAAAATGCGCCTTGGACAATGGGAGTCTCAAGCACTGCAATCTAATCCTTCAAATTCAAGAAGTGGGATCTAATGCAACTCACTTGACCCAAATTCACATGAAACACATTGGCTGAGATCGTACAAAGATAAATTTACGCAAATGGTTACACATGCTGTCATATTCCTATATAAATTTGGCAAAGTGGGAGAGACGGGAGAATAGGCATCATTCCAGGGCTAATAGCATAGGGAACCTATTGAAAATAGCCTTCGTCTGCCTTTTTCCTAATCCCATCTTACCCACCTAATTTTCAGATAAAAGATACTACACATTCCAGACTCTATATGGAATTTACCTGTGAAACTTCTAAAGGCATTCCATGAGGAGGATTACAGGGTTGTTTTGTTTTTGTTCTTTACAGCACCTACTTCTCCACATGCCTTGCAAGACCTGGAGATTGCTGAGGTTAAAGCAATTCTTCAGAAGAGGATCAATAGCGAAACGAAACAAAACAAAACAAAAAAACACCTAACTCGATAACACAACAGCTCCTGGTGTTACTCTATGTAAAAACCTTTATGCTTCTGAAAGTTATGAAAAAAATATCCCCACATTAAAATTCATTTAAATGACAGTAGGCAGTATAAAAATGCTGTTGACACTTAACTTACTGAAGTAGGACTCTATATTATGGTCATTATCCCACAAACAAGCTGAAATGTATCGAAAGCTGTTCCCACTAACAGCAGCTGGACTGAAGTGATCATAACAGCTCTTAACGACAACAAAAGTGTCCTTGATTCTTTGGTCCCAATTTTGCAATACACCACCCCACCAGCTTCAATAGGGCCATTTGCACAATGTTCAGGCTTCGTATAGGCTCTGTTATCTCTACCCACAATGAATACGAAAATTAGTCTCTGAATAGAGCAGGCATGTAAATAAACCAGAAGTTTGATCTCTCTTCAGAATGAAATTAATCTTTTAAAAATACGACGACGATGTCTCTATTCTTCATGGTATTGCCATCGAGAGAAGAAAAGTATCTGCTCTAGTCATTCACAGGCAAAGGGGCATTCTCCCATAGCATTTCATATGGTGCATGTTGTGTATTAGTCAGAAATTACACGGCACAATGGGAGCTTTCACACCGCTAGTGTTTACTTTTAGCATTGTTCAATCACTGCTTTTCTACATGCAGCATTGCCCCTAGGTTCCTACACTTTAAGGGGTAGAACAGTTAGCTCAATTGGTTAGAGCATGGTGCTGATAACACCAAGGTCGCAGGTTCGATCCCCGTATGGGACAGTTGCATATTCCTGTATTTCAGGGGGTTGGACTAGATGATCCTAAGGGTCCCTTCCACCTCTAGAATTCTACGGTTCTATGTGTGTACCCTGCTATGTTCTGTCCACAACTGTGAACATCACAACAGCCTTCTGAGTGGAGTTGTAACAATGGACCTAAACACACAATTTACAAATGCATTAAAATGCTTGAAAGTAAAAGACTGCACCAAAATAAAAGAGTACAAAACGACGACCCATGTTGCTAAAATAGCACCAACTGGAAAAGTAACACTGAAGGTGTCCCCACGTGATGTCAAATCTACAGCTCTTGAAATGGATGGAAGAGTAGCATTGTGTTTCAATCTTGTAACTGCTCTGAGATTTATGGAGGAAGGGCGGTATACAAATTTAATAAAATACGATGGTATTCTAAGGCTAGAGATTGCTCTCCTGTTTTGTTCCTTCCCCTCCAAAAGTTGGGATTTTGTGAGCTCCGAAAAGGGAAATGGAATAAGTACAGAAAAGGCAGCACGACCATTTTAATGGCAGGTGCCTGATAAAAAGCGAGTGGACAAAAAGGGGCAACTCTAGAGTTAACCCTAGTCTGGAAGCACCCAGAGTGGGGGATGAGGAAATATGTGGCAGCTGGATGCGCAGTCAAGCATATGAAAGGCAAGATCAGAGAGTGAGAAGCTTTGTGGGAAATAAGACGGATCAATGAAAAGCCAGGAGATTCTTCCATGACCTGAGAAGATCACAGGTTGGGAAACAGTTCCATCTGGTGGGGAACAGTAGGAGCAAGAACTTCGTAGAAGCAGGCACCTCTAACAATCCTGTTTGCTCCGACCTTTGTTGAAGCAGGATGTTTTCCTTAGAGCTCCCATTCATTTACTCTCCTCAGGATTATAATTCATTGGTTTCTTCCTTTCTTCATTATCTTGTCTCTTTATTTCCTCCCCAGCTACCTGTGGCATTCTTTCTATCTTTTCTGGTGCAGTTTAGGTTTTTCTCTCACACAGTTTCTTTCTCCCCTCATCCCTGTTGCAGCTGAATACTTCTCCGGCAATCCTGTCTTTGCTGCAAAATGCAACTTTCTCCCCTTCCCCTGTGGGGGAGAGGAAAAAAGTATGATTTTCAAGCAAAGACAGAGCTCAGGAGAACTCCTGCATTGCCTTTGCTTGCTAAACAATTCTTTCTTCCTCCCCCTGTTTGTCACTTCCATAATCCCTGCATAAGAATTTTGACAAGTGGGCAGGACACTGTCAATTACGTGACATCATAATGATGCGTGACTGACAGGTGAGAAGTCCTACCCAACTGCTAATGTTGGCTCAGAACAAATAAGGTTCCTCACCCATTCAATATTCATTTGCTGCCAAAGAAGGATGGCTAGTCCTGGATGACTTTGCTAGATTTCAAGTTCCAGAACCAGTGGGTCGCTTACAATAAGTTATGGATGCAATCTCTGGCCTCCACCTAAGACTGTATCCAAACACTGTTTTTCTTAGTGCCCATAGATTTCAGGAAACATAGCTGCACATCCCCATTCACTGCAATCACAGGAAGTACCTGTAGTTTTCATTTGACCAGAATCATCTTCAATACTGGGCCCTTCCTTTCTACTTGGCTACAGCACTTCAGACCTCCGCACAGAGTATGGTTGCCCTGGTGGCTCACCTCTGCTTCCAGGGCAATCTCCTTATCGGCTGTACCACTCTGACTTGGGCCCTTTGAGACATGGCTTTGACTCCTCCTTGGGTAGAGACCCAGGGATTCCTTGTAAACCTAGGCAAGAATCACCTGTCTCTGATTGGACAGTTGGTCCATCTTGGAATGCTTCTTGAAACCTCCACAGGTATGATGTTGCTCTCTCTAGACTACATTTTGAAGATCAAGGTTCTGGCCTCTTTCAAAAAGGCAGGTGTAATGTTCTTGGAAGAAGTCCTTGACCTCTGAATGCCCGTGGCTCAAATCACAGTCTGGGCCAAACATCACCACTACCGCTTTCAATTAGCACTTCTCTTGTTCCAGTGGGCAACAGCCTATAGCAGACACGATCCTGTGCACATTTCCTTGCTGTCTTCTGCTGGCCATGTGTTGGATGGACCCTGGATTCAAAAGTACAGGTCTCCCTGCCAGGAGTGGCAATTACGTTGGATGCAAGCCTTCAGTGATAGGGTGTGCAATGCTAGGATTAGTATGTTCAAGTCCACTGGTCGTTGGTGAAAGCGACAATGTGCATCAATTTGCTATCCAGTGCTTTGTGCCCTGCCTTCACCAAGCAGACTTTTCAACCCTAAGGACTTTTCCTGCTGGAAAGCCAGAAAAAAAATTCTGCACTCTCAGACAACATAATTGACATTTGAATAAATGAGATGTAAAAGGAAGCTCACACATTTGAAACTAGACCTGTATAATTTTGGCATGCATGTGTGTTTGCAATGGCAAAGGAAATTAAATGGTGGACTGCTTTGTAGCAAAAGAAAGCTGATTCACTTCCCTGTAGTTTGATGTAGTTTTAGGAGTCCAGAAAGCAGGCAGTACTGCAGTGAGGAGAAGCAAGCAAAAATCCCCCACTTCTTTGCTCAGCCAGTGTGGTGTAGTGGTAGTGGTTAAGAGCGGTAGTCTTGTAATCTGGTGAACTGGGTTCGATTCCTCGCACCTCCACATGCAGCTGCTGGGTGACCTTGGGCTAGTCACACTTCTCTGAAGTCTCTCAGCCTCACTCACCTCACAAGAGTGTTTGTTGTGGGGGAGGAAGGGAAAGGAGATTGTTAGCCGCTTTGAGACTCCTTAGGGTAGTGATAAAGCGGGATAGCAAATCCAAACTCTTCTTCTCTTCTTCTTCAGATAGGGCACAATGCCATTCAGGTTAACTTTTGATCAGGTTTCAATGCTCTGTTAACTTGAGGCTACTTTGATGCAGACCAAGGATTCTGCCATTTTCTGATAACAAAACAAGTTTGCAAACTGGATTGTGGGAGCTGTCTACTTCTCTGAAGTTCCGCTCCTGTCTTTGTTCCCAAGATGGAGCCATAGCCCAACCAATGACCGTTCTCAGGCCATGGAGAATCACCGTTCAGATGAATACCATTTACTGACATAATGGCAATTCTCACTGAAACTATGTGTGCAACTTCTTGATTTGAGGAGGGGAAAATTATCTTCCAAACCTATAGCAACCTAAATAGTTGCTCAAAATTATGTGATCCCAACAGCATTTTGGAAGCAAGCAGATTCATAGGTAAAACGCCTCCATGTGCCTTTGTCCTCTTCTTTTCGATCTCTGTATACATTAAAAGGGGGTTAGAAAGCTGATGTAATACAGTAATTTATACCATTTATTTTTTTTAATGTCCAGTTTTTAACTGTAGAAAAACTGTGGACTGTAGGAGAACACATTTTAGAACAATGAGGTTTTGTGACCATTTGAGGCAATACATTGATTTGAAAAGCGTCTTGCAATGAAAAAGTCACTAAGGCAGGGATAGTAAAAAAAATGGAGTCAGATGTTACCAAGCGTTCTTTCTGAAAATGTGTACAACCAAATCTTATGATATCTGTGGGTGATTATGAGGGACTATTTTATTATTATTTATTAAATTTGTATACTTCCCTGTGCCCACAGGCCTAAGGGCAATTCACAAGAACTGATGGCTTTCTGGTGTTAAAAATGGTTTATTTTATGCCTGTTCAGTCTCCATTATGCATTGTGTTGTTTCTGTGCAAAAAGCCAAATCCATTGAAGCTGTTTAAAATATACCTTGTTTAATTATCCCCTGCTAGAAAACCCTAAGTGAAATACAACAGAAAAGGCAGGAATGTGGCCAGGGCTGTGTGTGTTCTGTGTTCATACCCAATAATTAAATAAATTTGAATTTAGGGCAGTATTCAGCATCCTGAGAATTTTAGCTTTCATTTTTTAAAAAATGAACATTTCTGGCCCTTAAGATGTGAAGATAAAAGTGAAAGTATCTGGGCTATGAAATCTCAGCAGCTTTTTATAATAGGAATAATATGACTTTCCAGAGGTCAGGGGCAATTTGTACCCCACCATTCTTCCAAGGAACTCAAGGGTTCCTTCCGGTCCATTTCATTCTCACAACAACCTTATGAGGCAGGGTGTGGCTGAGAGTGTGACTGGCCCTAGGTAAACTGGTGAGCTTTGTGACTGAGCCAGGATTCAAACTCAGGTCTTCCTGGCGCTAGGCTAACACTCTCAAGTACTACATCACACTGGGCCTCAGTCTCTCTCAAACCCGCCTCATTTATTTACTTGTTTTGGTCATTGCCCACATTCAGGAAAAGCAGAACTATATATAATGTGGAAGATTATCTAGTTTATATAAACCTCGGAATTCAGTTTTCTTTGAATTTATGTTACTTGGTACAGATGTTTTCATGCTTTTAGCACAGAATGCACACAACCCAGGGAACAACCGCACCCTTCCAATTTTTAATACTACCATGAACTGAATGGCAAAAAAGTCCTCTTACAAGAAAAATAATTTTAAAAATTCCTTAGTTAAAAATATTTTTGCATACTTTTCTTCCTTTAACTGTTTGCTGAAATGAAAACAAAAGGGCTAAATTGAGCTAGCCTTGTTCAGAAGACCAGTGACCACAGTCAGCAGTAAATAGTTGTGTCTTCACATGAAGAAGGAAAGCGGAACTTGAACCCAAACAATTCCCTAAACAGGAATAACACTAAATCACCGAAGTGCACTTAACACCATAGGAGCTACAGTATTCTTTACACATGCACACTTTGTAGGACACTTTGTACATGGAACTAAACAATGGAATATAAATATGCAAGCATCTTCTTTTTAAGTACACAAATTAAAAGTTCATTTACATTCTTTACTTTCCAAGATGCTGATGGAAAAAACCAAGATCTTCCAAACAGGAAGTCTGAAGATGCTCATTAATGCAGCAAAATCTTCTCTCTCTCTCTCTATCTCTCACAAACACACACACACACACACACACACACACACACACACACACACACTTTCCTCTCTGTCTTACACACCCCTCACATACTTCAGATTACATAGTTGTGTGACTATGACGAGCCCAAGACAGGACACGCTCCTCTCACCAGAAGAGGACGCTGGAATTGTTAACATTAATTCAGTTTCTTCTGCAGGTGATTTCTTCTGTCTTCAGTAGTTTCTGGGCTGAAGTCTGTACAGAAACCGTTAGGAGCAGGGCAGCTATCAGTCTCCATTTGATCGGGATATAAATACTCCTCAGCAAAGTTTGGATACACTTCGGCAAACTTGTGGAAATCCTCTAGAAATTAATAAAAGCAAGCATACATTTTAAGCGTTTAAAATTGACATTTTACTTACAAAATCAAGAAAGACTGCAAGACAATAAAAGTACTAAGTAGATTGCTAGTTACTAAGTCTCCCATGCCAAACTTTAAGAGCATTTTCCAAAGGGTTGGACCCAATTAAATTATATTTAGAGTAGACCCACTGACACAGGATAGTCATTTTCATTAGTTTCAATGGGTTTTCCCTGAGTAACACTAACATTTGCTAACAACTCAAAATGATTTGCAGAACTACACGTTAATATGTTCCTCCCCTCCCCACCTCGAGCTTTAAGCAATGGTTTGTTTGTTTGCGTTGGCCTTTTCTTGACAGGTCGGTTTATTACAATAGGTAAAGGTAAAAGGCAAAGGACCCCTGCACAGTTAAGTCCAGTCAAAACCGACTATGGGGTTGCAGCGCTCATCTCACTTTCAGGCTGAGGGAGCTGGCGTTTGTCCACAGACAGCTTTCCGGGTCATGTGGCCAGAAGGACTAAACTGCTTCTGGTGCAATGGGACACCGTGACAGAAGCCAGAGAGCAAGGAAACGCCGTTTACCTTCTTGCCACAGTTGTAGCTATTTATCTACTTGCACTGGTGTGCTTTCAAACTGGCAGGAGCTGGGACAGAACAATGGGAGCTCACCCTGTTACACAGATTTGAACTGCCAACCTTCTGATCGGCAAGCCCAAGAAGCTCAGTGGTTTAGATCACAGTGCCCAACACTGCAGCATAAGGTCACTGATCATAGAACAGAATGGAACCTTTAGCTACCTTTAGCTAGTGTGCTGCACTAGGCCTGGACTGATCCAAGTTCAAATTTCCATTTGGCTTGGAAGCTCTCTGGATTACTTTGGACCATGCACTATCTCTCAGGGTTGCTGGAGGGATCAAAGGGGTGACCATACAAGGTGGAGGAAAAGGTATAGCACATAAACAAGAAATAATAATGCTCCATATACAGACATTCCAGGAAGCCCATTAATGAACACAGGAAGCTGTTTCATATTGAGCCAGACTATCTAGTACTGACTGGCTTTTCAGGGTTTCTGACAGAGGCATTCCCAGCGCTACCTGGAGATGTTCGGGTTTGAAGCTGGGACTTAAACTCTGAGCTACAGCCCTTCCCATGCAACACAATGGCCAGGAACCTGTCACACTTGCCCCCAGGCAGCTGCTCTTTTCCGTGGGACATGTCCGGCCGCCACACAAAAGTTCCCCATTGTCTGCGGCTTTCTAAAATCATAGCACGGAACTCACCGTATGTAATTTCCCCCCTTTCGTCGACATCTATCGCTCTGAAAAGGTTTGACACATTAAGATCTGAAACCCCCATGGCAGTCTTTAAAATGCAAGTTAAATCTTCTTCTGTTAGAGCTCCAGTTTCTGACTGGTACATCTGTGAAAAATTAAAACGTATGATTTGTTGTTGCAACAGCAGCAGCAGCAGCAGCAGCAGCAGCAGCAAAGAAAGACATTCCTAGGGCCTCTGTTTGACACTTTCCTCCCAGCCAAATAAATCTTCCAACTTCCCTACGCTGATTGATACGCCACCTTTTATTTTCCATTTAGAGTTTGCAAATTTTGCTGAAGCCCAAGAGCAAATACATTTATTGATACAATTTATTAGATACCTTAAAGGTAAAGGGACCCCTGAATGTTAGGTCCAGTCATGGCCGACTCTGGGGTTGCGGCGCTCATCTCGCTTTATTGGCCGAGGGAGCAGGCGTACAGCTTCAGGGTCATGTGGCCAGCATGACTAAGTTGCTTCTGGCGAAACAGAGCAGCACATGGAAATGCCGTTTACCTTCCCGCTGGAGCGGTACCTATTTATCTACTTGCACTTTTGACGTGCTTTCGAACTGCTAGGTTGGCAGGAGCAGGGACCGAGCAATGGGAGCTCACCCCGTCATGGGGATTCGAACCACCGACCTTCTGATCGGCAAGTCCTAGGCTCTGTGGTTTAGACCACAGCGCCATCCGCGTCCCTATTAGATACCTTAGGGGCCGCCTATTCCTGTACCAGCCTGCCCAATGTCTAAGATCTGGCAGAGAGGACATTCACTGTGACCTACCTCTGGTTTATTCAGAAACAGATAAAGAAAGAGAAAAAGGGCCACACTTAGTGGAATACCTTGCCCTCTGAGGTTTGTTTGGAGCCCCTTCTTGCCAACATAGGATGCTTTATATTGTAAGCTCTCTTTGGGGTTTTATCTGCTGTTCCTGTTTTTATTTTTAAATTGCTTTGTTTAATATTATTACTTTTGTGGATGCAGTATTTTAATTGCTGTAACCTGTTTTGAGTGGTGCAAATGTAGTGCTCGTTTGGGAGGAAGGACGGGGTGTAAACTGAATAATGATAATAGCAACAACAACAGCCTTCCTGGTATTGCAAAGGTGGGGAATTGGCCTCTAGATAAATCAAGGAGCGTCTCCACCCCCATCGTTCTGAGGTCCAGTGCTGAGGGTCTTCTGGCAGTTCCCTCACTGTGAGAAGCCAAGTTACAGGGAACCAGGGAGAGGGCCTTCTCGGTAGTGGCACCCGCCCTGTGGAACATCCTCCCACCAGATGTCAAAGAAAAGAACAACTACCAGACTTTTAGAAGACATCTGAAGGCAGCCCTGTTTAGGGAAGCTTTTAATGTTTAACAGACCACTGTATTTTAATACTTTGTTGGAAGCCGCCCAGAGTGGCTGGAGACACCCAGCCAGATGGGCGTGGTGGGGTAGAAATAATTTATTATTATCATCATCATCAGCAGCAGCATCATCATCATCAAACATGCAACTGCCTCTCCACTAAAAGTAGTACTCAAGGTAATATAAGGAATTACAGTACATAAAAATACAAAGGCCAACCATGTTACTAAATGCCAGTTAATCCCATTCTCTCAAGGTCTGCTGCAGGAAACTGACTAATCATGCATCATCACTGCAACGGATACAGGAGACTTCATTTGTCACCTAAATTCTGCTGAGGCTGTAATTTGGTGGGCCAGCATAAGGAAATGCAATCCACAGGTGTGATGCCACAATAGAGTTGGGTGCTGGAGGGATAAGAGAGCATCGGCGAGCTCATATGCCCTTGAGTTTTTTTTGTTTTTTTTACTGCCTCTTTTATTCTGTGGGAACTGTTCATTTTGCTAGTTAGGCAATGTATTGTGTATTGCTAGCTGCTTTGGTGGTCCTGGTGGACAGAAAGGCAGGTCATAAATATTTTGAAATAAAAATAAGACCTAGCCACGTCCAGAGCAGGATCACCCCAGATGTGTTTAGGGTAAGGGGTTGCTCATGCAGGAAAAGGTGGTCTTCAGATATACTGAGCTCAGGAAATCCAGTGTTTTCAAAAGGTACACACAAACCTTGGCTTTCACTTACATCACTTGATTTCTCGGTGTTCAATGACTCACAGATGACTATATGAATTAACTTTACTGATAAAAATTAAGTTTGAGGTATCATCAAGTGACACTCCCCCCCCCCCATTTGTTAGCCCCTCTTTGGCCACAGTTCATAAAATAAAGCATCAATGTACAATAAAACACAATTACCAGAAAGGATGTCTCTGTGGTGTTGTATATGTGATGGCTCACTCACATTTACAAGTTGTCGCTTGATGCTGCTTTCATCAAGTGACGAGCATGCAAGCTACTTTTTTCTTACCCATTTGCCTGTGTAGGCAGCAATTTGCACAGTCTCGTGCTCCTGCTTGCCGATTTAGAAAAACAATAACACAGGGCACAACAGATTGCTGCTGTGTTTTGCGGGTCAAAATGCATGTGAGTGAATATGGCTACTGTTAGATGCTGACCACTGTACAGAGCTTGTATAAAGCCAGTAATGACCAGGGATGCAGAGAAGTTGTGGTCAATGTAATGAATTGACCTGTTTTGCCCCGGCAAAAAAGGAAAAGGGGGAAAAGGGCTTTGTTTTTAAAAATGGCTTTCAACAAACCGTCTTAATAAAAGCTGCTACTTGCCTTAAAAGCCAGCTGTATCGTTTGCAAGGTTTTGGATGGCCGACAGACTACTGACAAAGCGATTACATATTCTCTTAAGTCAATCAGACCCCCTTCCTTCTGTAAAAAAAGAAACAAAACTGTATTACCAGTTTCATAGAAAATACCCACTGAAGAAAATAAAATTCTGAAAAGTACACATAAAAAGAGCTCACATGGAAGTTTCAGCACAAAGATTTCTAAACAAAGAAACTAGTGTTAAAATACCAGCTTGTCTGCAATTAACTAAGGGACTAACTCCTCTGAACTTTTGAAACGTCTTATATTTCTCAGTTGTTTTACAGCAAGGAACTCTTTCTGGCCAGATCTTTCTCTCCCCAACCCCTGGTGGGCAGAGTGCCCACCTGCCAATCACTTGGCATCATAGTGCTATCTGTTAATGTAATCCTTTGAGCCCTTGGTTGTCAAAATTTCAAAAAGAACCACAAGGCTTTCAAACAGCCCCTTGTGGGCTTTCAAATAGTTCTCGTATGTGGATGTTTATAGAGAGCTTTTCATATGCCACGCCTTCTCTCCTTCAAACTGCAGAGGTCTGAAGAAGGACAGGGTAGTTCATTGATAAGAACTAATTCAATTGCCATTTTGGTATCCTCTCTTTGATGCAACACTACATTATGCTTGCTATATATGTGTATGTATATAGAAAGCTGTAGTCTAATTTGTAAAATAAGTCATAGTCGCCATGCATCCCTTGTGCTACATTTCTCCATGGTAAAAATTATGATCAGCAGCCAATAGGATGCGTAATTTCAGACTACTAATGTTCGCACAGCAGGCAAAAGGCATGCACACAAGACCTTCTGAATTTAGTAATCACTTTTCCGAAACTATTGTTCATAACATAAACGGGTACTTTCTATGTTACAGCTATATTAACCATACTCACAAATGAAAACTGCATTCCTAGCAAAAGAACGCCCAAGGCCTTAATTCAAATAATAAAAGTGGTTATTTAGAAATGTCAAGACTGTCATCTTTCTTACCTCATCAAAAAGTGCAAACATGTTTTCTAATGTGTCAGAAACCGGCACTTCTAGGTATTCCGCAAACTCCTTGAGACTGACCCTTTTGTCTTTCATTCTCTTGGTATTTCCTGAATATGCATCAAGCTCTCTTTCAAGCTTCTCTGGCTTTAATCTAAACATGGGAGGAAAACAACCAAGGCTGAAATTGTAGACAACCTTCTCTCTTTTTTTCTTACAGGAGTGTTGAGGAGGACAAACCAGGCAGTTTGTAATTTCCTGCCAATCCACTAACAGAAGATAAATGCTAAAAACCTATCCCTGATATGTGATGTCTTTAGCCTGGTAAAGAGGAGATTGAGAGGAGATATGATAGCTGTCAGGGAACTGCCATCAGAACAGGGGCGGGAAACAGAGGGGCAGTTGTGTTACAGGGAGCCTCCGACAATCTTGCGAAGCAGTTCTTCTTCCGGTGATGAGGAAGAAGTGAAAGGACCAGAGGATGCTGGCAGGAGCCTCAACAACGCTCCTGGCAAAGCTGGCCAGGAGGGAAGCACGCCCATTCCGTTGCCCACCCTGCACAGAAGTCTAAAGTGCAAAGAGGGAAGGGAAAAGCTGGGCGTAACGAGACTTTTATGCTGGGGGAGGTCCAGGAAACAAGCACTCCCGGATTCTGCTAGTGATTGAGGCAGACATGAACTTCGGAGTTCTGCAATGTAAATAGTTTCGCACCTAAATAAAACCTGTAAAAGACAGGTCGGAGTCCTGCCTGGTTACTCATGAGCAACCACCTAAGCCATCTGACAATAAAAGGTAAAGGTAAAGGGACCCCTGACCATTAGGTCCAGTCGTGACCGACTCTGGGGTTGCGGTGCTCATCTTGCTTTATTGTCCGAGGGAGCCGGTGTACAGCTTCCGGGTCATGTGGCCAGAATGACTAAGCTGCTTCTGGTGAACCAGAGCAGCGCACGGAAATGCCGTTTACCTTCCTGCTGGAGTGGTACCTATTTATCTACTTGCACTTTGACGTGCTTTCAGACATGTTAGGTTGGCACGAGCAGGGACCGAGCAACATAGAGCAAGCTTGTTTTCTCCTCCTCTAGAGGCTAGGACCCAAACCAAGGATTCAGGTTACAAGAAAGGAAGAACTTCCTGACACTAAGAGCTGTTTGACAGTGGAATGATTCCCAAGAGAGGAGTTCGACTCTCCTTCCTTGGAGGTTTTTAAGCAGAGGCTGGATGGCCATCTGTCATAGATGCTTTAGTTGTAATTCCTGAATCACAGGGGGGTTGGATTAGATAACCCTCAGCTTCCTTTCCAACTCTACAATTCAATGAATCTACAGTGGTGCCCCGCAAGACGAATGCCCCGCAAGACGGAAAACCCGCTAGACGAAAGGGTTTTCCGTTTTGGAAGTGCTTCGCTAAACGAATTCCCTATGGGCTTGCTTCACAAGACGAAAATGTCTTGCGAGTTCCTGTGGGGTTTTTTCCCTCCCCCCCCTTTCCCAAGCTGCTAAACTGCTTATCAGCTGATCCGCTAAGCCCGCTAAGCCTCTAATAGCGCTAATCCGCTAAGCCGCTAATGGGCTTGCTTCGCAAGACGAAAAAACCGCAAGACGAAGAGACTCGCGGAACGGATTCTTTTCGTCTTGCAAGGCACCACTGTACACCTTTTCTTCCTGTGGTGGATCATTCAGACATGGATCTCTTCACTCTTCATTCTGAATGACAGAGTTCCAGGAATTCCGTACCACACAATCTGAATATACAGTTTTGCTCTAAAACAACGTGGGAGAGCATTCGGATAAATTCAATTTTCAGAAGAGGAAAGTTCTAACGCAATATCCCGAACTGGAAAAAGTGGCTCCCACTTTATATTTGCAGTTATAGAAAAAGCCCTCCTTTAAAAATATCATCATCATCATCATCATCTCAGATTCTCATCTACCACTGACAACCACCAAGCTTCAAGGCAGTGATGAAGCTGGATCTAACAAGGTAAGATTCAATACCATATCAATACTGCATAAACAATGCATCTGTTAAGGATGTGGGGACTTAACAGCTGTAACTTCTTGACATTTTGAAATGTGAGTGAACATGGGAAGTGTCCAATATAACATGTTAAGCTGAAAGGGTTTTTTGTTTGTTTGTTAACTTAATATAAATTTAAGCAATGCGGACTCTGATTTCTGCAAACCACAACCCTGGCATCTAACTTGTGTTGAGGTGAGAGGGAAGTGATTTACAGATGGTTCTTCCTTTCTGTCTCCACCATAAGTTGTAATATGCTAGGTTCACCCAGGAATACAAATTATGACTTTCCTAATTATCAGAACCACAGTCAACTGAAGCCAGGAATGCTCAACTGAATTAAGTGGCAAGAAGCCTATTAGGAACTAGATCTTGCACAACACTGGCAGATGTCAAATTTGTTAAGCTTTTGAAACCTCTGTGATTCTGGTCTGCTCCTGCAAGATTGCAAAACATTGCCCCCACAACCTCCCAGATGCTTTACTTTTTTTTAAATTGCTTTTAACCGATTTGTAAAAAATAAAAATAAAAAAGTTACATGGAAGAAAAATACGAGACATTGCACATACCTTTGTAAATCAAGAAAATCTATAATTAAAATACATTTTTCTAAAATTGCTTTTATAAAGTTAGTAAAGGTAAAGGGACCCCTGACCATTAGGTCCAGTTGTGACTGACTCTGGGGTTGCGACGCTCATCTCGCTTTATTGGCCAAGGGAGCCGGCATACAGCTTCTGGGTCATGTGGCCAGTGTGACTAAGCCGCTTCTGGCGAACCAGAGTAGCGCATGGAAACACCGCTTACCTTCCCGCCGGAGCGGTACCTATTTATCTACTTGCACTTTGACATGCTTTCGAACTGCTAGGTGGGCAGGAGCTGGGACTGAGCAACAGGAGCTCACTCCGTCGTGGGGATTCGAACCGCCGACCTTCTGATCGGCAAGTCCTAGGCTCCGTGGTTTAACCCACAGAGCCACCCGCGTCCCATTTATAAAGTTACAAAGCAATTAAAACATTCTGTCGTACAGTTCCACACTTTTATCAATCTGCTCACCCAAGGCTTCTCACAAGCTTTGCAAATTCTAAGAGGCAGGTGTCTGAAGGGAGACGAAGTTGTCCTTCAGCCAAAGCTAGCTGGCAATCTTCAAAAGTGTAGTCCGTTACTGGAACCCCCAAAGCCCTTGATGGGGGGAAAAAGCAGGAATTTACACAACAGCGTCACACTTTTATTTATAACGGCAGGCTTATAAAGCAGACGCAATCTAAACGCCACATTTTGACTATGCCGAAGCTCACGATGTGGTCTGGCAAGTCAAGGAAAGAGTAGCTTTCATCAAGAGTACTTCAAATTTAAAAATGGGGATGAAGAGACAAAGAAAAGGGAGGGTACATTTAAATCTGCCTAAAACCCTTAAACCACTAGACCTTCCCTCCTGCATGTTTCTCAACTGTTTGGTGTACATTTGTGTGTGTGTTTATGCATCTTAAAACCACTATAAAAAACCTCCCCCATACATGTATTTAAAATGTTCAGTAGCACCTTAGAGACCAAACTAAGTATTGGTGTGAGCTTTCGTGTGCATGCACACTTCTTCAGATACCTGAAGAATATCTGAAGAAGACATCTGAAGGTATCTGAAGAAGTGTGCATGCACACGAAAGCTCACACCAATAACAAACTTAGCTGGTCTCTAAGGAGCTCCTGGAAGGAATTTTTTAATTTTGTTTCGACTACGGCAGACCAACACGGCTACCTACCTGTAATTAAAATGTTCAGTTACAGTTATTAGCAGCCAGTGCATTCTGGTGGGCAGTGCATTGTGTATATCTGGGGACCTAAAAACCAAATCCCTTTAAATTGTTTTTTTGCTACATCTAAACTGCACCTTAATCTACAACCATAACGTATCTCCTTCGATTTTCAGTTTGCATGATAGGTTTGGTTCCCTAGAAATTCGGGTTTTCTTTCCCAGTCAGATATAGAGGATGGTCGCTGGGAATGATGTTGATTTTTCACCTCTTGAAAATTGGTCTATGTAGTCCTACAGGGATTAGTATTGGCACCAATCCTGTTGATCATCTATATAAAGCCACTGAGAGAGATCGCCCACTGTTTTGGAGTGAGGAAATTTCCCCAAACACCCAGCTACTGTATTGGCCATAAAATCACTGTTTGGAAGTTGGGGGCAGGTAGTTAAGGATTAATAGACTGAAAATGAACCCGGACAAGTCAAAGTTGACACTAGTAGGGATTTGTCAGATCTTAGAAGGAACAGATTTTCTTGTCATTGACGGGGTTGTAATTTCTCCAGCAAAAACAGGTTCAGATTCCAGTCCACACTTGTGATGCAGTCAGCTTTTGTTAGGTTTGATATGATATTTTCCCCTGCAATGTCCACAATGTTAGCACACACATTAAAATAAGTAGAATATTTCGGTACAAACGTCTAAATAAGCAGATACCATCACATGGTGCTATTTGGACAGCAGTTCACTTACTGTGCCATGATCCGTCTCACGTTATTTGCATACAGTGATGGGTTTCTCTTTTCTTCTTCAGAGGGTATATACACAGGCAGGAACTGAAAGTAGAAAAAATGGTTTCAGCACAAACGTGTTACCGTATTTCACAGGCAAAAGTATAAACTCACACCAATAATGTGGCTTTTAAGTACAGTAACAGGATCAAATGTTCATAAGCAAATACAAAACCAAAAAACACAACCCTGAATTTTTACACACATCACTAAGGAGTAGCAACATTTCAGGTTTCTCCCCCCCCTCCCTTTATTAATTTGGTTTTTTTAAAGGAACTAAATGATATTTATAGAGCAACAAATGAGCAGCTGTGTGGGATACAGATAATAATAATAATAATAATAATAATAATAATAATAATAATAATAATAATAAATTATTTGTACCCCGCCCATCTGGCTGGGTTTCCCCAGCCACTCTGGGCGGCTTCCATAGAAACAAAAAAATACACTAAAATATCACAGATTAAAAACTTCCCTGAACAGGGCTGCCTTAAGATGTTAAGATTAGGCATCTTTCTTCTATGTTGTGCTTCCGACTGTGTTAATTATCTCATTTTCCCACCGTTCAGAATGGCAAGTCTAAAAACCGCATTTTTCTCATTAAGAGTGGACTGCAGGTATGAAATGTGGCTGTGCAAATGTCGTTAGTACCACTGCATACGGATAGTAGCATTATCGGTGATCAGTGACATTAATTCCCCCTCCCAATATGCCCGTAACGTTTTGACCTCTATTATTATTCTTTTATTTATTTTATATCACAATAGAAAAAACATAAAACCAGACAGTAAAATAATAGAAAGTTTAAAAAAGCAAGCTGAAAGCAAAAAGAATTTTTTTAAAAAAAGCATCAATAGACTATTGTGGGAGGTGTACTCTCAATTGTTTTCAGCGGACATTTAAAAGTTGGCACAGAAGGTGCCTCTGAATCTCTTTTGGCAGAGTGTTCCACAGGACTGGTGACACAAAAGGCTTGATTTCTTGCTGTTGTCAAATGAGCCTCACCAACTCACCCAAGCCACTCCTGCAGATGATCTCAGTAACAGAGCCAGAATTATAAGGGTTCAGGTGATACCTCAGGTATCCTGGACCCAAAGTTGCTCAGGGCTTTGTAAATCAGTATAAGAAGCTGGAGACTGGCTCAGTAGCAGATGGGCAGCCATGACATGTTCTCGACCAGAAGCTTGCCCCAGCAATCTGGCTGCTGCATTCTGCACCAGCTGGAGTTTCTGAACCAGACCCAACAGCAGCCCCACACAGAGCTCATTACAGTAATCTAACTCGAGGTTAACAATGCATGGACTTGTGAAGACCAGTGGAAGCACTTGTTCTATTCCCAGAGTTTTTGTTCAGCTGGAAGTCACCAGAACTCAGTCCTGGCACCTCTCAGGTGGGTGCTGTTATGTACGGAAGTTCTCACCCTGGCCCAGCAGGGGGATACTGTAGATAGTTTTCACTCAGGTCCACATATGCAAATAAGGGGTTGAAAGTGACGTTCAGTGATTGGATAGTTACAGAAAGTGCTACTGTTGCGTTGTAGTGGAGCTCTATATAAGCAGGCTGGCTGAACCCTTCAGTTCAGTTCTGTACTGGCCTGTGAATAAACAAGAGCTGTTCGACAGTGGAATTTGCTGCCAAGGAGTGTGGTGGAGTCTCCTACTTTGGAGGTCTTTAAGCAGAGGCTTGACAACCATATGTCAGGAGTGCTCTGATGGTGTTTCCTGCTTGGCAGGGGGTTGGACTCGATGGCCCTTGTGGTCTCTTCCAACTCTATGATTCTATGATTCTATGATTCTAAGAATCGCTGTGTCGTCTGATATGTTCACCCACAACTTAACAGGCACCATTGCCATTGTAAGAGAATAGGGGAGGCGTTCATGGCTGAGTTTCGGTACCTTTCTTTCTAGAAAAATAGCACTGGCTATTCCTTATTGCAAAGTGGGGAAACGAAAAAGAAATAAAATGAAGTTAAGCTTTCCTCCTGCAGTACAGGGTCTTTATTTATTGGGGTACTCTTTCGAAGTCATTGTTCAAGAGCTGAACTATTCACACACATTAAAGCATACCGTTAAAATGGGTTGTAGATTTTTTTAGTTGTCTCAAGTATGAAAGCATAGGATTGCAGACTAAAACATTGGTAACTTTGTACTAACCTCTATTTCCACAAAATTATGAAACTGACATAAAGTTAGCCACAGAATTTTCAACCTGAAAGAGAAATGAAAAGCTCGTTTTAATTTACAAGATTATTAGTTCCGTAATTAACATCACGAATGCATCCTGAGAAAGAGAAATGAAAATGAACTTTGGGTGAGATCCAGCATCGTATAAACTGGCATCTGCTCATGCAATGGGACTTCTCATTCCTCTCCTCCCCATTGTGCACCCCCAAATATGCTCTAAAGGGTTGGGGGACTCTCTGAAGCTGGGGGGGGGGAGTTGGAGGAGCAGGAAGAAAAAGAAGTCCCATTGCACAAATGGATTTATGTAGTGTAAGCAGATGGGCCTCACTCTGTAAAATATGGGAAGCGAACACTACTTGGCAATTAAATATCAAAACTGATGCACAGTAAACTTAAGTACCTTAGCTATGAATGATATTGAAATCAAATATTATTTAACATTATCAAATACTTAATCGATCTGAAATTGTATGAAAAAGCTAAAGAGAAACAAGAAGGCCATTGCTCAAATGCTTCCAAACACTACAGACAAAAGTTATCTATTGGCAGGCTAATCTATTCATTTAAATTAGGAATAGTGTGATTTGGGGTTTGAAGAGCTTATTAAACCCTGTTTGATCATAAAAATAATAATTGGCCAGGAAGATAATCTGATGTGTGCCCATTATTTCCCATTATTTAACATACTAGTCCTCCGAAAGAAAAGCAATTAACTAAAGCAATTAGAAATTCAAATAATATGTAGCTGACTTACGCTCCTGGACCCTGCCATGTCCACGTAATTGTATCCTATGCAGCAAAAGAAATGCATTCAAATATTTAAGCAGTCCTACAAAGTTAATAGGCTTCACAAAAACAGCATTACTTTGAAAAATGTGACAGTAGGCTATTTATATCTCATTATCCCTGTAAGGATTTTGTCTACTATGGCATTTGGCAATATGTAAATCATGAAGGGGGGAAGACATTAAATGAAATGCCGATGAATTTATTGTAGATTCAGGAATTCCTCCAATTTACAACATACTGACAAAGGAATTATCAGTGCCCTCTAGTGATACAGAAGCAGCATTTCAGTTAAAGGAATAACAGGACAGAAGCTCACTTTTGCTTTCTCATAGGTAGAACTGAGTTTGTTTACCACAATGAGATACTAGCAAACAAATCTTGAATTATGCAGTAATAGATAGAGAGATTAACAGATCATCTATTAGATGAAAAGATGGGCTGTGTACATATCAAATTTACATCTTTCTAGCTACCATAGGAGTAACTTACTATTTTGGGGGATACTTCATGTTCTCCCGTTTGGGGGGGAAATAAGTCAACCCACGCTGCATTTGTCTTGAAACAAATGTACATATCTTAGAAACAACAAGAGGGCAATCGTTGCCCATGTCACCTTCCACCTGATTTACTATCATTCTGCTTTTCAAAAAAAAGTTTGAGAATATACTTCAGACAACTACTTAAGGTTCATATATGTATTTGGCATAGGGATGCGGGTGGTGCTGTGGTCTAAACCACTGAGCCTAGGGCTTGCCGATCAGAAGGTCGGCGGTTCAAATCCCTGTGACGGGGTGAGCTCCCATTGCTCGGTCCTTGCTCCTGCCAACCTAGCAGTTTGAAAGCACACCAGCGCAAGTAGATAAATAGGTACTGCTCCAGCGGGAAGGTAAATGGCTTTTCCGTGCGCTGCTCTGGTTCGCCAGAAGCGGCTTAGTCATGCTGGCCACGTGACCCGGAAGCTGTACGCCGGCTCCCTCGGCTAATAAAGCGAGATGAGCGCTGCAACCCCACAGTTGTCCGCAACAGGACCTAACGGCCAGGGGTCCTTTAATACCTTTATGTATTTGGCATAAAAGCTTACTCAGAGCTTACCAGTTTGTTTGGATAACGTAAAATCACAGGTTGGACAGGCACTCCAGGGATAAATGCTCCTACAAGATATATGGGATACATATAATTACAATATTTTCTAATTACCACCTATTAATGACACTGTGAGCATTGAAGGTATTGCATGCGCATTTCTGTTATGTAACAGCTGGCTTTTCTGGATGATATGCTCTGAAGTTCCACCTTCCCAAGTAGCCAAAAAAGATGCAACTATAATTTATTTTTAAAGGTTAAGCAACGACTCTCAGCAACATAGTAATTCAAGCATCTAAAGTTAAATAGAGTCTGATTATTCCCTGCCCAAATAATAAATAGTCCAAGCTTCTTCCTGCAAGTGAACATAATGTGCCAACTTCAGAGGTTTACTATATTGGTATACCACTGTGACTTATTCCCAGCAGCTTACTTCCTGAAAAACTTTGTATTACATTGGAAGCATTAGTATGATTCATTCAATTTAATTCCAATCCTTTGATAAGCAGGATATTTCATTCCAGGTAAGATAACACAGGAAGAATGGATAGTTAGTCAAAACAACTAATAGCCAGCAATTTTTCAGAAGTACCTAATTGGAAAGAACTCAGGGCTGTCAAATCCTACGCAACTTATATTTATATATTTCCAGGAATTTGACAGAAATAGAAAAAATGTTCCACCACAAGGTTTGACTGCCTTCCCTGATGAAGACAAACATTTTCTTTTTAAACAGGAAAATCTGCCTTGTAACCTCTCTCTCATATTATAAGCCAACAAACAGCAACCAATAATAAGGTGTGTGAAAAGAATCTACATTGTTAATGCTAATTCTTCCACTCCTCTGGAGTGGATGAAGACTCTAGAATCAACTCAAATCTCTAACTAGGAACAAGAAAGGAATGATAACTGAAACATTCAACACTTCTGGCCTTGTTTGTTTGCACTTTCATCCATTACCGAAGATAGCAATAAATCAAAATCTTTCCTGGACACCCAGTTCTTTCCCAACTCTATGGTCAATCTGGGGCTATTTTCACCAACAATTTCAAAGTTAGATGTCTCCATTTCTGAAAAGGTTGAGCTATTGTGCTTTCTAGATTTTGCAGCCCGGCATATGAATCTCTGTAAGCATGATGATGCACTCTGCCTAGGCTCCAGGGAAAGAGGCCTTTGGGATTTTTGTTTGAAGCCCTGAGCAGCAACCTCTCATTCCAACCCTATCTCCCACAGGTACTGATGATAGAAACTATTGTTTACTCATGGACCAGAGGAACCTGTTGAACCAGAAACCCAGGTCAAGGCTTCTTTCACTAAGGGAGCCCGCAAGGTGTTGGTAATTCTTTAAACATTCCTTGCTCTCTCTATCTTGACATCAGGGAAGGTGACACAAACTTGTATAATGGCACCTAGGGGTTACAAATGCTTCAGGTTACAGATGCTTCAGGTTACAGACTCTGCTAACCCAGAAATAGTGTTAAGAACTTTGCTTCAGGATGAGAACAGAAATCGTGCTCCAGCGGCGCAGCAGCAGCAGGAGGCCCCATTAGCTAAAGTGGTGCTTCAGGTTAAGAACAGTTTCAGGTTAAGAACGGACCTCTGGAACGAATTAAGTTCTTAACCAGAGGTACCACTGTATTTTCTAGGGAAGATCTCTGAAATGAAGATCTCCTATCAAACATATACACCTGGCCATGGAAAACTGGACTAGACATTTACACAATCTGAAGCAATCTTTTCTAGAAGGCTCTGACAGATTAGCACTAGAAGCTCCATTCTACAAACAGCCAAGCTCCAATACTACTGAATATTAGTAGTACATGCTTAAATGCTATTAGGAAAATATATGTTTAGACTCAGGACAGAAGGTTGTATTCTCCACATGATTCAAATCTTCACTCATGGATTCTTTTACTCATTATTCTGTTGCACAGCTCCCAAGTATGCGTGGATTCGTACATGTGCCATCAACAGGGTGATATCCATCTGATTAGAAAACCAGAGGTCATGCAAATACACATATCCTGGGGGAAAGATTGCAAAGTGCTGCACAACACAAGAGCCATACCAATACATAGCTGAGGAAAAGTCCTGGCATCAAATCAGGAATGAAAAGGGCACAAGGTATTACCATAAATCTCTCATTACCCAATACGTTGACTAAACTTTAGAGAATGCAAAATATGGTAAGATAACCTTATCTCCTGCAATTTGTGGTACAAGCAAAACACCCCTACCCTCTGTATTTGGCAAAGAGAATAATTTCCATTTACTATTTCTACAATTCTATGAAATAAAGACCACTGAAGCATGGAAGGAACAATCCAATGATGTCTCTGACTATTACATTAGAAATACAAAAACAACTCGTTCCGATGCCCCTTCACCTACCAAATCAGGGTGCAAAACCATGAGTTCCACCTTCTTTTTCTGCAAGGAAGTCTTTCTGAACTTACTTGGAAACATTTTTTGAATTCCATAGGAAACAGTAAGAGAACTGAGCTAATGGCAGTAATCCTCAAAAAAAGAGAGATTATTTTGTTATAGAGAGGTTTTAGGTTTAAACATTCTAGACCGCATAATATCCCGAAGGAGCCCTGATGCACACTAGATGAAAGTCAGCAAGTGTCAAGACTGGACAAAATACAGAGAATGATGAACTGACTGAATGTCCTATTTCAGGTTCTTGTTTGCTTGTCCTGAACTAAATAATTAGATTTGAAGATGGAACCACCTTTATTTGCATTCAGCATTTTCCAGAAAATGGTCAACACATGTTTGCAATGATGCACTTTGATTTCCAGACCTGTGTATGAAGAAGGTACTTCAGATGGGTGGGTTTTTTGCACGTACTTGCATTGCAAGTTACGACAGTTAACTCAACATTCGAACAGACAGAGAATCCTAGGTTTCTTGGCATACCAAAGTTTCAGAAAAGGCAAAGGTTGCCCTTATTGGGGGGTGGGAGGACACACCTCTTGTAACATCTGAAGTGGCCATAGGCAATCATGAGCAACGAATTTCAAAATCTGAAGTTACACTGATGTTACATAGGTAAAGAAGAATGTACATCATACCTACCAGGCTTGAAGGTAATTAGGCAGGATCGATTAGTGCATGTTCCTTCCGGGAATATCATAATCTTAAAACAGAAACAGAAAAAACCGCTCTATTACAAGTTATTTTGGTACATCTTCTGCATCTTTAAGTACATTTCAAGCTCAGAATTTAGAAGCATTCAAATTCGCTTTGCTTTAAATGCTGCTAGCGTTTAATAAATAATTCACCACAGGTATCTGATTTCAAGAAGGCATTCAGGTTGCTCCCTAAGGTGTTCTACAAATGGAGTGTGATCTATGAAAGAATGTATGGAACGCAGCCCAGGAATCTTTGAAGCACTCTTCCATTTGGAACTGCAAGCACTGAGGGCCAGACACCCTCTCAATGAGGGAGGTAGAAGTTATAATATAATGTTCCTCCACTCCCCCCCACCCTTGTGTTCATCACAAGGAGGGTAACTCTTTTCTCCTTTAATCACGCATGAAGCAAACGATGACCTCCTCACCCATCGCCTTTTAAATTATGTAGGCTCCAGGACTTCTGGAGCCAGGATAACACCACTTGTTTTCTTTTTCTAAAACACTTTTTATTGAATTTTACTGTTGCATTTGAAAACGTGTAGATACAGGGGAAAAAGCAAGTAAGCAAAAAAGAAAAAGAAAGTAACAGGGTTGTGGAATAAAATAAAAACAGCAAAGCAGTACTGTATAACCAAATTCCAACGATACTTCACTAAATATCAGGTGGTATTTAAATACCGGAACCTTAATGAAGAAAGAGAAGCTGGAAGATACCTCCCTGCTCATATATTCAAAGAAGGGGAACTAATCCACATCAAAATTGCCAGATTCAGCTTTTCCCCAGCTTTACATTACTTTAAAGTTCTATGCTCTTACTGTACTTACCATCAGTACTCAATAAAAGTTGAACAATATTAGCAGTAGGAAACCCTGTTCTTTTAAAATCAAGGCACTAAAGTTTCTCACACATAGCAGCAAAGGGTAGAAGGGGGCACCATGGGGTGTTATTCCTTCACCAGCATGGCGCCCACAAACAAAGAAGAGGTGACGATTAAGATGATTTCCTCTATGGCAGGAGGAAAACTTATCTATACACAGCTTAAGAGATTCCTAAGCGGCAACGAACTCAGCACTGGAAATTCTTAGGAACAGAACTCAACGTTAAAATACCATTACCCAAATTTATGCTGCGGTGACATTTCAGTATTATGTGATTGTTTCTTCTCAAAAGTGCTGTCGCACAATTTCGAAGGGGTAAGCAAATTGCCAAGAGGTGAATTCACTATTCATAAAGGAATTGTTTAGTTGAGGAAAGAAAGGAGAGGTGATTAAGCGGAACGTTATGGATGTTTATATAATCAAAACTCATCTTGAGAAAGTACTTTCCCCCCTCCCCCATCTTTCATAACTCTATAAGAGAATGACTGACACTAGGCTGAGGACTGAGAAAAGGAAACTGTACTGCTAACAGCTGAGCCTGGAAGAGGGAGATATGTGCAGCCTTTCTCTGGCTGAGCTGACAGTGAGGGAGTTAAGGTGGCACGGGGTCTTCCCCCATACAATCCTTAATGTATCAGGATTGTTTCACATGTCAAACATAATTAAATTAACAGCAAGTCATGTGTTATGTATTGAAGTTCTCACCCTGGGCCAGCAGGGGGATACTGTAGATAGTTATGCAAATAAGGGATCGAAAGTGACGTTCAGTGATTGGATAGTTTTAGAATATTGTTACAGTTACGTTGTAGTGGAGCTCTATATAAGCAGGCTGACTGAACCCTTCAGTTCACTTCTGTTCTGGCCTGTGAATAAACAAGAGCTGTTTGAAGAATCACTGTGTCATCTGATATGTCTACCCACAACTTAACATCATGGATTTTATCCTCCTTGGCAACAACTAGGGGGGGGCTGTCACCTTCATGCCGTCTTTGTGAACACCCATAGATGTTTGGCTGTTAGAAACAGAATAATGGATGAAATGAACCATGGTATCATCCAACAAAGGATTTCCCCCCATCTTTTCCGAGATGTGGTACCAATGTTAAATCAAGAGGAACAGCTGGAGGAAAACCTGAAGAATTCGAAAGAATTCAGAACTCAGGTGAATGTTAGCCCCACAAATAGTAGAAACTGAAACCTGAGGAGTGTGTGTCTACTTTTGAACAGAAATAGCATCTCTTTAGGTGGAAATAGATATTCCTTTACAGAAAACAAATACCTTTAAATCACAAGACGTTCTACCAGTACCTGTGGCCATTTGCCATTTGACTGAGCACGTCGTCTTATCTCCTCAACAGTTTTCCTGCGGGAATCCTGATCTGATCGAGATACAAACACGGGTCGAATGTATTTGATTAGAGCTGGAAAGAAACAGAAATGTCCATATTCCTAAGTATATTCCTTCATTTTTCTTTAGATTAGCATAAGTGTATGACATGCTATATAGAGAAACAATCAATAGTTTTATGAGCAAACACATTTCATAACAAAATATGCCATATTGGGGGGGGGGAGTAACCAGCAGAACACATTAAGAAACATTTTAAAATAAAATATAGCCCTGCATTTATTCAGAAATACAGTCACCCACTTATGAATACTTTAAACTGAAAGTGCCCCTTTAAAACACAAACTAAAACTACCTGCCATGCTTTTTCTTATTTCTAAAATTGCCTCAGTTAGCTTGATCCTGTTTGAAGGTAGACAGGACAGTTGTTTATTTCTTACAAAAGGGATGGGATATGAGTTTAACACTCGTGTAAAGTTCAAAAAAGAGAGAATCAGAATATCTAATACTGAAACAGCGATAAGGAATAATAAAATCCATGCAATGCAATACATCACATTTATAACTTTTATAGCCAGTCTAGAACCATTTTGGCCTGTATTTAAAGCCAATCAAATTATTTGTTCCTTTCAGGAAAAGCTCCTAAGAACAGTAACTATCATCACCACTGACAGTCTTGAAATAATGGGAGGGATTTTTTCAAAGGAGACACTGCTTAGACGTCTGCTAGGAAGTCTGCATTTCTAGCTCACTTTCCCTGGGGTCATTGTGAACGCTGCTCATCACCTCAAATGCATATGACAAGCTGCGTGTCATCACCTGAGTGATCTAAATATACATGGTTGTGAGATTACTCTTTCCCCAGCCACATGAATAATCTGACAAGAGCACCTGACTATACTCCTATAGTACCACAGAATCTTGAATTGTGTTGTGCGATTCACACAACTAACAAAAGCCTCTTGGCATAAGAGAAGCCCTTGCATTTTAGGTGGAAAGGTTGGGGTTGGAGCAATTCTACCTCTGTCAGATCATTCCTAGTGGTACAAACAGGTTATGCTTAATCACATATCCAACTCCAGATAAGGAAAGTGGTGGGAATGTTGTAGATTTGAGGTTTCAGCTATTTAGAGCTCATTATTAGATACTATGTTAGACAGGTTGGTGGTATGCTGAAATTTATTGTTGATGTTTATCACTCAGCAGAAACAATGCCTTACTGCATTGCAATACTCTTCATGTAAACTATTGCAAACTTTGGAAAACGCTGGAGGGAAGCCGCTAAATTCTCTTTGGACAGCCTGATCTTTGCCACCTGTTGGAGGGTCTGTCTCCCACTCCCAAATAACACTAGTGAAATTATACATGTCACATTTCATAGCACGTGTTCTCCCTGCTTTCAATGATTCCATGCCCCCCAAAGTTTCAAGTGAATTAAATATTCTCTCTCTCTCTCCCTGCCCCCATCAACAGTGGTAAAAAAATCAAGTCCCACAATCTGCCGCTGAGCTAAATCTCCAGAAAACTTCCAAGTTTATTTAAGACAGGTGACCAGCAGACTAAATTCCTATATTTATGTAGGTCATGTACACATGGTTAAAGGGCTGTGTATGCAACTCCCTCAGAGGTACAGAAAAGCAGCAATAGAATGCCAAAATGTTAACAACCAAAGTCATCCCACTGAATTTTAGGTCTAGAAGAGAGGAAGACCCAGAGTTCACCCAATGCATAACCCTCCACAGTGATATTCTGCAACACAAGCAGAGTAAAGAATGTCTAGCAATCCATTTATAAATGGGCAAAAGCAGGTTAAATACACCCATTTACACACACAGCCAAATAAAAATCATACATATTCATAAATGCAATAGCTACAAGATGAAAAGCACTACAACCAGGCAAAGTGACCAAAAAATCATTTTCTTTCCCCCCTCAACTTATCCATGTTTTCAAAACACAAATGTAAAAAAAAATCAAGGAACTAATTATATGCATGTGTGCCCTAATTTTTATTTTTTATTTTTTTGAAACAGGAGAGGGAAATGAAGAGCAAACAGTTAGTGAGGGACGGGGGTGGGGTGACCTTTTCACTCCATACCCACTCTCTCCCACAGAGGTTTTGCTTTCTTCATTTTAAGATACCACATCATGCTACATAATACACAACACAATCAGGGAAAAATCTGTGGTTCGTTTTTGCACTTCCTTGTTTTGTAACTACGGAGTTACATTTGTACTAACAAAAACTTTGTAGGCACAGAGTTGTGATGAAAGTTCAACCTTTTGCTCTTGAACTCCCTTGGATGCTACTGAAATAAATGTAGGGCTACATCATGTTTAGCCTCCCCCTTTACACTCCTTCTGATATCGAAATAGAAGTGCTGGCTCCTTAAGAAAGAGTTAGTGGGCCATTGTGCATAGTGCGAGAAAGGAGATCTGGCTGGCACCAACTTTGCTACCATTTTGGCACCATGTAGAAACTTTTTTTTATTCTTGCAGACCCATCAGCAACTTTGATGACAAGTGTCATCAACCTGAGCTTTCGTGTGTGTTTTTAATTGTTATTTTACTGAAGATGCACACTGTTTAACATGTTTTGGCATGTTTCATTGTAAACTGCTTTGAGACTTCTTCAAAGTGTGTGGGCACAAAATTCTCAACTGGATAACCTGGGCAAGTTGCTATCTTTCATTCTGGTCCACCTCACTGTATGACTGCCAAAGATAAAACAGAATAATCAAATGTATGCGAACCCAGTGCTTACTGAAGGAAGGAACATAAAATTAAGAAATGGAAACATTGCGAAAACACCTGGTGGGGCGGCGAAGGGGCATACTGATAGGCATTCTATGTTTAGCTGTTTGTATGCGTGGCCTAGAAGCTGGCACAAGCAAAGAGTGCCATGGGTAGGTTGTTGAGCGATGTGTCAAGCTGCTGTCATGTAGCACCTTTGTTGAAAGAACTGAACTGCCCGCCATTTGGTGCCAAGCCAGGTTTCAGCTTTGATCCAAGCAACTCAGGAGTGGGTTACCCAAGGGAACGGCTTCTCCCATTTGTATCTGTCTGGCCGTTACGGTCATTACCAGAGACCCTCCTAGTTTTCTCACAAGCTGCAAATATTCCTCTGCCAACAACCAGGAAGGGGCCCTTTTCTGCGGTGGTTCCCACATTCCAAGAATACGTTCCGTTCCAGAAATAAATCGCCGTGGCCCTTATTTGAAAGTAAAGCTTTCTTTGACTTACTTCCCCAAACAGGAATATCTTTGCTTTCTGCTTTCATGACAATGGAGGCCATGGTCATTGTTACAGGTATAGCATCAAAGTACGAGGAATGTGGAGCCAGAGTCAATATTGCTGCTTCAGTGGGCAAGGCCTGCCTGCCCTTCACATTTATCCAGTGGAATCCCCCAGCAAGCCACATGGTCCTCATGATGGCCTTCAGCATGACATCCACAAACCTGAAAATAATAAGACAGCACAAATGCAGACGTGTTAATCCTTTTGAACACGATTAACTACATAAGCTATTTCCAAGGAAACCGGGAACTAAGAGTTTCTTTTTAAAAGCACTTTGCTTCCTCGTTTTCTGATTGTGTTTTAACACAGTTTTGTTAAGTCAGGGAGTTCAAATGTAGTCACCGTATTTTTCGCTCTATAAGACGCACCAGACCACAAGACGCACCTAGTTTTTGGAGGAGGAAAACAAGAAAAAAAAAAAAATTCCGAATCTCAGAAGCCAGAACAGCAAGAGGGATCGCTGCGCAGTGAAAGCAGCGATCCCTCTTGCTGTTCTGGCTTCTGGGATAGCTGCGCAGCCTGCATTCGCTCCATAAGACGCACACACATTTCCCCTTACTTTTTAGGAGGGAAAAGTGAGTCTTATAGAGCAAAAAATACGGTAAATAGGTTCCAGCTTAACCAGTCCCGTCAGCAACCCCATGGCATATTTTACTTCATCTTACCCCAAAAGGTCGAAGGGAGCATCACTGCAGAACAGGTACAAACTGTCTCTTTAGAAAGGCAGCCTGTCACCTGTCTATCTTCGTCAGTGGAAATCACAGAGGGTGGGCCAAAGCAGGCAAAAACAACAACCCAAAACAAATATATCCACAGAGTGCACTTTCATTTAATAGATGCTCATGCAAAGAGCTGGGTGACTATTTTTCTCTGCTCAGTCTCAAGATGGGTACGCACTCCAACTATAAAGACAATATTGGTTTTCTATAAACTCAAAAGAGTTTTATCCAAGTTATCTTAGGCCCGTTGAAATCAATGGACCGAAGTTAATTACCGTATTTTTCGCTCTATAACACACACCAGACCATAACACGCACGTAGTTTTTAGAGGAGGAAAACAAGAAAAAAAATATTCTAAACGAAATAGTGGATATATGGTTTTTGTGGTTCATGCTGTGGCCACAGACATGTGATCTGACAGTGAGTTTGGAGTAGCCCAATGCAAAAATCCTGAGGATCCATGTGGATCCATGCTTTGTAACCACGGAGGAGGGAAGGAAGGGGAACCATGGACCCTCTGCTCACGACTGCAGCAGATCCCCCCCCGCCACCCGCAGTCATTCGCTCCATAACACGCACAGACATTTCCCCTTACTTTCTAGGAGGAAAAAAGTGAGTGTTATGGTGCAAAAAATACGGTATGTCCATTAATTTTAATGGGCACAATCTGAAATGAACTAACTTTGGATGTACACGCCCAACAATTCAGAGGAAATTTGTTGTTGTTGTTGCTGTTTATCAAATTTGTATACCACCTTTCATCTGAAGATCGCAAAGGATGCATAATAAAAACAAAAAGAAACCAATAACCCCCTTCCATTTAAAAGGACATAGAATGTTAATCAGCCAAAGTTCTGGTTAAAGAGAAATGTTTTCGCCTGGTGCCTAAGGATATAAATTTTAGTATTCTGTGAGCTTTTCTATAACCTCCTTGCTACATTTATTTGTAACTTGGAGCTGCAGTGCCTTCAAGCTTTCCTGCCCCACAAAGCATGGCTTGGGTTAAGAGAAAAGGGAACAACATGCTGTGGAAATGCTTGCAACTTCTTTGGCCACAGCTGAAGAAGTATTTACAAACGCTGTGTGGATATCTCTCCAGGGAATACCGCAACAGGCACCTGTCTTGACGAGACATTTAACCAGCTCCCTTCCCCTTTCAGGTACCGTATTTTTCGCTCTATAAGACGCAGCAGACCACAAGATGCACCTAGTTTTTGGAGGAGGAAAACAAGAAAAAAAATATTCTGAATCTCAGAAGCCAGAACAGCAAGAGGGATCGCTGCACAGTGAAAGCAGCAATCCCTCTTGCTGTTCTGGCTTCTGTGATAGCTGTGCAGCCTGCATTCGCACCATAAGACGCACACACATTTCCCCTTACTTTTTAGGAGGGAAAAAGTGAGTCTTATAGAGCAAAAAATACGGTACTTTTCTAAGCTGACAAACCATCCCATGGAGATAACAGGGAACGGTTTTCGATATTGTTGTTTCTCGTGACTATTCATGGGTACAGAAAGACAGCATTGCTCAGCAACTCTCTTGCGTTTTCAACCAATCAGATGTACCCTCCGTTAATCCTGGGATTAACATTGCACAGCACAGCACGTAGAGATAATGGAAAATCTTCCAGAAGAAGCAGCACCCTCAAGATCTTGTAAACACTTCCGGCAACTCATCTTCGGGTACCAAATAAAGCAGTTAAGCAGTTTATGCGAATGGGGACGCAGTGAAAAAGAATCAGGACAGACACTGAACTTAACGCACATCAGCCAGGGGGAATAAACTGTTCACATTCACATTGCACCTATTTAAATCCTGATAGCTGCTCTCTGTAGTGAAAACCAGCTTCGGGGGGGGGGGGGTGAGCTTCAGCACAGAAGCTGTGAGAGAGGCATGAATGATTAACCCTTTTCCCTCCTGCAAAACCTCACCTACCCATTTCTCCTTGCGAGGTTCCAGAAATGTGCTTCGTCTTAAAAATGCTTGCCCAGAACCTCCAGAGGAAGGTTAGGCAGCAGAGAAGGAAAAGGTTGCAAAAAGGTTAACGCTGCCTCCTCCCCCACCAGCTTACTTCTCTGCTTAATGCCAGGACCTCTTCCAAGATGCTTTTCAGTAAAGACAGCTGCCACTGGGGGTTAAATATACAAGTGATTCGTCGTTAGGGGGAAACGATGTTTTTATTGTGCAATATGTCAGTTTCACCGCTATGAGGAGAAATATATCAAATTAGTAACCCGTGCCAATTTCACTTCTTGAATTACCGTATACTCCATGTAGATGTTAAGCAAACCCAAATGGGCTCAGTGACTTACTTTCGCCACCAGGAGAGGGGTTTTTCTATTTCTCTGTCCGCAGGTCCCATGGAGGCGATGAATGCAAAAGGCCAGGCCAGCAACATCATGAAAGCAGCAAAAAACAGCCGGATGGGGAACAGGGTCAGCGTCATGAAGGCAATCTGCAAAAATCCAAGGAATTTGGTTCTTTTAAGATTGGACTGTAGACACAAGGCAAACAACGCCTGTGAACGTGGTTGCTTTTTGCTGATGATCAGGTAAATCTAACACATTGTAACAAAGACGGCAGCCACCAAAACGGTACCTATATGAAGTAGACACCGCTTAAAATTGTGCATGAAACACTCGTTTTCTTACCAAATCTTAAGTAATTGGAAGTAGCAAGAAAATATTGGCAGTTCTGGATGTATTCACAATTCTGGTTTAGTAAAAGCCTGTAGTATTCCCCAGGATGATTTAGTTCATGTGTAGGCAAACTAAGGCCCGGGGGCCGGATCCGGCCCAAACATCTTCTAAATCTGGCCCATGGACGGTCTGGGAATCAGAGTGATTTTACATGAGTAGAATGTGTCCTTTTATTTAAATTCAGCTCTGGGTTATTTGTGGGGCATAGAAATTTGTTCATTTCCCTCAAAAAAATATAGTCCGCCCCCCCCCAAGGTCTGAGGGACAGTGGACCGGCCAGCTGCTGAAAAAGTTTGCTGACCCCTGATTTAGTTAAGCAGGAATACACAGCCAAACACGTATACAACACTCTGCCAAAAGCATTTTTCCAGCTGTGGACTAAAAGAGCAAGCAGGAAGCATCACACAAGAACTCTTCCTCCCTCCCCCCACTCCCATCCCCCCCCCCACATTCCAAGAGGTTCAGGACAGGTTGTAAGGGAAAATAAGTTGAAGAAAGAATCTGAAATAACACCTAGATTGAATAGTTATGCAGCCATGCTTTCCACACCTTAATTTTTATGGCACCCATTCACCCTGACTCTATCCCTGTCCAAACTGGGAATGAAGAAATCCCAGCAAACGCAATTATACTCACAGGGCAATTTCAAGATGGGGTTTGCAATGATTTCAAGATGGGGTTTGTATGTGGGGAAATGAAAAGTTTTTAGAATCAGATAAACCCCACAGTGGTTGGTGCCACAGTCCAGACAGAGTTAAGAGCACTGAGAGATTTCCTTTAACGTGGCTGACTTCTGTTGCCTAGCATAGTGATGTTAATAATTGCTTCTTAGAGTAGATCCACTCCAAATTACTAAGGACCCTGATTTCATTCATTTGTACTAGGAATTATCACTTTGCACAGTGCATAGTTATGGAATTCGCTCTCCCAATACACAGTGATGATCACCAAACAGGATGACTTTTAAAAGAGGATTAGACAAAATGCGTTTTACTTAACAAAATGCATATACTGCCAAGCTGTAAGTGATTTGCAAGAAAAATTTAAAATATCAATAAAAATAAAGATAATTATAATTAACAGTAAAATAGATGAAAGCACATCAACACCTACAGGTCTCAATAGAATTGACTAAATAAAAACATGTTTTAAGAAGGCATAGACAGTAGTACAACAGAGTCGCCTCCCTGATGTCAATAGACAGGGAGTTCTACAGGGCAGGCCCTGCCACACTAAAATATGGATTTCTTACAACTGTGGAAATATTACATGGCACCTGTTACAGTTGCCAGTTCTGCAGACTGAAGTGGTTGGGTATGACGTGTATGGGCTAAAGTGATCCCACAAGCTTAAAGGGCTTAAAATTCATGGCTCATAAAGCTATAAATGGCTACTTAGCGATAGTGACTATATTTTACCTGTACTGTCTTTGGTTTGTGCATTGGGGGGCTTTTCTTATGTTCCTAGTCAACATTTATTAGAACTTTTGGTACAGTTGCTGTAAACTCTGAGAAACCCACTGGAGTGACCAAATCTTAATTTTCAATTTCCTGCCAAAAATGCCTTGGTACACAAGGTATTAGTGTGCTTGTAGCTAATACATAGATTGCAAACACATCTAGTTGCACATCTAGTCTGCTCCAATAAGCTTCTGCAAGTTTTTAACAAGCGAAGGCATGCACGGTGATATCCAACGTTAGTCATAGTCCAACAGAAATCTGATATTACAAGCCATTGTAATTTCACCTAATTGCATCGTAAGCTCAAACACAACACAGATGAACTAATGCTTCATTGACCTGGAAAGCTATTTGTCTGCTATCCAGGAAGAAGCCTGAATTTGTTTCTAGCTGAGTAAAAGATTGACAATTTGAGAACACATACGGCAGTAACCCACTATGAACGATCTTAATGAAACGCGGCGTGAACATGGCATCTTTTAAAACTCTGTTATATAATTAATACAAATAGAAAAGCACTGGCTGTTTTCCCATTACAATTCAGTTACCCTTCCTGTCTCTGTCCGTCCCCATATTATTTACATCACAATACTTGGAACTACATGTAGTAAAGAGATTGTAAGCTATTTTTGGCAGTGGAAGGAAAGACTGTATGATGCAGCCATACAAAAGAAGTGAGCTTTAATATCATTTCTAATGATTTCTGCCTATAGATCTGTAGGATTATGCTCTCTGTACCTATGCCACACCAGTAACAACTGCTGGGCTGCAGCCTGGTCAAGTTTTTAAGTAAACAGAATTTTAAAAAGAGAAATAGCTGCATGGAATGAGGAAATGAAAGAAAAGCCACCTCTTGCATTGTGACACATCATGTACTGAGAAACAGCTGTTACATCACTGCCTATGTATCAAACAGAATATGAGGACACCAAGCAACTCACAAGTATATCTTGAAGAGGGTGAAGACTACCAGTAGTATGGACAAAGGAAAACTCTGACAGACCAAACCAGACTGCGTCTGGGCAAAAGGATAAATGCACAGACACAGACACAAATCAGACACTTCATAAAACCATAGAGTTGGAAGGGACCCTGTGGGTCATCTAGTCCAACCCCCTGCAATGCAGGAATCTCAACTAAAGCATCCATGAAAGATAGCCATCCAATCTCTGCTTAAAAACCTCCAAGGAAGGAGCGTCAACCACCTCCCAAGGGCATCTGTTCCATATGAAATGTTAATACTCAATAACCAATGGAGGAAACCAACACCATACTCCAAACCTGCCTGGAAACTATGGTGCACTGATGCTGGCCTGGGGAGAAGGCAGGCAAATTGGTGTTCCAGTCTGGATTGCGCATGTTGCCATCTAGTGACTGCAAGATGGAGCAGCTTGGGAGCCAGCAGATCCCAGGCTGCCTCAGCCCCTCCCTGGAAGCCCAAGTTTGCAATTCTCTGCAGATTGCTGCTGGCAAGGATCCTGCTATAGTGCCATTTCTGTTCACCTAGTCAGCAGGCAGAACAGGCACTTCTGTGCTGGCAGAGTGACACCAGATGCTTCTGCCCAATCCAACCCCCTTTAGTGTGGCTGGGGTGTGTGGATGCTGCTGTACTGTAGCTCAAGCCAGTACTGTAGTTTCAATAATACTTGATGTAAATCCTGCCAGTCTTTGCCTGAAGGACTGGAGCGAATGCAGCTGTATCTTAGGCCATTATGGCATCTTCCACACACACACCCGGTGCCTGCCAAGGCCCCCTTCCATTATTATTTTTAATTTTAAAGGTTTGTAGGTTGTCATTGTTGCTTTGGAGGGGTTGTGTGGTTGGGGCTTTTTGTATGTGAACTTGCTTCTTGTCTTTTATTTGCTTTGGGAGATGACTATTTTTTTTGGGGGGGTGGCCTTCTGAGCACCAGCAGCTTTCTTCTGTGCAAACTCGGTACTCTGTTAGTGCCCATTAACAGTTTAAGATTATCAAATGTCCCACAGGCCCTAATGAGCTTGTGGCTCCCGTCCTAGGGGGTAGTTACAGACAATGAATTGTGCTGTGTGCTTTGGATGGCAGCTGGAAGCATACAGGTATGTGTAGCCATCAATATGGTATAAGATTGTGGTTGTGTGCTTATGGAACTAGATTATGATGTCATCACTGATGCAATTCAGGTATCAGAGAGGCAACTGAGGTCAGGAACTAAGGAAAGACTGTTCTAATTCAGCAATAAGTATTCCATGGGGCAACACTGAAGCAAGACCACTAACTTGAAGATGCAGACTACCTGCAACTGTGAAACAAAGCAATTAAGCTCAGTAGCTAGATACGCCACTGCTTAGTGTTTCTGATGGTTTATAGCCCAACTTTGCGTGGAAAATGTGTGTTTGGGACTTCTACATATATCTGTGGTGGCCAGAATGGCGTTTCTGGACTGCAGTTCCTCCAGCAAGTCTGTGGTGTCTTGCAATAACTAGGAACAGTGGTAAAAAGCTGAGCACAGAACTGTACACTCCAGTCGTAAGACTGTTAATACCCAAGACAATAGGCCATTAAAGAACAAACAGAAGAAGATTGCTGGCTGAGGCTCCTGGCACGCATCAAACTATTTTTGTAGCATATTCAGCTGAACGGCTTTACATATGTAGTTGCATAATGATAGCACAATTAATTTTAATATTAACTTCTTCCGATTCAAGGTTGCAAGCTTAGACAAAGTGACAGAAATGCAGGCTGCAAGCAGACCACGTATATCTCTAAAGAACATTTGAAGAACATTCTTTCCTTCAAATAATTCTAGGTATTATAGCTTACTCCTCACAGCTACAAATTCCCAGCAACTCCTAGCAAACTACAGAGTCCAGAATTCGGGGGGGGGGGGGAGAGAGAGAAAAGTGCTTCAAAGAAATATTGTGTGTGCAGCCTTATTCTCTTACAACAGAGGGCACAACATTCATTCACTGCAATAGGAGAAGAGGTAATGCACTGGTGGGTTGATGTAAAGAAATCCACACAAACCAGTTCCCAGATACTAAAAGCCACAGGTGAAGCACCTTACCTTACCAATAATGGCATGTATGTTTACAAACACATTCAACCAGAAAGCAGTTGCAGCTGCACAGGATTAAACTTTACAATTAAGGACCTTGATATGAACTGCCTCAGCAACAAATATGTACTCGGTTCAACACAAGATTGCTTTAAAGAAACATCACACTAACAGTGCAATCCTAACCACATCTATTCCAGTCTAAGTCCGATTTAATTCAATGGGGCTTACTCTTAGATAAGTGAGGTCAGGACTGCAGCCTTATTCAGATACGCAAGAAAGAATTTAGATTATGAGATACTGATCATTAACAAGAATTATCTGACTAAGCTTTCAGAACTGATTTGGGCTTCAGAATTATGTTACCTGAAACGAACAAGGTCAAGGAATCTGTTAACAAACTCCGTTCGTTTCAATATTTATGCCAGAGAACTACCCGAAGGGTCAGTTTGCCTGACTGATTAAGTGGCATTAAAATGCTATCTCAGTCGAACAACAGACAAAACCAGCTATCAAAAGGATGAAGGCATGTAAGCTCTCGCATGTTAAAAAAGGAACGCAAAACAATTCTACTTTCTCCATGCACACTGTCAAAACCACATCATATAATACAACAAAAAATAGAATTTGTATAGCATATATTCTGTAGAAAAGTAACATGGCATGCTGAAGTTATTTATAGCAGCAATAGAAAGTTGTGAAAAATAGGATTATGTCCAGTTGCTTGGAACCAGAAAAATAAATCAACCATCTTCACTCTGAAGCAGTAAGTATGTTCTTTAAGATATATGGGACCTGCAGAGAACCTTCAGAACTATCAGCAATATGCCTCAGCTGCTGTATCTAATACTGCGACACAAACCTTTGATTTTCACACTAGAAAACTAAGCCTTTCACCAAAAGTACAGCTTTTTTTCAGTGCAATGAATGAAATTCCCTAAATTCTGAGTACATTTCTTAACAACTTTTGTTTAAAACCACTTAAGTTGTCTAACCGCCTAAATCTTCTTAGACAGCTATGATGCAGTAAAAAAACAGCTTTTTACCAATAATTCCTGCTAATGGAAGAAATACTAGAGGTCCTTACTGAGTAAGATTTAATGTCAATACTTTATTCTGTTAAAAGGTTTTGCACTAGCCCTAACTTTTTGTTGTCATCCCCCCCCCCCCAAAAAAAAAAGATTACATTTTTACTTTCTGTCCTTGCAAAGTATTCTTCTCACTGGAGAAATTATTGCTTGTAGGGCATGGGTTATATTCAGGGAGACTTCCTTCTTTACAATTTAAAGTCAGACGAATGCTCCTACAAAACACTCCCACATTTAATATGTAAACAAGAAAAGATTTACACACATGTATACTAGACCTGCTCTCAGATTCTCAGCATATTATACACATCTATTAACCCTGATCACATTATGTTTTTAGACATGGAATAAACTTCCTGAGTGCAGATTTTAAATAGTGTATTGCGAAGAAATTCAAAAACAAGAAGTCACCATGCCACTATTAAAACTGGCAGGGACATTAGATACACGAGACTGCAAAATACTTAACAGTCTTTTATTTTAAAAGTGATCTGAGTGATTGCTTCTGCAGCAATAAATGGGTCTTCTTGGAGTAAAATATAAGATCTGGAAATCATTTAAGCATTTAAAACTGAAGGTATAGAAATTATGTTCACCCTTTTTTTTACCTTTAAAAAACCAGGCTCATAAAAACTGCACACTTAAACAAAATAGTCCTAAACAGAATCCTATGTTGCAACAGTTTGAGGAGCACATTGTGAAGGAGCAAGTCATGTAGACTTATCCAGCTTCCCTTGAACCAAGATGCGTTGCCTTTGCTACAGCTGACATAGGATTGTGCAGTTACGACTATGTGCTGAAGACCATTATGGCGTGCTTTTAGAATTTCCCGCAAGAAACTATTAGTATCCTACCCAGAGCTTGAATAAGAATGGGTCAGGAGAGGCCCAGCCCACTGAACCCTTCGTGGTAGCTTCCTGAGCTACTGTTTTGCTAGAAACCAATGGGAGGAACCACGAAGAGCACCCTTACCCTTTCCCTTCTTACCTCATTCAAGCAAGCTTTTCTCCCCTTGGACAAGACTTTTGCACCACTCAACTGTACAGCAGGGGTCCTTCCAAAGCACAGCCATCCAATAACGGCTAAGAGCAAGGTTGACTGTGCAGGAAGGTGCCAACACCTGTGCGCTTGATCCTCTATGATGCTACTATAGAAGAGGATGCGTGTGTTCTTACATTGTCTGGGGGTATCTGGATGGCCACTGTTGGAAACAGATGCTAGAGTAGATTAAATTTTCTTGAGCAGGGCTGTTCTTAAATGCTGAAACCACGGCCATAACCTAGATTGGATCTACTGAGACCATGTAGCAAAGGCAGGGGTAAGAAATGTTATTTGTGCTTTTGACACCAAAGGAAATTGGCCATATCCTGTTTCCTGCTTGGCAAAGCCCATCTTATGAGGGAGGAACCAAAGAATGAAACATTTTATTATGACCCTGCCCATAAAGTCAGGTTCTCAGGGAAGTCAGCAACGGTACCTTACGGAATAGGAAATATCTAACGTTGTACCTTTAATCTCATCCAAAAACAGAAATAGAACCAATTCAAATGATCAGAGGCCAATTGAGCTAACTTTGGTAGTATGCAAGGCCCTGGAATGGATATCAGAGAAAAGATTAATTAATGATGTGGCAGGAAATTGCAAACAGACTGTAGTGCAGCATGGGTTCATCACATGTAGAAGGTGCCAAGACTAATTGGATAACTTTGAAAATGGCAGCTGGCTCTCTGGGCAATATAAATGCCAGATTAATCAGTTTAGGATTCAAATATTTCATGATAAAAATTATTACCTGCAATGGGAAGAGATATTCATCACTACTAGTACAAAGGGAAAACTGAAGAGAAGTAGGCAGAACACCAACATACTTTGATCTTGTTTTACATGCACCAATAAATGCCAATTGAGTGTGCCTCTGAGAAGAAAATATATGGAGAGACTGAGTTCTTTACATCTGAGGCTGTTATGAGAGATGATCTGAGAACTGGGAAATAGAGACATATTGCATTGCACTGGCTGCCAATACATTGCTGAGCTAAATTCAAGATATTACTGTTAGGTTTTAAATGACATAGGACCAGGTTACCTGAAGAACCACTTTGTTCCTTATACACTGGCCAGATCACTGATCACCCAGAGAAACCCTCCTAACTGCTCCAGTTATCACATAATTGTTTGGTTTCTATGCAAACTAAGGCTTTTAGCCAGGCATCCCCAACCTGCAGCCCTCCAGATGTTTTGGCCTACAACTCCCATGATCCCTAGCTAACAGGACCAGTGGTCAGGGATGATGGGAATTGTAGTTCAAAACATCTGAAGGGCCGAAGGTTGGGGATGCCTGCTTTTAGCATAGTGGCACTCGTACTTTGGAACACTGCTTCTAATGAATTAAGAAAGAATTTTGACATTTTGTCGCCTGCTGAAAAGGTTTCTGTTTCAACAAGTATTTTCAGAGAATTAATTTGATTCAGCCTTAATCATTTGTTCTGGATTTTGTAATGTGTTAATGCTTCTATTGAACACCACCATGGTCATTTTATGATTTGGCAGTAGAGAAACAAATATATTTCTCTTTTTTTATTATTAAATTTTTATTATTTTTCCAAAAACACTAAAAGAAAAAAGAAAAAGAAAAAGAAAGAAAAAGAAAAACAATACAACACATCAAATTAACAAAACAAGACTAAGACAATAAGATAAATCCTCCAATTTCATTATCCCTTCTTTCATTCACTTATTTCCACGACCTCCTCACACCTCCCTTTTTGTATTCCACTTCTGTTAATTATTTCAGCAATTCCTTTCCATCCTCCTCTGTTTTCTATCCTATAATTATCTTAACTCATTCTAACCTTATTTTTTTCCTTTAATAGTCTATTAACCTATCTGTACTTTGATTCCTTATAATATTTCTGCTAAAGCCATATAACTTCATTTCAACATTTTCCTAACATTCATTAAATATGTTTCTCTCTCAATTTACATACATCTATGAACTCCTATGTCAATTTTGCCCCTGGGAGTATGCATGGGAATCTAAGAAACTGCAATGGGCACCACAAGATACCCATTTAACAGGAAACAACTGGGTGAAACTCAGACCCCAAAACAGGCAACACATCTACACTCCAAGAACACACAAAATACTGTCAAAAAAGGGCAAGTGAGCCACCCTCCCCCACAAAAAAACCCAGGCAAAGTGTCTTCCAAACAAAGAAAAAGCAGCTGAAATGCATTCCCTCTCAAAAGATAAAGTAGGCAAACCCACAAAAAAGGAAAGAAGAGGAAGAAAATAATAATAACGCCAACAACTGCCACAAAACGAACCAAAATGGAAGCGAGGCACCCCAACATGGGGCATTCTGGAAGAAAAGAAGTTAAGAGGATGGATGTAGATGAATGCCTGCACTTTCTTTTCCAGCCAGCTCAGCAGCACCCATGGTAAAAGAAACCAGGAAAACTCATTTTATAAGAACGGGGAGGGGCAGTAGGTCTTGGCCAAGGGACATATCTGAGGGCACCATGGTGCTTAGAGGCACCCCATTACAGATCTAAAGAATATGTTAAAAAAACACCACCTGGGGTTTTTTTGGGGGTGGTGGTGGGGGGCTCATGAACTGGTTTAGTTGGCCATTAAGAGGGAACAAGTGGAACTTGCAATGCAGTGCTGCAATGTATTGCTGCCATCCGTCTGTCTCAGAGACAATGGAGTGCTCCTCTGTGGGTGAAGTCAAACCGCTGCATTAGAAGCACTTAAGTGACCTACTTGGGGCACAAGCCTAGACAGTGTGTATGGAGGTCCTGGACTGCCCACATGTCAAGACCCCCTTCTCAGCCTCGCTGGTGTGGTGCAAAGGAAAGCAGAGCAATACATTTGGAACTACCTTGGCTACAAGAAAGGTGGTGTATAAGACTCCACTCCAGATTTGTGTAGGGTTTGCTCCTTAGCCCCTTCTTCTCCCAAAGATGTCCCACAAGGCAGCAGAGGTTTAGGATCAGAGGTTTCAGTCTCTTAGATGGGCTACCTTCCCAGGCTGACAAGCCCCATCTACCCCTCACTTCGCTCTGCAAGTGCAGAAACCGCCTTCTTGACCACTGGACCCACTACTGGTCTTACCCGCTTAATCTGCCAGAGCTTGTCTTCATATGCAGGGAAGTCCCTAACTCAATGAGGCTTTGAGATCCATCAGCTGCCCTCACCTGGTTTAGCTGGCCAGTCAAAGCTGTTCCCATGGTGTGGCCGCTGTCGCATGCTGACAGCTTCCAGGAGCCACAGCTGAGAGACTAGTGCAGGGTGGGGAACAGGGTGGGGTGGACAAACCACCCCAGAAGGAGCACGACGTGTCCCACACCAGAGGCACTACCCCTCCATATACCTCTGCAATGTAACATGCAATGTGTTCTCACCTCCCACCTGTTAAGGGATGCAGGCAGCCACAACCTCTTCTTGCAGGCAGCCCTTCCCAGTTTTTAATTTAAATTTTATTTATTTAGAAAATTTACGAAGTGCATGTTCAGAAAAAGTGTGAATCCTGAGTGCTGTACATAAAAATCAAGTTATCAATGCAAAAGGCAAAATATAACAAAATCTGAGACATAGTATCTGCTTATTGGGCTTATGGTGGGCTTACTCTGCTGTTTCAAAATTTTGCTTTGTTTGTTGTTATTTCTTGATACTTTCTGGTCCCTCTAATACTTTCCTTTTGTTTCTCAGCGTCCCTCTGTTGGCTCCATTTTGTCAGCACTCAGCAGCTGAACACACTATTTAAGGGAGCGACTATTGCAGTGGCGTAGCATTGGGGGTGCAGGGGGGGCCGGCGGCACCGGGCGCAACATCGGGGGGGTTAGGCAAATCCACGGGTTAGGGGGTGCAAATCCACGGGTTAGGGGGCGCAAATCCACGGGTTAGGGGGCGCAAATTACTTGCCTTGCCCCAGGTGCTGCCAACCCACGCTACGCCACTGACTATTGTGATACGAAAATCTCTTTTTTAGAAATCATAACCCACATAAATGATTTAACAAATACTCTACCAAGCACAAGTTTTAGGATCTATTATATTCAGTATTTTTCAGAAATATGGAGGATTAGTGGCTGAAGTTTTACAATAGGGGTGAGCTAGAAATTTCAGTACAGTGGTACCTCGCAAGACGAACGCCTCGCAAAACGAAAAACTCGCAAGACGAAAGAGTTTTCCGTTTTTGAGTCGTTCCGCAAGACAAATTTCCCTATGGGCTTGCTTCGCAAGAAGAAAGCCCATAGGGAAATCTCCAGGGACCTCTTTTAAAATGCTGGCGGTCGGGAGCAAAGACTTTCGCCCACCGCCGGCCTTCAGAAGAGGTCTTGGACCTCTTCTGAAGGCCGGCGGGGGGCAAAAGTCTTTGCTCCCCCCCGCCTTCCTTCCCGGGACAGCGGAGACTTCTCTGCTGTCCCGGGCGATCTTAAAATGCTGGCGGGCGGCAGCGAAGCTTTCGCTGCCGACCCCCAGCATTTTAAAAGCCCCTGGGGCAGCGGAGACTTCTCCGCTGTCCCGGGCAATCTTAAAATGCTGGCGGGCAGCAGCGAAGCTTTCACTGCCGACCCCCAGCATTCTAAAAGCCCCCGGGGCAGCGGAGACTTCTCCGCTGTCCCGGGCGATCTTAAAATGCTGGCGGGCGGCAGCGAAGCTTTCGCTGCCGACCCCCAGCATTTTAAAAGCCCCCGGGGCAGCGGAAACTTCTCCGCTGTCCCGGGCGATCTTAAAATGCTGGCGGGCAGCAGCGAAACCTTCGCTGCCACCCGCCAGCATTTTAAAATCGCCCCGGGACAGCGGGGGCTTTTAAAATGCTGGCGGTCGGCAGCAAAGCCCTCCTGTCCCTGGAGCTTGCGGGGCGGGAGGTGGGGAGAAGGGCTTTTCTTCCCACCGCCAGCCTTCAGAACAGCCTTCTGAAGGCTGGCGGTGGGAAGAAAAGCCCTTGTCCCCCCCCCAGCCTTCAGAAAAGGTCGGGGGACAGACTGTCCCCGGACCTGGTCTGAAGGCAGTTTCCATAGGAATGCATTAATTGATTTTCAATGCATTCCTATGGGAAACCGTGCTTCGCAAGATGAAAAACTCGCAAGAAGAAAAAACTTGCGGAACGAATTAATTTCGTCTTGCGAGGCACCACTGTAATGTGTGATTTGTTTTCCCCCCCTGCACTAGACTCCACACTGTCCACTAATGCATTCTAAATTTACAAATCAAGGCAGCATGCTCGGGATCTCTTATTAGCTAAGGCGTAATGAATCATGTTCGATGAGAAGGAGTAGAGTCTTGCTTAAGCACACAGGATGACCCTAGATCTACCTATCTAGCATTCTTTGCAAGAATTCCAGAAACCAACAGGTACCAGATAGTGCACCAGAAGGTTGTGAGCATTGCCAACTGTTATGTGTATAGGGTGCAGCAATGAAGCTAAGATGGAAACTTCCAAGTACACTCCACCTAAAATTAAGGAGGTCAACTATTCCACTATAATGTATAGGTTTTAGGAATACTTAACTGTTGCTGGATAATGCCCCATAAGCGATGCCAACGTGCATTTGGAAGCTGGTAATGATTACTTTTCCTGTCTGCTGAGGATTCATCAGCTGGAAACCACAGATGAGAAACATGGTACTTGGGTCTTGGTCACAAGATGACTATGAACCAAAGTGATTCAGCCATGGGAACACAAATAGATCTTTTAAGATGAATAAGATTTGGCAAATGTAGTACTGTACAGAAATCTGAGATAGCCATCCATCTGATACATTCTTATTACACCAACACAAAGAAGGTTCATATCCAGACTAGATGCCTCTTAACCTGAGTCCAATCTACAGTAACTTTCTCTATGCCTTGGCCACTAGCTTCCATCAACGAAACTGTGTCCAGCTCCACCTCAACCTCTCTCTTCTATACCCTCGCCAAGCCATGGTACGATTTGGCTGGTGGTAGCTATTAGGTAAGGAGAGACCGTGTTTGAATTTGATCAAACCTTGACTTAATAAGCAAATGTGTGCACAACCTTTGTGCACTTTGAATGTGTGTGGGAGAAGTCAACCATAGCTTATATTGAACTGGGAAACTGGTTAATAGCTTCCAAGGAAGTCAGAATGTAAAAACATGGTTTAAAGTTGTCTTCTAGACCCTGGATTCTCCACTCATGGTTTGCTTGAGAGGAACAAACCATGAACACTAGTTTGTAGGTAATGCTAAGCCAGCTTCCCAGCTCTCAAAACTGAACAGCCAAGTGGGCTTGACTGAGCAGCATGTACCAGTACAGACTATGGCAGCTGCAAGAAAACTGGCCCCACGTTTGTTTGTTTGTGTGCGCGCACATATACAAAACATACATTCCCAGATAATATAAACACTTTGCAGAGTGGTACATAAATGTGCTTTAATATCAATGATGCACTTCTCCATTTTCTCCTGAGACAGACAGATGCCAACCAAAATCTATTAACCAATTAGTATGCATAACAGTTTAGAAACCACATGAAGTTGCAATGGGAAACCTGGTTTAAACCATGCTTCTTATTAGTGATTTATATCAATACATCTTGCCGCTATAGATATTCTGAGAATTCCTGTTCTACAATCAGGAAATCAATTCAGTTGAAGACAGGATGGTTTAAAAAACATTATACACAGTAAACAATTAATTAGTTTGCAAAATGCATCTTTCTTAAACATTGGTTAGGCAACTGGGAAGGGGGCAGAAGATGGGATCCTGATTTCCACTTGTCCCCCCCCCCCCCGTTACTGGGGTCTCATCATTGCATGAAATTTGGGAGAGTGCCCCTAACCCTCAAGAGCAGCTTTTCAGGGGGCTCAGAAGGGTACAGTAGGGGTGGAGACGGGAGAAGGCACTGCTATATGAGTAGAGTTCTGCTTACACTTCTCTAGCGTGGCTTATGGTGTAACACAGAAAATATAGTGGTTCTATAAGAACATAAGAACAGCCTGTTGGTTTCATGGTGGCCAACCAGATGCCTTTGGAAACCAAAACTAGGGCATTCACAGAGGTCCGTAAGTTTTTACCTGGCTTATTAGCCAGATATTTTTGTTGCTGCTTGCACCCATGGCCCAGCCCTCCAAGCACATGTGGGGGGTGGGGGGAGGCTTCACTCATTTATGTTGTGACTTAGTCTGCTAATTGCCATCCTCTTCTTGCGCTAGTCCAGGAGTGACAAATGTCTGGCCTTCCAGATGTTGCAGAACTGCAATTCCCCCTATCCCTGACCATGCAAGCTGGCTGGAGCTGATGGGAGCCTGAGCCCAGCAATATATGGAGGGACACAGGTCAGTCACCTCTTTCCTAGCCCACATGAGGAGTTGTCAGAGCAACTGCCAGAGCGTTCCTACTGGCGACAAACCTTTTAATTTCATGTGTAATTCTTGTTGCCTTCCAGCAGAATTAGAAAAGGGCACACAGAAAGATAAGATTTTGTATCATTCAAGCAAGTTTGTTTTTTTAAAAAAACAAAAAAACAAATCAATGGAAAAAAGCACTAATGAAAGAAGTATAGCCAAGAATCAAGGAAAATGTGAATAGAGGGCTATTGCTCAAGTTTTCTCCATCCAACAGTAAACTAAGGAACACTTAAGGAAATTTAAAGCGGGCTAAGATGGAGGGGGAAGTTGCATTTTCATGCAATACAATGTTAGCGTACAAAATTCACTGCCACAAGAGATAAAAAAATAGTCTATATTGTGCTTTCCAGGTGTCATTCATGGTTATTTCCAAAAAAAGTGGTTGCGCTGTCTGTCTCTCTGTGTGTGTTCAAAACATAGTTGGACATTGTCAGAGCTGCTTGAAGATCCTAGCTCACAGAGGATCACGCTAGCCAGCGATCATTAAGTAAAAGTCTTTATTGAATTACAGTTTCCATTCTCACGCTGCTGCGGGCAACTCTACGTCTAGTAGCTAGATCGGCGAAGCTCCGTCTGAGTTCCCGCCCCGTGTGCACCAACTTAATATCCTAGCCTTGCTCCACCTTTTCCGCCTGACTGTCCTCCTCTGGGTCCCTCTACCCCCCGGGGCTTCTTTCTTCCGGGATTCTTCTGACGCTGACCCGGACCCTTCTGCCTCCTTGCGCCGGGCTTTAGGACCTGGCTCCCTTTCGGGGCTTACTGCGCCGCCTTCCTCTGCATTTGAACTTGGCGCGCGCGCCCAACCTCCCACTTTCCTCTTAACCGTTTCTTCGCTCCCCGATGGAGGTGTGGCCACTCCTGACTCATGTCCTCCCTCCTGTGGTGAGCTGCCAGCGCTTCCCCCCTGGCTCCCTTCCTCTTCCCTGTTTCCTGGCGGTGACGCTGGTCCCGATTTCCAGCTGCTCTCCTCTGAGTCCCCTCTGGCTCTATCTTCCTGGGGTGCCCCCCTGGACTCCCCCCTTGCCCTGGCTACTGGTGCTCCTTTCTGTGAATCCTCTGATTCACTGGAAAGACTGGGAGATCTCGGGTCGTCGTCATCACTCATCTTTTCTTCTGCCTCCTCCCCTTCGCTCTCTGTTTCCTCCCTTGCCCGTGCCTCTGCTGCCTGATTCAACATACTACCAAAGTTTAAAAGTGCATCCACTGGTCAGAGGAAGGCAAATGCCAGAAGCTACGAATGAAGTGATACTGGACAATTCTTTCCTCTCCATGTTCACTTCTGCACTACCATTTTTCATTATTCAGCTGGAAGTGTGGGAAACGGTGCCTAAGAAAAAGTACCAGGTTGCAGGAAAGTTTGCATAGTATAACTGTATGGACTTTGCTGTTCTTTCTGCAAGTGGAGTATGGGTCAAAACAGCAGTCACAACTGGCTTGCAGAAAGTAGGAATCAGTGTGCATAGCACAAACATTGATTAGAAGAGGGGTGAGGAACCCCATGCCAACAAGTCCTTGAGATGCCTAGCAGCTGAGAGGACTGCAAAAATATTGGTCCCATGAGGTGAGAAAAAAGTAAGTTTGGGTGCTATCCTTATGGGGCAAATCTTTTCAGCACTGGTATGCTACTATTGTTCTGGCACAGTAGAATACCATAACTTCTCCTGTGCTCATTTTGGACATTCTATGAACATCTAGTGCTAGGTATTATGGACAGAAGACTAGAATCTAAATGAGGCCAATTTGTTCCAATGTAACAAAAACTTTTAAGATCAGATAGGACTATGATTTATGGTGGCTAGATATCATATTTCATTTTAAAGCCGTATATGGCCCAGGGAAGATTCTGATATGGGCACCTCAATAAAGCGAGGAGAATTTATCAAACCTCATGTCTCTGTTCTTGGTCAGTGCAGGAAAATTAAGGGCACTAAAGTGTGGCAGAGGCTGGACACTAATACAGTCCCTATTACAAACAACAACAACAACAACAACAACAACAACAACACTATTTATACCCTGCCCATCTGGCTGGGTTTCCCCAGCCATTCTGGGTGGCTCCCAACAGAGGTCTAAAAACAGAATAAAACTTCAAACATTAAAAACTTCTGTGAACAGGGCTGCCTTCAGATGTCTTCTAAAAGTAAGATAGTTGTTTATTTCCTTGACACAAATGAGAAGACATGAGATGGTCTTTCTCATCATACAAACAAGGAATAGGAGGTGTGAAGAACACCAGAGCCTCTCTTGAGTCCCAACTCCAGGACTGCTTTTGGACTACTTTGCAATTCTAAGCATGCTTACAAATCAGCTGTGCTGAGAATGAGCCTTATTTCTGAGAACCTTGGTTAGGAGTAGGCTTTAGCAGGCTTCAGCAATTCCCACTTGCCACATTCACTATGACAAAGCATGGTGCCGTCCTGTGGAGACTGTGAGCAGCCAGTCTTCCTCCCAAGGCATGAAGCTGTGGGCAAGGTAGGCGACTGTCTTAGTAACCGCATGACAATCCCTGCCCCACCTCTTCAGCTCCAAAGGTTAGAGGGAGTCTGGGGCTTATTTGGCACCGGCAGCCACATTGCCCAAGATGCCTGAACTGCCTAGCCGCATAGGCAAACTTCCCACCATCTGTCTTTCCCACTCCAGACCAATTAAGGCAGACAAGGAAGGGTTGGATGCCACTGGAAGAAAGCACTCTGGGTACCTTCAAGAAGTAGACACAACCTAAGGCACTTCCTACCAGCTCTTCCTTGGGAAAAGGCCATGGGAAGCACTTGCCTATAGAGGGGGCAGAGGTGTACCTAGGGGTCAGCGAAACCGGTCCCGATGGGACCCAGGCCCAGGGGGGCTGCAGAAATCACCTGCCACGCTATGGAGCGTACAATGTGCAGTACAGTGGTACCTCGGGTTACATATGCTTCCGGTTACATATGCTTCAGGTTATAGACTCCACTAACCCAGAAATAGTACCTCAGGTTAAGAACTTTGCTTCAGGATGAGAACAGAAGTCGTGCAGCGGTGGAATGGCAGCAGTGGGAGGCCCCATTAGCTAAAGTAGTGGTTCAGGTTAAGAACAATTTCAGGTTAAGAAGGGACCTCCAGAATGAATTAAGTACGTAATCAGAGGTACCACTGTGTATGTTTGTGGTGATGTGTCGCTGCTGTCATGGCGTCATCGAACACAGAAGCTTCCCATCTTTCTCACACAAAATTTTTTATCACCCTTCCTCCTCGCCTCGCCACCCACTCTGGACACTTGGAGTAGTTGTAAAACGTAGTAATTTCTAATACGGCTGTTGTGGTAAAGTGACACCCCCCCCATACGTGTATGCCAATACAGCTCCTTGCCAAGGGTGCAAGGAGCACTATGTACAGCGGCAGACCTTGGCACCTCAAATATCAGTGATGCCCCGTGCCATACCATAATCCGACGCGCGCCCCTTGTGTTGGACTTCATAGTTGTGGCAACTGCTGTGGCGCCTCACAAGCTCTGCTGTCCAGTGCGACTGATCCACCCTTGATCCCTAGATCCACCTTTGCTAGGTATGCCTGAGAGAGTCGAGGGTGCCAGTTTACTGCAATCTTTTGGCTCTGCCTGGGAGGCCAAGCCAAAAAAATCAGGCCTCAGGGCTTTAGGCACCTGTTGTACTGAGAAGCATCAAGAAGATGGTAAGAGGCTGAAATAAAGCGGAGAGGTGAAGGAAAGGCCTCCTCAGAGGCGCAGCCTGATGATGGAGAAGAGGAGGAGGAGGACTTCAAGACCATTTGCGTTAGCGGTTAGGAGACTAGAACTAGTGCGATTTGGTTGCAGCGTCGCACGCAAAAGCGCCAGCCCCTCATTCCTTCCCCTCCGCCGGGCGCGCAACTCGGCGTCTCCACGCGTTGTGCAATACCACCCCCCTCGTCGCGTGCGTCTCGCGCACACACGAGCGGGTCTTGTCTCGCGGGCGCGCGCGGGAGAAGATATACACACATACATGCTTTATTTTGGGGGGGGGGGGTGGAGAGGAAAAGCCGCTCGCGCGCGCCCGCACTCCCCTATCTATGTCTACGCGCGGCGGTTTCCTTCGCCCCTTTCGCCTCCAGACAGGAGACATGCCCCGCTTAGCGCGCGCGCGCGCACACCCACCTTGGCTTTCTGCAGGGCGCTGAAGCGCAGGTGGTGCGCGAAGGGGCTCCGCACCGGCGGAGGGGCCGGCCCGGGCGGCTGCTGTGGCTGCTTCTCCTCCCCGCCGCCGCCTCCTCTTCCGCTGCCTCCGCCCGGGGCGCAGCATCCCCGGCCCTTCAGCCTCATGGTGAGGGATGCGAATGGAGGAAAAGCCGAGCGAGAAAATGGGCGCGCTGGGTCAGAAGAGGGAGGGAGGGGATAACGGAGAGATGAGGAGGAAGGAAGGGATGAGGTGAAGCTGAGGGAAATTCCTCTCCTCTGAAACAAGGAGCCGGGAGCCAGAGGTAGGCAATTTCGGCGCTGCGGTTAATCAACTAGGCCGAGCCGGGCCGGGGCTGGCGAGGGTGTCGGAGCAGCGCTCGGCCGCTTGGTCTCCCTGAGCCGGCAGGGAGGGAAGGAGGCGGATGCACGGCTGTGTCAGACGCTGCTGTTGCCGCTGCCGCGCCGAGCTCCCGGCTTCAGCCCCGCCCTCCGGAGCGCGCATGCGTCCTGGGCGCAGTGATGGGGGCGGAGGGCGGCAAGCCCTCGGCGCCGCCGCTTGGAGACTCTGAGGGGCGAGTGGGCGCGGGAAGGCAAGGCCTCGGCGGGGCCCAGTGGGCTGCTGTGAGGCGACCTCTGGGCGCTCGGTTTCCCTCCTCCCCCAGGAAGGCCACCAGCTTGGAATACTGTAACCCCAACAAACTTGGCATTTATGACTTTCGTTAGGATTGCGAGCAGGAGTCAGTGAACTTGTGAACCTTGCAGAGCGATGCTTCACCACTCTCGTTCTGTGTGTCGATTTCGCCTAGACCTTGGCTTCTCCGTGCAAAGGGATGGGATTCAGTGGAATTAGAATGAAAATGGTGGTCAAAACAGCAACTGGTGGCCAAAACAGAAAATAGGCACTGCAATTTGCTCACAATCCAGAGCTAGAGTTACCCACAAGTAAATTAGGTAAAGGTAAGGAGATCTTGAGAGTCTCATGGACTGCAAGAAGATCAAACCTATCCATTCTTAAGGAAATCAGGCCCGAGTGCTCACTGGAAGGACAGATCCTGAAGCTGAGGCTCCAATACTTTGTCCACCTCATGAGAAGAGAAGACTCCCTGGAAAAGACCCTGATGTTGGAAAGATGGAGGGCACAAGGAGAAGGGGACGACAGAGGACGAGATGGTTGGACAGTGTTCTCGAAGCTACCAGCATGAGTTTGACCAAACTGTGGGAGGCAGCGGAAGACAGGAGTGCCGGGCGTGCTCTGGTCCATGGGCTCACGAAGAGTCGGACACGACTAAACAACTAAACAACAACAACAAAGGGACGACTCTGGGGTTGCGGCACTCATCTCGCTTTATTGGCCGAGGGAGCCGGTGTACAGCTTCCAGGTCATGTGGCCAGCATGACTAAGCCGCTCCTGGCGAACCAGAGCAGCACACGGAAACGCCGTTTGCCTTCCCGCCGGAGCGGTACCTATTTATCCACTTGCACTTTGATGTGCTTTCGAACTGCTAGGTTGGCAGGAGCTGGGACCGAGCAACGGGAGCTTACCCCATCACGGGGATTCGAATCGCTGACCTTCTGATCGGCAAGCCCTAGGCTCTGTGGTTTAACCCACAGTGTAAATTTTTTTTGTTGTTGTTTAGTCGTTTAGTCGTGTCCGACTCTTCGTGACCCCATGGACCAGAGCACACCAGGCACTCCTGTCTTCCCGCAGTTTGGTCAAACTCATGCTGGTAGCTTCAAGAACACTATCCCACCATCTCGTCCTCTGCCGTCTCCTTCTCCTTGTGCCCTCAGTCTTTCCCAACATCAGGGTCTTTTCCAGGGAGTCTTCTCTTCTCATGAGGTGGACAAAGTATTGGAGCCTCAGCTTCAGGATCTGTCCTTCCAGTGAGCACTCAGGGCTGATTTCCTTAATAATGGATAGGTAAATTAGGTAAACTAGTTTATATTTAAATTGGGATTACTCCTGCAAAAGCGTGCACCAAAAGAGGTGGCTGTTTCTCCCAATTCATATTGGAGATATGAATGCCAACCCCAGGAAGGTGGTGGTAGATACTTTGCATTGCTTAATCTAGAATTGGGAAGAAGTTTGAATTATCGATGCCTTGCCTCAGTAATGGACTGAATGAAAGTTAACAAACTGAAGCTCAATCCAGTTAAGACAGGCGCTGTTAGTGGGCAGTTCCCTCGACTGGATGGCTGGGAGACAGATAGTCGTGTATCCACAGCAGTGACCAGAGGAGGAATGACCGCTGTAACCATGAAACTGGATGCTTTCACCTGCCCCAGCTGCAACAAAACATCTCTCTCCCATATCAGTCTCAACAACCACAGAAGGCGCTGTAATGGTTTGACTTTACCCCCAATGGTGCACTCTTCCATTGTCTCCTGACACAGATGGATGCCAGCAATCAATATTCTATATTTATTTACACTTCCCGAGTTTAGGGTACGGTTGCTGTACGTCCAGATTTTCCTGGACATACTCAAAATAGTGCAGTCGGCAGCAGTGTCTGGGCAGAAATCAGTCAAATATCCGGGAAAATCCAGGGGTCTGGCAGCCCATGTAGGCAGTGCCATTTTTATTGTTTCCCCATAAAACTAGCTGGAAAATTGGGGGGGGGGGTTTGGTTTGTTCCTTTTTTGAGTTTTTGCCCCAAAGCTTTTCTGTCCAGATTTTCACTGTTTGAAATACGGCAATCCTAGTTTAGGGTGAATTGACACATGCGTGGGAATGACATGCAAGTTCCTGAGAGGAATTCAACCTGGAGTGGGGACAGTTTTTCCCTGGTAGAGGGATGTTTTTGTGGGGCAGCACTCAATCTAGCCCTTGCACGTTTGAGATATTATAGTTCCTCTCAGCACCATGTGATTTCTCTCCATGTGTAGATTACATCTACAGTGGTGCCTCGCAAGACGAAAAGAATCCGTTCTGTGATTCTCTTCGTCTAGCGGTTTTTTCGTCTTGCGAAGCAAGCCCATTGACGGATTAGCGGATTAGTGCTATTAGCGGCTTTTAGCGGCTTATCTGCTGATCGGATCAGCTGATAAGCGGCTTAGCGGCTTAGAAAAAAGGGGGGGGGAGGAAAAAACCCCAGCAGGAACTCGCAAGACATTGTCGTCTTGCGAAGCAAGCCCATAGGAAATTCGTTTTGCGAAGCACCTCCAAAACGGAAAACCCTTTCGTCTAGCGGGTTTTCCGTCTTGCGAGGCATTCGTCTTGCGGGGCACCACTGTAAAATGTAACCTTAGGTTTAGCCACCCATATATAGTTTGTGCTAGCCTATCTAACATGTTTATAAAGACACCGTAGCTTGAAATATTATACTGTAATTTAAAACAAAGATCCTATTAACTGGATAAGTTAAAACTTAACTGGTAGCCAGGCAGTAGCTCTTCTGATATCACCGTGCAGGGCCAGATCATTAGGCTTTTCCCATATCTAATTATTAAGGCCCTTACACAAACAGAAAACTGCATCTGTGCATTCAGATCTTAATTATGATTCAAGAACAGGTGATGGGAACATATGGCACTTGAACCTTGAGAAGCAGAAACTGCGCACTTCTGGATGTGAGCACCCTACTCCAGAAGCAAAGTACCACTTACCATAGAGAACAGGGAGTGCTAGAAATCAAAGACAAATCTCCTCCCCTGTGTGTGTACTAGAAACATTTCCTTGTACCCAAACCTACATCAAAGGGAGATTTTTGAGCATGGTGTAGATAGGAATAGCAAAAAAACTGCCTATTGAAAATGATAGTTATTATCAATATTTTTTTTAAAAAAAATATTAACAATTTCAACAACAAATTATCAAAACAAATCATCTTCATTATTTCCCCCTCCCCCCGAGACTTCCCTCAGCTCCTCTCTCTGATTTCTCAACTCATATTATTCTTTGCATATTGTAAAATTGTATACATCCTATCTGTCTACTGTATTAACCCTCAATAAATTTGTGTATGTTTATTCAAAACCGACCAAGGAGTCCAGTTCATTTTGTTGTCTTTTTAGATAATTTGTAAAAAGCTCCCATTCTTCCTTAAAGCCACAGTTGTCCTTGTCCCACAATTTATATGTCAGTTTAGCCAACTCTGCATAACTCATCCATTTTTCTTGCCACTGTTCTTTTGTCGGGGTTTCCTCATTCTTCCATTCTTGTGCTATCAAGACTCTTGCTGCTGTTGTAACAGATAGTTATTATCAATATTGTATCATGTTTTGTATTAGTTGTACACTACATTGGAGCCCTATCAGGCAGGAAAGCAATGCATATATTTTAGAAGTACAAAGAAACACAGGAGTTGCAAATGACCACTTCACTCTTCTCCTGCTTTCTGCTAAAGATTATTTGAAGAGCTGCTGCAATTGAAAATCTCACAGGTTATAGAAAATGGAAAGAATGTACAAAGGCTTCCATATTACCCTTAGATCTTGCTTTTCCCATTGCTGTTAGGCACACATTCTGACATTCACGGTCTAATCTTAGGCATGTCTGCATTTCCCCAATTTTATACTCAACACAATGTTTTGAGTTGCTTTGGCCAAGATATTGTGAATGTGCCTGGGCCTGACAACTATTTCTGTGCGTATTTCAATCCATCCTTCCCAGCCCAGCCCTGTATCTTAATGCAGGGGTTAGGGACAATGGACACATCTGGAATATTGAGAAGGTTTTGTGGGCACCAGTCACAAATACAGCTGCCATGAAGGTGTGGCATAACGCAAAATGATTGCCACATCTATTAACCACAGGAAAAAAAGACAGGTCCTCAAGATGGTGTGGGCATGTTCGCCATCAATGAGAAAGAAGACATCTATATCACCTGCCGTGATGTTCCCTGACAGAGCTCTTTGCACCTCTCCTGAGCAAGAGGGTAAAGGTAAAGGGACCCCTGACCATTAGGTCCAGTCATGGCTGACTTGGGTTGCAGCGCTCATCTCGCTTTATTAGCTGAGGGAGCCGGCGTACAGCTTCCGGGTCATGTGGCCACCATGATTAAGCCGCTTCTGACGAACTAGAGCAGCACACAGAAACGCTGTTTACCTTCCCGCCAGAGCGGTACCTATTTATCTACTTGCACTTTGACGTGCTTTCGAACTGCTAGGTTGGCAGGAGCAGGGACTGAGCAACGGGAGCTCACCCCGTCACGGGGATTCGAACCACCGACCTTCTGATCGGCAAGTCCTAGGCTCTGTGGTTTAACCCACAGCCCCACCCGTGTCCCAGGGGAAGAGGGTAGGTGGGTGGAAAAAAGAGTCAATTGAAGCCAAGTTGTGTAGCACATGCTAGTGGCTGGAGGGGAATGCAACCCTCCATATTTACAAAATCCATCTTCAGATGTAGAAGCCATCTTCTTCTGGATGTAGATTCCATTCTGAATGTCTGGATTCAGTATCCCCCAAAGCATATAAAAAGCAAAAGGTAGTTAGTGTTGGCATCAGGGAGGAAATCCCCTCCAAACTCCACAGTTGGCTTTATTGGAACCAATCAAAATGCCACGAAAAAGTAGCTGACTTGTTACTTCTATAGAATAGGAGAAAACCAACCAAGCAGGAAACAGGTCTTGAAACAATGTGGTACTAAAAATATTTGCCTGAGTTTAGTATCTAAAATTACTTTGTTACACTTTCTGAGTTTGTACGGTTTTGTTGCTACTTTGCTGCCTGATAATGAAAACTATGTTACCTTGTATGTTTCCATGTTGGTGGAATTGAGGGGATTGAGAGCTACATTTTTGGCTAGAAGCTGGGTGCCCCATTTTTTTGTGTCATGGCTTATTGCCAAACAATAGTATTACTACCACTGTGATACTAACAACTTACTAATGTGATACTAACAACCTACTAATTCTGCTTATGTACATAAGGCACCCAAATGACTGTTTGAATTAGAATACTTTTGCTGTTGTTTCCCACTCACCAGAGCAAAGACAGCCACAGTAATCATTTTATTTTCACTGTAAATTCTGTTTTCTGTTGATTTTACCATTGTTCATGATATTTCCATGACTGGAATAGAAACTGGTTCCACGCATTCTTAAAATAGCACTATAAAATTGACAATGTGATAATGCTCGCAACTTATGAATGGATTGCTTACAGACGTAGACTTTGTTCAGATAAATGTAACAATATTTGGAATGGGTTTATACAAAATGTAGTAGGCTATTAATATTTACATATGTATAAGGTTAAATCAAACTTTAAAAAGAATGTATGGGTTAGGGCATTTATCGTATTGTGTGTGTGTGTGTGTGTTCTCTACACATTTTTGTGCCTTTTGTATTTTTCTTCCTTTTTTTTTCTTTGTATCACTTTTTTCTTTATAATTGTAAACTTTTCAATAAAATATTACTACCAAAAATAAAATATATATTGAGGAATGGCTGTTACTGCCTCCTCCTCCCAAACATAGTTGCAGCGGGCCTCTGCTGACAATTTCAGTGAAGTCAATGCTGTTCTGAAAGCACACTTCAGCAAATCAAGTAAATTCCCTTCCAGGTAAATTAAAGGAGAAGAAATGTCAACTTGGAAACTTCTTGATTCTCTCATTCTTTGGTCCTAATAGCCAATCAAGAAAGCTATTTGAAAAAGTAAACACTTAAAGTGGTTAGCACACTTAAATATCCTTTAGTTGCTGTTGCTCCAAGGTGTTCTCAATATGTCTGTCTTTTCTCTGCTGATAAGGAAGACTGTAAAGATCACTGAAGAACAAAGCACAGTGATTCTGGTCTCGTTTTATTAGCTTTGCAGTTCTTGCTTCTCAGGTCTGCAGTATCTATATGGCTGCAACCCATTCTTGCCAGAAGAAATCAGAAACAATCTGAGAACCAGTTAAAAGGTCACCAAGAAGTAACCAGAAATACAGGTGTATAGATTTTATCTGCCAAAATCATTGGAGATAAGTGAGATCTGCAAGTCCCAATTTTAAAATTGCTTTGTAAAAAAAAAAAGCATTTATATATAGCTTAATGTTTCAGAAATCTCTAATGAATGGAATTTTTTTTTAAAAGAATTCATTTAATAGAAATACACCATTCCTCCATACTGCCTTCCCCTCCATCATCAGCACCCTCCTCTTTCCATCTTACCTGCAAACACAGTCCTTATGAGATCCAGTCTTAAAAGTAAACAACAAACCATATAATACATAACAATAACTCCAGTGGCGTAGCGTGGGTTGTCAGCACCCGGGGCAAGGCAAGTAATTTGCGCCCCCTAACCCGTGGATTTGCGCCCCCTAGCCCGTGGATTTGCGCCCCCTAACCCTAACCCCCAGATGTTGCGCCCGGTGCGGCTGGCCCCCCCTGCACCCCCCACGCTACGCCACTGAATAACTCACAGTTGTCATGGTAAAATCAGATGGGCCAAATATCACGTCAAGATGCCATAAAAGAGGGAAAACAAAGACAGAAAATAATTTCCTTTTTAATTTTATTCACGGATAAATTAATAAAAATAACATTAAAAGTTGATTACTCAATAATTTGAATGAATAAATCATGGGTACCTCAATCCTGCATGCATTCAAGAGTTAATGAGCAGTGATTCTATAAACATGACCTGGACTCTTGAGATCCAGAAGCTCACCTATGTTTTTAAATTTATCTGGATTCCTCAGTCTCACAAGGGCTACATCTTTGCCACCTATTTATCATATTATGGTGCAGGTTTACAACTTCCAATGGCAGAGAAATTTGCATTTAGCAGTTGAAACTCCCACAAAAGCCAGGACAGCTTCCAGTTTGTTGGACTACTAACCTCTCTGCGATGAAAGCATTAAGGACTATATTTACTGAAGAAATTATTTCTGTCCTCCAAAATGGCTAACAACTGGACAGATCCAAATTAGGTGTATTAAGAAGCCCCCTGGAGCCCCTCGTTTCCAAAAGTCGTTGTTGACAATTGCCCTTTTTCATCTCCTTGTAGTTCTAGCCAATGTCTGTAAGGCACAGGTTTGTACTTTGAATTACATTAGCAATACATTTAACTTGCTTTGAATTGTATAGTAAATGTCTCGCTTGGTGAAACTGCTGTCCGTAACAACAGATTCCTCCTCTGCTCTGCAAACATTCTCCTCCCACAAGATATATATCACATTCATCTGAATATTAAAAAGCTTTTCCACATTCATGGTTTCAATATATCTACTGTTAGTCATCCCAGACCAATTTATTTCAAAGGGCCTAATCTGAGTATGACTAACGTTGACTATTCCTCTAATATTTTATTAGGTTGGTTTGGTCTAGTCTTAGACAGCCCAATTGGGGTGACCAGGTGCAAAAGCGAACAGGGCACCTTTAATTTTATGCATGAAGTCCAACCTTAAAAATATAAACAAAATGATAACAAACCTAGTGAGACTTTTATGTGTGGGAAAAGGTGAGACCGCCACATTTACTGAACTCAGTTCAGAAAATCAGTGAGCCCCCATGCACCCACCTACAGTGGCGTAGCGTGGGGGGTGCAGGGGGGGCCGGCCGCACCGGGCGCAACATCTGGGGGGGGCGCGCTTGCACTCGCAGCTCTCTGCCCCTACCTGGCTCACTCACTCTCTCTCACTGCAGTGCTGGCTGTGCGAATCCGATCCGAGCCGCTGGGTCACCACCCACTGTGGAGGGGGTGGGTGCCAGGCGTGCGGTGCGGAGAGAGAGCGAGGGACTATCTGGGGGAGGGACAGTGCAGCAGCCGCCCAGCGCAGTGCTGAGCGCGGGAGAGAACCACACCAGACCAGACCAGGCAGCTGCAAGAAGAAGCTGGCAGCGGCGGCAGGTTAGGGGTTAGGGGGCGCAAATTACTTGCCTTGCCCCAGGTTAGGGGGCGCAAATTACTTGCCTTGCCCCGGGTTAGGGGGCGCAAATTACTTGCCTTGCCCCGGGTGCTGACAACCCACACTACGCCGCTGCCCACCTATACCTTAACACACACTCTGCAGGGGTGCTTTGATTCCTCAATGGCCAGACTATAAATGGAGAGTTGGAGGAGGAGGAGGAAAGAGACCAGAGTCATTGTTTTACTTCAGGTGGATGCAGAGCTCATGCCCCTTAACTTGTCCCACAAAGATGCTGTCTTCTGCTCAGGCACTTTCCCCCAGTGATTAGGGTATCAGTTGCTCAAGACTCCTTCGTTTACACTCTTTGTTACCTCGATCACAGACTGTCAGCACATGTTCAGGTAGGTAGACGTTATAGGAATTCTAAGGTCTTAAATACAGAATACAGTGGTACCTCGGGTTACAGAAGCTTCGGGTTACAGATCCGTCAGGTTACAGAAATAGTACCTCGGGTTAAGAACTTTGCTTCAGGATGAGAACAGAAATCGTGTGGCGGCGGCAGGAGGCCCCATGAACAAAAGTGGTACCTCAGGTTAAGAACAGTTTCAGGTTAAGAATGGACCTCCAGAACGAAAGAAGTTCTCAACCTGAGGTACCACTGTAAATGTTGATAATTGCACAAAGTAAATGTACATACCTAAGTATATAAACCACATGTCTCAAATAGTACAGGAGAGCAATCCAAAAACCATCTTGGCTCCCCTAAATACTCTAAAATATTTCCTTTGCCTCCTCAATCCCCCGTGTCTGAGAACAGGTAAGCAGATAGCAATCAGGGGAAGTTCCTGAAGTGATTCCTCTCCTATATCTACGAACCTACTTTGTATTAATTGTCATTGTTTGCCAAGAACACTGCACTGAGGGATGTCTTGATGGGCATCTGGATTGTCTATGTCTAAGAGACTCTCTTATCGAATGCTAATTCTTTGTGTGAACTGTATCTGGAACTACGGTATGTGAAACTTGCTAAATCCCCAGGAATATCACACCTTGGCTTGCCTGAGCCACAGTAACCCCCACCTTATGTGTGATGTAATTTCTGACTGTTTGCAGAGGGGATGTCCTTCTCCATGCCAAAATGCCAACCATTAAAAGAGATGTTTCTTCTTGGTTTGGGGTCTCTCTTGCCTCCTTGCTAGGATGGGTGGGAACAGAAAAATAAAGATCTGCCTTGCTTTCACTGCATCCTGCCTCCATTCATTCATCTCTGACCGATCATGGACTTGGTGGACTCAGTCCCTTGGGGAGTTGGGCAGCAAAAGCCAACCACCCCTATTTTTTTCCTATATCATAGACGTTAAATCCTATAAAACAGAAGACAGAGTCCATGTTGATCTTGGGGTGTCCCTCCAGGCTGAGGTCACACTTACAGAGGTCCTGCACAGTTCCTTGTAGTTCTAAAGAGGCACATCTGCTTTGAAATGCTGGCCATGAAGGCCTCAGAAGAGCCCTGCTGGACCAGGTCAATGGCCCATCTAATTCTCATAGTGGCGAACAGCATAGTGGCTCATGAGAAGCTTGCAATCAGAACCTGAGTGCAACAACACTTTCCCAGCTTGCGATTTCCAGCACATTCCCAGAAAACATTGCCTGTTGCTTCTTTCCTGGTAGCAGAAGGTTATTTTCTAAGCTAATGCCATTCGCTCATGCCATTTCACAAGTGACTCATATTATTACCCCGAGGGCATTTTGTCTGAGAAAACTAAAGCTGCAAAATTGCTAAAATTGTAGAGGCAGTTTATACAGACGCAATATGGAGTGTTTATACTCAGAAGCCTGACTGGAGACATTAAAGGCCGAACATAAAGGAAGAACACACACATCGGTACTTGTCATAGAAAGAACACACAGGAGTGCATCATGAAAACATACTGAAATAAAAAAAATAAGGGCTTATATATATAATAAATGTTCATAAATGTACCAACCAAGCACGTACATAGATATGTGGACCACATGTCTGGAGCAGCACAGGAAGACCGCCCTGAAACCATTTTGACTCCCAAACTGACCAAATGTTTCTCTGCAAGGAGGGAGGGGGTGAGGGAACCTTCCCATTGTCTCAGGAATTGGGAAATCACCATCTCAAAGGAATGGCCACACTACCAGGAAAGGCAATCAGATAAGGCATTATCAGATAACCTGACAGACAGGAAAAACAACAACATTCAAATTTCTGTTGTAGACCACCTTTTCTGTGGTGTAGGTATGATGTTTGTGGGTGGTGGTCTTGGGTTACACCCCTTCTATGATGTATGTATGATGTATGGAGGGGTGGTCTTGAGCTCCAGGGCAGGGAATTTAAAATGTCTATATAAAGGCAGGCACACCTTGTTTCTGGGACCTCCTCCTTTCCTGCGTGTGAGGGGAGCACCCTGTTGCAACAGATCAATAAAGATCAGGCTTACTAGCTGCTTTGCTTCTCAGTACAGTGGTGCCCTGCAAGATGAATGCCTCGCAAGATGAAAAACTTGCTAGACGAAAGAGTTTTCCTTTTTTTGAGTCGTCCCGCAAGACGAATTTCCCTATGGGTTTGCTTTGCAAGACGAGACGTCTTGTGAGTTCTTGCGAGTTTGTTTCCTTTTTCTTAAAGCCGCTAAGCCGTTAATAGCCGCTAAGCTGCTAAGCCGTTAATAGCCGCTAAGTCGCTAAGCCGCTAATAGCCGCTAAGCCGCTAATAGCCGTGCTTCACAAGACGAAAAAACCGCAAGACGAAGAGACTCGCGGAACGGATTAATTTCGTCTTGCGAGGCACCACTGTATTCTCTGGTTTGCCTCTGTTATTTTCTCCTACCAATAGGGAACCCATGTAAGGACTCTATACGGGCTCTTGGATACCCCATAAGGGGAAAAGGGCAGATTTTGTTTACAACACAGTGGAAAGGTGCAATACAAACCTTGTGGAGTAGCACAACCATGGGTGCATCCATAGCCCAGTGGTTAATGATGGCAGCCATAGCAGAAGGTGGTAGTGGGGAGGACGATTGGGCCGGACTCCTGTGTCACCCTCTAACTGGCTCAGCAGTTGAGTCCAGCTGCCAGAAGTCTGCCTCAGCTGAGTGGGCTCCCTCACTCAAGCGCCCCCTCACCCTGTATGGTGTAAGGAGTGTGTGTTGGGATGATCTGTAACGTCTTAAAATGTGAAGCCTTAATTGCTGTGCAGAAGAGGAAATTTCAGCAAGTGTATACAAGTAGCCTTCTCCTGCTTTACATCTGACCCTGGTTACAGGGAACTTACAGTGTGTTCCCTGTCCCTTGGTATGTTCCTTTAGCTACTAATCACAGATGTGTTTGCTAAGAGACTCTCTTACATAAAACTTCATACTTCTTCTAACCACTTGCACCTTCTTCTTCTTTAAAGTAGCCGGACTCTAGCTGCTAGAGGAACTGACTAGATTGGTAGCTCTTGTGCAAGAGTTCCTAAAAACACAAACTATTTATTTAAGTTTTAAGGTTACAATCCAATGGACACTTTCTTGGAAGTCAGCTCCATTGAAACCAGCAAGACGTATTGCTGAGCAGACATGCGTAGGAAATGTGTTAGGATTGTTCCACAAAATTCTCTGATTGGTTTGAATTATATATCATTAAATGGATTGGCTGCAATGTTGCTGTGTTGGTTTTACACAGTTTTTGGTTTTAAGTGACAGGCAGATCCAAGGGCTTCTTGGACATATCTCTAGCAAACAGTCGTATTACTCTTATTACTCCTACCTGATTGAAAGGGACAGTATAGAATGGTTCAGGACTGTGATACAACTTTTCCTGTCATGCAGGAACAAGCCAAAATTGTTGCTGAACAAGAAGATATTTTTCTGATAAATTTTATATTTGACCCCTTCTCGAATGAGAGGATCATTTTTGTGTGTGGTAGCCGCTAGCAACCATTTCTCCCCCCAACCCATAATGGCCTGGAACTGTGCTCGGTCTCTGTCATTTTAGGAGATGCAGTTGGTGGCCAGGCTGCCAATACAGTTCCTGCTCAGGATAGGGAGAAAGAAGCGAATTTTCACTGCCTCCAAATTCTGGGAGGCTATTTTTGCTCCCCTTTATGGGCAAATGGAACACATACAGCATCTTAATTATAGAATATTGTAAAGTGATGCTAGATCTCACCTAGAAGGTGAGAATGCCCTGCCCCTAGTGGTTGTCATTGTGCTTCATATGAGTGAAGAAACCCAAGCAAGGCTTCAAATGTTGAGTAGAACATGCAGAGAGAAATATATGAAATAATATTCCCAGGGGAAGTGGGTGGCGCTGTGGGTTAAACCACTGAGCCTTGGACTTGCCGATCAGAAGGTCGGCGGTTCGAATCCCCGCGACAGGGTGAGCTCCCATTGCTCGGTCCCTGCTCCTGCCAACCTAGCAGTTCAAAAGCACATCAAACGGCAAGTAGATAAATAGGTACCACTCCGGTGGAAAGGTAAACAGCATTTCTGTGCGCTGCTCTGGTTCGCCGGAAGTGGCTGAGCGCCGCAACCCCAGAGTCGGACACGACTGGACCTAATGGTCAGGGGTCCCTTAAATGTACCCAGGTCTCAAGCTGAATGTACTGCTGTGTTCTAAGTGGATTAAACCATGGGCATCAGAACTTGTTCTCATCTCTCCCATTTTTCCTCCTCCTCCTGCTTTCTCTTTGTCCGTCTTCTTTTGGAATAAATTTTATTAGAGTTTATAAAGAGAGATACAAAACTATTTGGTATTAATATCTTTTTCTTAATTCAACATTAATCTAAATAAAATAAAAACATAATGAAAGAGAAAAAGAAAAGGGAAAGGAGAAAAGAGAAGAGAAGAGAGAGAAAATGAGAGAAAACAAGAAGAAAAGGAGATAGAAAAGAACATAAAAGATAAAATACAGAAATTAAAGAACTTATGATTCTTCATTTGCCCACTATATGTAAACAATAGTTACTTTATCCACCCCAATATAACATCCAACAAAACCACTTTCTATAAACTAACACTATCTTCAATCCCCAAATGCGTATACCATTTCATTATCTTTTTCACACAAAAAGACTATAAGAGTTTCCCAATCTTTAGTAAATGTTTGCTCTTCTTAATTCTTCCAGATTTCTCTTTCTCGCTGTCAACATTTAGATCTTATGCTCCCTGAGGAAGAGACCTGTCTTTTTTCCTTGTGGTGCTTTGTATGCCACCCATATACATTGGTGATGAAATTGGCCTAAACATAGCTCTCTTCCACCTACATCTCCTGCCCATGTTTAGAGCTCAACCCTTCTCCTGATTTATTTTTTAATTTCTGACACACCATTCCTGCCCCAAGTCTGAGACCCAAGAAAGTAAGCCACCATCGTTCTGCTTCAGGGTGAGTCACTACTCAACTCTATGAACCAGTCAGGTTGCTGCTATCTTGGAAAATAATTGTGCCAATTAATGTGCATGGACAACTGACTTATGTGGGTGTGGGTGAAGAAATGTTAAACATCGGTACCACCAGAGCATCCCTGACATGTCCCCTGTCAAAGTGATTCTGTGCAGGAAATACATATGAACCATCTATGTTTAGGGAGCGGTACGTCCCACCAACTGGTACTAAGAGAGAAGGGGAAAATAATCTCTTTCTGCACTATTCATAATTTTGTAAAACCTCTGATAGGTTTACAACATGACAGAGATTTGCAAAACTGTTTGAAAATTATAGCTATGTACATATATTCACAAGGATGCGGGTGGCACTGTGGGTTAAACCACAGAGCCTAGGACTTGCCGATCAGAAGGTCGGCAGTTCGAATCCCCGCGACGGGGTGAGCTCCCGTTGCTCAGTCCCAGCTCCTGTCAACCTAGCAGTTCGAAAGCACGTCAAAGTGCAAGTAGATAAATACCTTCCTGCGGGAAGGTAAACAACATTTCCGTGCGCTGCTCTGGTTCTCCAGAAGCGGCTTAGTCATGCTGGCCACATGACCCGGAAGCTGTACGCCGGCTCCCTTGGCCAATAAAGCGAGATGAGCGCCGCAACCCCAGAATTATCTGCAACTGGACCTAATGGTCAGGGGTCCCTTTACCTTTACCTTTACCTTACATATATTCACATGTAGAAGAAAACCCCCCAAAAGACTATTAAGGACAACTTAGTAAACAAATCAGAACATTAATTAGAAAAATGATAGAAATAATGGGAAAAGTACAATGCACACAAGTTTGGAAAGGGTTATTTACGGAATTAGTTTATAAACTTTCAGGATTGCTGGCAATTCTCCTCGGACAATCATGGACAATTGCTAACATAACAGAAGAATGAATGAAAGAAAAAGTAGTATTGATTTTTTTAAAAATAAGAATGAGGACAGAGGGAGCTTTGCAAATTGCCATCTTCCCCAAATCTAATTTTCCTCGTAATAGAATAAAAGAACAGAAAGCAGAGGAAATGACATGGAACTACCCAGAGTGTAATAGGAACACAAACCACAGGCAATATAGGATTCTTAACAAACATTGTCTCATTTCCCCCCCACATGGAAGGCTTATATAAGGTGAGTCTTTTAAAAGATGCCCTGTGGAACATGTGTACTCTGTATCCACTGGGCCTCTTTTAAAGGGCTCACCTTGTATAAGATGGATAGACCACAAGAATACGAAGGAGGGCTAGGAATGCCCAGTCTTGGGTTATGCTATGCAGCTTTCTGAATTAAATCACTGATACTTCTCATTAGAGGCAGTGTGAATATTCCATGGGTACAGATAGAAAGCAACTGCACAATACCATCAGCCGCGCTTCTTGCAGCTCTCTCGCATGGAACTAGGAAAGGAGGCTAACCAATTCTTAAAAGCAACATTGATGGTGGGGTGGTATTCGAACTCAGTACTGGTTCCTAAGCCTTCACCGCTGATGCCTTTGTTAGATCGCTTTCCTCTTTGCTACCAGATCCTCTTCTGAGATTGCCTTGCCTCTTACAAACAGAAGCCAGTACTGAGCTCCAGTTCCACCACGCCATCAATGTTGCTTTTAAGAACTGGTGGAACAATGGGCAAATCTTGAGATAAAACATGGATGCACACAATATTAATTGGAAGATTCATTCAGTAATCCATTTAACTCTGGAGGCTTAGCTTATACAGTGGTACCTCAGGTTAAGTACCGGTACTTAATTCATTCCGGAGGTCCGTACTTAACCTGAAACTGTTCTTAACCTGAAGCACCACTTAAGCTAATGGGGCCTCCTGCTGCTGCCCCACCGCCAGAACACGATTTCTGTTCTCATTCTGAAGCAAAGTTCTTAACCTGAAGCACCATTTCTGGGTTAGCGGAGTCTGTAACCTGAAGCGTATGTAACCTGAAGCGTATTTAACCTGAGGTATCACTATACACTTCCAGAGTTAATGCTAAATGCATTACTTCTGGAAAATGAGCCACCATAGTCACTAGACTCATCTACCCATGTACTATCTGAAACCAAAGGGATGTGTCGGTTGCCAGATGTGAAATATCCTGGCATTATTTTCAGCACTCCTACTCCTCTACTTCACCTTCTCTTCAGTTGATCTGGGCATCTAATCAAACTGGCTGCAGCTGAGGACTGGTTGACACATGCCTGTTCGTTGCTTGTTTGGTGAAGCATCAACAGTTGACTTGCCTGTGTGACTGAGTCATTGCAGGTTCATCATAGATATAATTTTTGCAGCTCCCAAGGACTGCTCAGAGTCAATCTGCATGACTGTATGATGTGTAATACTCTTCATTGGAGCCAGCTCACTCATTCGGCCAAGAGCAGTCAAATATAGCATCATCCAGGGATGAAAGGTGAAGCTGGGATGAACAGATTTGCTCCATTTTGTTCCATTATTGATCAGTGAGTCAGCTCAACTTCATTATTTTAACTTGCCTTCCTTCAGCTTTAAATGTGGGGTTTCCATTTCCATTCTAATGTTTGTATAAAGTCGTACCTTGCTTGCTGAATGCCTTGGAACTCGTACGTTTTGGCTGCCGAACAATCAAAAACTGGAAGTGATTGTTCTGGTTTTCTAATGATTTTCGGAAGCTGAATGTCTGGTGTGGCTTCTGCGGTTTCCTGCAGCCAATTGGAAGCTGTGTCTTGGTTTTCAAACAGTTCCGGAAGTCGAACAGACTCCCTGAACGCATTCTGTCCGAGAACCAAAGTACTGCCTCTGAAAGTGGTTCACAAAATAAGTTCTTCACAAAATAAGTTCTTCACAAAAAGAAGGTAAAATATAAAGATGGTAAAATATAAAGATCCAAACTAAAAACAATTCATTCCAAAACTCAGTAGTAAAATAGCAGCATCAGTAATCAGCTAAATGCAGGTGGAAACGTTTATGCGGTTGGACTCACTTTGAGTTACTTCTGACCTCTTTTTTCTGTTAGGTTTCCAATGTGCACAAAGTTCTGTGCACATGGATGAAAGATGTTGAATAAAGGTACCTTGGTGTGATTGCGGTTACCGTCACATCAGGATTCTTTTTTGTGTTACTTCATCCATGTGCCCAGGAACTTACTTACATTGGTATCCTAGGGAAAGATGCAAATGAACATTGGGAAATGAAAGCTGAGCAAATTGCACAGCAGTTTGAAATTGTGCAACTGGCTTCAGTACGAAACAACTGGATGTAACAGCAATGTAACACCATTTTTTTAAAAAAGAGATTAAAAGGGACTCAGGAAATTACAGGCTAGTTAACTTAATGTCTGTTCCTGGAAAACGCATTATTAAAGATAAAATTATCAAGCACATAAAAGAATATGCCATGCTGAAGAAGAATTAACACAGCTCCAGAAAAGGTAATTTCTGCCTCACTAAACTTTGCAAGTTAGTTGAGAGCGTAAGAGCCAACTTCTAGGGGCTGTGGGGGCTTCAGCCCCCCAATAAAATATTTCAGGGGGCTGCCCCCCAAAAGTTGATGGGCATTGCCATTCAAATGGTGTGTGTGTGCACTGTGTAATGTGATCGAATATGTGGGGCAGGGCTTGTTAGTTTCTGTTTGCCACTGAGCAGCTGCTTAGAGTCACAAGGCTCTGTTTACATTCCAGAGACATCCCAGGCTATTGGAAGTCTCACGGGAGAGGAGATGAATGTGACGTTACTGGTTTCCTGTTCCTTTGTTCCTTTGTTTCAGTTGCTCTCTGCTTTCATAGAGAGAGGATGTATATTTCTTTGCTGTCTGCGTAGTAAGAAATAAAGCATAGCAATGTAGCCATAAATCTCATCACTTTCTGCTGCTTTGGAAACTCTGCTGAATGGGGGAACGTGCCTTGGAGCCTCATCAAAGGCTCAGATCGTTAATTATTTGTCGGAGGGCGATTCCAAAGGACTTGGGCAGAAGATGAGCTCTATCAGCTTGGCCAAGTGGAGACTCCGACAGGGCTTACCTGGGACCCCTCAATATTTTATTCAAGTTGCCACCCCTGTTTGAGAGTGTCAAGAAGCCTGTTGTCATGGGTTTCACTAACGAGAATTCATTAATGTATGAAACACTATTAAAAAAAAAACAAAAAAATGCTATCTAAAATGTATAACCTTTTGCTAGATTTGGACATGATTGACAATGAAGTGAAAGAGACAATGATTAAATGGGTGCAATACCTCGGCCATACAATATATTTAGAGCAATGGGAGAAACTTTGGCAGGAAGATATAAAATTTACAGCCTGTAGTACAATAAAAGAAAATTTTATCAAAATGTTCTACAGGTGGCATTTAACACCAGTCAAACTAGCAAAAATCTATAAAGTGAAGTCCAACCTCTGTTGGAAATGCAAGAAGGAAGCTGGAACAACAATGCATATGTGGTGGAGCTGCACCCCGATTAAGTACTTCTGGGGAGAAATACATGAGGAGTTGAAAAAACTGCTTAAAATCCCATTAACGAAAAAACCAGAGGCTTACTTACTTGGCCTATTAGCAAAGGAAATACCGAAATAGAAAAAAAGAATTTTTTTATATGTGACCGCCACAGCTAGGATAGTAATAGCATCTAAATGGAAAGCTAAAGAACTACCTATCAAGGAGGAATGGATTCTCAAATTAAATGAATATTTAAAATTGGCTAAATTAACAGCATCTATATGACAGCAGTCAAATCAAAAACTAAAAAATGAATGGCTTTGACGACTATATTACAAAATACTGGTCTAAAAAAGACATGCTAATATGCTTAGACTAAGAATGTAAATGCATCAAAACAATAATCTATCAAAGAGATATACCGTATTTTTTGCTCTATAGGACGCACCCGACCATAGGACACACCTTGTTTTAGAGGGGGAGAACAAGAAAAAAATATACGGTATATGTATATAGAGAAAATAAAAACAATCAGAATGCAATGATAAGGGTAAAATTGATTCTAAAGAAGATGAGTAGCGGTGGAGAGAAGCTAAACAGGGTGGTGTGTTTATTTTATTTTGTTTATGTTTTTTTCTGTTGGGATATTGTAGAATGATTTAATGTATAATGATTTAATGTTTCTTTTCTGTTATGTATTATTTCTCTTTCTCTTTTGAATTGTATGATGGAAAATCCAAATAAAATTTAAATAAATGAAAGGAAGAAGAAGCCTGTTGTCATGGAGCCAGCCAGCAATAAATCACACGGAATACATAAGGAGTTTTGAATGAAAGTTTGTGAAACATGTAAGTTGCCCCTGAGAGTGCATAGACATTGAGGAAGGCCGGAATACATGGCTTCTGGGTTGCATTCCAAAACAAGATGGCAACCAAAACATAGACTTCCTTCAAAATTCACACACATCTGAAATTTAGGATGCTGTTCTCCAACCAAACAATGTTTTAAAAAATGCTCATGTTTTTGCTGAAATGTGCATAAGAACAAATACATTGGATGTCAGGGAACTGACATCAGAGGCACGGGAGAAGGAGAGGGTCTCTGATTCTGCAGGAGAAGGTCCAAGTGCCAGAGGGAGACTCAGCCGGGAAGAAGGGGAAGAGAATGAGTGTAACACCAGGGATCCAGGAGAGGAACGGGACAGGGAGGTGCAGGGGCTCCAGGACTCTTCGTTGGAAGTTAGCGAGGAGAGCCCAAGCACCCCGCTGCCCACGCCCACCCTGCGCAGGAGACTCCCGCGCAGTGAGAGGCAGAGACGATTGGGCGTCAAACAACTCTTATGTTGGCAACGCTTTAAGAAACGCCCACAGACAGATTCTACGAGTGACTAAGGGCAGCCACGCTGAGATGGGCTGTGCAGTCCGGAGGGTTTAACCAGGCAATCCAATGCTCAAATGGGGCAGGATTACGCACGAGTAACTCCCAACCACTACATTGGTGAAAATACGGTAACCTGCAAAAAAGCATTACGCTAGGAGAAATGGATTGCAAAAATGGGCACATTTTTAGAAAATATTTTTATTAGGCTACTGTAATGCTAAAATAGGGACGCGGGTGGCACTGTGGGTTAAACCACAGAGCCTAGGACCAGTGGCGTAGCGTGGGGGGTGCCAGGGGTGCCAGCCGCACCGGGCGCAACATGGGCAGGGGGCGCGCTCGCACTAGCAGCTCTCTGCCCCTACTAAAATCCACGGCTTGGCGAGGAGGTCGCGGAAGGGGGAGAGCGAAGCCTTCTGCCGCGGGCAAAAAAAGGAGAGGAAGCCGGGCGGGCGGGCGGGCGGGCTGGCTGGCTGGCGGGGGTCTGGCTGCGCCTGCTGCTGCCTTTGCCGCTGCTGCCGGGGCTTTGACAGCTTGGCGAAGCGGAGGGAGAGGAGCTTTATGGTAATTGCGGCTCTCTCTCCACTGGCTGCCTGGGTAGTGAGCCGAGCCAAGCAGGGAGTCTGGCGAGGGGGCGGGAAGAGACTTTTCCACCTCGCCTGGTCAAAAAGGAGAGCGGAGTCTCCTCAGGGCACCCTCAGGCAGGGCAAGGCAAGCAGAGCGAGGAGGAGAGAGAGGGGAAGTGGGGGGGGAGCAGCCAGGAAACGCTGCGGTAAGGAATGAAAAGAGGCAGCTCCAGGAGAGCGCGGGGGAAAGAGAAGCCTCGCTGCTGCTGCTTGGGAGGGTAAATTACTGTACTTGCCTTGCCCCGGGTTAGGGGGCGGCGGGCGCAAATTAATTGCCTTGCCCCGGGTTAGGGGGCGCAAATTACTTGCCTTGCCCCGGGTGCTGATAACCCACGCTACGCCGCTGCCTAGGACTTGCTGATCAGAAGGTCGGCAGTTCGAATTCCCACGATGGGGTGAGCTCCCGTTGCTCGGTCCCAGTTCCTGCCAACCTAGCAGTTCGAAAGCACGTCAAAGTGCAAGTAGATAAATAGGTACTGCTCCAGCGGGAAGGTAAACGGCGTTTCTGTGCGCTGCTCTGGTTCACCAGAAGCGGCTTAGTCATGCTGGCCACATGACCCGGAAGCTGTACGCCGGCTCCCTCGGCCAATAAAGCGAAATGAACGCCGCAACCCCAGAGTTGGTCATGACTGGATCTAATGGTCAGGGGTCCCTTTACCTTTTAATGCTAAAATGCTGAAGTATTTTCATGAGGATTTGTTCAAAACAAATGAGCAAATTGCTGAAGAAATGCGGAGAACATCATTTAAGATTGGAAAGATTAGAAACTGAGAGAACTGACTTCAGTCTCATTGCTTTTAATGTGTCTGTTTACCATGTCTGGATCCAACCCTTTGATAAATATATGACTACAGCAAGCTGTGAAATGTATTCTTTTTTAAAGTGCTACTTGCGAAAACCTGATTAAAAAGATGGAATGGATGCCTAACTTAGCAGTTTTCACATGACAGATATTCCTGGCTGAGGCCATGAATTTGTATAATGAATTAATTCACTTCTGCACTGGGTGAAATATTCAAATACTATAAAGTGAGTGATTTGTAATATTTTGTAAACATTGCAATAAACAGAGTGAATTTGTCACTTTAACAACAGAAAAAGGTTGTAGATGGATGGCAATATAATTTAATCATTTTTAATGCACACACACACACAGAAATAATCAGACTTGCCCTCTCTGGCCTTTTGAGAAGCAAGAACCAGTGTATCTAATTATCTGAACCCCAAGAACACAAAAGAATAACAAGTAGTGGACTCATAAATCTGTTGGAACAACTCCATGTTTTCTGATTAAACTCTATTCCTGGTGGCGCCCAGCAATCATGTTCGCCCTGTGTTCATAGTAATTGCATGTGTCAAAGCTGCGGCCTTGTGTAAACTGCACCAAATGAATTACAATTTTAATTTAGAGAGAGATAACTGTATTTGCCCCTGCAGGCAGATTGCATCAGGTCACTATTATACAACTGAGTAAGAAAGAGGGGGAAGAGGAGCTCCTTCAGGGCTCTCTAGGTTAATAGTAAGTGGGAAATGTAATGGAGCCCACATCACAAAAGGTTCCCCTCCTTTTAACAAGAGAATAATTTACAAACATGAAATACGCTGCACAAATTGTATGCTCTCTCTGTGTAAGTGTCCAGATGTACACGCTTTAAAATTCTTCAGTGTAGCTGAGGGTGGCCTAATGAGAAATTAAAGTTGCAAAGAGAATACAGGAACCATTCAAAACACAAGCAGATTCGAATATAATAGCACAGAACGGTTGTTACTGAACTGGTAACAAGCTACTACTCTAAACATTTTCTCATGGGCAACTAGTTGCATGTGACATGTGGTGGCCTTGTTTTTTTATATAAAATATTTATTAATTTTTCACAAATTATATAGACAAACACAACAATTCAAACAAACACACATACAAGAAAAAACAAGCATAATTTCAAATCCTTATTTTCTTAAAACTTATTTCCCCGACCTCCTCATACCTTCCCTTTCTGCATTCCAATTTCAAATATTCAATTCAGCAAATCCTCACCCTTACTTTTATGTAATTATTAACCTTTCTTTCCTTTTAACTTAATCTTTACATCTGTAATCCATTTAATTTCTAAAACCACATCATTCTAATACTCATTAATTTTACAATGTTTCTTAAGATAGTTCTTGAATTTCTTCCAGTCTTCTTCCGCCGTCTCTTTTCCCTGGTCTCGGATTCTGCCAGTCATTTCTGCCAGTCCCATATAGTCTATCACCTTCATCTGCCATTCTTCCAAGGTGGGTAGATCTTGTGTCTTCCAATACTTTGCGATGAGTATTCTTGCTGCTGTTGTAGCATACATAAAAAAAGTTCTGTCCTTCTTTGGCACCAATTCGCCGACAATGCCCAGGTGAAAGGCCTCTGGTTTCTTAAGGAAGGTATATTTAAATACCTTTTTCATTTCATTATATATCATTTCCCAGAAAGCCTTAATCTTTGGGCATGTGACATGTGGTGGCCTTGGACACGAGGAGGCGCAATGCTACATGTATCAAAAAACCATATCGAACCACCTTGGGCCAAGATGAGCATCACAAAGAAGGTCCAAGCGCACAGTTCAGAGTGAATGTGCATCTGTTTCAGCTGCACACATATGCACGATTGTTTGTGCATGCAGAACTGCCTTGGTGGATCAGTGAGATCTATTTCGGATTAAAATTCTATTGACTTCAGCAGAACTCACTTTCATACACATAATGATCTTCACCATTTATTTAATTCTCTTTTGCTTTCAGATACATGCATGGAGCAGTAAAGGATTCAGCCACGCAGCGCCGTTGCTTTGAATTAATCCTGGAAGCTTTTAAAAAGATTATTCCATAACACATACAGAAGTCGGGGCAAACGTTAACAGAATTAAGCCCATCACACTCCCTGCTGCAAAGGGGTATGAGTTGTGAAGGCCGTGAGGCAGCAGACTGCAAGGGGGAGCTGGATATGAATCTGCTTATAGACCTCAGCGTCAGCCATATTCTTCAGAAGAACGGCAAGCGTGTGTTTTGCTCAGGACGGCTTTCGATCTGTTAAGGCTGCTGTGGCCTGGCTTGTGGTTTAAAGTACGATCTATTTTTATTGTTCCATTGTTTTAAAATGCTTTCCCTGTATTGATCGTTAGCCAATATTAATTTCATAAAGAATGAATGAACGCACAAGTTGATAAAAATGACACATGAGGCAATGAATAGGGTGACCTAGAAGGTCTACAGCAGTGCTGGATTTAGGTTTGATGAGATCCTAAGCTACTGAAGATAATGGGGCCCTTTATATGTCCAGCTGTCCTTTGTCAACAACAAATTGTCACTGTTTTTGTGTTGAATATACAGTGGTACCTTGGTTTATGAACTTAATCCATTCTGGAAGTCTGTTCTTAAACCGAGGTGTGCTTTCCCTAATGAGGCCTCCTGCCACCAGTGCCCTTCCACCGTTCGGCTTCCGTTCGTAAACCGAGGCAAAGTTCGCCAACCAGGACACTATTCCTGGTTTTGCAGAGTTCGTAAACCAAATAGTTCGTAAACAGGACTCTTCGTAAACCGAGATACCACTGTATGCTGTATGGTAATTTATGGACCTAATAGGTATCTCAAGCCATTTGCACATGTTGCCATTCAACCAGTCCAGGCAGAATGTAGGCACCCTATATATAGAAATGAGCAAACCAGTGATAGTTTAGGGAGCAGGCTAGCAGACGGGGCCCATTACTTGCATCATAGGAGCCTACACAACACAAAACACTATTGCTGTATGTAGATTTTATTTTTTTATATTTTGGAAATGTACATCCAGTTTTCCCCCCTTTAATTTTTTTTTTGGGGGGCCCCACTCAGACCCTAAGCTATAGCTTGTTTAGGTAAAGGTAAAGGGACCCCTGACCATTAGTGACCGACTCTGGAGTTGTGGTGCTCTTCCCGCTTTATTGGCTGAGGGAGCCGGCGTACAGCTTCCGGGTCATGACTAAGCCGCTTCTGGCACATTAGAGCAGCACACGGAAACGCCGTTTACCTTCCCTCCGGAGTGGTACCTATTTATCTGCTTGCACTTTGACGTGCTTTCGAACTGCTAGGTTGGCAGGAGCAGGGACTGAGCAATGGGAGCTCAACCCGTCGCAGGGATTTAAACCGCCAACCTTCTGATCGGCAAGTCCTAGGCTCTGTGGTTTAACCCACAGCGCCACCTGCATTCCTATAGCTTGTTTAGCTTATACATAAATCTATGGCACCTTGTGCCTCCCCAGAGACAAGCAGAAGCTCAGCTTGATATTGGGCTGCTCTTTCTGTCCGTTACTTCTTTTCCGAATCTCCTTTTCCCGTAGCTCCTGCCCTCACTACTCTCGTTCTACACAGCTGCTTCTGGCCTTTGAGGTCAGGATAGGGTTGCTCGCAGCTGTGCTACAGTTGGCAATCCTAAACGCAAGTAGTAATTTACTACCAGACTGCTGCACTCATTACTTATCTGACCCACCATGCATGGAATCTGATGGTCATCTGGCCTAAAGAATCCCAGGCAAGTCGGTGACGTTACTCCAGATTTACACCGGCAGGCCTGCCAGGGGATTTGGTTCCTTTCTTCTCTAGACTAATCAGATAAACTCCCATCCCTGCTTCATCCTGCTTAATCCTACTTTGTTTTAGGGATATTAAAGAACTTGCTTGCTGCCTATTAATTGCTGCTTTCTAAAGTGTATCAGTCAAGAGAGCTAGGCATCATTCCTCAGAGGCCTACTGGCATATCCCACTTTAATTATGGCTCTTAAGAAGTTAAACAAATATTAGATCCTCTTTCAAAGCCGTTCCAGTGCTTCCACATGATTACATGCCATCGATCTTCCAGTGCTGCTTCTCTGTTTTACATGCCTATTTTCTCTCTCAAATGTATTATTACAGTGTTCCCATCATCACATTTATGTACAGAACTGTTAATATTGACTGTTTCCTAAATGTGACTGTAACCCAGTGATGAGAGCATTTCTTTAGATTCATTAAATCTAATTTGATTCCCTCCATTTTTTTAAACAAGGAAAACATTATTTAAATATAACAGTCTTGCGGCACTTTAAAGATGAACACATTCTTTATAACATAAGCTTTCGTGGCGTAGGATCTCTTTCATCAGATGCATGAAGTTCTTCAGCTGCAGGTATGGATACACTTCGTGCAACTGAGGAAGTGGACTCTAATCCAGCCTTGCATTAAGCACTGGCCTGGTAGCCATAGGCAAGAAGATGAACTCGCATGCAGGCAAGTGGACCCAGCGCAGAAATCAAGTGGGATATTAGAGAAGATAAGCCCCCCCACATCCTGAGCATAGAAATTATGTGGATTGTTGCATGAAGAAAGAAGCACCCCATTCTTCTCCTGACAGCATCTCCCTCCTATAGGTTAGTTGTTTTTGTGTTAGCAGACTAGTAACATTTGTGGGCTTATTTATAAGGCTGCTGTAGTCCATGAAAACTTATGCTATACAGATGTATAATCTGTTGTTAGAATGGTTTACTAAAGATGAGGAAGTGAAAGAAGTTATGATAAAACGGGATTTAGATTTTGGGTATAATATTGACTTTGATTCATGGATAAGATTATGGAATGAAAATATGAAATTTACAGCATGTATGGCTTTGAAAGAAAATGTAATGAATATGATGTATAGATTGTATTTGACACCTGTAAAGCTTGCCAAAGTGTATAGAATGAGAGATAAAGCGTGCTGGAAATGCAAGATTCAGACGGTGACTTCTATCATATGTGGTGGACTTATGATAAAGTATTTTGGGAGATGATCTACAACGAATTAAAGAAGATGTTTAGCTATACTTTCCCCCCCCAAAAGGAAGCATTTTTGCTAGCTTTGATGGGAAATGAGATTGCAAAGGTGGATCAAAGACTATTTATGTATGCCACAGTCACAGCGAGGACTTTGCTGGCCCAAAAATGGAAATTACAAGAAATACCTACTATTGTGAAGTGGCAGGTGAAGATGATGGACTTTGCAGAGTTCGCCAAAATGACTTGCAGGATCCGAGACCAGGACGATCAGAAATTCCAAAGAGACTGGAGTAAGTTTATTGTATATTTGAATGATAATTGCAAAAATCTGAAGACACTAGCAGGATTGAAATAAATCCTGCAATGTGGAAATATAGTAAAGACTTAAATTGCACGAATGAATGTAATATGGGACACCTGTTGAAGGGAAGGAGGGAAGTCGCAAGCTCGGCAGAGCAAAAAGGTTGTTTTGTGTTTGTTACTGTAATGTTGGAAATGTTGTTTAAAGGAAAATTTTAAAAAAATATGGGGGGAAAAGAAAGCTTATGCTATACAGAATTTGTATTTAAGGTGCCAAAGGACTCTGTTGTTTTTGCTAACACAGGCTAACCTATCCATCTGGAAATTATCGTTTAAAAATAATAAATTAACGCTAACACGATTACTATTATTTTGGAAAGTAAATTTCATATGAGCAAGAAAATTTGGGACAAAGGCTATACCTGATCCCTGTTGAATTCAGGAATCAAACCTGTGCCTTGCCTGCCCCCGCCCCCCAATAACCTCATTCTCACCACTTTTTTTTCTTGGTCTCTGTAACAGACTGGCTTTTCTGTAAAAACATATGGGCCTAGTTCTCACTTAGGCTGTGTACACTTGTTGTTGTTGTTTAGTCATTTAGTCGTGTCCAACTCTTCTTGACCCCATGGACCAGAGCACACCAGGCACTTCTGTCTTCCACTGCCTCCCGCAGTTTGGTCAAACTCATGTTGGTAGCTTCAAGAACACTGTCCAACCATCTCGTCCTCTGTCGTCCCCTTCTCCTTGTGCCCTCCATCTTTCCCAACATCAGGGTCTTTTCCAGGGAGTCTTCTCTTCTCATGAGGTGGACAAAGTATTGGAGCCTCAGCTTCAGGATCTGTCCTTCCAGTGAGCACTCAGGGCTGATTTCCTTAAGAATGGAGAGGTTTGATCTTATTGCAGTCCATGGGACTCACCACACCATACATTTAAATCACAGGACTTCCCCCCAAGGATAATGGGAATTGTGGTTTGCTAAGGTTACTGGGAATTTTCGTTCTGGGAGGGATACAGTTTCCAGGCAGCACATTTCATTAGAGTGTTTCTCCTAGGGAGTTTTTTTTTAAAGCAAACATTTATTAATCATAAAGGACATTTTATTTAGTCATCAAACTAAAGAAACTAAAGCTTAACTAATCTTATTTTTTTACTTAACAACTAAACTTTAGTTTAAAAATATAAACTTAAAAAATGAGAGACAACACCAGATTTTTGCTGCAATGATAACCAAGTGTATACAAAGTTATAGCCAATAATCTTTATCTTTAACTGGATATGTGGGGAAATTTGCAGTCAGAATGACAATTATGTTTGCAAAATAGTCCTATACAGGGGTTAAGACTCACAGAGTTCCTATATTCCTAGAAAAGGCAGATTATAGCCTCTACTTCCTGCGGTGGAAAATAGGACAAAGGATATTAATCTTTTCTCCTTCCTCCTTGCCTCAGTCTCTGTTCCTTTTGACCATATAAAGTGAGCAGACATACATGCCTGGGCTGTGCTCAGAGCTCAAGCTCCATTTTGGAAACTAATTTTGTATTTCATAACTAAGAAGTATTTCTACCTGCATACTACTTTGATAATGATGATGATGATGATGATGATGATGATGATAATAATAATAATAATAATAATAATAATAATAATAATTTATTTATACCCCACCTATCTGGCTGGGTTTCCCCAGCCACTCTGGGCGGCTTCCAACAAAATATTAAAATACAGTGGTCTGTTAAACATTAAAAGCTTCCCTAAACATGATATATTTGCTGCCTGCATTAAAATGTAAGTAAACCTTTTGCTTTTACTAAAACACGTGGTTCATTCTTAGCAAAGGGGACAGAGAGGGGAAAAGTAAAGCAGACAGGGATAAAAAGTGTAATTGCCTAATCTTCCAGTAAGCTGCAAAAATGCATAAGTGTTTTTACTCTGCTAAAAGGGCTTCACAGCTTCTTTACTCTCATATTTCTCTCAAACATGTGGGGCAGGAGGTTTAAATTTTAAATTACAGATTTAATCCTCAACCCATCTCCATCAATATAATGAGGTAACCTAAACTGACCAGAACAAATTAAGGTTTCTTCATCTTTCTGTCCTAGAGAATGAGACCTCACCACATTTGAGCAAAAGATGGTGGACAGAGGAAGAGCCATGAGACAGAGAAAGACTCAAGCAGAAGAAAAAGGCTGGAATGGACCTGCTGATTCTGTCTATGTTGCTTCCAGAGAAAGATGCAGTCAGAAACTGCATTCCCATGCCAGCCTTTTTCTTCTGCCTGCATCTTTCTCTGTCTGCTTTCCACCTCCTCCCTTTGTCTCCCTCCAACCCCATTTCCCCATGGGTTGTGGCAGCTGAAGGAGCCAGGGTGCTGCTCCATACTCTCTCCTCCTTGCCATGACCTTCCCTTAAACAACAACAACAACATTATGGTATGGCTAGGCATACCCTGTGTGCATGCATGTGTTCCCAGGATTCTTTGGGGAAATCACATGCTTTGGATGAATGGTGTGTACACAGCCTGAGAGATAAACCTGCACCTGGGCTGACTCTAGTCTTCAACTGGGACCCGCGATGCAACTTTGATGGTGGCAAGGGCACCCAGTACTGTAGGATAATCTTGATTGGCTAATGGGATCAAACTGGTGGTGGGCCCTTCTGTAGGAAGAACAGAACACTCTGTCCTTCCTAGGCCAAGCCCCAGATGGCTAGTAATACACACACACACACACACACACACACACACACACACATATTTGCAGGCTAGTCACTTCATGGACGGACTTACTGGGCTGCACTGTAAATAAAAACAGGAAGCAAGATCTACGCAAAAGATGCCTTAATGATTTATAATATTTAGACGAAAGGTTGCAGTGTACAGAACAGAATGCTTCTCTCTAATAGCATGTGGAAATATGAAAGGTGTGATCCCCCAAAGTTTACATTTCACATGCTTTCTGTTTCTTTGGGCTGTAGCCTGCCCCCGCTAAGTCGCCTCAGGAAATGGAGCTCCACAAACGGTTTTAATGAACACGCAAAGAGAGAGAGAGAGAAATCCAATCTAGGTCAAATGACATTTGTTTCAGACACCGTGTTTCTCAGGTTAAATTCTTTAGTAAGCCATTGGTGTTTATTGCACTGCTGAATTGATTGGGTCATGTAGGGCAGCCTGTACAAATAACGGCATCATTCACAAAAGGGACCACAATTTGTTTCAACATGTATTGAACTCCTACCAGTCCTTCAAGCTCTAGTGGAAGAGAAACAGGAGAGATTATCAACCACCCAAAACCTAAACCTCTTCCTGTTTTCTTTCCTATATACCTTAAATAAGCCCTTAGGCTAATATCCACCTGACTGACAGCTTGCCTTGAGTTGTTTGAGCTGTGTGTGTGTGTGTGTGTGTGTGTGTGTGTGTGTGTAATCAAAACTGTACAGTTATATGTCAATGCTGTATGGGAAATGCTTACACAATACTATTAACCATTTCAAGACAGGGAGTTCATATGCACCTGTTGTTATTTCTATATTAAAAAAGCAAGATAGCCCCCCGAATCTTTATGCCCCCCAAAACGATCAAACCACCTTTCGTATTTGCCTTGCTAATTCCCAGTGTGCCACTAGGGATCTGTTACACTGGTACACTGGTTCTGGAGATCCGTACTTAACCTGAAACTGTTCATAACCTGAAGCCCCACTTTAGCTAATGGGGCCGCCTGCTGCCGCCGCGCTGCCGGAGCACAATTTCTGTTCTCATCCTGAAGCAAAGTTCTTAACCTGAAGCACTATTTCTGAGTTAGTGGAGTCTGTAACCTGAAGCGTATGTAACCTGAAGCATACAGGTTACAGACTCCGCTAACCCAGAAATAGTGCTTCAGGTTAAGAACTTTGCTTCAGGATGAGAACAAAAATCGTGCTCCGGTGGTGCAACCTCCGGAATGAATTAAGTACTTAACCTGAGGTACCACTGTACAGGGTATGTCTTCGGAAGGTTGTATAGTTTCTTATCTCCTTGACATCAGATGGGAGGGCTTTCCACAGGATGGGTGCTACTACCAAGAAGGCCCTTTGCCTGGTTCCCTGTAAACTCACTTTTCACAGAGAGGGAACCTCCAGAAGGCCCTCGGAGCTGGACCTCAGTATCCAGACTGGATGGAGGGGAGACGCTCCTTCAGGATAATAGGGACAGATGTCCCAAAGAAGACAGTAAAATAATTTATGTACACAAAAACAGCAGTTAGAACTTTATATGCACAGAAATGGAAAGAAAGAGAAGTTCCAGCTAAGGAAGAACAGATATTAAAACTAATAGAGTTTGCAGAAATGGCAAAGCTGACAGCAACTGTTAAGAGATCAAAGCAAAGAGCGGAAACCCATTATGAACTATCTGAGAAAATATCACAGTCAGATGGAGTCGCGATCAGGATTCGAAGTATGAGCAGCCGAAACAAAATGATGATAAATGTAAGAAAGGTTATGTATTGGATAAATGTATGATGTCTAATCTAATGCAGTAGGTGTGGGAATGTTCAGGGTGGCAGGAGAGGATATATTGTTTATTAATATCCTTCCTAAACTTAGCAGAGTTTACATTCCCCTTTTTACATGCACATCAGATAGCTGGTTGCATGCTTGTGTGAGCCTCTCACTATTATACAATTCAGTCTGTCTCAGATTGAATTGTACATTCTTGGTAAGCTCCCTTGAATCCCTCTTAAAAGAAGGAAGACACCACAATCTTATTCAAAGTCAATAAAAGAAGTTTACTCACATCAGTTCACAGTTGGATTCCTGAAGGCAGACTTAGTTACAAACATGTACATGTGGATCTACCCCATATGGGGGAATAATCCCAGTGCTTCTGCAGTCCTACCTAAAAGCTGGTCCAACAAAGAAGGAAGTCAAAAGGAGGGAAGTGTGCTGCATGACTCATCCTTTTGTTACCTGGACAGGTTAGGTCACACCCATCTTTCATCACATGCAAAAGGAAGGATGCTCCAGCCAGGAGGAACTGGAAGTTTTGACTGGCTGGACCAAACGTTCCCTCGCATGTCTTTTCTAGCATTACAAGGAATGTTGTACTTGACTGCCCCTCATGGATCACATCCCACAGTAGGAATAAGCATGGGAACAAAAACACCATGGAGGTAAGGGTGGGAAATCAAAATATCTAAGGGAATTAATATTGAAGTTGAAGTTAATACAGTGGTACCTCGGGTTACAGACGCTTCAGGTTACATAAGCTTCAGGTTACAGACTCCATTAACCCAGAAATAGTACCTTGGGTTAAGAACTTCGCTTCAGGATAAGAACACAAATCGGGTGGCGGTGGTGCGGCAGCAACGGGAGGCCCCATTAGCTAAAGTGTTGCTTCAGGTTAAGAACAGTTTCAGGTTAAGAACGGACCTCCAGAATAAATTAAGTACGTAACCAGAGGTACCACTGTATGTAAAAACTTTTGAAATTCAAGAAAAAATTAAATTGGAAAAAAGAGGGGGGAAATGATTCAGAAACATCAGTTCGTCCAGAATAGAGATGCAAGACTGTGAACTGGGACTGGGCAATTTGATTTTGTAAAACCAAAGGAGTCTCCCCCCATTTTAATGTTTTGTGTGTCCGCGTCTAATCTTGCCCCTTTCTAAAATTTATTTACTGGGGTGTTCTTTTTATAAATTTGCCAAAGAATAAAATGAAATAAAACTGGAATCAAGGGTGTGCTGTGTCCCATTGGTATGGAGGTGGGGGCGGCACTTGCCCTTCTTCTGATAGGAAATGCTCTGCAGGGAGGAGCGGGGACAAAAAATGGGGGGGGGGGGTTGAGAAGGGTCAGTTTGCAGGGCATGAGAAATGTCCCTATTTTCATCTGAAGATTGTTGACGTCTCTCCCAGCTGCTTTTCAGTCCTTCTGAGCTTGCCACAACCACAAAGGGTTCCACAAAGAAGGGCATAACCACACGAACATCTTAGTTGTATATCCACAACTGTTATTGTTGTGTTGATGAGAGAATACTGGTCTTTGCTCGATAGTAAAGGAATAACGATGCAGAGAAGAGGGGAAATCTACTTGTTGAGATCTAGCAGCTTGAGACTTCAACTTGCCTGGAATTTCCCTCACCAGATAAAAGCAGGTGTGTACAAGCCACTTCCTTTCCAGGTGGCAATCATGCTTTGCTTGACCAGACTGCAACATTACAGTTGGCAATGATCAGAATGACCGACTTGTGCAACACATCCGTTTTTTTTCAAACCCTTACCCAAACATTTTAATAGGGAATCTCAAAGATTACTGTTATTTGAGCTGGATTCCAGTCACCTTTAAAGCAGAAAACACTCCCTGCTCTATAAAATGCAGTTAGATTAAATGTTGAAACTTGCAGTCTGTAGTATAATAAAGGGCTGCTGGGGCTTGCAGAACTTTGAAGGATGACAGTTGACAGCTGTCTGCAGTTCCATCAACCAAACACTGCTTTATCTGACAAGAAGCCACGTCCCTTGAGCCTTTTGATAAAGGAGTTTGCAGCATGTTAGAGAGCATCAAATCAGCTGTAGAGAGAAAAGCTCAAGGACTTGGCTCTGATGGGGGGCTTAAGGAGGTTAAGAGGTGATTTGGTTGTTTGTTTATCCTAACAAGGTGAAGCGTTTTATTTATTCTGAGCGCAGAATGCACTTCTAGTTAGCTCAGAATTTGGAACCATTCAGAGCACAGCCAGAGGCAAAAAAACCCCCACAGGTTTTCTAAACTTTGAAATGTATTGGAAGTTGGGGTGCAAGCTTAAATTAGCTGAACTGCTAAAAGATAGAGTGCGAGATTGGCTTCATTATTACCAAATAAGAGAGGTATATAATTTGGATAAAAAAATTGGCTTCCAGGTGGAAAAATCAAAGTTGGAAACAGAATTGTTAGATCCCAAAACTAAGACACTTTCAAGAATGTATAACTTGCTGTTAAAATGGAACACTCAGGATGAAATGGTTAAATCTGCTATGATTAAATGGGCACAAGATGTTGGGCATAACATTATGTTTGCTGACTGGGAACAGTTGTGGAACACTGGTATGAAGTTTACGGCATGTAATGCCTTAAGGGAGAATATTATGAAAATGATATATAGGTGGTACATGACACCAGTCAAGCTTGCAAAAATCTATCTGTTAAGTCGTGGGTTGACATAGCAGCCGGCACAGCGATTTCTTCAAGTAGCTCTTTTATTCTGGTAAGCTGAAATAGAACTGACTGCGAACAGCTCAGCCGGCCTGTATTTATAGGCAGCCGGCTGTCAACATTGTAACCACAACCCCAGAGTTCCCGCCTAAAATAACTGCCGCGGACCTGAGTGAAAACTATCTACAGACCTGAGTGAAAACTATATACAGTATCCCCCTGTTGGCCCAGGGTGAAACTACACTACATAACACCCCTCCCCACCGAGATAAGGCGTTAGTTACAATCGTAATGGTTTCCTTATATACAGCACCACGCGTAATGGTTCAATTAGGCACAAAAGCATATCGGTTACATTTCCCATACTTAGACCAACAGTGATACCTGTCCAACAACATAGTCCTTTAAATAAGTTGGGCGCTTGGAAACTCTGCCAGACCGCCGGGGACTGGTAGCCAAGTCCGGAGGGCCACACAGTTCTCGCTGAGGCTGTGGTGCGACCCTAGGTGGCGTTGGAACCAACTCCCCTGGATCCGCTGCTGTGGGTGGAGCCTCCGCAAGTGGAGTGGTCTGAGTCTGTTCTGAAATGGCTTGGTTCGGCTCCACGCTGGCAGTTTGCGAGGGAGGTGTAAGTGGGGCCTCGCCATCTGTACGTGTCTCTTCTGGAGCCGCAAGCGCAGTTGGGGGCACCTCGGTAGTGTCCAAGTCCCCAACCCTGCGCCTAAGCTGGTCTATGTGCCGTCGCCACAAGCGTCCGTCTTCGAGTGCCACCTGGTACGAGCGAGGTCCAGTGACTCCCACTACTGTGGCTGGCACCCAAGGGATGTCCCCCACATAGTTCCGGGCAAAGACCTGGTTTCCTGGGACAAATGACCGTGGTGCGTTGGCACAGCCTGGGGGTTCAGCCACGGCAAAGTCTGGGTGTAGCCGGTCGAGCGGTGACCTGAGGCGGCGGCCCATAAGCAGTTCAGCAGGACTCCTCCCTGTGGCCGCATGAGGGGTGATGTGTTGCACGAACAAGTATTCGGCGACCCGCTCATGCCAGTCTCCCCGGTCCAGGCGTGCCAGTGCCTCTTTTGTTGAGCGCACCATTCTTTCCGCTTGCCCGTTGCTGGATGGATGAAAAGGTGCCGTTAGGGCATGGCGGATGCCCAGTCCCAAAAGATACCGCTCAAACGTGCCTGACGTGAACTGTGGTCCGTTGTCAGAGACAAGGACATCAGGACACCCATGCGTTGCAAACAGGCCTCGCAGCACCCGGATGACAGCTTCGGTGGTGGTGGAGGGCATCAGGGCGACCTCCAGCCATTTGGAATAGGCGTCCACCACTACCATAAAGGTCCGGCCGTGAAAGGGGCCAGCCAGATCGATGTGCACCCTCGACCAGGGTGTCTTTGGCGTCTCCCAGGTGTGTCCCTTAGCTGCCGGTGGTGCAGGCCTCGACTCTTGGCACGCTTGACAGGCGGACACCCAGGCAGTGATGGCATCGTCCATATTAGGCCACCAGACGTAACACCGAGCCAACGCCTTCATTTTGACAATTCCCGGGTGGCCAACGTGCAGAGCCTCCAGGACGCGCTGACGGAGTCCCTGGGGAATCACGACGCGGTCTCCCCACAGCAGACAGCCGCGATGAGCTGAGAGTTCATGTTGTCTGGTTGCGAAGGGCTGGAACTCTGCTGCAAAAGGCCCTTGTGGCCACCCCCTCCACACCCAGTTGAGCACCCGGCTGATGGTGCGATCCTGGGCAGACGCGGAGGCCACAGTGGCAGCCGATACAGGCGCTGCCGGAAGATCCTCAATCAGAAGGAGTGATGAAGCTGGAGCCGGGTCTTCCACAAATGCTGGAAGAGGGCAACGGCTGAGGGCGTCGGCATGGCCCATCGATTTCCCCGGGCGATGGATGATCCGGTAGTGGTAGGCAGCCAGGAAAACAGTCCATCGCAGCATGCGTGGTGAGAGGACCGGTGGAGTTGGACGATCACCGGCGAGGAGGCCCAGGAGTGGCTTGTGGTCAGTGATGAGGTCAAAAGTCCTGCCATAGAGGTATTCATGGAACCTCTTCACTCCAGCCACAAGTGCCAATGCCTCCTTGTCGAGCTGGCTGTAATTCCGTTCCGTCGGAGATAGTGTCCTGGAAAAGTAAGCGAGCGGTGCTTCTCTTCCATCTGGAAAACGGTGACTAAGGACAGCACCTATGCCAAAAGGTGAGGCGTCGCAGGCAAGGACCAGCGGCCTGGATTCACTGTACTGTACCAGCACACTGTCTGAAGAAAGGAGAGCCTTGACCGCGTTGAAGGCCGCTGTCTCCCGATGACCCCAGGCCCAAGGCGTCTTAGTGCTAAGGAGTCGGTGAAGAGGCTCAGCCACTGTGGCTTTGTGGGGCAGGAACATGTTATAAAAGTTCAGCAGCCCCAGGAATGCCTGCAACTCCGTTTTGTTCTTTGGGGTGGGGGCCTGCTGGATAGCGCGGATCTTGGATGTGGTTGGATGAAGGCCGGAGGCATCGATAAGATAGCCCAGGAACTCTACCTGTGGAACGGCAATCTGGCACTTCTCCCTCTTTACCTTGAGCCCGGCCTCCTGGAACCTGGTCAGCACGGCACGGAGGCGCTCAAACAGCTGCTGGTGTGAGTCTGCAGACACCAAGACGTCATCAAAATATGGTACCACGCCCGGAAGCCCTTGCAGGAGACGCTCCATAAGGCTTTGGAAGATGCCAGGAGCCACACTCACCCCGAACTGCAACCGGCGGCAACGGAATGCCCCCCGGTGGGTGACGATCGTCTGGGCTTCAGCAGTGGCATCATCGACTGGCAGTTGTTGATAGGCTTGGGCAAGGTCCAGCTTAGCGAAGACCTTACCCTCACCCAGGGAATGCAGCAGGTGTTGGACAACAGGAACCGGATAAGCGTGCTGCTGAAGTGCCTTGTTGATCGTGCACTTGTAGTCAGCGCAGATTCTCACCGATCCATCTGGCTTGACAGGCGTGACGATGGGGGTTTCCCACTTTGCGTGGTCAACCGGCTCCAAAACTCCTTGGGCGATCAGTTTGTCCAGTTGTTCGTCCACCTTAGCCTTGAGAGCAAAGGGAACCCGGCGTGGCTTTAGCTTGATGGGGGCGACTTGTGGATCAAGGCTAAAGGAGATGGGTGTACCTGTATATTGCCCCAAGGTGCCGTCAAAAACCTCGGCAAAGTCTTTGACCAGACCCTCAGTCTCTGCGTTAGAGATGCAGTTGATGCCGGTGACTTCCAGGCCGAGGGCATTAAACCAGTCTAGCCCTAGGAGGCTTGGCCGCTGACCTTCGACCACCACCAACCGGAGCAGGCCCGAAAAATCCTTGAAGGCGATCCGGAACCGGCCAACGCCTACCACGGGAATGTCGTTTCCCTGGTAGTCTCTCAGGTGTACGCGGTGAGAGCCGAGTTGCCTTTTGGACACTCTGGGTACCAGTCTTTTGATGGTGCTCCATGACACGATGGACAGGGCAGACCCGGTGTCGATCTCCATGTCACATGGAGCTCCTTCAATGAGCACCGTGACGTTCAGCTTGCGTCGCGTAGGCGAGTCGGTTTGGCCAATCGTGGTTCCAGACGGGCAGCGGCAGTTGGTGAGAGCGAAACAACTTTCCTTGGCTGACTGGAGTGAAGACTTGGACTTGCGAGTCGATGAAGGGGGGGTGTCAGATGGAGCCGATCGGCAGACCTTAGCGATGTGGCCCCTTCTGGAACACTTCCTACAGATGGCGTCTCTGAATCGACACTTGGCACGGGAATGGTTGCCTCCGCAGCCAGCACATTCCGGTTGGCCCTTGGACTTCTGTTGGAACTTCCTGCGCTCCCGCTTTGTCTGGTGCACGTCATCGTCTTCACTGGAGGATGCCTCCTCACTGCTGGCCTCTTCATGATGCACCGGAACTGGCTCCCTAGCAAGACGCGGGCTGCTGGACTTGCGGATCTCCTGGGCGGAGCGTTCAGCAGCTTCTGAGGCCACAGCCTCCTCAATGGCTTTCTGTAGCGTGAGGTCTGGCTTGGCTAGGAGACGCCGTTGCAGATGGATGTCCCGGACCCCGCAGACGATTCGATCCATCAGGGCATCGTCTAAGTCTCGGAACTCACAGTGCATTGCAGCCTGTCGCAGGGCGGTGGTGTAGTTGTTGATTGACTCCCCCTCTGCCTGGTTCCGGTGGTAGAACGCATGGCGGGCAGCAATCTTGGACGGCTTCGGTGCGTAGTGGTTGCGGAGCTTCTCTTGGATCGTGTCCCATGGTGTTGCCTGGACTGCTTCAGGCGCAACCAATGCTCGGGTCGTCTCAAACACCTCAGGCCCACAGAGGCTGAGGAATAGGCCCCGCTTCCGATCCGTTGATACTGCTGTCAGCTCGTTGGCTTGGAGGTAGCAGTCGAACCGAGCGAGGTAGGAGTCCCATGATTCAGAGGCTGGCGCAAACGGCAGTAGAGGCACAAGTGAAGCCATGATTCCGATGCCGGCGTGAAGGGCGATGGATGGAACACAGTGCTCCAGCCAGAAGAGTCAGCTCTGAATTGGTTCTGCCCAGTGATTTCGCTCAGTGATTTCGCTCTGTGATTCAGCTCAGTTCAGAGGCTGGCCGCATCTGGCTGTGCTCTGATGTCCATCTATCCCATCCTCGTCGCCAGTGTTAAGTCGTGGGTTGACATAGCAGCCGGCACAGCGATTTCTTCAAGTAGCTCTTTTATTCTGGTAAGCTGAAATAGAACTGACTGCGAACAGCTCAGCCGGCCTGTATTTATAGGCAGCCGGCTGTCAACATTGTAACCACAACCCCAGAGTTCCCGCCTAAAATAACTGCCGCGGACCTGAGTGAAAACTATCTACAGACCTGAGTGAAAACTATATACAGTATCCCCCTGTTGGCCCAGGGTGAAACTACACTACATAACACTATCGCTTGCCCGATAATAAATGTTGGAAATGTAAAGAAACTGAAGGTACATTCTTTCACCTCTGGTGGACGTGCCCAAAGATTAAGGCTTTCTGGGAGATGATCTATAATGAAATGAAAAAGGTATTTAAATATACCTTCCTGAAGAAACCAGAGGCCTTCCTCTTGGGCATAGTTGGCCAATTGGTACCAAAGAAGGACAGAACTTTTTTTATGTATGCAACAACAGCAGCAAGAATATTGATTGCAAAGTATTGGAAGACACAAGATTTACCCACACTGGAAGAATGGCAGATGAAGGTGATGGAATACAAGGAATTGGCAGAAATGACTGGCAGAATCCGAGATCAGGGAGAAGAGGTGGTGGAAGAAATTTAAAGACTACTTGCAGAAATACTGTAAAATTAATGAATGTTAAAGGGATGTTGGATTGAAAATAAGCGGTATTGGTAAAAAGATTAACAAGAATATGTGAATACGGATTGATAATGGTTTAAAATATATAGTTATAATAGGTTAAGATATTGAGTAAAGATAAATGATAGAGGGTAAGGATTTGCTGAATTAACTATGTGAACTGGAATACAAAAAAGGGGTGTGTGAGGAGGTCAGGAAACAAGTAAATGAAATATAAGACATGAAAATATTGATTTCTTTTTAATTTTTTCTTACTTTTTATGTGTTTTGTCTTTCTATTTTTGTATCTCTTTTTCTTTTATTATTGTTATTCTTTTTTATTTTTAATCTTGTAACTTTTTATTGTCTGTAAAATTTCAATAAATATCTTTTAAAAAATAAAAAAAATTTAGCTGAACTGATAGCTTCACAGTGCAGTCCTGTGCATATTTGCTCAGTAATAAGTCCCACCCACTATGCTCAATGGGTGCTGCTCACTAGTGAGTGAGTTTAGGAGTGCAGGTTTAGTGAGATTGTAAGACACAAAGGAACACAGAGTCTGTCTTGCTTAATGCCACATCTTAATATCCATTTACCTTGGAGTAAGCCCTCTTGAAATCAGTGGGGCTTTTGAGTAGGCAAGCATGGGCTGTAAGTTAATTTATTTCATAGGCTTTTAGCATGCCCATTTTTATGCTGGATTGTGGCTTTTATCTTTTGATCTGAAGCCTTTGCAACCACAAAAGAATCATATCAGAGGTGACATTTCCTAAATTGTTGTAATGAATGCTAGCTTTTGTGTATTAAATTTGTAGGATCTCACACTCTCTCCAGTGGCCTCAGGAATGTCTAAATTGAACTTTCATTGATGTGTGAGTTTACTTAAAAATAAATGGATCAATCCGTTATGAGGGAGATGATCAGCTAGATAACCAATTAACAACTCTACATTGAGACAGTCATGTTAATTCCTGGTATGCCTCTTAGCTGTTAAGACAGTAACTCCCTTATAACTACTAAAATGAACATGGACTACCCATGTGTGGATACGGTAACACTTAGGGCCTGGACTGGGAAATGAGATCTAATGCAGAATATAACATACCTTTTGATGTAGAAAACAATGGAGAACACAAATGTTTCCCGAGTTCCTACAGCTAACCACATGTGGTTGTAAATGTCTAACAGCACAATCCTGCACCTGTCTACTCAGAATTAGGTCCCACTGAGTTCAATAGGGCTTATTCTCAGGTAAACTGTTAAGTTGTGGGTGAACATATCAGACGACACAGCAATTCTTCAAACAGCTCTTGTTTATTCATAGGCCAGAACTGAACTGAAGGGTTCAGCCAGCCTGCTTATATAGAGCTCCACTAGAACGCAACAGTAACCATTTTCTGTAACTATCCAATCACTGAACGTCACTTTCAATCCCTTATTTTCATATGTGGACCTGAGTGAAAGCTATCTACAGTATCCCCCTGCTGGCCCAGGGTGAGAACTTCAGTACATAACATAAACGGACAGGGTTATGGACCAATTATAGACCAGTTTAAAAGGTAATCCATGGTTTTAGCTTCATGCAGAAACTGGCACTTCAGCCCCCATATCTACAACATTAGCATTTGCCAACATGGTATTAATCCAAATGAACATACAACATTTAACAAGAATTTAAAACAACCCCACCCTCCAAACAAAACAGCACCCACCCAGGTTAAAACCTCATCCCCGTTAAAACCATCCCACCCAGCTCGGTCACCTGACCTGGTAACTTGCTGTAAATTTAGCAGGCAAAAATGATGGTGTAACTTACACCAGCTTTCTGAGCACAGGAATGCTCCCTATATGCCCCATAATGACACACTTAAAATGTCTGAAATGTTTAGGACCAGATAAAGGCGTCCTTCCTCTTTAGCTGGCTTTGCCAGTGGTAGCCCTGCTGTGAACAGAGTTTGGATCTGGTGTAACTTTAACTTAACACCTGCTTGCTTTTTGATGGCTTCTTGTGTATAGGATTACTCCCTCGGAAATTTCAAACTCTGCGTATGCCAGCAAAGTTATAATATCTGCTACAAAAGCAAGAAAACGTAGGTACCTTATTTAAGACATAGAGACAGTATGTGTGGAGGAACCATAGCCCAGGGGCTAAGTAAATTGGCACATGCAACCAATTAAAAGCATCAGCTTACAGATGCTGGGAAATGCCTTTCTTTGCCTGAGACCCTAGAGGGTCTAGGCTAGACAATGCTGGCCTAACTGGACAAATAACCTGACCTTGCAGAAGGCCTAGGTAGCTATTGTGTGTTTTGTAAATAGAAAGCCAGGGTTGTGGGCAACTTAGTTTTAGTCAGCATTAACCCACTGACATTAACAGACTTAATGCTACAGGAATTTCAGATATGCCTATCCAAATCCATAGTATTTGCTTGGAAATACTTGGTCAATCAGCTTAGGATAAGTTTTAAAAGTCTGGGGTGTCTGAAAAATGGAGTTTGATAACATTCGTCAGTAGGTGAAAAAGGGGGGAGTTCTTTCAAAATGCCTGAGCAACTTTTGTGGAACAGCTTAAGGCTGAGTTCAGGAATAGGCTATGCTTATGAACTTCAGATACAACAAACTAAACCCAAAACAAGTGACATAGGGAGGTTAGAGTTAGAGTTAGGGTTACAGTTAGCAGTGCCCAACCTGGTGACAACAGAATAAATGATGCAAGGAAGGAGCTACAGCCCAAATTAGGCGATGTGGTAAGGGAACACCTAGCTGCCTTAAATGAATTCAAATCTCCAGGGCTTGATGAGCTGGACCCAAGGGTACTAAAGGAGCTTGCACCTGTAATATAAGACCTTCTGTCTATAATATTTGAGAATTCGTGGAGAACAGGTGAGGTCCCTGCAAACTGGAGATGGAAAAATGTTCCCATCTTCAAAAAGAGGAAAAAAGCATATCCAGTTAACTAGCAACTGGTCGGCTTGACACCCAGAGCCGTCTTAAGCATATCCGACGCCGTGGTGCAAAGATCCCTCCGGTACCCCTCCCCCCCCCCGGTTTCCCAGAGTTGTCGACCTTTTTAAGGGGTGGGGACCAGGGACGCGGACTTATAAAAAATATTGGGGGGGGGGGGGCGGGAAAGCTCATGAATAATAAATAAGCTCATGAATATGCAAATAAAGTGGCACCGCCTCCTCGTGAGCGAATAGGGGAGAGTGTGCTGCGCCTATTAATCAGCTCCGAAGGAAATTGGGTGGAGCTTTGGCTCGGGAGGGAGGGCAGGAGGCATGCAGCCCGACCCTGTGCATTTTGGGCTGGGGGAGGGGCGGCGATGGCGCTCTGCTGGAGGGGCGCCCGAGATTATTGGGGGGGGCAGAGCCCCCCAAACGAATTTTTGAGGGGGCTCGGGCCCCCTCAAGCCCCATGGAGTCGGCGCCTATGGTGGGGACCCCAAAGTTGTTGACCTGAACTTGGGAATTCAACAAGATTTCACTATAGGGAAGGAGAGGCAAGAGCTGGGGGTGGGGGAAATCTACCCCTTCCTTTACTGGATAAAAAGAGAGAGGAAAAAGTGGGAGAGAGGAAAGCAGGAAGGAGAGGGCATTTAACCCACCGACGGAGAGGAGAGGAGGGGGGTGGTCAGGAAGCTGAGCTGGGCAGTAATAGCGTCGCTCCTCCCACCCACGCAGTCTTCCCTGATCCCCTCAAAGTGAGTGAGTGGGTGGGTGGGTGCGGTGCGACAGCAGCACATTGTCCTCACTCATGACCACACACACAGTGTATGGTGTGTGTGTGTGCAGCCCACTGCATTTCGCAACGCTACTTAAAGGGAGAAATAAAAGTGCACTTGGGCACAGCTAAGGCCGGGTCTGGGGGGGGGGAGCAAAACGCCTTGGGCAAACCCCATGAAATAATTCTTTCAGTCAGAGTTCAGCTTGGTCTCCAGAAACGAGCATGGATTGAGTCGCAGGGACAGCAGCCAAAGTGGCTCTTTCTACCCCTGAGTGAAGAGGAGGAGAGTCCTGGGGTAAGCATGGACCAATGGTACGAAATAGTATGGGAAGCAGCCCTACTAGAAAAATTAACCAACGAACTGAAAATGACACGGGGACAAACAGAAGAAGACGCCTTCACCCTGGTATGGCTCCCCTTTATCACATACACAGCCCAACAAGACAATGACAATAATCCACCAACAGCATGCAAATCAATATGGCTAACCTGATCCAAAACACCCACCCACCCCACTCACACACGAAAACAAAGATCACCACAGCCCATCACAACCAACTAACCCCAACCTTTCTCACCACCAAAGGAACACAAATGAACAGCACGAGCAACGCTGACACCAAACCCTACATACATTAAGCAAAATAGAAACATCGCAACCCGACCCCACCCCCACCCATCTTCCCCCCTCCACCCCTTTTTTTCTCCCCCTAATGTCTCAACAAATGAAACGGATTTGTAAAAATGTTACATGGAAAAAATAGAAGAGACATTACACATAATTCTGTAAAACAATAAAATCTTTAATAATAAAAAATAATTAAAAAACACAGAGTCTTTGCAAATGTTTTGGAGTTCCCTTCTCCTCGCTTGCTGGTGGGGAACTTTGACAGGGAGCTGCTGGGAGAGGCTCCAGCTTCCCCGTCAAAACTGTTCCCACCCGCCTCTTTGGGGCTCTCAAGTCAAGTGAAGTAACCTTTATTGGCATCACATAAGAACATTCAGAAGAGATAGGCCAGTGCGATCTCGTCACCACCCCAACGGCACAGTCACCCGCCAAAGGGCAGAAGAGGCAAGCAATCCACCTCATCTCTGTGGGTTTCCAGCAAGGGCAGTATCCTGTAGCACACTTTGGCGACAAAAAATCAAATAGAGGAACTTAGCTACTGGTTCAGGGCTCTCCTCCTGCGCTCCTGCCTTGCACAGGAGGCTTGGGAGGCAAGCTGCAAGCCCAGGCGTGCAGGGAAAGGGGAGGCCACTGGTAGAGCAGACCAGCTCTCCCACTCGCTGGGGCGTCCCTGAGAAGGCGGTGCTGTGGCGCAGCGCGCCACTAAGCTGTATGAGAAAGACGGCTCTGTTGACATCAATACCAGGAAGGCTCCTGGAACAGGTAATTTGACAGTCGGTCTGTGAGCACTTAGAAAAGGATGCTGTGATTACGAAGACCCAGCATGGGTTTCTCAAAAACAAGTCATGCCAGATGAATCTCATTTCTGTCCCCCACTTTTTTGATAGAGTTACAAGTTTGGTGGATCAGGGAAACGCTGTGGACATAGTGTATCTTGATTTCAGTAAGGCTTTTGACAAAGTCCCCCATGATCTTCTTGCAGAGAAGCCGGTAAAACGTGGGCTAGACAAGGTAACTGCTAGGAAGATTTGTCGCTGGTTGACTGACTGAACCCATGGAGTGCTCGCTAATGGTTCCTCATCATCCTGGGAAAAAGTAGCAAGTGGGGTGCCACAGGGTTCTGTCCTGGGCCTGTTGTTGTTTGACATCTTTATAAACGACTTGGATGAAGGAATTGAAAGGAAGTTCATCAAATTTGCAGGTGATGCCAAACTGGGAGGGGTAGCTAATGCTGCAGAAGGCAATATTTGGGTTCAAAACGACCATAACAGATTGGAGAACTGGGCCAAAATGAATGGGTTATTTGCCTGTAGAACTAGACTCTGAGGGCCAAGCAAGACATGGTGTAAAATGCATCTTTGTGTTTAACCTTCAGGTTTTAAAGAAAATGAAAATAGCATCAGCTTGGGAGTAGAGTGAGCAGATTATCAAAATTGCCGCATGCACAAGAGGGATGCTTCTTTATGATACAAACAACTTTCATAGGTGGGTTTTTCCCCAGGGCCTTTGGCAGGGAGGAGATTAAATTCCCTCCTCTACCCCTGCTGTGATCCTGAAGCCGAAGGAGTCTTGAGATGCAGTTGCTGTCTTTGAAGATCTGGTACAGGATAAGCAGCTGCGCTATTTATAGAAGTGTTTGTTTGCTTCCATTTTAAGGATGGTGGCAGAAATCTCCACAAGTGGACTGAGCTTTGAGCTGGACTCTAGTGCATTTGTTCACTCTCTTTGCAAAAAGGTCTTGTTTGCATTGACTTTCTGCAGAATTCCCTGAGAGTGTCTTTTTATTTTTAAAACATATTTGTTATGATAAAATTTAGTCAGTTGCTATCATCATCGAAGTTTCATCTTAACTGTTTGCTAACTAAGTACTGCTGAAATGTGAAAGCTTTGGTCTCATTGATTTGCTGTTAAGGTGATTATTAGCCGTTAACCACCATTAACATCCATTGTTTAATTGTTGTTTTATTGTTGACCTCTTTATCTTCTCTTTTTTGCTCCCTGTGACTTAGCCAAACACACAGAGTGCAGCCATTGGGACTTAATGTGAACCTATTACATTTATTAATGTAACCCAAAAATGGACTGTTTGAGTGTTAAAATGTGCAGCTGATGCATATATTTTTGTAATACAGTGGTACCTTGGGTTACATACGCTTCAGGTTACATACACTTCAGGTTACAGACTCCACTAACCCAGAAATAGTACCTTGGGTTAAGAACTTTGCTTCAGGATGAGAACAGAAATCGTGCTCCAGCGGCGCAGCAGCAGCAAGAGGCCCCATTAGCTAAAGTGGTGCTTCAGGTTAAGAACAGTTTCAGGTTAAGAACGGACCTCCGGAATGAATTAAGTACTTAACCTGAGGTACCACTGTAACACTATGACATTATTTATTGCATTATAATAAGCAGTTCGTTTCCCTATCACCCTGTTCATATTTATTACTTTTCTTGATTGATCCATGCAAAAACAATTTTTTTCTTTTTTCTGGAGAAAGTGTTTGGGAAGGGGGCAGAATTATAAGCACATGCCTTGAATCCCATATGAACTCAGTTTTTATGTGTGTGTGTGTGTGTGTGTGTGTGTGTGTGTGTCTGTGGTGGGTCACTCGTTTTCTTGACTGCTAATAAGAAAAAAAAAATGACAAACAGCAGCAACTCCAAGGGTGGTGATGGAATCCTCATCCTCACTTGAACCCTAAGCCAAGGTGCATACTTCAATTGACAATTTCCGGCTCCTTGAGTTTTCAGCCAGTTCCGAAATCATCATAAAAAAGTAAACAATAATGTTTAAAGTTCATAAAGGTAAAGGGACCCCTGTCCATTAGGTCCAGTCGTGGCTGACTCTGGGGTTGCGGCGCTCATCTCGCTTTATTGGCCGAGGGAGCCGGCGTACAGCTTCCGGGTCATGTGGCCAGCATGGCTTCTGGCGAACCAGAGCAGTGCACGGAAACACTGTTTACCTTCCTGCTGGAGCGGTACCTATTTATCTACTTGCACTTTGACGTGCTTTCGAACTGCTAGGTTGGCAGGAGCAGGGACCGAGCAATAGGAGCTCACCCCGTCGCGGGGATTCGAACCGCCAACCTTCTGATCGGCAAGTCCTAGGCTCTGTGGTTTAACCCACAGCACCACCCGCGTCCCTAATAACGTTCATAGAATCATAGAATTGCTGAGTTGGATGGGACACTGAGAGTCATCTAGTCCAACCCCTTGAAATGCAGGAATCTTAACTAAAGCACGCATGACAGATAGCCATCCAAGCTCTGCTTAAAAACCTTCAAAGATGGAGAGCCCACCACCTTGGGAGTCGGTTCCACTGTCAAACAGCTCTTACCACCAGAAAGGTCTTCTGTGATTTTTGAAAAGCTAAAGGACCACCAGATCAGAAAGAGTTAAAAATAGTGATCAATCCCTTGAATCATAACGGTGGCATTTTACCATTGTACTGTTGAGAATATATTAACATGGTCTCTATGTGTGGTTTGGGAGCTGCACGGTCAGGGGAAAAAAACAATGCTGTCCAGGGTTGTAAAGACTGCGGAGAGAATAATTGGGTGCACTCTTCCCACCTTGGATTAAATCTATGCTTCCAGGTGCCATAAGAAAGCTGCAGAGATAGTGCAGGATAGTGCACACCCCAGAAATGATCTCTTTCAGCTTCTGCCTTCTGGAAGAAGGTACAGGGTTATAAAGACTAGGACTAGCCGCCTGAGAAACAGCTTCTATCCAAATGAGATTTTGATTTTAAACGCAGTGTAAGGAGTCTCTATGGGAGTATATTGTATTTAAAAATGGGGTATCAGAGTTTTTAGGGGCTAGCCAGGTTGGGATAGCAGGCTTGTTGGTTTTTGAATGTCTTATGTAGATTTTTTCAATTTCGTTGTTCTGTATGGGACAATGACAATAAAGATTATTGTATCGTATCTGCATTGCGACCAACAAAAGAATTACATCATTAATTACATTTACCCTTTTGTACTTCTAAAAATGCAATAAACATTGTAAAGATACTTTCAGCATCCAATGCAATAGTCCTAGCCCTTGAATTTCTCACTACCTAGGGAAGCAGAGAAGCATATAATACTCTCTTAGCCCATGGCAAGTAGCAGACTATCAATAGAAATAACAGTAAATGTCATTCTGAAGTGTGCTCTTTCTTCTTCTGTGGTTTGATGCACTGTAAATTCTGCATTGTTCTTCACAAACAAAGGGTGGAGCTGTTGCTTTGAGAATTGATTGTAATGCACGTTCTGGTGGAACCAATGCAAAGGACAGACTGAGTAGAGCACATACTGTGGAGCGGAAAGAGAGAGCACAGCTCTGTTGGAAAGCCTTCACAAAAATACAGCCTGCTTTGGGCACGCATCAGCAGTCGATCCCACTGCAAGCCCCTTTACAATCAATGGGAGAAGTGCAAGAACATGAATGCTCTGTTGTGGCAGCCATTCATTGGAACGGTGCTTGGGCTGGAGGACTTCCTGCTAGATTGTGTCTTAGAAGGAGAATGATGTGCCCGGTGGAATATAGAAAAATGTTGAAAACGTTCCCATGATAGCTCCGTGGCGTAGATTCATTTCATGGGTCTGACAAACAGCATTTTAAGAGAATGTCAACACCGGCACTCATCACTGCCTGCAGCTGAATGAACATATATACTGAAGAAGAAAACTCCCCTCAGCAAATAGGACTTAACTTCTTGGCAAATGTGTTCAGGATTGGAAACTTGCAGTATGCTTGCTCAGCAGTAAGTTGCGCTGATGTCTAAGGAGCCTACTTGCAAATAAGGTTGTAAGCTTAAATACTCATGTATATAGAAGTAACCAGTGCTATTTTTATTTATTTTTTAGAAAATGAGGTTCTGGAGCTCACCACAAACTTCTCCCTCATTCTCTTAGAATGGCAATGGCACCCACCAGAGAGGTACCAGAGCCGAGCTCCTGTGAGCTCCAGCTGGGGAAAAAAATGCCTTGGGAGCAGCTCTCATACTCACCTATATAGGAGTAACTCACAACGTAGAATCCACATTCTGCATTGGATGAGGAACTTACATGAGTTTAGGAGGCTCCTTGCTCCAGAAGTTCACCATTCAGTTTCTGAGCAGTGACAGGAAGACAGAGCAAGCACCCTCATCCCTATTCCTCCTCCTCATATCTTAAGACTAATGCCTTAATAGGGTCCCTTATCCATTGACCCTGAGATTTCAAGGGTTCTGTACAAGAACTACTTTAAACTTCACCTAAAGCTAATACAGCAGGCTCATTGTATGTTCTTATGAAAATACAGTGCAAAGTGGGTCATTCTTTAAACAAAAAATGGGGATCTTGGCCAAAACGGTTGATAACTTCTTTTAGAAGTTTCTCCTTGGGATAGGTCTTCCATTTTTCACTATGAACGCTCAACATACACGATCTTCAGACAATCATGTCTTCACCCTGTGCAAAATGCTAATTGTAACTGGGAGGGAAATTGGATAGCCATTTTAATTGCAGGGAACAGTTTGGTGTGGTCCAATAGTTCATTAAGGCCTGTGTTGCCTTACGAGCAACAATAATGTGTGTATTTCTTTGGCATGTCTTTTTCTCCACAGCTCATACTAAGTAACAGATTCATTCCCCAAGTTTTGAAGCTAGTAACATTTCTTGATGGAATTGATGTGGGCTTGAAAGTCTTCTCCACTGCAGCACATCTGAAATGGACGTAGTTTCCACAAACTGGAAACAGAACAGAAATGAATCCTCAGTGAGGTTATAAGTGAATCCAGGTAGGGAACATAGCTGGACCACCAGTATAACTCTTCTGTGGATTGATAGGGATGATTTGCACATTTTCTGTTGTGCATGGTGTGTCTAGATCGTTCATCTGCCAGCTTCATCTGCCAGCTTCTTGCACTTTTCTATTATTGTGCTAAAGGTCTCCTCACTAAGTTCCCCATGTTGTTCCAGCATTCTCAGCAACTCTCATATATGTGCTTTCATTTCCATTACATCTCACATCATAGTTTGCAGACTCCAGCATCAAATAATATTTCCTTCTGATTCCAAGAGAAACAGTAAAAGCTGAAATCTGCAACGCACACAACAAGTGGTCCAAAAGCTGTCTTTGCCATCATTTCCCTTGATCCAGCTAATTGAATCAGTTGTGAGATGATACATCTGTACTTTTTTTTTTGCAAACACATGGATGTTCTTGTATTTTTGAGTCCACCATGTTCCACATAGCATTGACGTGTTGGATATTAGATGTTGTGTTTGGACAGTCTCATGGAAAAAAGGATGATGGTTTTAATTGTGCCAACTGTACACCACACATCATCTACAGTGTTCAGATCATTTACAGTGAGATTAAGTCTATGGGATGAGCCGCAGACAAAGGTTGCCTGAGGATAGAATGCCCTCATTTGTGCTTGAACCCCACCTTGTTTTCTGGCCATAGCTAAACAACCATTGTATCCTCATCCAACTGATTTATTGAAATCTACTCCAAAATCAGAACACGCAGATAAAATTGTGTTGGCAGTTTAGTCTGAGACTGAAATGAACCCAAGGAATTCCTCATATACCCGTCAGCTTCTTCCACAAATCTTACACCTAGAAGCAGTTTTTCTATGCCAGAAATATCTGCTGTTTCACCTGCTAAATCTGAGAATCTCATGGAGGCATCAGCTTTCAACATTATCTTCCCTCAAAATTTGGCCACACAACATTATCCACTCGTTCTGCATTCTTGAAGAGGTATACTTTGCATTGTGTGCCCCAATATTTCATCCCCTGTCTCAACGTGAAACTGCAAGAGGTCTATCATTTTACCTGTGGCGTCAATGAAGCACAAGGTCATGTGACTCACACCAAACAATGGTTGATATCACAGAGTACAGTTTTTGTTGTATTTTCCTCTACAGCTCCTGCATATGACGTCTTCTGTTCAACTGACACTTTTTTCCTGCTCAAGACATAAAGGAAGTTCAAAGCATCGTCCTGTGAACTCACCGCTCTGTGAGAGCTTCTCTTGCAGCTTCTTTGAAGTCTTTGTGCTTGATACAACTTTGGTAATGAAGGTCCCTTGTAATTGCAGCGCTACTGGCTGGAGAAATAAAATGCAATAATGGCATACACATCCTTTCAAAGCAGCAGAGAATACTAACCAAGGACAATAGTTAGAAGGCACCACATCTAATGAAGTAGTGCCTTCAGTATACAGTATGTCTGGGGCTCACTTACTCTTCTCTGCTTTTTGAAGTGGCTGTGGGCAACCAGAGCTAAACAAATAGAAACAGCTCTGTTTCTTTGCTTTCTCCCTCTTAAAACCTTATACAGACCCTCCAAGTGTTCCTATTTTCCAGGGACAGTCCCAGACTTACAGAACCCTTCCCACTTTCTGACTGGATCCAATAATGTCCCACTTTCCCTTAGGACGTCCCTATTTTCATGGGAGAAATGTTGGAGGATATGGAGTTATGTGACCTCAAAGACAAAGAGGTAAGTAACTATACAACCTGTGCACTGCCCTGAGTCCTGCGGGTATAGAGCGGTATATAAATTCTAACAACAGCAGCAGCAGCAACAACAACCATTAGAAAACATCTGAAGGCAGCCCTGTATTGGAAAGTTTTTTTTTAATGTTTTATTATGTTTTCATATAAGTTGGAAGCTGCCTAGAGTGGCTGGGGCAACCCAGTCAGACAGACAGGTGGGGTATATTATTATTATTATTATTATTATTGTTATTATTGTTATTATTATTATTAATGTTGTCCCTATTTTCATTGGAAAGATGTTGTAGGGTATGCCCTTTATCTCAGTCTTCACCCAATCAAATCACTAGTACAGTGGACGCTTGGTTTGCAAACATGATCCGTGCGGGATGCATGTTTGCAACCCGCAGCGTCCGCAACCCGCAGCAGCACATCTGCACACGCACGGGTTGCGATTCAGTGCAGCTGTGCATGCACAAAGCATGATTTAGTGCTTCTGTGCATGCGTGGCCGCCGAAACCTGGAAGTAACCTGTTCTGGTACTTCCGGGTTTTGGTGGTCCGCAACCCGAAAAAATGCAACCTGAAGTGTCTGTAACCCAAAGTATGACTGTACTAAGGTTTCATTTCTGAAGGGAACCTTTTCATCACTTTCAGTTTCTGTTCTACTGGGTTACTTTTGGTTTCTATTCTTCACCACCCCTTTACCTGCCCCTCAAAAGAGGAGGTGTAAGTCCAGCATCACCCCCTAAGCTCATCTCCTGATCATAGAAAGGCACCACAATTCTGTTGGGAGGTGGTTGTTGTCGTTTTACAAGCAAGTCAAATAAATAAATAAGGAAATCCTGTTGAATGCCTCTCTGGAATTACAGGATGAGCTTCTGAAACTATGAGAAACAGCTCATGCCTTTTCCGGTTCAGACGGGGCCATTTATCATCTGAGGAGTACCTAGTGAAGAAGGTGGGGAGCACATGCCTAAGTTAGAACACCACCCATTTACATCCCCAGCAAATTCTGGTTGTTATCGTCAGGGGATATAATGGCTCACTTAAACCCTGGGCTCTTCGAGATGAACTTGGGAGCTCTCCCAAGTCCTGCAGCAATGAGCAAGATCCAAAATAGCAGTCCCCAATCAATGTTGTTCTTTTGCAGCCTCTGGAAACATTCCAGGGTGGTGGTGATAGATTTACTTATATTAATGCTTCCCGTTGAGAATGAACTTCCAGGGTTATTTCAAGACATTTTAAAGCATTTCAGCAAATCCTATAAATGTTGTTTTCACTGTCTGCTTTTCCCAAGGAAAACAATCGTGCCGTTTACAGCCATAGAAAGACTACTGGATTTTTCGTTCTTTTAATCTTTGTGGCATGTTGGGCAGACCACCACCAGCTGCTTATCAGCTGGCTGACATCAGGTAAAGAGCCAGCCCTATATGTTTTATTTACATTTTAAAAAATAGGATGTGGAATATCTCAGCAAGTTCCTGAGAGACCCACGAAACGTATACCATGGGTTATAGAAGCACATCTAATTAGATTTGACAGTATAACCTTCCTGTAGCATGCCTAGGGTATCCCCTCAAGAAATAGCTGGTTTCAAGATCAGCATCCTTGAATGCACTTCTGCATAAGGCATTTCTCTCCCCCAACCCCCACAAGTGTTTGGTTTTTTTTGTAGTGTGTGTGTGTTTGTGTGTGTGTAAACCTAGACAGCATCTTAAAAAGCAGAGACATCACCTTGCCAACCAAGGTCCGCATAGTTAAAGCTATAGTTTTCCCAGTAGTGATGTATGGAAGTGAGAGCTGGACCATAAAGAAGGCTGATCGCCGAAGAACTGATGCTTTTGAATTATGGTGCTGGAGGAGACTCTTGAGAGTCCCATGGACTGCAAGAAGATCAAACCTCTCCATTCTGAAGGAAATCAGCCCTGAGTGCTCATTGGAAGGACAGATCCTGAAGCTGAGGCTCCAGTACTTTGGCCACCTCAGGACAAGAGAAGACTCCCTGGAAAAGACCCTGATGTTGGGAAAGATGGAGGGCACAAGGAGAAGGGGACAGCAGAGGACAAGATGGTTGGACAGTGTTCTCGAAGATACCAGCATGAGTTTGACCAAACTGCGGGAGGCAGTGGAAGACAGGAGTGCCTGGTGTGCTCTGGTCCATGGGGTCACGAAGAGTCAGACATGACTAAATGAATAAACATCAACAACAAACCCAAACAAAGAGTGTTGGATTTGACCAGAGGAGCTCCAGGTTCAAATCCCTGCTCTGTCACAAAGCTCATGCCAGGAAAGTCATTGCATCCTCCTTTATGGAGGATTCAAAAAAAGAACCGAAAAGCCTTTTGTGTGCACTTCAGATGACTATAGGCGTCATACAAGGGAGAAAGAGACAAGCCACTCTTCAGTTTGCAAGAGCAGTGCATACATTGGTTGAAAGGTTGGGCTGTCAATGGAAGCAATGGCATGGAAAGCTATCAGCTACAGACTGGTGGGTCCTTTCAGTACAGCAATTTTTATTTTTTTAGTTAAAGCATTTCCTCTCATCTGTTCCAACAGCTCAAAGCAACCAAAATCAGAATAAAACCCTGAGTTTTATATATTTTAAAATACCCATTATTATTTTTTCAGTGACACTAGAGGGGGCTTGGATGAGGCAGGGGTATCTCTCCTCTTACATCAATCTGACTGTGCTGGGCTCTGTTGCTGCAGTTTCTTGCTTCACCAATCGAAAGCGTGGATGGGCAGATGCAGATATTGTTATGTACTGAAGTTCTCACCCTGGGGCAGCAGGGGGATACTGTAGTTCACTCAGGTCCGCATATCCAAATAAGGAATTGAAATTGGCATTCAGTGATTGGATAGTTACAGAAAGTTGTTACTGTTGCTTTGTAGTTGAGCTCTATATAAGCAGGTTGGCTGAACCCTTCAGTTCAGTTCTGTTCTGGCCTGTGAATAAACAAGAGCTGTCTGAAGAATCGCAGTGTCGTCTGATATGTTCACCCACAACTTAACACATATGATTTGCTGCAACAATGCAAATATATTAGGCATTCCCAGAACACCCACTGGACCAATCCTGCAAAAGCTGCACCTGTCTTCCCACGAACATAGGAAGCTGCCACATAATGGGCAAAGTCATTGGCCCATCTACCTCTGTTCTGTCTACTGACTAAGGTCTCAAGACACAAGCCTGTTACCTAAGATCATTTTAACTGAATATGCCAGGGATTGAATTTAGGAATTTCTGCATTCGAAGTACGTAGGTTTGACCCGTGACATTTTGGCACCTGGGGCGAAATCACAACATGGCAACACCCTCCCCCAACAGGGAAGAAGGGGGAGGGGAGTGAAGATCTACATCAGGAACAAAGGGGGAATAAAAATTTACATTGGGGTCTGCTGCCCCTGTGGATCCTGCCGCCTGAAGTGGTCCCCTCACTATGTCTCATGGGTGGGCCGGCCCTGAAAGCATGGACCCTGCCCACTGCAGCATCAGCCTAATTACGTATATTAGTAAACCTAGCAAATGCACAATCACTGAATTAGATACATATACAGCCTGATACTTCACTGGCACCAAAGACCAACACTGGAATTCTGCACTTGTGAACTGATTATGGTAGAAGAGCCACAAAACTAGAGAATTGTATGGGGTTGCCTGTGAACTTGAATTTGTCTGCCCGGGGAGAAACATCCTGAGATGGTCTCTCTGCTAATCATCAATCTCCCTCTGCAAGCAACGTTTCTGTTTAATAGCTGATAGAGCATCTCAGAGGGGACTTCCCTTCCGTCCCCCTTTGTTTAAAATGAAATATAATGGACCTGGACTTATCAGTGTCTCTAAATGCATTTTCTGCGCTTTATCCCTGCTAAGGGATTTGGTCTATCCTAGTGAGTACGTGCAGAATGGAATCTGAGCTTGGTATAATTTGATCCATCAATTTAACATTAGATTAATATGCAGAGAGGTCTCTTTTGTGGATTAAGGAAAAAACCCAGAAGGGGAAACACTTATTAATTTAAAATGGACTTGAGAAATGGAATGGAGCTGCTCCTATTAGTATCTGCCATAGAGCTCAGTCGTTGCTTTGAGCATAGACTTGCAACCATTAGGTGGGTATTAAAGCAGATCTACAGTTATCCAGAGAAGAGACAATCTTGACCATCTCCAGGTTTCATGGAAGAATGTAGCCATTCCAAAGTGAGACTTCCCAGGACTTCAGAAAATTTATGGGGAGATGAAACCCATTGCTCTATGTTAACCAGATTTTAGTTGAAAGGTATGCTGAGACACAGCTCATGTTTTCAAAATCACACTGATCAGAATCTTCCAAGGATAGATAGATAGGATATTTAAGCCATGACAGCTCAGGTGTTTTGTTTTTTAAATAAAAACACTGAAAGCAATACAAGGGATATTCAAAAGCTTGAGAGCGGTATTCTTGTATGCTTAGAACTTTGGACTGCTGGCATTTTGTGTCAAGTTATAAAACCAATTTGCTGGTTTTTATGCCTGAGACCGAGGGACACGGGTGGCGCTGTGGGTTAAACCACAGAGCCTAGGACTTGCTGATCAGAAGGTCGGCTGTTCAAATCCCCGCGATGGGGTGGGCTCCCGTTGCTTGGTCCCTGCTCCTGCCAACCTAGCAGTTCGAAAGCACGTCAAAGTGCAAGTTGATAAATAGGTACTGCTCCAGCGGGAAGGTAAAAGGCGTTTCCGTGCACTGCTCTGGTTTGCCAGAAGCGGTTTAGTCATGCCGACCACATGACCTGGAAGCTGTATGCTGGCTCCCTCAGCCAATAAAGCGAGATGAGCGCCGCAACCCCAGAGTCGGCCACAACTGGAACTAATGGTCAGGGGTCCCTTTACCCTTTACCTTTATGCCTGAGACCAGTACTTATTTAGACAATGTACAGGACACTCTAAAGAGGCATATAAGAAAGGAAAGGAAAGGAAAGGAAAGGAAAGGAAAGGAAAGGAAAGGAAAGGAAAAGAAAAGAAAAGAAAAGAAAAGAAAAGAAAAGAAAAGAAAAGAAAAGAAAAGAAAAGAAAAGAAAAGAAAAGAAAAAGGAGAAAGGTTATTGCCCCAAGAAGTTTACAATCTGAATTTTGACAGGGCTGAGGGGAGAGGTGCAACAGAGGGTGATGAGAGGCAAAGGGGACTATGAGCATGTGCAGTGTGTGTACATAAACTTTGTTTCAGCTGGGGATGGAGACTAAGGAGGTAACTCAAAGCCTGTTTAAAACTTAATCCAACCCATCAGAATCCATCCAACAAATTTTAACCTCATGGCACAGATTCCTCAACTCAAATGTTCACATCCAAGCACATTATAATAAGCTATTATGGGGTTCACTGGAAGGACAGATCCTGAAGCTGAGACTCCAATGCTTTGGCCACCTCATGAGAAGAGAAGACTCCCTGGAAAAGACCCTGATGTTGGGGAAGATGGAGGGCACAAGGAGAAGGGGACAGCAGAGGACGAGATGGTTGGACAGTGTTCTTGAAGCTACCAGCATGAGCTTGGCCAAACTGCGGCAGTGGAAGACAGGAGTGCCTGGTGTGCTCTGGTCCAGGGGGTCATGAAGAGTCGGACATGACTAAACGACTAAACAACACAACAACAACATTATGGGGCTCAAGAAGACATTCCATGCTACTTTCTCCCCACTTCTCTCTTTTCGCCAAATGCCACCTTCAACATTCAATGGCTCAGCTACGCTCAGCTGCAGGCTTAACTGATCCAGATCCAAACACAATCTGCTCCACTACCAGTTCCGTAGTGCTTTCCCCCTGCCTGGTGTGGAAGTGACAACTGCCTACAGAAACCAATGGAGAACCTCTGGGTGCAAGTGTTGCTGTGGTTGGGCAGGAGTTTCTTCCATGCCCACCAGAACAGGAAGTAGCAGTACAGAAGGGAGTTCCTGGCCATTCCACGAACCCCCATTTGAAGCACGTTGGCGTCCACAGTCAACAAACATTTAGCACTCTCAAAGCTATGCCACACTGCCTCTGAAATAAGGGGGAAATAAAAACATTAAAAACATTAAGTGTAAAGGCTGGAAGAGAAAAGGCAGAATATGATTATACTGTTGGAGAAATATGGTTTCTGAGAGATAGTCCTGGCTGTGAAGAGATGGGTCCAGAGTCGTCCCCATATTACCATATTTTTCGCTCTATAGGACGCACATTGTTTTAGAGGGGGAGAACAAGAAAAAAAATTCTCCCCCTCTCTGCTCAGCGCCCCTTCAGTGAAGCGTCTGGAGAAACGGAGCCCCTTCCATTTCTCCTCCCGCTTCGCTGAAGGGGCGCTGCGCAGCTCTCCCTCTCTGCTGAAGCCAGGAGAGTCTTGCTCTCCCGGCTTCAGCAAAAGGAGCCTGAAGCCTTCAGAGCGCAGCGTGAGTTCCCACTGCGCTCCAGGTTCCTTTTGCTGAAGCCAGGAGAGTCTTGCTCTCCTGGCTTTAGGCGGCTATCCCTGAAGCCTGGAGAGTGAGAGGAGTCGCTGTGCACTGACCCCTCTCGCTCTCCAGGCTTCAGCGAAAGCAACCCGAAGCCTCCGGAGCATGGAGGGAGCGCTCCCTCTGCGCTTTGGAGGCTTCGCGTTGCTGTTGCTGAAGCCAAGGAGCCTGCATTCGCTCCATAGGACGCACACACATTTCCCCTTAATTTTTGGAGGGGAAAAAGTGCGTCCTATAGAGCAAAAAATATGGTGCTTTCACTGAGTGAATAGGTTGCGGTGGTATCAGGACATTGATCTGCATTCAGTCTGCATACAGCCTTTGAAATTGAAGCTTGTACTCTGCAGTCTTAAGAGGCTTTTGGACTCTAAATGGGTCTTTTGCTACCTCTGCAGGTATTGTTGTGTATGGAGGCAATTACATGAAACATAACTTCTCCCCACTTTATTCCCTTGCCTTTCCTAATAACCTGTATTTTAATTAAAAACAGCAATTTACAGTGCAGTTCATTTATAACAACATAATCCATGGTAATCGCAACGCAATAAATTTATGTTTTAAGTAAAATTTTAATGCTCCGAGCAGCTGGGTCTCTGAAGTGTGGAAATAGCTAACATTTTTCACTTGGTGCGATGCATCCCGTAGAAAGCCCCACACTTTAATTACAGAGACACCACAGCCAAGGGATGGAGAACTGAGTGATTATAATAGTAAAATGAGAAATGATTTGTTTGCAACTTGCAGTAAATCTAGAAAATATCTAAATAACATGGAGCGACAATTTGCAATGAGCTGGACAAATACACATAGGTTGATCATTCAGAAAGGTAAACTGCTGAATAAGGTACATGAGAATAATGATGGATTTCATCCCCCAAAAATGTGTAAGACACATCAAATTATAAACTTGCATAGCTGGTCAAATTTTTATGGCTGAGTGTTCTGATTTCCTCTTTATGTATGAAAAAATCAATAATCTTATTCCAGTTGAACCAGAATCCAGTTTTATAATTCACATCTGGCTGGTAAAGAACGTAGGAACCGGCTTGCTGAGCCAAACCAAAGGTCCACCTAGAATCCCATGTCCCACCTAGAACCCTGTGTCCCAGTCAGATGTTCACTGAAGGGGTCACATTCCATTATTTGTTTCCAACATTTTGTAATTAAAAATACAGTGGTACCTCAGGTTACATATGCTTCAGGTTACATACATGTAGTGGTTCTAGGGGTTGCTTGTGCGTAAGCAGGTGTCTATCTCCCCGGCTGGGTGCAAACACCTTGCTGGGTTGCCAAAGCGAACCTTTTCTGTCCGGACAGCCACTCACCCGTGGCTGACTCAATCGCTGGCAGAATCCGTCAGTGGGCATTTCTTAAACTTCTTCCAGCAAAGAAGCTCTTTGATGCCTAGTCTCCTCCTACTCTCTCTGTGCGAAAGCCTTCTGCGCAAGGAGGGCGTAGGCAACGGAGGACCCCTACGCTCCCCGCTGGTCCCAGGCAAGGAGTCATGGGACCGCCTCGCCGCTTCCCCCATCTGACCCCCTTCTCCACTGGTGCTACGCTGATTATCTTCCCCAGAAGATGGGCTGCTTCTCCCGATCCCTGGATGCTCTCTGGAATCCCTCTGGCTTTTGCTCTCTCCCTCCGGTACTGATGGCAGTTCCCTGACAATACGCTTCAGGTTACAAACTCTGCTAACCCAGAAATATTACCTTGGGTTAAGAACTTTGCTTCAGGATGAGAACAGAAATTGTGCTCCGACGGCGCAGCAGCAGTGGGAGGCCCCATTAGCTAAAGTGGTGCTTCAGGTTAAGAACAGTTTCAGGTTAAGAACAGACCTCCGGAATGAATTAAGTACTTAACCCAAGGTACCACTGTATACTACCTCTATACCCTAAAATGTCATTTTTAGCTAGCATGACTATTACCTACTGATAGCTCATCCACCATGAATTGATCTATTCCTTCTAAAAACACCTTCTGTACTAATGGCTGTCAATGGATTATACAGGGGTCAGCAAACTTTTCCAGCAGGGGGCCGGTCCACTGTCCCTCAGACCTTGTGGGGGGGCTGGACTATATTTTGGAAAAAAAAAATAATGAACGAATTCCTGTGCGCCACAAATAACCCAGAGATGCATTTTAAATAAAAGCACACATTCTACTCATGTAAAAACATGCTGATTCCAGGACCGTCCGCGGGTCAGATTTAGAAGGCGATTGGGCTGGATCCGGCCCCCGGGCCTTAGTTTGCCTACCCTTGGATTAAGATAATCAGATGCTGAACAAGAAGTGATTGTTTACCCTATAGCAAGAAAGTGAAAAAGGATTCATAAATGAGTGCCTGGGCCTGAGCAAAGAGATCTGCAGGAATCTGTACATCATTTTACAGGCTAAGTATCTATGAGAAATGATTTTTTTAAAAAAAATAAAAATAAAAAATTAACCCTTCACCCTGCAGATAAACATATTGGACTTGGGATCTTAATGTGACTAACCAGGAATGTAACAATCAAATATGGGGATTAGAAGCAGATAATCAAACCTGATCACTATATCCAATTAAATAAATGAATATGTGCTCAGTTCTTTCACTGGGCATGTTCCCTTCTCAAGCATTTATTCCATTTAGACATGGATCTATAGAATATGTGATAACAAATATCACAAAGACATGGATCTATAGAATATGTGATAACAAATATCACAAATATAACACCTCAGTTCAGTATTGAAACAAAGAGAAGGGAGAGCGATAGAAAGTAAATAGGTGAATGTGAAATAGCTGAGGATGCTATTTCTCTAGAGCGGGACTGGGGAAAACTAGCATAGAATTGTAGAGTTGGAAGGGGTGCTGAGGGTCATCTAGGTCCAACCCCCTGCAATTCAGGAATCTCAACTAAAGCATCCATGGCAGATGGCCACCCATCCTCTGCTTAGAAACCTCCATGGGAAGAAAGTCTATCACGTTCTGAGGGAGCCCATTCCACTGTTGAACAGCTCTTACTGAGGAAGTTCTTCCTGATGTTTAGTCGGAATCTCCTGTCTTGTAACTTGAATCCACTGGCTTGAGTCCTACCCTCCGGAGCAGGAGAAAACAAGCTTCTTCCATCTTCCTTGTGACAGCCCTTTAAATATTTGAATATGGCTATCAATCATCCTCTTATCCAGGCAAACATGCCCAAGTCCCTCAACCATTCCTCATAAGGCTTGGTTTCCACACCCTTTATCATCTTGGTCGCCCTCCTCTGTACACATGCCAGCTTATTACTATCCTTCTTAAATTTTGGTGCTCAGAACCGGACACAGTACTCTAGGTGTGGTTTGACCAAAGCAGACTAGAGCGGGACTATTACTTCCCTTTAGCTGGACAATAGACGTCTGTTGATGCAGCCTAGAATAGCATGAGCTTCTCTTTTTTTGTCACCGTGTCACACTGTTGATTCATGTTAAGCTTGTGGTCTACTAAGACCCCCTAGATCAGGCATAGGCAAATTTGTCCCTCCAGATGTTTTGAGACTACAAATGATGGGAGACCGAGTCCAGCAATGTCTGCTCAATGCCTCCATCTAGCAGCAAGTTTCCCCAGTCGCCATTTCCTAAGAAGCATCTCTTATGCCATTCCTTGTCCCCCATAATATTCTACACCCATTAATCTTACTCCTATTATACTTCCCTTCTCTATAACTGAGATCAACTTGTTGGTTTCCAAATGCAAAGTGTGGACAAAGACTTTGCATCGCTGTAATGTTTCTCCTTTGCACCTTGTGGTTTTCTACCACTTAAACACAAATCATTAATTTGTGGATCCAGTCCCAACCTCAGATCTATTGATCCCTTACCCTAGACTAGGGATGGGGAAACTGTGGCCCTCCCGGTGCTGCTTGACCACAGTTTCCATCAGCCTCAGCCAGCATGGTGAATGGGCAGTCATGCTGAAAGATGTAGTCTTGTAACATCTGGAGGACCAGACGTTTCCCATCCCTGTGGCCAAACCATAGCTGATGATCTAATAATTGTCTCCACGCCTGTACTAAACTCTACACTGATTTTGCCAGCCTGTCTTTGCTGCTTTCTCTGCTTGCTCTAAAAGTATCATTTGTAGAGCAAAACTCAGACATGACAAGAATGACACAAATCCACACTTCTGATTAATTTCAATATCATCGACACCTTTCCTAATCCATGTATGTGGCAGAAGGAAACCTGTGAGTGGCTATAGCTGTGTCCGATTTTCTTTTCTTTTTTTTAAATGATATTTATTGAAAAAAGATTTTTTTTTAAAGTTACAAAGAAAAAAGACAAAAACAGAAAAATAAAAAATAAAACCATCATTTTCAAATTCTCCACTTTCATTACCTTCTTTCCACGACCTCCTCCTCCTCCCATCTCTTGTATCTTGATTAATAATTATTGCAGCAAATCCTTTCCATAATTCATAATATTCTGTCATTACATTACCTTACTCTATTTTCATCTTATGAAATACCTTAAAACTTAAGACTTAAATCTTAATTTTTACCAACTTCTCATAACCATTACCTTTTTACCTAATTCTTAAAACATTTTTACAAGAGCCAAGTAATTTCATTTCAACATTTTTCCAACGTTCATCAATTTTATAAAACATTTCTAATGATAAAAAACGAAAATAAAAACAATCCAATCTTCTTCCAGCGTCCCCTCCCCCCGGTCCCGGGATTGCCAGTCCTTTTTATCCCATTAGTCTGGCACATTAACCTGGTGATCTTATATCCGAGGCCTTCAAATCTCTTCCATGTCCCTTCCGCAGCTCTTCTCCATATTTTCCTTTCACTCGTGGGAACTCCAGCTTGGTAGTGTTTTTGACCCTTTTCAACAAATCAGCCCCTTTCCCATAGTCCAGACTAGACTCCATGTGGTATTTTAAGACATGTTTCAAATTCCCTCCAAATTTGGAAGTCCCAACAGCTCCAAACCTCTGACGGCCCATTGCCAGACTCGGAAAGTCCAAACATCCCTGCATAGGGGGGTCAATTCAACCCCCCATTTCCAAATCAGTCCAAACTTTGTCTTTCCAAATCTAGTTTTTTCCAAGTTCATTTGTCAAATCCAAAGGCTCGTTTTCCTGCTGGGCCAAAAGTCTCTCCATCTCTGGTGCCCCAGATTCTGTAACATCCTCTTCTCTCATCTGCTCTGTCAGGACACACTCCTGTTTAAGTTCCTGGGTGGGCTCCATATAGTTTCCCACTACCTGTTCAAATGTTCTGGCCTCATTAGTCATCAAATCTGTCTTCTGACTTAACTGATCCAGTAGGGCATTTATTTTACAGAAAGCACCCAACAGTGCTTCTGAAAACATTGTCCTGCAAGGTCACAAATCCTTTCCCACGGTTGTAATCTGTAGCAGCTGCAAGCTCCCTAGAATTGGTTACAGTTTCACGGTCCCTCTCTAGGGGGAAAACTTCTGGTTGTTCTTTCTTTTAAGGACAATAGCAACAAAGTTTCTTTTTAAAGATATTTTGTCAATATTTGTTCCTTTAAGATGCGAAAGGAAGCAATGGAATCACAATGTTACTCTTCTTTTAACTATCTGTCAAAAACCTTTGTCTCTGGTCAATGAGCTTCAAAACGTCAATTCTGACACCCCACTCCAGGGTCAGGACAGTGGAAAGTTACTTTACTTTAAACTCACTCCTGCAGGTTTAAACAGTCCAAGAAAGATCCCCCTTCTTCTCCTGCTACCGAAGGGGGGTTCAACGATTTTAAATGGTGAAAACCGATCCTTTGAAAGTGATTTTCTAAGCTCTAGTGTACGTTATCTTTGCTTTCTTCTAACTACAAGGAAACGGAAGGCTGACTTCCTGTTTAGACCTTCCCGTTTCAGTACCAAATTAAGGTGAATTTTAAGTCCAATTCCTTTCTAATCGCCAGTTCTTATTTGAAGTCCAATTGTTCAATGTTTAAGTACTCACGGGTGATTATTTTAGATGCCAAATTGTCCCAGGAAAAAGGCAGCGCTCTCCGGCAATGGCTATGCGGCTTCGCTCCACGGAAAAAGCAATTGACTCACACCACTTCCCCCTCTTCGCTTCGGAGCCTGTTTTTTTTTTTTTTTATAATAATTTTTTTTATTTGCTTTTTTTCCAGGGTAAAAATACAACATCAATGACACTACAAAAGCAGTTTTTACAGAAAAGAGAAAAAGTTATAAAAAGAAAAAAGAGAGAAAAAAAGAGATTCACTTTTTCAAATCAGTTTTCATAATCAACCAGACTTCCCCACGTCCCCCATCCCCTGCTTTCTTTACAATAAAATAAACAGCAAATTAATACCTTATTTCAGTTGTTTTTGTGATTTCATTTAGTTATATTATCCATGATTTATGCATTTCTAAATCTTAAACTTAAATTCTCTCATTTACCAATTTCAATACTGAGGCATATTTTTCCAAAGTACTTAGCAAACTGTCAACATTCATATAACTTATAGTGTTTTTGTAAATAGTCCTTAAATTTTTTCCAGTCCTCTTCCACTGCCTCTTCTCCCAGATCTCGGATTCTGCCTGTCATTTCGGCTAGTTCCATGTAGTCGATCAGCTGCGAATGCCATTCTTCCAGCGTGGGTAACTCCTGTGCCTTCCAATATTTGGCTATAAGGATTCTTGCTGCTGTGGTTGCATATAAAAAGAAGGTTCTATCTTTTTTTGGCACTCTCTGGCCCACAATGCCCAGGAGGAAGGCCTCTGGTTTCTTGTGAAAGGTGTATTTCAGCACCTTTTTCAATTCGTTATAAATCATTTCCCAAAAAGCCTTCACCCTCGGGCATGTCCACCAGAGGTGAAAGAAAGTTCCTTCAACCTCCTTGCATTTCCAACATTTATTGTCAGACAAATGATATATCTTTGCAAGCTTGACTGGGGTCATGTACCACCTGTATACCATTTTCATAATGTTTTCCTTTAAGGCACTACATGCCGTGAATTTCATACTGGTGGTCCACAACCTTTCCCAGTCTTCAGACATAATGTTGTACCCTATGTCCTGTGCCCATTTTATCATTGCTGATTTGACTATCTCATCTTGGGTATTCCACTTAAGCAGCAAGTTATACATTCTTGAAAGCACTTTCGTCTTAGGTTCAAGTAGTTCTGTTTCTAATTTTGATTTTTCCACCTGGAAACCAATTCTTTTATCTTTTTTAAAAGTCTCTAAGATTTGGGCGTAGTGAAACCAGTCTCGCACCTTTCCTCTCAATTTTTCAAAACTCTGCAACCTCCAGGTATCACCATCTCTTTCAATTATCTCACAATATTTCAACCAGCCACTCTCCATATTACGTAATTTTATAGCCTTAGCCTCAACCGGTGATAACCACCTCGGGGTCTTACTTTCAAGTAAGTCCTTGTATTTAGTCCAGACAATAAGTAGAGCTTTCCTGACAATATGGTTTTTAAACAGTTTATGAGACTTTGCCTTGTCATACCAAAGATATGCATGCCACCCAAAAGCATTGCTAAACCCTTCCAGATCTAGGACATCAGTGTTTTCTAGCAGGAACCAATCTTTCATCCAGCAGAGAGATGCAGCTTCATAATACAGTCTTAGATCCGGCAGGGCAAACCCCCCTCTTTCTTTTGCATCTGTTAAAATCTTAAATTTTATTCGGGGCTTTTTGCCCTGCCAGACAAACTTCGTGATATCTCTCTGCCACTTTCCAAAACATTCCACCCTGTCCACAATCTGAAGGGTTTGAAACAAAAACAGCATTCTTGGCAATACATTCATTTTTACTGCAGCAATTCTTCCTGTCAAGGTAAGTTTCAATCTTGACCAAATTTCCAAATCCTTTTTAATTTCTGACCAGCATTTTTCATAATTATCCTTAAACAAATTCAAGTTTCTCCCAGTCAAGTTAACCCCCAGGTATTTCACTTTTGTAACCACATTTAATTCTGTTTCCTTCTGAAACCCATCTATTTCTAAAGATGTCAGGTTTTTTGCTAAAACCTTAGTTTTTTGTTTGTTCAACTTGAATCCCGCCACCCGACCAAACTCAGAAATTAGTTCTAGAGCTCTTTTTGTACTGGTTTCTGGCTCCTGTAGTGTCAAAACCAAATCGTCTGCGAAAGCCTTAAGTTTATATTGCTTTTCTCCGACCTGTATTCCTTCCACAAGCTGATCCCTCCTAATCAAGTTCAGCAACACCTCCAGGACAGAAATAAATAGCAAGGGTGATAAGGGGCACCCCTGTCGTGTCCCTTTTTCAATTTTGAACTCCTCTGTCACCACGCTGTTTACTATCAATTTGGCCTTTTGTTCTGAATAGATTGCTTCAATACCGTTTTGAAACGCCCTTCCCACTCCCATCCCTTCCAAGTTTTTCTTCATAAATTTCCAAGATATATTATCAAAGGCCTTCTCCGCATCTATAAAGATCAAAACTGCTTTCGTATTCATATTTGTCTGTAGTAACTCCAAAACATCTATAATGTTCCTGGTGTTGTCAGACAAATGCCTACCAGGGAGAAAGCCTGCTTGGTCCTTATGAATTACTTCATTCAAAACTTTTTTCAGTCTATTTGCTAAGATATCAGCAAAAATTTTATAATCCACATTTAGGAGTGAGATGGGACGATAATTTTTAAGTTGGGTCTTTTCAGATTCCAATTTTGGTATCAGGGTGATGAATGCTTCTTTCCACGATTCTGGTGCCCCCTTCCCTTCCATAATCTGGTTGCAAACCTCCATTAATGGCTGTATCAAATAATCCATCAGTGTCTTATAGTATTTGGAGGTAAGCCCGTCTGGGCCTGGGGATTTGCCTATTTGCATATTCTGAATGGCTCTTTCAATTTCCTGTTGTGTTATTCTACAGTTCAGGGCTGTTTGTTTGTCTTGTGTTAACTTTTGCAGGCCATTACTCTTTAAAAAGTTATTTATTTCCATCTCTGCTTGTGGTCCTTGAGTATATAGCTTTTTAAAGTATCTCTGGAAACACTTTCTAATTTCTTCTGGTTTCTGAATACATTCTCCTTCAACCTCCAGATTGGTAACAAAGTTCAATTTTTGCCTCTTCTTCAGCTGCCATGCCAGCAGCTTCCCACATTTATTTGCCGATTCAAATGATCTTTGCTTCATCTGTTTAATTTTCCATTCAATTTCTTGATTTATCAATTTTGTATATTGTATTTGATAGAATTTTATTTCTCTTAAGACTTCTTTTGATTTTGGGTTTAGTCTCAATCTTTTTTCTCCATCTCTTATTTTATCCAAAATCTTGTCCTTTTTACCATTCCAGAGTTTCTTCTTAATAGTGTTCTGTTGTATCAGGAACCCTCTCATAACGGCTTTGCTCGCGTCCCAGACTGTTTTCTTTTCCACTGAGGTGTTCAAGTTTATTTCAAAATAGTCCTTCAACGTTTTTTGGGCCTTCTTCACAATCTCCTGATCTCTAAGCAGATGGTCATTCATTCTCCATCTGAAGGATCCAGCTGGTGTAAGTCTCAAATCCATTTTTAGAGCATTATGGTCGGAGCAGGTTTTGGGGCAGATCTCGGCTTTTTTTGTCTTGGGTGCCAATCCTCTTGATATCCAGATTTGGTCTATTCTTGTCCATGATAGGTGGGCCTCAGAAAAGAAAGTTCCCTCCATGCCTAGAGGGTTCTTTGTTCTCCAAATGTCTATCAAGTCCATGTTGTCTGTAAGTTCAAAAAAAGTCTTTGGAAGTCTGCCATCTTTGTTCAGATTTTGGTTTTGTGACTTATCCATATAGGTAGAGACTACCCCATTCATGTCTCCCATCAAAATGATATTTGTATAGTCAATATGGTCCAGCATTGTCTCATGCAGCCTCTTGAAAAATTCCGACTTCCCATCATTTGGTGCATATATTCCAACTATCAAAAATTTTTCTCCTTGTGACTGTATTTCAATCGCCAAAATTCTTCCTTGTTCATCTTTAAAAACCAATTTTGGTGACAGGCTCTCCTTTGCATAGATCACTACTCCTCTTTTTTTTACCTTGTCTGATGAAATAAACTCTTGGCCTAGTCTCTTGTTAATTAGTACTCTCCTGTGGAGCCTGGTCACATGTGTTTCTTGAAGGCAAATAACGTCCAATTGTTCTTTTCTTAATATATGAAAAATCTTCTTCCTCCTTTCAGGAGAATTTGCGCCATTAATATTCCAACTAAGAAGCTGCAGAGACATCCTGGGTCAATTTATTTGTCAGCAGGGGGATCTTTTTTATCTTCTTCACCTGGAGGTGGAACCGGATTGAAGCCAAACGAAGGAGGTGGCCAGGGTCCTGCTACTCCTTTCCGAAGATCCTCCCCGTGGTCGTTTAGAAACTTTTCTTGCTCCTCCGCTGTTCTGATTCTTACCTTCCTCTCTTTCAAGGTAAAAGATAGTCCTTGAGGGAATTCCCACCTATAAGGGATTTTATTGTTTCTCAGTAGACTTGCTAAATCCTTATACGTAATTCTTAAATCCAGAAGCTGTTTTGGTATATCTCTGAAGATTTCTGCCGTCTTCCCCTGAATCACCAGTGGATTTTTGAAATGTAGGCCGAGTATGTTGTCTTTTTCTTGCTTAGATCTCAAAATGATCAAGCAATCTCTTGGTTTATCCTTCTTGACCACTCTTCCTAGTCTGAAAGCGGTGACTATTTTAAAGTCCTTCTCTTCTGTCAATCCCCAAAATTTGGAGATTTCTGTTGTCAAAAAGCCAATCAAGTCCTCCTTCTCAAATTCTGGGATATTTCTCAATCTGAGATTATTTTCCCTGTTTTTCAATTCTGCCAGGGCCAGGTATGCTTGCTGTTCCGTTACCTGTCTACTGAGTGGCCTCACCTTTCGCTTCGGAGCCTGTTAGTGGGTTCCTTTGTGGGTTGGGGTGTGTGTGCTAAGGGTGCCCGCTGAGTCCCACAGTCACAGGCTTCATCTGCCTGTGATTTCTGAAAGGGTCCCCACTTCGCCGCAGCGGAAAGGACCCGTTTCACGTGGAGCTGGTCCCTCCGGTTCAGAGGGAGTCTGCCATTGCCGATGGCGCCACCCCAGAAGTCCCCTGCGTCCGATTTTCTTTCCTCATGACACAAATCTCAAAATCAGTCCACGGCAATATGACATTTCAGTAGTTAGAAGCATGTCAATTTTTTTGGTCAAAATTTGCTATATGGAATGGGTTCAGGAAAACCGGATGCCCTGCTACTGTCTCTGTAATGAAACTGACATGAAATTGGCATTTGGATGGTACCTTAGAGCCTATGGCACTACTGATATTCTTTGTTTTCTATCCTGCTGTGATTTCTAGATGAATTATTCTGTAGATTTCTGAATTAGCGCAAAACCCTACTAAACCTTTCTTGCCAGAGAGCATAGTGGGCTAGAGGGGGGGGGGGAATGAATACAAAGCGCCCCCAAGGTTGGAAGGAAGACTAGGACTGATCTCATAAAACTTTTCAGAGGGAGGGAATTAGGTATTTCCTTCCTTATCATATTAATGAAATTCAACTTCCACTCCAATGGTTTTCCTAAACCCATATCACGGCCACCATATCCTTTGCATCCTTAACTTACCAATAACTTTGGTAAGTGTGGAATATAGAGATGGTCCAAAGCTGGGCAGATGTCATTATTACTACATTTATCAAATATATTTATTTATTACAAGATTAATTTGTGCACACTGGCCTTGTGTTGACTCCACTCCAGTTAAGCCTCACCAATGCTATAACCAGGGACTTTTGTTGAAGCCTCTGTTTCAGCCCCTGCTGACTTATTGAAGGTGTCTGTTTGATGTCCTGTCCTGGAATCTTCCTCCTACCAGATGCCAGAACCTAGCATTATGCAAACCACCTCTCACTTTTTCCTCTTCAGTGATGTAGACTGGCTCTCTCCTTGACTCTTCAGCCTGAGCTAGCAAGACCTCAGTCAACAAGCCACTCTGAAGCACTTCATATCAGTGAGCATCTTCTTTCTTCTTTCACAATCCTTTTCTTCCATGGTCTTCTTCTTCTGGCTCTACAGCACAAACACCAACCAATGCTTGTTGATGCTGACTGACCAGCCCCCATCAGTCAATCACAGTGTCTAAGAACTCTAAACCTGCAGCCACCAATCAGAGTTGTGCATAAAACCCCTCCTCAACTGTCAGTTAAGGTCCTCCAGTGAAAGCTGAACCAACTTTCCAGTGAAAGTTGAAAGCCTGTAGGCTAAAGCTCTCTGCTCTCAGTTGGGCTTTCAGTAAGCCCACAACTTACCCGGGGGGTTATGTTATGGAGATTGCGCCTAAAGCCAAAATTTCGAACAATCAAAACACATGAGGTGCAATGGCGGGTGGGATTGCCAAATACTTTCCCCCCAGACACCTGTCCCCTCTCTTCCCCCTTTTATTTTTTTATTTTTGCCAAGCACATAAAGCTGAATGCACACAAGTTAAATGCATGTAAGTTGCAGGCTTACCGTACTGAAGCTTAAGCATACATTGGATTTCAGCCTTAAGCACATCCTTGATTTCCTCTTTGAGATCAATGGGTCATCAGTGATTAAATATTTGTTGTTGTTTTTTTTAATAATTTTTTTATTGCTTTTTTCCAAGGTCAGAATACATCGTCAATAACACAACAAAAGCGATTTTACAGAAAAAAAGAAGAAATTATAAAAGAAAATTCACTTTTTCAAATCTATTTTCATGATCGACTGGACTTCCCCACGTCTTCCATCCCCTGCTTTCTTTACAATGAAAATAAACAGCAAATTGATACCTTATTTTATGTGTTTTTGTACTTTCATTTAGTTATATAATCTGTAATTTATACTTTTCAAAATCATAACTTAATTTCCATCATTTACCAATCTCAGTACTGAAGCATGTTTTTCCCAAAAGCTTAGCAAATTCTCAACATTCATATAACTTATAATGTTTTTGTAGATAGTCCTTAAATTTTTTCCAATCCTCTTCCACTGCCTCTTCTCCCAGATCTCGGATTCTGCCGGTCATTTCGGCTAATTCCATGTAGTCCATCAGCTGCGAATGCCATTCTTCCAGCGTGGGTAACTCCTGTGCCTTCCAATGTTTGGCTATTAGGATTCTTGCTGCTGTAGTTGCATATAAAAAAAAAGTTCTATCTTTTTTTGACACTCTCTGGCCTACAATGCCCAGGAGGAAGGCCTCTGGTTTCTTATGAAAGGTGTACTTAAACACCTTTTTCAACTCATTGTAATCAGTGATTAAATATTTGGCTGGGTGGTGCCAATTACTGTTGTGGTATAACTAGCCTGAAATGTCTAGTTCTGCAGCGCGTGGTTTGCTTGAAGCTGACTTTCCTTGGGAGAAGATCGGGGCCTTTCAATATTAGCATGCGCCCTTTATTCAAATGAAAAGATACCGTCTCTGGGAATGCTCCGCTTTTGTGCGTGGGTGGGGGCTGGGGCTCAGGGAGGAAGCACTTGGTTCTTTTATGTTATTACTCCTTTTTCCATTTTTCCATTTGTCATTGATATATGTGGCGCAAAAGTAAAAAAAATGCAAACATTACATAAAGGCTGAGTAAATATACATTAAGGAGGACTAAGCCATCAAGTGATTTTACTCTTATCTGCATTTGCAGGTTGGTTAGATTCATCAATGTATGTGCAGCCAAACTCCATAATTCAATTCCTTTGGTGGAAGGGGAAAGCAGAGAAAGCAGCTTGGAGGTGACATCCTGTATACTGTACTGTAAAATCTTGCAAAGTTTTTTTTTAAAAAAAACTATTATTATTTTCAAATATCTGTTTAGCCATTGGGGCAAAGTAGCGGAACTAATTTTAAGGACATTTCCCAAACATTTATTTAGATAAAAGATTGATAACAGTAAAAACTCTAAAACCGGCAGCTAGATAACTAGCTTTTATTAATGACCTGCCATACACCAGGGCCGGATAATTAAAGTTTTTTTTTTCCTTTTTACACCCCAAAGGAAGAGAGTGGACAAATTTATTTGATAGTTTGATAACCATGGGACACTGGTTGAAAACTATTGATATAATCAGAGCTCATTCGATTTGCTCGCGACAGACACTCCTATCAGTTAATTTCACCTGTGAATAGTTAATTATTCCCTGGATGCATATGGTTGATCCATTAATAAAATTTGACTATGTCATAGGTTTTCCTTTCTTTTGTTGCCCTCATGTGCATTTTTATCTATGGGAATCTCTCCCCTTTTTCTTGCAGTGGAAGACAGATGTTAGTGGTGTGGATATTTCAGCAGGGCCGCATTATAAATGGCATGCACTGGGGATGAGGAACGCTCTCCTCGCCTGAAAACGACTGGGCCTGGGTACATAATGAAGGCTCCCAAGCATGAATGATAAACATTTTTCATTTGCAAGCCCTGCTTATGGGGCTGCGCTTCCCATTACCTTAAGCGAGGGGAAAGGGGGTCTCATTTTGGCAGGGGCACAAAATACTTTCAAGGCAGGAAGGAACATTCACAGAGCCGACCCTTAGCTTCCTGTTTAATTCTACTTTCTCAATCTATATTTGTTAAAATTATTGCACTTAGCTTTGCAGTTGAGAGAGCCCCAATGTTGTAAAAAATTGCTTTGGTGTGTGTGTGTGTGTGTGTGTGTGTGTGTGTGTGTATCACATTAATTTGTTGTTGTTTAATTGTTTAGTCATGTCCGACTCTTCGTGACCCCATGGACCAAAGCACGCCAGGCACTCCTGTCTTCCACTGCCTTCCGCAGTTCGGTTAAACTCTTCTTATTAGCTTCGAGAACACTGACCAACCATCTCGTCCTCTGTCGTCCCCTTCTCCTTGTGCCCTCCATCTTTCCTAACCTCAGGGTCTTTTCCAGGGAGTCTTCTCTTCTCATGAGGTGGCCAAAGTATTGGAACGTCAGCTTCAGGATCTGCCCTTCCAGTGAGCACTCAGGGCTGATTTCCTTAAGAAATCAGTACATTTTCGAGCACAATTCAAAGTGTTGGTGCTGACCTTTGAAGCCCTAAATGGCCTCGGTCCAGTATATCTGAAGGAGCGTCTCCACCCCCTTCGTTCTACCCGGACACTGAGGTCCAGCGCTGAGGGCCTTCTGGCGGTTCCCTCACTGCGAGAAGCCAAATTACAGGGAACCAGGCAGAGGGCCTTCTCAGTAGTGGCACCCGCCCTGTGGAACGCCCTCCCATCAGATGTCAAAGAGAACAACAACTACCAAACTTTTAGAAGACATCTGAAGGCAGCCCTGTTTAGGGAAGCTTTTAAAGTTTGATATATTAGTGTATTTTAATATCTGGTTGGCAGCCACCCAGAGTGGCTGGGGAAGCCCAGCCAGATGGGCGGGCTATAAATAATAAATTATTATTATTATTATTATTATTATTATTATTATTATTATTATTATTAGTGGATAGGTTTGATCAAGAGTCTCCTCCAGCATCATAATTCATTAACATTAATACCTTGCATTTTCCCCATCGGTGTATATATGTTTCCTGAGGGCTCATTCATCCAAGCACCGATCAGACATGCTTAGCTGCAGAAAGGTACAAGTACAATGCAACATATTTGTTTAAAATCATAGGTTTTCAAACAAATAAAAAACTGACAATATCCAACAATGCATATCTAGGGATGTCCTATTTGAAGAATTGGACTTTTCCAAATCTGTCATGAAGTGACCTGATCTAGGACCTAGTTAACCCTTGGTTTTCCCACTTCCCAAATACTACAATGCAGATGAAATCTTTGGCAGGCTTTGAATAACTCTTGCAATGTTACCAAGACTTTGAATATTTTGGTGACTATAATTTGGATGAACTACAACATGCAGTTGATTATTATATTTAAATGACCCATGGAGGGAAGGAGGGAAGTCATAAGATTCGGAAGAATCTTGTTTATTTTGAAATTTAATTGTGCTAAATGTGTGATTTATTTTGTAAAGCCAATAATTTTTTCAAAGCAACATGAATCATTCCCAAAATATAATTATGAATGAGCCTCTTACATATGTGCCTTAATAGTGTGCGAGCTTGCTTTTGCTGGGTAATCTGATTTATATTAGGTCTAATTTGAGACAAGCAAACTCTCATCTCCTCATCAACACAAAGAAGCCTTTCTCTTTTCAGATTTGTCAGAGTTGAAACTCCCTGTTCATGACAATGTCATGGGGAACTGCAGAAGCCTAGCAATCTTCTGGTTGTACATATGTCCATACTACACTGAAATAGTTAAATGTTTCTTTGATTGTCTTTGAATTCTTCCTGCCACACTTGCCATCCTCTCCTGCCACAGCAGTGTGGTGCATCGCACCCTTTGAGAACCACTGCAATAGTAATAATTTATAATAATAATAATAATAATAATAATAATAATAATAATAATAATAATAATTAATTATACCCCGCCCATATGGCTGGGTTTCCCCAGGAACTCTGGGCGGCTTCCAACAAAAGATTAAAAATACATTAAAACACCAGTCATTAAAAACTTCCCTAAACAGGGCTGCCTTCAGATGTCTTCTAAAAGTCGGATAGTTGTTTATTTCCTTGACATCTGATGGGAGGGCGTTCCACAGGGCGGGCGCCACCACTGAGAAGGCCCTCTGCCAGGTTCCCTGTAACCTCACGTCTCGCAGTGAGGGAACCGCCAGAAGGCCCTCGGCGCTGGACCTCAGTGTCCGGGCTGAATGAGGGGGGTGGAGATGCTCCTTCAGGTATACTGGTCCGGGGCCCAGGTGGTTAGGAAACTGCCACTGCCAGATCTCTCACTGGCACTACCTGGTTTATGAGCCCCCAATTATCAGGATGTTGGGTGTGTGATATGTCTGGGTGAGGGGTGATGAATCTGCTGAATCCAAAGTTATTCACTTTCCCAGTTAAATAGCCCAGAGGTGGGGTAGGGAAAATGCTCTCCTTCCTCTCTGGAATCCTCTCAAAGGGAAATCCTCAGATAATTTCTCAGAATATATTTTTTTTCTGAGAAATTTCCAATCAGCCCAATAATTCCTCTCTATATATCAGGCTTTCCAAACTATGTGTTACTTAAAGCATACAATTCCATTACAGTGGTACCTCGGGTTAAGTACTTAATTCGTTCCGGAGGTCCATTCTTAACCTGAAACTGTTCTTAACCTGAAGCACCACTTTAGCTAATGGAGCCTTCTGCTGCCGCAGCGCCGCCGGAGCCCGATTTCTGTTCTCATCCTGAAGCAAAGTTCTTAACCCAAAGTACTATTTCTGGGTTAGCGGAGTCTGTAACCTGAAGTGAATGTAACCCGAGGTACCACTGCAGGTTTCCTGTGGTTGTTTTCTTTTTCTTTTTGTTAATTTGTTAATTATGTGTATATTCTACATTTTCTCCGAAGGAGTTCAGGACAGCATTTTATCGCACTTCCCTCCCATCACCCATCCTCAACCCAGCGATGTAGATTTATCAGCCTATTTATTTCAGACTTTTAAACCAGCCCTTAAGCTCCCAGAGTGGAGAATACATAAAACAAAACAATGCACTGAAAAGGATATTTCACTGGCAATACAATTCTTCATAAAAATCATGAAATGGCAAAACCACCAGGGACCAACAGCAATTGCATGCACTTGGCTTCCTCTTCAAGATACTGAGGTTTACCCTCCTTTTCCTGGAATCTTAGCAGGGATTTACCCCACCTCTTCACATTATTTTAAATGATACACAGTCACTCCTAACATATTGAAAGTGGTTATAGGAAAAAAATGTATTTAAGAGCATGTGCATTGTTTTAAATCTTAAAATATCAAACGCCTAAAGCTTTGTTAAGTTGGCTTTACATCCCCCCCCCAGAAGATTCTGCCTCGTTTTTCTCATTAGAGCCAGGGTGGTGTAGTGGTTAAGAGCGGTGGACTCGTAATCTGGTGAACCGGGTTTGCGTCTCCGCTCCTCCACATGCAGCTGCTGGGTGACCTTGGGCTAGTCACACTTCTCTGCGCAGCCTGCATTCGCTCTATAAGACGCACACACATTTCCCCTTACTTTTTTAGGAGGGAAAAAGTGAGTCTTATAGAGCAAAAAATACGGTATATGTAAGACTCCCAGATGCGGCAAGTATCGCTTGCCTCACAACATTGCCTCACAGTTTGTTGGACTTGAGCACTTGAGTGAAATGAATGGTCCACAGACAATGTTTCACCACCATCTATATAGGACTTGGAAATTAATCTCCCAGATGGCAGTACCTTTGAGGTCTCTTCAGGAATTCTTTTGGGCAACCTTGACCCATCGCCATTTTGGTCAGTTCCAAGGACAACCGTCCTTTCTCTGAGTCAATATTTTGGGTCACAGGCTGCATATTATTTTCCAGAATTTCTCCTTTTTTGAAGAAATGATCATTAATCATGGGGATCAGTTGGATGCCGTTGGGACGGCTCTAACTTGGAAATTAAACAAGCTATTTATTTAATCCTTTGTTATCAAGGAGTTCTCTGGAATTCCTTCAGCTTGCTTCAGCAGTTCTGTTTTGGTGCTGCCCCCTGGTGGGAAGATTCTTATCATGCCTATACAAAAAGATATGGAACATACAGGGATGGATAAATTTGGCAGCTTGGATTTCTCATTTTTTAGTTTTTCCCGTCTTTCTTTGTTTTGTCCCACTTCCACATCAGTTTTCGATTGAAAAATTAAATATACACTTCAATGCACATTTCTCCTAATATGTACATTTTGGTTTATACAACTTTGCATAAGTGAAGCAATTTTCACGAGTATACAGTTAATGCGTTTCTGCACATTGTTTTCGCAACATTCAGAAAAGTAGGAATTTCAAAGGACAGCTGTGTTTCAGCTCCTATTTTTGGTTCAGGAAGAGCAAATTTAGTAAAGGTGATGAACATGGCAGAGGAATAACTAACCTCCTGATCCATGAACAATCTAAGCGTCTGGGTTTATCGTAAAATATAAGGTCACAATCCTAATATTTGATTCGTGGTCCTGGAAGGGATTAGAACTAAGTAAAGGTGTCCTTCTGCTTTGCTCTGCTTGCTAGGGCTATTCTGCCTGTTTCTCCTGGCAGTATCCAATGTGCCCTGAAATGGGGTGTTGAGGGTGGGGGCAGAAACAGAGTAGGACTGTCCAAGTTTCCACTGAAACCTAAAATGGCCCATTCAAGGCCCGTCAGCTGTGGAAAAAAACTGGTTACACCTTTCTCCTTGACTGGGCCGATTAGGATTAGGATTGCTCTGCTTGGAATTGACTAACAATGTACCTAATTCTATACATGCCTACTCAATGAAGCCCCAGGAAGCTGAGTGGGACTCCCCCCCCCCCCGGCCGCCGCCCAGGTAAGTGGATAAGAAAGGACTTTGTCTGTAGCTTTACAATCTTTTTAAAAAATTTACACACGTACAAGGGATGAGAAATGTTAAGTTGTGGGCGAACATATCAGACGACACAGCGATTCTTCCAAGCAGCTCTTTATTTGTAAGCTGGAACAGAACTAAACTGAGGAGCTCAGTCAGCCTGCTTATATAGAGCTCCAGAACAATGTAACTGTTGCCATTTTCTAAAACTATCCAATCACTGAACGTCACTTTTCGATCCTTCGTTTGCATAACTATCTACAGTATCCCCCTGCTGGCCCAGGGTGAGAACTTCAGTACATAACAAGAAAGGGAGCAGGGAAGAACTGTGACTGAATTTAAGAAAACTGAAAACATTCATCTGGTCTCTCAGAACTCTGAGGTGCATTAATGTTAGTTAGCTGTTGTCAGCGCTGCCTCAGGTCCTAGCTCACAGAGGACCAACGCCAGTTGCTCTTTATAAACAAAAGTCTTTATTGTGGTTCATTGTTGGTTTGACATCCGTGGTGCGCAGCGCTACGTCTGAGTCCTTAGACCGGCGAAGCTCCGTCTGACTCCTCCCCGCCCCTACACCAGTTCAAGACCCGAGCTTTGCTCCACCTTTTCCTCTCCTCCTTCTGCTCCTTTCTGCTCCGGGTCCTCCTGCCCTCTGGGGTTACCTCCTTCCTACTTTCTTCAGAGGCGGATTCTTCTGACTCCTCCCCACCCTTCCGGCGGGCTTTAGGACCTGGCTCCCAATCCGGGTTTTCTGCTGGCCCGCGCGCCTCCACATTTGAACTTGGCGCGCGCGCCCAGCCGCCTACTTTCCTCCTAACGGCTACACTGCTCCCCCCACTGCTTTCTCCTTCAGGGAGGCTGGCCGGACCTGCTCTTCCCTCCGCCCCTCCACTCTCTGACGGAGGCGTGGTCAGTCCAGCCTCACTCTCTCCTCCTGCAGGAGGCTTTTGTTTTAACCCTTGGGATTCTTCCCCCCCGCTACGCTCTGGTGGGGAAGCTACCCCTGATTTCCAGCTGCCGCTTGGAGACTCCCCACTGGCCCCCCTTGCCCTGCCTTTGGGGGCCCCCTTCTGGGAATCCTCTGATTCGCTGGAGAGACTCATGGAATCTCTCTGATCACTGGCATACCCTCCTGAACTCCCCTCAGATTGTTCCCCTTCGCTCTCCATCTCCTCCTTCCCCTGTGGCTCAGCCCCTGAGCCCATGACAGCTGTATTTTAGTTTGGTTCTTTGGATGCTGCTATTTAGATTTTTGTGGGCTACCTTTATTTTTTTTAATAGGAGGAGGAAAAGAAAGAAAGAAAGAAAGAAAGAAAGAAAGAAAGAAAGGAAGGGATTTTAGTAGTAGTGAACTGGCTACACAATACAGCTACGAGGGTGGCGCTGTGGTCTGCGACAGGGCGAGCTCCTGTTGCTCTGTCCCAGCTCCTGCCTACCTAGCGGCTTGAAAGCACGCCAGTGCAAGTAGATAAACAGGTACTGCTGCGGCGGGAAGGTAAACGGTGTTTCCATGCGCTCTGGTTTCCATCACAGTGTTCCGTTGTGCCAGAAGCAGCTTAGTCATGCTGGCCACATGACCTGGAAAGTTGTCTGTGGACAAATGCCGGCTCCCTTGGCCTGAAAGCGAGATGAGCGCCACAACCCCATAGTCGCCTTTGACTGGACTTAACCGTCCAGGGGTCCTTTTTTACTTTTTTATTTATTTAACTTTTTAATACATGTATAAGAGGAGGAGGGGGGAAAGTCTACTAATATTAATGGCTTAACAAGATATTAATAATATTAGTGGCGTAACAAGAATAATTGGCCACTGCTTGGTAAAGCTGGGATACTGCTGTGATTTCAGAGCTGAGCTCCTGGACCAGTCAATGGTTTTCCAGATGTATATCCAGTCGTTCCAAAGAGCATTGCCTGCCAGAGGCAATGGAATATATTTTTATTTATAAAAAAAATTATATACTGCCATATCATTAAATATATTAAAGCAGTTTGCAATAGCATCTCCACTTAATTAAAAACAAAAACAAATAAAATTTTAAAAGCAGAGACCATCAAACTAACTGTTATGTAAAGATGTGTTCTTAAGTGCCTGCTTAAGCCTGTCAAAGAATGTTTTTGATGGGGCTTTACAGGTTGAGACAAAAGGTGCTTGCTGAATCTCTGCTGGCAGAGTATTCTATAGGACTTCTACCAAAAGAATGCTGCAGTCTTGTTCAGTTTCAAATAGGCAACCTATTTCTACATCACTGGCATGGAAATGCAGTAAACTGCCATCTTTATTTGTTTACTAGAGAATGATGTTCTTCAAAAAAACCCCTCCCTGCCTTCTCAATGGCTGCCATTTATTCACTATTCTAAGAGCAGCATCTCATTCCCCATATCAGGATTGGGGTAAATCGCCTCCCCCTTTAACCTCCCCCTTTAACCACCTAGTGTTGTTGTTTAGTCGTTTAGTCGTGTCCGACTCTTCGTGACCCCATGGACCAGAGCACGCCAGGCACTCCTATCTTCCACCTAGTAGTCAACATCTATCTTGGTCCCTGCGAGGCTACTCTCTAGTAAAGGAAAAAAATACAAGCACAAAAAGACCACACATGGAATTTGCATCACACCTGGTTTGGTCCTTAGGAAGCAGTTTGGAGCACAATTAAAGGACACCAAACCATCAGTTAGGTAGTTTGCTTTATTTCCACCATTGAATTAACCCATTTATTGTGATCACAGACCGAAAGAATGTGATAATATATGTAAAAGAATACAGATAAATAAATTCCCAGAAGCACCAAAAGGCAGCCTTTCCTTTGCCATCGGCTTCCCAGTTTGTGTTCAAGTTAAAAGGAATTTAGCTCCCTTACCAGTAGCATAAATAGAGTCATCAATTAAACAGAAAGATCCTCTAGACTGAGTTATTCATAAAGAGTGGCACAGCCAGCCAAAGTCTTTTGGGTCCCATCTGCATCAGGGGTGTGGTGCTAGAGTCCAGAGGCTCTTGTAGCGATAGCTTGGATCTGCACAATAAGTGCTTTTAAATGTTGATGGCCAGGAAAGGATCCCTTTTGGCAGAATCCCTGTGGCAAACGTTACATTGATTTTTTTTTCCAGGTTGTAAGGGTGGAGCATAGTAACATGCGCTCCAGCCTTAATTGTCTGAAAAATCAATGCTTGATAGAACAGATAGTGCTCTCTCTCTCTCCCCCCCCCCATTTTATTCTCTCTGTCTTTTCTCAATCACAGTTAGGTGTTTGTAAATAAAGCACAGAAAACCCATCAAGCATAAAAGATTGGTTTTTAAAAAAATCACATTGCAAATTAACCCGTGAGATCTTGGTGGTTGGAAGGTGCATGGAAACCTGACTGTAAAGGTGAATTATAGCTGTTGGGGAAAATGAGTGCTCAGCCCAATGTCCCTTTCTACCCTTTCTCTGCCCTCGCTTCCCTTCTCTTGGACCCTGCTTCCAGTCTTTTTTTCTTTTTTTCATCTTTTGGGATCCTTGCCTGTGCCGAGATGCAATTATATTTCCAGAAACTGCTGGTTGTTGTTCACCTTTGAACGCACACGGTCAGTCTAACCCATTTGCTTTCAAGACAAGCACAGCCGTGCCTGTGCTTGCTCCTTTCCGGAGTGCAAGATTTCTTGACTGCTGGCATGCAAATAGGTGTGAGATGACCAGGAGGACTGGGATATTGACTGCTGATGTCACAATGACACTGATGCATTATTTGGAAAGAGTATAGGAAGATTTGCAGAGATCTGGGACATTTTTCTAGAAATATGCATTTTTCAAAAACATGGGATGGCCTTTGGTAAATCATGTCCTCCCTCATTGCAGTGAGACCTGGAGACTGACCTCCTGGTTGTGGGTGGGTCTATTGGACAGCCACAACACCCGATTGGTAGGTCCCTCGTTGCTGGGTTTAATCTGGCCAATGGGGAGCTAACTAAATGAACCGAGGGACCTATTTATACCTACGCACATGACCCAGAGCTTCCTCTCTTGGCTCGTGCCTTCGGAACACCCGCCCACCTCTCCCTGCTTTTAGGGCATTTTGCGACTGACCCTTGCTATGCCATCGTGTGTCATCTGTCATTGGGACAGGGGCATGGCAGGAATTTTCCCCACTTGGTGGATTGGCTGTTGCCACTTGGGTTTCACCTGCCACGTAGCAAATCATCACAACTTGTAAGGTTGCGGATAGGCACTGGTTTAGGTGATAGGGATGGGAGAACGCTCTCAACATCCCTATACGAAGGGTATTCCGTTAAAGGAATCCAGGGACTCAGCTTGGTTTGGTCAACCCCTGAGAGGGGGTTGTGCCCGTGCCTGAGTCCAGGGGAGCATCTGGGGAGTGGACATAGTCTGTTCCTGGGCTTTCCATCTACATCAGGTGTTCACCTTTGGCTGACCTATGACAGAGCTCTGGGTCAGCGCTGCCTGCAAGGGTGCAGGGAGCTAGTCGAACCAGAGCCTATGCAACCACTCTCTTTCTGTAATCAATAAAGTTGTGGCCTAAATTCTGCCAAAAACCAAAATTAAAATTTGAGTCAAGTGTGAGCTTATTTAGGGTGGAGGTCTCTGGGTCTGAACACGCAACACATACTGTAAGCAGATGACCATCATAGGTTACCATCAGCTTCCTTTGGTACTGCCCAGAATAAAAGCTACTGCCTGACATTTAGGTATCAGTCCTATAGCAACCTTCAGTCCAAGAAGGCTCCCCCCCGGCCGTGGAAAAGACTGATGTAAGTGAGCAGGTTGTTAAGAGATTGGGATCTTCCGTTTCTCTACAAGATGTATTAACCTCTGCTGTAACTTCCTGTTCTGGTACAATTCTTCTTTTGATCTATTAGCAGAATATCCATCAAGCCGATATATCGTACTAAAAAGGTGGGGACACATTAATCCTGGCCCTTGTCATTAGGCATTTAAGTGCAACGTTATCCATCCCGCGTGTGTTTTGTCAGACAGCCTTGATTCAGGATACACAGGTTCATTCTCTACTTATCACTCAGGGTAAGTATCATTATCATTCAGCCCACCGCTTCGTGTACTTGAACTGCAAACCTGACCTAAACACTCAGTATAATCTCCCTGTGTAAAGATAGCAGGAATTTCCTGTGCTCGGACAACGGGAGCCTGACGCTTGGGGTCAACTTGCACTCTTAACCAGTTCTCAAGATTGGGGAGGAGAGAGAGAAAGTTTTCAGATTCAAACAGGGTGTCGAAGAAAGTGATGACAGAGACATCTGAACTCCAAAGCCTACCCTAATGGAAAAGTGAGCGGGCCATTAAGAGTAACATTGCCACCGGTCTGAAAGTCACAATATCCTTCAGCGCTGCTGCTATTAGTAAACTGCCTGAAATGCATTTTTCCACAACAGGAAAGTTTTATTTTGGAAACGAAAAATCGCAAAACAATAGAAATCCCATTATCTGGCTTATTGAAAACTCCCAGCCATCTACTTTTGCTGTGACCTCACTGGGTCATTACAAGGGTGTTTTTGCTTATGACAGATTTGCCCCCCCTTGCTTTATTTATTTATTTATTTATGTTTCTGCGCCATTTTCCCACATAAAACTGTCTTATACTGGATCAGACTATGGTATCTGTCAGGGGTTCAGGAGCAGAGGCAAGGGCAAGGGAGGAAACAGAGAGCGAGGGGGAGGAGGCAGAAGAAAAGATGAGTGATGACGACGACCCGAGATCTCTGAGTCTTTCCAGTGAATCAGAAGATTCACAGAAAGGAGCACCAGTGGCCAGGGCAAGGGGGGAGCCTAGGGGGACACCCCAGGAAGATAGAGCCAGAGGGGACTCAGAGGAGAGCAGTTGGAAATCGGGACCAGCGTCACCGCCGGAGAGCAGGGAAGAGAAAGGGAGCCAGGGATCAAGCGCTGGCAGCTCACAACAGGGGGGAGGGCATGAGTCAGGAGTGGCCACACCTCCATCGGGGAGCGAAGAAACGGTTAGACGGAAAGTGGAAGGTTGGGCGCGCGCGCCAAGTTCAAATGCACAGGAAAGTAACGCAGTAGGCAGCCCTGAAAGAGAGCCAGGTCCTAAAGCCCGGCGCAAGGAGACAGGAGGGTCCGGGGGGTCGGCGTCAGAAGAATCCAGGAAGGAAGAGACCCCGGGGGGCAGAGGGACCCAGAGGAGAACAGTCAGGCGGAAAAGGTGGAGCAGGGCTAGGATATTAAGTTGGTGCACAAGGGGCGGAGACTCAGACGGAGCTTCGCCGATCTAGCCACTAGACGTAGAGTTGCACGCGGCAGCTTGAGGATGGAAACTGTAATTCAATAAAGACTTTTACTTAATGATCGCTGGCTAGCGTGATCCTCTGTGAGCTAGGATCTGGAAGCAGCTCTGACAGTATCGTTGCCAGATTTTTTCAACGAATCCGGGGACACTTTTTTTGTTTTGTTGAAGCTGAGTAGCAACAGGGAGTCAGTAGTGGGGATGGTGAGGCAAAAGACCCTGGGCCCAAGCACACATGCATATCGTATAAAGGTGCAAAGCCCTTCTTTCGCACCCTGTGAAACATATATGCAGCTTTTTAAAAAACTGGGCAGTGGCGCACAGCCTGCCTGTGACTCCCAAGGCTTCCCTGATCTCCTTCCCCTTCCCCCCTTTGTTTTGACAGATCAGGGGAGGCTCGGGAGTCACAGGCGGGCGGCCGTTGCCCAGGAGGGGCCAGCCTGGTAGTGCAGTTGGCTCTGGCTGGCTTCAGGAGCTGCTCGTTGCCATGACACAGGAAAAATGGCGGGTGCCAGGGCAGCGAGCAGCTCCTGAAGCTAGCCAGAACCAACTGCACTAATAGGCTGCCAGAGCTGCAATGGTTAGAATGCACAGCTGATTTTAAAATGGCTCTCAGTCCCATATCGGCAGCATCCATATAAATGTGGATATGTGACACGAGGCAAAACACTTCCTGTGTATCAAGACCTGGGACAGTTACGAATATTATTTATCACTGTGTCATGGCAGAGGTAGCCCAAGGAGGCAGAATCTGGTTTGTGTGGGAAAGTTCAGGGTAGCAGGAGAGGATATATTGTTTATTAATATCCTTCCTAACTTGCACTAGCAAGTTCCTTTACTTAGCGGAGTTTACATTCCCCTTTTTACATGCACAGCAGATAGCTGGTTGCAGGCTCATGTGAGCCTCTCACTATTATACAATTCTGTCTGTCTCAGATTGAATTGTACACTCCTGGTAAGTTCCCTTGAATCCCTCTTAAAAATACGAAGACGCCACAATCTTATTCAAAGTCAATAAAAGAAGTTTACTCACATCAGTTCACAGTTGGATTCCTGAAGGCAGACTTAGTTACAAATATGTACATGTGGATCTACCCCATATGGGGGAATAATCCCAGTGCTTCTGCTAGCTGAGAAGCTAGCAGAGCATTCCTAGCTAAAAAACTGGTCAAATGAAGAAGGAAGTCAAAAAGAGAGAGAGAGTGCTGCGTGACTCATCCTTTTGTTACCTGGACAGGTAAGGTCACACCCACCTCTAGTCACATGCAAAGAAAGGATGCTCCAGCCCAGGAGGAACAGGAAGTTTTGACTGGCTGGACCAAACATCTCCTTGCATGTCCACTCTAGGAAAACAAGGAATGTTGTATTTGACTGCCTCTCATGGATCACATCCTACAGTTTGCATGTGATTGTATGTGATTTGGGAAGTGGCTGTCATCTTATTTCCTTTCAGGAAGGGAGTCACCCAACTAGGGCAGCCATTTTCATTGTAAAAAAAGAAAGAAAAAGAGGACACACATCATAAAAAAGAGAACAAAAGATCACAGAGATTTGCACATGCTGCTTTGTACATGTAGATGCAAACTTATACGCTATTATAGAAATGCAACACACCTGGTTAAGAGTGTGTGCTCAGGCACTGTTGAGTGGGAATTTCAAGACCCTTCTGCTCTCCCTTCTAATGGTTATCTTTAAACTGGACTTAGATCAGACAGCCCTTCAGATGCAAGACTGACCCTATGCAAAGTAGGACACGTGACCACCAAGTAAGCAATAGCTAACAGAAAGCTCCTTGAGCCAAGACTCAACATCTGAAAGTTCCCTGATTGGATAACCTGACATTTTTAGGCTCAGCTAGCTATGGAAAGCATAGCTCAATTTAACATGAGACGAGGAATGAAGGTGAGGTTGAAGATAAATGTTAGATGCATATATGCTTGTCACTTCTGAAAATGGAACAATCGACTAGATGGAAGTAGCTCTGATCCAGCAAGACAACCCTTACATTCTTGAGGTCTTAGATTCTCGATACAGAAATTGTGTGTGTGTGTGTGTGTGTGTGTGTGTGTGTGTGTGAATACAGGCATACCACAACACCATTCATGATTCTTATAATGGGTGGCATAGATTTCCTCCCATTAAACTTATAAACATCCCCACAGAGTGTTGGTTGGTCTAAGTAAATTTTGTTGGTATAATTCCCTTTAGTCCCATATCAGTAATCTGCACTTGGCAGTTTACGGAACTTTGATGGCTGTACCAAATTTTGTGTTCAATAAAAGATAACACGAGAGATCATTAGAGCAGCTATGTCAGATTAAATGTATTTTCTTGTACAGGAGTGAAGTCCCTTCAGTAACCTTTGCAATTTACTGTAGTCTCACAGAGAACAATATTTTCCCAGCAGACCTCAACACAAAGGGCCATTACAAAATGTGATTCATATTTCATACGTTCAGAAACGTTCCACACAAATTACAAATGGAGGCTTTATTGCAGTATTTATGTTCTGTTACCAACAAGGTATGTATAAGTAATATTATGCATCCCAGGGTGCCTGGCCTACACAGCTTGCATTTATTAGTTACTTATACTTTGCGGTTAAATACCAGGAAACTTATGTTACTTTATCTGGAAGCACACAAAAATGAATCAGCAAAACCCCACCATGATGGTTCTGAGATTTCCTGAACGGATAGGAAAGAAGTAGTCTGCCTAGTCTGCCTCTCAAAACATCTCCCTCTTCTAAGCCTCATTGTGGTCCACATAGGAAGGAATGTTTATTCTTACTCCAGAGTAAGAGTAGGACTTGGTCACATTCCATGAGCCCATGGTTAGGCTTATCTGCTAATATGGAATGCTGTGGTTACGATGGAGACTATAGGATTGCCAATCCTGAATCCAAATATTCAAGAATCTGACTGGGACTTGGGGACCTTTCTGATTCTGGGGCACAGCATGTTTGGGAGGGAGTGCCAACAGTGCACCCTTATTGTTTGCATGAGGCCATTTGGGGGGAATCTGGAGAGAAGCCCAGCACAAAGCCCATCTATTCATGGTGTATGGCTTAAAAATAATAATAAAACAGCCAAGAGATGGTGGTGGGGTACTTGTGGAGGAAAAGGCCTTGCCTCTTGTGTTTCTTTCAGCTGACCCAAAAGCAACAATGGAGGGCCAGACCATTTATTTTCTGGCTAGTCAGAAAGTCAGGCACAATACCAACTTAATCAGACTGTGTTCTATGGCAATAATATTCAAATTTTCAGCTTTCTATGGGGAAAAACTTTTTCATGTTTACTTTGTCAGTTTGCATTTCTTAGTACAGAAAGTATTGATCAGATGTGTGGAGATCTTTCCTATTCTACTTAATTCAAGAGGGTGTGGAAGCCTCTCTGTGTGAAAGAAACTTCAGGATGTTTCGGTTATTCCTTCAGAGAAGCTGAGTACAGCTGGTTTAAACTGGTTCTGTTATCTCTTATTCAAGGTCATGCTGACTATACATAGGCACCGACTCCATGGGGCTTGAGGGGGCCCGAGCCCCCTCAAAAATTTGTTTGGGGGGGCTCTGCCCCCCCAATAATCTCCGGCACCCCTCCAGCAGAGCGCCATCGCCGCCCCTCCCCCAGCCCAAAATGCACAGGGTCGGGCTGCATGCCTCCTGCCCTCCCTCCCGAGCAAAAGCTCCACCCAATTTCCTTCGGAGCTGATTAATAGGCGCAGCACGCTCTCCCCTATTCGCTCATGAGGAGGCGTCGTCACTTTATTTGCATATTCATGAGCTTATTTATTATTCATGAGCTTTCCCGCCCCCCCCCCCAATATTTTTTATAAGTCCGCGTCCCTGTGACTATAACAAGAGGTCAGAAGGAGCGTGGGTCTCCCACTTTCTCTTTCTATCTCTTTTCCTTCTGGTGTGGTGTTCTGTATATAGTGTTAAGGATTAGTCTTATTCGTTACTTTTTTTCGAAAAAAATGTTTAGGGGTACTCTCATTTTCCTATACATATTGAAGTACTGCCCCTCAATGAGGCCAAACTTAAATTCACAAAATGTTTAGGGGTATGTGCCCCCCCGTGCCCCTCCCAGAAAAAAAACACTGGCCTTATTATAAGTTATTGTAAGTTTAAGTTAAGTCTGCAACTGGATTTCTTATGGACAGTGTCAATCCTGAATATGCTGGATTTGTGACCATTATGCTCATTTGTCTTCAGTAGCAGAAAAGCTCTGCTGAATGAAATACAATTGCCTCTGGTCTATTTTTTGGGAATCCTGCAATGTGTTAAAGTTGTTACTCTGCATTGGAATCTACTCTGGATCAATACTGAGTAGAATTTCAATGACATACTTGCCTGTGGAGGAACCTCGAAGCTGCTGTCACCACCAAATTCTTGCACACTGCAGAGGATTCTGGGACATGTTGTTGTTGGTTATTTGCAGATTAGTTGGGCTGCAGAAGGCGTTCTGGGGAGACCACACATTCAAGAAATGCAAAAGTAACTTTTGCTTGGTTTAATAACAAAAACAAAAACTCCTTTTACACTAAATTACATTATATCAATAAGTGTGACCCATCCACCAGGGTACTGAGAGAGCTGCTTGCTGCTCTTTATATACTATACCCAACAGCTTAATCAACATAACTCAACAGCACCTGCTATCCTGCTTCACAGCTGTAAAACTAGGTCATGTTATTTGCCCTTAAAGACATACGCATCTTGTGGAACAATAATGAAACCTAAAATTTAAAGAAACCATTCAACAACTGTATATTACACACTCTAGCATGCCCTCTAACATTCCTCAGATGGAAATGGGGACATTTCTCACACACTCCCCTCTGGCCAATTGACGCTCCTTGACCCCCCCATTCTCCGCCCCTCTGCAGAGGATGCCCTATCAGGAGTAGGGTGAGTGCCCCCCACCACCACACCAACAGCACACATCCCCTCCACCATCCTGAGAAAACCCCTGAATCCTGATTTTATTTTACACACACATACACAAAATGCACACCAATTGTGCTCCACTCTGCTCCCCGTTTCTTTCTGCCCAGGGCAACCCTGCCCTATGCCTGCCTCTCAGAGCTGACGTGTCTCACAGGGCTGGATCTCCAGGGCTGGGTGCTGTCTAGCAAATGCTAGAAGCTTCCCAAGGGGGGAGGCTGGCAGTGGTGGCCATGGAAAGACCACGGAAAGGCAACAAGATCCTCACATCCGCCACTGCTGCTGCTCAGGGAAAGGACTGGCTCATCCTCCTTCTTAAGCTAATCCAGAATGTGGCAGCTAGACAGGTGATTGGGAGCGGCCACCAAGACCACATAACACTGGTCTTGAAAGACCTACATTGGCTCCCAGTACGTTTCCGAGCACAATTCAAAGTGTTGGTGCTGACCTTCAAAGCCCTAAACGGCCTCGACCCAGTATACCTGAAGGAGCATCTCCACCTCCATCGTTCTGCCCGGACGCTGAGCTCCAGCTCTAAGGGCCTTCTGGTGGTTCCCTCCCTGCGAGAAGCCAAGTTACAGGGAACCAGGCAGAGGGCCTTCTCGGTAGTGCCGCCCGCCCTGTGGAACACCCTCCCACCAGATGTCAAAGAGAAAAACAACTACCTGACATTCAGAAGACATCTGAATGCAACCCTGTTTAGGGAAGCTTTTAATATTTAATAGATTATTGTATTTTAATATTCTGTTGGAAGCTGCCCAGAGTGGCTGGGGAGACCCGGCCAGATGGGTGGGGTATAAATAATAAATTATTATTATTATTAGTGGCAGCAGCACCGGTGGGGAAAATGGGGACATTCTGGGATCAAATCAGAAGCCAAGACGGCTTCCATAATTCCAGGACTGTCCCTGGAAAATCGGGAAACTTGGAGGGTATGGGCTAGCCATGTGCATGGCTTCCTGAGCCTCACCGTATAGGATGCACTTTTTCCCCTCCAAAAATGAAGGGGAAATGTGTGTGCGTCCTATGGGGTGAATGCAGGCTTTCGCTGAAGCCTGGAGAGCGAGAGGGGTCGGTGCGCACCGACCCCTCTCTCTCTCCAGGCTTCAGGAGAGCCCCAGCGCCAGCCCCACAAGGTCGGGGGACAGAGGGAGGCGGAACGCCGCCATCCCGCTGTCTCCCGAAGTGGTTTGGAGGCTGACGGCGGAGAGACCCCGTCGCCAGCCCCGCAAGCTCTGGGTACAGCTGGGAGGCGCAGCGCGTCTCCCCGCTGTCCCCGGACCTGATCTGAAGGCGGGCGGCGGGGAGAAGAGCCCTTCTCCCCGCTGCCGGCCTCGCAAGCTCCGGGTACAGCTGGGAGGCGCAGCGCGTCTCCCGGCTGTCCCCGGACCTGATCTGAAGGCGGGCGGCGGGGAGAAGAGCGCTTCTCCCCGCTGCCGGCCTCGCAAGCTCCGGGGACAGCGGGGAGGCGCAGCGCGTCTCCCCGCTGTCCCCGGACCTGATCTGAAGGCGGGCGGCAGGTATACCCAAGAAAACTTCCAAGGACTGCTGCAGTGCCTCAGAAAGGCAGTGTCTGAAAGCTGGTGGGCTGTGATAATAATTGGCAAAGCCCCCCTCCCAACAATGAGCTGTGTGTTTTTTTAAAAAAGATATTCATTTAGGTTTCAGTATTCCAAACCGTCTTGGGTAAATTGTGGGTTGTGAACGATGGACAGGGCAAGAATGGAAGTTAAGCAGAGCTGACTCAGTGACAACTGTGATCATATGCTTTCCCTGCAAAGCAATTATAAATTCAGCCAAGCAGACATCTGATGCTGCAATATTAATTTCAGCTCACATTCACCGGTGACTCCTGTCACAGTATTTTTCCTTTATGCAGGTAAATCACCTGTCAAGAACCACAGTGATGCCATCTTTCTCAGGATGAACTCATTAGTGGTACTGAAGAAAGGGAACAACAGACTGTGGCTTTGTGTGTATCTCGACTCGAACACACTTCAGAAACAAAAGTGAAGAATGAACATGTGCAGCAGGAGTCAGGGTCATGCTCACCAGCACCTTAGTGCATCCATCAGAATTTCTGTGTGGCTTCTATGTATTACACGGACGCAATAAAAGTGCTTTAAAGGTAAAGGTAAAGGTACCCCTGACTGTTAGGTCCAGTCGCGGACAACTCTGGGGTTGCACGCTCATCTCGCTTTATTGGCCGAGAGAGCCGGCGTTTGTCTGCAGACAGCTTCCGGGTCATGTGGCCAGCATGACTAAGCTGCTTCTGGAGAACCAGAGCAGCGCACAGAAACACCGTTTACCTTGCCGCCGTAGCGGTACCTATTTATCTACTTGCACTTTGATGTGCTTTCGAACTGCTAGGTTGGCAGGAGCAGGGACTGAGCAACAGGAGCTCATCCCATCGCAGGGATTCGAACTGCCAACCTTCTGATCAGCAAGTCCTAGGCTCTGTGATTTAGACCACAGCACCACCCGCGTCCCTAAAAGTGCATTAATGGGGGGTTTATTCTGCTTTATTAGTTGTTCTGCAATCTTTCCCCAAGGCTACCAGATTATAGCTGTCCAGAGGGGTTCTAGTTTAGGGACATTTTTAATGTTTGATGTTTTATCACTTTTTTATTATTACTAATAATATTCTGTTGGGAGGTGCCCAGAGTGGGGGTATTATTATTATTATTATTATTATTTTAGGTCAATGAAAGTGGGACAACCTGAACCCTAGATATTTGTGGTGAGACAAGTTACAGGATTTCAGCAGGAAGCTATAGGATAGGCACTGACTGGAAATGAAATGATACAGCCAGCCTCAACCCTTTGCAGGTAAAGGAACATCTGTACACACCTGCATCGCTCAGTAAACCTACTTTTCATCTCCAACAGTCTGGCCAATGAATGCAAAGTCAGCAGAATAATCGACAAAAACAAGGCGTTATTTTTAAAAATGTTAATATAATTAATAATACGAATAAATATGCAAAATGAATGCATTTGCTTTTGGTTCCAACAAGCACACAGCAGGCACCTTTAGGCTCTCTCGCTACAGAATTTCTCTGGCTATGGATCTTGGAAATCTACATTAATGTAGCAATAGAGCCTTGTGGCCTGTAATGGATTTCTCATAAATCTGGACTGACCATGAATGTCAAAGCCGTAGGCATGGCATTATGTCCACTATCTACAGTATATCAAGGAAAGATATCACCCCATTTGGGATAATCACGGCAATCATCATCTCCAGCGTGTTAACCGCTCTCGTAATGAATAGCGCTGTTTTAAAAGCTTTAGAAATAAATGGAAGTCTTTTGTTTCCGAGTCCAGGTAAGTGGTGGTTAGCCAACGGTATGTGATACTTCATCACAAAGACATGTGGGAACAGAATGCATGCCAACACGTCTGTCGTGCATTATGAAGCCTGGCCTCCTGCCAGGCTGAAGCCATTTACTTTGTAGTTCTTGAGTCATTTGAATGGGAATACTTGAGAGTAACTCGCTCAAGGGCTGAAGCTATGGATCGAACCATTCACGAAAACAACTGCTTAGTTAAATATTTATCTTTAACAGCAACTAAAGGATCATGAAGGCGAAACAGTTTTGACTTGCAAAAATTGCTTTCCTTCCACCTCTCTAACCCAACAGACTTTCTTGTAGTGTATCCTTCTTGTAGTGTATACCTGAAGGAGCATCTCCACCCCCATTGCTCTGCTCTGCCTGGACACTAAGGTCCAGCACCGAGGGCCTTCTGGTGGTTCTCTCACTGCGAGAAGCCAAGTTACAGGGAACCAGGCAGAGGGCCTTCATGGTAGTGGCGCCCGCCCTATGGAACACACTCCCATCAGATGTCAAAGAGATAAACAACTATCTGATGGTTAGAAAACATCTGAAGGCAGCCCTGTTTAGTTTTTAATGACTGATGTTTTATTGTATTTTAATCTTTATTGGAAGCCACCCAGGATGGCTGGGGAAACCCAGCCAGATGGGTGGGGTATAAATAAATTATTATTATTAGTAGTAGTAGTACAGTGGTACCTCTGGTTACATACACTTCAGGTTACAGATTCTGCTTACCCAGAAATAGTACCTCGGGTTAAGAACTTTGCTTCAGGATGAGAACAGAAATTGTGCTCCTGCGGCGTGGCGGCAGCAGGAGGCCCCATTAGCTAAAGTGGTGCTTCAGGTTAAGAACAGTTGCAGGTTAAAAACGGACCTCTGGAATGAATTAAGTACTTAACCCGAGGTACCACTGTAGTAGTACAGTCATACCTCGGGTTACAGCTGCTTCAGGTTGCATTTTTTCAGGTTACGCACCCACCAAAACCCAGAAGTACTGGAATGGGTTACTTCTGGGTTTCGCCGCTTGTGCATGCGCAGAAGTACTAAATCGCGGTTTGCTCATGCACAGAAGCACCAAATAGCAACCCCCGCGTGCGCAGATGCGGGTTGCGAAGGTGAATCCCGCATGGGTCACATTTGCAACCCGAGTGTCCACTGTAGTAGTATCCCTCCTCCTCCTGAGTATGTTATGTATTATTATTACTATTTATTATATTTGTATACCGCTGTTTATCCGAAAATCACAGGGTGCTTCCCATCAGGAAAATACAAAATGAGAATACAAAATAGATAATAAAACAAAAACAAACCAATGACCCCTCCCCTCTCACGCACATTTAAAAAGCCATAGAATATCAATCAGCCAAACACCTGGGTGAAGAGAAACCTTTTTGCCTGTTGCCTAAAGATATCGAACAGTGTTGCCCGGCGAGCCTCCCTGGGGAGAGCATTCCGCAAACGGGGAGCCACCGCAGAAAAGGCCTGGTCTTGCGTTATAACCTTCAGGAAGGTTGCCCATTGCAGAGATGAACCTCTGGAGGTATGGTGCTGTTCCATCAGTCCACTCAGCTCTGTCGAGAAACTCTGCATCTTGCCCTGTAGCTCGAAGTGTGACTTAGGTGGGCTTCAAGTTGCTGTACCTTTTCTCCCAGTGAGGCAACCAGATCCCACTGCCCACAAGTGTAATTTTGCATGTTGTAATGGTTGTGGGGCTGCTCGTGCGTAAGTTGCCGCCTCTCCTGGTTATGTTGCCTGGTTAAACCTTTCTGTCTGCACAGCCCTTCACTTCGTGGCTGCCTCAGTCGCTAGCAGAATCCGTCAGTGGGCGTTTCTTAAACCTCTTCCAACATAAAAGTTGTTTGACTCCCAGTCTCCTCCTACTCTCTCTGCGTGGAAGTCTTCTGCGCAGGGAGGGTGTGGGTAGCGGAGGACCCGTGCTCTCCCCGCTGGTGTCCAGTGAAGAGTCCTGGAGCCCTCTCGCCGATTCCCCCATCTGCCCCCCTTTATCCCTGGTGTAACGTTGATTTGCTTCCCCCTCTGCTGAACTGCCTCTCTCCCTGCTTGGCCCTTCTCCAGCATCATTTGAGAGCCTTCCCTCCGACTCAGGCTTTGATGTCAGTTCCCTGACACATGTTCTCCGACATGAAGACAAACATGGCACAGGTGTTGCAGCTCACAGTAGCAGCTCCCTTCACTTGCCATGTCTCTTGGTCCTAGGCACATCGTAGGGCCTCCACCCAAACTCCTTCACTAAACACCCTTGCAAACGCCCGTTTGTGAGTCCTATTTGCAAGCTCATGTTCAAGAGCTCCCAGAAGCTTCAATGAGCTAAGTTTGACTGCTGCTGGCTGCTAACCCCTCCCTCAGCCCCCTACCCTGAAGCACTGTGACTGAGTCCTCTCTTGCCCTCCCCAGCTCTCCTGGGTGAGGTGCCTGAGCTTTTGCAGCAGGAGAAAGTCTAGGCCTCACCTTCCTAGGCCAGGTGGAAGAGGCCTGCAAGGCAGGGAGCAGGTGGCCCACGACCCACAACCAATAAAGTATTTGGCCTTCTCAGCAGCAGCAGCTTTTGTAGCACCACCCTCTGCCACACCCTTCCTTAAATAAATGAACATAATAAATACTATCTTGTAATAAGCAATAAAATAAAGATGACTCTGAGCATGTACAGAGCACCTTCCCCTCATGGACTGCAGATGATGTCAGAACTTGCGTTCAGCCGAGCTGCTCCTCCGGTCGAGTCCTCTAACGGTTATTAACGACCTGAGCCTTTGATGAGGCTCCAGGCATGTTCCCTCATTATGCAGAGTGTCCAAGCAGCAGCGAAGGACGAGAAATATGAGCTACATTGCTAAGAGTTTTATTTCTAACTATGCAGACAGAAAAGAAATATACATCCTCTCTCTGTGGAAGCAGAGCGGCAACTGGTACAAAGAAAGAGGAAACCAGTAATATCAACATCCGTCTCCTGTCTCCTGTGAGACTTCCAACAGTCTGGAATGTAAACAGAGCCTTGTGACTCCAAGCACTGCACAGTGGCAACAACAGAAACCTAACAGCAGGCTGTCCTTACCCTTGAAGAAAGTCACCTCTCTATTTAGATATTGGGGTCTCCCTATGACAACATTCCGGGGCCGCCATCCAAACATCATGTATGAGGATAATACCTTTTGGTGGTGCCCCACTAATCTTTTGACATTACCCAATATTTGACTGTCTGTACCCACAATAAAATAAAGCCAGCATCTTCTCTGCTAATGGTATGCAGTTGCAGAAGTTTGAAATTTATGTGTGACAGGGAATCACAATTGTGCCCTATTTCACATTGTACTTACATACATACAGGCTGCTTCGCAAAGGAGAAATCCAACATTTGAAATGTTGGTGCCAGGCAGGGGTGGGGCAGATCCACGGTTGCACATTCGTTCCAAACATCAGCCTAGGGCTTTTGTCACAAAGACAAATTTCTCCAATATGTATTTGTGCGTAGTGAGTGTGCTCTTAATTTGAAAGAAGCTCATCCCTTCCCCCTTTAAGATCCAACTGGCGTTGTGTTCAGACAACATCAGGTACGTGCAATATTTATTGGTTTTCCATTTGCAACAAAACATATGCAACATTTCTCTTTTATGTTCAAAGGAAATGGGAATAATTACATCTTCCCCTCTCGCTCCACTGCTAACGATTTCCTGAATTGCAACTTGGGTCAATTAGAAGCAAACTTAGCAGAAAGCACACCTCCAATGGACATTGCAAAGTAGCAAGACATTTCCTCATACCCCATTTCCATTTGTAACTTTAGAGTCCTCTGAGTCTAAAAAAATCCCTTCCTTTTCCTATATGCAGTAGTCTAAATGAAGTCCAACATAACACTGCAGATGCAAATTTAATGCCAGTTTGGAAAAAATATGTGTTTTACTTATAAGTAATTAATCTTTATGCACAAGTTTTTACAATTGTAGGCAGAAATCAAAACTACGTGACTTGTTAATTTTTAATTGAGCAATATTTAGATTCAAAAAGTGCATTAGTCACTTTGACTGTGTTTAATATTTTACAGGATGTTGTTCTGCAAAGAAACAAATCATTGCTAATGAAAAACAATGTGCTGCTTGTAACTACTTACTGTGCCCACTTTTGAAACATACAACCTTTCTCCCCCTCCTTTAGCTTCTGAACATCACTAGAAGTTCTACAACTTTTATTCATGAAAGATACAAGGGAATGTTGACAATTACAGTATTAATTAAATTATTGTGGTATGGTTAGAGAGACATAAAATCAGTGTGTTCGTTTTATCTTCAGAATTAATTGGAGCAGCAGGTCTTTTAAATAACAAGTTAACTGGGTCAAATCATCATCGGCAGTGTTTGCACAACACAATAAACCATGAGTAGGCAAACTAAGGCCCGGGGGATGGATCCGGCCCAATCGCCTTCTCAAAACGGTCCAGGAATCAGCGTGTTTTTACATGAGTAGAATGTGTCCTTTTATTTAAAATGCATCTCTGGGTTATTTGTGGGGCATAGGAATTCGTTCATTTCCCCCCCTCAAAATATAGTCCAGCCCCCCCCACAAGGTCTGAGGGACAGTGGACCAGCCCCCTGCTGAAAAAGTTTGCTGACCCCTGTATAAACTATAGTTCACAAATCAAAGTAAACTACAGTGAGTGGTTTGCTGTGAATGCACAGAAGGCTACTACTCCGATCCTCACTTCTAACAAGAAAGTATAGCTGTTTTGATGTTATTTTTAAGAAAGAAAAGCTTTGGATGTCAAGAAGATGTATTCTGTGCCTGCTACAACTTTATGTGCTTTTCTTGAACTTGCACAGAACACACACCACTTTGAGGGCCAAACTACACACTGGAGCCAGTGTGGTGTAGTGGTTAAGAGCGGTAGTCTCATAATCTGGGGAACCGGGTTCGCGTCTCCGCTCCTCCACATGCAGCTGCTGGGTGACCTTGGGCCAGTCACACTTCTCTGAAGTCTCTCAGCCCCACTCACCTCACAGAGTGTTTGTTGTGGGGGAGGAAGGGAAAGGAGAATGTTAGCCGCTTTGAGACTCCTTAAAGGGAGTGAAAGGCGTGATATCAAATCCAAACTCTTCTTCTTCTTAAGCGTAGGAGCACCCCAATTACGTAGCGAGAAGTGTGAATGAACCATTTTTGCACCCACCGCTTACCTCACCACAGCAAACATCCCCGCCCCAAACGTCGCATTTCACCCGGCTATGGTAATTTCACATAGTGAAGCTCAGCTCTGAGAGACAGGGGAAACCCAAGACATTTTGATGCCTGAAGCGGAAACAGCAAGCGGTGCCCCATCGTGTCAAGGGTTACATCGTATCTGAGGCTGGCCAAGTTATTTTGGAACCTGAGGCAGAAAATTCCACAAGCACCTCTCCCTGGTAGGAGAGATTGTTGTTGTTTAGTCATTTAGTCGTGTCCGACTCTTCGTGACCCCATGGACCAGAGCACGCCAGGCACTCCTGTCTTCCACTGCCTCCCGCAGTTTGGTCAAACTCATGCTGGTAGCTTCGAGAACACTATCCAACCATCTCATCCTCTGTCGTCCCCTTCTCCTTGTGCCCTCCATCTTTCCCAACCTCAGGGTCTTTTCCAGGGAGTCTTCTCTTCTCATGAGGTGGCCAAAGTATTGGAGCCTCAGTTTCAGGATCTGTCCTTCCAGTGAACACTCAGGGCTGATTTCCTTCAGAATGGATAGGTTTGATCTTCTTGCAGTCCATGGCACTCTCAAGAGTCTCCTCCAGCACCATAATTCAAAAGCATCAATTCTTCGGCAATCAGCCTTCTTTATGGTCCAGCTCTCACTTCCATACATCACTACTGGGAAAACCATAGCTTTAACTATATGGACCTTTGTTGGCAAGGCGATGTCTCTCCTTTTTAAGATGCTGTCTAGGTTTGTCATTGCTTTTCTCCCAAGAAGGAGGCGTCTTTTAATTTCTTGACTGCTGTCACCATCTGCAGTGATCATGGAGCCCAAGAAAGTAAAATCTCTCACTGCCTCCATTTCTTCCCCTTCTATTTGCCAAGAGGTGATGGTAGGAGAGATACAACCATAATATTAAAGAATTATTGTTTTGCTGTCCTTTCATACCATCCAGCAGGGCTGGCGCTGCTGGGAAGGAAGTTTTAGGGAGATAAGTCATGGAGCTGGGATACAGTGTTCTGCACATCCCCTTTAATGTTAGCATTTGACCCCTTTCGTCTCCCCTTTCAGTGTGACTGTAGTAGACCTGCTTTTAAACATGTGGAAATTCTGTCACGGGCACTTCTAGACAGGGGCTGGAACATGGCGACTGAAATGTGCCTTGGAAAATTAATGCTTTCTGAGGGAGGCTTAATTTGCAAATGGGTTATTGAGATACTGCAAACAAGTCTCCGGCATCAAGGCTTTTTCTTCTTCTTATCTAATTTTCTTCTGTGTGGGAAATTGCAGTCAAATATAAGTAGCAAGTTTAGGGCTAGCTAATGTAGGAAGGGGTTAAGACAAGCTTCCTCAACTTCAGCCCTCCATATGTCCTGAGACTACAATTCCCATCATCCCTGACCACTGGTCCTGCTAGCTAGGGATCATGGGAGTTGTAGGCCAAAAAACATATGGAGGGCCGAAGTTGAGGAAGCCTGAGTTAAGACCACAAAACTATATTTATCGGAAGTGGGGAAATATATACCCCGGAAATGATGCTGAGGAGCTTGGATTATGTACTTATTCCTCTCAAAAAGAGAAATGGGCAAAACACATGGGGATGCTACACAGCCAAGACTTAAGAACACATTAACAGGAGTTCTATAATAGTGTACTTTCCTCTACCATTTTTCTCCTGTCTCTTAAAGAGGGAGATGGGGGAAAGGCAGTTCAACCATATCCCTTTCAGTCATTTTCCTGCTGAAAATCGCCCATGACAAGCTGTTTTTTCACTCATGATGGGGAAACTTAAGGAGCATATCCTTCCTTCTGTTGAGGATACTTTCCCTCTCTGGTAAGCAGGCCTGAACAAGGGAAGAAATGGCAAGGTACAGTGGTACCTCGGGTTACAGGCACTTCAGGTTACAGATGCTTCAGGTTACAGACTCCACTAACCCAGAAATAGTACCTCATGTTAAGAACGTGGCAGCAGCAGGAGGCCCCATTAGCTAAAGTGGTGCTTCAGGTTAAGAACAGTTTCAGGTTAAGAATGGACCTCCAGAACAAATTAAGTTCTTACCCTGAGGTACCACTGTATTAGGGTTGCCATATTTTGAAGAGCGAAAAAGAGGACACATTTGCCAACTTCTGCTTTTAACTATGGATCGCTATGATGACTCTATGATGACCCATGAAAAAGAGGACGTGTTCTAGAGAAATAGGGCAGATGGCAACCCTCAAGGTATAGGGGTAGTTTATATTCCTCGTCGGCTTTTGACTCTTGCAGTGCCCTTCCGGTAAGAAAGTTAAGTTGAGCTCTTGATATGCAACCCTCTTTTCACATAAGGCAAGACTGTGATTGCACATTGGTTATTAGTAATGTTATGGAATAAACAAGATGGCAGTTGCTTAACAGTTATCCAAAACTAATCAGCGGTGGCCTACTCCCACTTCTCATTATACCTGGCATGTATCATAAATGGAAGGAAAGGTGTGGGGTTTTTAATACTAAACGCCATACTAAAGTATACAAATAGCAAACATTAACCAAGAAACATTGCGCCATCTGAAGATTAACTAAGGGAATATTGCTGACCATGCTGGCAGTTAAGACCTTTTCAACCGAGAATAATTTCTCTCTCTCTTGAGACAGAGGTGCAAGATAACCTAATTCTCTTGAGTTGTAGATGGGAGAAGGCCAGACACTCCTTCACAATTTATTACTCGTGATGATCTCAGAGTCTGCTGTCTACAGGACCACACATTTGCTCAAAGAAAGCTCAGGGGAATTGGTGTGTAGAGAAGAAGGTAGAGTTTGATTTAAAACCTTGGCGGCCTCAGGCAGAATCAAATTGGAGGCCCTTGAGCATCTGTAGCCCCCTCCCTAACTCTCTCACCGACCCCCAACCCCCCACCCCATATGATGAACCGGCAACTTTTAATAAGCTTTGTTTTAACTTTGCACCCTGGCCCTTTTAGCAGGTAACTACGGTAATCCCATCTAACATCCCATAAAATTAAGTTTGAAAATGTAGCTTGGGCTGCTTGGCTAAGCAAAGGCTCTCTTCGAGCCATTTTCCGCACCAAGGAATTCAGCGATGAAACAAATTTCTTACAATTCTCTGGATCTGGATGCGATTGTCACCATATTGCCTAGCCTCCGGGATAATACTGGCTGCCACAGCGAGCCATGTACCTGGCGAGAACAAAGTTATTATCATAATCGTTCTTATTCATTTCATTTCTATATCACTTTATATTTTTAGGGGGGGGGAATCTCAAAGTGGCTTGCAAACTACATTAAATCATCAAATAAAACAATCCGGGGGGGGGGGAATTAAGTCAAGTATACATTCAAAGCAACATGATTAACAGGAAACTAAAATATTAATAATTTCAAAATAAAACCTTGCAAGGGAGGTCAACTACAGAATGCACATTTAATGCAGCAAAGTTAACAACAACAACAACAACCCCTTTATCTTAATCATTTGAAAAGGAAACATTTCTAAAGGCTTTCCCTTTACAACTACAGGACAGCTTAGTTAGCATTGCTCCCAGAAGAGTATCGTCTCTTTGTCCAATCAGTTAAGAGTTCAGGGATGGAACTGTAATGCTCGGCTGTGGTGGTCTGAAGATGATGATTTCAGTTGCCTTACAGTGATGCTTCTCAGATCTGCGTCATTATCTCCTGGGATAATATCACAAGCAAAGCACTGGCAGAAACACTTAGGGTCTCTCCTCTGATGGGCACAGAAGGATGGATTCATCTACCACAGCATCTCAGGGTTCAAGCCTGCCTTCAGGAGAAACTGGCCACTCTCCAGGCACCCGGCTTGATTCTCCGGTTGACCTCCCTGTCTGCATTCCCCGGCAGGATACAGGCTAGGTCGCGATCGGCGATCCTCCTCAGCGTGAGAAGAACACCCCCCCCCTCTTTCCTGCCCCCCCGGGCAGGGGAAAGAGATAGACAGAAACGTATTTACATGCCTTTCTTTCTGTCTTTGCAGCGTTACAGAAAACATGTCTGCTCTCTTCAAACTCCAACAGCAGAGAGACAAACTCCTCCTGTACTTCCTGTACAGCTCATATTACACTCTGAGCTAATTCTGGTGCTTCGCACTGTGAAAAGACCGTCCCTCTGTTTCCCACGGAACAGTCCCAACATTCCCATTATGTTTTGCTTCCAAGCTAGCAGCAGCTCGCGGCCGCATTGCTTCTATATCATAACAGTTTCCACATGGGTGCTAATTGTAGGATGGGTGCCCCTTACGCATCCTACACATCACTGTTGGCATCAAAAAGCCACCCTGTGTGGTCCCCCCATTTCATCCAGATTTAGGGTTTAACATTTCTGCAGGAAATCTGATAAGTAAGAACAAAAACCAAAACCTGTTGTCAGCGACCCATTTGCAATGTCCCAGCAACTTGGGCACCATTAATTTTCCAAGGTATGCTTGACCCACCACATCAGATGGCTATCGGTGGGTTAGTAGAACCACCCTGCATTTGGTAAAATGGGCTTCACAGCTGGATTCAAGCCGAAAACCTTTGTTTTCAAAGGGTTGTCATTACTATGCTATTTCTAAAGCATCTAAAATCACCAAGCCCAGTGTACAATCAACTTTAAAAGGCCAATTTCCCATCCACAGGTTATTACCATATTTTTTTATCCATAAGACGCACCTGACCATAAGACACACCTAGTTTATAGAGGAGGAAAACAAGAAGAAGAAAAAATTCTGAACGAAACAGTGGATGTATGATTTTTGTGGTTCATGCTGTGGCCACAGACATGATATGTGATTTGACGGTGAGTTTTGGGTAGCCCAGTGCAAAAATCCTGAGAATCCATGTGGATCCATGCTTTATAACCACGTTTTTGCACCATTGCGGCACCACAAAACAATGGATGTGTGATTTTTTGGTGTATTTTTTGGTACATTCAAGAAGGGGAGGGGAGGGAACGTGCCCTGCTGCGGGAATTCCTTTCCTCTTCTTAGATGGCATTTTTGAGGGCCAGGCAAGGACAGTGCCATCCTGTTTCATCACCCGATATGAAATGGTAAGGTGCCGCCCCAACTCACCACCGCCCAAGCCTCCCTTTTTACATATATAATAATTTTTATTTGATTTTACAAATTGAAATATACTCCGAGTCGCAAAGTGATTTCATGCTCTTTATTCAGCTCATAGTGGTGAGGAGGAAATGAAAAAGTCCCTCACAGTATCTGCTTTATATACATTATTTACACAATGGGCTGCACATGATTGGCTAATCCCGGAATTCTACTGTAAGCCAATCAGGTTGTGGATTCACTTATCTCTGGAGCATGATTGGGTGGTTCCTGCCAACCAATCATACTGCTGCATTGTTCTAGGACCAATCAGACTGCTGCATTCTGAATCCTATTGTTTTAGGACCAATCAGACTGCTGCAATTTGAATCCTATTGTTCTAGGACCAATCAGACTGCTACAGTTTGGATCCTATTCAATTCAGTACATAACACCCCTCCCCTCTAAGTTCCAGTCCTGCCTGGGAGGTCGCATTCATAGTCCTCAAGGTATGCCGGCGGCCTACGTGTGCGTTGCGGCCTGTGGTGTTCCCTGGTCCGGGCTCCAGGTTCTGGCTCGTGTTCCAAGGGTGCTGGCTGTGATGGGGCTGTTTGGTCTGGTGCAACCGGCTCGCTCAGTCGTGGTTCTGGTTCCGGTGTCCTTTCGGCCTCGCGGGTCCTCTCTGTATTTACTGATTCTGCCTCTCCTGCTGGCCCCTCCTGCTCTATGGGCCTCACTGCCCCGCTGTTCCCTTGGGACTCCTCTGACCTGTCCTCCTCCTGGGTTTCTCCCGGGAATCGTCGCCTTATCTGGTCGCAGTGGCGGCGCCAGCATTGCCCCCCATCCGTTAGCACCTCGTACGACACTGGGCCAGTGACCCTGGTGACTGTGGCGGGTACCCATGCTGGGCCTGCCCCAAAATTCTTTGCGTACACTGGGTCCTGGGCCTCGAAGGTCCGGGGGTTCCTGCCTTCCCCCACCACTACCTCATCCTGAGCTCTATCGGGGTGAAGGCGGTCCAATCTGATTGCAAGGCGCCGACCCATTAGTAGTTCAGCGGGGCTCCGGCCAGTCGTTGAGCTGGGGGTGCTGTGCTGTGCTAGAAGGAATGTGGCAAGGCGGTACTCCCAGTCCCCATGTGTCATGCGGCGAAGGGTGTCCTTGGTGGTCCGCACCATGCGTTCTGCTTGGCCATTGGTGGCAGGGTGGAACGGCGCCGAACGGATGTGGCGGATGGCGTTCTGCACCGTGAAGGTTTGGAATTCTCCTGATGTAAATGCAGTCCCGTTGTCTGAGACGAGAGTGTCAGGGAGCCCGTGGGTTGCAAACAGCCTGCGTAGAACCCGGATGGCTGCGGACGTGGAAGTGGACGGTACCAGTGCGACTTCCAGCCATTTGGTGTAGGAGTCCACCACTATGAAGAATGTTTTCCCCTGAAAGGGGCCAGCGAAATCCACATGCAGGCGTGACCATGGTGCTCGGGCGGACTCCCAGGACTGGACTGGGGCCCTTGGGGGATCTGGGCGGGATTCTTGGCAGGCCTGGCAGTGTTTGACCCAGGCCTCTATCTCTCCATCGATCCCCGGCCACCACACATAACTCCTGGCAAGGGCCTTCATTCTTACTACCCCTGGATGTGTCTCGTGTAGTGCTGTGAGGACCCTTTTGCGGAGGGGCTGGGGAACAACGACTCTGCTTCCCCATAACAGGCACCCCTTGTGGGCTGACAGTTCATGTTTGCGGGTTGCGTAGCCGGCGAATTCTGGCCCGGGGCTGCTGCTGGGCCATCCCCTCCACACCCAGTCCAGGACCCGGGAGATGACCCTATCTTTCTTGGAATGGTGTGCAACTTCTTGTGCCTGAATGGGGCGGTCGGGAAGCAGCTCCAGGCTCATAACCTCTTGTGCAGGTGCTGGGTCAGGGCCTGTTTCCGGTAGTGGTAGCCTGCTGAGGGCGTCCGCATGGCCCATCGCCTTCCCAGGACGGTGAATCAGTGCATACTGGTAGCTGGCAAGGAAAATTGACCACCTGAGGACGCGAGGAGACAGCACTTGGGGGGTCTGCTTTTCAGGGGCAAACAAGCCAAGCAACGGCTTGTGGTCAGTCACCACGGTGAAAGGCCGCCCGTACAAGAAATCATGGAATTTTTTTACTCCCTTCACGATTGCCAGCCCCTCCTTGTCGATTTGTGAGTAGTTCCGCTCGGTTGCGTTGAGTGTCTGGGAAAAGTAGGCCACCGGTACCTCTCTTCCATCTGGGAGTTGGTGCCCCAGGACAGCGCCAATGCCATAGGGTGAGGCGTCGCATGCTAGCACCACCGGCAGCCTCTCGTCGAAGTGTGCCAAGACCGAGTTTGAGACAAGCAAGTCCTTGACTGCCTGGAATGCGGCCTCCTGGCGCTGGCCCCACACCCAAGGGGCCCGCTTGTCCAGGAGTCTGTGTAGGGGCTCCGCTACCGCCGCCTTGTGGGGAAGGAAGGAATGGTAAAAGTTCAATAGTCCCAAGAAGGCCTGAAGTTCAGTCTTGCTCTTGGGCGCTGGGGCATTACAAATGGCCCGTACCTTGTCCCCAGTCGGGTGGACCCCTTCTGCGTCCACCATAAATCCCAGAAAGTCCACCTGAGGCACTCCTAGTAGACATTTTTCCCGCTTCACCTTGAGACCCGCCGTCTGGAAACGGTGCAGAACGGTGCGGAGGCGGTCCTCAAACTCCTCTGGTGTGGCCCCGGCAATCAACACATCATCGAAGAAGGGGGTGACGCCAGGAATCCCTTTAAGGAGAGAGTCCATTAGATTCTGGAATATGCCTGGCGCCACGCTGACCCCGAATTGCAGCCGCTTTACCCTGAACGCTCCTCTGTGCGTCACAATCGTCTGTGCCTCTGCTGTGGCCTCATCTACTGGCAGCTGTTGATATGCTTGGGCCAAGTCCAGCTTGCCAAAAATTTTCGACCCAGCCAGGGTGGCAAGGACATGGCTGACCACTGGCACTGGGTATGCGTGGGCCGTGAGGGCCTTGTTTATGGTACATTTGTAGTCTGCGCAGATGCGGACCGAACCATTAGGCTTGACAGGTGTGACGATTGGGGTTTCCCAGGGGGCATTAGGCACCGGCTCCAGCACTCCTTGCTCCACGAGTCGGTCCAATTCCTCGTCTATACGGGGTTTCAAGGCGAACGGGACCCGGCGGGCCTTGAGCCTGACCGGTCGTACTGCGGGGTCAAGCTGTAGCGCAATGGGGGGGCCCGTATACTGTCCCAATTTCCCGTCGAAAACCCCTGGAAATTCCTTGCATATGGCGTCCACGTCCACTTGTAAGCTAGTGTGGTTCACCCCGGTGACAGCTAGCCCCAATGGTCCAAACCATGCCAATCCCAATAAGCTAATGTAGGGGCCCTTGACCACAAGCAAGTCCAGTTGCCGCGTCCGCCCTCGGTATTGCACCCTGAAGGTCCCCACCCCCATTGTGGGGACCTTACGTTTCTGGAAGTCCCGTAGGGTGAATGGGGCCGGCCTGAGTTTGGGACCCCCGGTAGGACACAGTTTCCTTAAGGTCCTTGCCGAGATTATGGATAGAGTTGAACCCGTGTCAAGCTCCATGCGGCATGGGGCCCCCTCTATTTGTACCTCTACATAAATTTTCTCTATGTTGGGGTGGGGCAACTGGTATACCTGGCAGTCCGTGAGCTCCGTCGAGTTGCCTTGGTGCGTTGGGCCCCGGGACCTGGGGCTCTTGGATTGGTCATCTGATGCCTGGTGTCGAGTGGGCCGAGCCCGACACACCCGGGCGATGTGTCCCGATTTTCTGCACTGCCTGCACTCTGCGTTGCGGAAACGGCAGGTCCTCCTCTCGTGACTCTCCCCACAGCTTGCGCAGTTTCCTCCTTCCCATCGAGGCAGCTGTGGTCTGTGCGCTGCTTGAGTGCGCTGCTGTACTCGGTGCACCTCCTCCCTGTCGGATCCTGAGTCGTCTGTGAGGTCTTCGTGGTGGACCCTCGGTTGGGATGGCAGGCTCGGCCGTGCCTCTTGCGTCGACCTCTCGGCAGCTTCCGTTGCCAGGGCCTCCTCCAGAGCGACCTGGAACGTTAGGTCCTTCTTAGCGTAGAGGCGTCGTTGCAGCTTCTCATCCTTCAGGCCACCGACGAGGCGGTCACGAAGCATGTTCTCCAGCTCTGAGAAGTTGCAGAACCGGGCAGCTTGGCGGAGAGAGGTCACAAACCCAGTTATGGTTTCCCCAGGGGCTTGCCGCTTTGCGTAGAAGGCATTTCGACGAGCCACCACTGAGGGCTGCGGCGAAAAGTGCCCCTTCAGCTGTTCCATTATTGTTTTGTATGGAACAGTAGCGACGTCTTCAGGCGCAAGGAGAGCCCGGGCGATTTCAAACGTCTCCTCTCCGCAGACGCTGAAGAATATCGCCCTCTTCTTGGCGTCTTCTTCGTCGGTGACCCCTTTGGCTTCTAGGAGGAAGGTGAAACGGGAGGCGTACGCTTCCCAGTCTCCAGATGCTGGGTTGAATGGCGAGAAGCTGCTGTTGGCTGCCATTCTGGGTTCCTTGTGTCCCGGACCTGAAGCCTGGATACACGGTGCGAGGCAGCGGTGCGGCAGGTGGCGGTGCTGCGGTGCTGCGTGTGGCAGTCAGCTCAGCGGGATCCCACCTTCGTCGCCAGTGAAATATACTCCGAGTCGCAAAGTGATTTCATGCTCTTTATTCAGCTCATAGTGGTGAGGAGGAAATGAAAAAGTCCCTCACAGTATCTGCTTTATATACATTATTTACACAATGGGCTGCACATGATTGGCTAATCCCGGAATTCTACTGTAAGCCAATCAGGTTGTGGATTCACTTATCTCTGGAGCATGATTGGGTGGTTCCTGCCAACCAATCATACTGCTGCATTGTTCTAGGACCAATCAGACTGCTGCATTCTGAATCCTATTGTTTTAGGACCAATCAGACTGCTGCAATTTGAATCCTATTGTTCTAGGACCAATCAGACTGCTACAGTTTGGATCCTATTCAATTCAGTACATAACACAAATAAAGAATTATATCAATCCAAATTAGATGTCCGTTCTACCCGGACACTGAGGTCCAGCACCGAGGGCCTTCTGGCGGTTCCCCCACTGCGAGAAGCCAAGTTACAGGGAACCAGGCAGAGGGCCTTCTCGGTAGTGGCGCCCTCCCTGTGGAACGCCCTCCCACCAGATGTCAAAGAGAACAACAACTACCAGACTTTTAGAAGACATCTGAAGGCAGCCCTGTTTAGGGAAGCTTTTAATGTTTGATGTATCACAGTATTTTAATATTCTTTTGGAAGCCGCCCAGAGTGGCTGGGGAAACCCAGCCAGATGGGCGGGGTATAAATAATAAATTATTATTATTATTATTATTATTATTAGATATCCCTATCTCTGATCTGAAAGGTTGTCCAGAAGAGGCCAGGCAGACTTGTTGACTTTTTCCAGACCAATTGGCAGCAAGATTCTGCTGCCAAAATAGCTCCTCCTTCTCAGGCTGGGTCTTCCTGTTATATACTTGCTGGGATTGACAAGGCATATGACCCTCACCTGAATCTCATTTAACTCTTGGGGGGGGGGATTAGAATCGGATGTCATGTGCATGGAAGTTGCCAAATCAATTAACCAACTAGGGTTACTATTAATAGCGCCAGTTTTCCTATAACTTGATATTGCTGGATAGTTCTGATGAACTGCAAACCGTGTTAGCCGTTGGCACCAGGGGTGCACGGGCTCTCAGAGACACCAGGCCGCGAGTCCGTGGCTGAGCGTTGGAGTCCGGGGAAGAGCCGCCGACAGTCGAGCAGAGTAGAGCCCATCAGAGTGCCGCCAGCTCTTCTGCTGCACACGGCTCTTCCCCGGACTCCAACGCTCGGCCCCAAACTCGCGTCGAGCTGCCGCAGCAGAAGAGCCTGCGGCGCTCCAACGGGCTTGGCTCCTCTCGGCTGTTGGCTCTTGCCCCAGCTGCATGGCAGCTAACTGTTTTGGTGCTGCGCCCATAGCACCGCATAACGTGGTGGGATCCGCCATGCGCCGACAACACCAAAGGCAGCAACAAAACCCGACGAATAGGAGCACACGGATCCTGTCCGGAAATGTTGCCTCTGATGCCACTTGCATTCCTGATTGTTCTGCAATGGCACCCCACGTCGGACGGCGCTGGGAGCGTGCACCGAAAGTGGAAAAGTCTGCAAAGGAACCCACAGCTTGGCACATGCAACAGGATGCATTGCACAGTGCCCACAACATTACACGGCGCTCTGGGTGATGCACGTGCAGCCGAAACATCTCTGGGCTAGTAGCATCCGCATTGCTGTTGTCACATACATGAAAAGTCTTTTCTGTTCCTTTGGAATGTCGGTGCCTACAATTCCTAACAAAAGGCTTCTGGGTTTGTTTGTTTTTACAAAAGTTATTTTAAACATTTTTTTCATTTTTCGCTCCATAATGTAGAAATGTGGATTAGAAAAATAAGAAACTGAGGAAAACTGAAATGGACACATTTGCCCATCCCTACTTTAAAGATCCTAGGAAGTTGATGGTTCATCCTGATTTGAACTCAGTCTCAATAGTGCCTCTTCTACTTTTTGTGTCTAACTTTCTCAGGCTCCACCCTGTTACTGAGAACTGCCTTTGTCTTGGAGGCACCTTCTTGCCTCTCCATGGTCTCTTCCCAGGTGTCGGGCCCCTGACTTTGTGACTCCTTGCTTCTTGATCCTCAGACCCTTGACTTTGTGACTCCTTGCTTCCTGACCCTCGGACCCTGGGCTTCTTGACTCCCGGCTCTCTGACCCTTGGACTCTTGGCTTCCTGACTCCTGGCCCCCCGTTCCTGCTCCCACTCCGCCATCTTGCCCCCGGTCCCAACGTCCCCAGCTGGGACTCTGATCGCCTGTGAACTGGACCGTGACATGGCCAGAAGGCTCATGCACTGAGCATGTCAGCCTCTCAGTGGAATTGGGCTTGAGGGCTACAGTCTCTGAGAGCCCAGGCTTGGGAGTCTCGGTTCAGAAGACCAGGTTTCAGAGTTGGGCTTGGGTTCGGGTTTGGTTCTCTTCCTCAGTGTAGGCCACCAGTTTCCCACCTTCGCGGTACAGGTTGCAGATGGTGGTCGAGCTCATGAGAGGGAAAAGGCAAAGTAAATGCCTGAAAAGAAGACAATGTCAGAAAAAAGGACGAGAGGAGAAATCAAGGGGGAGCAGAGATAGGAAGGAATAAGAACATGAAGAGGAAGAAATTTGAAATGACCACAGAAAGGAATAGGTAACCACAGGAGAGAACAATAAAGATGTGGCCCATGTTCAGAAGAATGAGAGAAGAAAAGAAGTTAAGCAACAGAACTGAGTACAGCAATAAGAGGAAAAAGGTGGGAAACTGGGAGACCAATAAAGAGAATATTAGCATAATCAAGATGAGAAATAATCAAAACTTTAACTGGAGTCTTACCAGATGAACCTTTGAGATATCGATTTGAGCAGTAGAGGAATCAGCAAAAGAAGTAATATTGACAATAAACAGCAGTAGAATACCAGTAAAAGATTTTGCAGGAAATGTCTTAAATTGAGTTTTGTACATTTCAGCTTCCGATTGTGTTGTGACATCTAAGATGAGATTGCTGTTAGTCAGTTAGTACTGTAGTAATATTGCCAAGAATAGAAGAAGCTATCACTGGAGCAGAAAAAAAATAAATTTGAATATCATCAGCATAAATATGGTAATTCAAACCAAAGGAGTGAATCAGATGGACAAGCAAAGGAATATTCAAAGGAAATGGGCCTATCAAACAAGAAAAACTGAGAAGAGAGACAAACAGAAACACAAAAGGAGTGAATGGAAAGATAAAGAAACCAAGAAATAACTTGTGTCCTAAAATCCAATGGAAGAGATTTTTCCTGGAGGCAAGCACGTATTCCAGAAGAAATGGACTAACGTAGACACAACTTCAAATGTTGAGATAGAGTTTGTGTTGGATGTGGGGTAGGCTGGGAATTTAATGTTTGACAAGAAGTGTAACATTGTCTGAGTTGTGAATGATTTTGGATACAGGTCAGAGAGGTGACAAGGGAAAGACAGAGAGGGTTGTAATAATGTGCTATCTATGGGCCATGTGGTCTTCACATGGGTTCTAGTTTAGCACAAAGTACTAGTCTGGAAATGCAAACATTACCTTAGAAAGCCCTGTGCTTAATAAGCCTTCAGATGTGCCATAGGAATATATGTATATATGTCTGTTCTGGGAACATTTTGATTTCTGAAAATGGAGCATTTTATTCTTCAAAGGAAGTGTTTAACTTTCAAAACATAAAAATTAAACACAGATAAAACACAGACACATTGAACTTAAAATAGTAGAGGAAAAAGTTGGAAACCTGGACAATGAGGCATGAAATGAAATATGCTGGACGCCACCACAGAAACAGTCAGAAGCATTAAGCTGAGCTTGAGGGACATCTTTGACAACATAGAAATGAAAGCGGTGATAGGAAAACATGTCAGAGGAAGAGAATAAAGATGCACACACATCGAGTGTGCATGAATTTGATTTGAGTTGTAAAGCCAACTATTTGAAAGTTGAGTTGTGCCAGATCCTGCTCACTGCTAATAACCTTTTAATTCCATCGCTAGTGACCAACCAGTGCAGTCTGAAGTGGCAGATTTGTGACCAAATTTTACTGACTGGTAATTCAGGTAATTCAGTTCTCTGCCAAACAGCTTCCTGCTCCCCTATACGCCACTCCCATAAACCCCTGCTAGAAAACTGGCACACCAAGGTAAAGACTACACTAGACCCTTCTCCCTGGCATTTAGTTTTCCACACGGAGAAGCATTTCATGGTGAGATACCACCTGCAGTCTGTAGGTGGTGGGGAGGTCGATGTGAACAGGGCCAGCCCAAGACATTTTGCCCCAATATGGTGCCCTTCTCCTATCAGAGAAGAAGTAGGGAGTGAAGATCTACATCAGGAACAAGTGAGGAATAGAAATACCGTCTTTTTCGCTCCATAAGACACACTTTTTTCTTCCTAAAAAGGGGGAATGTCTGTGCGTCTTATGGAGCGAATGCGTGGTCCCTGGAGCTGAATTGCCCAGGGGCAAAAAGCAGATCATGCTTTTTTTTTTTTTGGAAAGAGGGAAGTGGGTGTTGAAACAAAGCCACTGATCGTTTGTCGATTGGGGAGAGAGATAAAGGACACTAGAGATAAAGGAGGCTGCCTGGGAGGGGGGAGGTAAAGACAGCAAACATGCAAAGGGGGTAAACAGGAAGACTAAAGCAATAAGGAGAGAAATTAGAAGAAAAGGAGAAACAAAAAACTGCTCCACTAAGGAAAAGACACTAAGGCAAACAAGAAGGAAGGGAGTGTTGAAAGGAAGCAGATGACTGGTGGGATCAGGAGAGAGATAAGGGACACTAGCGGAGTCTGCCTGGGAGGGGGGAGGTAAAAGCCCATGGATCCTCAGGATTTTTGCATTGGATCACCCCAAATTCACCATCAGATCACATGTCTGTGGCCACAGCAAGAACCACAAAAATCATACACCCACTGTTTCCTTCAAAATATTTTTTTATTGTTTTCCTCCTCTAAAAACTAGGTGCGTCTTATGGTCAGGTGCGTCTTATGGGGCGAAAAATACGGTATACACCAGGATCTGCTGCCGCTGTAGATCCTGATGCCTGAGACAGTCTTCTCACCTTGCCTCACGGGTGGGCCAGCCCTGAAAGGGGGCGTATGAAGGGAGGGTGTGAAATCTGTTCTGTTCCCCAACTTACAACTGCTGTGCTTCCTTGGTTTAAGGAGTTTTCTCTCAACTCAGCTCTAATATGGAAGCAAGACACCTGGGAGTAAACTATGTAGAGACTGGAGTGCAGTAAAAAGGCAGGAGCGTGTTTTCATGTAAAGAACGGACACTCTCTCACACCTTATTTGGAGTAAAAAAGGTAAAGGTACCCCTGACCATTAGGTCCAATCGCGGATGACTCTGGGGTTGCGCGCTCATCTCGCTCTATAGGCCGAGGGAGTCGGTGTTTGTCCACAGACAGCTTCCGGGTCATGTGGCCAGCATGACTAAGCTGCTTCTGGCGAACCAGAGCAGGATATGGAAACACCATTTACCTTCCCACTGGAGCGGTACCTATTTATCTACTTGCACTATGACGTGCTTTCAAACTGCTAGGTGGGCAGGAGCTGGGACTGAACAACGGGAGCTCTCCCCATTGCGGGGATTCGAACCGCCGACCTTCTGATCAGCAAGCCCTAGGCTCTGTGGTTGAGACCACAGCACCACCCGCATCCCTTTATTTATTTATTTGGAGTAGGAATGGTAAAATACGTGTGGTTGTTGTGTCTTCTCTAGTTTGGCATGGAGAACTGGAATCCTGTAGGGAAAATGCAGCAGTATTTGTTTAAAGCAAAATTTAAGCTGACTTGGAACCCATGGCCTAAGACCTCCCTCCATCCTTTAGCATGAAGCACCCCAAAAATGGAAGAGGGAGCATGTAAAAGGTCTTCCTTTGCTTCCACAGCTTCTTTATATCAAGGATGCCTTGTCCTCAGGCTTTTCGAATAAGCCAGTACTTATGCAGAACCACCAAATACGGGATTCCGTAGGGATAGAATCCAAGGTCTGGGGCAGCAGCAAGAATTCTCATTGCAAAGCATTGGAAGACACAAGACTTACCCACCTTGGAAGAATGGCAGATGCAACTAATAGACTATATGGAGATGGCGGAAATGACTGGCAGAATCCGAGACCAGGGAGAAGAGTCGGTGGAAGAAGATTGGAAGAAATTTAAAACTTATTTGCAGAAATATTGTAAAATTTTTGAATGTTGAGGACGTTGAAATGAATTGCAGGGGTTCTAGCAACGAGGTAAAATGTAAGATTGGATTAATAATAGACAGACTAATAGGACATGAATTTGCTGAACCAACTATTAAAAGGGATACAAAAATGGGAGACGTGAGGAAGTCAGGAAAACAAGTTAACTAAAGAGGGGAAATTAGGAAAGAGGGAATTTTTGTCTTTTTATTATATGTGTTTTTTCCCTTTCTTTTTTTTTGTTTAATGTCTGTATTTTTGTATTTTGTAACTTTGTATCTTTTACATTTTTTCTATTTTTCTAAACCTTTTTATTGTCAAAACTTAATAAAATATTATTTTTTTAAAAAAAGAATCCAAGGTCTGGGCTTCAGATGTTTGGAACTCTTTCGGCCTATTTAAAGCAAGTGCCATCCCGGTGAGTGAAGTCATGTTCTGTATGAAGGTTTTCAGAAAGAAGACAAAATTAGGACGCATGATGAAATAAAGTGTTTTTCAAGTCACTGAAATGCAGAGTATTCTATAAAAAACAATTAAAAATTAAATGAACGAAATGTGTGCTGCTAACTGAATGCATTACTTCGTTCATCCTGGAGCAGGGAGGATGTTTCTGTTGTGAATGACAAGCTTTTCTTAAAGGGGGAACTGCAGTGGCAAGAGAAAATAGATGCCACGGACTTGTAATCACACTCGTCAGACACAATGTACCATTTCTTCTTTTCTTTGCGGCAGGAACGGAAAGGAAATAGTATACAGTGGGCTCAGCAAATTGTTTTTCGTGACAGAAGTTAATTCTAAACTAAGTAGTCCCTGAAACAGGAACAGAGAAAACATTTTTACATGTCTATCATTTGTCCTTAGAGGACACGAAACAAATATGTTTTATAAAGCTTGACACTGGTATTATTCTGCGTGGCCTCCGGCTATGTGCTTTTCTTTCCTGGTTTGTAGAATTGAAGGGGGTAAGAAAACAGCTTCACATTAAGAGGAACACAGTGCACAGGTTAATCATACCATGCAGAAATCAAAATGTTGCCAACGGAAGAATGGAGCATGAACAGCCAGGGAGCAAAGAATAAAATAAAATAGAAAGGTGTTGGTGAGGGAAGCTGTGGGATGCTAATATCTCTGTTGCATTTCAGACATACACTTCTCCGTGAATCACTGAAGTGGCTGTATAAGGAAGTTTATTTACTACTGTTGACAACAGAAAACACTTGTAATAATCCCACTGACTGAAAACTGAATTTCAGCATTTCTTAATCAAGAGATCCACTAACTGGGGCTGGAAGTGAAACTGAAGATGTTTAAGTTTTAAAAAGGAAACCAGTTAAAGGCAGAAAATATGTACCGTATTTTTCGCCCTATAAGACGCACTTTTCCCCCTCCAAAAATTAAGGGGAAATCTGTGTGCGTCCTATGGGGCGAATACAGGCTTTCGCTGAAGCTTGGAGAGCGAGAGGGGTCGGTGCGCACCGACCCCTTTCGCTCTCCATGCTTCAGAAAGCTATCAGCAAGCCTGGGGAGCCCGTGGGAGTTCCCGCAGGGCTCCCTGCACTGTGGATAGCAGCCTGCCACCCGGTGCGCGGGGCGCCCTGAAGCAGAGTGCCCCGCGCGCCGGACAGACATCCGCAGCCTGGGGAGCCCTGCGGGAGTTCCTGCAGGGCTCCCCAGGCTGCGGATAGCAGCCTGCTGCACGAAGCGCGGGGAGCGCTGAAGCAGAGCGCCCTGCACTTTGGGCAGACACCGGCCAGCCCCACAAGCTCGGGGGACAGCGGGGAGGCACAACGCCGCCATCCCGCTGTTCCCCGACCTGATTTTTTTTTGGGGGGGGGATAAAGGAATTTTTTCCCCTTTATTTCCCCCCCAAAAAACTAGGTGCGTCCTATGGGACGGAGCGTCCTATGGGACGAAAAAAACCGTAATTTTCACATTATCATCTGCAGCAGGTATAAATCAAGGTTAAACTTATCTTTCTGTTCAAAATACAGAGAGCAGTATGGTACAGATCTTCTACTGCTTGGATACCCATTCATTAGTCAATTAGTCTCTTCACTGCAGCCTTAAAGGTGTCAAAGGTTGAAAATTTGTTCATACAATCTCAGACCTTACTCTGCTAAGAAGATCCCTGCTGGGATTCCCTTCCTATGCTACTCTGCCCTTCTGAACAAATTTAGTATTATCAATATGTGAAGTTCTTGTTTTGAACAGTATTTGTTTATGGAGGTATTTCTGTTCTGCCTATTCTGTTCTGCCTTTTTGCAGCAAATGTTTCACGAAACAAAACAACTGAAATATGAGGGAGAAATCTGTTCTGCAGAATGATGGCATGGTCTTCAGTACTCTAGACTTTACTAAGGTTTGTGTATTCTCTGGACTGTCATTTAAATTACCACACATGTCAAAGTGGGTCTTATCTCCACTGAGCAGGGTAGTATCATTGTCCACCTGGCCTTAGAAATGGTGGATCCTGTCAACACAGCCCAAGAATAAATTCGCTTTTTGTGCCACAGCATCACATTGTCAGTTCATGTTCAGTGTCTTATTCACTATAACACCTAAATAGTTATCTGAAGCTTTTATGGGTGCTGCCTATTACTAGTATCAACCAATCACTACTGTTGAACCCATGAGTTCTGGACACTTCAAAGCCTCAATCTAAGCCCAAAACAGTTGCACAAAACCATAATACATCTTCATGTGTATAGCCTACATTGCTCAAATCTACTTCAAAATACCTAGTAATCCTTCCACAATCTTATGAAGTACACTTGTGTGAATGTTGCTTTTTTTGTTGGCATCCATGTGTGTCGAGAAACAATGGAGTATGCCTCTGGGGGTGAAGTCCATCCACTGTGTTAGCAGGACAGAAGTTGTTATGGAAAAGGAGCAATGCGGCAGCGAGCTGCAGCTGGCTGGAAAGCAAAACATGATGGGAATGTTTGGGACTGTACCGTGGGAACAAAGGGACAGTCTATTCACAGTGCTGAGCACCGAATTAGCTCAGAGTGTAATTTGACCTGTACAGGAAGTACAGGAGGTGGAGTCTCTCTCTCTGCTGTTGGAGTTTGAAGTGAGCAGACGCGTTTCTCTGTAATGCTGCAAGGACAGAAATAAAGACATGTAAATACATTTCTGTCTATCTCTTTCCCCTCCCTGGGGGGAGCAGGGAAGAGTGGTGTGTCCTTCTCACGTTGGGGAGGATCGCCGATCGCGACCTAGCCTGTATCCTGCCGGGAAACGCAGACAGGGAGGTCAACAAGGAGATCAAGCCGGGTGCCTGGAGAGTGGCCAGTTTCTCCTGATAAGGCTTGAATTTCCTAACAGAAGTGACCTCCCCAAGGCACAAGTCTGGGCACTGTATATGAAAGTCCTCAGCTGCCCAGATGACAAGACCCCCTTCTTAGCCTTGTTGATGTGGTCTGAAGGAAAGCAGAGCAATACGTCTGGCACCAACTTGACTGCAGGAGTTGTCAGAAGGAGATGTTCAAGGCCCCATCCAACTGTCTTAGGGGACTCCACTCCAGATCTGTGTAGGGTTTACTCCTTAGTCTTTTCTTCTCCCAAAGATATCTTGCAAGGATGACTTGTGTGATAATCCATAGATTTCAAATGTGAGCTTGAGTTGAGGGTTGATTCCTTAGGCCTCCCTTTGAGTTTGTGAATGAGCTGAGATTTAAGCTGTGGATTTTCTAGTTTGCAGCTAGCTCATGCTCTCAACCATGACAGCTCCATCAACTAGAATTGTAATCGGAGGCTTCAACACTCTGATCCATCACCACTAATTCAGTAATATTATTGAATTGCCTTCTAATGGAGTCCCTGGCTGATTTCATTCTTTTTTTGCCTTCTTTCCTCCTGGAATTTGGAGGAGACCCAAAATTGCATAGCCCTGCCCTGTATACTGTTTCTTTGTCATATTAGAGTATGATGAACCCAAGAACACATACACATACAATGAATGCATTTGCTTTCACACTAACCTTGGCAAAATCACAGCAGACTCCTCTCCAGTGTTTGCCCTTCCAATTCACTGGGGAATAAACTACTAACATAAACTACTGCTGCTCCTCTCTGCTTTTGTCCCCAGGTCAAGAAGAAAAGCACAGGTTAGCTCATGCACAGGTGATGCTGCCTTTGAAAAGGGCACTCAGTTATTTTTGTTTAAGAGCACAATCACAGTTGTACTGCATTTCCAAATTACCGTATTTTTCACCCTATAGGACGCACTTTCCCCCCCTCCAAAAATGAAGGGGAAATGTGTGTGTGTCCTATGGGGCGAATGCAGGCTTTTGCTGAAGCCTGGAAAGCGAGGGGGGTCGGTGCGCACCAACCCCTCTCGCTCTCCAGGCTTCAGGAGAGCCGCAGCGCCAGCCCCACAAGGTCGGGGGACAGTGGGGAGGCGGAACGCCGCCATCCCGCTGTCTCCCAATGTGGTTTGGAGGCTGACGGCGGGGAGACGCGTGCTTCTCCCTGCCGCCAGCCCCGCAAGCTCCGGGGACAGCTGGGAGGCACAGCGCGTCTTCCCGCTGTCCCCGGACCTGGTATGCAGGTGGGCGGTGGGGAGAAGAGCGCTTCTCCCCGCTGCCTGCCCCGCAAGCTCTGGGGACAGCTGGGAGGCACAGCGCGTCTTCCCGCTGTCCCCGGACCTGGTCTGCAAGCGGGCGGCCCCACAAGCGCCTGGGGGGGAAATAAATTTTTTTTCTTTATTTCCCCCCCAAAAAACTTGGTGTGTCCTATGGGCTGGTGCGTCCTATGGGGCGAAAAATACGGTATTCATATTATCTCTTTTAATCAAGTATTGGGAGACAACAGTAAATTACTGTTGAGTAAAGGTAAAGGGACCCCTGACCATTAGGTCCAGTCGTGGCCGACTCTGGGGTTGTGGCGCTCATCTCGCTTTATTGGCTGAGGGCGCCGGCGTACAGCTTCCGGGTCATGTGGCCAGCATGATTAAGCTGCTTCTGGCGAACCAGAGCAGCGCACGGAAACACCATTTACCTTCCCGCTGGAACTGTTGAGTCTTCTAGGGTAATTTAGCCTAAAACTACTCCTGACTATTCAGACATCGTTCCTGCAGTAAAGCGCATGCATTTAGCCAATAAATTATTGTTTCCAAGATGCCACTGCGATATTCTGACCAGAGTTGGGGTAGATTTTTCCTTCTTCTTGAGAACACTTAGTCTGTGCAAATGTTTATACTTTTAAAATACTGTTCCCTGTTTCCAACTTCTTCCTGCTTCCAGGATCAATCACAAATGCGATCCCACCCAATCTAGGATGACATAAGCCTTCTTCACACATTAATCACATGGAGTTCCAGGCATAGAAAGGACCTCAACACTGAAATCTCCAAACCAGTTATCTTGACACGATGGTCGTGTGCAGACCTTTTTCGCCTGATCATTTTTGCGCACAAGACATTCCAGAACTAGATTGAACTATGACATTTGGGGTTTTATTTAATGAGCAATGTTTAAAAAATATGTACCTATTTGTTGCAGAAAATAAAACGTCTTGAGCTTCACCTAGCAGGGAATGAATGCAGTCCGAAAAGATGTGTTCCTGCTTTACCCGATTCAGCTTACTTATTAATAGAAAGGGCTCTGAAGGTAGCAATTTATGAGTGCCTAGGCACAGCTTTGTGTGTAGAAAATCAGCCTGGTGGGTTAATACATCTACCTATAAATAAAAGCAGTGACAGCTCTCCTGTCAGTACACACTGATGGACGGTTCCTTTTTCTGCCATTATAGCCTTGTGAATGTGGGAAAATTAATTTAAGTGGTAGTTAATTTCTAATGAATTCCATTCAACCGGTTAATATGGTCCCTTGATGTTATGGTAACCTTCATGGATCATTGCATTATGTAAATATATTCTACATATATATATATATATGAATGTTGAGTTTTGTCAAACCAGGCACTTATACATACACACACACACACACACACACACACACAGAACTAGGAAAAATTAACTATCACTAGGTTATTTAATATATTTAAAAGCTAATTAAACTTCCTTAAAATGGCTCTATGGGGCAAAGTCATTCATCATTAATTCTTGCCACCACTATTCATCTTTCTGCAAAGTGTGTCATTACTTTTACTTGGGGCCCAGTTATAAACTTGCACTCAAAGAACATGTGCAACAGACTCCCTAACAACGTGATTTTACATGTGTTTGTTCAGAGTTACACCAGAGGAAGTGTGCATAGCACTGCAGCCCTAATTTCAACAACTGTGGAACAATCATATGACTCAGCATTTATGAAAGTATTTTGTCTCTTTCCAAAGGGAACACAGCAGACAAGGCATTTGCACAGCTTGTCTCCTTCTTCTACTGGGGATAAATTTATAAAAATAAAATAGAAAAGGAATATGCAGTTATAGGGATACAATAAACAGCTTTGAACTGAGTCAGACCATTGGTAATACTTCTCCAAGGTCTTGGGCAAAGATACCAGGGACTGGCATTGATTTATTGAATTATTTTTCAAATCGTTGTCTTCTTAATCGTTATCACCATATTATGAACATTTAAAATGCTTTGCACACACAAGCTTCCCGCAACATGGCTGGATGGGGCTCATCCAAAACTTCTGGAGGGCAAGAGTTTGGCAAAACTGCTCTAAGTTATGTTGAACTGTTTGGTGCACTGGCACATCTAACCTACGGACATAACAGCTTTATACTAGTTTAAATGTGGCAAGTTTTTTCTTTAAAAATCTGTTGCATTAGTTGCACAGTGTAGCTTAAGTTTCGCCGTTATAGTTTTTTCCATGAAGCATCAATGTGTTATGCTAAAACATCCCGAGTCTGCCATGAATAACTGCAGGTTATGCAGCAGAAGCCTATTTGGCAAGAAACCCAAATTTACAAATGAACAGAGGATGAATCATTACTGAGCTATAGGAAGAGCTGCAGCTCATCTGTAATTGAAGATGTGAGATTTGAAGGCTAATTTGGATACCCTATTCAAGTGTACGTGAGATGCGTCTAACTTCGCCTGCTGTCCTCCACCCCACTTCTTTATAAAACAATACTTTGAGAAAAATTGGTTTGGATCTTGCCACAGATGGGGGCAACTAGTCACCTGCAAAAGCCTGTGGCCCTGGATGTGGGTCTCCATTTGTGTGTGTGTATGTAGAATATTGTAGGGACACGGGTGGCGCTGTGGGTTAAATCACAGAGCCTAGGACTTGCCAATCAGAAGGTCGGCGGTTCGAATCCCCACAATGGGGTGAGCTCCCATTGCTCGGTCCCAGCTCCTGCCAACCTAGCAGTTCGAAAGCACGTCAAAGTGCAAGTAGATAAATAGGTACCGCTCCAGCGGGAAGGTAAACGACATTTCTGTGTGCTGTTCTGGTTTGCCAGAAGCGGCTTAGTCATGCTGGCCACATGACCCAGAAGCTGTTCCAACGGCCAATAAAGCGAGATGAGTGCTGCAACCCCAGAGTCGGTCACGACTGGACCTAATGGTCAGAGGTCCCTTTACCTTTACTCAACAGTAATTTACTGTTGTTTCCTAATACTTGATTAAAAGAGATAATATGAATAATATGAATATTAATTCATTTATATGCTATCTTTCCTCCACTGGGCATATATGAGAACGCCAGTCATTCTTCCCTGCTAGTACTGATCAGATGTAGACTTGGGTAGCTTTAGTAAGGTTTTGCATCATTTGTCTTCTGACTACAACCTGAGCCCAGCCATCGAATGCACATCCATGTTGGAGCAATTGTATTTTCCATCACTGAGCAACAAGACTACTTCTACATGCATCTAAAAAGCATTGTGCAAAAAGCATGCATTCCCTCCCTAGAAATTATCTTTCTAGTCCTGCTTGATTTTAGCATGCTAAACAAAGGGAAGGAACTAAACCCTTTGCAATGCATAGCAATGGCTGGGGCCAGGTGTCTAGAAAGACGTCATCTGTCAGTTAGCTAACCTCAGTGTATCCCCCGCTGATCCAGTCAGACAGAGCTCCCCAAGCAGTAAGGTTCAGACAGATTTTCCCCTCACCTGTCATTATTAAAAAGACATTGTCCTTACTTCAGCAACTAGAGCGGTGTTTCTTATGCACTCTGCTGCAGTCTAAGCCTTATACTCATTAATATACATAAGCTGCAAGATTCTTTCAGTTGACCTAGTTACATATCCACCTGTTGAAGGGCAGAAAGTTGGAGGGGGGGAAAGCTTGCTTGCTTTCTTTCCCATCTATTTTATCAGAGTTTCTGCATAATTATACTACACAGGCCAATAAAGACTATCTATTTGTTTCAAGTTTGCAATACATAACATTACAGTGGTACCTCGGGTTAAGAACTTAATTCATTCTGGAGGTCCGTTCTTAACCTGAAACTGTTCTTAACCTGAGGTACCACTTTAGCTAATGGGGCCTCCCACTGCCGCCGCACGATTTCTGTTCTCATCCTGAGGTAAAGTTCTTAACCTGAGGTACTATTTCTGGGTTAGCAGAGTCTGTAACCTGAAGCATCTGTAACCTGAAGTGTCTGTAACCCGAGGTACCACTGTATAATGATTTACATTACCGTTTTTAAAGCACTAGCTGCAAAACTGAAAGCTAAAATAAGTTTCGGACAGTTTCTGTTCCAGACTTTGTCTCAAGCTGTTTTTTACACACACAAAACCACAGAGAATTATTCTCTCCTCTCCCCCACCCGCCGGTCATAGTCCCAGATTTCAGAGACTCCCAGTGATATCAGGAGTACAATGAACTCAATACCAGCATGCCTATGAATCATTGAACCATACCTTTCCATTTACTTGGTGGTCAGAATATTGCATTTTAGATACTGATCCTTTCCTGGCACCAATTATCCTTGGTGTGTGGTTTTCCAGGGCACTTACGGCTGTGAGGCACCCAGAAAACTCCCTTCTGCCAGAGCAACTTGGGCTTGGAACGCTAACCATGTTCACAATGGTGTCCCCGGCTGCAAGAAATCCAGGGATGTGTGGTCTCTATGGTGCCTTATATCCACTGTAAATACTCTCTGGTACCTGGAAAGCTTGTGTTTCCCACTATTGCTTGTTGAATTACAAGCGCCATTATCCCTGACCATTGACCATGCTGGCTGATGGGAAAATAGAAACCTAGAGTGCCACAGGCTAGGCGCTCCCCGCTTTAAGTGTGACCACCTTTATTACACAAAGAAACAAATACTTCCAAAAGGGATTGTAAGTTTAAGCATCACAGAAGTTATTTGTCCAATCTCAACATGTATTTAGAGCAGTGTTTCCCAACCTTTTTTGGGCAAAGGCACACTTGTTTCATGAAAAAAAATCTCGAGGCACACCACCATGCCAGATGGGGAAAGGTCACTTTTTACTTATGTAAAAAAAAATAAAAAAATAGTAACAGCATAGAAGGTAGAGAAGGTAGGACTCGAACCAGTGGATTCACGTTACAATAAAGATTTTGACTAAACATGGGAAAGAACTTTCTGCTGGTAAGGGCTGTTCAACAGGGGAATGGTCTCCCTCGGGAGGTTTTTCCCTTCTTGGAGGTTTTTAAGCAGAGGTGGGATGTCTGTCTGCCATGGCTGAGATTCCTGCACTGCAGGGGTTGTACAGTACTGGATAGCCCTGGGGATCCCTTCCAACTCTACGATTCTATTAGGATCCCTTTTATAAAAGAGAGAACTTTAATGGCACGGCCATTATTTATTTCGGCTTCTCCCAACTGGGCCACGAAGGATCAGAAAAGCTGAAGAAGAGACCCTTCCTCAGAGGAGGCGGGAGACCACCGGACCCGCCGAGGAGGGGAATCCGGCCGCCTTTCCCTCCAGAGCTTCGCCTTTTGCCCCGGCCAAGTTGCGCCGAGGGCGCCTTGCGGGCTCTGCGTGGCTTCAGGCGGAGCCTAGGAGCCACTTCCCAGCCTGGAGGGCAGGCTGTGCGCGGACCCCGCCACTCTCGGGGCGTGACCCAGACCCGGCTGCCTTCCACGGCCAGCAGAGGTAGGCCGCCGGCTTCTAACCCGGCGGAACTGGGGCGTCCCGGGCGCAGCGCCGCGCTCCCCGCTCCTCCCGCCCCGCCCCCTTCTCCCGGGTGCCCCCTCCCTCCTTTGTTCTCCGGAGCCCCGCCTCCCCCTCTGCCCCAGCTCGCCTATTGGCTCACGCAGCCGCCACTCAGGTGGGGGCCCGCTTTGGCCCCGCTCCCCGGCCGCCGAGAGAGAGCGGGAGCGTGCGGGGCTGGGCTGGGCGGCCGGGCGTCTCCTTCCCTGCGCTGCTTCGGCCGCGTCTGCAGCCGCCGCGGGACCAGGCGGGAGGCCAGTCATGCCCAGACACTGCCAGCCGCTCGGAAGGAGCCGTCGCTCTGCCGGGCAGCGCCTGCCTGCGCCCCTCGCTCCCTGCGCCGAGGATGGCGGGGGCGCCGGGCGCAAGGCAGCGCCGGGGCTGCTGGGCAAGCGGCAGATGCTGATGCAGTTTGGGGAATTCCTGTCACAGGGAGCAAGGCAGAAGCGGATGACGGGGCACGTTCCCCGGGGGAGCGGGGCCGGAGGATTAGCCCGACTCGCCCGCCTCCCTCCCACGGCACACTAGGCAACGTCCGGCGGCACACTAGTGTGCCGCGGAACACCGGTTGGGAAACACTGATTTAGAGGCCTTTCAAAAGGTCATTACAAATAATAATAATCTTATGATATATTGTACCTTGCTAGGTATTTGTCTGTGTATCAGCCTCGTCGCATTTATAGAGCAACCTTAACTTTCACCCATATGAAGCAGAATAGCCAGGTTAAAGTAGTCAAGAGACACAAGATCTAGCTTGACTTTATATAAATCAGTTAGATCAAGTTGTAGATTGCCACAATCTTGGTTGCTTATGGCAAGAATGGACTCCAGACACTAGTCATTGACACAGTTTCAGAGAACAGTTCTTTTTAGATCATTAGGTGTCAAAGACAACTGAGGTTGTAATCCTGTACACACATCCCGAAGCCTGATTAAACATAATTCTAAGTAGATATAATGGAGATTAATCCTGAATAGACTTGCACTCAGATAAGGGGGAAAGGCAAATGAAACAGACTGGTAGCTCTTTGACTCTTGGGCATTTGCGACATCTGCCAGTATGATGGCTGGTTTACTTGCTTTCACCGGCTGAGCCCATGGCCACAATTTAAAGTGCATGCCCAGACTGACTGTGTGGTCAGCTGTCACCCCTGTTCTAACCACAGATACATTACAGTGATACCTTGGGTTAAGTACTTAATTCGATCTGGAGGTCTGTTCTTAACCTGAAACTGTTCTTAACCTGAGGTACCACTTTAGCTAATGGGGCCTCCTGCTGCCACCATGAGATTTCTGTTCTCATCCTGAAGCAAAGTTCTTAACCGGAGGTACTATTTCTGGGTTAGCGGAGTCTGTAACCTGAAGCGTATGTAACCCGAGGTACCACTGTATTTTTAAAAGAGAAACAGAAAGCAGAATGTAAGATTTTAATCCTGACATGGCTGATTGTGATGGGGTAGATTAAAAAAAACACCAAGTGAAAACTCTCCTAGCTTTGTCTGATTTTTGTGACCTTTGTTAGGATGTACTGATGTACCTGGGGGGTGCGGGTGGCGCTGTGGGTAAAACCTCAGTGCCTAGGACTTGCCGATCGTATGGTCAGCGGTTTGAATCCCCGCGGCGGGGTGAGCTCCCGTCTTTCGGTCCCAGCTCCTGCCCACCTAGCAGTTCGAAAGCACCCCTAAGTGCAAGTAGATAAATAGGTACCGCTTTAAAGCGGGAAGGTAAACGGCGTTTCCATGTGCTGCGCTGGTGCCGGCTCGCCAGAGCAGCTTCGTCACGCTGGCCACGTGACCCAGAAGTGTCTGCGGACAGCGGTGGCTCCCAGCCTCTTAAGTGAGATGAGCGCACAACCCTAGAGTCGGACACGACTGGCCCGTACGGGCAGGGGTACATTTACCTTTACTGAATTCTTGAAATAAGCATCAATAAGACTTAACTTCAGTATAGGATGGTGACTACTTTATAGTTTGTTGAACTAAGACATCTTTGACACAGTTTAATTATAATTATACTATAATTTTGAAACAGTTTTTGAAGTAAGCAACACTTTTAAGTGATTTTATTCGTCAAAGCTGGTTGGCTTAAAACTGCCATGGCTTACAACCAGACGAGGTTTCCTCTAAAAGACAATGTTTCTTGTATGCAGGATAATCAGAATTGTCCTCTTCAATGACCAGTGAAGATTTGTGCTCACAAATTTCTTCCATCCGCTAGTAGTCTTACAACTTTCTCTGCTTGTGCCTCGGATGCGTTTTACAGTACACATACAAATGGCCACGCCTGCGGACAATGAAACAGTCCTTGCAACGCCTTCTGAGGACGGCCTTGCACTTTATGCCAGCGACTGGCTGCAAGCTGAGGGGAGGGCAACTGGTGAGAAAGGGCAGCAGATCCACGTGACGTGGTCTGGCGGCAGGTAAGGTCTGCAATGGGCTGGCAGTCTTTGAGCGTCCCACCAGCCAGGAGGAGAATAAGCGGGAGGCTGTGCCGTAGCTCAGGAACCTGGCAGAAGTCACCGAAGCAGCCATCACATTCCGCAAGAGCAAGGAGGCCATTGTGCCCAAGCTTAGGAAAAGAAGGGAGGAATTAAAACATCAACAACACATCCATCAACTAGAAGATGCAATCCAAGTCCTTTGCACTCTTGCCTGGGAATAAAGTGTCAATGTGGTTTACTTTCGAAGAAAGGACCTTAAGGTCCATATATAGCAACGTCCTAGAGGTCCCGGGCCCTAAGGAAGTTATATTAGCCTCAACCAGAGCCTTCTCAACACTGGCTCCGGCCTGGTGGAACGCTCTGTCTCATGAGACCGGGGCCCTGAGGGATCTGATTTCTTTCTGCAGGTCCTGTAAGACAGAGTTGTTCCATCTGGCCTTTGGCTTAGAATCAGTTTGATTCCCTCCCCCTCTTTCTTTTTCCTTTCTCCTCCTGCGAAGAGGCTGCATCCTAATGTTTTAATGTTGTATTTTAATCTTTTTTAAATTGTATTTTAATCAACTTGTTTTTATTATTGGCTGTTAGCTGCCCTGAGCCCGGTTTTGGCTGGGGAGGGCGGGGTATAAATAAAAAAATATTATTATTATTAAGCGTAAATAGGATTACATATCGTAGAATAGTAGAGTTGGAAGGGACCCCCCAGGGGTGGTCTTGTCCAACTCCCTGCAGTGCAGGAATCCTGCCCGCAGCCGTGCCTGGGCGGGCTCGAACCACCAACCTTTACCCCACTGCAGGTAGTATTGCAGCAACGCTGTGTATCCCCAAAGTGGGAGGAAATGAAGCCAAAGGTTCTTCCTCCCCTACACACAACGCACAGGGTAGAGCTGCAAACCTCACTCGTCGCTTTGCATCTACCTTGGAAAAAGGGCGACCCAGAAACCACTTGACTGGACTTCACTGCGCGATAACGAAAGGCGAGAGTACACAAGACCCTTCCCGCGCATGCGCAGCCTCCCGCGCCCTCCCCCTCCCGCGAACCTGCTGCGCACGCGCAGAGCTCCCTTTCGCCTTCAGCTCCTTGGAAGCCCACAGCGCACGCGCGAACCGGAGCCTCCGCTTTCAGTCAGGCCGGGTAAAAAAAATATTAAAGCTTCATTCTCCGTAAAAGCTAACACTCCACCCTGCCATCCAAGAACCCTTTACCCGGGGGCGGAGACGGTCCGCACTACGTACCGGACGAAGAGCAACGCCGCCGGCCTCTAGCCTTCCGGGAAGAGGACGAAAATGACGAAGGAGCACGTGACTCCTTCTCTCCCCGCCCCCTTTACGTCCTTACGTTTCTCTCCGCCTCGCGCGGGGGGGGTGTTTACGTCAGACGCTCGCGGGCCTCCAGGGGGCGTGGCTTTGGCTTCGCCGGGCGCCGCGCGTGCGCAGTGCGCGTTCTGTGCGTGAGGCGGAGGAGGAGGGGCGTCGCCGACATGGCGGGTCTGTCTGTGTCCTTGGGAGGAGCGTCCCGGGCGGGCTTGGCTTTGGCGAGGGGCGTCGCGGCTCTCCCCTCCCTGCGACCCGCCTTTGGGAGAAGCTACGGCGCGGGGACGTCCCCCACCGGCGAGAAAGTGACGCACACGGGACAGGTGAGTGTTCAGATAGAGTGCCTCTGAGCCTGGAGGCTCCACTCGGCTTGCACCCCTTGCTCTGCTGGTGCAGCAACAGCGTTTATAAGCCCCCAGTCCCTGCCTTCTCATTCCAAAGAGGCTTAGAATAAACTTAATTACTTAATAATAATAATAATAATAATTTATTATTTATACCCCGCTACTCTGGGCGGCTTCCAACAAAATATTAAAATTCAGTAATCCATCAAACATTAAAAGCTTCCCTAAACAGGGCTGCCTTCAGATGCCTTCTAAAAGTCTGGTACAGTGGTACCCCGCAAGAGGAACGCCTCGCAAGACGGAAAACCCGCTAGACGAAAGGGTTTTCCGTTTTGGAGGCGCTTCGCAAAACGAATTTCGCTATGGGCTTGCTTCGCAAGACGAAAGCCCATAGGGAAATCTCCGGGGACCTCTTTTAAATGCTAGCGGTGGGGAGCAAAGCCTTTCCCCCCCCCTCCGGCCTTCAGAAGAGGTCCAGGAAGGCTGGCGGGGGCCGAAAGGCTTTGCTCCCCAGCACCAGCATTTTAAAAGCAGTCCGGGATAGCAGGGAAGCGCTTCCCGCTATCCCGGACGGCTTTTGAAGGCAGGAGAGATCCGCGAAGCCTGGGCGCGCTGATGTCAGCGCGCGCAGGCTTCGGCATGCTGGCAACTCTCCGCCAGCAGCGGCAGCGCTGCCGCTGCTGGCGGAGAGGTCCGCGAAGCCTGGGCGCGCTGATGTCAGCACGCGCAGGCTTTGGCATGCCGGTAACTCTTCGCCAGCAGCGGCAGCGCTGCCGCTGCTTGCGGAGAGGTCCGCGAAGCCTTGGCCGGACAGCTTTTGAAGGCAGGCGGTGGGGAGCAAAGACTTTCGCCCCCGCCAGCCTTCAGAAGAGGTCCAGGACCTCTTCTGAACAGCCTTCAGAAGAGGTCCAGGACCTCTTCTGAAGGCTGGCGGGGGGCAAAAGTCTTCGTCCCCCCTGCCTGCCTTCCCAGGGGCTTTTAAATCGCCCCGGACAGCGGAGAAGTCCTCCGCTGTCCCGGGGCGATTTTAAAATGCCGCCCGCCAGCATTTTAAGATCGCCCCGGACAGCGGAGAAGCCCTCCGCTGTCCCGGGGTTTTTTAAAATGCTGGAGGTGGGAAGAAAAGCCCTTGTCCCCCCCCCCCCCAGCCTTCAGAAGAGGTCGGGGGACAGACTGTCCCCGGACCTGGTCTGAAGTCGGTTTCCCTAGGAACGCATTAATTGATTTTCAATGCATTCCTATGGGAAACCGTGCATCGCAAGACGAAAAACTCGCAAGAAGAAAAAACTTGCGGAACGAATTAATTTCGTCTTGCGAGGCACCACTGTAGTTGTTTTTCTCTTTGACATCTGGTGGGAGGGCGTTCCACAGGGCGGGTGGTTAAATATATTATAGTTTTGATTTATTTATGTGTTTATATAATCTTTAAAAATTCAAACAACTAATCGTTCAGCAATTTGGAGATTTACTATTTTCATTGCTCTCAAAGATATCATGAACGTAACTAGTTTTTAAAAGGGCGAAATGTTTCCCTATTATTAACTTTAAAATAAGCTTTTATTTATTTGAAGTATTCGTTGGTTTTGCGCATAATAATAATTAATTTATACCCCGCCCATCTGGTATAAATGGTATACTGCCCTTCACCTGAAGGCCTCAGGGAGGTACACTGCATCAAAACAAGAAGAAGTGCTGCTTTTGACCTATAAAAGTCCTTAAGTGGCTCAGGAAACGCAATACTTCAAGGGCTGCCTCTCCCCAAACAAAAAGAGCCTTTTCTGTAGTGGCTCCCTGCATGTGGGATGCTCTCCCCAGAGAGGCTCACCTGGCGCCTTCATTGCAGGCGAAAGCCTTCCTTTTCAACCAGAGCTTGAACAATCTGGCATTTTAACTGTGTTTGTGGGCAGGGGTCATTGGGGTTTTGTTTCATTTTGATTTTTTGGTAGGTGTTTTGTTTTTTCATTTTGTATTTTTTATTCTGTAAACTGCCTTGAGACCTTCGGACATTGAGCAATTTGTAAATTTAATTAATAATAACAAATAAAATAAAAGATACAGAAGCCAAAAAAGGCGTACCTCTCTTTCTCAGGTTGTTGGTTCCTGCAGGAGCTTATGGCATGAATTCCCCCTGTGGCCTAGGCTTTCCTCTCTTGTTTTTGTTATAATTGCTGCTGTATCTATTTTGTAAAATGTATTTTGTTTATAACTATCTTGATCATGCCCTTAAGTGTTAAAACATTTGAAAGCCTCATTTTGTGCAGTGGTAAAATTAACACAGTTGCTTGCATCCACTTTGCTGTGCTCTGGATTTAAGAGTTTTTCTTATGGTCCGGCATTATTCCCTTTTCTTTGCAGATGCTTGAACATTTCCAGTGGGAAGGCAGAGGTGCTTAACTTTGGTTAGATTAACTTAGTTGGTCTCTAAGGTGCTATTGGAAGGATTTTTAAAATTTAATTTAATTTAATTTATTTTGTTTAGATTGCATCAGTTGTACTTTAAGCTTTTTTATTTAGGTGTTCAAGGACTTATATGCCACTCCAGTTTGCAATATTCTCTAGGTGGCTAACAAAGGTAAAACAGCTGTAGAAAAATTGGTTTTAAAAATAAAAACATTTTAATGTTATATAAGCCAGCTAGATGATTTGGCTGGGTAAATGAAAAGACAAGACATGAGATTTAGTGCCAGGCAATTCTTCCTTAAGAGGGCATTCTAATATGGGATGCAGCAGCTAAGAAAGCCGTTTCTCCAGTCACCACCTGCCTGGCTTCATAAAGTTGGAGGTGTCAAAGGAAGGCGATTGCACATTTACTAGCAAGGAAGCCCTGCTGAACTCATGCTGCAATCCTGTGCTCTGTTACCTAGATGTAAGCCCTGTTGAACTGAATGGCAATTACTTCTGAGTGTTTGGCTAGCAGCAAATGGGTTTAGGAGCCTTCCCCGGTGTTTTGAAATTATCAGCCTCTTGCAACCAAGTGAAAATGCCTGGGTACCAGGATGGGTCCTGACACCTCCACCAGCTGGAAGTGCATGCCTGGGGATCATTGGATCTTAACTGTTTCCACACACATACTACCACATCCTAGAGAATTCTATCAGTTATATTTTATCCTCACAATCAGAATGAATTTCAGAAACCAAAATGCTTTTTCTGTGCAGCAGGAGCAGTGAACAGTGTTATAGGTAGCTGTTGTAGCTTGTCTTCACTTACCCCACCGCCCTGCTCACAGTTGTGAAGAATATTCCTACCTTATAAATGGTCCATGTCACCATTAAGAAAAACAGATCAGAATAGGCCAGTATGTATATAGACTGTCCCTGGCTAAAGTGACTTTTCTTTTAAGTTTCCAAAATTCTTAACCTAGTTCAAGGTAGTCATCTGAACTAGCCATAAGTTTAACTCGTAATCAATCAGTCAGTCAGTTCATCATTTGGTAAATTAGATTTTAGAGCCATCTTGCCTCAAAATGGCAACTAGATATTCTGTTTTGGCGAATGCAATTTTGGTTTAAGGAGCCATTTGGCACCTAGCTTATGTATCTTAGTTTCTAGCACTGGCTTCCTGGACATGAAGTTTAACTCGTAATCAATCAGTCAGTCAGTTCTTCTCCACAAAGCTATTTATATTTTCATAATTATAATTTTGTAATAAATATGTTAATTTCACATAATAGCAATGCTCCGTGTTACCAATCAAAAAGTAAAGAAGCATCAGTCTTTTACCAATAACTTGACATGCCCACCTTTGCTGTCATTAGGGGCCCCAATTTTGGGATTAACACTAGATCCTTCAAAAAGCATTAAAAAAATACTTTAGAATCATTGGATAAGCAGTACCCTGTATTTTCTTCATTTGTGCTGACAATCAGCTTCCCAAACCCTCTAATTCGCAGGCGAGCCAAAAGGATATGATAAACGTCTGTGGGCGAGTTGGAAAAATGCTCTAGGCAAAGCAGAGAAATGCCAACAAAAAGTCTTGTTTTGAGCTGTAAATTTGGCTTAATCTATGAGAAGGAAGTTGCCAGTGGTAATTAATTTTATGGAAATTTTCATTATCAACTAGAATTGATTCAGCTGAAACACTCTTCCAAATCCAGCACTATTAGATGAAATCCATTGTCCAACAGCGGAACAGACACCATTGATAGAATGGATTTCCCTTCTCCTCTAAACCTCCCTCCCCCCAAAAAAATCTCCATCTGAAGCAGATTTGGGGGAACACAGGAGGCTGTTGAGAGGAGGGGAAATCCTACTGCATTCAACTTTGGATGTAGCTCATTATTCCATAGAAGATAATAAGTGAAGAATCTATCCTATTGAATATATTTCATTTCCCGGCAAATGTTAGACACTCCCCACAATCACCAGCAACATCAAAATGTATGGAAACTTTGTTTCTGTACTTATTGTTCCTTATTGTTAATCCCTTTTCAACCACACTGCAAATTCCTTGAGTTTAGAATTCTAAGTCTTCTCCTTGCGCATTTATTATATTCCTATCTTATTTCAGGTTTTTGAGGAAGCTGACTACAGGCGGGCTCGGTTTTCTGGTCGACAGAAAGAGGTAAAATTCATGTTAGGAAGCGTTTGCCTTGATTCTGTGCTTTTACACATTTAATAACACAATGTTAATTGACTTCAGCTGTGAAAGAACAATCCAGCTTAACAGCTTGGACAGTTTCAACTTCCACCAAATTAAAATAGATTTATAGATCTTAAGTCACATACCTCAGCTAAAATCTTTTATTGATTGTGGGAGTGGGTTGAAACTTACTTGGAAACTTTGGAGAACATCCTGATGTTGCTTGGGTGTTTGAAACTTGTAGTTTCTGCACTTAAAGGTAAAGGGACCCCTGACCATTAGGTCCAGTCGTGACCGACTCTGGGGTTGCGGCGCTCATCTCGCTTTATTGGCCGAGGGAGCCGGCGGACAGCTTCCGGGTCATGTGGCCAGCGTGACCAAGCTGCTTCTGGCAAACCAGAGCAGTGCACGGAAACGCCATTTACCTTCCCGCCGGAGTGGTACCTATTTATCTACTTGCACTTTGATGTGCTTTCAAACTGCTAGGTTGGCAGGAGCAGGGACCAAGCAACAGGCGCTCACCCTATCGCAGGGATTTGAACCACCGACCTTCTGATTGGCAAGTCCTAGGCTCTGTGGTTTAACCCACAGCGCCACCCGTTTCTGCACTAAGGCCCGGTTAAATGCAGCATTGAACATGTTCTTTTTTAAAAAAAACAAAACAAAACCCACAAACTCTTACCTGTGTGACATTTGTCCTATAGGTGTCCCATTTTAAAGCAGGGTTCCTTGACTATATGTGAAGTATTAGTGTGGCCAAAGATCCACAGTCCAGACAGCTGCTGTGTTATGTTGATGTTTGAAGCAATTACACTAAATGCTACATGGATACATGTTTCTTGTATTTTAGGCAACCTGTTTAAATTGGGTCTATTCTGTATACGAAAATAGGGTAATGTTTAGTGTTGCGCCTGCATAAGGGAAATTGCCCATGCTTTCCTCCCAACTGCAGCCCTCTGACAAGCCTCTGAGTTGGAAAGGGCGGGGATTTGGGGCACTGGACCGGCAGTGGGAGTGGAGCATCAGGTACATATGGGCAAACATCGTTTCTGCTGCAACAGAATCTAAAAGCTGCTGAACATTTTTTAAGGTGACTTCCTTAAAAATGTATGCCAGCTTCCCATTAGTCACTGCTTTTAGTGCTTTTGGCTTTACCTGGCTGTTACAATAATAGCATACCCTTTTACCTGGCTGGTACAATAATAGCATACCCTTTTATTTGTTGCCACGGTGGAAACGATTCTGTAGCAGATGAACTAGATGCAGCGGTAATACAGTGGTACCTTGGTTCCTGAACGGCTTGGCTCCCGAACGCCACAAACCCGAAAGTAAGTGATTTGGTTTGCAAACACTTTTCGGAAGCCGAACATCCGGGGCAGCTTCCACTTGAGTGCAGGAAGCTCCTGCAGCCAATCAGAAGCCGCGCCTTGGTTTTCGAACAGTTTCAGGAGTCGTACGGTCTCCGGAACAGATTAAATTCAAGAACCAAGGTTCCACTATACAGTGGTTGACGTGAACAATGGACTTTCTCTTCAGCAGGCACTAGATCCATTCAGTCTTGGCACTGTGTATTTCAGATCTGTTTTAAAGTACAGAATCTGGTTGTGTGCATTTATTCACTTGCATGTTCATATTCTGCTTTTTAAGACAAGTCTTTGCAAAGCAGCTTACAGTAGTGGAACAAGTAGCTTGTGGCTTAATCATTACTTCTAGGATGCGGCCAGGATCTTACCGCACTGCTGATAATGCAGCAGCCCTGATTGTGGCTAAAAAGTTACACAAAATGTTCATGAGGACAGGGAGGAGAAGGTTCAAAAGGAACTCTCAGCTCGCCATAAGTACACCGATGAGGAAGAAGAGACAGCCAATTAGTTCTGCCCTGTTTCAGGCACAGGACTTTGCAGTACCTCTGGTAGCAAAAGCCGCAGCCTGTGTGCCCATGCCACTAAAGCAAATGTATAGTTGGAGCTGTCTGGCACTGAAAACCTTTCCTTCGCTATAATAGGTGAATGAAAGCTTTGCAATCGATTTGATCGCTCAGCAGCCTGTGAGTGAAGTTGAAACCAGAGTGATATCCTGCGATGGTGGCGGCGGAGCTCTGGGACACCCTAAAGTGTATATAAACTTGGTAATGTAATCTAACCTTTCCTTTGTGATCCCATCCACTGTTTTCCATTATTATTATTATTATTATTATTATTATTATTATTATTATTAGGAAGTTATGTGTACAACTGAGACTGGCCAGTGTATCTCATCAGCTGTGGGGCAGTTTAGAATAGTGTTTCCCAACCTTTGGTCTCCAGCTGTTTTTGGACTACAGCTCCCATCATCCCTAGCTAGCAAGACCAGTGGTCAAGGATGATGGGAACTATAGTCCGAAAACAGCTGGAGACCAAAGGTTGGGAAACACTGGTGATCCTTTGTATATCTACTTTGCTTGTTTCCTATTGCGAACTGCAACGTTGAGAATTGCCTGCTACAGGGCAGGCCACAATTAAGAGCTGATAGGTTGCATTCAGTTTTATGACTCGCCAGTTGTGCAGGCCTCGTTTAAGGGATAAGTGTTAATGATTCCCTCCGTTGCAATTTTTATGGGTATTTTCAAGGTATAGTCATGTGTGTATCCTAAAGATTGTCTTTTCCTGTCCTTCGTTCATTCTCCATGTTGCAGCAACCATTAATGTCAGTCTCTCTTCTGATTGTTTCATTTTAATTATTGCTTATTAAAGCAGCTTGCCAGTAAGTTGAGGTGTATTCTTGAGTAGATTGCTTCATTTTAATAGCTTATATCTTGTTAGCTGCCTAAGATAGAAGAAGGAAAGGCTTTGCTAATCTGAAGCCTTTGTCAGTTTTTATGGTTTAATTGCATTCTTCAAAATGGGTAGAAGGAAGTGTAGGCAAACAGATAAAAATATTTTGAAATTGATAGTTGAGGGGGCTGAGATGGGCAATTGTTATAGCTGTGCCTCAGTCATATCAGCCCTTTTGTAGAGGAAAAGCAAAATAATTTTAGCTTACATAGAAAACTGTATATTTCAGATGAAGGTGGATTCTTTCCCTAGCTAAACTTTCAGGAGTATTTATTCATCATTGTGATGATTTGAATAAACTTACCCACCCATCCCCATTTGGCAGTCAGATACTTGTTGAATTTGTAAGCACCGAATTATGAAGAGAGGGACAGTAACTATTAAGATTTGTAACTAAAATGATGTGTGAGTTGCTCATGAAATCCATTTTGTAAGATGCATCCGTACATGCTTAGATTTTACTTTTGAGTCAACATGAATAGGATTAAGCTGCATGCCAACCTTCAGAGTAGAACTGCATTTTTGGGGGGGGGGGCGGTATGTGAACAGAATTGTTTTAAATAGAAGTGTTTGCACTAGAGCTATTTTATGTGGACCTGTATTTCCAGCACTAAGGTAAAATTATAATTTTATTCCACCCCATCCCTCAATTTTCCCATTTGCAGGACAAAGATACAAAAACGGGAACATGTGGCTACTGTGGACTCCAGTTTAAGCAGCAGCACCATCACTGAAAATTGTCTTTATTATACTATGTTATAGTATTAAATATATATTTAAAAGACCATCGTGAGTGATATCTTTTTAAAAATAAAATAAAATCCAGTGTTCTTAGAATGGAATGCCCACAACTATACTGCAAAGTACTTTGTTCTTTCCCAGCTTTCTACATATAGCGTATATACCTTACAATGTTTTTAACAAAGGATTCTATCAAAACCACCATAAAATCATAGCATGCTTGATGGTGTTGCGTTCATGTATAATTATATAAATGCAAGATAATCTGTTTTAATTTTTACTGGATCCAAATTTTACCCAGGCATCACAGAAAAGTAAAGTATGTGTATTTGCATGCACAGATACACAATTTCTGTCTAGCAGTGGTGAGGTGACCCCTGGGGAAAGGGAAGAGAAGCAAACGAGATGATACCCATAACACTTCGAATTTGAAATGTTTCCACAGGGCCAAACAGGTAGGCCACTGCTATCATCTGAACAAGTTCATTAAGGCTGCAATCCTGACCCATTTACTTAAGCCCCATTCAGTTGGACTTCTGAGCAAACATGATTAGGATTGTGCTGTAAATTGCATATTCCAGATTCTTAAGCTTTTGTTCGTCTTGTGATGCCCCTAGCGGTTTGAATGTAAACCAGTTAAGGTCTGCTTTAAATTTCCAACCTACACACAGCCCTTTCCTGTCGACTTCGGCACCAATGAACTCTTACTCATCTGCCACAGAAATCCTTCAGGGCATAGAGGATTCTGGGGTACATTATAGGTTCACACCCAGTTTTCTTAAGACACCCAGTCAGGCTTAGCATATATACAACAATCCCCTATGGCTCTTTTTCAGGAGATCTGTTTACCGTCTTATTGAATAACTATTAATGTTCTTTTGGTGTGTAGGAACAGACTTTGAAAACCATTGTACTAGTGAGTATAGTATACAAATATTTTAAAAAAGCAGTGTTGGCATATTGGTAACTTTGTGTTTGCGGGGGGAGATATTGGTCATAACCTTCCTCTAGAAGACTTGTTGCAAACAGTTATTGTCCATGCTCTGCTTCTCTCTGCTTTGAGGCATAGGGGATTTTAAATATTTTATAGAATTAGATTTTTTAGAGTACTTTACAGCATTCTTGATTAGCATTGCTGCTCTCTACAATATAACAGAAATAAGAATTTTACCACACCGATCCAAAATCTTACTATTTAAGTTGCATGGTTACAGCATCTGCAATCTAGGAATGATACATGCAGTCACACAGCAACCAATGTTCAGTTTAGCTTCTTGCGGTATATGTGTCGGGGGGAGCTGGCTTTGCATAAACGAGAGAAGTACCATTGTTAGTGGGAAAGGAATTCCCCCAGCAACACAACACTTGGGAGTAAATTCCTCCATCTTAGTACAATTAGTAAATCGTAATAAGGACCTCAGTTCAGATTTTGCATTGCAGTGTGTTCTGAATAGTCCTTCCCTTGTTACAAACATATTGGCAATATACATACCAAGTTTCACTGTTAACAACTTAGTGCTCAGGGGAGATAATATACTAGGGTGTGCCTTACATATTTCCTCTGCCTCTTGGGATCATGTGCAGTGAATGTGTATTTAAACTTGGAACTGTAGATTTGTGTCCTGTACATGCATGCATGCAACATTACATTTAGATGCTTCAGTGCTCAAAGTTGGTATACAGTGGTACCTCAGTCAAAATAAAAAAAATCCTTCCTGTAGCACCTTAAAGACCAACTAAGTTAGTTCTTGGTATAAGATATCTGAAGAAGTGTGCATGCACACGAAAGCTTATACCAAGAACTAACTTAGTTGGTCTTTAAGGTGCTACAGGAAGGAATTTTTTTATTTTGACTATGGCAGACCAACACGGCTACCTATCTGTAAGTGGTACCTCAGGTTAAGTACTTAATTCGTTCTGGAGGTTTGTTCTTAACCTGAAGCACCACTTTAGCTAGTGGGGCCTCCTGCCGTCGCGCCGCTGCTGCACAATTTCTGTTCTCATCCTGAAGCAAAGTTCTTAACCCAAGGTGGTAATTCTGGGTTAGCAGTCTGTAACCTGAAGCGTATGTAAGCCGAGGTACCACTGTATTATGTTACCAAAAAATACGTAGTGAGAAAGAATGCGGAATAGACAAGTTCAGCTAAAAGGCTGGACTCTGGTAGCCTGTGACTATAAGCAAGAAAGTGTGTGTGTAAACTGAGGGCTCTTCACTTAGCCAACATAAGGGTAAGTGATGCTAGTTGTGATAGAGTTGTGAATATGGGGAACCAGTTGTCTCTAGTGGCCACCTAGAATCATGGAATTGTAGAACTGGAAGTCCAACCCCCTGAAATGCAGGAATCTCAAAGCATCCATGACAGATAGCCATCCAATGTCTGCTTTAAAAACAGTCTACAAAGCTTGGAGCTGATTTTACGGCGACGCCTTACCTTGTGCATCTTTTGTCATTCGATTATAATGTATGAGGCTGCCTTTTAAATAAAATTTTGGAAACTTTGGTTTGTCCAAAATGGGGTTGGCAGGGTGTTAACAATTGGAACATATCATTTTTGATATTGCATCATCTATAGTCGTTAGCAGTTTGGAATCAATTCCAAGTGCTGGCTATGATTTTGGAAGCCTCGGATAGTGAAGGACCAATTTTTTAAAACTGCGCATTTTAAAAACAAACATCTCTCATCCACTAGATTCCGATGCGAAATACAGCTAAGCCAAGCTATTTAACTGGCTTTTGCTCTTGCCGGAAAAACCCTCCATTTTCAGTATGCTTTCCGAGTGCTCCCTGGAAATGCTCTGTTTCCTCCTCTTACGTTCTGTACAAAGCCACCAAGGGCAGGTGTTTTGCAGCTTTGGAGAACTGTGCCATCCCTGAAGTAGCCCACCACCTGGTTTTCCATCACCTTAGGCAAACTGGCTTTGGGGGCATTTGCACAGTTCTTGGGGAAAATGCTCAAAAAACCTCTCAAGACGTTTGCTTATCTGTTCAGTGAGAAGGTTCTGATAGATTTCGTTCTTACTATGCAGACTTTTGACACAAACATTGGCTCAGGACTGAATGGAAGCGGTTCTGTTCATAGCAAGGTTGATGCTAATAATTCTGCAGCAAGCTGTTTATGCATTTCTTAGCCAGGAGTGGCACCTGTATCATTAAGCTTGTTGCTTTTCCACAAGTAGGACATTTCCAACTCGAGACAGGTAACTATTAAGGGCGTCTTTTAATTAGCAAATGACAGTTTTCAGGCGGTTCTATGGCAGATGAATTACAGATGAGATGCTTGCCACCATTAAGGTTAACTATGGCTAAGTCTCATTCAATGCAGTGGTAGAAGTGAGTTACAATGATTATTTAGGCAGAGCCATCTATATACATGGCCTTTGCAAAGAACTAACTTAAGGTTACCAGATTTTTTTCAATGAGTCGGGACACTTTTCAATTTCAGTGGATTTTGTATGGGGACTGATTTGTAAATCCGGGGACTGTCCCCAGGAAACAGGGACGTCTGGTAACCTTGGACTAACTCCAGTTCCATTGTGTTCAATGCAACTTTGTCACAGCGACTACACTTTTGTGCCACAGCTGCTTAAGTGAGTAGGGACTTCGTTTGCCAACACAGACACAATTCTTTCACTGTGCCTTATTTTCACTCGCTTCAAAGCTGGCTTAGGGAAGGAAAAGATGACCAGTGTACTGGCTATATATTAAATCAATCTTCTTGTCGGCAATGGAGTGCGCCTCCAAAGGTGAAGTCAAACAGCACTTAAGTGATCCTGGGATGCAAGCTTAGGCAATGTCACTAGCTTGATGGCAGGAGTTGCTGGAAGGTGGCACCCATCCAAGGTGGTGTTCCAACCATCTTAGGGACTCCATTCCAGATTTGTGTAGGGTTTACTCCTTAGCCTTTCCTTCTCCCAAAGTTATCCCACAAGGCAGCGGAGTTTTAGGATCACAGTTTTCCTTCTCCTAGATGGGCTTCCTCTCCAGGTGGATAAGCCCCATCTGCCCCTCACTTCCCTCCACGTGCAGAGACTCTCTTCTTGAATGTTGGATCCTCTATTGGTCTTGTCCTCTCAATCTGCCAGAGCCTGTCTTTGCGAGCAGAGGAAGTCCCTAACTCACTAAGGTTTTGAGACCCATTGGTTACCTTCACCTGGTTTAGTCAGCCAGTCGAAGCCGTGGTGTAGTTGCTGTTGCATTCTGATAGCTTCTAGGAGCCACAGCTGAGAGCTGAGTGCAGGGTCGATCCCAAAGGTGGAGAAACTGTTAGATTTCTATTATGCCACTGTGCAGTTTTTGGGAGTCACAAGACTCTGTTAACATTCCAGACTGTTGGAAGTCTCACAGGAGACGGGTGTTTATGTTCCTGGTTTCCTGTTCCTGTTGTTTCTCTGTCTCTCACAGAGAGCAGACTCATATTCTTTTCTGTCCTGCGTAGTTAGAAATAAACGTAGCAATGAAGCACACCTTTCTGGCTCTTCTGCTGCTGTTTGGGTACTCTGCGTAATAGAAGCGTGCCTGAAGCCTCATTAAAGGCGTAGGTCGTTAATCACCGTCGGAGCAGAGGTCGATGGATTCCGAAGATACGAAGAGGAGGAGAGCCATTACAGCTCAGTCGTACGGAAGCTCTGACAGAAACTACCTCAGAAGGAGCATCTCGTGTCCCCCACCAGATGTACTATCCCCTAGCAGCCCCTGCACCCCAAAAATCAATTAGCTTCACAATAATCTCAGTATTAGGTTTTCATAGTAGTAAAGCCTTTAGAGGAAATCTCTGCTCAGTGGAGGATTTGTGTGTGTGTTTTTTTTTAATTCCCTGAAGCAAATCACTAGGGAAACATATCTCATAATGGGTCCCAAAGGGATCTCCTTTCCTGATTTTTCTCCCTCTCTACAGGAATTATTGCTCAACTCTGACAAGTGGGAAATGGCTAGTTCTGCCACTGCCGCTGCTTATCTCTCTCCTAGAGGGCACCCTAGTTCTAAAAACAACCGAATATTCACCTGCCACTATTGCAGCACAGCTTTAGTTGTACAATCACAACTCTACTTGTGAAGGTGGTTGGAGGATGGGTGGCGGCTAATGGATTGAGGTTGAATCCTGTCAAGACAGAAGTACTGTTCTTGGGGGACAGGGAGGGGGCTGGTGTGGAGGACTCTCTGGTCCTGAATGGGGTAACTGTGCCCCTGAAGGATGTGGTGTGCAGCCTGGGAGTCATTTTGGACTCACAGCTGTCCATGGAAGCGCAGGTCAATTCTGTATCCAGGGCAGCTGTCTACCAGCTCCATCTGGTACGCAGGCTGAGACCCTACCTGCCTGCGGACTGTCTTGCCATAGTGGTGCATGCTCTAGTAATCTCCTGCTTGGACTACTTCAATGCGCTCTATATGGGGCTACCTTTGAAGATGACCTGGAAACTACAACTAATCCAGAATGCGGCAGCTAGACTGGTGACTGGGAGTGGCCGCCAGGACCACATAACACTGGTCCTGAGAGATCAGCATTGGCTTCCAGTGCGTTTCCGAGCACAATTCATGGTGTTGGTGCTGACCTTTAAAGCCCTAAACTGCCTTGGTCCTGTATACCTGAAGGAGCGTCTCCACCCCCATTGTTCAGTCTGGACACTGAGGTCCAGTGCTGAGGGCTTTCTGGCGGTTCCCTCATTGCGAGAAGTGAGGTTACAGGGAACCAGGCAGAGGGCCTTCTTGGTAGTGGTGCCCGCCCCATGGAATGCCCTCCCATCAGATGTTGAAGAGATAAACAACTACCTGACATTTAGAAGATATCTGAAGGCAGACCTGTTTAGGGAAGTTTTTAATGAGTGATGTTTTATTGTATTTTAATCTTTGTTGGAAGCCGCCCAGAGTGGCTGGGGAAACCCAGCCAGATGGGCGGGGTACAAATAATAAATTATTATTGATGTTGTTGTTTTATTATTATTTACTTCTGTGTGGCTTTTCATTGACTGGGGGGGGGCAGGGCATAAAGCCATTGGACACTATGACTCAAAATGCAAATACAGCACTATGGAAAACACCAATCCTGGTAATCTCATGTGCCACTTACGCTGCAGAAGAGACAACTTCATGCTAGAAGATGAGCCTGGCAAATAATTTTGCCAAGTTTGACTTCACTTGCCAAGTTATAAACGTAAGTGCTCTTATCCTTAACATTCCTAACTTGAAATGACCAAACTATACATTTATGTTAGTAGCACATCACATTATACTAAGTTCAAAATACAATTTATTTTAACATTCTAGAGAACTCGGAAGTGGCCTGATGCCGTTAGTTTAGGAGCCTTCGAAACTGTCTTTTCACAAGCGCATAGAGTGTAGACTGACTTGTGCAGGGCTGATGGAAGTCATTGTGGCAGGAGTGGCTATCCTGTGGCCTTGCAGGTGTTTGAGTCAATCTCCCATCAGCTCCAACCAGTGATCAGGAAATGGGATTATAGAAGCTCCAGTCCGACAACATCAGAAGGTTAGGCACTCCTGTTATATGGAGCTTGAGATAGAAAATTCAAGCAGTGCTTTCACCTTTTGGTAATTAACATGGGGGCGCTATCCACTGGAAAGTCTTTAAAATTCAGGAGCGTTGTATGAGATGTAGTATATATGTCCAGCTTCCCTTTATTTCAAATAAAGATTTCTACTTCTTCTTCCTCTTCTTCTTCTTCTTCATCATCTCCTCCTACTCTTCTTCTTCATCTCCTCCTCCTCTTCTCCTTCTCCTTCTCCTCCTCTTCTTCTTCCTCTTCTTTTTCTTCTTCTTCATCATCATCTCCTCCTCTTCTTCCTCATCTCCTCCTCCTCCTCCTCCTCTTCTATTTATTAGTTGCTTCCCCCCAAAATGAACTCAAAGCGCCTTGAAAAAATTAACAATAAAAACAGCCTAAAATACACAAATAAGATATATAAACAGACACCCCCCCAAAAAAAAACCAGGTCTAAAGGTTTGCATTGGTAAGAATGTTTTTGCCTGGTAAGCTGTGGTCCTGTTGCTTGGAGGGGTTGGGCACACTCAGCTTCATCTGCAATAGGTCAGGTGCTTAACTCCTCTCCCCACCCCCCTGCCCAAATTGGTAAGGGGTCTACCTGAGATGTTGGTACCTTGGTAGGTGCCTGAGCATTTTGACCAGATTGTAAGGAGAGTAGAAGATCTGAGCTCGCCAGTGAGAAGAGGGATCCTTTTCTCGGTGGTGTACCCACTCCAAACAACCATTCCTCACTGGAGAAGCAGGCGGTGTGCTGGACCTTTGCCTGCGATGCTAGCACATTTCCAACTTGAGTACTGTATATTAAGCAGCAGTACTTAAATGGAGTAAGACGATGTGGAGGAGCGGAGAGACCACAGAGGGAGAGATGCATTAACCATGGATTCTTCAAACACCTACGTGGACTGCTTGGCACCATAATTTGGGCACCGATGGCTATTGGGAGTTGGCAGTTTTGCACTCCTGCTAACAAGCTTGTAGGAGAAGGGAAGTGGAAAAGGGGGTGGCATGTGGGATAAGAAAGAGATTTCATGGGGGAAATGTTGGCAGATGACATCTAGCATCAACCATTGTGCAACCTCCCAGGAATAACATGTTTGAGTAGATGAGAGAGTTCTCATGGTGGAATAAATTACTTCCACCAAGAAAACTGCAGATAGGGTAGGATGCCTCTGGAGTGCAAGTGATTGAACCTCTCAAAAACTTTACATGGTGGAACTAACCAAGCAAAGAACTTTTCTGTTGAGGAAGTGGTCGTCCAACCCCCCAAAGCTACTGTGAACCTAGGATAAAGCAATGTGATTGCTGTCTGGTACACTTAGATGTTCATGACTACAAGCACAATGGACATATCATCTTGAGCAATTAAGTTCATAACTTTGGTGCAATGAGCAACTTCCCAAAGATGACGGACTCAAGTGATGACAGATAGCTAGAGCATTCATATTTGATAGGACCTCTTTAGTCATGCTAAACTGAGTTTGATTCCTGAGAGGCTAATCTCAGTGTAACGGTACTAATTTATTAGACATGGTTAGATTTACAATTTCATATTTTTTTGTGCCATTATAAGAAACGATAAGGTTTAAACTAATTACATTCCATTGACTCATATTCTCTCCCCCTCTCCACCCCCTTAGAAACCCTGTAAAATTAAAAAAGGGAGTGACAGACACTTTTTGAGCAATTTAATTTTTGTCGAGTTGATGAGATTTTAAAATTGTCATGTCACATGAGAGATGGCCGACAACACTGAGTTCATTCCTCCCTGAGCTGTGGCTCCAGGATAGATGCAACCCTAAAATGGGTCTTAGCAAACTTATTCTCAACTGAGTTTGCTTGCTTGTAATTTCCAAGGTAGTGTATTTTATTAATCATATGAAATATGGATTCCCCTCTCCCCTGAGAAATGTAGCTTCTCAAGTTAGGAAGCTGCGTGAAAGCTTATTTTTAGTACTTAACTGATGATTAAAACATCCTTAGGCAATAAAGTAATCCGGATAAGATTCGCTAGAGATTCAGCAATGTATCAATGACATTGGCAAAGAGATTTTCCCTGGGTTTCATGAGTCAAAAAAGTCAAAAAAGAAATGCAGCACAGATTTTATATTTAGAATTAATATGTCTGACAACATCAAAAAACGAAGATCATGGCCACTGGTCCCATCACCTCCTGGCAAATAGAAGGGGAAGAAATGGAGGCAGTGAGAGATTTTACTTTCTTGGGCTCCATGATCACTGCAGATGGTGACAGCAGTCACAAAGTTAAAAGATGCCTCCTTCTTGGGAGAAAAGCAATGACAAACCTAGACAGCATCTTAAAAAGGAGAGACATCACCTTGCCAACAAAGGTCCGTATATTTAAAGCTATGGTTTTCCCAGTAGTGATGTATGGAAGTGAGAGCTGGACCATAAAGAAGGCTGATCGCCGAAGAATTGATGCTTTTGAATTATGGTGCTGGAGGAGACTCTTGAAAGTCCCATGGACTGCAAGAAGATCAAACCTCTCCATTCTTAAGGAAATCAGCCCTGAGTGCTCACTAGAAGGACACATCATGAAGCTGAGGCTCCAATACTTTGGCCGCCTTATGAGAAGAGAAGACTCCCTGGAAAAGACCCTGATGCTGGGAAAGATGGAGGGCACAAGGAGAAGGGGACGACAGAGGACGAGATGGTTGGATAGTGTTCTCAAAGCTACAAACATGAGTCTGACCAAACTGCGGGAGGCAGTGGAAGACAGGAGTGCCTGGCGTGCTTTGGTCCATGGGGTCACAAAGAGTCGGACACGACTAAATGACTTAACAACAACAACAACAAAGTGTGATGACCACCAATTGATGGGAATGTGTATTGAAGGAAGAGTGGCCACGAAAATGGATTGCAGAGTATCATCTCTGCCCTCGGTGTAGCTGCTTGCCAGCCTGACTGATCACTTCCCTCTCCATTTGCCTGCCTGCTGCCAGTCTGTATGATTGTTCCAGCTTCTCTGCTGACCCTTTTGGGTGATATTCTCGGCTCAGAGACTAGCCTGCAATTGGCCCGGCTGCCCTATTGACTCTTGTGTGGGTCTGTGCAATAACTCCAAACAACTTCTGTCTCCCACCTTGCTGAGACTTGTGCTCTCAGCTCCCCAGATGCCTGGCTGCAATCACCAGGTCTCTGCCTGAAGTGTTAAGGTTTGGGCCTAAGGAACACAGCTCTCCAGAAGGAGGAAAATCTCAGGGTGAGGGGCAAAAAACAAAGAAGGCTAGTCTATTTCCTCCTAGGTGTATTCCCATGTCTATCAAGGGTCAGGTATCATCAGGATCTGTCCCCTGACATAAGAACGTAGATGTGATCCAGTTGGAGTCTTTGAAAGACCCGCCTAGTCCAGCAGCGTCTCCCAACATACAACAACAACAACAACAACAACAACAACAACAACAATAGGCAGCAAGTTATTGTTAGCTGATTTATCTTGCCCAAGGCAACAAAAACAACAACAAAACCCCCCACATAGATTAATTAAAACCAAAGGGTTTTAATCAATGAATAAAGTGAAAGGAAATGAATGAAGATTCTACATCAAATGGTTTTGCTTTTGGAAAAAGCTGGGGAAAGCCTCATTTCAACCTTTCGTTCTTGAAGTGTCCATATTCAGAGAAGTATTGTCCCTGCAGCGCAGGACAGGTCGAGACCATTGCTCACGCCTTGCTCTACTGTCCATTTTATGCAGTAACCTGCGACAAATGTTTGAGCCTCATGCTGAAGGAGAGGTTAAATTGTTCTGCCTCCTGCAGGGTTTCCTTTTTACTGAATAGCTGCAGGCATTGATAGCACGGAGAAAGTAGCAGAATATCTGAGCGACGCCATGAAATCACGTCACCCTCAGACTTGAGCGGTATTTTTTTGGAACCTTATTAGGCCTGTGTGGTTTTGTTTCGCGGTGTCTCCTCCTGTGAACAGATGCCAGTTCTGTGTTTCCATTCGTCTTCTCTGTATGCCAATAAAGCTTGATTGACAGATTGATTGATTGATTGGAACCTTTTGTGTATGTTGGGGATGCCAATTCCTATCAGCCTGAGCCAGAAGGCATAGCAGTCAGGGATGATGGCATATGTAGTTCACCAACATCTGGACAGCTGAGGATGCTCCACCCCTAGTTGATGTGAATTGATGACTGCTGTGATAGGAATTTTATGGTGTTAGATATATGGTAATGTTCATAAGTGTACCAACCAAGCACATACATAGATCAGCACAGGAAGGCCAACCTGGAACCATTTTGATTCCTAAACTGACCAAATCTTTTCTCTGCAAGGTCAAAATGGAAAAGCCTCCCCACTGTCTTTTCCTTCACAAATCCTGTCTTAAGGGTATGTCTGTGTTTGAATAAGGTGTGAGCCTGTGACATGGCCCAGGAATTAAGTATTTATAATTACAAAAGACTAGCCAGGCTACCCAGGAAATCCATTCAAGTAACCTGCCAGACAGGAGATAAACAACAACAGGAGAAAAACAATATTAAAATTTCTGTTTTAGACCGCCTTTTCTGTGATGTAGGAGTGATGTATCTGAGGGGTGGTCTTAGGTTACACCCCTTCTGTGATGTACATATGATGTTTCTGGGGGTGGTCTTGATCTACAGGGTGGCAATTTCAAAAGTCTTTATAAGGCCTTGCACACCATTTTTCTAGGTCCCTCCTCTCTCCTGCAGGTGAGGGGAGCACCCTGTTGCAACAGATCAATAAAGGCCAAGCCTACAGGCTGCTGTTTTGCTCCAAGTAATCCTGGTTGGTGTCTTTGTTTTTTTGTCCAAGGGAGCCCTCAGATTTTTCCGTTAACAGTGCATATATCAATATATATATCTCCACCCCTCTTGTTTGTCTTCTTTTTTGCTTTTGGTGTGGAAGTTTCTTATTACCTGCAGATAGGCAAACATTCCTCTTTGTCTGAGTTGCAGCGGGTCTTTGGGTTTGTCACTAGCAGGCCTCTTAGCTTGCTGATCCCCACTCATTAAAGTGGTAGCTTATCCTCCTTCAAATGTCTCTGCACATTGTCACCGACACTTATTTGTTCTCCGGCCATCAAAGTGTATTAAAATTAACCGCAGTCATCACATGAGAAGACAATAGCCATACTTAGACACAGAGATAGTTACACACCCTGAGCAGGAAACTTGCAATCAAACTCAAACGAAAGGTCACATTTGCAATAAGTAAAGGAGAAAGTGAGTAATTGGTTAGGGGATCGGCTAATACCTTGAAAAGCAATCTGATGGGCTTGAAACCTTTTAGTTCAGGTAATTAAAATGAAATTCCGTTATGGCCTTCAAAAAGTAAAGGAACGGAGTGTATATTGTAAAATACTAATCTAAAAGGGAACGAAAGTCGGGAGCTTCTATTGTTTTAATTTTCTCTGGAATAAACTGTCAAATGAAATAAGTGCGGCCTTACATTTAAGGAAGCAGAAAGCTCAGGAATTCAGATAATTAAGGACTAGTTTTTAAGTAGAAGGGGGGGGGGTGTTCAATTTGTATAAATTGATTGTAAGGATTTGCTCACCCAGCAAGATCTTTGGGGAAGGAAAGAAACTGAGTTAATTGCAAGGGTCCCTAAATTTCATTTTCAGTTTTTATTGTTTGTACATACACGCACATATGCACACACAACATTTTATTTGTTGGGCAGAATAAATTGGGAAATTCTGTGCAACCACCACTGAACAGCGCCCATTCAATTTAATGGTGCTTGCATAGCAAAACTTGCAGGTGAATTATGCCCATTAGTTGCAACATTTAGTTTTGGCATAATATAAAATAAAACAAAGGAAAATACAAATAACTTTCTCCTCCATAAACAACAAAGAGTTATGTAGCATCTTAAAGAATTATCAAATTTATTGTGGCATAAGCTTTCATGGGGGGACGCGGGTGGTGCTGTGGGTAAAACCTCAGTGCCTAGGACTTGCTGATCGTAAGGTCGGCGGTTCGAATCCCCGCGGCGGGGTGAGCTCCCGTCGTTCGGTCCCAGCTCCTGCCCACCTAGCAGTTCGAAAGCACCCCTAATTGCAAGTAGATAAATAGGTACCGCTTTATAGCGGGAAGGTAAACAGCATTTCCGTGTGCGGCACTGGTGCTGGCTCGCCAGTGCAGCTTCGTCATGCTGGCCACGTGACCCGGAAGTGTCTTCGGACGGCGCCGGCTCCCAGCCTCTTGAGTGAGATGAGCGCACAACCCTAGAGTTGGTCACGACTGGCCCGTATGGGCAGGGGTACCTTTACCTTTAAGCTTTCATGGACTAGAGTTCAATTCATCGGAAGCCTTGGTTGATAGGGAGAAATAACTAGGCAACTAGTTCTGCTCACTTGTGTGTTGAATTTTTCAACTTTTAAATTCCAAAAATGAGGAGTGCTAAGAAGTTGTAACATGACTGGCGAATTCAAAAGGATAGTTTGGTTAAGTTGACAGAATATGCACGACTTGCAGACTTAACATATAAGAATAAGAGAACAAGAAGAACATACGTTTAAAAAGTCTGGAAAACGTTTATCTAATATATGGAAAATAATTGTGTACAGTTGAAAACACTGGCAGCATTAAAATGAATTCAGCATTAAAGTTTTGCTGATTGCAATAATGGAAAACCGATTGGTATAGTTTTTGTAAAGTATGCAGGGATTTAAGATATGTAAAATGAACCATTGAAAGAGAAGAAAGGAAGTCATTGATATCTTAAGGATGTAAAATGTTTATTTGAAATTGTGAAACAGAAAATTTAATGAAAATTATATTCTAAAAAAATACAAAAGATAGTTTGGTTAAATTACTATGATTTACTTTTGCATGTTAAGTTACAGCTAAATGCAAAATTGCATGGAAATCATTTAAAATGATTGCCAAGTACTTGCAGTTAATGTTAGCTATTAATATCATTTGTTATTTTTATTATTTAGCATTACCTGAAATTTTCAGAAGGTAAGACGGAAATAATTTGGTTTTCTGAAAGCAGTTCATGTGCTTCTTCATTAAATGTAGACTTCCTAAGCTAACTAAATGTTGTCCAATCACAGCAATAGCTGCAGATTTGAATTCCTCACACCCCAAAATGTAATTTTAAGGCCCCCTCACTGAAGAAATTTCCAAAACTAAGTCCCCCCCCCTAAAATGGCATGCCCTAATACCCCATTGACTTTTTTGTGTGAAGGCCACTTTTAAAATTAAGGGATGTTGCAAAAGCAGTTTGTAATTTATCTTTCAAAAAAACAAAGAAACGGGGGGCAGGAGGGGAGAGTCACAATTCTTGCTGAGTGTACCTGAGACATTGGACATGCCTCTGCTTTTTGGCTCTCCTTCATAATTTTGGAAAGTTAACTTGTCCCAGGTAGCCCATTCCCTGGTTTATGGTCCTTCCGTCTTATAGATAAATTAGATGAAATTCTGAAATTAATTAAAATCCTATGTAACACAACCTATATTGTTCGCTTAATAATGAGATAACGCTTCCTTTGCGATAAGTTTCGCTACACATTTTATTCTGCTTCTTCTTCTCTCTTTTTTTGGACAAAGTAATTTTCAGTCTTGAATCTCACTTGGGGTGGGGGGGTGGGGTTGTTGCTGGAAGCCCTGAGGCAGCTGTGGAGGGAATTGCTGGAGAGTCAACACCACCAAATAAAATGCATGCATACTTTTTTCCACATTAAAATGTACATTTTATCATAATAACTAATTATTCTTATTGCTTTACTGCATATTATTACTTGCACTGGACCATAAAACCTAGACTAATAACACTAATTTGTCTTACATTATAGATTGCTCTATTAACTTTAACAAATCGGTTCACCACAGGCACTGATTGATAGGTACATTGTTCCCAGACTCATTTCCTTCCTTATAAACAATTATCCACACCGAATATTGTCTCTCTCTCTCTTTCCATTTTACATTGGCGAAGCAGGGCTCTGCACCTAATTCCTAAAAATTTACACTGACATACATGCTTGCACTGCCTATGGAACATCATGTTGTGTGGCTATGTGCTGGTGTCACTGTAAGAATGCCCCTAAGCACCCATTTGCTCTGACAGAACAGCTTGGGGTGAAACTATTTGTCTCAGTCTAGAGCATGGGTAGGCAAACTAAGGCCCGGGGGCCAGATCCGGCCCAATCACCTTCTCAATCCGGTCCACGGACGGTCCAGGAATCAGCATGTTTTTACATGAGAAGAATGTGTCCTTTTATTTAAAATGCATCTCTGGGTTATTTGTGGGGCATAGGAATTCGTTCATTCCCCCCCCCCCAAAAAATAGTCCAGCTCCCCACAAGGTCTGAGGGACAGTGGACCGGCCCCCTGCTGAAAAAGTTTGCTGACCCCTGGTCTAGAGCTTGTTCCTACAATCACCAGAACCATATAGTCAAGCTTTTCCAGGCAGGACTGTACCACTTCAGACAACACTTCAGACTCTTCAGACAACAGGTATGTATGGGGTGGTTGTGTGTTCAAATGGTTTACTGAGGAAAACCCCCAACTTTCCTATGTGCAAAAAACTAACACGACAGGAAGAGGGATCCAGCCAAATCTTTTCCTAACAGGCTATTTTTCTATGCAGAGGGATTTCATTCAAATTCAGCCTCCCCCCTTTAGCCTCTGTGGAAGTGATACAGTCCGTTGTGGGGCAGCGAATGAACACTTGATTCTGTTGATAGTATAAACTGCCCCCAAAGCATTATTCTATTACCCCCCCCCAAACCCCAGAAGGGCCTTAATGGCTTTTTCTGGTTTCCCATGCAATTCCATGAAATACAGTGGTACCTCAGGTTAAGTACTTAATTCGTTCCGGAGGTCCGTTCTTAACCTGAAACTGTTCTTAACCTGAAGCACCACTTTATCTAATGGGGCCTCCTGCTGCCGCCGCGCCGCCGGAGCACAATTTCTGTTCTCATCCTGAAGCAAAGTTCTTAACCCGAGATACTATTTATGGGTTAGCGGAGTCTATAACTTGAAGCGTATGTAACCAGAGGTACCACTGTACAGTTGCTTAGCAGTGCAATCCCATATATGTTTACTCAGAAGTCAGCCAATCAAGTTCAAACTCCTTCAAATTAGAGGACTGTCCTCTGTAGAAGGAGGAACCTCTTTGCCCCCCTAACAGAATCAATGATCCCGGCGGTCAGCTGGTCCACTTCTCTTGCTCCATTTGTGGGTTTCGTCTTCACTTACGGACGTTGTCCCTCAGTAGTTTATATTTCCAGAATGTGCTATTTGGTGAGGAGTTTGGGGGAGGCAGCAAGAGGCTTCATTGCACGGTGCGGTTGTCGGGATTCAAGCCTGCCTTCAGGAGAAACTGGCCACTCTCCAGGCACCCGGCTTGAATCACCAGTTGACCTCCCTGTCTGCATTCCCAGCAGGATCCAGGCAAGGTCGCGATCGGCGATCCTCCCCAACGTGAGGAGAACACACCACTCTTTCCTGCCCCCCAGGGGCAGGGGAAAGAGATAGTCAGAAACGTATTTACATGCCTTTATTTCTGTCTTTGCAGCGTTACAGAGAAACACGTCTGCTCTCTTCAAACTCCAACAGCAGAGAGACTAACTCCACCCATACTTCCTGTACAGCTCATATTACACTGTGAGCTAATTCCGGTGCTTTGCACTGTGAAAAGACTGTCCCTCTGTTTCCCACGGAACAGTCCAACATTCCCATTATGTTTTGCTTCCAAGCTAGCAGCAGCTCGCGGCCGCATTGCTTCTATATCGTAACAGCGGTCATGTAGCATCCATCTCCATCTCTGCAATGCACAGCTGTGTCTTCTTGAAATCCGATGCAGAGTTGCTGTGAAAAGTTCCCTCTCTCTTATGGGTAGTAAGTAAGTACCAGTGTAAGGAAACCTTCTGCTGGGAACCTCCCTGTTGTCTCTGGTACTTGATGAAGCACCTGTTTGGGTGGCAGGTGTCTGGGAACTACCCAGGTTTGTCATGCTCACTGAACATGCCCCATGCGCGTACCAGTGTGCCTGATGAGCATAATGTGCTAATTATGTTGATCAGGTCTCACGAGGTGGAGAGGAGTATTGCGGCTTCACAAATGACCAGTCCCCTTTCCCCTGATTTTTTTTTTCTGCTGCAAACTGCACAGTATTTTGTTAAGCCAGCATGGAGAGCCCTCTAGTCTAGCCATATCTGGGGCATGGGAAACAGATGCCACGAAGGACTGGACATGCAAACGTAATGTCCGTTTCAGCATCTCCCATTCTAGTGCCTTGCAGAGGATGCCTTGGGCTACAGCTCTCATCATCAGCCTCACCTAGCCCCCGTCAGGGATGATGGGAGTTGTAGTCCAAAACATATGGAGGGCGGCAAGTTGGGGAAGTCTTCAGGGCAGATATGTATCCTCTCCTAGATGTCTTAGGCTTGAATTCACTCTGTGAATTGGGGCATTCACATGTCGCTGCCTAACCATCAGCTGTCATGAGTGTAAGGCAGGGGTGGGGAACCTGTGACCTCCCAGATGTGATTGAGCTACACCTCCCATCATCCTTAACCCCTGGCAACACTGGTTGGGGTTGATGGGAGTTGGAATTCAACACCATCTGGCAAGCCTCAAGTTCTCCATCCCAGATGTAAGATGTGAGTGGAGAAACTCTTTGTATGGTGGCTCTATGATGTCAAGGGTGGGGAAATTGTAGCTGTCCAGATGTTACGGGCTCCAGCTCCTACCAGCAATAGCCATCATGGCAAAATGGCCAGGGAAGATGGAGGTTGTAGTCAAGCAACAGCTGGAAAGTCCCAGTTTCTCCATCCCTGCTGTATAGGTAGGGAGAGATGGGAAACTCAGCGCCAGATGCAAATCCCCAAAGCGAAAACAGTTTTCTGTAAACCAGGTCTCATTTTTGGACCGTGGAGAAGGATCGGGAAGACCAGGGTGATAAAAGATGCATGAGAACTCATGTAGCTACACACATTTAGACTTAATTTCAGTTTGTGATTAGCATGAAGTAGGTTTCGAGGACTGATTTGCAGGAAGAAATGGAAATGCTCAATTTACGTGGGCTAAGAAGGAGTCTCATCCCAGGGGGAATCAAGCGGGGGAGGGGGGATGCAATTTAAGTGGTTAGGTAATCTAAATCTGAAATGCACCCATTTTCTTCTGTTAGACCTCGAGATAAAGCTGATGCACAAAACTGATCCATGGAAAGGAAAGGTTAGACTATTTCTATGTTTTAAAGGGGCCCATCACCATTGTGGAGAAAACATTTTTATTTTTTTTGGTGTTCATTTTCTGTGTTCAGGATTGAGCTGTCAAATTACTCATTTAAATGCCAAAACCAGAGACTGCTGAGTTTTCTGCATGCAATTTGTGATTCTGAGCGGAAGCCTCCTTGAACCAGAGGCTCTCGCATCTATAATTAAAAGGGAAGCGGGTTTGTTGGAAAGACCTATTTTCCGAAGATATAAACATCTTACATTATTTTTCTGGACACACACATTCTTTCTGTTAGAAAAACTATGGGGCTTATGAAGTTGTTGTTTTTTTGCTGTGATTTTATACACAATGGAAGGGTGAGGAAAAGGTCAGTAATAACTCTGCCGTTGCATTTTCGCTGGGAAGAAAAAACCCGGCGTCCTATTGATCAATAATAAAATGGAAAAAGCACAACTATTAGCTTTTAACTTGATCTTCTCTGACCTTTCCCCTGCCATGTTGGCTTTGTTCTTAAATGTTATGCCTGCTGTTTCAAAGGTTTGTCCCGTTTAGTCTTTTATTTAATTAACACATGATCTTCTTTACCAGCTCTAATGTTGAAACAAGAAATTCACTTCCATCGCCTTGTTGAACCATTGTCTGGTTCACACCCTACACTTGATAACAACTGTTACAAATTGTAAGTGTTATGAATGAATAGCTGTGCTTAAAATGGCAGTGGCGGGTGGGTCATCACAGGACGTTTACACGAAGCAGGACGTGGATGGGAAGCCCCAAAAAACCCTTTGTGCTTCGGACCACTTGTGGTTGGACCTCAATATAAAGCTGGTTATTAGGAGGCATACAAAGTTATCACAATAAATACTTTTGATGGATCCTTTATTCCAGTGGTGTCTGGTGCTCATTGAGCAGAGGGCAGGGAGACCAACAGTAGGTGGCGCCACAGCCAGTGACAGGCAGAGCCAACTGATTCTAGTTTGGGCTCCATCCTACCTGCTGAGTTCTGCAGGGTCAACACTCCCCCAAACTTCCTTTTGTGCTGTGTTTCTAGCCACAGATCCATGCTTTAAAGCTCTGTGTCCAAGTGTTGCTGTTGTCATTGTCGTCATTTTTGCCCCAGAGCAAACAGCAATCTGCAAGAAACTCAAATTTTTGTTTGTTTCGATTCAGTGTTAAAAGATGGCGGAGCTTACCTAGGCTCCCTTGAGCCCTTGGCAAGGAGTTACATGACCAGATTCCTCTGCCAAGGCTGCCAGAGGAGCCCAGCCGCCCAAAGCAGCGGAGGAGCAGCCCAGGGAGTGTGCAGATAGGTATGTGGGTTCCTGGCCACTCTGAACCAGAGCAGAGATGCTCAATTTTTGCATCACCCTGAGCCTGCATCCTTGGCCAGTGTGGTGTAGTGGTTAAGAGCGGAGGACTCGTAATCTGGGGAACCGGGTTCGCGTCTCCGCTCCTCCATGTGCAGCTGCTGGGTGACCTTGGGCTAGTCACACTTCTTTGAAGTCTCTCAGCCTCACTCACCTCACAGAGTGTTTGTTGTGGGGGAGGAAGGGAAAGGAGAATGTTAGCCGCTTTGAGACTCCTTTGGGTAGTGATAAAGCGGAATATCAAATCCAAACTCTTGGTGAGGGCCAACCTAACCATCCCCTAGGTATGCCCCTGAAGACTTCGTTTTTCCTGGGTAAAGTGGCGGTGCAAAGAGAGAGAGAGAGAGAGAGAGAGAGGGATTGAGAGTGCTCGGACATGGAGCTTTATAACATGGATGTATGCCTAGAAAGCGCAAGACAAAAGGTAAGGCTGACAAAAAATGTGCTGCCATCCTCTCCGACTGTAAGTAAGAAGGCAGGTGTTATGTACTGAAGTTCTCACTCTGGGCCAGCAGGGGGATACTGTATGCAAATAAGGGATCGAAAGTGACATTCAGTGATTGCACTCAGTGATTCAGCTCAGTGATTCAGCTCAGCTCAGAGGGTGGCCGCATCTGGCTGTGCTCTGATGTCCATCGATCCCACCCTCGTCGCCAGTGTTAAGTTGTGGGTGAACATATCACACGACACAGCGATTCTTCAAACAGCTCTTGTTTATTCAGAGGCCAGAACAGAACTGAACTGAAGGGTTCAGTCACCCTGCTCATATAGAGCTCCAGTGCAACGTAACTGTAACAATTTTCTAAAACTATCCAATCACTGAACGTCACTTTCGATCCCTTATTTGCATAACTATCTACAGTATCCCCCTGCTGGCCCAGAGTGAGAACTTCAGTACATAACAGCAGGTAGATGGGGTCTGGCTGAGGCTGGTGGGGCAGTGCACCATTTGCCCTAATAACCAGCCTCTACTCCCTTCCTTCCCAACCTTGAATATATCCAAGACCTATGGATCCTTCCCTTTCTGCCCTTGAATTTTCATTGCTCCCCTCATTGCCTCTGAAATGGTGCTCCTGTGAAGTAATCTATTCTAGAAATAAGATGAAGACATTGCGTGTCCTTGTAGGACTTGTTTTCCATGGGCAATTTTGCCTGTACCTTGGGCCACCCAGCTACCTTCATCAGAGCAACCAAAAGACATTTGCTTCCCATCTCAGTGCGACATTTGGGTGTGATTAATATCTCTAGGTCTCAGAAGGGGTGGAATTAAATATTTTCCCTCCCGGGAATTTGCATCTGCTGAGTCTTCTACGCATCATCAAAATGAGACAGTTTCATCACTGCTGAGCAAAGTCAAAGCTGAAAGAGTTATCCAAGCAATGGGGCAAATCATTTGTTTGGCAAACAAACACACAAACAAAAGCCATTGAAATTCAGCAAATTAAAATCATGCCTTTTTACATTTTGTTGTCAGCCTCAAAATTTTCAAAATTGCTGACTTTGGTTCCCCCTGCTATGAAGGGACCTACTACAACATTTATTAAATGCTATTTCACGTCAGTTGCTTACTGCCAAATGCTGGCTGCCTTGGTAAAATTTTTGGATGCCAAATCGCAGGCAACAAACATGGAACATTTATGGAATATTCAGACATCCAGGGAATATTTGCTATCTCAAAATTAACAAAAGATTATGGCTTGGATCCAAATATTTTACGAGCACAATTGCTTTCACTTGGGAAGTAGAATTTTATCTCTGTCTGCAGCATCCAAACCCTTGGGGGTGTGGGAGATTGAAATGGCTTGCCTACCACTGTGGCCACAAGGAAAGCCAACAGATGGGGACATGGAATGCTAGTGAGACCTGATAATCCAACTCCATATTTCTATTTATGGCCTGCAGACCAAATAAACCAATATAGGCTGAGAAAGTAGATTAGAAATTAAGAACAGAATCCACCTGAAATGATGCTCTTTTCAAGTTTTCTTGATTTCAACAGGAGAATTAAAGAAATGTTTCAAAGCCCCCCCCATTGAAATCAATGGTCTTAACAGTACAGTGGTACCTCGGGTTAAGTACTTAATTCGTTCCAGAGGTCCGTACTTAGCCTGAAACTGTTCTTAACCTGAAGCACCACTTTAGCTAATGGGGCCTCTTGCTGCTGCTGCACCGCCGGAGCAGGATTTCTGTTCTCATCCTGAAGCAAAGTTCTTAACCTGAAGCACTATTTCTGGGTTAGCAGAGTCTGTAACCTGAAGTGTATGTAACCTGAAGCGTATGTAACTCAAGGTACCACTGTACTTTACTTCGGTTGAATCCCAAGTAAGTAAAAGATTATTGATTGCAATACTTCGCAAAAGTATACAAAGTGAGTTTAGAGAAAAATGAATATGAACCATTCTGATGGGTTTACAGTTGGGTGATGCAGCCAAACTTAAGTATTTTTTTTCAGGACCTATTGCATTATATTCATACGTAACTCTCTCCCATTGATATTTGGTGAATCATTCTTCTTGTTTTTATGCATGCAGTGAACATGTTTGAGAAATTAGCCTAGCATCATTATGTGTGTAAAGAATGTATTAAAATGTGACTGTGTGTGTTCTTGATTTTTTAATGGCATGAATAATTGTATCTTTATTAAAATATTACAGCTGTGTCTGGCATTAAATAATCCTTTACACCTTCTCACCTTTTAGCCATAATTACATTTGTGGAGCATATCACCAGACTGTGTGTTTGGCTGAGCAATTCCCATTTTCCCTTTGTTTTTGTTTTCAGACTGAGAGACGTGGTCGGGGTTTCACAATGCCTTGAATATCAACACCATAAAATCCCTTTACCAATCGTAAATGCATAAATGCAATCATGCATACCTTTCTGAGTTATGAGGTGGTTGCACAGTTGGCAGGCTGGCTTGATGCTTTCTTGACAGGTTAGGTTAAAGGATTAAGTCTAGTCTGTCTTCACTTTGCCCTGGTTCTGACACACTCTAAAAAAAGTTACCGGCTGCCCGCGTGCTTCGCCTGACCTCTACATCTCCCTGGAGTGACAACACTTTCCTTTTTGCTCTCCAAAGGTCAAGGCAGATAACTTGTTGAGCCTCCCAGATACTGCCTTATCAGTGGCTTTTCCCTCCTGGCATCACACTTTGAAATAAATGCACAAACTACTGGAAGGAAAGAAAGGGCGAGATCCAGACAGAGTTAGGCACTTTTAAATGCCGCTGGTTTCAGCCGTTGAGAACAGAGCATGTGCTTAACGCTCTCCATGATGTGTTTAAACTGCTGACTCCAAGATAAATGGTCAGGGAAGTTCTCTGCCAAAAGCCTCTATTCCAGGTATGTCCAAAGTCTATTTTGGGGGCCTAATCGGTTCAATCCAGCCCTGTGGCAGTTTATTTCCTGGGGTAAAATCCTAAAAAAACCTCAATGTTATGTACTGAGTTGAATAGGATCCAAAAAGGAGCAGTCTGATTGGTCCTAGAACAATGGGGTCCAGAATGCAGCAGTTTGATTGGTCCTAGAACAATGCAGCAGTATGATTGGCCCGCAGGAGCCACCCAATCCAGCTCCAGGTGGAAGTGAATCCGCAACCTGATTGGCCTACAGGAGAATCCCAGAATTAGCCAATCATGTGCGACCCATTGTGTAAATAATGTATATAAAGCAGATATTTGGGGGGAACTTTCATTCCTCACTACTATGAGCTGAATAAAGAGCATGAAATCCACACTCGACTCTGAGTATATTTCACTCAACAACTTCAATCCTAAAAAAAGTTCAACAACTTTGGTCGGTCCCCATGGCCCTTCACTACATCAGATCTGGCCCTCTTTGAGAAACGTTTGGACACCATTACTCTATTCCTACTCACTCTGTGGCAGAAAGGGCTGAAGCATTCTCGGCTTGTCTTGGCTTTCAGGGGAACAGCCTCAGTGTTGCTGGAGAGCCGGACCTTGCTAGATTCAATATATGCAGTAGCCTAGCGTGGTTTGCTGGCACCCAGGGTGCGGGTGGGTGGGTGCATGCTGGGCGATGGCAGAATGTGAAGAGTGAATGGAGCCAACTGCTCCAGCCCAGCCCTTGCCGCCAGTGCTGCCAAAGCGACCCCCTCACCCCACTCGAGCCAAGCAGGGCCATGTTGTGCCACCTGCCCACCCATTCAGAGATGCTATGTGTTTTTCCCCCAGTAAGCAATTCTTTGTCCCTCTGCAGCCTCCCTGGCTGCTACCCACACATTCCGATGTGCCATGCTGTGCCCACCCATTCAGAGATGCTATGTGTTTTCCCCCCAGTAAGCAATTCTTTGTCCCTCTGCAGCCTCCCTGGCTGCTACCCACACATTCCGATGTGCAAAAGCTCCATAGGAGGAGTTGCCTCATGATGTCTTCTCCTACGCTATAATTGAGGTGTGGTCACCTGGGAAGGCTTCAGAATTTGCATCACTGGCAAGTATCCTTTCATTTCATTCTACAAACACCCGTCAGCTGCCTCCATAGTAAGGTAAGCGGATCAAAAACCTTATACCAAACCCAAGAGAATTTCACTGAAGATTTATTTCCCCTTTGATTTCTTTCCTCAGCAACTGAAGCAAAACAAACAAACTAAAAGAGGAAACCTTTTTGACACAGCACGGGTATTACTAGTGGAGTTGCATGGGCGGGGCCAATTATGCAAATCTTTCCCACCCAATTGTTGTCATTCCTACCAGCAGGGCAGTGATTGGATGGGAAAGAACCACACAGTTGGTTGGGTTGAGGTATTCGCAGACATCACAGTATTGCCACAGCATGGGGCAGCACCTTTCATGTGGCTGATGGGTTTGTGTGTGTTAAGTTGTGGGTGAACATATCAGACGACACAGCGATTCTTCAACAGCTCTTGTTTATTCACAGGCCAGAACAGAACTGAACTGAAGGGTTCAGCCAGCCTGCTTATATAGAGCTCCAGTACAACGTAACTGTAACAACTTTCTGTAACTATCCAATCACTGAATGTCCCTTTCGATCCCTTATTTACATATGTGGACCTGAGTAAAAACTATCTACAGTATCCCCCTGCTGGCCCAGGGTGAGAACTTCAGTACATAACAGTGTGAAGTGAAACCAACCCAGGACACGTTTTAACTTTCAGTCTTTTGGTCTTCAACTCCTGAGCAGTTCCCAAGCAGGTCTGAAAGTAAACAGACACAGGAACACACACTTCTCTCTCTCTCTCTCTCTCTCTCTCTCTCTCTCTCTCTCTCTCTCTCTCTCGGTACCTGGGTTTTGTTATAAGACAATTTATAGTCAAGTGAGAGCACTTCTCCGAACGCAATGCAAGTATGCTTGCAGCAGCCAAGAGAGCAGATGGCATGGGAGGTGTTGACAAGCTGGAATTCTGCGTTCCATATTCTGCCCTGAACAAAGGCAAAGATGACCTACTGACTTTTAGGATCGGGCATTTTGGTAGCCAATGTGATATTAGCCTAAACATAGTTACTTACCGATCAGACGTTAGCAAAGAGAGGCCATGTGTGGAGCTTTGGAAAGGACCCAAGGTTTCAGAAAACAATGCAATGAATGTGCATGTTTTTGTTACTGCTATAGCAACTTTGATGCTACCTGAGTAGAAAGGAGATGTTCTCAGATATCAGTAGCTGTTAGCCACAATGGCTGCTTCTTACCAGCTCCTGGCTAAAGTAGAATATATAAGAACTTTCAAAATGATAGCCCAAACTATGTAATGCATTAATTTCAGAGGAAAAATGAAAGAGGTTCTGTCCATGTCTTTCATTAAATTCACTTGTGGATGGTTTTTGGTTTTTTTGTGGGGGGAAAGGCCGGTGCTCCTGAGAAACCATCACGTAACATCTGAAATGAGCTGTAGGAAGAGGCAACCTATCCATTATCACCTCTACATAGTGCCCTTGTAACAACAGAACTGACCAGGGAAAATCTTGACGCTAATCTGGAGATACTCAGATATACTGGATAGATCCGAGAAGACTAAGCAAATACGGTGGCAATGCAAGTGGAAATTTTAGATAAAAAGTGAAGATTACATGCTAATTAGGTTGTGATACTGATCACATCTTTCTTCCCACCAATGGAAGATCTGATACAAGGCTCAATCAATCAAGTTTTAAAGAAAGGAAAATTAATTACTGCTTCTCTACAGTTACTATATGGATGGAAATTAGGTCTTGTTGAACAGGTTTGGTTTTGTTATTTGGATTCAAGACAACTCCTATAAAACATGTTGCTTACGTAAAGCATATGACTCTGTGCCACAAGGTGTTGCTATGTGTTTTTAAAAAGCACTTGGGAATATTCATTCAATTTGGTTAGGAATGTATTTCTTTCAGCCATTGGCTACAACCACTTAGAAGCAGAAAATAAAATCAAAACAACCCCACGCTAAACATAGAAATGGATTAATAAGGAGCATCATTCAGCAGGAAATTCTCCCATGCAAGTCCCATTGAAAGGAACAGCGTGCATTCTTAGTTCATGTGGGGCAACGGTTAAACCCAAGAAGCCTGTTCACATTATCAGTATATGCAGGGAAGGGCCATAGCTCAGCGGTAGAACATGCAAAAGTTCCTGGATCCCATTTCCAGGAATCTCTGGTTAAAAGGATTAGGTGGCATATGATGGTGAAAGACTGCTGGAGACCTGGAGAACTGTTACCATTCAGAAAAGGCCATCATGGGTTAGATCAGGCATCAGGAACTACAACTCAGCAATCTGATGATGGCACAGAGGGAGAATTTGGTAGCTTCCTGTCCAGATGGGGGGAAAGTAGCAGATCTATGAACTTTATATCTGTCAGTGGGGCAGGATTGGCCCTGCTGTGTCACCTGGTTCCCCCAGAGGATTCTGGGTTGTTGTGTTGCAGTCCCAGCAGGAAACTGTTCTATAATGAATGTTTGCCATTCATGTTTATCTGTTCACCTAAGCTCCCTGTTGTTGTAATACCCAACTTCCATTCAGAGTGTTTCAAGATGTGTGCGTATGTGTGTAAGGCAATATCGGATAGCAAAGTAGCACATTTTGGATCGGACTAAATTCAGAAGGATGCATGTATTTTTAATGGACTTAAATGTGACATAAACCAGAGCGCAGCTGTATACTTTGATACATATGGACAGGCGCATACATTTACAAAGCTTGCTTAAGTAGTCTGTTCATCTTCTTCTAGGGTACTCTGAGGATTAAGATGACATGTGGCAAAGGATCTTTTAAGGTAATCGCATGAGGCAAACGAAACCAGCAGAAATACATTAGTTTTTGACCGCGAGGTCTACATTCCTCTGAGGCAGGGTGGTGAAAGTTGTCAGGAGAATCCCAAGTGAAACAGGCCTGGAATCCAGTCGTAGCCTCTTTTCACATTTGTTTTGAACAAAAGAGTAAATCATTGATGCTGTATTAATGAGATGCACATATGCGGAAAGTATTTGATGTGTCTGAAAATGTGTTGTTGTTGTTGTTGTTTAGTCGTTTAGTCGTGTCCTACTCTTTGTGACCCCATGGACCAGAGCACGCCAGGCACTCCTGTCTTCCACTGTCTCCCGCAGTTTGGTCAAACTCATGCTGGTAGCTTCGAGAACACTATCCAACCATCTCGTCCTCTGTCGTCCCCTTCTCCTTGTGCCCTCCATCTTTCCCAACATCAGGGTCTTTTCCAGGGAGACTTCTCTTCTCATGAGGTGGCCAAAGTATTGGAGCTTCAGGATCTGTCCTTCCAGTGAGCACTCAGAGCTGATTTCCTTCAGAATGGATAGGTTGGATCCTCTTGCAGTCCATGGGACTCGCAAGAGTCTCCTCCAGCACCATAATTCAAAAGCATCAATGCCTACACTGACATTGAATGCATAGCGAGTGGTCTGGTCAGTGAGTGGGGAAGAAGAGGACAGCAAGATGGGCTGTTTCAAGGAGAATCACACATTGGATTTGCAGCAACGAGAAGCATCTATGCAACTATTTGTCATATGACTGCTCTCTTCTAGAAAGCAGCCCTTTCAGGATTTTCTGCCTTCAGTGGAACTTGACCACAGAGCCTTGCCTGCTGAGAAATGCTTATATATTTGCCAGGGAACCCCTGAACTGCACAGAGGATTCTAGCAAGTATCTTCAGCTCATTTATGGAATGTTAGGTCAGGCCTGTTGGGCTTGCATGAGCTGAAAGTGCACCCTAGGAACACCATAGGATCTACTTAAGGCTCCCCTTCTATCAGGGTTGCATAGCTCAGCACAAGGCAGCGACATCCTCACCAGTCATGCCTTATGACTTTCTGAGTGCCTGGCAACCTCTTATTTTTTGCATTTCCTCTGTAGGCTGCAGAAACAGGAGGCTTGATCACATAGGCGCCGACTCCATGGGGCTTGAGGGGGCCCGAGCCCCCTCAAAAATTCGTTTGGGGGGGCTCAGCCCCCCCAATAATCTCGGGCGGCTGTGGGCGCGTCCGCGGCTTTTATAGGGCGCCTGGCGCGCACCAGCTCAATAACGGGCACCGGCGCGGTGGGGGGCGCCGGGCCGGGGGAGGGGGGCGGCCGGCCTGTCTCCTTGGCAACCCCATTGAGCAGCGCCGGCTCCCCCGGGAGGGCCATCCCCCCCGCGCCGCCGATCGCCAACACCGCCGACGCTGTGGCTGCCCGAGCCCGAGCCTGAGCCTGAGCCCGACCCGGAGCCCGAGCCCGAGCCCGACCCCGACCCCGACCCCGAGCCCGAGCCCGAGCCCGACCCGGAGCCCGAGCCCGAGCCCGAGCCTGAGCCTGAGCCCGAGCCCAAGCCCGTCAGTCAGTCAGTCAGTCAGTCAGGAAGGAAGGAGAAATGGGGAGGGAGGCGAGGGAGGAAAATTGCGCGCAGGGTGAAGAAAGGAGAAGGGCGAACGAGACGAGCTTCCAACCCAAAAAAGGGCTGGAAGACTGGGAGGATGCAGGATCGGGAAAGAAAGCGACGCCTTCCCCGCCCACGACGTCGCCCGCTTGTCATTGGCAGCGCAGCGGGCGCCCAGAGGGGCTGGGCACCGGCGCAGGGCCGCTCCGCAGCCGCGGAGGACAGCTGTGCGGCTAGCAAGGTGTGCCACGTAGAGCGCGGCCCTTGTGTGGCCCGGTGGCCAGGCAAGCTCGGGCGGGGACCCCCATGCGAATCTAAGACGGGAGAAGAGGGCAGAGCAAAGGGGGTCCCTTCCCCAACCTCCGGCTCTGAGACTTCCCTGAGCCCCAGAAAAGCGAAAGGATTTTCTCTTCTTCTTTTTTTATAAATATTTTATTAAGTTTTCAAATACAAAGTTAGAAACATACACTGAAGAAAAAAGTAAAAGAACAAGAAAAAGAAAAAAAGAAAAAGAAGAAAAGAAAACCAACCATTCAACACATTTTTTATATAACTAACTGGACTTCCTCGCATCTCCCTTACCCTGCATTCTTTATAATAAAGATATCAGCAAATTATTACCTTGTTTCGTACCTTATTTTGTACTTTTCAAATACTATACCTCTAAATTTAACATACTTTTCATCAGTTACTTATATCTTAAATTAAACATAGTATTACCTTAGATTTTTACCTTTTCTTACTTAAAATATAATTTCTTGTTTCCCAAATCTAATTGCTGAAGCTATAGTTTCCGAATCGTGTAAATTTTTAACATTCATACAACTTATATTGTTTTTGTAAATAGTCCTTAAATTTTTTCCAGTCCTCTTCCGTTGTTTCTTCTCCCAAATCTCGGATTCTGCCAGTCATTTCAGCCAGTTCCATGTAGTCCATCAATTGCGTCTGCCACTCTTCCAGTGTGGGCAAATCTTGTGTCTTCCAATATTTTGCGATAAGTATTCTTGCTGCTGTAGTTGCATACATAAAGAAAGTTCTATCCTTCTTTAACACTTTCTGGCCAACAATGCACAAGAGGAAGGCCTCTGGTTTCTTGGGAAAGGTATACTTAAATACCTTTTTTAACTCATTATAGATCATTTCCCAGAAGGCCTTCACTTTTGGACAAGTCCACCAGAGGTGAAAGAATGTCCCTTCAGCCTCCTTACATTTCCAACATTTATTATCAGACAGGTGATATATTTTTGCAAGCTTGACTGGGGTCATGTACCACCTATAAATCATTTTCATAATATTTTCCTTCAAGGCATTACATGCCGTGAATTTCATTCCGGTGGTCCATAACCTTTCCCAGTCCTCAAACATGATGTTATACCCAATATCCTGAGCCCATTTTATCATGGCTGATTTGACTGTCTCATCCTGAGTGATTTTCTCTTCAACCTGCCCTCCATCCTCTTGCAGAAAACTCTTTGCCTGCCCTGCCCGTATCTCGTTTTTGCTTTTTAATTCCACACACGCACCCTTCGGACTTCGTGGCAATCAGGCGCGCGGGTGCGTTTCCTAAGAGAGTGAGGACCCCCGCCTCCTCCCCACCTGCTCCCTCGCCAGCCAGCCAGCCGCGCGCCCAAGCCGGAGAGCCCCGGCCGTCCCCGTCGCGCAATCGGCTGGATCTCCCTTCAGCAGGCAGCGGATCTCCGGCCCAGCTGAAGAATCCGGCAAAAAGCCCCCTCCTCCCCAATCGCTCCGCCGAAATACGCTCCAAAACCCCCCAGATAGGCCGCCGGCCGCCAAGTCTAGTGGCGCCCTGAGCGAGGGTCTCTCCCCAACACCGCCACCTCGAACTGCGTTCTCCCGGCTACCCGAGCGAACCAGCGGCAGGACCCCGGTATGGGCCCCCCCAATATTTTTTATAAGTCGGCGCCCCTGCTTGATCACAACCCTGGTGGGCCACATTTATACATAGGTAGTTGGCTGAATTCAGTGTCATGAGCATGTCGTGTAGGCATGCAACAAATACACGCATAGGACTCAGCTATACAACTGCAAATAAAACATTTTAAATGTGTGGTAAAGTGCAATAAAGGTCCGTATAGTTAAAGCTATGGATTTCCCAGTAGCGATGTATGGAAGTGAGAGCTGGACCATAAAGAAAGCGGATCACCGAAGAATTGATGCTTTTGAATTATGGTGCTGGAGGAGACTCTTGAGAGTCCCATGGACTGCAAGAAGATCAAACCTCTCCACCCTGAAGGAAATCAGCCCTGAGTGTTCACTGGAAGGACAGATCCTGAAGCTGAGGTTCCAATACTTTGGCCACCTCATGAGAAGAGAAGACTCCCTGGAAAAGACCCTGATGTTGGGAAAGATGGAGGGCACAAGGAGAAGGGGACGACAGAAGACGAGATGGTTGGACAGTGTTCTCGAAGCTACCAGCATGAGTTTGACCCAACTGTGGGAGGCAGTGCAAGACAGGAATACCAGGCATGTTCTCCTCCATGGGGTCATGAAGAGTCAGACATGACTAAATGACTAAACAACATCAAGGTATTTTTCAAAGCTTTTTTTTTAGAAACAACAACAACATTTTCACAGTGTTTTTAATATGTGTGTAGATTCCACCATAGTGAGGATTTTATTAAGTGAGGGCACTGCCCCAAATATTCTCCCCAAAACCCACTTCCTGAAGACCAACTCAAAACCTGGAGGTCTTAACTGGACATTATGCTCTATTTCATAATCTTCCACATTATCCAGTGTGAGAAGGCTATCAGTGTGTTGCACATCACCGCAATCTCATTTCTTATTGTAGGCTGTCAGCTGAAAGGATGGGACAATGTACAGCATGATGCCATTATATCCCACTTTGCCTTTAACTAGATGTTATGAGGAACTACCCTGTGATCTTTGGATGATGGGCGGTATATAAATTTAATAAATAATAATAAAGGAACAGGGGCCAAAAGGCATGGAGTGACAGCTATTCCATATCTCCCAGGTAAGACCTCAAATCTTCCAAAATCTGGCATGTATGAATTTGGTTTCGGAAGTCCCAAAAGGTATAAAGACCCATTTTGCAGATTATTTCAGAAGATGAAGCTGCTGGTTTGTGAGCTAAAATTATTTATCACATTTTTTCCCCTTGACTCCATCCCACATCACCATCCTTTCTGTGTTGTCTCAAACTGAGCAGAATGGAGTCGGTCACTTATTTCCACTCACAGAAATTATACCAATGGAATGGATGCATTTCTGCAAGAGGTTACAGAATTCAGATTTTATTGGTGCAAGGTTTGGAATGTCTGGGTACAGGATTCATTTTAAATTTTTTTTTAGGTCAGGGTACACATAGCTCTGGGCAGAACCTCGGAGGGAGTGATCTTCAGAGACCTGTCATTATGCATTCTTCGTGTTTCGTTTCTGTCACTTCCTGGCTGCGGCAATCAAGCCCTTTTCTATGAGGTTGGAACTAGTTGGGAAAGTATGTCATTTTCTTCATGTTTATGCTTGTAGTACCAGTAATTCCTCCCAGCTGTGTTTTACCAAAACAACAGATAGTATCTCTTGACTAACGTAAGTGCCTCTAAATCAATAATTCCACAGCATTTCCCATTGTTACCTCCCCGATCTGAAAGAAATGAGCGCTCTAGATGTGCCAGCAGTGGAATGGCAATACAGTAGATCTAAACAGAGTTGGTTTTAAGGTGCTTTGAGAACATGGTTAGAGGGTGGCCCAATAAATAAAATAAATACAGAGTGTTGGTGGCAATTTCTCAAGCAAATTTAAGGACACGACCCAGCCAAAGTTAAGCATTTAAGGTTTAATTGATTTCAGTAGGAGATAGGTAAGCAAATGCTTTAATTGTGGATAAGTGTAATCGTAACCAGAGCAGCCAATGATCTTTGAATTCTAGGGCACTGTAAGATGAAACCAACAAACAAGCCCAGATGAAAATAGAGGCTGCTTAGTAAACATCACTGCAAGGACCTGAAACTTGATTAAGATCTGGAACATCTTCATTGGGCTTGATCCAGGCGAAGGTAAACATTCCAGGGCCTCGTTAATTTCTGTACAAACGATTTATTAAAGATGCACATTGTCCTTCCATTCGAATAAAGGGGTTTTTGAAACGCTGGTGTTGGCAAGATTGTGCCCACTGTAAATTCACAAGGATAGCTTCCTTCGACGGAATTTTTAATAGAGAATTCTTAGCACCTCGCCAAACTACAATTCCCAGGGTTCTTTGGGAAAAGGCCTGTTAAACTAGTTTGTAGTGTAGAGCTGCACATGAACACACACTTTATAGACTGCCTCCCCCCTCAAAATACTGGGAACCGTAGATTGTTAAGGATGCTGGGAATTGTAGTTCTGTGAGGGGTAAGCTGCAGTTCTAGGGATTCTTTGGGGGGGGAAGTATTGTGTTTTAAATGTGCTTTAAATATACATTGCATATGCAGCATTAATATGCATGTAGAATACAAAGCTGAGGTTTTTGGGATATTTATTTAATGCATTTCTACTAGAGATGCTGCTAGGGTCCCTTGGGAGTTTCCACAATCTTTTTAAAAAATCTTTTTTATTCAGTTTTACACTACACATTTAGATTCAAACATTAGACATAATCATCAATATTTAGGATTCCCTGAATCCTTAGACTTCCCTCCATGGTTTCCATTTTCAATCTTTTTAAACTGCATCATGTATTTTCTCTATTTTTCTTTAAACAATCCATTTTTACCTTCGTTTATAATACATTACAAGTGTTACTCAAATCCTGCCAAAGTTTTTAGTTGTTTACAATGTTCTCTTTGATAATTTGTACATTTCTCCCTTATTAAAGTTTCTCTCTTCCTGGTTTCTGATTTTCCTGGTCATTTTCGCCATTTTGGCATAGTCCATCATCTTCATCAGCCATTCGTCTCCGGTCGGGACTTTATCTTCTTTCCATCTCTGGGCCCTCCACAGACTATCTTGTATTGATTTACAAAGCCCTGAACAACTTGGGTCCGGGATACCTCAGAAATCCCCAGAACCCTTATGCTTCTGCTCTGATATCACTGAGATCATCTGCAGGAGCATTTTCAGTCATTCCCCGAGTTGGTGAGGCTCATGTGACAACAAGAAGCCGAGTCTTCAGTGTCATCGGCGCTGTCCTGTGGAACACCCCGCCAATAGAGATTTGGGGGCACTTTCTGTTTTAACTTTTAAATTTCTGCTGAAAACATTTCTCTTCTGCCAGGCCTATGCAGGCAATTAAGAGTTTGTTGTTTACAATTTATTTTTGCTTTTAACTTCTTTAAAACTTTTTTATGATGATATTGTTTGGTTTTTATGTTTTTGTACTGTTGTAAACCGCTGTGGTATATTTTAGGGTACAGCGATATATAAATATTTTAATAAACAAAAAAAAAATTATTGATTAAATTCCCAGGTGTTACCCACCTCTTCTCCAAAGTCAGGGGCGTTCTTCCATAGATAACCTAATTCTACGGGCAAATCCAGGTATCTGCTGATTTAAAGCAAAGCACCAACATACCAGATTGTGCTAGTAAAATGACCAGATGCAAGAGGACATTCAACTCTGTACAAAGTTTTGTCATCGATTCAAACCTGATTATGTACTGTCAATTTCTAACCCAGTGGTTTTTGTTTTATGACTTCTTCAGCTGCAGATTGAATGGAAAGTAGTCTTTGGTCCTTATTACACCACAAGTCAGTCTATCAAACATTGAAGGTCTTGTTGATTCATCGTCGGCCTTTATATTATTATTAACCTTACCTGTAAATGAATCAGTGCATTGCCAAAACTTCAATACAGGGACCGTTCTGAATGCTGAAAGCCTTGTAAGATAAGCATTGTTTCAGAAAACAAAAGAAAAAGCTTACCATACCATGTCAAATGCAAGCCTATTTTAGTTTTTATTGAGCAGTTGCAAATTGTCTAGAAATTTATATGAAAGGCAATTCATACATTGATGGTGATGATAATAGCCAGGCTAAAACCCGTCTCCCTGTCATCTATATTGCAGATGGGGAGAATGTACAAGCCATCTAGTTTAGTATAGTTGTGGGTGGTTTTTTAAACGATCCGTTTCAGTCAAGTAGTCAGGGAAATAATGTGCTGAATTGTAACATTTTAAATTTTAAATATGAACATTATTTAAGGTGCCAACACAAAAGTGCCTTGTGTTATAACTAGGGCTTTTTAAGGCAATATGACTGTAATCCTATACCCAGTTTCTTGAGAGTAAGCCCCATTGAACTCATGAGGTTTACTATGAATGTGTATACATCAGATTGCGCTGTTTATCTCTTTTGAAATCTGCACGATTAACATCAATATTTCACAGAGAAAACAAATTGTAAAGACACAGTCTCTGGTTCTGCTTCAGAGAAATTAATTGGCAAAACTCCAATTGATTTCAGCTGGAGACCTATTGACCCCTGAAGTGAAATCAATAATTATTTGGCAGCTTAAGGAAATTAAATAAAGTGGTATCACTGAGAGAGAGAGAGAAAACATTCTCAGCACACAAGACTCTCATCCTCAACCAGAGATGCTGGACTGGGGGCAGCAGATTTAGTAACTTGTTCCAAATCTGTGTGAATTGTTCATATTTCCTGAGCTCTGTTCACAGAAAATATGTAAAATATGTGTTGGGGTGTGGTTTTACCCTTTTTTTTTTAAAAAAAGGACAGAATTGTGTGCCTGAAACAATCCTACATTCCCTGTCCCAAAATTGTTTTTGAGAATAAGGGGCTTTTCAGGGCAGTGAACAGAAACTGCGAGCATGCTTTAAAAAATGGATGTGAGAGGCTGTGATGGATGTTGCTGGACTCCAACTCCCATCAGCCCCAGTCAGCATAGCCAGCGGTCAAGGGTTATGGGATATGTAGTCCAATAATATCTGGAGGGTGACAGAGTCCCCACCCCGGCCCTGCTTCAAAGACACCCAGTAATATGTGTGACGTGAGGTTCTTCAAAACAGTCGCTGTGGGACTACAACTGCTTCTAGACTGAGTGAGATTGTTTGAATGTTCCCCTGTATGTGTTGGATATTTTCTTTCTCTGTGAGAGAATGATTTGTTCCAGAAACAGAGAAGAACAGAGAAAAAAGTTTCCAGAAGCAGCAGAAGGCTGAGATGGTTTTGTCTATGCAAGCACGTTTTCTGTGGGAACTGTTCTTTGGACATGCGCAGTGTGACAGGAAGTACTGGTAACAATGGTTCTGTATAACTTGTTGTTGTGGGATGTGATACATAAGTAGCAGTCAAGTACAACATTCCTTGTTTTCCTAGAGAAGACATGAGGAAGAGTGTTTGGTCCAGCCAGTCAAAAACTTCCTGTTTCCTCCTGGCCTGGAGCATCCTTCCTCTTGCATGTGATGGGTGTGACCTTACCTGCCCAGGTAACAAAAAGGTCAAGGCACGTAGCACACCTGCTTCTTTTTAACTCTTCTCCCTCTTCCTTTCGTCGTGTGAACTGCAGGACTGCAAGCCTGCAGTCACTGGGATTATTCCGCCATATGGGGTAGATCCAAATGTAACTAAGTCTGCCTTCAGGGATCACACTGTGCTCTGCCTGATGTAAGTAAGCTTCTTTTATTTACTTATGAATAAGATTGTGGTGTCTTTATTCTTTTAGGAGGGATTCAAAGGGGTCTTACCAGGAAAATATTAGAACACATTTCAATCTGAACAAGCCAGATTGAATTGCGTATAGTCAGAGGCTTACACAAGCCTGCAGCCAGCTATCTGGTGTGCATGTAAAAGGGGAATGTAAACTCTGATAAGTAAAGGACAAGTTAGGAAGGATATTAATAAACAATATATCCTCTCCTGCCTCCCTGAACATTCCCACAGTTATAACTTGTTGTAAGTCTCTTGCTTGCATCTTGCGATGAGAGAAGCAGAGATAGAGAGTCTTCAACTCTTTTTGGACTCTCAGCATGCCTTGACCATGGCAGTGGTGAATATCTGTATATATTTGCTACCAATATGCTTTTATTCCTGTCAAGTAAACCTCGACACTTGACTGAATCTTTATGGCGTCCATAATGAGTGTTTATTGCATACTGTGTGTACCTTCAACCCCAAAGATGTTTCCAAGGAAGGAGCTGTGTTGAGACGTAACTCTGCTGAGTTTGGATACTGGCACACACATGCAGCAAAAGTGATGCTGGACCCAATCCTTCTGAATCATCCATCAGAGGTTGATGGATGGATCCAGCAGTATGTACATAAGGAAACAGATGACAGGGAGAAAGGTTCTTAGCTTAGAATTCTCCCTAATAAGACATTTCCCTCCTGTTGTCATTTTTCTCTATTGGTGAGAGATATGAACCATCATGGGACGCGGGTGGCGCTGTGGGTTAAACCAAAGAGCCTAGGACTTGCCGATCGGAAGGTTGGCGGTTCGAATCCCCGCGATGGGGTGAGCTCCCATTGCTTGGTCCCAGCTCCTGCCCACCTAGCAGTTCAAAAGCACGTCAAAGTGCAAGTAGATAAATAGGTACCACTCTGGTGGGAAGGTAAACAGCGTTCCCGTGTGCTGCTCTGGTTCGCCAGAAGCAACTTAGTCATGCTGGCCACATGACCCGGAAGCTGTACGCCGGCTCCCTAGGCCAATAAAGCGAGATGAGCACCGCAACCCCAGAGTCGGTCACGACTGAACCTAATGGTCAGGGGGTCCCTTTACCTTTATCTATGAACCATCACAGGCCAGCGTTACCACTGGTACAGTCCAGATACAGCTTTACCACTCTGATGTTTCTGTAACCTAGGCCTAAGTTACATAGTATAGTCTTACACACACACACTCTGAAAATAAAGTTTCTGAGAAGAAAAATGAAGGACTATAATGACCATGATTGCACATGCGTTCTGAAGCTCCATATTGAATAATTAAAGGAATGGAAACAAATTGATTTGATGGCATGATGTAAATAAATCTATTGACATCCTGCACATTTTGCTACAGCCATACTGATGTAGCCACTGCCTGGATTGTACAAAAGCTACTTCACAGGTGGTGTAGCCCCAGATTGTAGTGGCGGGGGGCAACTGGGTGGGAGTGGGAATATGGTTCATAGATGATGGACCTCACATCTAAAGACAAAGTTTTTTCATATACTGTTGATAATTAAGTGGGTTCCCCCCCCAGAAAATGTTGTGTATTTCCCCACAGGTGGAATTTGTAAAAATCCTGATCAGTAATATTGCATGCACACCATCAGATTAGATTGTGAATGTGTTATGTTTACTGTTTTATAGTTATATGGTTTTTGTTGTGTTCCATAATTCTACGCTGTACACCACCCGTTCCAATAATATTTATATAATTTGTGAAAAATTCATCATTCTGATTGCAACAAACTTTGCCTTCCTGCCAAATGTTGGATTTTTTTTGTTCTTGTTTGAAGTGCACATCCTGCTATGGATATGCCATTTTTGACATGTGAGTTTAGATGGTAATGCAATTGTGAATATATTTTCTTTTAATAAATTCCACCCTGCCTTTAGAAATATCCACTTCCAAGCAGCTTACAGTAAAAAAACCCAAACCAACAGCAACTTAAAATAATAATAATAATTGAGCATTTTGAACATATCAGGAAGATATGAAGAAATGAAGAAGAAGAAATGAAGGTGATCATTAAAATGTGAAAATCTGAAATGCAGTAACACTAGGCAAAAAGGAACGAGATACCCCAAAAAATAATAAACCAAAAAAAAAATCACTTGGGTAGACTTTGGATCCGATAGGCAGTGCTGAGAACAACTGAAACAAGCTACTAGGACTGGTATTCCTTCTGATGTTTATGAGTTTAGAATCCCTGACATTTCACGCAACAATATGGAGTGGCTTAATACTAAAACACAACCCCAAATATTAGATCCAGTTGGGCAATTTTTGGCTGATTTGAGGCAGCTCAGGGCAATGATTCAAACACATCCTTGCTCTCAAACTTTAGGTGGACTGGGTTTTTTGGGGGGGGGGTTAGTAAATGTGGAGACTTAATTGCTATGGTGCTGTAGTGGATAGTGGAAGACTTGCTCAGATCGCTGCCTTGTTGTGAAGTTAATTTAGGCCAGTTGCCTCTCAGCTTCATCTGCCTCACACGGCTGCTGTGAAGAGGAATATAAGCCCCCAAACAGCCCCCCCGCACAATGTAGAGGAATATAAGCCCCCAAACAGCCCCCCCCCCCCGCACAATGTTGTGAGGTCCTTTGAAGAAAGGCAGGCTGCAGACTGGTGAAGGAACAAAATTATGTCAGTCTATTCATTCATTTATGTATACAGTTGTACCTCGAGTTAATTCATTCTGGAGGTCCATTCTTAACCTGAAACTGTTCTTAACCTGAGGTACCACTTTAGCTAATGGGGCCTCCTGCTGCCGCTGCACTGCCGCTGTGCAATTTCTGTTCTCATCCTGAAGCAAAGTTCTTAACTCAAGATACTATTTCTGGGTTAGCGAAGTCTGTAACCTGAAGCATCTGTAACCCGAGGTACCACTGCATAGCCTACTGACCTTCATCCAAAGATCACAGGGCAGCTTGGAACCTAAAATGTGTGTGCAGAAGTTCCGCTGAGACCAGTGTGATTCCAAATGACTGTATTTAGGATCCAGTAGTAAAAATGAGGGACGCAGGTGGCACTGTGGGTTAAACCACAGAGCCTAGGGCTTGCCGATCAGAAGGTCGGCAGTTCGAATCCCCGCGACGGGGTGAGCTCCCGTTTCTTGGTCCCTGCTCCTGCCAACCTAGCAGTTTGAAAGCACGCCAAAGTGCAAGTAGATAAATAGGTACCGCTCCGGCAGGAAGGTAAACGGCGTTTCCGTGTGCTGCTCTGGTTCACCAGAAGCGGCTTAGTCATGCTGGCCACATGACTCGGAAGCTGTACGCCGGCTCCCTTGGCCAATAAAGCGAGATGAGTGCCACAACCCCAGAGTCGGTCACAACTGGACCTAATGGTCAGGGGTCCCTTTACCTTTAGAAAAAATGCAATGAAGAAATTGTTTTCAGAACTATCTCGGTATGTGCCCGTGTGCTCTTGAAATGTTAATCCCCTGGTTCTAAAAATATCTCTTGGAACTAAGGGTTGCTTCCAACATCTACTTAACCCATCTTGTTCTTTCCTATCTCAGTGGGTTGACTTTCCCACCACTGACATATGATATGAATGGGCTGAGGTGACTTATGCTGAACCCCACTGTTGAGCCACCAAGCCCAAAACTAGCTCTTTCCCAGCCTTCTGCTCCACCCATGACATTAAATTTAAGGTGCTGGGGTTTCAATGTGGGATCATATATATATATATATATATATATATGCTTTCGTAGATTTTCACGGGTACAGGAATGCAGGTTTTGGTGTCTTCGGGTGTCTTCCCGTGTAAGAGTTGGGGTGTCTAGGCTGAGGGATATCTTGAGTGATTTCTTGAGTGATATTCTGAGTACCACTTAGGTGGGTCATTAGGTGTGGATTAGTTGCTAAAGCTTTCGTGTCTTGACCTCTTGAGCTTGTGAAGAGTTTTTCTGAGAAGATGGCTGTACTGCACTTAGTTGTGCTCTGGCTTGGCTTCGTGTATAGGGGCGAGCTGTGGTTTTGTGCCCTGTGCCAGCCAGATCTGTGTAGGGATTGCAGGGGGGTGCAGCATCCGGAGGTGCCACTATGGTTTGGTTACTGGATGGTGTCTGTGATTTATCTGTGGAGAGGGTCTGGGTTTGGGTCTGGTGTGGTTGATTGGTGATGGCGTTCTGTGTGCCTCTGGTTCTGGTGTCGGTTTTTGTGGGGAGGGCTAATTTCCAGATGTCTGGCAGGCGGGACGTGTCGTCACGCTTGTTCATGTTGTGAGGGTGTTTCTCTATCTCGATGGCTTCCATGATTATTCTCTTGTGGTGATGTTCCATGTTAAAGAGCAATTTGGAATCTGCAAAATTAATTTCGTGTCCTGTTTCTTTCATGTGTTGGAAAAGAGAGGAAGTTTTTTCTTCTTTTTTGATGGCATTCTTGTGTTCTGCGATACGTGCATTTATTCGTCTGTTTGTTTGTCCAATGTACGTGGCTGGGCAGACTTTGTCTATGAAATACTGTGTGTGTGTGTATATATATATATATATATATATATATGGCAAGAACATTCTGCTACCACTGAGCTGTGGCCAGACTTCCCATGGTTTTCATATGCTGCTGTGCTGAAAAGCAGCTAATATATTGTTGTTGTTGTTGTTGTTGTTTAGTCGTTTAGTTGTGTCCGACTCTTTGTGACCCCATGGACCAGAGCACGCCAGGCACTCCTGTCTTCCACTGCCTCCCACAGTTTGGTCAGACTCATGTTTGTAGCTTCGAGAACACTGTCCAACCATCTTGTCCTCTGTCGTCCCCTTCTCCTTGTGCCCTCCATCTTTCCCAGCATCAGGGTCTTTTGCAGGGAGTCTTCTCTTCTCATGAGGTGGCCAAAGTATTGGAGCCTCAGCTTCATGATCTGTCCTTCCAGTGAGCACTCAGGGCTGATTTCCTTCAGAATGGATAGGTTTGATCTTCTTGCAGTCCATGGGACTCTCAAGGGTCTCCTCCAGCACCATAATTCAAAAGCATCAATTCTTCGGCGATCAGCCTTCTTTATGGTCCAGCTCTCACTTCCATACATCACTACTGGGAAAACCATAGTTTTAACTATACGGACCTTGGTTGGCAAGCTAACATATTCTACTGCAAACACGTGGACATGCACACCTTGTACAGCCTGCTTCACTTCCACATACAACTATCTATATATTTATGGGGGGTGGGGGGGCCTTATGCCAAGGTTGGGACCGTTTCAGGCTTCATGAGTAACATTGCCTAGCTCAGATCAGCCAGGGATCTTTCTTCTTTTCATATTTTGAGAATAAAGGCCTTTTAAAAATGTGCTTTAAAGAAAAGAGGAAGGCCAGGCCAAGGGGGGAGGGGAGTAAAATCAGCTGCCCGAGTCGGCCTGAAAATATTTCGTACCATTTCTTTACTAAGATATTTTAAATTGCAAACTGCCTCAGTTTCCTCAATGCCCTGGGGGGGGGGGGGCAGGTGGGGTAGCTGGCCCCTGATAAAGTAAAACAATAGAAATACTTAACTAAGTGGCCAATCATGTCAGTTCTGCCCCCCCCTAACAAAAGTCCTGCCCCCCCAACAAAAATCCTGGCTACGCCCATGAATGAAGAGAAACATGAATCAGGACTACAGCATCAGAATCAAAACTTTTAGATGGACAGTTTTGGGAGTGCCAATATTGGGGGCGTCACCCCAGCAATTCACTGGGACCTCAGTGCTGAAGGGAATGAAAGCAAAGAGTTCATTTACTGGTCCCCATTTATAGGCTATGTGGCCCAACAAAACAGTCTAATCCAGGCATCCCCAAACTCGGCCCTCCAGATGTTTTAGGACTACAACTCCCATCATCCCTAGCTAACAGGACCAATGGTCAGGGATGATGGGAGTTGTAGTCTCAAAACAGCTGGAGGGCTGAGTTTGGGGTCTAATCCTTTCACTTGTTTCCTACAGATCTATCTGGCTTGATTCAGTTTCAAAGCACTGTTGGTCTTTGGCATAGCGAACAAAATTAATAAGGAAAATAAGGGGAAATACTATGTATGCTGTATTTATTTTAGTTGAAAGTCCTGATAATGATCTCTTGACCTACTCACAGATGTAATTGTTTCTTAATGAGTATATGTTTTAGATACTGCAGTGTGGCAGTGGTTTGTTTTTACATTGCTCTACTTGTTTACGTATCTCGCAAAGAATTTCAATAAAAGCATTTACAAAACAACACACCTGCTTGAATGCTTTTTCGTAGCAATCCATGGAATTTACTTCCAGCAGAAATGGGATGCTGGCCGTTCTGTGCACCCGTGTATCTGGTTATTGAAATATCTGTGAGGGTTAGGTGAATTAGGATTGTTAAAGAAGATTATTTGGTCCTCAGCAGCAGGTCATTTTTCTCTCTCCCTCTCTCACAGCCTTAGAACCGTTTTGGGGGTGGGAGAGATGTCACTCTACAAAGCTCATTGGCAGCTAGTTCAGGGCTGACCAAAGGGAATACTTCTTCACACAGTGGATATTTAATTTTCTTCTTTTAAGGATTAGAAAAATCTCTGGATAGTGAATCTAAGAACATAAGAAAAGCCCTTCTAGATCAGGCTGAAGACTCAACATGTCCAACATCTTGTTGTCACAGTGGCTAACCAGATGCCTATGAGAAGCATGCAAGAAGGACCCATCCAAAACCTGCCAAAAACTATCCATATATCTGACACCTGGATTATTGATAGACATGTACATTCGGGCACAGTTGGATACCCATATCCCATTGAAATCAGTGGGACTTCAGCACATGACTCTGTCTTGGGCTGTGGCCATTAACTTGAAAGTAAGCTCCCGCTGAAGGGACGCGGGTGGCACTGTGGGTTAAACCACAGAGCCTAGGTCTTGCCGATCAGAAGGTTGGCGGTTCAAATCCCCGCGACGGTGTGAGCTCCTGTTGCTCAGTCCCAGCTCCTGCCCACCTGCCAGTTCGAAAGCACGTCAAAGTGCAAGTAGATAAATAGGTACCACTCCAGCGGGAAGGTAAACAGCATTTCTGTGCGCAGCTGTGGTTTGCCAGAAGCGGCTTAGTCATGCTGGCCACATGACCCGGAAGCTGTATGCCGGCTCCCTCGGCCAATAAAGCGAGATGAGCGCCACAACCCCAGAGTCGGCTACAGCTGGACCTAATGGTCAGGGGTCCCTTTACCTTTAAGCTCTCACTGTTATCTGGGGCTCCCAAGCATTGTAAGCTTTTCTGCACAAAGTTTTGGATAGTCCAGTTTCTTGTCTTTCTCCGTTGGTCTACAGGGAGAGGAGCTGATGAAGCCCCATGCGCTGGAATCGGTTACAAAAAGGAAGGTGAATGATTGACAGACACCAAGCATTTTTTTTCAGAGAGAGATGGGGGCGGGAGCACTATGAAGTGCTCCCCCCAACCACCTTGATGCTTTCTTTAAGCTGCTTTTTCATTAGCAACATAAACACTTGACTGACCGCCGCAAAAGAGCTTTTACTTCATCATAGTGCAAAGCTTTTTAATGTTTCATGTTTTATTATGTTCTTATATATGTTGGAAGCCGCCCAGAGTGGCTGAGGCAATCCAGTCAGATGGACAGGGTACAAATAAATTATTATTATTATTATTATTATTATTATTATTATTATTATTATTATTATTATTATGATTTTTGTACTTAGCTCATTGCTGATAACAGATACCTGTAAGTAGTTATAACAGCTACAACCCCTTTTCTTTCTGGTTAATGTACACACATATTTATATTTAAAGATCTGCCTGTATTTGCAAGCCTGCGTGTAAGAGGGACTTCAGACAAATTTGCCCTGAATCGTGGACAGATCCACTCAACCACTTAAACGACACATTTATTAAAGTGACTAAGAAAACAGAGGCATTGGTGACTTAAAGCAGAACAGAAGCGGAAGCGTTTTGCTTTAAGCCTTTCATATCTCTGCTTTCTTCGCCACCGCAACGCGGGCGCTGCAGCCCCTGCCTGGACGTGGCGAGGCGAAAGAGGCAGCGCTCTGCCCCGACTCGCGATTTTGCATGCATGCGTGGGGAAAAGACGAGGCCGAGAAGAAAGGAGCAGGTGACATTAATCGCATGCATGATCTCAGGAGACAATCATTTGAAATCTTAATTGGCTGCCTTTTAAATATCATTTAAGGTCTCGTTTGGCCCGCTTCCCTCTCTCTCTCCAGTTAAGAAGGCGTTGTGTCAAAGCCTATTTGCTTTCCTGGACGGCTCTCTCGCCTCTTAAGTCTCTCCCCCCCTTTAAAAAAAAAGGAGCAAAGACAAGAGAGAAAGAAATAGACCCATCATCAGCCGAGGTTTGCGAGGTCGATAAAGCTTTTAGATTTGAAGATGTTTTCAGGGAGCCCATTTCCTGCGGCTAAGAGTTGTTAATGGAGCTTAAGGAATTATCTTATGACTCCGACCCGGAGAGCCCCCAGTCTCTCTCTCTCTCTCTCTCTCTCTCCTTCCCTCCCCCTCGCCTTTTCCCTTTCTCCGGCTCCCTTGTCGAGACTGAAGCTCCAGCCGCCGCCGCCGCCGCCGCCGCTGCTGTCAAAGTCTCTTAATGAAATGTAACGCGCCGCTGATTACAGTTTTATTTGGGCCCTATGTAAAAAGGCCATGTTAATTTCCCCTCCTCTCCGCGGAGGCTGGGAATTTGCCACGGCCCAGTGCGCGACAGAGGCGCTACCTTGCAAGCCCAAGAAATGCCACCCCCCACGCCCTCCCCGCCCCGATTCTTCTCCCCAGTGCCGTGTGTTTGTGTGTGTGTGTGTGTGTTTGGAGAGAGAGAGTCCCCAATTTCCGGTGGCTTTTTCCGCCATCGCCTCCAGGTAGATGCTGGGTGTTGGGGTTTCATTTGTATGTAACGCTGTCGGTATGTACGAGATGTATTGATCCAGGCTCGCTCGAGATTAATTTCTCGCAAAGCCTGATGCCCAGCTTGATGCGGATTTGCTGGGGGCTGCGGGGGGGAGGGGAGCGCACGGCGCTGGGTGATCTGAACGCAATCCACGAGGAAGTTCTCCTGCGCGGGCACCGCCGTGAGAGAACGGGCAAGCGCAGGATTGCGCGCAAGGCTTGTCCCCCAGAGGATTGCTGCTTGGGAGAAAGGCCCCCCCCCCCGCAGTCAGTTTCGTTGGGTCGCAGATCCTGCTCATTTCGACGCGGTTTGCGCAAGAGAACCTCCCCGCGTATACTAGCCCCATTTATTATAAGTTGTTTTATTTACAGGGAGGGCAAAATTAAAAATTATGTATTGTGCCATAGGACTTATTCTGGCTGCGGGGTGTGTGTGTGGATTCCTATCCTCTGCTGCGCTGTGCGGAGAAATTATCCATCCGGAAACCTTGAGCCTTTTCATATTATTGGTGACGGGGAGGGAAAGTTGTCCTGTTCGTTTCAGAACAGCTTTCACTCTCTTGAAATTCACGGGACTTGAGAAGAGGGCTCCAGCCTCTCTTCACCTATTTGCTCGCATTGTTTTTAAGGATAAAACAATCAAACCCACAAAGCAATAACAGCAAGTCTCTATTTAATCGCCCGTTCCAAAATTCCGCGCGTAAAAATAAAGGAACCCGGGAGGAGGGAAGCTATAAAAGTGGCTGAGAAACGTTGGCATCAAATCATTTATTTATTTTTAAGAAAGAAAACAAAAACAAAAAAATCCTGAGATATTTGAAGTTAGCTGATTCTCTCCACCTTTGACGTTTCGAAACTCTTTTTAACGTCCTTATCTATCATTGCCTGGCTGGAGGAGTGCTGGAAAATTAAATGGCTGGGGTTGGTGAGGAGAGAGGAACTAAATATGTCCTGACAAAACACAAAACGCGATTTCTTAATAACAGGAAATAATTCTCGCGGGATGTGTTTCAAAGTCTCACGCGGGCTTACTCTGCGCGGGCCACAGTTTAGCGCGCGGAGGAAGCTGCTTTCCCTCCGTCTCCCCTGCGCACCCACCAGCCCTCCATCTTTTGAGGTCCCTTGCCCGCTTTGCTTTCCCCCCGAACCCGGAGCCGCTGCCCCCCAGCTCCTCACTGCGTCGGACTGCAAAGATGGTGTGCTTTGTCCGCGGGGTCCGTTTCCCTGCAGCCGCCCGCCCAGACGGCATTAAAATTCCTCCTGGCCCAGCCTCTGGCTGCAAAGCCATCTCCCCAGAGGCTCCACTTTTCGCTATTACTGTCAAGTACCCTTGACTCTTTATTTTGTGCCCTTTTTATCTATTACAACTAATTCGAGTTCTTCTGCCCTTTTCAGCTCCAAGACGTGCCTTTCCGTAAGATGCCCCCCTCCCCTCCTTTCTCCCCACTCCATCCTCTCCCAGCCCCGCCCCCCCGGGTGCAAAGCCTTCTCGAAATTGAAGAGGCTGGTTTCTCCCCCCCCCCTTGCGTTCCCTCCTCTCCCCCTTTTACTGTCAAAATGAAAATTTCACTTCAAATTATCTTGGCTGATGCAACGGGTTTCCTCGCCCCCCCTTCCTTCCTTCCCCTTCTTCTCACACCCCCGCTCTCCCCTCTTTCCTTTCCCCAGGCTGGGGGCCTCCTGTCTCAGCCTTTTGACAGCCCCCATCAGCAGAGAGGTTCACTCATTTCGATAATATCATCCGAGGGAGCGAAAGTCAATATAATGACAGGGGGGAATTTAAGGAGGAGGAAAAGGGGGGGCGGGTAGAGTGCGTGGGGGGAGTTGCAGTCCAATTACAGACGTTTGCAAGGGGAAAAAAGAGAGAGAAGGGAAGGGACGGCGGCCACACCAGCAGCACAGCCACCGCCTTTCCGCTGCCTCGGTCCGAGCGCCTCTCGGTTCAGTTCCAGCCCCAGCGCATCTCCTTCCACCTGGGCGCCCTTTGGCGCACCAAACCCATTCCAGATCCGCCACCCGCTTAAGCCCTAAGCGCTTGTGTTTTTCTTCTCCATTTGACTCCTATCAATAACAGAGGATGTGGCAGTTTCTAATCCCTTCCTGGCGCGATCCGTTGGAGAAATCTAGGGTGCCCTTTCGGATTTATCCTGCACTGCAGGGCCGGAGGTGGTGATATTGGATGGTTTTGTTTTGTTCGTTTCTTTGTTTTGGATAGTGCGAAAACAGAACCATCTCCACCGTTTGTACTCAGGAGTATGTTCTGTTGTTGTGTCGCCTGGGACCTGCTCCCAGTAAAGGCGCCCTAGCAGATTATTTGCGCCACCCTCCACCCCTGGAGATCTGTGTTGCGACGGACTGCATTAGGCAGCTCGGCCATAAGAACAAGAAAAATGCACTGGCAGCGCGCGCGCGTTGCCATTTATTCTTGGACACCCCCACCGTGCAGAACCGTGGCAAGGTCAAACAGTCAGTTGCCGTGCGGGGCGGAGAGAAGCAAAGGGATTTGCGCCCTTGGCATACAGAGGCCTATTTAATTGCTCAGAACAAGGTTGCGTAAAAGCACTAGGCGCAGAACTGAGCTGGCCAGAGACGGGGGTTATATCTGGAGAAAGAATCACATGTGGCCTGGAGGAGGAAGAGGAGGAGGGTATCCTCTACAGAAGCCTTAAATGGCACCCTTGGTTCTAATCTCATCACTTAGACCTAACTGGGCAACTTGTGGAAAGGGTGGCATTTGCGCTTACTTTTTAATTATTTCTATTTTAAATAGGTGTCCACTGGAGCCTGCTTGGGGGGCACAAATCGTTGCCTTTTCACCTTGGCTTTTGGGGACTGAGTGAGGCGATGAAAGACTGGTTTAAAAACAGTTTCTCTCCTCCCATCTCCAACTCCCTCAACCCCTTAAACTTTTCGAGATTGTGGCGAGTTCTGTTGGTGGCTATCTCCCTGCATCTTGCAGGAAAGTTTACACCCCCGGACTTGCGAAGAGAGGCGACATCTTCAAAGCCCTGTCTGCCTTCTTCTAGCTAAATGGTAAATCGCCCGAGCCGTCTCCTGAATCGCGCGCGGGGGCGGGCGGGCGGAGGGAGAGAAGCGCTCGCTCTTTCTCTTGGCTGAGCTTCTATTTAATGTCAAAACGGTAAACCATCCGTCCTGAAGTGCTGAAATATTCATAGAGAATCCAACGATTCTCTCTCCCCGTACCAGCGAAGAAGCTTCAAGTTAAAACAGTAGTTTAAATCATCAAATGTTCCATGTGAATCAATTGCTTCGCGCACATTAAAAAAGAAAAGGACCAGCCTTAGTAAATGGGATCTCTACTCCACCGGTGACTTCGCATCCCTATAGCCCAGTTTTTATACAAAACCATTTATCGAGATCCATTCTAACTTTTCACAAAGTTTTAGCATATTAACACACACCCCTTCTAAAAATAAATAGGCAACTTGATCCACTAACCACTTAATCCACACCAATTGTATACGTATAGCCTTGCAGTTTCCTGGGGAAACCGAATTCCCTTAAATTCTCGTGCAACTCAATCCTGTGCATGTTTACTCGGAAGCAAGTCTCCCTGGCTTCAGTGAAAAGCAACCCTGCAAAGGTTCTCACCCATAGTCGGAGAGAAAACAAAGAAACGAACGAAGCCCAGTTTAAATCACAGCAGTCCCCGCTTAAGCGGGACTGAGGATCAGAATTCTGCTTTGAAAATTAAGATCTACCGGGTTTGCATACACACATACTGTATATCAGGGTAAAAGAGCCTCTTAGGGTGCCTCGCCCCTCCCCCTATTTCAGACCACACGTGATTCTTCTACGCTCGGAATAACTGTTGCAATAGAAACAATTGGACTGTCTTTTTTGCTTAAAAGACTGTGCCATCTCTGCTTTGATAGCATAGTGGGGCAATTCAAAAAGAACAGAATAATGGAATTCTCCCTCCCCCCCCCCCATTTCCTGCCTGCCCTTATGTCCCAGAGCGAGCTTTGGGCCCTCCTTGCGGTTGTGGCCTCGCGATTTACTGAACCCGGAACAGGCGCCTGGCCAAACTGCACCAACGCCTGGAGCTGTCCAAAGGGAAGCGCAGAGAGGGCAGGAGGCGCTGGCCGGAATTCACTGGGTAGGTGCGAGGGAGGATGATCGTTTGATTGAAAAGCCAGGAGAGGATTATTTTGGAGTCCCCCCATTACAAACTAAGATTACAGTCGGACAGGTGAAAATGGACATATACATTTTAAGGCATAATGAGAAGTCGCCAGCCTCTTAGAGATTATCGGTTTCGGCTGCTAGTGATGCAGCTGAACCAGGTAAAGTCAAGATGGCCGGGTCTCAAGCTGGTTTAAGGTCCAGAACCACATCAGCGCCAAACGCACCGTTGATTTTAGAGGGGGCCGTTTTCACCTCGTGGGTTCCTACTGAGGTCTTTACCACTCGGGAGTATATCCCGGGTGTCGAAAGGGACGGGCTGCAAACGCACTTGCGCGTGGAAAAGAATGCCACCCAGATGCGCAAGACTTTGATTTCCAAGAGTGCGCTCCGCCCTACACTTATTGACTGGGGAATTCCGTACATCTCCACGGGACGCGAAATAGACACGCGTCTTCCAACGCGTTTGGGATCCAGGCGTCGAAGCTCCACTTCCAACGCAGGCAACGCAAACAGACCACAAATCATAGGGTACCTCTGAGAGACAGACAATTTATTTGGAGTGAACATACCTTTTCGACATAGCTTATTTGTCAAGTTCAAATTCGGTGTGTGCGCGTGTGCGGGCAATGGTGTCAACTTGGTGGAAGAAGTGCTGTTTTTTGTGGGTGAGATGCTAACGATGAGAAGGGGAGGGCGGGGTGGGTGGGTAGGGAAGTTCGAAGAAGAAAATAAAATTGGCATGCCACAAATCATTTTTTTTTTGTTTTTTAGAAAAAGGAAAAAAAGGGAGGGGGGAAACAGAATAGACAAACAACTCCCTCCCCAAGAAGCTGAATTCGGATCTCGCGCCTGGTAAACTTTGCAAGGTAAACGCAGAAGGACGCCTCTATAAACTAGTGGAACGTGCTATGGACTTAAATAACCGTGAAGACATTGATCCCTTAAGGCTGCAGCCAAGTGACAGTTTTTTCGTTCTCTCTCCTTATACCAGCAACTTTTAAAATCCTTGCTCGGTTTTTGCGACGGAAAAAACGTCTCTGGTTTGGAACGGAAACTCTCTCCAAGTCTTTCTCTCTCTCTGCGTGTGTCTCTCCACCTCCCGCCGCTCAGTTCCTCGGGGCCCAGCCTGTCTGCCCCCCCATTCCACCGTCTTGCCTTCCTCCCTCCCCCGGCCTGTCCCAGGGAGGCGGACGGGGCGGGCGTCGGTCGTTAGGAGCAGAACATTTTGCTGCCTGCTTTGGGGAAAGCCAGAAAGTCTTTGCCGGAGTCCTGGGGCGCAGCCAGGCCTGCCAGCTGCCCTTTGAGCACGGCGGTGGCGCCGCCGCCCAGCGAGCGCCCCAGGGCCCCCGTCTCCAAGAGGGAGCCTTTGGTGGTAGCCCAAGACACTGCGGTGCTGCTCAAGGCCTGGTTCAAAGTACTGTGCCGGAAGAGCGGGTCGTGGAACACGCCATCAACCCAGTTCCTGAGGTTGGTGACGGGGGAATCCTTCGGGTGCCTCTCCAAGACGCCCCCAGCCGTCGGGGCCGGCGCGGCGCTAGAGGCACTGGACGCCCCCTGCTGGCGCTTCAGCATGCACGACGGGTACTCGGCCTGGTTGAGCGAGGTGGCCGTGTGCGCCAGGGACCAAATCCTCGGCTTGCTGGACGCCTCCAGGAGCTGCTGCTGCTGGTAACACGGCTTGGCCTCGCAGCTCCTCTGCCGCGCGCTCAGCAGCTCCGCCGCCTCGCAGCCCTCCGCGCCCGCCGTCGGGTCCTTGAGGCAGCTCTTTGCCCGCTCGAGGGGGCTTTCCAGCGGGGCGGCGCCGGCGCCCAAGGAGGAGGGATCCTTGCAGGCCTCGGTGGCGCACGCTTCCCCCTCCGCGTGGCCGAAAGCCGCAGCCTTCAGCTCGCCCTCGGAGCTCTCCGACTCCAGCGGGTCGTAGTCCTCCAGGTCGCTGAGGCCCAGCTCTTTATCCTCCTTGCTGGCCGGCTCTGAGCAAAGGAGGGAAAGGAGGGCACGTTACAAACGAGACGGGCAGGTACATTTGCAATTGAGGTTCGTTCTTGGCTAGTTGAGGTTCCTGCATTGCAGATAACCCACGGGGCTTACGATTCTGTGCAATGGCTTTAAGGCTAGGACTCCTCCACCCATTCTCTGTCTGTGTTTTGCTTCCCCTCACTCTTCACAACAGCTCTGTAGGATGCACGGTTAACAGCAATCCCATTTTATTAATGGGAACCAGAAATGGCCAGTCACTTGTGTTGGGATATGTATAGGGGGACGTGACCATCTTATATAGGCTGCGCCCCTTTACCTGGCTTGCTGGACACAGTGGGCGTGGCTCTCACAGGGAGGATTTCCTGTAGACCCTGTGAGATCCAACTTCCCCTGTGTGTGCCTTTCTAGCAAGCACGCATTGTGGGTTTGACTGCGTCGTAAAAGTCCCCCCAACTTACCCAAGGCAAGCCAAGCACTGCATGGCTTCCAAAGGCTCAGGCCTAGCAAAAGAAGCCACGCGCTTTTCTACACGAGGAAGCAAACCTTTTTAAGGTTTTGGTCGGGTGGAAACAGTTCCGAAGCCCAGCAGGCGCACCCCTCATTTGACAGCCCCCTTCCCCTGTCAAAGCAGAGCAGACTCAGAAGGGACACTGGCCGCCTCAAGACATTCTCTCGAAATCCCCAGCGCAGCTCAGCTGCAAACCCAGAAGCCTCTTTATTGCATTAAAGGCAACACACCCATACTTTTTGTCTCCTGGACCCCCATCACCCTCCCCGTGTGCCCAATATCCCAGAGAAGGGCGACAGGGCTAAGATAGCTCCTGCCTCCAGTATACGGCTAAGAGACTTGGAAGATACCCTCGAGTTTCTCATTCTTCAAGCTCTCCCCTTGACCCTCTCCCTCGTCCTCGTCCTCGTAGGGTCTCTTTTCGTCCGCACACTTGTTCCTGGGGGGCCAGGTCATCTTGTTCTCCTTCTTGAGCCTCCTCCTGGCGTTGGCGAACCAGGTGGAGACCTGCGTGAGGGTCATCTTGGTGATGATGGCCAGCATGATCTTCTCGCCTTTGGTCGGGTAGGGGTTCTTGCGGTGCTCCTGCAGCCAGGCCTTCAGCGTGCTAGTGGTCTCCCGAGTGGCGTTTTTCCTCCGCGTCCCTCCATCCATGGTACCATATCTAGGGCGGAGGGAAGAGTGTCAGTGAAAATGCAGCGCCAACGAGCCGGAAGAAAGCACCACCCACATGGTCTGATTCACCGACGCAATTCCATTTTCCGCGAGAAAGGGATCCTGGTATCCAAGGTTCACCTTTAAATATTTTCCCTCTTTCTACAAAACCCAGAACGCGCTGGTCTTACCAGGAAAACGGTTCAGCTTGATGAAGCCAAGCAGCTAGAAAGACGGAGCGTTTGGATACACAAATGGTGATCAATAGGACCTTAACCAGCTTGCTGTCCTGCCTATACTTAATTGGGAGTAAATCCCCCTTGAATATGGGGTCGCACAGTTAATCTTGGGATTTAGGCTCACCTCCATCATGGATGGAGTCTTTGGCACTTGCCTCGCAAATAACTTACTCGGGGCAAGACCAATGTACACCTGATCTAAATCGGGAGTATAGACAGCCTCAAAACAACGGCACTCGGGCTCCTGAAAAGCGTGCTGCGGATCTTGTACACGCTTACTCTGAAGTGAGTCCCGGTGACTTCTGAGTTTGCACCGGATTGCAGCCTGAAAGCATGTCTACTTCAAAAGCCAAACAGCCGCCCTTGAGAGGCATCCAAAATTCAACTCCTGCAAAATGGATATGCCATATATATATATATATATATATATATATATATATATATAAGTCTAGCGCTCCAGCGCTCTGAGAGAGTCCACCGAAGTAACCTCAGGGCGCAGTTATTAATAAAAATATTTATTTTATTATTCGTAAATTTCTCTCCTACCCATTCCATATATATAGGCTGCACAAGACACTGGGCTATACCTGAATATTTAATGCACACCATCTAAGGAAAGGTCACCGGCACCCAGTGGGGCTTAAAAGGTTGGAACAGCGTAAGGAGGATTCTTGGTGTGTGTTTTAAAGCAATAACCGCACTAAAGATTTTAAAAAAGATGAAGAAATATAAAATTGTTCGGCACATTTGTAAACGTGGTGGGGGAGTGCCAAAAAGCGGCCCCCAATCTGCCCATGTAATAGTAAAAAGAGAAGCCAGTAGGAGATGAGCGAAGATTTTGGTTCACACGTGCCAAATGATGAGTGAAAGGTCTTGCTCGTGTGAACGAAGCATCGCGAGCTCAACAGAGGCAGGACTTCCTGGCACCTTAAACGCCGTGTTGTTCAACGGAACCAATTCATACTTTCAACAAGGGCTGGATCATTTGAGGTTGGCTACCTCAGGGGCTAAAGAGTCGTCAAAAATAAAAGTCTCGGAAAGAACTTCTCTATCATCTCACAGAGTTTTTCAGCAGAGCCGGTTTCATGCATTCAGATCCCAGTTAATGAAGTGTGCCCTACTCAAGCGGAGAGAAAGGATGCGCGTGCACGTGTGATGTAGCCCGTGGAAGCCAGTCGGGAAGAGGTATTTGTGATTAAATCCATACGGATCTATTGCTGTGATAGCGCAGATCTTATCGCATAGATCGAGCGCTAAGGCAACCACAGCGCTTTCCTACTATTCCTGGACAATAACCACCAGCTTATAGGGATGCTATACTTGAAAACGCTAGAGGATAAAACGCCAGTGATAGGAGTAAGTCGCTCGTGTGATTTTGCCTTGCCTTCAGATTTATTGTGTTCCGCCAGTGAAGGCGCGTGTCTTCCTTGGGCATCAAAGCCCACCATTGGATTTCCGCATGTGCAGAACCAGGCTGTATCCTGGCATACGAGAGCTAATTGAGATCGACTCCGTGAACTCTTTCATCAGGTGTAGGGAAACCTTCCCCACCCCCACGCACCTGACTACAACTCCCATCAGCTCCAGCAAGCATAGCCACTGACCAGCGATGATGGGAGTTTAGCAACATCTGAAGCAGAGTTTCCCAAGGTTGGGTCCCCAGCTGTTTTTTTGGACTACAATTCCCATCATTCCTGACCATTGAGCCTGCTAGCTAGGGATGATGGGAGTTGTAGTCCAAAAACAGCTGGAGACCCAACTTTGGCAAACCCTGATCTGGAGGACCAAAAGTTCCCCACACCTGATTAAGATAAAGGATGGAGACGAGGCTTTCCCCAACCGGATGACCTATAGTTGTTGTTGGAACTACAACTCCCATTATCGAGTTGTCCAGGCTGGCTGACGCTGATGGGAATTGGAGTTCAACAGTGTGGAGGGCCGCAGGCAAATCCGCTTACTCCTTCGTAAAACGGATCGGGTCGCAGTATCGATCTCCATTAATCAATGAGGACTTGCTTCCAAAGAAATATAGCGAGGAGAGGAGGGGTGTCATCCAGATTAAGATCGGGCTGGCAGACGAATGAAAGAGGTCAAAAGGAAAGCTTTTGCATTCGCTGTGGGCTCCTCCAAAACGAATCGGAGATTAGAGGTGTAAAACTAGCTCCGGATCAGTGCAGAAGAACGAAGAACAGGCTCGTTTCGTGCAGACAACACGGAAACATAACTTGTTATTGGCATTTATAGAGATAAAGAGCGGACGCCTTTAAAGCTCCATTTAAATCCATTTCTTTCTTTCGGGAATGCGCTGGCTTTTAGGCGCCTTGGTTTCTCACTGGAGTCAATGGGGTCTGAGCCGCTTCAGGGCAGGTTCACACGTGCACGCTACACCGATTCCTCGTGCCTGATTTGGTGAGCAGCCTCTGCTGAAAAGCACGCCCGTTCTCAAGGAGGCGCGCTTCGATGCTTGCTTCGGATGCGTTCAGGATCCCGTCTTGCAAGCGCTCCATTGGTGAGATCAGAGATCATCTGACTCTGATACAAGGGCGGCTTATTCTGGCCACACTCGTTTGCTACTGGTGCTTTGAGAAAAGGACAAGCTGAAGACGTTTCCTGATTAAGAAGCGCAACTAACCTCTTCTCCTCTCCCCCTCCCCCTTGGCCCCCACTGCTTTTTCCTGCCCCTCAATGAACGGCTGATGGTTTATTTCTTACCTGTCATATTGATACTGACTGAGCGTGTGGTCGTATGGATAGTAGGCAGCCGCCTGGGTGATTCCCGCATGCGCAGATCCGCTCCCATCCTTCGAATCAAAGCTGTTCTGGAACAGGAAAAGCAAAGGCGTCTTCTTATCAGCGCTCCCCTCCCCCCACGGGCAGTGTGGGGGGGGGGGCAGGAGGAGAGACACGCGCAAATGGACACGTTTTTATTTATTTTTGCAATGGAGAAACACGTCGAGGAGCAAAAAACAAAAAAAAAATCCTCTAGCACATTTTCAAAGCAGGATCCGGCTTGATTTCAAATGGGATGGGAGGCCACGTGTTGAGATTCCCTCATCGCGGGGGGTTTGGATAGATGACCCTCGGGGTCCCTTCCGACTCTTCATTTCTGTAATTCTATCAGGGGATTAAACTTGGGCTGCAAACTTGGGCACAAGTCCCAATGAACTCAGTACAGCTTACTTCCGAGTAGACTGGCATAGATTGTATTTCAGCAGGTGCGTACATTTCTTCAATTCTTGTATTGCGCTTAATTAGAGAGGAACACGAAATTCCTTGTACTCTTGTCCACTGACTCAGTGTTAGCATCTCTTGGCCCGATTTGATGCACGTTGACTCAGAGGAAACCTTATTTTCCTGCAATGGAATTTACTCACAGGAAAGCTGGTTTAGCCTCTGCAGTCCACTGGAATCCAGTGCTTTCCTTCCTCCGACTAAGAATGGTATTTTATGCACACTGGGCTCCAAGAACAAGTGACTAGGGATATGCAAGGGTCAAATATCACCTAGAGCAGTGATGTCCAACCTTTTTTTCAAAGAGGGCCAGATTTGATGAAGTGAAGGGACGTGAAAGCCGACCAAAGGGCCGACCGAAGTTGTTAACCTTTAGGATTGAAGTTGTTGAGCTTTTTTTAGGATTGGAGTTTATTGAGGTGCGAAAGTTGAAGTGCTCTCTTAAAACAGGCTGCAATCCTCAATAAACATACTTTCCTAAAAAAGAAAAAGAAAAAGAAGGGGGGGCAATTGCAATTAATGGGACGATGGGACGTGACTTGTTTGCCACACAGGGAAGTATACGAAAAGTTAATTTCTTAACGCGGACATTTTATGCATAATTTTACATTTAAGCATTCGGTGAGCAAACTCGGGTTCCTGTTCCAGTGACAACTCCAGACTCGTTTTTTTGTGTCAGTTTCAGTACACAGACAGAGATCAGCAATGCCACGATGTCTTAGCGTTTATCATTTATCTCTAAGTAGTTGGAGCGCAGAGATCAGCAGACAATAGTTTCTCAGAGCTTATTGCCGTCTACCTCTAATTACATAGTTGTAGGCTGATCTCCGTGTTGTTAGACACCTGAATTAGCAACGCCTATGATTGACTGAAGTTTCTCACAGCCCCGATTCATATTCACTTCGGATTACCCCATGGCACATAGACAGGTTACATAGCCGTTGGCTAATTAAACAACCCATGGCCTTTTAAAGTCTCTCTGTGGATTATTGTTATTGTTTGGTACTACGTTTTGTGTTTTTATATTGTAAGCCGCCCTGTGCTCCTCGGATGAAAGGCGGCATAGAAATTTAATAAATAAAATAAATCGGAAACATTTTGTAATCCCTCCAGGTTTACTTGTACTAGTGATACATCTCTAACTCTACACACACGTGGGGATGCACAGCACACACACGTTGCTATTAAAAAGTGCATAACTAGAAATTAAGTCCCGCTTAACTTGATGAGGTTCACTCTCTTAGGGTCTCAGCCTGCCTTTAATGTCCTTAGGGACTGGGTTGAGCTGTGAAGCTTCTAGCTAAGCTGCGACTCTCTCAGTTTGCTGACTTGGAAGAGCAAAAGTCCCTTGGTAATGGGGCAATGGGGTTTCCTTCTTGCCCAGTCAATGCGTTCAGGTGGAAGTCGTGCTCGCTGCGCAGAAGACTTACCAAGGAGTAGAAAGCCGACGCCTCCGTCCCGTAGGTCACGTAGTTGCCATAGCCTTGCGTGTTCGTGTAGGGACTCCCATAGACTCCCAGGGCAGCTGCCGAGTTGAGCTCGTGCCTGGCCGTGGCTAGCAGCCTGCTCTCGTACACGGGGCAATAGACGGGGGTCTGAGCCGAGGCTGCGGCCCCAGAGTCCGTGAGGGTCCTGCCGGTGGTCTCACAGCAAGTGGTCAAGGAGTTGGTGGTCATCAGGAACTAGGACGAGAGAAGACAGGGCAGTGATCTTAGAAGGGGCGGCTGACAGCCATGGCAACCAACAGGCCGATCTACCAACCAGTTCTAGCGAGGGTCATTTCTGGTCCCAAATCAGTGAGCTTTCACACAACCCACTGACTCCCGTGTCCATTGGTTTTAATGAGCATCTCTTCTTCACGTTAATTAATCCGGAACAACCGCCACCCCCTCTATCCGACCTCACAAGGGCACAAACTCGGGACAGCGCGATCCATCTGTGTTATCACACAGAAGGGTGGTGAAACGCGCGATGAAACGGTCGTCTGAAACCGTCCAGTCACTTGCAGAATCCTCAGCTCCCAAGATGGAGGGGGGGGGGCACCCAGGCCGAATAGCGGAAGGGGAAAGCAGTGGAAGGAAGTGGCTGCAATCCTATACACGTTTACCTGGGAGCAAGTCCCATTGTGCTCAATGGGGCTGACTTCTGAATAGACCTGCATGGGATTGCGCCCTTAGTGATCTTAAATAAGTACCTTATATATTATGTTAAACCCAGTGGCTTAACTGGTTTGTGGATCGGGGAGAAATTTAAAGATCGGTTGGGGAGGGGGGGAACCTAGTTCCAGTTCACACTTGTCAACTAAAGAGAAAGAGAGAGAGAGAAAATACTTTTCAGTTTTTAATGCATTCTTCCGGCGAGCTAGACCGCTCACATTAACATTAATACATACATCCGTCTCGGTTCTAGAACACGTTTATTTCCGAGTAAAAGTACTGAGAACGTTAATGAAGTTTAATCCCAGATCCTTCGCGAGAGCTAATTGAACATTTGTTTTAACTGCAGATTCCAACACCCACTTCTGTCCCAGAAGTTCGACCCTGCTCTCTTTTAAGGGTACGATCCAGAAAGGAGTTGAGCCGAGGCCTCAGCTGATACAGGGCCCATGACTGCAGCGACCTCGCACCCCACCCAAATTCCTGCTAAACGAAGTGGCCCGTGAATCTGGCTTGAACCAGCCAGTAGTTGTGGTTGTTGAACGGGCTTCCATCCACCCGCTTACTTCAGAGTAGGTCCGCGGACCAGAGGGAACGAGCTGCTTCCTTCATATCCCTTGCCCCAGTTCACCTCTTGGCAGTAAGTAAAACCCTCTGAGATCAATGAACACCTGAGATCTTTCCGTCTTCAGCGCGCTGCGGGAGTAATTTGTGGCAGGCTAGCTAGCACCCCTCTGAAACTAGAGACCTTCCAAATCTCAGGACGGGGCTCTCCAACCCAATCCTAAACGATACCCCGCCCCTTGACTCCAATTCAACTCCCCACCCCTCATTGTTAACATTCTCACTCTAGGTCAAGGTCCCTCGATGAATCCAGGACAGGTGGACTTTCTAAACCAGTTCGTGGTTAGAGCACCGCAGAATTAGGATACCAAGGCGACAGTCTCCCTTTTACCTGGAAGTAAGTGCCTTTGGTTTCACGGGGGCCTTACTTCCGCGTAAAGATGGCAGTCACTGCTCTTGGGGAAGGGGGGGGTCATCCCTTCCCCCAGCCCCAGTTGATCTGAAGCAGATTAGGTCCCTACAAAAGCGCCTCCCAGGAGATGGGAGTTCTCCCGCGCGCCTTCACAGGGGAGGGCAGCGAAAGGAAAGGGCGTAGATGCGATGGGAGTCCGGCAGGACTTACCTGGGGTGCAGACGAGTAGGGGTATCCGAACTGGGGGTAGGACATGGCCACGGGGGGCTCCCAGGCTCCAGGAACAACCAGGAGAGGCGCTGGATCCGCGGGCTCCGCAGGCTGCCTCGCTGTGCCGTGTGGCCCCGAGTGATGGATAATCCGAGCTTCCTAGGGGCTTAGAGGACCAAGCATAAAACCGTCTTGAATTCATCTGCCTTGAACCTGAAACTATTTTTTACTGTGTGTGTGTGTGTGTTGGGGGGGGAGTTTGTCTTCCCTCCCCCGCACAACACACACACGCACACAACTCACGATCTTAAGAAGATCTGCCTAGGCAGCGTGGCGCTTCTTCAACACGAACAACATAAAAGGCACGGTTGCTCTGAGGTTTCATGGGGGGGGGGGAAATACATATTTTGCCCACACACAGGCAGCGGTGGAGGGAGGGGAAAAGAACCACTCCTAGCTGAAACACACATGTCAAATCAAACATCTGACGTCAAGAAGAAGAAAAAACAAACCCTACAGAAACTGCCTCTCGCTCGCATATTTGTGTGCACCTTTGTGGTAGACCACGGCCTGGGATTTAAACCAAATACCCAGGATGAAAGTTTGTTTTCAAACGCCTCAGAGCACGCTGGCTGATCGCTATTTCAGGGAGTTCTCCTGCGCTGATAAGGAAAGCAAACCCCAAACGTACAAAATGGCAAGGTCCTGAATGGTTCATAACTGCATCTCAGATATCAATAGTTTGGAGAGGAGAAATCAGTGTCGTCTCTCTTCCTCCCCCCCCCTCCCGAATCACTGAAGGGTGGTCAGCACTTTTAATTAGAAATTAATTAATGAGCAGCTGCCTGCTGCTTCCTCCCACTCCTCCCTGCCCTGCAGTCAATCAGTCCCACTTACAAACGAGGCCGCTGGAAGGGCAGGCGCGCAAGCGAGGCTTTTAAATCAACAGTTGAAACGAGCTCCGGACCTGACAGTCAAAGCACGTGGAGAAGGACGAAGCCCCGCCATCAAAGTGCATGTTAGGAAAGGGCAAGGAATGGGCATTTGCGCTGAATGGGCATGTTAGGCTTTAACAACTTTTTGGGGTGGGGAGATATGGAAAACCAAAGTGAGGAGGCGCCACAACTTTGAATAAACTTCAGGCCATTGAGTGGCAGGGAGAGAGTGATCTTCAAACTCAGGCCAGATCTGATTTGCAAAGCGAGAGCATCTATCCATACTCAAATCAACAGCCGACATTTATACAGCATTGTACAATCTTCAAACTTCTGCGCATGCATTATCTCAGGAATCCTTACAAGAGCAATGCAAAACTGAGTGTTTCCAGGTACTTAAAAAAAAAAAATGGGGCACGGGTCCAAATTCACATTAAAATTGCATATGCTAACTTAAATGTCTATGTGCAGCTATAGACAGCAAAGTCAACTAATTTCTCATCCAAGCCACTCTAGTTAAAAAATCCAGTTAACTGGTACCCATTTCAGATGTGTTCCTCTTTAATTCATTTAACTAGTAGTAAAGTGAATTTCCCAACAGATCCTGGTTCAAATCAAGTCAATTAAGCGCCCCTTCAGTTATCCTATTTCATTACCTCCAACTCATCTTAAGAGAAAGTCATCTTCAACTGATGTAGTTCCCCAATTTTACACCCTTATACCTCGAATTAATGTCAATTAAGACCAACCCTTTCATTTCCCCCTGAATTTATTATCCACTAGAAACACTTGGGGCATGGAGAAAAAGATCTGGGATCTGAGATACTTAGGCTCACCACTAGCTACAGCCTGGTCAGTATCCTGGTCTTGCAGTGTAGGACTGATCCTGAGAGGGTGATTGGCCTAAAACCTCTTTCTTAGCAAGTTCATAGGGGAGGGGATTTTCTGGTTCATAGTCTGTTTCCCCCACTACCTGTGCTAAGGTAACTCTCAAACTCTCTCTTAATGGTTTTTTGTGTGTGGGAATATACAAGTTTTCTAGGTAGGTAGAATATGAAAACTAGTTCATATTTTTTAAATCAGGAGACTGACCAAAGAATACCACCCCAACTGTAGTTGTGATATCCTGGAAAAAACATGGCTCCCCATATTGTCAAGCACTCTACCCTTCCTCTGGTGTGCCCTCTCTCACATGTCCAATGATCCCCTCAGATCTCTGACAGAGAAACAATAAATCATCTTTGTCCCACCCGGCTTTCAGTCCTTAATTTAAGCCACATTTTCCTGAGTGGCAGCACAGAAATAGATGAAATAAATGTGGTTCCCTCTCTGTGTCATACAGATTCACTACCTGCGACAGTCAAACTTCCATACAGTTTTATCAAACTGTGCCCCTTTCTTTCAATGTCCAGCTGGTATCCATTAGCTCCCCAGAATCCCAATGTCCAAGAGTCGCTAGTTTATAGTATAACATGAGATCATAGAACAGCACTACCTCTCTTTAAAACAGACTCTGATATTTGACCAGAGATTCTGTTTGAGAGCAGAAGGCAGAGCTAGGCCTTTCCTTAGTCCCTCCCTTTTCGCACCTTTGGATTATCTCTGGCCTCTTGTCCAAGATACATTCACAACAAGCCCTTTAAACTTCACATGAATTGGTCAAGAATAGTCATCCTCCCACTTTTGAACTGGAAGAGAGGGGAGGGAGAAAAATCTACCTTTCCTGAAAGTATGCATAAAGTGTTTTAAGAGGTGGCTAATTTACTATGTGATCTGTGTATACACTCTTATTTCATTTTATGACTACAAATATAAGACTACATCAGAAAGTCATTTTCTTGGAGACTTATTAAACTGTAGATCACAGATTTCTGCCAAAGCCTCTTGTTAGACCTTTTTATCCTACTAGGGAAGTTTAAGTGTTTAATGGGAGTGGTGCTTGAAATGTTTAATGAGAATGATATTTGGTCTTTCTTGATTTCTGTCTCTCGTTGTTAGCCCAAGTCGCCAGCACCATCGCTGGAAGGAGCAATGCACATTTCATTGATGTTAGTAGCAAAACGCCAATTAATTTTAATAGAGCTGGAATTTCTGCAATGCTGAGTGCTGTCTAGGGCTCAAAGGCCCACCCTCGATTCTTCAGGCAAGTCGGGGATCTCTCATTCTCAGTGTGTGATCCTAAACATTTGGATCCTTAAAGACTTTTCTGTAGTCTTCCTTCTAAGTGAACATGTTGGCCTTATCTGGAAAGAGCTAAATGCTCAGTAGGATGGTTTCAGATACTGCCATCAGTAAAGTGGGATTAACAGAATACAATATTCTGGATGAAGGAACAAGGTAAAATCAGAAAGAATTTGGTACTTTAGAAGGTTCACCACAAAGATGAAAACTGCATTCAAAAGGCAAATACGCTGCAAATGAAGTTTTGTTTGAACTCGCTCCCCATTTATGGAAGTCGGTTGCATGGAGGGTCATGGAAGCCCTAGGTGAAACCTATGAAAAGTATAGGGCCCTATGCAAACTCTTGAGGGTTTGGCTGGGCTGAAGGTCTCTCTCTTTCTCTCCAGAGGATATTTACCATCTGTCCCATTTAGAGGGTAGTCCAGGATATAAATTCAGCAAAAATGTTTGCTTTGAAGACAGTTCCAGTGTGATTGACTTCCGGCATGTTTATTAATCCTAAAGGATTAATTTACTTATAGTATTACTCTACTTAAATTCTAGTTCTGACCATAAAACAGCAGGGGATATCCAGCAGCAGCAGTCATACTCAGGGTAGATAGAGCCTTAAGTCCAATGACTTCAATGGATCTACAATATTACTGCCATTGGAAATACCCAGGAAATCTATTTTTTGAAAGTAAGTGATTTCAGGGAGATGAGCAAAAAGATTATTTTTCATCATTTTTTTCAAGGTGAGAGTAGACTCTTACCCACCTTAGTAGCTCTCGCTAAATTCAGAGGAGCATTTACTTTGGGTTAAAAGAGAGTTCTTATTAATAAGTTGGCATACCATTACTACTGGTTTCACCACCCCTCTCAGTCCCCTTCACCTTGTCACCTTTATCTAGGCCTCTCCTGGGAAGTCCAGTACATATAATTTTCCTCCAGGACCTTTTGTGTATGTGTTTGTATTGGGGAGCGGGGAGGGGAGGGGATATAGAAAAACCTAAGTCTCTGAAAATCGGGATACTCTGCCTAGAGAGGAACTTGCAGTGGGGAAGTTAGCCAGACCCAGGGCGGGCGAGTTTCTGTGCGTATTTGCGCGCGTGGAGAGGGGAGGGCAGCTGTGGCGGGGGAGGGAGGGATGAAAGGAGTGCAGACTTGCTCGGAGAGCTGCCTGGGTTCAGACATGTGAATAGCCCCAGGGTCACACTCTAATTAATGATGATGTTCCCTTCTTCTCCCCAGCTGGAAGACTTGGTGCCTCCCAGGGACGAATCTGCCCGCTCTGACAGCTCGATTGAGGGTGATGGATGACTATCTGGAGACCGCAGTACACCTAATATAATCATATCTGCTGCGTAATTGCTATAATTTACCGAGGCAAAGCCTTGGCTCTAGGAGGAGCGCGTTAGAAGGCAGCAAAGGAGCTCAGCAGCCCCTTCAAAAGAGAGGGCCACCCTGAACCTAGTTTAAGCGCGTTTACCTGGGAGTAAGAGGCACAAGGGATGTCTTCAGATTACCTCTGCTAGTTCCCTGGAACTTTGGTGAGACACTGGCCTCATCCGTACTGTTCTTTGATGTGGATAGTATGAGGGAAGGGAAAGTCTGGGAAGGCAGTGATTTTGGGGAGAGCGTCATATGTAATGAATGGAGGTGTTGGAAACTTAACCAGTCACATTAAACGACAGTGCGGACGACTACCCCTTTCCACTCGCATTGTATGTTTACTCAAATGAACAGGCCCTACTTCCAAAAGCCCAATTCCACGTGTGTGGTTTTTTAAACTTTAAAGCAAGTCCCACTATGGTTCGTCAGGAACTGAGACCAAACTGGGGAGGAAAGAGTTAACACTCTCTTACCCCCCCCCCCCAAGGCTTCTGCTATCTCTCTCCTGCGGCTTTTAAATGAAAATAAATACGACTAGCACATGTCCAAACACAGATGTATCGCGCGCAATATGTGGGGTGTCCCACCCTCTAGTCCGCAAACAGGGTTGTGATCCTGCGCACGCTTGTCACGGAGTCAAGTCCACTTCTGGGAAGCTATGACCAGAGTTGCACTGTAAAGTTTATTTGGGTACGATCGGGAGGTCGCAACAGACATGGGTGGAACTTTTGCGGAAGGAGGCATAAGATTGCAGCGGTTGTATAATATTTGCAGGGCGTATAAGCTTATCAGACCCCAGGAATCTCCGGCACGCAGATCACTTAAAGCGGCTGAGCGGTTCCTGGCGGCAGCTCCAGTAGTTTAGGGATCGCAGACGCTTTACAAATAAATGCATTGGGGGGGGGCGGGGGCTGCTTCATGGGCAGGCTGTGACAATAATTTCTTCCCCCCACCACTGCATTGCTAAAACTGTTTCTCCTCCTCGTAGCCTGCCTGTAGTTGATGAAGGACCCATCCAACCAGCCAAGTGGATGGAGGAACCCTCTTTCAGAAACGAAAGCCAAAGTTTGCAAGTACTTCATGGAGACTGGGGATGGTGGCAGCTGCAGGTCTAGCCAGGCTTACTCAGAAGGCACAACCCCAGTCGATGAAAGTCACTTCTAAGGAAATCAGCTTTAGAGGCCGTGGTCCTAAACAGGATGCAATTCTGTGCTGGTTTACCTGGGAATAAGACTTACCGAAACTCAATGGGACTTACTTCCGAGTAGACCCGCTTTTAAAAAAATAAATAAATGATTGGACGAGGACCATCTCTGAAGATAAAGGGAAACCCGAGAGCCACGCAGCCCATACATTGCAGGTATACAATACCAGGAGGTGGGGGTGGGGGTGTTTACTGCAACACGCAGGCGCGTCGCCCTCCAGGGGACGGGGGCGGGGTGCAGCCTCCCAGATCTCCAAAGGAGTTCAGCGTTAAACGTTGCAATTAGCTGACTGAGGCAGACAACTTTTACAGAGGATGGTGCAATGTTTTTTTCTCTCCCCCCCCCCTTCCGCCAAACCGCAACGTTGCAAATCCATCTTCACACACATACACACACGCCTTTTTCAAATACTCAAACAATTCCACCGGGATCACCCCTCACTGGCAGACGGAGCAAAGAAGTTTCTCGCCCGTTTCTGGATCCATAACATAGCCTCTCCACCATGATCCATGCCATCCTATCCCGCTTCTAGACGAAATTTCCTCCCTGGGACCGTTTGAACTGCAATCCTTTATCCACAGTAAACGCAGCAAGTCTAGGATCGCGCTGCTGGTTAGGTGCTCAGTAGAAATCAATGCGTTTTCCCTTTCTAGGGACTTCCATAGCGTTCTACTACAAAGTCATGGTGGGTTGCTAACTACTCGCCCTCACCCTTGACTTCGGAGTAACAGCACGATCCGTGCTGATTGACTTGGGAATGTGTCTAATTAGGTGCAGTGGCGCCCCCCTCCCCGCCCCGGTAAGTATCCATAGGATTGCAACTTTAGGTTTGTATCCTGAAGCACGCTTCCTTGGAAGTTCAGGCGTTGGAATGAACGAGTCTCGTGCCCGAATAAACACGCGCAAGATCGGCAGGACTGGCTTCCACGCGCCTAACAGCAGGGTGCATGGCTCCAGCGCCACACACTCAATCGGAAGTCAGCCCCCCAAGAACAAAGTGGGATCATGATTCCCTCGAGTCCCTGAAATAGTTCTCCTCCAAACAGCCTAAGTTCCCCTCTCCTCCAGCAAACACCACGCCAAGCGCTGCCCTGTTTCCAGGCTCCTCATAAGGGAGGTGAGTTTTCTCGCAAACGCCCCACTTTACGAGGAAAGACATTCTGATGAATTTCATTATCTCCCCATTCAGCAGCAAAGCCAGGAAGTAACAGTGTCCTAAAGGCAGTCCCTGCATTTAGCAGCGTACCTCGCTCACGAGGAGATCCAGGGACAGGAGTCTGAGCGCTATCCTGTGGAAAACAACAACTTTTGCGCATAAGGCAACAAGCTGACTTCTACACGTAACAGGGAGCAGCCAGAGCGACGCCCTTCTTTTGCCAAAGAGACCCCCCAGCGCAATTATCATAACACAGCTCCCAAAATCAGAACGAGTGGGTGCTATTTCTTGAAAAACAACAGCAGCAAGAGCAACAAATACGCAGCGTAGCAGAGCGAAGTGTGCAGCGTCTTCAGGGTTTAAATCTCTGCAGATTTTTTTTCATCGTTCTTCTCCAAGAAACTAAAGCCAGTGTCTGGTTGGTTTGTTTTTTTAATCCTCCCCAAGAAAACTTGAAAGAAAGAGGAGTGCAGGAGCAGGCCCTAGCAGGTTAGGTAGCTGCTCTGATTGAGGTCGGCAGGAAATTGATCTGGACACGTTTTGAGCAGTTAGAGAGACCATCGGGTTATTTTCCCCCTAAATTTCTCTGCCTGAATGGCCCAAGACTAACCGCTTCCTCGGGTTCCGAATTACAATTTCTCAAGACACCCCTGATAAGGAAAGAATACGCCGCATCTTCGCCCCCAACCCCTACAAACACCCCTCCCTCAGCCAGCACCCAAAAGGCGAATAAACTAAGTTGCACTCCTGCGCATATTAACTTGGAGGCGAATCCCAAATAAAAAGAGTAGGACTTCCTCCCGTAAACACGGTTTGGATCGGGCCAGAAGGGTGTTAAAGAATCTGGAGCCCGCGACCTTGGAAAAACCTTTCCCAACGCTTTGGACTTCGGAGCTAGCGGCGCTTCTCCAGCTTTCCAGTTTGTAAAATGGATGAAAAAGCGTAAACTAGAAAATTGAAGGTATATCCTTGCCGGCGACCTCACCAAACCTGACACTGGACTTGAACTAGCCAGAGACCTTCAGAGGGTCTAGGATCAACCAGTGCGTGTGGACAAACTGGTTTTAGACAGGCGCCTGGTCAGACCTAACACAGAAGCCCCAACCCCCTATTTTCACGCATATATCCGCACGGAGGTTTTTTACCGTTTTATTCTCCCGGCCTGGCTAATAACCAAGGCGGATTTACTCCTGTTACCAACAACAACTAATCAATGGGATTCATTTGCCAATATGTTTGGCTCCCCCCATTAAATCCCCCCCCCTTTTCTTCGACTTACAGTAAGGAATCTGTGGCGCTTCTCCAAAAACACCTCCCCAGAGGACCATGTTAGAAGGAAGACCCACCCAGTTCTTGTCAGCGCCGGAATCTTTGCAGTCGTAGCCCAAAGCTGTGAAACCGGAGATTTAAAAAGTGTGTCGTCGAACATGTGCAGAGTGCCTTGCAGTCACTCCTGAACCATGCACAACAACACGATTGGGATGGGAGGGGGGAGGTGACAGAGTTTTCGGGCTCGATTTCTAATCAGCCCCACTTCTCAGGCGAGAAACTGTGTCTGAAATCCTGTACCCACTTGGCTGCGACTCCGCCGCGTTGAACTCCGTGGGACTTCCTACGCAGTAAACAAGTACAGGATTGCACCGACCAGCGCCGAGTTTACAGAAGCGATTTAAAGCAACCCCCCCCCCCGCCAAACAGAGGAACTTTACACCCGCACTTCCTTCACAGGGGTGCCCTCCCCGCGCCTTCACTGTCCTCCAAGCTTGGGCTCCTTTTCCACGTCCACCAAACTTTCTTGGCCAACGCAGCCTCCCTGCCCAAAGTCTCCTAGAGCAACCGACCAAAGTTGCACTCCATGCAAGACCGCGAACACCCTTTCCCTTTCCCCATCCCCGCGCCGAGAAGAGAAAAAGCATGTTTCCTCTCAGCCCTAGGTAAACACTGCCCAAGCCGCATGATGGATCGCCCGTAGTTTCTCTTCCATAGGCAGCCCGAGATTTCCCAGCCGGCTGGCTGCAGAAGGCAGGCTATTGTTGGGGTGCGCGTGGATGGATGGATGGATAGATGGGCGGAAAGGAAGCCGGGGTGCAAGTGCACCGCCAGCAAGGAAGTGCCTCTCTTTCTTGTTACCTGCAATCACGCCGGGCTGCGCCTAGGATCTCCTGGCGAGAGCTTGTCCATGGCAAAGGGTGGCCGCGTCTTTTCGCCTCGCTCGCAGCGGCTCGCTTTGGAGAGAGCAGCAGCCACAGCAGCGCGCTAATGGAGACATTGCTCAGTGTATGGAATACCTGACTGGAGTCAGCCCGACGAGTGAGTGCCTCCAGTCCCCAGGCGCCACAGTCACTTCACTAACCCCCTGCACCGGAGTGACGTTCGAGTGCAGAGCTGCGCTTACCGCGCGCCTTTTCCTCCTCCTGATTAACACTTTCCAACGCTGCCCTCGCTCGCTCGCTCGCTCGCTCGCTGCTGCTGCTGCTGCTACACCGCCCCCCCTGCTCGCAACTTGCGCTGCTGGCCGCTGCCTGCGCAGGTGACAGCTCCGCCGGTTCGAGTCCGGAGGGAGAGCAGTCCTCTTGTAACCCTAAGACCAGCAAACGCGCTCTTTAAAAACCAGGCGCCACATTTCTACAGCTCTTTAGATTGTCTTCCAAGTTCTTCAGAACCGTCGTCGTAGTAGCTATCCCCCTACAAGAACCCTGGAAGGTAGGTCGGATGGAGGTAGGGGAGGTGGGGGGGGGGAGCACCGAGGCTTGTCATCAAACACTAGTTGGGGGCTGAGATGAGATCTGAACCCGGGGCTTCCTAGATCACTGCCCACTCTCTTAGCAACTATGCTATAACTATTGGCTCATTTCTGCAGCACTTTCATTGTCCAAAGCTATTTCTGACCCATTTCCAGCTTAGCATTCTTTGGGACCCATTTCCACAGTCAGCCACGACTGGGAAAGATGCTCACACCCTGTGCCCCTAGCAACCAAGAAGCTGACAACAATATCAAAATTTGTGAAAACCATTTCGCCTTATAGTGCAATCCCATGCAAATCTATTAGGTCAGTTCCACTGGGATTTGCTCTCAAGTAAATGCCCACTGAATTGCAACCTTGCAACCTAGGCCTAGGCATCTTTACTCAGAAGTAAGCCTCACTGTGTTCAGTGGTGCTTACTTCTAGATACATGTGCCTAGGACTGCAGATTTATAGTGTGATTCTCTATGTTGTCTACTCAGAAGTAAGTCCCACTGAGTTCATGAGATTTACTTCCAGGTAAATTAGCACAGGGCTGCACCCTTAATTTTATTCCAACCCTCTGAGTACTGTCCAGGATTGATTTACTTCCTTTCCTCCTAATGGGCAATTAGGTTGGGCCATACAACCCACATCCCTCAGTCTGAGGTTGCCAAAGTCCCTTCTCCTAGCACACCAGGTAGATGTGGAATCTGCAATTGCTAAATCTACCCAGAAGGAATATTTCATTCAGGGTCCAGATCCCACTTACATGGGAAGTTCCTCAGGTTGGGAAGGAACAGGCAGAAAGTTGATTAGACCCAGGAAAGCCTATGCTGAGGAGCAAAATGAGGGAACACTAAAAACAGATCCACAGGGGCAGGAGGAGGCCTGGAAATAAAGACCTTATATCTGATGCCTTTATATTGGAAGGAAGATAAGAAATTACCCCTGGGATCTGAATGCTGTTCTTTATTTGTGCTTGGGCGGTTCGCGCGGTTGAAATATAGGTCCCCAACCTGAAACACACTGCGGCCCAGTTGATGCATTCTGTAGAATTAAATGGCAAAGCTCTTCCTGGCCTGTATCACTGCAAAGGAAACTCCATCTTAGGAAGAAAGAACCTCCTTCCAGATTCAAAACAAGCAGACGAGGGAGAAGAATGCAGCCTAGGAGTCTTCCTCAAGTGCACTCACCACTGCTGCCTTCGAAAATTGCAATGCTTAACAAAGTAGTTCAATCCAAAGGGAACGAAAGCTTAGCCCACGTGATTCTGCCTGCTGAAACTATAAACAGGAGTGAAGTACTGTATGTGCTGGCTGGCTAATAACAGTTCTCTGATTTTAAGGGGTTTGCCATAATCAAGGCCATGGTTGCCAAAGCCACGTAACAGGGGTGAATTCAACAGAAAGCAAGGCAGCTACAAGCCAAATGACCTTGTGAATGGCTACCTCTGAATTAATGGCCCTGCTTATCTTTACAGTGGTACCTCGGGTTAAGTACTTAATTCGTTCCGGAGGTCCGTACTTAAACTGAAACTGCTCTTAACCTGAAGCACCACTTTAGCTAATGGGGCCTCCTGCTGCTGCCGTGCCACCGGAGCACAATTTCTGTTCTCATCCTGAAGCAAAGTTCTTAACCTGAAGCACTATTTCTGGGTTAGCGAAGTGTGTAACCTGAAGCTTATGTAACCCGAGGTACCACTGTACTTGAAGGGAGCACTGCTTATTTCAATCACACTCACTTTTGAGAATTCCCAAAGACCGGTCTTTTGCAAGAGGCTGTGCGAGTCTCTTGAAGCAAAAACCACAGAGAATCTTGTGGCACCTTCAAGACTAACACATTGATTATGGGATAAGCTTTCATGGAATCCGGCCCATTTCCCACCCCGCTGGATATATGCACCTGCAACTCAGGATAACACTTCGTGCATACGACGAAGTGGACTGCACTCCACAAAAGCTTATGCCATAATGAATTTACTTTTGAATAAATCGGCTTAGAACGGCCGCCTTTATTGTGGAATTGAGCTTTCGTATCGCTGTAATCCCTGCAACCTGCTAAAGTCTTTAAAGCTGTTGCTGGTGTATACTTCTGAGTAGAAGGGCAAACAACTTTTTACAGGCTGATCCTAAAAACATTTACTTGGAAATAAGCTCTCTGGCCTGCTACAAACCTTATTTCCAAAGATCAAGTTGCTTTGCCTTTCTCGTTGCCTGTTACATTTAAAGGTGGAGGAGCAAGAGAGAAAGTCAGGGATATCAGTTGTTTGGACTGGTGATATTCAGAATTGTAAACTCACTCAAAGGTCTATTACAGCCAGAAGTGTGGACTGGAACTTTTCAAAAGGAAAAAGAAATAGTTACAGTTTGTATCATTGGTATATGAAATATGAAAAAAGATACTTTATATTTATATAGCACTTTAAGATTTCCAAAGTGCTTCACGGACAAAATCTCTGTAATCCTTACAAGGAATCCTTTAATGTAGGCCAGTAGAATTACAATATTTCCATATTGCAACATGGGTGAGACTTCACTTCCTTTTCTGCTTGAAGAATGAAGGAGCAGACACTTCATATTTTGAAACTTTAATTCCTGTTCCTGAACTCAGACTTGACATTCTGCAGCCTGTATTCTAGCACCGACCAGTGGCGTAGTGTGGGGGGTGCAGGGGGCCCCGGCCACACCGGGCGCAACATCTGGGGGTTAGGGTTAGGGGGCGCAAATCCACGGGTTAGGGGGCACAAATTACTTGCCTTGCCCCGGGTGCTGACAACCCACGCTACGCCACTGGCACCGACATTGGAGTTTAATCACCATCTGCCCACAAGTAAGGCAAACCTCCAAGTTTTCTGCTGAATCAAATCCAGGAGTTTCATTGTGAAATCTGAAGATAAAATGTTAGAAATTCAGAATCAGAAACTTAAACAAGAATCCCAAATGAAAAATTCACGCAGTTTACAAAGCTGTATGGTGACAAAGAAGGCTAGCTCTGTTAGTTCATCAATCTTCCTATTTTAAACATAGAAGCCTTGTAACTCGTACAAAATGTGTGTGATGGGGAGGCGAAAAAGGAGGACAGTTCAAGAACAAAAATATCTAGCCCTCAAGTAGTGCAATTGCTTAAACAGCAGGAGTGAAGTCGAGCTTGTTTAGGGCAGGAGGAGTAAGTGAGTAAGCCAACCTTCATCTCCCTTGCACCCTCCAGATGTTTTAGACTGCAACTCCCAGCAGCTGCACATCTGGAGTGCATTCAGGTTGGCGAAGGCCGAAATAAGTCATCAAATTTCCATTGCATCTATTTGAGTTCCCTTGTGGTTTTGGTACACTGCTTCTTGCTCATCTCCAAATAGCAAAACATTGAGCCTAATGTACAAGGACCTGCAATGGGGGACGCTTCTTTTTCCTCACGCTGAATTCATGACGTGATGTTGCAAGGACTGAAATACATTAGAAAGCCCTTCAGGGCTTTCAGAGTGAAAGGAAAGTTATTAATTTGAATTATGGCAGCGCATATATTTAAATATTAACTATTTACCTGGCACTGACCTGCATTTATCCAGACCTGCAGTTGTACAGAACCGCTGCAGAGCTTTTAAAAATGGGAAGAGGGCTAGGGGGAACACAGAGGATTGCCTGTTCCGGCCACTTTCCCAGTGAGACCAGAGCTCCCTTTCTTTATTGCAGCCATTTGAAAGATTTTGAGATGGAAATTCAGCATATAGAAAGTTCTGGGCTGTGGTTTTTCAACAGAAAATGCCACTTCACGCACATGGAATATATCTTAGATTAGAAGCAACCACGTGTGAGAAAAAGCTCGTGGCTTCTTACCTCACTGCAAAGCAACATGGCGAGGGGGCAGTTTGGAGCAGAGAAATGACAGGGGAAAGGGGTGTTCACACATTAAGCCTCAAACAGGGTGGAGTAGCTTGGAAAGTGGCAACACAGGAAGGCAGGGCAGGATTAGAACCTGAATCAATGCTCTTTGTTTTATATTGCCCCCGCTTAAACGGTCTCGGTCCAGTATATTTGAAGGAGCGTCTCCACCCCCATCGTTCTACCCGGACACTGAGGTCCAGCACCGAGGGCCTTCTGGCAGTTCCCTCACTGCGAGAAGCCAAGTCACAGGGAACCAGGCCGAGGGCCTTCTCGGTAGTGGCGCCCTCCCTGTGGAACGCCCTCCCACCAGATGTCAAAGAGAACAACAACTACCAGACTTTTAGAAGACATCTGAAGGCAGCCCTGTTTAGGGAAGCTTTTAATGTTTGATGTATTACAGTATTTTAATATTTTTTTGGAAGCCATCCAGAATGGCTGGGGAAGCCCAGCCAGATGCGCGGGGTATAAATTATTATTATTATTATTATTGATGCTGCATTTTTCTCAAGAACTGGCTGCCAAGGTCTATTAGTTATTTATTTATTGCATTTACTTTATATCCCGCCTTTCTCTCCCAGTGAGAAAAGGGCACCTAACCCTTCCCCCTAATCTCTCATTGTTCCTTGGACAAGAAATATGATGCTCAGGGCCTGAAATGGTTGGAATTTGTATTCCAGAATAATTTATATATCCTTCATGGGAGTCATGCAGATGTTTTGAAGGGTTGGTGTACGTATTTGAACAAAAATGGTAGAAGTGCTGTCAACCACATTATAGTGGTTCATCTTTGTGAACACCTGCGAAGTGTTAGAAAGAATAGAAAGAGATCACTTTCCAGTACAGTGGTACCTCGGGTTAAGAACTTAATTCATTCTGGAGGTCTGTTCTTAACCTGAAACTGTTCTTAACCTGAGGTACCACTTTAGCTAATGGGGCCTTCCGCTGCCGCCGCACTGCCGGAGCACAATTTCTGTTCTCATCCTGAAGCAAAGTTCTTAACCCAAGGTACTATTTCCGGGTTAGCGGAGTCTGTAACCTGAGGTACCACTGTATCAGTCACCACAGGTCCTCTAATATAATGCAGAATGTGACTGCAGAAATACAGAGCTTGGTGATATTCAAGAAACACTATATAGTAATCATCTGATGATCTTGCGTCAACTTTTTATGAGCAGATATCCAAATCTTGTTTATGTCTTCCAGCAAATTGTCACAGAACTCAGGCCCTGTTCCATAACTTCTACAATTATAAACTACACACAATTAATACGCCTACGCTGGTTTGACAGTCGGCGCAAAGAGGCCTAGAAAGTTCTGGCTAAGACAATTAGGGATTCCTGTAAGATGAATTCATGGAAAACTTGATTACATGTAGGTTGACATTGCAGAAAAACAAGAAAGCTGAATATATGAAACCCCAGTGGCAAGAATTGGGACTAGCAGAAATGGAACAGAGGGAAGACAAATTCCGGGAACTGGTGGCCTGGGGTATTAATTCAGTGAGATCATCACAGGAAGACTCAATTCTTGCCTCTGAGTGGGTTAAATGTTTCTCCAAAATAATTGGTGGTCAATCTGGGCAATCACATGTATCAGCAGTTTGTAAGGATTTCTCAAACCTACCTGAATGGCAACCAGTCTCCTGATTGTTTTCTAAAGAAAGCTCTGTGTAGAATGGGTTGAATTTGGACTTAGTCATACATAGAGTAAACCCACTAAAGTCTGTAGGAATTAAGACAGACCTCAAGATTGACAATCCCAATTGATTTCAATGGGTCTACTCTAAGGCTGTACAGTGGTACCTCGGGTTAAGTACTTAATTCGTTCCGGAGGTCCGTTCTTAACCTGAAACTGCTCTTAACCTGAAGCACCACTTTAGCTAATGGGGCCTCCCGCTGCCGCCGTGCTGCCGCCGTGCTGCCGCAGCACGATTTCTGTTCTCATCCTGAAGCAAAGTTCTTAACCTGAAGCACTATTTCTGGGTTAGCGGAGTCTGTAATCTGAAGTGTATGTAACCTGAAGTGAATGTAACCCGAGGTACCATTGTATACACATTGTACCTTTACAGCACATTCAAAATACATTATTTACCTCAGAGAATTCTGGGCACTGTAGTTCACCCTCCCTCAAGTTACAATTCCCAGCAGCCCTTAACAAACTGCAGTGCCCACAACTCATTGAAGGGAAAGAATGTGCTTTAAAGGTTTAGTGTGTACACAGCCTTAGTAATTCTGGGTGAATTACTTTGTTTGGAATGTAACTCAGTTATCCAAGTGTGGATCCTTATGTAGCCATACGATGGTGGGAACTGAACCTGGGACATTAGATGCACAAGCCATGTGCTCTTCAACTGAGTGATGCGGTACATATGGAATTGCCAGGCTGTAGCTCATCCACTGCAACGAGAATTGAGAAATCAATCCATGGAGTCAATGGGATTTCCTCTCAGTATGGCTAAGTATGGATCCATCCTAGTTGCATAGCCTGATGAAAGAAATTCACACCACCACCTCCGCCTTAGCCAGAAGCCCACAACCATCTGCATACTTATTCCTGAATAAACATACATACAGTCAGGCTGCAAGCATTCATTCATTAAAACCGATGTTTTAATGTATTTTTAATCTTTTGTTGGAAGTCACCCAGAGTGGCTAGGGAAACCCAGCCTGATGGGCGAGGTATAAATAACAAATTATTATTATTATTATTATTATTATTATTATTATTATTATTATTATTAAAACATTTTAAAGTTTTAAATAGGACTGTTGCCAACACCCTCTTGCTTCTGAATCCAGTGTGAGGCAGGTCATTGTAGGGTGAATTAACATGGCACCTAGTCAACAGAGTAGAGCAGTTGTGTATAAGTGAGGAGGTCACTCAGAAAGTGATCCTTGTTGCAGGGATAACATGGGCATAACAAGTCTGCAAGTGTCCTAAAGGTAAAGGTAAAGGACCCCTGGACAGTTAAGTCCCGTCAAAGGCGACTATGGGGTTGCTGCACCCATCTCACTTTCAGGCCAAGGGAGCTGGCGTTTGTCCACTGACAGCTTTCTGGGTCATGTGACCCGCGTAACAAAACCGCTTCTGGCACAATGGGACACTGTGACGGCAGCCAGAGCGCATGGAAATGCCATTTATTTTCCCACACTGGCATGCTTTTGAACTGCTAGGTTGGCAGAAGCTGGGACAGAGAAATGGGAGCTCACCCCATTGTGGGGATTCAAACTGCTGACCTTCTGATCGGCAAGCCCAAGAGCCTCAGTGGTTTAGACCACAGCGCCACCTGCATTCAGCCATTAAAGGTAAAGGTAAAGGGAACCCTGACCAGTCCTGGCCGACTCTGGGGTTGTGGTGCTCATCTCGCTTTATTGACCGAGGGAGCTGGCGTACAGCTTCCGGGTCATGTGGCCAGCATGAGTAAGCCACTTCTGGTGAACCAGAGCAGCACACGGAAACGCCGTTTACCTTCCCGCCGGAGTGGTACCTATTTATCTACTTGCACTTTGACGTGCTTTCGAACTGCTAGGTTGGCAGGAGCAGGGACCGAGCAACGGGAGCTCATCCCGTCGCAGGGATTTGAACCGCCGACCTTCTGATCGGCAAGTCCTAGGCTCTGTGGTTTAACCCACAGTGCCACCCGCATCTCAATTCAGCCATTACACAGAGGCAAACCCAGGTTTGGTGGATGCAGCCAATGAAGAGCTCCCAGATGGCTGGGTGTGCTGGGATATCATGCAAGTTTCCAAACGCGTTGCTGCATTTACACTGTACATTTTTTAGGCAGTCACTTAACACATCTTAGGTGACATAAAACAGTCCATTCTCCATAAGGGCTCGCCATTGGCTTGACCCGAGTTCATTATCTTTAAATGGGGTTGATAGCATGTGAGAGTTAACAAGGTAGTGACAATTATGCTATTATACAATAATTAATGCAACATTTACATTTTCCTGTTAGGAACTGCTTGAACAAAACTGTCTGCTAATGATTTAAATTAGCATTTTAAAAAGACTTCTATTGAACACTCACAACTATCATTGCTGCAGAATAACATATATATATATTTCACTGATTATAAATACAGAGAGAGAGAGAGATTGGGAGAGAGAGAGAGAGAGAGAGAAATGAGGGAAGCACAATTTACTGTAACAAACATTTGTTATTCAAATGTTTCTGACATGGAGTCTAATTGTGTTTGCATATCACTGTCATGTAAATAATATCACTGAACCTCAGCCTAAAATGGTGCTAGGATTCTGGAAAAAAAAAGATACACAAAGAGAATGAGACAATTTTGCTTGGCTTGACAAGTCTTTCACATTACCCATATATGTTTTAAGTTAAACCAAAATATAGCCAGGGGCAGACAGGAGTTTCAGCAGTGACCACTGTAATACTGAATATTTTTAATTACTGTAACAATAAATCACAGAGGAATGTCCTCCAGGAGTGAAATAATTTTCTTTAAAAAAAGAGAAAAGCCCAACATCTTGGAATATTTCTGAAATTCAATTAATTGAAGGCACCAGATAAAAGGTACAAGTTCTTAATGGTTGTAAAGGAACCCTAAGGGATGGAAGCGAGCTCTCAGCTCAACTTCAAAGTGTGACAGAAATACTTACAGTATTACTTTAAAAAGTATTCAGATCAATGAATCAGTTAAAATTACTTATACATTTAAGAGCCTTTTCATTTTCTCTTTTTGAGCTGGAGAGGCAGAAGTGCTCTCATTTCCTGTGATACAAAAAAAATAAAAAAGTCTGTTGAAACCTGTAAGAGAAATTGTAATTAAAGCCAGCCTTCAGTCAAAAATTGATATTATGGATTTCCAGTTGACACATGATAAAGAGGCCAGGGAAACATAAAAGTGGCTTGATGAGACCTACATTTGCAGGCATTATACTCACATTTCACAGGGCTGTGTAAATACACCTTTCCTGAACCATTTGAGGTGCACCCAGTGCTGGCTTCTCCACTGACATGAGAGCTTCCACTCACCAACGACCATATTGTACCATTCTCCCAACCCACCATCATGATGTATAATTTCACAAAATGGCACCTTCATGTGTAGAGGCAGCATGCTATGACTACTAGATGCTACATGCAGTGGGGATGAGCTGTTGCTTTCATGTTGGTGAGCTTCCCAGAAGCATCTGGTTGGCTGCTTTTGGAGGCAAGCTGCTAGAGTAGAGAGCCAGTGTGGTGTAGTGGTTAAGAGCTGTAGACTCGTAATCTGATGAACCGGGTTTGCTTCCCTGCTCCTCCACATGCAGCTGCTGGGTGACATGACCCAGAAGCTGTCTGCGGACAAATGCCGGCTCCCTTGGCCAATAAAGCGAGATGAGCGTCGCAACCCCAGAGTCGGCCACGACTGGACCTAATGGTCCTTTACCTTTATGTAGGGTTTGGTGTCAGCATTGCTCGTGCTGTTCATTTGTGTTTTGGTGGTGAGAGAGGTTGGGGTTGGCCTAGGGTGTGGTTGTTTGTTTGTGATTGGCTGTGGTGATCTTTGTTTTCGTGTGTGAGTGGAGTGTGTGTGTGTTTTGGATCAGGTTAGCCATATTGATTTGTATGCTGTTGGTGGATTATTGTCATTGTCTTGTTGGGCTGTGTATGTGATAAAGGGGAGGCATACTGGGGTAAAGGCATCTTCTTCTGTTTGTCCCCATGTCAGTTTCAGTTTATTGGTTAATTTTTCTAGTAGGGCTGTTTCCCATACTATTTGGTACCATTGGTCCATGCTTATAGAGTTGATTTCTTGACTTATGAAGGTTGATGGGCTGCTTTGGGGAGGTACGGGGCTGGCCTAAGACATTTTTCTGTCTGCTGTGAAGGACAAGATGGTGTTCCTCCCCAGAAGTAGACTCTGTCTTCAGTACTAGGGATGGACAGTGTCCTGTATTGTGCTTAAGGGCAGCAGAGAAAACAGGACAAGTTCCATGGCACACACAACTCTTATGTGGGAGATGGATTGAGGATTCAATATGTACATTAAAATTTAAACCTCCCATTCCACGTGTGTGGGAGAAATACAAAAAAGTAAGCAGACCGTGAAGCACTTATAGTTTTTGCAGCTTACAAAAACTTAGGAATTGGGCAGTTATACCCTTTTCCATCACTTTTATTTGTGGTCTATTGACCTTCCTGTCTTCACCCCAGTTGCAGAGAATGAACCACACTTTTTAGTAAGATAAACAAAAATGTTTACTTACTGCATGCAGGCAGCAAATACAAGACAGGTAAGAAAAACTTCTTAGGTACAAAATAAAAAAGTTGGCTTCAGTATAGGTTGTGGGTCACCCTCCCCCAAAGGCTGTGTGTGTTTGAAGCCCTCAGACACATGTCTGATTACCGTATTTTTTGCACCATAACACTCACTTTTTTCCTCCTAAAAAGTAAGGGGAAATGTCTGTGCGTGTTATGGAGGGAATGCCTACGGGTGGCATGCCTACGGATTTTCCTCCTCTAAAAGCTACGTGCCTGTTATGGTCGGGTGCGTGTTATAGAGCGAAAAATACGGTAGTTTGGAGGCATGGTACAGAGAGGGTCTCCTCAGAGGCAGGAGGAAGTATAAAAGGTTTGTTACAGAATTCCCACTCAGAGTAGGCAGGGGAAGTAAGCACACAGAGCGTCCTCTCTAGGAAGTTTAAGAACTCTGTGTACTAGCCCTGTTCTTGCCTAGCAAAACATGCATTTGTGTTTTGGCTACAAACCCTACAGCTCTGACCTCAAGCTCCTTGGCATAGCTCCCTGCCTGTCTGGTTGCTGCCACCTGAGGCAGCTGCTCTACTCTGCATAATGGTAGGGCCAGTCCTGGGGACACTATTATCCTGGAACAAGGAGGTATTTAGGGACACGGGGAACCACCTTATACCAAGTCACATGATTGCTCCATTTAGCTCAATATTGTCAACGCTGAGCTGGCTATGCCCCTGTCTCCAAGTCAGTCTAAATGAGAAAGTGCTCATTTGCTTGCCCAGTCCCAGAATTGGGCTGCTCACTTCACAAATAGCTGTGCCCATCCTGCTCTTCAAATAGAAGATACAGGGTGTGTGATGCTTGTTGGATTAATGTCCTTGTTTGGGCTTAGTCACACATCTCAGTTTATGATGTAACCTGACACATGTAGCGCTCTGATTTATGCATTAAAGCCTTTGATGGAAACCATGTCAAGAGTTCCTACTGTATCATAAGACCACATGTTATGTGTATATGTGCATGCCAACCTTTTAATGCTCATGGGCAAATTTGGACTTTTGAGTGAGTTCTGTGGGTGCCACACTTCTTGCAACATCTCTTACTCCTCTGGACCCTCATCCCACCAGGACAGAAAGGGAAATTGCACACATGCAGGTGTTTCACTTTTCAAGGGATCTGGGTAAAAGTTGGATCCACTGGAATTAATCTGAGCCTTGAAAGGCACATAGAGCTGAAACAGGAAGCGGCAAGGAGCGCCACTCTGCCAACTTCCTCCTTGTAGTTTTCAAGGGAGAAAAAGGTAACCACCCTGTGCCCAAATGGGCAGTATGAATGGTGTTGATGGTGGGAGTTCAGAACCTTTGTTGGCACCAGAAGCTTGAGAGAGCACTTTGTGACCTCTGGATACAGTCTCATAGAAGTATCCCTGGTATGTAGGTTTTTATGTGAAATAGCAATTAAAAAAACAACCCTCTCCTGCAGATTGAAGTGGCAAAATTTCACCAGTTCAACTATTAACATTACAATAAATTATGAAAATGAATTGATTGCTTCATGGCATCATATTCCAACAGCCAGTAACAGAGAACAAGGTCCAATTCTTTTCTCCATGACTGAATACTCCATATAAATGGCTGAGTCCTCATTTGCAACCAGAAGTTCTGTGGTCCAGAAACAAGTTTGCAGGTTCCTGTTGTTTGCAGGAACTTGGTGTAAAAGAAGACAGTGGGATGGAAGGAATTGCAACTTGTTGTCAGGAGGATAAGCTATGAACACCTGCTCAGAAGTGCATGCATCCCAGAGAACGCCTTTGAACTAAGAGTTATTATGACACATTTTTGATAACTCTGTGGACTGCCCCCCCACCTACTGTGCTGGCAAAGGGGAGCGCTGTGGGTCACTGAGCAATGAGAAAATTCACAGTGGATTACAATCACAAAGTCAACTGTGCTAAGGTGTCTTATGATGGTTTATTCTCCAGAAACCAGAATAACAATAAGAAAGAAAGTTGATTCCCAACAGACAGTCGAACAGAGCAACGAAAGTTCGTGACAGTGACCTATAAAATATATGGATCACCATCTTGCAAAACAATTTCCTGTATGGAATTGTAATGCAATGTGTATACAAGATGATAAGAATGTGCTCACAATCAAAATATAATGCAGGCCCTGCAGTCGTTTCAGTTTGTAATGCTGTCCAACTTAAAACCTGCTTTTAGGCTGATGGTAATGCAAGTTGTTGACGATGCTGCAAAGAGCTAGTCCGGTATAGTGTCTAAGAGACTGAGCTGCCTTATTATGATTATTATTGCCTCCTTCAATAGCACTTCCAGTCTAGAAGCTAACCATCTCCGCAGTGGGAAGCTAATCTAGTTCTTCATTTCAGCTGATGCCCTACCCAAGAGGATTCGGTGGGGAAAAGAAATGGACGCCATCAACAATTCACGCCCTTTGGAAAGTTGAAAAGTCATACTTTGCCAATATGAATGAAAGGAGGACATACAAGACCTTTCAGAACACCAGAAGATATCAACCATTAATGGTGAAATTCTCTTGGCCCGAAGTAATAACTTTCTGGAGGGGTCCAGCATTGTGTAAGCAACTCAGATTTTAACATGTCTGACGGAGGATTTGCTTTCATTACATAGTTCCCTTTACCCAGCTCTTCCTGTTGTTCGAGTTGTACAGTACTGATAGCTTTCTCAGTATTTTCAGTTGGGATGTTCTCATGCACTGCCCCAGTCTGTACCAGGATTTTTTCTGTCTCTTTTGCGGCAGACACACTGGGTGCTGCTTGCACAATGTTTGATGAAGTAGTTTCTTGTGTCTGGGATTCACTACTACACATAGGCGCCGACTCCATGGGGCTTGAGGGGGCCCGAGCCCCCTCAAAAATTCGTTTGGGGGGGCTCTGCCCCCCCAATAATCTCCGGCGCCCCTCCAGCAGAGCGCCACCGCTGCCCCTCCCCCAGCCCAAAATGCACAGGGTCGGGCTGCATGCCTCCTGCCCTCCCTCCCGAGCAAAAGCTCCACCCAATTTCCTTCGGAGCTGATTAATAGGCACAGCACGCTCTCCCCTATTCGCTCACGAGGAGGCGGCGCCACTTTATTTGCATATTCATGAGCTTATTTATTATTCATGAGCTTTCCCGGGCCCCCCCAATATTTTTTATAAGTCCGCGTCCCTGCTACTACAGCTGTCTTCTGCTTCTTGATGCCGGTGTGGTTTTCCACAGCTAAACAAACAGAAACAAGACTGCTTCTTTGCTTTTTTCTCCCTCTAGAAACCTTATCTAGAAAACCCCTATGCCTTTTCTTCAACCTTCAACCATTTAAAACAGTAGCACTACCTTCCTGTTTCCCAATTAAAAAATATGTTTACAGTGGTACCTCGGGTTACAGACGCTTCAGGTTACAGATGCTTCAGGTTACAGACTCCGCTAACCCAGAAATAGTACCTCGGGTTAAGAACTTTGCTTCAGGATGAGAACAGAAATTGTGCAGTGGCGGTGCGGCAGCAGTGGGAGGCCCCATTAGTTAAAGTGTGCTTCAGGTTAAGAACAGTTTCAGGTTAAGAACAGACCTCTGGAACGAATTAAGTTCTTAACCCGAGGTACCACTGTACTACCTATTTTCTCAGAACTGTGTCAGCACTTTTGGCTTCTGTTCTTCTGAGTTACCTTTGGTTTCTGTTCTGAGTCATAAGAACCCCACCGGCCCCTCAAAAAGCAGAGTTGAATTCAGTAGCGCTCTGAAACTCCTCACCCGATCATAGAAAGGCACCAGTGCTCCTTTGTTTATATTATCATTGCATTTCCCAGGTTTTCAAAGCTTGTAACATTTGCAGAAGCAACATCATTAGATCAGAACAACCCACATTCATCTGAGCTGCCTGCTGCCCCAGGGAGGTGCAGAGAGGCTGAACTGGGCAGCTAATATCAATAGGAATAGTCTTAGAGATGACTCTAAACCTCTTGTTAGAATAAAAAACTGTAGAGTTGGAAGGGACCAGGAGGGTTGTCTATTCCAACTGGGGGCAACGCATGGCTCGAACCCACAGTCCTGAGATTTAAGAGTCTCACGCTCTACCAAGTGAGCTATCTAGCATTGCGTCATGACAATACAGACCTGGTTGTGTGTATCTGCGTGCATGAAAAAAAATACACTTCAGATTCCAAGGGGAGCAAGTTCCCCTGCCCCCACAGACAGACGCTCCAGGACCACACTGATCATTTGCCAGCTTTTTTGGGGTCAAATGGGCCAAAAAGTGTCTGGTGTCACCCCACACTCTTCCATGCTCATACATAGGCACTCAGCTCCCCCCCATGAGCTGATCTGTGCAGATCTGCAAAGGAAGGGGGTTTATTGGCTCCTCATTGCTCTTCAGGTGATTAATCTAATGGCTGTGTGTGTGTGTGTGTGTGTGTGAGAGAGAGAGAGAGAGAGAGAGAGAGAGAGAGAGAGATTTGCATCCCCATCAGGATGTTTGGTTGGGAGGAGGAGTTCAGACATCTCTGCCCATGCCAGAAGTGTGTCTACACACTTCTCCCCAGCTTTTTGCTACCGTTGCCAAAAACATGATGCTTGGAGGGGGGCGGAAATAGTTGTTTGAATCGGGCACATCAAGTCCCCAGTCCAAGGGTTAAATACCCTGTACAAACCCCTTTCAGAGCGAAATGTGCCTCCATTTTTTTTTAGAAGGGTGTCTCTGCTATTAGAATTTTGGGCAACGTTGCTGTAGATATCTACTGGAGACATCAGAAAGGCTTGTTTGCCCTTAATATTGCATATTTCTCACTAAAATTGGCTTTCGTTCCACACATAGACTCCCCTTCTCCCATTTTATTTTTAAAATTCAGAGACCTATGACAAGACAAACAATCAACCAATGAGATATCATTAACATCAGATTTCCCATGCTCTGTTAATAACATTGAAATCCACATTAGCTGTAAAAAACCTGTTCCATATTAATTCTTTGCTATTGAACCAACACCTGCATACTTTCATAATGGTCACGATCCATCTCTGTCTTATTCAGCTAATGTCAATTTTATAAATTGCAACACAGGATCACAGCTGTTTAATATTCCTTTGTAATTCTTAGCAGTTCTTAACACTACACTTGGTTTATTTAATTTGTTCCCATAGTTTACACAGAGATCCTTTTCTATCAGGACTCCAGCGGTTTTTCCATGTTGTAGCAAAAGCTATTCTGGCTGCTACTGAAAAAAATATCTAACTTACTTCTCCATGCAACACCCCCCACCCCAATTGCTTAACAACCCTCAATGGATTCTAAGCAGTCTTATTATATGCAGGATCTTACCCTTTGAACATTGTTGCTGTGGTGGTGATTGTTAGGGGAGGGGAAGGAATCCCACTCATCATATTAGCATAAAGTGAGACATCTGTTTGTAGTGTTTGAAGGAGGAGCGATGTTTGAAATGCAGAATTACCGTATTTTTCGCTCTATAAGACGCACCAGACCACAAGACGCACCTAGTTTTTGGAGGAGGAAAACAAGAGAAAAAAAAATTCTGAATCTCAGAAGCCAGAACAGGAAGAGGGATCGCTGCGCAGTGAAAGCAGCAATCCCTCTTGCTATTCTGGCTTCTGGGATAGCTACGCAGCCTGCATTCGCTCCATAGAACGCGCACACATTTCCAATTACTTTTAAGGAGGGAAAAAGTGAGTCTTATAGAGCAAAAAATACGGTACTCTTGCTTGGAGTGGTGTAATTTGTTCCTGCGCAAACTTCCTTTTTCCCATCCTTTGTTTTGTTTTTGTTTTGTTTTTTTTTTTTTAGAAATCTACTGACTTTAGGAATTGTGGGTTTGCATATGGTGGATAGATAGGGCTCCACTGGAGATAAATTTGGGGGAATGATAGTGATTCTCATCTCCAAAGGGTAAGCGATATACAGTGTTACCTCGGGTTACAGACATTTCAGGTTACAGACTCCGCTAACCCAGAAGTTGGGCTAAGAACTTTGCTTCAGGATGAGAACAGAAATTGTGCAGCAGGAGGCCCCATTAGCTAAAGTGGTGCTTCAGGTTAAGAACAGTTTCAGGTTAAGAACGGACCTCCAGAACGAATTAAGTTCTTAACCCGAGGTATCACTGTATTAATAATCAGGTGGGAGGAGAAAAGGATGGAAGAATGAATTACCAGGATGCAGTTTCCCTTCTGGAAAAGACTTCCACCTGCAGGTAAAGTCATATCCCCAATGCCAGCCAACTTTTATTGTAAGGTTCCCATTGAGGCAGCATGATGATAACTTCATTATGATGCCTTTATTTCTTTGTCTTGTACCCTTTCTGATTCCGTTTAATCACTTAGCTCTGGTAATTTCTTTGGTATTCTATGGAAAGCCAGGTTTTTAGCCCACCCAGGCCAAACAGATTTGTATCTACCTATGAAGAGAGTGTGTTTTGTGCTCCCAAGTCCTACAATTTGGAGTTCCATTCTGGGTTCCATGCAACTTCTGAAAATTTGGACGGCAGCTTAGAGCATCTGAGAAGTTAAATATATTTATTCCCTCTGCTGTGCTCTGCTTTGCATACATTAATATTGAAATGCTACCTGTCACCAGCTTCTCCTGTCACATCTCCCTGTTGACTTCTCTGGCATTCAACACAGCTTCCTGGGGCCTCGACTAACCCGAGTTATTTCTCATATTGAATTTTGCCACCTCTTTGCCATCCTTCTCCCAAGACCAGTATTGCATGTTTCTGCATATTTTTATCTAATCTCTTAAATGACCTTGATGCAAAAGCTGGCATTTTTTTTTTTAAATAACAGGTTTTTCAGTTATTTTGCTCTGATGTAGCTTATCGTTGTAGTTTATGTGTTTTAAATTTATACTGTTTCTATATTTTCTTTGTTATATGTATTCTGCTGCTAGGTGCCTTAAAGGGCTTTGTGAAGCCATGTTGGGTGGGGTATGAATAATAATTTAAAAAAATCAGCAACCTTTTTTATTATAAAAAAGCTAACGCCACTATAATAATAGCGGCAAAGGTGTCTTCACACCTTGCAATCTGTGGTGGTGCTCAACACTCAAATCAAAAGGTCAGCCACCATAAACCACACATTAAGGTTCTGTCTGCACTATCTATTCAAAGCAGCATCATACCACTTTAAACAGTCCTGCTCCCCCCAAAGCATCCTGGGGACTTTAGTTTGTTAAAGGTGTTGGAGAGCTGTTAGGATCTTTAGTGCCCACACAGAGCTACAATTCCCATCATCATCATCATCATTTTTAATTTGGATACCGTCTTTCTATCTTACAATACTCAAGGTGGTTTACAAGCTGAAGAAACAAAAAATGTACATCTAATAACAATCTGCTCGGCGTAGTTCATAGCTTCTCTGAGTTCTTCAAGCCCCTTCGCCACGGCAAGGCAGTGATCCATGAAGGTACAAGAAGCTACAGTTAGAACTGGATATGGAACAACTGATTGGTTCCAAATTGGGAAAGGAGTACGGCAAGGCTGTATATTGTCTCCCTGCTTATTTAACTTATATGCAGAATTCATCATGCGAAAGGCTGGGCTGGATGAATCCCAAGCCGGAATTAAGATTGCCGGAAGAAATATCAACAACCTCAGATATGCAGATGACACAACCTTGATGGCAGAAAGTGAAGAGGAATTAAAGAACCTTTTAATGAGGGTGAAAGAGGAGAGCGCAAAATATGGTCTGAAGCTCAACATCAAAAAAACGAAGATCATGGCCACTGGGCCCATCACCTCCTGGCAAATAGATGGGGAAGAAATGGAGGCAGTGAGAGATTTTACTTTCTTGGGCTCCATGATCAGTGCAGATGGTGACAGCAGTCACGAAATTAAAAGACGCCTGCTCCTTGGGAGAAAGGCGATGGCAAACCTAGACAACATCTTAAAAAGCAGAGACATCACCTTGCCAACAAAGGTCCGTATAGTAAAAGCCATGGTTTTCCCAGTAGTGATGTATGGAAGTGAGAGCTGGACCATAAAGAAGGCTGATCGCCGAAGAATGGATGCTTTTGAATTATGGTGCTGGAGGAGACTCTTGAGAGTCCCATGGACTGCAAGAATATCAAACCTCTCCATTCTGAAGGAAATCAGCCCTGAGCGCTCACTGGAAGGACAGATCGTGAAGCTGAGGCTCCAATACTTTGGCCACCTCATGAGAAGAGAAGACTCCCTGGAAAAGACCCTGATGTTGGGAAAGATGGAGGGCACAAGGAGAAGGGGACGACAGAGAATGAGATGGTTGGATGGTGTCCTTGAGGCTACTAGCATGAGTTTGATCAAACTGCGGGAGGCAGTGGAGGACAGAAGTGCCTGGCGTGCTCTGGTCCATGGGGTCACGAAGAGTCGGACACGACTAAACGACTAAACAACAACAACAATAACAATCTAATGCAATACAAAAATGTGATAATAAAACATAACTTTGAAATAGGCAACCTACATCAAAAAGTAACATTCAACAATCATTAGAATATTATTAAATAATAATAATAACATATAAAAGTTAAACAGAAATCCACTCAACAGTTACAATAAATAATTTCTAAACTATAATCAATAAAGGGACGTGGGTGGCGCTGTGGTCTAAACCACAGAGCCTAGGACTTGCCGATCAGAAGGTTGGCGGTTCGAATCCCTGCGATGGGGTGAGTTCCCGTTGCTCTGTCCCAGCTCCTGCCAACCTAGCAGTTTGAAAACACGTCAAAGTGCAAGTAGATAAATAGGTACAGCTCCAGCAGGAAGGTAAATGGCGTTTCTGTGCGCTGCTCTGGTTCGCCAGAAGAGGCTTAGTCATGCTGGCCACATGACCCGGAAGCTGTACGCCGGCTCCCTCAGCCAGTAAAGCGAGATGAGCGCCGCAACCCCAAAGTCGGCCACAACTGGACTTAATGGTCAGGGGTCCCTTTACCTTTATAATCAATAAAACAATGGCAAGCCACACTACATAAAATAATACAATACAAATTGAGAAGCAGAGACTACAGGGTGGAGCAAGGCAGGTGGAAGGAGGCCTTGCCTGATGGAGTCTCTCCCCTGAGAATGTGAATTGCAGACTCATAGGGGTCTCCTATGAGGGGAGGGGAGGCAATTCTTCTTGCTGCTAGCAACCAGCAGCAGCTAGTCCCTATGAACTGAAAGGATCAGAATGGGAATGGGGGTGTGTGGTAGGGGACATTTTGTGCTAGTGGTGTTACATATGAGCATACGCAGTTGCCCATTTCAGGCAATGCCTGACCACAACTCCATCTAGACCAATCCTGTCTAATCTGACAGGCAATGCGGCTCTCTAAACCCAGCTACATACAAGCTTCTTTAGTTAGAGATGTAAACCGGGCTGGATTTTGGTAACAGAGCACCCTGAGCATGGAGAAAATATGGCACCCCCTCCCAAATATTTCTTATTTTCACAATAATTCCTTTGGGTACAGTTGCTTTTATAATGGGCCGTCTTAGTAGCATATGTAAATATATATATTTGTGAAAATAACATGCAAAAGCGAATTGCCTTAGGGAAAGATGCTGTGCAAAAATGTGTTTTGTTAAGGGAATTGCGTACAAAATGGGTGTGTATCAGGAGCAACCAGCACTAAAAGGGTGATGAATTTTCAAGAGGGTGTTGCTTCAAAAAATAGTCTCAAACTGATATGGAAATGTAGAAACCAGAATGGACCCAGGAGTGAACTTTGGTAATATGGAACCCTAAGGTAGGACAACCCCCCCCCCAAATTTATTATTCTTGGGCTTCATGATCACTGCAGATGGTGACAGCAGCCACGAAATTGAAAGACACCTGCTTCTTGGGAGAAAAGCAATGACAAACCTAGACAGCATCTTAAAAAGCAGAGACATCACCTTGCCAACAAAGGCCTGTATAGTTAAAGCTATGGTTTTCCCAGTAGTAATGTATGGAAGTGAGAGCTGGACCATAAAGAAGGCTGATCGCCGAAGAATGGATGCTTTTGAATTATGGTGCTGGAGGAGACTCTTGAGAGTCCCATGGACTGCAAGAAGATCAAACCTATCCATTCTGAAGGAAATCAGCCCTGAGTGCTCACTGGAAGGACAGATCCTGAAGCTGAGGCTCCAATACTTTGGTCAGCTCCTGAGAAGAGAAGACTCCCTGGAAAAGACCCTGATGTTGGGAAAGACATCCTTGCACAAGGAGAAGGGCACAACAGAGGACGAGATGGTTGGATGGTGTTCTTGAAGCTACCAGCATGAGTTTGACCAAACTGCGGGACGCAGTGGAAGACAGGAGTGCCTGGCGTGCTCTGGTCCATGGGGTCACAAAGAGTCGGACACGACTAAATGACTAAACACCAACAACAATATTTATTATTTTCACAATAATTCCTTTTGGTACAGTTAACCTGTATATTTACCCGTATAAATATAGGCTGCTGCTGCTCTTGTTCTTGTTGTTCCTATTACTATTATTTTGCGTCCCCTTGGCCCTGATGCACCCATTCCTGATTGAAGCTCACCATATGGTGCAACAACTTTGAGTTTCTCTACCCTCAATTGAGCAGAGGTCAATGGTGTTGAGTGGGACGGGAGCAATTAACAGTGTGATTAATCCCATATCCTCCATTGAATTTCACTGGGCATTACAGAGGAGCAGCGGGGCACTGTGTACAGGGATGCCCTTTTCAGTGGCAGTCTTGCATCTCCAGTAACAGCTAGTTCTGCCAACAAGGTTACTCTCCCAGAACATTGCGTTCTTCCAGCCATAATTCAGCAAGATAGCAAGGCAGGGTAGATTACAAAATAAAGCAAACACAATTAATTTAATCATTGACTCAGTCGTATAATTCAAGGGCACTCAAGTTTCTGCGAAACACAGACTTTTCCGATTCGTGCAGTGAAATAAACTCTTAACTCCTAGACACAAAGTAATGAACATTTGTTATTTCTGTATGACACTGCCATGTCTTCCCTTCTTTTTCTACTTTTGTAGCCTACTTTAAAAGAATTCCAAGTGTTTCCACCTTTAATCAAATGAATCTTTCAGAGCTTTAAAAATGATTTTCTGGTGCTTTTATAACTTTAACATCTCCCGTGAAATCTTTAGGGACTGTATAAAATCTAAGTAAAAGTATTCCTAATCCTTTCCTATTATCATCTCTGTTTACTGTGCGGCAGCACCACAGATTTCTGAATTCTAAATACCTTAATTATTTAGCAGTATATCAGAATAATACGTAATAAAAAGAGACAAATCATCATGTTTTTTTCAAGAGGGAGTGCATCATACCTGAGCAAATGACCTGACTTTTCCATTAGAGGCGACGCGCTGAGCCCACAGCTCATGGTGTTCACACTCAAATGAAATGCAGATTTCTTTTTGAACATTTGACAGACATTTAAATATAGAAATAGTTCTGTGGGCTCTTCCAGTAGCTTTGAAAAACCACAGTTCAGACCAAAAAGGACAGCAAAGTTTCATCAATAGATTAGGCTGCAGTCCTAACCCCACTTACCTGGGAGTAAGCCCCATTGAATTCAGGAGGAAGTAGACTTAGTGAGGGTTGTGTTATATAGCTTTAGTTCAAACCCTGTGTTGGCCAGGTGTTTCGGACTACAATTCCCATCAGCCCCATGCTGTCTGGAGCTGGTGAGACTTGTAGTCCCAAACATCTGGAGAGTGCAACTGTACTGTGCAAGCATTCTTTAGTTTTAGCAATTTATTTAGATTTTTTTTTTGCAGTACTATAATTAGCCAAAGTCTGAATGAGGGACCTCAGGGATATGAGTGCTCCATCAGTGGAGAGCATCTCTTCTCCTGGGGTGGCACCCTACACCCCAGAGCAGCCCTGGATTGGCTCCCAGAAAGCTCCATGGGTGAAGTAATTGTGCAGCAATGTTCTTGGGCACAAGCCTGTGATAGCTCAGTCGAGCCCCACATTGGGCAAAAGATTCCTTCATTGCAGGGTGTTGGACTAGATTACACTCGGGGTCCCTTCCAACTCTAAAATTCTATGATTCTATAGTGCAGACCCCAATGCCAGCCTTCTTTGTGTTACTGATCCCACCACCAGTTAACTTTGTGGAAAAGGAAACAGGCTGTTGGGGTTTGGGAAATTGCTTGGGCACCATCACATTCTCAAAGATGGTAACAGGAATCTATCTATCTATCTATCTATCATCTATCATCTATCATCTATCATCTATCTCTATCTATCTATCTATCTATCTATCTATCTATCTATCTATCTATCATCTATCTATCTATCTAATCTATCTATATCTATCATCTAGCTATCATCTATCTATCATCTATCTATATCTATCATCTATCTATCATCTATCATCTATCATCTCTCTCTCTCTCTCTCTCTCTCTCTCTCTCTCTCTCTCTCTCTCTCTCTCTCTCATCTATCTATCATCTATCTATCTATCTACCATCTATATCTATCTATCTATCTATCTATCTATCTATCTATCTATCTATCTATCTATCTATCTATCTATCTATCTATCATCTATCTATCATCTGCAGAACTCTTTCTGAATTCAGATGGGGGGTGGTCTTACCCACCACTAAAGAAAAAAGTGTGCATCAGGTATCAGAAGTCTGAGAAACACTATCTTAGATGAAGAGGTAACTGATTTTGTTTTTTCCTCAGAGCACTCAGAGAAAAAGAGGCCTTCACAAACAAAATTTACACTGTTCTGAACATTAATGGTCAATAGCATGAAATTATATACAACTATAGCAGAAGGGAAAACAAAATGGAAAGGGAATCTAGGCCTCTCAATCAATATCTGTCCCTGTACATATTTTTTCATGGTTCAATCGCTTTTTGCCTTCTGCTCTTCAACATTCAAGCATTCTGTAGTATTAAAAACAGGTGAATGATTATAACTAAAACCCAAATCCCACTGCGGCCCAGAATAAACCTCCCCATTCAACGTGTTTCTTCAGTGCAGTTAAATGGCATTTGGGGAGCCGGTGGGCATTTTACTTTGAATATAATATTGCTGTTATTCCCAAACCGTGTGCCAGAAATTACTCGCTCTCATGGGACTCATGTTCCCACTTTCAGAAAAGGCTGCCCACTGTATCTCTGCACCATCTACAGTTCTTTTTTGGTCTTTCTTCACAGTCTTCCGAGGCCCATTCTGTCCTCCATTTGCCCACTGAATGTAAGGGTGTCTCTTCTGAAGTGGGCTAGAGATGCAGCATAACTAGCCTCAGAGAAGTCCATCTTGTGTTTTTGCATAGGGGATTGTTCCGTGCTTGCTGTGGCAAGCTCAAGAGCCCTGTTTCAGTTTTCCTCTTCCTCTTGCCAATGAGAGTATATGGGTATGCAGGCAGACAGCACAAGGAGCCATCACAGGGAATGGGGATCTTTGATATCCTCTTTCAACCCGTGCTATGCTCTCTACCTATGTACCCTGCAAATTATTTGTGCTCTGAAGTTACTTGCATGGCACATGGAGGCAGGGCTGTATGGGGACGTGGGAGGCATGCAAAGATTGTGTTGCCTGTGTGTACCCACAAATTGCCCAGTGGCAAATTGAACAGCTATCCCAACTGCCAAGGCTCTATGACTCCTGTTGGACAATTCCCCATGTGGATGCTGTGCTCATACTCAACTGGAAGAGCCCTGTTGGGATTATCCTTTATTATTATTATTATTATTATTATTATACCGCCCTATACCCGGAGGTCACAGGGCGGTTCACAGAATAAAATCAAGATATAAAACCACAAAATACCTAATAAAAATAAAAACAACAACTCAATAGCCACCCGCAAAAAACCCCACATTTTAAAAGGGCATAGGATGTAAATTGGATCAACCAAAGGCCTGGTTAAAAAGGCACATTTTCGCCTGGCGCCTAAGGGTGTATAATGAAGGTGCCAGGCAAACTTCCCAGGGGAAAGCATTCCACAGACGGGGAGCCACTGCAGAGAAGGCCTGTTCTCGTGTTGCCACCCTCCGAACCTCTCGAGAGATAATGAGTTGAATCCACAGTACAATAGTTCCATGTAGGTCCCATAGAAATTAATCTGAAAAATTTGTTCCAATTTAAGTGAAGCCCCATTCATTTCAGTGGCAACTAAATTCCCTCAATCTGGATTTAGCCCACTGGATATTCTCAAATGAAAATGTTTCTGGATTTCCAGGTAGCCTATTTTCCATTGACGTAACTACCTTTAATATTCTTCATTTTTGGACAACCACATTATATATATGTCTGTGTTGCCTCCTTCACACATTTACTCAAACATTTCCCTTTACTTAAAAATAATAATCATCTCATGGTGTAAACTATAGTATCAAGAAATTCATTTGTAATAGGATGCTCCCTGTTTAAACATATACAAAGATAGTCCTTTTGTCCAAATAATGTTCTGGTTGCCCTCAGCCATTGAAACCACCAGTTATCTTCCCCATCCTTGACTATAAGTAATGTCCTGAGTTTTTAATCTCAATGAATAGTTCATAAATCTTTTGCAAATTTTAAAGGTCTCTGCCTGGAAGCAGCTAAGTCTTCTCCTTTCCTCTAAACAAACAAAGGCTTTCAGAATTGGCCATGAGCTGAGATAGTTGGTGCTCAGTGATCAAACACCCCCTTGTTAATGGCAGGCAGTTTCTATATATAGATACTGAATAGCCAAAACTAGATATTTTCCCCAGTAACCATAGCAATTAGAGAGTTAGGGTAAGACCTTTTTCCTACTTCAGCACAGTGGTGACCCATATCACTTTCAGTTTTTTTCTGTACCAGTGGACTGTTGATTCAGCTTAGTTTGTTGATTAATTAGGCACATGCTATCTGCAAAAAAAAGGGACATGTGTGACGCTGTGGGTTAAACCACAGAGCCTAGGGCTTGCCGATCAAAAGATTGGTGGTTCGAAACCCCGCAACGGGGTGAGCTCCCGTTGCTCAGTCCCTGCTCCTGCCAACCTAGCAGTTCAAAAGCACGAAGTGCAAGTAGATAAATAGGTACCACTCTGGCAGGAAGGTAAACGGCATTTCCGTGTGCTGCTCTGGTGTGATGCCTGGCTGGGGACTGGGAGGTATATACTTAGGCCCAATGCCTAAGCCAAGGTCTTCCTACATCTGAAAGTTTAATAAAGTTGTGACCAATTTTAATCCCATAACACAGGCATGTCCAAAGTCCGTTTCAGAGGTTTAATCCAGCCCCTGTGGCAGTTTATTTACTGGGGTGAAATCCTAAAGAAACCCTCAAAAACTTCAATCCTAAAAGAAGCTCAACAACTCCAACTCTAAAAAAGTTCAACAACTTCAATCCTAAAAAAAAGCTCAACAACTCTGGTTGGCCTCTTTCTGGTCAGCCCCCAAGGCCCTTCACTTCATCAAATCTGGCCTTCTTTGAAAAAAGTTTGGACACCACTGCCATAACACGTTGTCATGAGTCATTATTCCACCTGGGTGTTGCCTGGGGGTCTCCGCCTGGGCGCACAATATTTCACACAATGCCTCCCAGTCTTGGAGACTCTCCCCTGTGACTTTCTTAACGCAATGTCTTCCAGCAATGAAATAATGCCGGGGGATGGAAATTTTCCAAGAAGAACATCAGAGGGTGCCACTTTTGGTGCCTCCAGATTGCCAGGGCATCATGGAACTTTAGGTTTGTAGAATTAAAGCACATTGAAGGGGCTCTGTCTCCTTAACACAACAAATCAACTTGATAAAAGAACCAGGCTTTTTGTAGTTTGGAAGGTGATGGGGAAATCCATTGAAAAGTGTGGAATGCATAAATGGCTAATGGGAAGATGTGTAAATACCTTGCAGAAAAATCAGGATGGGTGCAGGATGAATATAAGCGCCATACAAGCAAATCAGAATAAATGCTCAGTCAAGACTGGATATGTGGTAGCCTCTGTGTAGGCAAATACTTCATCTGAAGGAGCCCTCTATACTTGTTTATATTTAAAAAATTGTAATGGTTGATGATGATGCAAGGAGAAGAATGGTTTATGGAAGGAATGGAAACTTTGAAACACCAAGTCAAGTGTATCAGTGATTTCAATAAGATGACAAATGATGACCTAACTGATGTTATGCTAGGAATAAAATAGAAATATGCTGAGGCTAGGCCAAGCCTGGATGGGAGACAGAAAAGCTTAGAGAAACTATTACAGAATGATAGCTGAACATCATGTTAGCGTGACAGGATATTCTGAGCCCACACAAAGAAGTTACAGTGACAGAGTTTTTCAAGGGCTCCTAACAGTTCACTGAAGATGCAATGGCAACCAGTTCCATCCATGCAATAAGCAATGTTTAAAAATAACACCCCTCTTGAGCTGACAATCATCGTGGAAGAACAAAGATTTGTGCGGATGAAAGGAAGGAAAAGTTCAGTGATACACAGTGACTGTTCATAGTGAGGTTGACAGGAATTTGTACTTCTGTCCAGACGCTGCTTATTTCACTGTTTCCCAAAATCCTTATAGCTGAGGCTCATTTTCCCCTTGAATTAAAACTAGAGACATATTTTATTATTATTTTTAACACCTGAGATGGTTTGCTTTAAGAGCGTGGGAAGACAAAGGTTTACCTGCTTTCTGAGAAACCCACCCTCCTGTGTTCTACATGGGCATTTAATCAGCTACTTATTTTTGCAATGTATATACAGTGGTACCTTGGGTTACAGGCGCTTCAGGTTACAGACGCTTCAGGTTACAGACTCTACTAACCCAGGAATAGTACTTCGGGTTAAGAACTTTACTTCAGGATAAGAACAGAAATTGTGTGGCAGCGGCGGCGGCAGCAGCAGCGGGAGGCCCCATTAACTAAAGTGGTACTTCAGGTTAAGAACAGTTTCAGGTTAAGAACGGACCTCCAGAATGAATTAAGTTCTTAACCCGAGGTACCACTGTATCCCAACTTTTGCATAAGGAAAACAAGATGATAATAAAAACAGTAATGAATAAAGAAGCAGAAGGAAAGGTAAGGATGCTCTGGTAACTCATAATCCTAACATAGCAGGCACTCCATTAAAAGCTAGAACTAGTTATCAAACGCCATTAAAAGCCAAAGAACAGGATGAACTTCCTGGCACCAAAAGAACAGGAAAGAAAGAAGCATGATGGATCCCCCCCCCCATAATTTGGGGTGCTTCCAGGTGACTTGTTACTGAGCATTCATCCTGATTGGATTAGATGATGTGTATCAAAGCAAAGGTTACCTCATACTTTTCAGTGCATTCTCCCCTCACTTTCCTTATTGCAAAAAGTCCAGAATTCCTCAGCATCGCCTACACTGAAGGGCATCAGTTCTCCAGGGTCTCAGACTTGTGGTCTTTTCCAGCTGCACTTGGAGTTGCCAGGGATTGGACTCTGGGATCTTCTGCGTCCAAAGTACATATTCTGGCATTGAGTTATACCTCTCCCACAAATATTTTAGCCATGGAGGGGTTTGAATCAGTGAACTCCTGGGTATATGTTTGCTTGCACCTCAGGGTCCCAACTGACCCAGTGCAGACATAGATTTTGTTCTGTGTTTTCTTCCAGTTCCAACTACACATTAATAGTGAGCCAGTGTGGTGTAGTGGTTCAGAGAGGTGGACTCGTAATCTGTTGAACTGGGTTCGATTCCCCGCTCCTCCACATGCAGCTGCTGGGTGACTTTGGGCTAGTCACACTTCTCTGAAGTCTCTCAGCCTCACTCACCTCACAGAGTGTTTGTTGTGGGGGAGGAAGGGAAAGGAGAATGTTAGCTGCTTTGAGACTCCTTAGGGTAGTGATAAAGTGGGATATCAAATCCAAAAAATAAATAAATAGTAGCCCAAGTATAGTTAGCAAATTCACATGAGCGAGTAAATGTTGGGGTCATTAGATTCATAGCAAATGTATGTGTTGTAAAGGAGTTATTCTTTTCAGTCATGATTTTACAAAGTAGCATCAGAGAGGGTGGGCAGGAGGGGAGAGGATTGTTTGCCATTGTTTTCCTTACTTTGCCAACACACACTATAAGGTGACAAGTATATTTTTAATCTGAAGAAAGCCACTTAACGTTACAACGCCCATTCATGGAATTAATGTATATTCCCATTGTTGATTTATAATGGCATGTCGGGAACAAACTGCCAGAGGTCCTAACCTGCTTTTTAAATGGAGTTAACAAACGAAATAGAAATACGAAACCGAAAGCGCACACAGCCCTCCACATTAAACTCGCATTTTACCTGTAATTTTGATCCTTTTGGGTTAAAGGAATGTTCAAATGCTTTCACAGTATTTTTTTTTTTTGATTGAAAGAATTTGTAATTGGATTTCCAAACATGCTGCTTTCATCTTGGGCAGTACAATATGCACTTTGATAATAACACGGCTATGTCATTAGAAAGAAATCCATTTACGAGCTTCAGCATAAAATGAGATACAGAAGGAGACAATAAAATGCTTTCTAACATAATGTACCTTATTTTTCATTGTATTCCATGCCTGCATTATGAATAAGTAATTTTATAAGTGCATCACCAATACGGTTCGCCTGATCAGTGGCTGCTGTCTGTGAGCTGTCAGCTTTCCGTTGCCACCAAAACCGTTCTCACTATCATATGAATATCTAATGAACTTTATGCAACTTTATTACAGATCAGAATCGGGGGCTAGAAACTTTTTTCATGAATTTTAAAGTCATCTGAATGAGAAAAATGGAAACTGTCAATACCAAAAGGAGGAAAAATGTGAACATCTACAAATTGTTGCATTTCCCCATCACCCTGAATTGTTCCCGATTTTCATGTAAGTGTTCATTACGCTTCCATGTATTCACTGCAGCTTTTCTTTTTGTAAGTTGCCTACCTGCCAGTTGTTCTCAGCTTTAGGGATTTTGTCATATGTTTTTCTCTCCAAAGAACAGGAATGTAGGGGGTTGAATCAAGCTAAGACCATCTAGTTCAAGGGTAGCCAAAGTGTTGCCGTCCAGAGGTCTTGGACAATACTTCTCCACATCCCTCTGACCTCACCAACACCTTGCTGTGAAGATCTACTCATAACCCTGGCTTTTTAGAGTTGGTGACTTGTGGAAGTCAGTTGGTAGTTCACCACACCTCAACCAGTGTGATGCAGTCTTCAGAGATTTCCTGCTCCTCAGTTAAGGGGAAAACTCTGTCGGAACCGAGGGATGAAAAGCCAGCTGGAGTGTCTCCCCTCTCAGCCTTGCCGCTGCGGAGATCCATCAACCTCTGCTCCCTGATGTGCATCTGTAACTCAAGCAGAGCAGGCTTGAGCACACATTACTCAGCAGTGTAAACTTCACAACACATGAGGCTTGAGGCGCGGACACAGTAATAAACTACACATTTATTATACGTAAATCAGGACAAAAGAAAAACATGGCTTCACTCCTTTCTGTTTTTCTCGGAGAGAGACTGAAAAACAAAAGCATTACAGAGCAGAAGTTCCGCTCACGCCAGCAATCTGTGCTGGAATGTAAACAGACATGTGACATGCAACATCCACATATCTGCAGCAAAGGGTGGAATGGAATTTCCCAACATCCTCCCCCATTACATGTAACCCATGGTGCAGCATTTCAGCCTAACTGCAACCGCTGTACATAAACCTGAAGTTGTTCCCTGATAACAACTTTTGACAACGGATCTGCAGGAATTTTGTTTCCTGGCATGTAGGACACCTGAATAAGTCCTTTCTGGGTACATTCCCTTGCACGATGTAATTTTATCTGCAAGTACTTGGTTCTTTGCTTGCAACTCTCTGAAGCTAGCAAAGTCAAACAGGACAGTTGCAACAACCATTCACAATCCAAAAGTGAACATGACAGTGCATTGAGTTCAGCTTCACAAGAGCGTAGGCTCACTGTTGTCTGCTTCTTGCATGACCAGTAAAACTGTGCTCTCCCACACAGTTCAAAGTAACAGAGTGTTCATGGTCTCCAGACACAAGACAAAGCTGAAAACTGATGTCTACTTCATAGAGTTATTCTGGTCTTTGAAGTAAAGATATATATGTACAGAGAGATCTGCTAACAACTTCACCATGCTAGCTGTCAGGGACTGGGCAGAGGAGAAATGGTGGAGACAACCTCCTCAGCCTGACCCTTCCAGAGAAGAAGAAGACAGTTCAGAATCACAACAGGGGTTTGAGGGAGGTCACAGCTCAGAGGAAGATGAGGGGAAAAGTTGGGAAATAATGGGAGAGGAGGAGGGGGCTGAGCAGCTGACTGACACGTTATCACTAGAAAGCATTCCAGACCCACCATCTCCCAGAACCAGGAGAACCTTAAAAGTAGGAGAGCAAAGAGCTTGGAGACAGATGGCTCTAAGCAGCAACTGTAAGGTGTGTGTGTGTGTATTTGTGTGTGTGTATGTGTGTGCGTGCTGTTGACGAATGAGGAAGTGGGAGAAAAGGGGGGTGGAGAATTACTCAGGAAAACACCATTATTCCAAGAGGCTGCATTCTCAAGTCTCTCTCTGTAAATATTGAATAAAAATCAGATGGTAAGGACTTATCCTTGTCTTATCCGTTCCTGACAACCTGCAGTGGGGGTTGGTTCCTCTGCTGCCTGACACTAACAAATGCACAGCCTCTTCCCCTGACTCTCACAGATTCAGAGTCAGACCCAGATATGCAAACAGGACAGCAGCAGGACAGGCTGTGGACAGGCCATAACAACAGTGCAAGCTATAATGAAAGCAATGCCCTAGAGACTATTATTCTATTATACTACAGTGGTACCTCCAGTTGCGAACGGGATCCGTTCCGGAGGTCTGGCTGTATCCGGAGGAATTCGCAACCAAAGGACTGCTTCTGCGCATGTGCACAGCATGGTTTAGTGCTTCTGTGCATGCGCACATGGTGAAACCTGGAAAAATACTTCTGGGTTTGCCACATTCCCATCCCGAAGTTTACGTATCCAGAGGGATACGTACGCGGAGATACGACTGTATTATAAATGGCCACAGCTCTGTATACCTGAAGCGGCATCTCCACCCCCATCATTCAGCCTAGACACTTAGGTCCAGCACCGAGGGCCTTCTGGCGGTTCCCTCACTGCAAACAGTGAAGCTGCAGGGAACCAGGCAGAGGGCCTTCTCAGTAGTGGCGCCCACCCTGTGGAATACCCTCCCATCAGATGTCAAGGAGATGAGTAACCATATGACTTTCAGAAGGCATCTGAAGGTAGCCCTGTACAGGGAAGTTTTTTAATGTTTGTGGTTTTATTGTGTTTTTAATATTTTGCTGGGAGCTGCCCAGAGTGGCTGGGGCAACCCAGTCAGATGGGTGGCTTATCATTATCATTATCATTATCATTATCATTATCATTATCATTATCATTATCATTATCATTATCATTATCATTATCATTATCATTAATATTATTATTCTGCTACATGTTTGATATGGCCTTTGACTAGAACAATAAAGTCATGACCTGGACTGAGAAAAGAGTATGGCAGAGAGAGAGAGAGAGAGAGGGTGGCCCCCAACTTTTGCCTCTGACCCGACTTACTGATGGCATGTGGCTCTCTCCTGCAGGAACGCTGCCCTTAATAGAAAAAATTCTCCCCACCCTTTCCCTGAGCCTTTCATGAGTTGACCAGCCTTTTAATTTCTCAGTTCTGTAGAGGGTGATCTTCTACTTACCATCCCCTTTACTTTGCCTCCCCGGTGCTTGGAGTGCATTGCAAATGGAGAACTCAACCAGACCAGCTTCTGCACTGCGTAGCAGCAGAGTGTTTTTGTTTAAAGCTTTCCCCATTTCTCCCTTCCTCCTTTGCTGGAGTCTGAGCTGCTCTCTCAGCATGGGGGAATTTAATGTCAAAGGTGAAGTTCTTCCAAGGTTAATGCTGATTGGATAGGAACCACTGAAGCTTTGTCTATTACTGCGTTATTCACAGAGGAATATTGCTAAGAAGTGTGCACTGCCGGTGGCATTCTTTTGAAAGCCTGGCTATGCCATTGCTGATCATCTCATCCTGTGGTATGATCCACAGATCATATACTGGATAATAAACATTTATTTTGATGCGTTTTAAGTCTGTTGCAAATTTATTCATTGTTTGCCTGTAATGTTCAGTATTGTCTACACTGATTGGCAGTAGTTTTCCAGGGTTTCAGGCAGGGAATCCCTACAATTTGGGACCTTCGGCTCTGCCATTGACCCACAAGCTTTCTTTGTAGTATTTGTAATATTTGAAACTGGGATTAGCTGTGAGAAATCAGAATATTGCTTAAGGAGTTATGCACATTAAAAAAAGAAGAATCTGAAGATAATACTGAAATTTTAGGGAAGAGCATGTCAAGTTAAATGATATGTTTCAGGAACAGGGGAAAAAATGAATTTGTTTTTTTGAAGCAGAAATATTCTGAATGTAAGGGGAAGCCTTAGAAACTAGTACACAAAAGGGACAACATTATTCCTCCTATTATGAAAGATGAAAGTGAAGGAAAAGAGGATGGTTAAAATAGCTGCAGGAAACAAAACAACATTTTCTCTTCCGATAAGAAAGTTTATGAGGTTGACTCAGATCCTACAACCCAAAAATGTTTCTGGTTGCAGGCTCAGGTGCAGTGAGTCCACGACTGTTGAAGCCCTCAGTGAGACAAGTAAATAAAGGCACAGGACAACGGACATGGGTTTGAATAGGCCATAACTTTTACTGATTACAGGTAAGTCATTTTCACAGAATCAGAATTGCAGAGTTGGAAGAGATGACGAGGTTCATCTTCTGCCCAACATGGGGCTCAAACCCACGACCTTGAATTTTGGAGTCTCAAGCTCTACCGACTGAGCTATCCCAGCCAAAGTTGTAGGCACTGGGCATGTATCCTGAATCAAGCAGCCCAGCTGCTGGTTGATTATTTTGGTCAGGTTGACTGGATTAAAGATTACCCTACGACATGCATCAAATTGGGGCAACTATCAAGGACCACCATTCTGGAGAGGTGCCTATGGCCCATCAGCCTCTGACTGGGTATCTGGCCAGGTACTCCCTTCTGGACCCCTCGCATTGGGGATGGGCTCCCAACCCCCACCTTCAAGTAGGGATCCAACCCAATGCCTTTTCTGCCACCCAAGCTGGCCCCTTCCTGCTGGCTCACCGCCAAGCCACTCCAAAGGGGGTTGGCAATATCTCACTGTGACGCTAACATATATGAGAGAGTACTGGTGGTGGGGACATGGGTGGTGCTGTGGGTTAAACCACAGAGCCTAGGAATTGCTGATCAGAAGGTCAGCAGTTCGAATCCCCGCTATGGGGTGAGCTCCCGTTGCTCGGTCCCTGCTCCTGCCAACCTAGCAGTTCGAAAGCACCTCAAAGTGCAAGTAGATAAATAGGTACCGCTCCAGCGGGAAGGTAAACGGTGTTTCCGTGTACTGCTCTGGTTCGCCAGAAGTGGCTTGGTCCTGCTGGCTACATGACCCGGAAGCTGTATGCCGGCTCCCTCGGCCAATAAAGCGAGATGAGCACCGCAACCCCAGTCGGTCACGACTGGACCTAATGGCCAGGGGTCACTTTACCTTTACCTTACTGGAGGTGAAATAGTTAAACAGGTTGCCCAGTCAGGACCCAGGGGGGTGGAGTCAGTGGGACTATAAAACCAGCTTTGGGAGGGGCAAAGGGAGGAGTTTGTTAGGAGTTGGGTGGTTGGTTGGAGTGGGAGTGAATTGGGCTAGAGTTGTGGGTAGGTTGAGTTAGTGTAATGAAATAGGCTGAGTCAGGAACAGTTAGAGGCTAGGCAGACAAATAAATATCGGAGAGGTGGTTTAGTGAGTGAGAGCAGGTAGTGAAAGTTATAGGACTGGATAGGCACCCCATGAATGTAATTGACGGATACTGTTTATGAAACCACATGCTTGTTAAACTGCAATAAATAAACAAAAGTTTATGTTTCCATTTAACCCTGACTGGACTCAGTATTGTCCCAGGTAGGGCCTGGGTGGTGGCAGCGAGAAATAAAGTGGTGGCACAGGGATCAATAGACAGTGAAACGTCCAGGGACTCTGTGTGATCGCCACACTCACAAGCATACCTCATGCTCAGTGGATGAAAAGTGCACCCCGTCTGGTCGGAACAGACTGTCATTGTCAAATGCAATGCCAGGGTGTGGAATTCCCAAACCTCCAAGCACAGCCCTGTTCATCTTTTTCCAAGCCTGGTTGACCCAAGCAGGTTTCACAGTGCCCATCCAGGGCACCCCAACATATCAGACCAAAGCCAGGAAACACAGGGGGTGGGGAGCAGTATGCTAAGCCTTGAGACCCGCAGTTGCTGTATGTGGGATGTAAACACAGGAGCAGTCAATGACAACATTCCTAGAGTGTACATGTTAGAACATGGGGAGGGATGTCTGTCCAGCAAGCAGGTAAACTTCCTGGGGACGGACTTCCTCCGCATGTGACCAGAGGTGGGTGTGGCCTCACCTGTGCAGGTAATGACAAAAGCACAGGGCAGGCAGCCATCTCTCTCTCTCTGCCATTTTCCTTCGATGAGGAAGCATCAAAAGATGCCCTCTTGGCTCTCAGCCAAGAGAGGAGATAAGGTCTATCTTACAACAAGATAGATTCTAAATATATGTAACCTTTTTAAGCCTGTCTGCCTTCTGGGATCATGTTGTGAACAGAACGTGAGTAAACTCTTTTATACTTTTATAAAGACTGTGTTGTGTCTTGTATTTTAAGAGGGAACAAAGGGGAAATTACCAGAGTAATTATTATAGAGGTTCTAGCGAACCTGTGCAAGCGTTACCGTTGCGAACTTAAAGGGGAATGTCTATAAACTCTGCTGATATTTTGGGAACTTGTTAGCACAAGTTGGATAAGGATATAATTAGTCAATATATCCTCTCCTGCACCCCAGAACATTCCCAACACTGTAAAGGTGAGGCCAGTGCCCTTCCTGCTGCCCAGATAGCTTTCTCCAAACTCAATAATCAGTGCACAGGGCGGTCCCACACAATCTGTGCTGTAAGCAAAGGCTTCAGGCCATGTCAGCGCATTCTTCTGCAGCTGAACCAGGTGAGATGAGCTTGGGCATCTAGGCTGAGGTGGTGGCTCCAAGGCCTAGGCATCACCCAGGTCCGCCACCCACACATATAAAGAAGCACGGCCTTCTTCAAAACTGCTGTAAATTGCCACAGACGTGGCTGCTTTATATGTGTGGGTGGCGGACCTGGGTGATGCCTAGGCCACCCAGGTCCGCCAGCCAGGCCACACCTCCCAGCCTGCCTGCGACTGCCATTGGCCCTTAAATTCTGAGTTACGATTCACAGCTTGGAAATTTAGACAGCCAATCACGTTGGGAGTGGGAGTGGCCCAGGCCTCCAGAAATGTATATAAGCAGTTGTTTTGCCCTTGTTGTCCAGTTATGTAGTTCAATAAAGGTTCTTGCTGTTACCACTGTGTCTTGCCTTGTGGGAACACAATGGCTATGGCCCCCAAACGGCCACAACAGTCAGATTCCCAGGATTACCAGTGAGTGTTTTATAATCATTAGAATATTTCTTGTACTGATACACAGGATACAGAAAAAAACTTTGCATTTCCCCCTGGGCAAAAAATACTTTGCTTTCAATGCTCATAAAAGCAACATTGCTGATGGCCACAGGTAGGGTGGTGACTGCCACCCACAAGTAATTTATTTAGCAGTATCAATGCCGTAGCAAAACCAGCCTGTAATGTGAAGCCGGCACCTTCACAAACATCATATGAAGGATTTTTAGTAGGAAAGTGGAAATTCTCTACCCAGAAAAACATTTGCTTAATCCTTTTTAACCCCCCCCCAACATATTTCCATTAGGGCACCTGGATCCATAACTTCATGTGATAAAATAAGTGTTATTCATATATGAGTGAACATAGTGTTTCGGTCCTTCTTGTGGGACTTGCCCCTGTTACTAGGGGACGTTTTCCTTTTACTGGAAGTGGTTAAGAAAATCTCAGCAGGCTTTGGTACAATTATCGTGGCCTGTGGTTTCCATCTTCTGCCCTCCTAGCTCTGCAGTTTCTCAACCGGTGGGAATTTAGCAAACTACTTGGAAGGAGTTCAGGTCAATCAGGCATCAAAATCTACCTTCTTCTCACACACTAGACGGTACTGACGCAGTCTGAAAGCTGCACTGTGCCTTTTCACACGGTGTGCTCACTGGGGACAGGAGCACCAGGGTTGGGAAATGGTGTCCAAAAATAAACACCTTTCAGGACTTTCACGGTAGGGCCTCTCTCTCTCTCTCTTCTGTCCTGGAAACTGAACACAGTATCTTCTTTCTTCAGCCGCAGCATCTCTGTTAGGATTAGCTGTATGTGGTAATCAGGAAGAATGCAATGCGGTTATGAAGTCCCAGCACACAAGAGAAGCAAAGCACTCACAACCTTGCACACCTCCTTTTCCGTTTTGTGCAGATTAAAAGTACAGATGACGAGCTGGGAAAGAAATACTTCAAACAGAATTTGAATTCAGTGTTCCTGAAATTGGCTGGAATGAAAAGTGCAGGTCACAGAATCATAGAGTTGTAACGGGACTTGGGATTCAAATAATGGATTGCATTCTAAGATAAGTTCGCTTAAATTGCCCATCTACTTCTCCCTCTGCAGCCACCTGTCTCTCCTCCAGGTGAAGAGGGTCCCTCACAATAGGGTTGCCATACGTCTGGAATTTCTTGGAAATTGCTGGGATTCGGCCATCCGAAACAGTGTCCGAGTGGAAAATGCTGGAATGTCCGGAAAAATAAACAAGGACTTTCACTTTTTGAAATATGGCAACCCTACCACGACTAAGGGACGCGGGTGGTGCTGTGGTCTAAACCACAGAGCCTAGGGCTTGCCGATCAGAAGGTCAGCCGTTCAAATCCCTGCGACAGGGTGAGCTCCCGTTGCTTGGTCCCTGCTCCTGCCCACCCAGCAGTTCAAAAGCACGTCAAAGTGCAAGTAGATAAATAGGTACCGCTCCAGCGGGAAGGTAAACGGCATTTCCATGAGCTGCTCTGGTTCACCAGAAGCGACTTAGTCATGCTGGCCACATGACCCAGAAGCTGTCTGCAGACAAACGCCGGCTCCCTCCTGCTGCCTGAGCTGCTTGCCTCACCTTGCCTCTTGGGTGGGCTGGCCCTGTGAAGACTTCACAGGTGGGCCTAAGCGGACCTTAGTTCAGGAGGATCATCCTGAAGGCAGAGACGTTACAGGTCAGAGTCTGAAATGAATACAGTGGTACCTCGGGTTACATACACTTCAGGTTACAGACTCCGCTAACCCAGAAATAGTGCTTCAGGTTAAGAACTTTGCTTCAGGATGAGAACAGAAATCGTGCTCCGGCGGCACGGCGGCAGCAGGAGGCCCCATTAGCTAAAGTGGTGCTTCAGGTTAAGGACAGTTTCAGGTTAAGTACGGACCTCTGGAACAAATTAAGTACTTAACCCGAGGTACCACTGTACTTCATCTGAAAGAGGCCTGAAGAGGGAAGACTGGCCGCAGGAGACGGAAAAGTTGATTGATGGACATGGATGCTGGAAGACTGGAAAGGACTAGCGGAAGCTGGATAGAGAGCCAGACGAACAAGTAGAGATACCTAGAGAGATGAAGGAGTCCCACATGCAAGCCTAGTTTTTTGTGCAAAGGTTCAAGCCTGACTGGGGGCAATAACGCTGATAACAGGCCACATCAGAGGGCAATGTGGTGTAGTGGTTAAGAGCGGTAGTCTCGTAATCTGGGGAACCGGGTTCGCGTCTCCGCTCCTCCACATGCAGCTGCTGGGTGACCTTGGGCCAGTCACACTTCTTTGAAGTCTCTCAGCCCCACTCACCTCACAGAGTGTTTGTTGTGGGGGAGGAAGGGAAAGGAGAATGTTAGCCGCTTTGAGACTCCTTAGGGTAGTGATAAAGCGGGATATCAAATCCAAACTCCTCCAACTAGTGGGCTGTGTGAAAGGTGGTAATTGGGAAGAAAACACTGCTCCTTTTCTTCAGTCCTGAGAGTTCATAGTGAAGTGTACCTGTGTAGTATCACCATCATTTTTATTATTAAAATTTATATACTCCTCTTCACCTGAAGGTCACAGGGAGGTTTACAACATAAAAACCTCAAAATAAAAATACAAAACATAATAACAAAAACCAATACCCCCACCCAGTGCACAAATGAGAAGACACCTAGTTCAATACCCTAGATGACCTGATTGTAATTCACTGCTGTTCTGGATGATATCCTCATTGCTACCACATATTTCCTCAAAGGACCTGTGAAAGCCTTTGATTGAAACTGGCTTTATCCAGCTGTGCAATTCTGGAAACAGTCATTTTTAATTCAAAGGACCAGACCCCAAAATGCGACTACAGTGGTACCTCAGGTTAAGAACTTATTTCGTTCCGGAGTTTGGTTCTTAACCTGAAACTGTTCTTAACCTGAGGTACCACTTTAGCTAATGTGGCCTCCTGCCGCCGCGCGATTTCTGTTCTCATCCTGAAGCAAAGTTCTTAACCCGAGGTACTATTTCTGGGTTAGCAGAGTCTGTAACTAACCTGAAGTGTCTGTAACCCGAGGTACCACTGTATTTATTTGGAATGACCTGATAGGTCTTTCTTTCTCTTTAGGTCAGGAATGGCCAAACTTGTCCCGCCAGCTGTTTTGGGACTACAGTTCCCACCATCCCTGACCACTGGTCCTGTTAGCTAGGGATGATGGGAGTTGTAGTCCCAAAACAGCTGGAGGGCCAAGTTTGGCCATGCCTGCTTTAGGTAGGGGGGAAAAAAAACTTTTTGACAGCGGAACAGTCTCCCTTGGGAGGTTGTGGACTCTGCTTCATTGGAGGTTTGAAAGCAGAGGTTGGATAGCCATCTGCCATGGATGCTTTAGTTGAGATTCCTGCATTTCAAGGGGTTGGAGTAGATGACCTTTGGTTGTCCCTTACAACTCTAAGATTCTATGATTCTAAGCAGAACTTTGTGATGGCACTCAATGATATGGAATACCAGCCTCTCCCTCTCCCTCTTATTTTGCATGGCATTGCTCACTAGTGTTTAGAAACTAAATACTTGACGCTCATTCATTTACCCCCACAAAACATTGTTATATTCTGTAACAGCCTTCCCTAATCTTGTTCCCTGCAGATGTTTTGGACTACATTTGCCATGCTGGTCAGGTCTGATGAGAATTGGGAGGGTACCAATTTGGGAACGACAGTTCTGTAGTAAATATCAGGCTCGGTTAGTTATGTTCCATTTGCATTTTACGGAATCTAAAGCCATTTAAACGTTGGGCAAGCAAACCTTAATCCATTCACAATGTTATAAATGATACAATACTGTCTCCCCCGCCCCCTGGTAAAGAAAGAAGAAATCAAGATATCTGTCAAGCCTATTTATACAGAATAGGTAACCCTGGGTCACGGGCAACGCTAATAAAAAAGAATGACAACCCATTTCTTTTAATGACAAGCTGACATATTTATTTTTATTATTCCACAAAGAACTCGCCAGACCCATCTGTCATGGAAAAACCTCCTTCTTCAGTCTTCGGGAAATTCTCTCACTTTGAGAATTTCAGTTTTGCAGAGGAGGTGCTCAGCTTCCTTGAAATGTCAACATTTAGGGAAGAAAAAGAAAATATTTTAAAGGCTGCATTTTTGTTATCAGTGCTGCTTTTGTTTTCAAAGCTAAGCTGTGGTGTTAATATAGATCAGTGTTTGCTGGACCATGTGTAGGTATACAGATCGGTGGTCTTTGAAATGTGAAGAAGATGGGGGGAGGGGAGATTCATTGGACGCTTGAGGGAGTTCCTCAGTGAGTAGATCAGCAGCGGTAGACAAGCCCTTGAAAGAAAGGTATCCCAATGCAGATGGTATCCTCTGGTAATGAACAGATCTAGGAGAGTGGGCATCTTATAGGGCAGCAGTGGGAAGAGGCATCTGTGGCTCTCCAGATATTGCCAGGCTACAATTTATATAAGCTCTGATCAGTTGGCCATGCTGGGTGGGATGGATGGGATTTGGAATCCAAGGACCCCTGAAGATCCACAGCTACCCTAGGGCACTGTCCTCCAACTGGTGGGTTGGGACCCATCTGTGGGCTGCAGCCAGATCCAAGGTGGGTTGCAACAGGAGCACGACCACCTGTCAGGCTCCCTCCCCCTGTGGCAGTAGATAAGAGATCAAACAAAAGGAATGCCTTACCAGTTAGAACCTTTTTATAATCATAGCGAGAGAGCAAAGAACACATCTCTTAGAAATGGTGGTGCTCCCAATTAAGGGATACTCCCCCCTCCGTCCCTATTAATCTGCACCACTCCTATGTCTTGTAATCTGAGCTTGTACCCTCTGTGCTTTCTGTTCTGAGACTTTCTGAGCTCTCCGTGACTTTGGAGAAGGGGGGTGGATCCTATCCAGTGCCTGCGAATCTGTTAACTCTCTCTCTTCTAGGTTTTCTTCTGCTAGCTGTTCCCCATCCAGTATTTCCCAGCTTCTGCCTTCTGAACTATGCCCCTCTGCAAACCACTGTTCCAAATCTATGATGTCCTGGGAAGATTCAGGATCAGGGGGAGGTGATGGCTCCCACAATTCTTCCTCAGTGCTGCCCTCCTCAGCACGGATCCCGACACCACTCTGCAAAGATAAGGCACAGACGTGTTTTCTCTGTTCTACTGGTACAGTCAGGGTCATCCTTGACGTCACAAACTGTGTATCTGAAGAAGTGTGCATGCACACGAAAGCTCATACCAAGAACTAACTTAGTTGGTCTTTAAGGTGCTACTGGAAGGAATTTTTTTATTTTGCAAATATATGGTAAAAGATTAAGAAATACATTCCCCAAAGCATGTTTGGGTTGAAAGGGGGTCCTGGGTCTGGAAAGGTTGAAGATACCTGCCCTACGGTATACTTTCAGGATGTGCCCTAGAGCAGCGGGTGCTCGAGGAAGTGATTATTTGTGAATTCTGAGGGTTAATGTGTGGATTGGAATGCAGGTACCCCTCAAATTACTCACGTCTCTGAATTTTGTGGATGCAATTCTCTGTTCCGAATGACACAAAGCTTCACTTACGAATGCGCATTTTGAAATGCGTATCGGAGAGAAATGCGTATCGGAGAGAAAAATACATATTTCTGTACGACATTTCTTTTAAAGTCACAGATGAATGTAGAAATGGGAGGGATGCATTGATGAATCAATGCGTGTGTGTTGAAGATCTTTTTATTGTTTTATCACTTGTTGTTTGCCTCCTTGCGCTCCTTTGGTGGGATATAAATTTAATAAATAAATGAAGCGACAGTGACATGGACAGAAATAGATTTAAGACTAGGGTACTTTCCTTTTTTATAATAATTTTAATTAATTTTAACATATAAATTACAATACATACCACAGAACTTCATCACTTATATAAGCTTTTTTTTGGGACTTCCATCAGCACCTTTGATGATCCAGCGTTTTGACCACATTTTACGCATTTCTTAAATTCATATTGCCTTTAATTGTTTTAACTAACCATCCTCCCCCTTATCCATTTTTGCAATAATACCAATAATACTCCTCACAAAACTTCTTGCAAACCTACAAGCGTAGTCTGATCATCACAAATACTTTTCAAATAGTCTGTAAATTTATCCCAGTCTTCTGTGAATTTCTGGTCCCGCCGGTTTCGAATCCTTACTGTTAGTTTATCCAATTCTGCATAGTCCATTAGTTTCATCCTCCATTCTTCTTTCGTCGGTAGTTCTTCTTGCTTCCATTTTTGGGCCAATAATAATCTTGTTGCCATTGTTGCATATAAAAACAACTTACATTCCTTTCTATTTATATCACTTCCTACAATGCCCAGTAAGAATGCTTCTGGTTTCTTTATAAATGTATATTTCAACATTTTTTTCATCTCATTATATATCATCTCCCAGAAGCTTTAAGACTAGGGTACTTTCCATTAAGGGCAGAGATTCTTGATCCTCTTTGTGGCTTTTGATACTGTTGACCACCGTTGACTGCTTGATCTGAAAGGTGGAATTAGTAAAGAATGCTGCAGCTTGGCTGTTGACAGGAGTGAGACCCTGTCTGCAAAACGCACCCCTCCTCAATGGACTGCTTGTCCATTGGCTACTGTAGCCTTATTGGAGTTCACCAATTGGGTCTGTGTTGCTCCTGGACAGGAGGAAGGAAGTCAAATAACACTGAGGGTTGGTTCAGAGAAAGAGTTCTTTATTTCTGCTCTCCAGAACAGCAGAAAGGCACCTGCGTGGTGTGTCCACAGCAAGTCCAAAGAAATGAGAAATTTCATGCAGTATATACCGTATTTTTCGCTCTATAACACGCACCCGACCATAACACGCACGTAGTTTTTAGAAGAGGAAAATCCGTAGGCATGCCACCCGTAGGCATTCCCTCCATAACACGCACAGACATTTCCCCTTACTTTTTAGGAGGAAAAAAGTGAGTGTTATGGTGCAAAAAATACGGTATATCCTCCAGGCACCCTCTCCCTCCTTCCCCAGGAATCCAACCACGTCAGCCTATCAACTCAGATTGACATCACAGATGTTCCTGCTCTGGCACTCTTAACCATAAAAGGGATTTCCTTCCCGCACTCCTGACCTTAAAAGGATATTCCTGTTCCTAGTCTTATCTTGGAGCCAGAGGTCACCATTTCCGAGAACACACTCTGGCGTTGTTCCCAGACTTGGGTCTGTGCGTCTTTGTGGTCAGAACATAAGATAAGGCACAGACGTGTTTTCTCTGTTCTACTGGTACAGTCAAGGTCATCCTTGACGTCACAAACTGATAAAGGAGAGAGCTGTGTTCTTGTTATGCATTTGCTCAACGGCTCAAGTTTATGCATTTTAGCTAAGAAAAAATAGGGATTTTGGTGCAGTTTAAAACTGCCTGCACAGTCAGTTTTGGGTTTGGGAAACCCATTCCTTCACTACCATGTCTGGTTCAAGCTGTTACTATTAGGATATAAAGCCCTGATCAGCTTAGGAGCTGTCTGCTTCTGCAATCGCTTACTCCATATCTGCCAATTCAACTGCTTTGATCTGTGGAGCTGGGACTTTTTCAAGTGCCACATAATACTCATTATTTTGCAGTTGTAAGAAATTGATCTTTGGAACTTCTTGCATATTGAGATCAGGCAGTCACCTTCATTGCATTCTGTTCTGTACCTGCTTAAAACATTTTTGTTTAGGCAAGCCTATCCAGATGTTGATGTGTTTTAGTCTCTTGTTAGTCTCTTGTTAAATCTTATTATTTTCTAAATGTTTTAATTGCTTGTATTAAACTGTTCTTTGTCAATCATTTAAATATTTATTGTAAACCACTTGGAGGTTTTATTACAACCAAGCGGCATATAAATTTTGTTAAATAAAAATAAAATGGCTACTCCTTGATGTAGAATGATTCTCTGCAGGAAGTAAATTTGAAATATATATCATTCAGTTCCTGAGGTCTCTTCTGAATGGTCTTATGAGAAATAATATCCTTCTGTGTATAAAACACCCATGTAAATGAGTGGTTTCCTGGAAGACCAAGAAACCTCCTATAGCATTTAGAAAGTAGCATAAAAATTCTGAGCTGTCAACAGCCGGTGCCGTAAAATGGCTTCATTTCCCTCTGTCTTGAATAAGGACAGAAGATTTTCACTTGCGCTGAAGAAATGTATTTCACCCCCAATCCAAATTACCGTACTCCTCACTTTGTAAAATGTAACTGTCACTCTGATAGAGAATGACCTTTTGTAAATGTTGAAGCAATCACGGAGGGGAAGTAAAATAGTGACACCATTGTAAGAAAGACACCTGGCAACTGTCTGTGCCCAAATTGCCGACTTCCTTTTTGTAAAGGGTTTGGGTGGGCATGGCACTGTCATGAAATGGCTATTAATTGAGCGAAGCACCAGTCAAGTATTTGTTCACATATGATGCTCAACATGACCATTGGGGCTGGTGAGAGCTTCAGTTCAAAACATCTGAATGGCACCAGGTTGCAGAGAGCAGATCCAGCCTTTAACTCAAACATACAGTACAGGCGTTGATGCATGGTCATATCCTGACTAGCATGGCAGACATGGCACCCAAAGGGGGAGATCCCAGGAAGGATGTCTATCTGGACTCCTCTATGTTCTGGCCAATGGCCAGGAGGAAGACTACTTGGGCAACTCTGGATGGAGATGTCAAAGGATTAAGTGGAGGAATTCCCAGCTTTCTAGCCCCAGATGTGCATTTTAAAGAATTTCCCAGACCACGTATGTTGGCACAGTTTAGATTTCTGGTTAATAAGTGTTAAAATCATGAAAGAAATCCTCCTAAATGCACTCCTTTTAAAAATTCACACATGACTCTTGTCAAATATATATGTAGTCCTTTGGGGTGAATTTGCCACCACGCTGAAATTCTGCACTTGTTTCATCATCATCATCATCATCATCATCATCATCATCATAATTTATACCCTGCCCATCTGGCTGGGTTTCCCCAGCCACTCTGGGCAACTTCCACTAGAATATTAAAAACACAATAAAACACCAGACATTAAAAACTTCCCTAAATAGGGTAGCCTTTAGATGTCTTCTAAAAGTCAGATAGTTGTTGATTTCCTTGACATCTGATGGGAGGGCATTTCACAGGGCGGGTGCCACCACCAAGAAGGCCCTCTGCCTGGTTCTCTGTAACCTCACTTCTCGCAGTGAGGGAAGCACCAGAAGGCCCTTGGAGCTGGACCTGAGTGTCCTGTCCTGATTCTAAAGTGCTATAGAAATGCTACATCATTTTTATTATATATATTTATTCTTAACATTTATTTGGAACACCCCTTGGATATGCTTTCCTAGTAGGGCTCCCAAAGAAACTTCAGAATGGACCTTCTGCATGGTCTCACTAAGAGCAACACATGAGAAAGAGACATCTTTCCTCACTTTGCTTTCTGCAAGCACCAACAGGAGGCTAGATTTTGTTTTAGAGTTTGTGTGCTTAGGATCCATTGGTTTCAATTGGCATGAAGAACTTCTTCATTTGCTTTCAGTGGGTTCCATTCAAAAAAACTTTGACTTAATCGATTGCAGATATGGCTGGTTGTGTAGCCAAGCTGCCAACAATGAAAAGAATTGAATTTATAGACTGTTAAAAAGAAAAATCAATTTAGGGGAGAAAAATGGAAAAGTCACCCTGAAATGCTCAAGGTCTCTTGGGTTCTGTTGTGCAATACAAGTCACTTAAGAAATATCTATTTGCTTTGTAGAGAAGTAGGTAATATGGAAGCAGGTCATAATTACATGCAATTAATAGAAATCATGCTGATTTATTTTTTATTTTATTTTTTTGAGGGGGGAACCTTAACATTCTCATTTCTGTTTTTTTCTGAAATGATGCCATTTGTGAAAAACACCCGAAGCAAACCAAAAGGAGATGCTTAATCAAATAATTTGGCTATGTAGATAAATAGATCTTTATCTCAAACTCTTCCCCATGGTCCAACTCTGACAGTCATGAGGGAACATATGCACAGAGACTGTCCTCGTATTCAGATGGGTGTCCCTGTTTTCATGTTCCTGTCCTCAGTAAATCACAGTCTCAATGCTTTCTGGTGAGATGTTTTAAAAGCCACCCCCCCTTTTTTAAGGATCAATGAGCTGGACTTCTCCATATTTCAACTCTCTCTCCTGGGATTCTAGAAGTTAAGTCTCTTAAGTAACGGGATCAGGGATAACTCTTGAGTCCAGAGTTTTCTGATTCAAATGCATGTACCTGTTGTGGAGGCCTTTTTTGTAGTTCCATCAGTGATTTATTTCTACTGTTTGTTTTCATATTTTTTTGGTTTGACTGTGACCTGCCCTGAGATACTATTTTGAGTTCTTTTTTTTTTTTAAATGCAAATCATACCTTCCAAATGCCCTGGAAAAAACAGGACATCCTGTTAATTCGTGCAAGATCTTGGTGGCCATTTTGGGTGCTGCGATCTTACGCTCTCTCATGAGGTGCTCTTGCCCTGAAAAAAACCCCTTTTACAGGGTGAGAGCAAGGCATGGGTTACATCACCAGTTTGATTATGGTTACAACACCAGTGTTGAAACAATGATTCTTCAACATCAGCTTCGTTGGACTGGTTATGTTGTGCGGATGCCTGATGATCGTCTTCCAAGGCAACTATTCTATTCCGAACTTAAAAATTTGAAGCGTAATGCCGGTGGTCAACAAAAGAGGTTCAAAGACTGTCTCAAGGCAAATCTAAAAAAATGTAGTATAAACACTGGCAACTGGGAAACATTGGCCTGCGAGTGCTCCTGTTGGAGAACAGCCTTTACCAAAGGTGTCATGGGCTTTGAAGACACTCAAACTCAGGACGCAAGGGAGAAACGTGCTAAGAGGAAGCCACGCTTGGCAAATCCACACCGTGATCAACTCCTGTCCAGAAACCAATGTTCCCCCTGTGGAAGGACGTGTGGATCCAGAACTGGCCTCCACAGTCACCTACGGACTCATTGTTAAAACCATGTTTATGGAAGACAATCTTACTCGGCTACGAGTGATCGCCAAAGTAGAAGAAGAATATGACTCGCCCAGGAGCGTGTCCTGGTGGATATGGAAGGGAGCATAATTACACATAGATTCACCCGTCCTACTCTGGAAGCAAGCCACTTCACCTTCTTGCATATCAGGGCTGGTTCTCTAACTCTCACACACAGAGCAAACATTATACATTTCTTTAGGCGTAACAGGCATTCGGTGGGAAACATGAATTTTGTCCCCATAACTTAGAGCCACCCAGACGTTCTGAGAATACAGAGTTGTCATTTAGCATCTGATTTCCCACCATCCTTTCTGACTCTCTACCAGGATAACCCTGCTTGATATGATGGTGTCTTGAGAGCTACCTGAGCTCTCTTTACATTCATTTGCCCTTCTCAAAATGAAGGCATCGATCTTCTTGCACATTATTCATTACACCCCAAAGGGTTAACAGGATGTTCTTGACATGTACTTAGCTGCACAACATTGCTGTGGGATGTTGAGTAGTGTTGCCCGATGGAGCAGATAAAATTTGTTTTATGACCCCCAAGGAAATTTAAGATGGAGAGAGGACTCATTCAGAAAGAGTCGAAGAAGAAGAACAAACCTCAGAACCAGCACTTGGGGGACTGGCCAGGCCTTCCAACTAAGCAACAGATAAAACAACTTGCTCCCCACTTTTTCCCTCTGAAAATCTTGATGGTGTGTATTCTTCAGATATTCTCTGAGCACTTGCCGAATGTTTAGATTATCTGCACGTGAGTCAGTGTTATTTAAACTAAAATATTTGATGCTCAACAGCTAATATTTGACAGAGTGCAATAGTTGGCATGAAATAGCAATTAGAAGTTGGAAATATCTCTTGATTTAGTTGATGGCTAACATGCAGTGGCTTTTGACTTCCGGGGTGGCGCCATCGGTAATGGCAGACTCCCTCTGATCTGGAGGGACCAGCTCCACGGGAAACGGGTCTTTTCCGCTACGGCGAAGCGGGGACCCTTTCAAAAATCACAGGCGGATGAAGCCTGTGACCATGGGACTCGGCGGGCACCTTTAGCGCCCCCCAACCCGCAAAGGAACCCACTAACGGGCTCCGGAGCGAAGAGGGGGAAGTGGCGCGGTGCTGAGAGTCAACTGCTTCTTCCGTGGAGTGAAGCTGCACAGCCGTTGCCGAAGAGCGCTGCCTTTTTCCTGGGACAATTTGGCTTTTAAGACAATCACTGTGAGTACTTAAATTTCGGACAATTGGACTCTAAATAAGGACTTGCGAGTAGAAAGGAAAATTGGACTTAAAAGTTTATTTCAATTTGGCACTGAAACGGGAAGGTCTAAACAGGAAGTCAGCCTTCCGTTTCTTTGTAGATAGATTAAAGCAAAGACATGGCAAACTAGAGTTCAGAAAATCGCTTGTAAAGGATTAACTTTCACCATTTAAGATTGTTGAACCCCTTTCGGAAGCAGGAGAAGGGGGGGGGGGATTTTTTCTGGACTGTTTAAACCTGCAGAAGTGAGTGTAAAGCAAAGTAACTTTCCACCATCTTGATCCTGGAGCGGGGTGTCAGGACTGACGTTTTTTGCAGCTCATTGACCTGAGACAAACGTTTTTGACAGATAGCTAAAAGAAGAGAAACATAGTGATGCCATTGTTCCCTTTCGCATTTTAAAGGAACAAATATTGACAAAATAACTGAAAAAGGAAACTTTGTTGTTAGATCTGCCTTTAAAAGAAAAGAACAAATAGAAGTTTTTCCCCTAGAGGGAGCCTGTGAAACTGTAACCAATTCTGAATCAGGGAGCTTGCAGCTGCTACAGATTACGATCGTGGGAATAGACTTCTGACCTTGCAGGACAATGTATTCAGAAGCTCTGTTGTGTGCTCTCTGTAAAACAAGTGCCCTATTGGAACAGCTACATGAGAAGACGGACTTGATGACTGATGCGATCAGAAATTTTGAACAGGCAGTGGGAAATTATATGGAGCCCACCCAGGAATCAAATCAGGAGTGTGCCCTGACAGAACAGATGAGGAAAGAGGATGTTGCTGAATCTTGGGCACCAGAGATGGAGGGAGCTGCGGCCCAGCAGGAACATGAGTTTTTGGATTTGACAAATGAGCTTGGAAAAAGCCAGATTTGGAAAGATAAAGTTTGGCTTGGCTTGGAAATGGGGGGTTGGATAGACCCCCCTATGCAGGGATGTTTGGACTTTTCAAGTCTGGTAATGGGCCGTGAGATATTTGGGGTTGTGGGGGCTCTTAATTTTGGAGGGACTTTGATACAGGTTCTTAAATACCACATGGAGTTCAGTGTGGACTATGGAAAAGGGGCTGATTTGTCGAGAAGTGTCAAAAACACTGTTAAGCTGGAGTTCCAGAAATCTTGCTCCGGCGGCGCGGCGGCAGCGGGAGGCCCCATTAGCTAAAGTACTGCTTCAGGTTAAGAACAGTTTCAGGTTAAGAACGGACCTCTGGAATGAATTATGTACTTAACCCGGGGTACCACTGTTTTTCCGACACACACAATCAATCAATCAATCAATCAATCAATCAATCAATCAATCTGTAGCTGAACTGGGTTCCACACAGTCACAAAAACAAAACAAAAAGCCACAAAAACGCAAAATAAATAGGAAAAACCGACAGACCTCAGCATGGCACTCAAAATGGAAGCATAACACTCAGTTCAGAAGCATATCAAGGAACTTCTGAAAAAAGTTTGCAAACCGGAACACTTCCGGGTTTGCAGCAGTCGGGTTCCAAGTTGTTCGACTACTAAGCCATTCGAGAACCAAGGTACCACTGTATTTTAAATATACCAAAATTACAATTTTCACTTTCCCTCACAAATTGAGTACTTTAGTCCTGTAGGCATCCCTTGGATGCCTCCTGAGCTGTCAAATACTTCAGAGCCATTGCATGTCATTTGTCTAAAGCTCCCACACTCAAGTCACCTAAAAGATACTGTCGAATACTCAACACCATTCCATCCCGATTATCAAAATCCGACCAATGCCAATGACTCTGAAAGTAAAGTACAGTGGTACCTTGGGTTACAAACGCTTCAGGTTACAGACGCTTCGGGTTACAGACTCCGCTAACCCAGAAATAGTACCCCTGGTTAAGAACTTTGCTTCAGGATGAGAACAGAAATTGTGCGGTGGCAGCGGGAGGCCTCATTAGCTAAAGTGGTACCTCAGGTTAAGAACAGTTTCAGGTTAAGAACGGACCTCCGGAACGAATTAAGTTCTTAACCAGAGGTACCACTGTAGTTTATGTTAATATGATTCAGATTCATGTGTGTTTTATTTAATAGGGACAGAAAGGGATTATCAACCAGGAAGGTATAATTATTGATAGGACTCAAACGAGTTAGCAACCCGCTTGTCGCTGCATAAACTCAAACAGGGGATCATTGAAACTCTGCTAAACTATATAAACGTTCCCACAGTGTGAATGCAGTACCTTGATTATTGCTTTCATTTTATTCAGACTGGGCTGTTAAATATCTATAACCAGGACAGTTATAGCAACGGCTGCAGCACACTTATGGCAGGCTGGATCTGTTCCCTCTTCAGCAGTGCCCCCCCCATCCTGTCTCTACAGCAGCCTCTGGGTGAATAGGAGGCGCTGCTGGGGTCTCTCACCCTTGCTCCTCGTGTAGATCTTTAGTCCCCCCCCCCTTGTGCCTGACCGCCTCTCCTGGTCTGCCCTGCAAAGGACGTTAAGGTCCATGAATAATCATAGTTTAGAGGTCCCGGGCCCTAAGGAAGTTAGATTATCCTCCACCAGGGCCAGGGCTTTCTCAGTAATGGCTCCGACCTGGTGGAATGCTCTGTCCCATGAGACCAGGGTCCTGCAGGATTTAACTTCCTTCCGCAGGGCCTGTAAGACAGAGCTATTCCGCCTGGCTTTCAACTTGAACTCAGCCTGATCTTTTATTCCCTTTCCTTCCCTCCCCCTCCCCACTCTGGGATCCCACAGCTAATTCTCCCCTGGTCTCCTTGCTGGCTCAGATAGGACTAATTTAGCCAGCTAGCCCTGGTGATCATCTAATTTTTATTGGATGGATTTTCCTCCTGAATTGATTTTTGAATTCTGAATTTATTGTTATTCACGTTTTATACTGTATTTTATGCTGCTTTTTTGTTGTATCAATTAAGTGTTTTAAATTTGTTGTTAGCCGCCCTGAGCCCGGTTTTCTGAACCGGGAAGGGTGGGGTATAAATAAAAATTTATTATTATTATTATTATTATTATTATTATTATTATTAAGATCTTCACCCACCCCTTCTTTACTGGCATGGGATATGTGGGGGTGGTGGCAGCTCCATTTTGTGGTCTGCCTCAGGTGCCAAAATCCGCCATTTTGAGCTCCAGGAGAGGCACACTGTGTATACTTATTGCTGAGATTCCTTCATTTCAGGGGGTTGGACTAGATGACCGTTGGGGTCCCCTCCAACATCATAGATTCTATGATTCCACAAACACAGGAGAGCATAGAAATCAGTGGGATGCTACACACACATACACACACACTTGTACTGTATACACATTTGGATTCTCTCTAAAAAATTAACAAAGCATTCTAATTCCAGAGAAAATGACGTGTGGAATCAAATGTTCTATAGCCATATACTGTATTTCACTCAATAGTAGCAACCTAGCCTAGATGGATGGGGTATAAATAAAATAGTAGTAGTAGTGATGATGATGATGATGATGATGATGATGATGATAATGATAATAATAATAATAATAATAATAATAATAATAATAATAATAAATAATAATAATAATAATAATAATAATAATAATGATTGATGCACCCATGGCATAAAATAGATCTTTGTTGCTTGAAACGGAATGGTTGGTAACCTGAATTCTTGCAACTGGCACATACAATCATCAGTAAGACTTCTATATGGATCCTGTGAACAACACTGTCAGATTCCATATATATAACTCTGAGGGGTTTGTATGTGTGTGTGTATTTTCTAAAAACATTGCACTGTTTGAGCTGGAGCTTTAGGGTGTGTTCACTAAAAAGTGCATTTGATCTTCCCTTGTTTTTTTGCATGTGGCATGCATGAATGCTTTAAATGCAGGACAAATTTCAAAAGAGAAATGGAATAAACACAGCAATGTTTATTATTGTTCAGAGCAAATTTAACACAAATCTGATTTAAGCTTTGTTAAGACACCCTAAGAAGGCAAATTATATTAACAAGCATGTTCACTTTGGGAAGCTCAGAGTATAATGGACTTGCTTTCCAGCTTTCAACCTGGGAAGAATTTTCCATAGAAGAATAGCCTTTGCATGCCCAGCTGACATACCTTCCTAACACCTGGGTGGTGCCTGGGGCCTTTGCCTGATAATTATAGGCCTTTGTTCTTGTTTCTTGACAGTCTCTAATCATGAATTTTAACTGTGATGAGTTTTCTATTACCAATTACCACCCCTGTCATTTTTTCCATCGCAAGGCTCATCGTCTCAAACATTTCTTGTTGCTGCACCAACTTAAGTTTCCCCAACTTGAACAGTAATGGCGCAATCTATCAAGAAATAACTGTGGCCAAGGGTCAAACTACACATGACGAGACCATCTGATGTCTTACCCGAAAAGTCACCTGAAACTGTTCTTAACCTGAAGCACCACTTTAGCTAATGGGGCCTCCTGCTGCTGCTGTGCCGCCGGAGCACAATTTCTATTCTCATCCTGAAGCAAAGTTCTTAACCTGAAGGACTATTTCTGGGTTAACAGAGACTGTAACTTGAAGTGTATGTAACCTTAAGCGTATGTAACCCGAGGTACCACTGTACTTTTCAGAAAATAAGATTCCATCATCTCTTATGCCTCTTTTAAACGCAATCAAGAACATCCCAATTTCAACAAGGGAGTGTGAACGTGGTTTCTCTCAGGTGGATTTAATACTGACTCCTATAAGAGCTCTGTTGCATTTAAACACTGTAGCCAACTTAATGTTTATAAATTTGGTAGGACCTCCTTTGAATTTGTTTAAGCCTTCAATGTATGTAAATTCATGGTTTATGAAAGGACAACATCTGGTGACGGACAGTAAGAGCAAGGGAAGATGTTAGTGCACTTTTGTCCGTTTACTGTATTTGTTTTTCCCAAGTTGAACTATAAAATGGTGGTTTTCTTGAATCAAAATGAGAGTACTCTTAAACATTTTTTAAAGAAAAAACGTACTGCTCAAAGGCCACATTCAGTCATGGCAAGCTTCTGGGGACCACATACCAGTGGTAGGTAGGGTAAGATGCAACAAGTGGGTGGAACAATGGATGTGACGCCTCATCTTTGTTCAATAGACTACATTCCCAACCACACCAGTTCAGAGGTTTTGACACATGCATGCCCCACGTCTCTCCATTCAGGCAAGCCAGAGGCATTAGCAGAGTTCTCGCAACTCAACAGCACAAGGAGAGTGCAGGTCAGCATCTGCGAGGGGTGCGGCTTGCAGAGAACCCCAGGGCCAGACAGACAGGCCATGTGAGCAGCTTTTGGCTCTTGGCTCAGGGCCTGAGGTTCTCCCCACACTTGATTTAGACATACCTGTCACACCTTTCAGGATCAAGTCTTCGTAAGGAAGTACGGAACTAAATAATTTAAAATATAACAAAATATAGCAACACAATTATATGCAGTGAATTATAGAAAATTACTTCGTGGTGTGTGTGTGTGTGTGTGTGTGTGTATGCTGCCTTGTATTGGTGTACAGTGGTGCCTTGCAAGACGAAATTAATTCGTTCCGCAAGTTTTTTCTTCTTGCGAGTTTTTCGTCTTGTGAAGCACGGTTTCCCATAGGAATGCATTGAAAATCAATTAATGCGTTCCTATGGAAACCGCTTGCCAGGCTGGCGGTGCGGAGAAGGGCTTTTCTCCCCACCGCAAGCCTTCAGGACAGGTACGGGAACAGAGGGGAAGGGGCGCAGCGCTTCTCCTCTGTTCCCGGGGCTTGCGGTGGGAGGAGGGTTTTTCCTCCCCACCGCCAACATTCAGAACAGCATTCTGAATGTTGGCGGTGGAAAGGAAAACCGTCCTCCCACCGCAAGTCTTCAGGACAGCCATCCGAAGGCTGGCGCGGGGAGAAGGGCTTTCCGCCCCACCGCCAGCCTTCGGAGGAGCCTTCCGAAGGCTGGCTCGGGAAGAAGGGCTTTTCTCCCCACCGCCAGCCTTTGGAGGAGCCTTCCGAAGGCTGGCGCAGGGAGAAGGGCTTTCCGCCCCACCGCCAGCCTTTGGAGGAGCCTTCCGAAGGCTGGCGCGGGGAGAAGGTCTTTCCGCCCCACCGCCAGCCTTTGGAGGAGGTCCGAGGACAGTGGGGAGGACGCGCTGCGCTTCCCCGCTGTCCCGGAGATTTCCCTATGGGCTTTCGTCTTGCGAAGGAAGCCCATAGGGAAATTCGTTTTGCGAAGCGCCTCCAAAACGGAAAACCCTTTCGTCTAGCGGGTTTTCCGTCTTGCGAGGCGTTCGTCTTGCGGGGCACCACTGTATCTATGTAAATTTTGTATAGTATGTATATTTCTTTTTTAGTGGTGGTTGAAATGACTGTGATGGTTGTAACAACAAATAAATTCATTCATTTAACAACACAGTATAAAACCAAGTGGTTAAAAACAAGAATACGTCAACATAAAGTCGTTCAAGAGAAGACTAAAGGAACCAAATGAATCTTTGTGGGCTGTTTGGAACAGCCAGAGAAGGGGCTTGAGGGAGATATTTGGGGAGGCAATTCCAGAGATGTAGGCCTACCATGAAAACAGTCCGGTCTCTGGTTGCTGGCAATCGGTTCTTTCTTAACGGCCTCTAAGACCTTTCTCTTGTAGCCTTGATTCAAATTGGGCAATGGTGGAAATGAGGAGAAGAGTGTGTGACTGTATCCATCCCTCTACCATGGAAAGCGACTTGGTAACCTTTGGCTTAGTCACCAGTAACGATGGAATGGGACTTAGTCATGGCTGATGTAAATCCCATTGATTTTGGTGTGAGTTGAGTTGGACTCTCATCCCTTTGGTTGAATTGCGCCCTATGAGTTTCACAGCAATTTTAAAGAAGAAGAAGAGTTTGGATTTGATATCCCGCTTTATCACTACCCGAAGGAGTCTCAAAGTGGCTAACATTCTCCTTTCCCTTCCTCCCCCACAACAAACACTCTGTGAGGTGAGTGGGGCTGAGAGACTTCAGAGAAACGTGACTAGCCCAAGGTCACCCAGCAGGTGCATGTGGAGGAGCGGAGACGCGAACCCGGTTCACCAGATTACGAGTCCACTGCTCTTAACCACTACACCACACTGGCTCTCAGGTGTTCTCCAATAAAGCTTACCAGGTGTTCTCCAATAAGAACAAGCTTTCCTGATGGATGACCCTTCATTGAAAAAAGGCTTGAAAGTAATTACTAATCTTCTCCCGTTCCATTAGTTTGTACAAGGCCACATCTAGACCCACCAGATTTGCCCATTGCCCTGGATAAACAGTGGCGTTATGGCCTCCTCAGAGGACAAGTCAATGTGGGGAACGTTTCCTGATGGCCGAAAGTTTGATAGCCACTGGGCCAGGCTGTAAAAGAGATGATAAGTAATGAGAAGAAGAATCTGAAACAAAGATATGAATATAGAATGCTCTATTTTTGTAAAATGGCTTCCCTGGAGAAGATATTTTAAATTGATTGATATGCTGGCTCTTGAATCAGCTGTTGTGACCTTAACTTAAAGCAAGGCCAGGAGGTTTTGCCAAGAAACACAAGGCATATCTCCTGGCTGTACATATTTTAGAAGGAATCACGTATGCATGGTCACACTGAAAATGGGCCTTTTGTGTGAGGCGGTGAGGCATGTAACACCCAGGGGGTAGTGATGCATGAAGGTTGGGTTTTCAGTGTCTCACACACAGAGCGCTCTCGGAATGTCTCAGACTGAATGCTTCAACTGCTCAGAGAGCAGAGGTAAGGGGCGCAGCAACAGAGACAAATGGCTTCTCGGTGGCAAGAGGCACTTCCCTAATTGGATGGCATTGTCACAAAGCAAGACAATTAGCTATAGCTAGGCCATGTTTGGTTAATGTAACAGTCCGCCCATACTAGCCCCAAAGGAAGCGATGGCCGTTGAGGTGCCAGGTCGAGGTTATTATTAAAGTTCATTGAGAAATGTGCTGTGGTGGTGTCTCTTAAGCCTTAAATACTTCAGGGTAATACTTTTGCCTATGTAAAGGCTAAGCTGTTATAGCCCTAGCAGGTCAGAGGGAAAGCAAAGGTGATTTAGATGGACGGCGCCTCTTGGAACCCAGGGATAAGATCATAGCCTTGGGTGCCTTTCCGTCCACTGCCATGAATGTGTCACCACAATGGACAGGCGTGTTTCAGTAGGTGCAATCCGCATGCAGCAGTTGAGGCTTAATGTAGCTGTGGCCTGAGCCACCTTTCCAGGTGGCTGCCATAGTAATTACCCACAATGCCCTGGAGTGACACCATCACAGCTGTCAACACAGATTTGAAAATAAGGGACCAGCAGCCTCAAAAATAAGGGATTTTAGTCAACCAGCTGAAATATGAAGTTAAAAGGGAGCAGATAATTTTGGAGAGCAACGCCGGTTTTTAGCCCTTCGTTTCCAGAGGTTGCTGCTCAAGACACCAGCTGATGAAACACTGTAATTAAATAACTACAAGCAGCAACCACTTTTCGCTTTCACCCTCTATGGTTAGCCCTTGGAAGACCTGCCTACACCTCCACCTCTGCCTCCTCTCTCTGAACTGCTTTCTCTATGGTTGCCCTCGCTCTCCTCTCAAGGCTCCTCAGCAACTCATAGGCCATGCCAGGCTGCCCATCTCATCTGGGTCCTTTGGCGGCGTAGCTGCAGTATGGCCTAGCAGGAGCGGCGGCGACGGGCAGAAGGGAGGCCCCAGGCAGAGACACTCAGTTTGGCGGCCGTGAGGAGGATAGTGGCGGAAGGGCCCGAGGCTCCCGCCAGTCCCGGCAGGGAAGGGCTCCCGGGGGCCGAGGCTGGTGAGAGGAGGCCGAAGGGGGGCAGGTGGGGCAGCCAAGCAACACAGTTGGAGCCTCCCTCCTCCCTGGCCGGCAGGGAGGGAGGGAGAGGAGCTGCTTCCTTTGAAACCCGGGAAATTTAAGGGACTTCATCAATAAGGGACACGGTGCTGGGATAAGGGAGTTTCCCGCCAAATAAGAGGCGGTTGACAGCTATGGACACCATGGGGAATTACAATGGCAATCTCCTGGCATTCATCAAAGTAGTAGGCCCACATTTCTCATAGAAATAAAGCAGAGAGGAGGAAAAAAGAGGCTGCCTGCCAACATGGGTGGCTGGGGCTGGAATGGTAGATCCCAACAGCATAAAGGAAGCTCACCAGGTGGACCCCAGAAATTTGCAGCCAATTCTGACATCAAGCAACAAAGCACAGACCTGGAGGTTTTCAAATATAGCCCTGGCAATTCTGGACAGAGTCCATGTTCCTTGAACAGGTCTTGGCACAATTGGCAGGGTTTCTTCTTGCAGTTATGCGATAACCCAATTAATATTGCCACCTGGTGTCTGACCAGTTAGTCATCTATAGTTCGGGCTGCATTACAAGATACTATTTCAAGATGATGCCCCCGTTTATATTGTCATCATTGCTATTTCAACGTTATATGCCTCAATACACCATAATCCCACTACCCTGAAATGTCATTGATGTTATTTTTTAAACTACAGTGGTGCCCCGCAAGACGAATGCCTCGCAAGACGAAAAACTCGCTAGACGAAAGGGTTTTGCGGTTTTTGAGCTGCTTCGCAAGACGAATTTCCCTATGGGGTTGCTTCGCAAGACGAAAACGTCTTGCGTTTTTTGCAAGTTTGTTTCCTTTTTCTTAACACCCTTAATACAGTTGCGACTTGACCTCGAGGAGCAACTCATAGAACGTCGTGTGGTAGCCTTTTGGCGATTTTTGAAGCTTTCCCAAAACTTTTCTGACACCGTGCTTCGCAAGACGAAAAATTCGCTAGACGAAAAAACTCGCGGAACGAATTAATTCCGTCTTGCGAGGCACCACTGTATTTTTGCTTCCTTTGAAATTCTTTGGACGTTACAGCCAAGTGGAAACCCTCAAATTCATCTTGAATTTTCAGTTTAAACAGAATCCAGTGGTAAATCTTCTCTGCAGGATAGGTAGGAGAGCAGAAAGGAATTTTGCACAACTAGATTTTTTTTAGTGGGTTGCCACATTCTGTGGGCTCATTCATCCACATGATGGCCTTGTGGATTCAAAGTTACTTATGCTCAGGTTTATGGATATTATGGAGGGCGGGGAAGGAGAAATTGAGGAGAGAGGACAAGAGCACACACAACAAATATATCCCATCAAGAACTTCCCACTAGTACGGATGGGAAACATCAAGATAGATTTGGGAGTGATAAGTTTTAAAGTGCTCCTTTGTATATGAGAGTGAACAAAAACACACATGGGGAAAAAAACAAACTATCTCTGTAACTTACATATGTATTAAAACCCTGGCACGGACACAGCCTGAGGGTTGCTTGGTTGCAAAACCAAAGAAAGAGATAATATTTCAACATGGAATGTTTGTCTCACATGCCTAACATTTGAAAACAAAATTATATTCCAGGTGTGTAATAGAGCTGGCAACATTTTTATGACATTTTGATTAATATTTGGTAGACTCACTGAGGCCAAGTAAAACTGGGTCCTTACTTTGATGAAACATGACGACAATAGAACCAAAGTCTGTCTAGCCTATACATACACATTTGATCAAGTGTATTTAATACAGTCAATGACAACTGATTGTCATATTCCTGTAACCTCCACCATATGTCACTCCTATAGAAGGTATAATATAATTATGGAAAAACGTTGGACATTTGTTTTCACATCAATACATTATTCATCTGCCTCCAGTTTGAAGATGATGATGATGACCTTTTCTTGGTTTCTTTGTCATTTTTGGTCCTACTGTTCTTCCCTTTCTTATGTGGTTTAACCTATAATACAAGAAAACCAAAAAAAAGTGACAAAATAATTTAACATTGGCCTCCATTCCAATCATATTACTAAAAGGACACATACATATACAGTGGTACCTCGGGTTACAGATGCTTCAGGTTACAGACTCCGCTAACCCAGAAATATTACCTCGGGTTAAGAACTTTGCTTCAGGATGAGAACAGAAATTGTGTAGCGGTGGCGCAGCGGGAGCGGGAGCAGGAGGCCCCATTAGCTAAAGTGGTGCTTCAGGTTAAGAACAGTTTCAGGTTAAGAACGGACCTCTGGAACGAATTAAGTTCTTAACCCGAGGTACCACTGTACTGCTACATTGTAAAACTGAACAATAGCTTGCTTCAGATCATTATGTTTGGTTTGTAAAGTTCTGATACTGAAATCTTGCACTTGGCTTCTTGGCAGAGGGCATCCCATCTAGCAGCTCAAGTTTAGAATTTGGAAATGAGTCAAGGTCTTGCAAAATCTGCATAGAAACGAACCAGTTAGAATCAAGCAAAAATAAACTTCTAGAGAAGTTGAGGCCTGACAATAGGCTCTGCTTCGGAAGAGCAGCTTAGATTTCCTAAGGTTTATTTTGATTAGCTAGTAGGAGAGCAACTGCTTCACATGCCTGCTTAGATCTTGTAAACTCAGGACTTGCGGAGATGCCTGCGAAGGAGAATGTTCAGCAAATCCCAAGGAAGGTGAAACTGACAAGAACAAAGGCAAGTAGACCAGCTTTCAAAGCCCCTGTGAGATAGATGAGGCCGATTTAGTGCAAACTACTCTTTGTGGTCCAACCATTTATTTTGATATTATTTATTTATAATGTTTCTAAATGGCTTTTCTATTAGAAATACATAAAGTGCTGTAGAAAAAAAACATATTGTTGCAAGCTTTTGACCACCTTGTCACCATGGACGAGCGGTTGGGGATCTGACAAAAGACTATTAACTTCTCCTAGCTCTGTGTGGGCAATTTACCTTCAGAACCATGCTCCCCTGCAAATGTAATTGTTTTGGGGGAAAAGAAGGTATTAATTGCCCACTAAGTATTACCGTATTTTTTGCTCTATAAGACTCACTTTTTCCCTCCTAAAAAGTAAGGGGAAATGTGTGTGCGTCTTATGGAGTGAATGTAGGCTGTGCAGCTATCCCAGAAGCCAGAACAGCAAGAGGGATCGCTGCTTTTGCTGTGCAGCGATCCCTCTTGCTGTTCTGGCTTCTGGGATTCAGAATACAGTGGTACCTCGGGTTACATACGCTTCAGGTTACATACACTTCAGGTTGCAGACTCCGCTAACCCAGAAATAGTGCTTCAGGTTAAGAACTTTGTTTCAGGATAAGAACAGAAATTGGGCTCCGGCGGCATGGCAGGAGCAGGAGGCCCCATTAGCTAAAGTGGTGCTTCAGGTTATGAACAGTTTCAGGTTAAGAACGGACCTCCGGAACGAATTAAGTACTTCACCTGAGGTATCACTGTATTTTTTCCCCTTGTTTTTTCTTGTTTTCCTCCTCCAGTCTTATGGTCTGGTGCGTCTTATAGAGCGAAAAATACGGTAAATGAAATCTAGTTTGGTCCTAAGAGTTCACAGCTGGAATTAGCTGGAACCAGGGGTGCAGCCTTCGGAGAGGGTCTTTGAGACTCTGCAGTTTCCTTATAGGAGTTTGCATGCCTCTGCTTATATAGATGTGAAGAATGCAAATATTACCAAGATACCCTAAATCTCCAGCATGCTCACATATTAAGCCTTCTAGCACAGCACTGCAAGTTTTCATTGCTTGCTAGTGGGGGTCCTTCACAGCTGTATGAAAAAGAAAAAAGAAATGGCTAGCAATTTATAAAATGGCAACATTTTTAAAAACATGTAAAAAGTATTCTAGAAAGGCAATAAAAATGCACTAAACTAAAATTCATGCTGGAACATTGAATATCATTTTATGCCAACTTCAAAATACAGTGGTACCTCAGGTTACATACGCTTCAGGTTACACACGCTTCAGGTTACACACTCCGCTAACCCAGAAATAGTGCTTCAGGTTAAGAACTTTGCTTCAGGATAAGACCAGAAATCGGGCTCCGGCAGCGTGGCGGCAGCAGGAGGCCCCATTAGCTAAAGTGGTGCTTCAGGTTAAGAACAGTTTCAGGTTAAGAACCGACCTCCGGAACGAATTAAGTACTTAACCCGAGGTACCACTGTACTGTTTAATACTACAGACTATTGCATGTCAGCCATCAAATGCTAACTGCTATTCCATGCCTACTTTCGAATCCTCTCAAATATCGATTGTCAGTAATTAAGCCAGATGATGCCACGTGTCAAGTTAGATACTAAATACCAGCAATCAGAATGTCAAATTAGATCCCAAATATTTTGCAAATAGACAATATTTGGAGACTATTTTACGTTCAGAAATTTGTGTGCGGAGGATTTTGAGAAGAAGTTTTGGAAGCAACCATTTTCCTGCCTAGAAATGTAGAAAAGAACATTGCTACCCATGCCCCAGTAGTGCAAGTCAATAATAATAATAATAATAATAATAATAATAATAATAATAATAATATATTATTTATACCCCGCCCATCTGGCTGAGTTTCCCCAGCCACTCTAGGCGGCTCCCAATCGAGTGTTAAAAACAATACAGTGTTAAATATTAAAAATTTCCCTAAACAGGGCTGCCTTCAGATGTCTTTTAAAAATAGGATAGCTGCTTGCTCCTTTAGGTAGCAAGGTCCTGGCAGGAGTGGGAGATATGGAGTTTACATCCCCCTCTGGATGACAGTCAGTCACAAGCATCACACCTAAACTGCCTCAGTTTGACCCGACAGTCTGCCTTCAAAAGGCCCTAGTGAAGTTACCTTGCATTCGTAAAGAGGGTCACGTCCAAGTCGCATCCAGTTGAGGAGCATTATTAGAGGTGTCTAATATGAGCAGTGGCACGAACACACAGACCACAGCCATTCGGATTTCTATAAAATGCCAGCTGGAAATGAGCTTAAAGGGTGGCTTTGTGGGGAAACAAAATAAAAATAAAAAGGGCAAGTCTTGTTTGTGAGAGGAAATTACCACAAGGGGAGAGGGGGGAAAAAGGAGACTTATACAGTCAGCAATATATGTTCAAAAATGCAATTTCTGGATTAATAACAAAGACACAGTTCTACTTCAGCGGTTCCTCTAGGACCTGTGCTTTTGACCCACACAGCTTATTGTACCCCATGGCTCTTAGCTGAACGGTGACTTAACGGTGCCTATTTTTTAAAAAATGTGTGATGTCTATTAAAACTAGCTGAAGCTTGTCTCGAGACCCCAGTGGAAATGAAATAGGTGTCTCAGTGGACTGTCCATTGGTTAAATATTAAAGCATCAAACTTTAATATTTAAGAGTGCAGGAAGTGTATTCTCTAAAAGAAATTCCCCAGACTTCATGTTTTAAGTTGGCTCTTTCCTCCCAGCAAAGCCAACAATTTATCCCTTTCACTATAATTAAACAGATAAAAAAGGCGCTTTGAGGCTCTATCTACTGTGAAAGATTCAGGTGCTTCACTGATTATATATATCATTGCTCCAAGGCGCTTATTAATTTGCTTAAAAGTCCATGCATCATTTCACAGATTGTTTTAGCACTTGTAATCTTATCAGCTTATGTCTGAATAAGGCAGACTTGTAAAAAAAAAAGAGGGGGAAAAAAAGAGTGAAAGATTAAGTCTTCCGGATTGATATACGTTATTAATACAACTTGTCTTCATTTTAAACGAGTTACCATAAAAATGGAGTAACAGAGTGTGGAGAAAGCAGATGGGAGCCATGACAAAAAGGCAGTTATATGGGTGCAAAGGTGAACAATCCATTTCACAGCAAAACTGGGGGGGGGGGGATTCAGATTTTTTGCTCCCTGTTTTGTATTGGGAAGAGAATTGTCTTCTGGAAAAGCCAGGAATTAGAGGAAAAGGCAAGCAATTGGGAGTCCAGCCACTGATCAAGTCAGAATGACAAATTCAGCTCTGCAATTTCACATTTGTCACTGATGGCCTTCATAAGATGGTTAGGAACCTGCAGGAGCACTCTATACCTCTGCTCCCTAATGAACTAAATGGGTTTCAACCTGCGTGACAGACAGAGGTGGAGCAAGGTGGGTGCGGTCTTCTCCGGGTGTCATCCCTGAGGGGGATGACATTCGTGCAGGCGGCACCCCCTCAGGACACTCCCCACATAGCTGTCAACCTTCCCTTATTTGGTGGGAAACTCCCTTATTCCAGCGCCTTTTCCCGCTGGATTGTTGATATCCCGTAAATTTCCCGGATTTCAAAGGAAGTAGCTCCTCTCCCTCCCTGCCGGCCAGGGAGGTTCCTCAACTGCGTTGCTTGGCTGCGCTGCTCACCCAATAAGGAGTCTAAGAACGACTAGGAGGTGGAGCTTGCATGCCTTGTGCCAATCAAATCGGCTGCGTTGCCTGGGGACTCGCCTTTGCTCAGCGCTTCCCAGCAGAGAGGTGACTGTGTGGTTTTCCTTGCTGCTGTATCCCTTTGCTGGGTTGCTGCGCTGTGGGAACCACCGCTTGAGGCTTCGTTTGGCTGCTGGCTGGGCTTTCTGCCTTTGGGCCTTTGGCTCAGAGGGGCTCTACACTGTGTGTGTGTGTGTGTGAGAGAGAGAGAGAGAGAGAGAGAGAGAGAGGGAGAGAGAGAGAGAGAGAGAGAGAGAGAGAGAGAGAATGTGTCACTTAAGCTGATAGTAGGAATGCTGTAGCTTTACACACTTACCTTCACACAATGTGTAATTAACTTGGGGAATTTTTTTACCACAGGATGTGGTGAGGTCAGTACTTTAGATTTACAAGGGGTTCTGAGAGATGAATGGGAGATACGGCTTGTCAGTATTAATGGACAGCTAAATAGAAACTTAACCCCCCAAATTAGGACCAAGATTCAAATCCTGACTGGGTAACTTTGCTCACTAGTAACATTGAACCCTGAGGACAAGATGGTTGGACAGTGTGTGCGTGTGTCGTCATTTTGAGCGTCTGCGCAAGTGGCGAAACCCGAAAATTTTTAAGCTGAAGCATATTCACCCCGAGGTATGACTGTACTACCACATATCTGAATGGTTGGATTTTCAGAAGTGCATAGTTTATGCATATTTATAACGGCAGGCTTAAAATAAAACGGCCCCAGCAACCTTAATTATTACTAACTTCTCGGTCGGTAAAATGCTTTGCCTCCAGTTCAGTAACAGTAAAAAAAGTATAAACAACTATGAGGGGATTAATACTTGAAATGCAGAGTAAAAAGGGGAATAAGTAGCCAAGCTCTTTGCAGCTACTGGTAACTGAGCAGGGATCTTTGCTAATCTTCCATTGTTTTTAGCCTCCGTACTACCAGGAGCTGGCATTACAAGACTCTGTGGAGAAATTCCACTCTGGATGATACATGTAATGAGGTTAAAGAGCTTTGGCTCAGAATACGTGTTGTTAATTGATATCATATGATCAGCCTGAAAGCCACGCAGCGGCTTTGCAAACCCACCGGCCAAACACAGTTGTAAACTAAAATGCTGCTCATTCAGTCTTCGTATAACAACAGGCCACCCCTTTGCAGCTTCACAGTTAAAAAGCTAGCCCATATAGTGGTACTTCAGTTGAAGAACAACCCCGTTAACAAACTATTTGGTATATGAACTCTGCAAAACCGGAAGTAGGTGTCCCGGTTTGCGAACTTTACCTTGGTTTACGAATGGAAACCGAATGGTGGAAAGACACTGGTGGCAGGAGGCCTTATTAAGGAAAGCACACCTCGGTTTAAGAATGGCTTTGGTTTAAGAACAGACTTCTGGAATGGATTAAGTTCATAAATCGAGGTACCACTGTATAAGCAGCAGGTTGTGTGGTAATTACAAGGGGAGGGGTCAAATGTTTATCTGTCTGTCTGTCTACCATCTATCTATCATCTATCTTTCAAGCAACTGTAGCCTACCCCCACAAACAAATAAATTAGATGGCAGGGCTCCCTGCCAAGCTACACAGCACACTTCCTATGCTAGCCTGAGTACAGTGGTACCTTGGTACTCAAACGCCTTGGTTCCCAAATGCTGAATACCCGGAAGTAAGTGTTCCAGTTTTCAAATGTTTTTTGGAAGCTGAACATCTGATGCAGCTGTTGGCTATTCTTTCTGGGGTGCCTGCACCAATCAGAAAGCTGTGCCTTGGTTTTCAAACATTTCAGAAGTCAAATGGACTTCCGGAACAGATTAAGTTTGGCGCTTTTGTTTTTGCTATTTATTTTGCGTTTTTGTTTTCGACGCTACTGATTGATTGATTAATTGTCTGACTGTGGAAATGGATAAAAGCCCCCTATCCGAACAATGACTATCATCAGTGCAGGTAAGAATTTTTTTTTAAAATTTTTTTATCATCTGCAATACTGTCTAATTTATTTTATAGTACAGCACATTGGTTATTGCTTTCATGTTATGGATCAATGGTCTCGTTAGTAAAATTCATGTTAATTCATGAATTATTTCATGTTAATTCATAAAATTCATGCTGTTTTAGGGATTGTTTTTAAAAGTCTTGAACAAGTTAATCCATTTCGCATTACTTTCTATGGGAAAGCACGCCTTGGTTTTGGAACGCTTTGGTTTTGGAACGGACTTCTGGAACTGATTAAGTTTGAGAACCAAGGTACCACTGTACTGCCATCTCCCCCACTTTTTTTTTTAAAGGAAGCTCTGTCCCCACTTCGCTTCCCAGGATTCTTATAATATGTTGCAATTTAAGTGTGTGTGTGTTTAACGTTCTAGCTTCTGGCTGCATTTGTACACTGCTACTGAACCTTATGCCGCTCCTCTGAACCCTTCTTGAGTCTACTTATGGTCGCCATAGGTCCTTTGGAATGATTCTCCAGGCAGCGGGGATGGGCAAATATGGCAATTTTGTTTACTCTGTTTCTCATTTTTTCCAGTCTTGTTTAGCTCACTTTGCATTTCTTCAAGAAAATAGTCCTTCAGAATGTCCATCAGTATTTTACTTTGAATTTCCAATAGTAATAATAGTAATAATAATAATAATAATAATAATAATAATAATAATTCTTGAATTATGATCTCGAAGCTACCAGCATGAGTTTGACCAAACTGCGGGAGGCAGTGGAAGACAGGAGTGCCTGGCGTGCTCTGGTCCATGGGGTCACGAAGAGTCAGACATGACTAAAAACTAAACAACATTTATACCCTGCCCATCTGACTGGGCTTCCCCAGCCACTCTGGGTGGCTCCCAGCAGAATATTAAAGGCACTATAAAACAATCAACATTAAAAACTTCTCTGAACAGGACTGCCTTCAGATGTCTTCTAAAAGTCAGATAGTTGTTTAGGCGATCTACAGAGTGGGCGCCACTACCAAAAAACCCCTCTGCCTGGTTTCCTGTAAGCTCACTTCTCACAGTGAGGGAACCGCCAGAAGGCCCTCGGTACTGGACCTCAGTGTCCGGGCTGAACGATGGGGGTGGAGACGCTCCTTCAGGTATACAGGACCGAGGCTGTTTAGGGCTTTAAAGGTCAGCACCAACACTTTGAATTGTGCTCGGAAATGTACTGGGAGCCAATGTACACACTTTGCTATGCAATTGATTTTCTGATATACATCTTTCTACAAAACAATTTCCTGTAGCAACCCTTTCTGTATGTTGTTTATATCATCACACTTTGCCCTTGTACATGCATCTCTGGACACATGATTTGGCCAGAGAACTGCATTGAGCACAATTCAAAGTGTTGGTGCTGACCTTTAAAGCCCTAAATGGCCTCGGTCCTGTATACCTGAAGGAGCCTCTCCACCCTCATCATTCAGCCCGGACACTGAGATCCAGCGCCGAGGGCCTTCTGGCGGTTCCCTCACTGCGAGAAGTGAGGTTACAGGGAACCAGACAGAGGGCCTTCTTGGTAGTGGCACCTGTCCTGTGGAACACCCTCCCTTCAGATGTGAAGGAAATAAGCAGCTATCCTATCTTTAAAAGACATCTGAAGGCAGCCCTGTTCAGGGAAGGTTTTAATGTTTGAAGCTGTACTGTTTTTAATATTCAGTTGGAAGCCGCCCAGAGTGGGCGGGGTATAAATAATAAATTATTATTATTATTATTATTATTATTATTATTATTATTATTATTATTGCCAAATTCACAGGAGTGCTCATTTGGGAGGATGGTTGGTTTAGCAGGCCACACTCGCCTTTCCGGCATTCCCTCTGCAGCAATTGCCAGGAAGGCTGCCAATTGCCAGCCTCTTTGGCAGCAAGCCATGAGTGCAATGAGCTTGAGACCAAACCTGTCAGCACTCCTGATTTAGGATTATCAACTTTAACACCAGTAAGAAGTATTAATTTCAACACATTGCCCTAGCAGAGAGGCCCTTTGTTACTTCCGCTGGTAGAAAAGTAAACAACAGTGCTTAACTTTTAATGTTAAGGATTGCTGAGACAATGAACCCTCAAAAATCAATCTGCACTTACAACAACCCTGTAAAACACAACAGTACTATAGGTGCGGCAGGGAAGGAGAAAATGAAGGCGCTTAGACCACCTGGCGAGATTTGTAGCTGAGCTCAGATTTCAGTGGAGAATTTCCCAGCTCACAGCACATACAGTACTTTTACAGTGAAACTCTGTCCAGGTTGACCCAGCAGAAAGTCCCACTGTGTTTGAAGGAGATCCTTCCTTAGTGAGTTTTTAGGATTGCAGCCTTAAGCACAGCACGACATCCTGTAAAACAGAGGAACTTGAGATGCTGAGTTTTGTGATTGGATCATCCTACAACTTAACAACTGGGTATCCAAACCCTGTTTTTGTAGTCTGCCTGTGTGTGTGTGTGAATGTGTGTGTGTGTGTGTGTGTGTGTGAGAGAGAGAGAGAGAGAGAGAGAGAGAGAGAGAGAGAGAAAGAGAATGAACCTTTTAATGAGGGTGAAAGAGGAGAGTGCAAAATATGGTTTGAAGCTCAACATCAAAAAAACGAAGATCATGGCCACTGGTGCCATCACCTCCTGGCAAATAGAAGGGGAAGAAATGGAGGCAGTGAGAGATTTTACTTTCTTGGGCTCCATGATCACTGCAGATGGTGACAGCAGTCACGAAATTAAAAGACGCCTGCTTCTTGGGAGAAAAGCAATGACAAAGCTAGACAGCATCTTAAAAAGCAGAGACATCACCTTGCCAACAAAGGTCTGTATAGTTAAAGCTATGGTTTTCCCAATAGTGATGTATGGAAGTGAGAGCTGGACCATAAAGAAGGCTGATCGCCAAAGAATGGATGCTTTTGAATTATGGTGCTGGAGGAGACTCTTGAGAGTCCCATGGACTGCAAGAAGATCTAACCTCTCCATTCTGAAGGAAATCAGCCCTGAGTGCTCACTGGAAGGACAGACCCTGAAACTGAGGCTCCAATACTTTGGCCACCTCATGAGAAGAGAAGACTGCCTGGAAAAGACCCTGATGTTGGGAAAGATAGAGGGCACAAGGAGAAGGGGATGATGGAGGGCGAGATGGTTGGACAGTGTTCTCGAAGCTACCAGCATGAGTTTGACCAAACTGCAGGAGGCAGTGGAAGACAGAAGTGCCTGGCGTGCTCTGGTCCATGGGGTCACGAAGAGGGGGACATGACTAAACGACTAAACAATAAAAAGGCCAAGGACCGCATTCCTTTCCAGACAACCTTCTGGGGTGAGGGGCATTTGCCAGTGGCAGAGCCACAGCCCAAAGTGGGAGGAGTGATAATTTTGAATGTATAGTGGGCTACTTTCTTCCTGCTCACCCATCCTCTCCTAGATTCAGGTGGGTAGCCGTGTTGGTCTGACACAGTCGAAATATATATATATAAATAAAAAAAATTGTCCAGTAGCACCTTAGAGACCAACTAAGTTTGTTCTTGCAATAAGCTTTTGTGTGTTTTCTGAAGAAGTGTGCATGCACACAAAAGCTTATACCAAGAAGAAACTTCGTTGGTCTCTAAGATGCTACTGGACATTTTTTAATTTTTAAAATTTATATATTCCATCCTGCCCTGTTACCCAAGAAGCATGATGACAGTTCAAGTACACATTCCAACCAGGCAAAAATACTTGAGGAGTCTGCCTAGGAGGGCTGGCAGTGGGCATGGCTTGGAAGTGTGTGTGTGTGTGTGTGTGTGTGTGTGTGTGGCCTTAGGAGGTTGCCTTTGTTAAGGAAACGCATCAAGCGCTAGGCGCATATATGACCACAGCAACCAGAATATTTTATGCAATGAGTTGGAGGCTGCGTACAATTCTTTCCGTATTGATGGTGGGCAAATTATGGGAATAAGCTCTTATGGCAAAACTAGCATACATCAGGATGAGAAAGTAAGCAGAGAAGCGACAAATTTAATTAAAACCGGGTATGCTTCATTGATTATCGCAGAAGCAGATCAGCCTACCCAAATATACAATATTGTTTTTCATTTACCTAGAATGATCTCTTGTAGTGGGCTAGAAAGGAGGAAAACTAAGTAGGCAAGTTTTCCATGCTACTTTAATCATTTCTCTTGGTTCTGTTTCTAAGTTTTGTGAAAACTTTGGGAATATATGGAGTATAATTTTGCATTTATATAATCAAATACATACAGAGGGTGCACAGGTCCTTAGGGGTGTGTGATTGGTGCTGTTTGGGGTTTAGAGCTATCACCAGTGGCAAACCTTGGCACCTCTAATTTCAGTGGCACCCTGTGCAGTGCCAAAATCCTCTCTCTTGCCTTCCATTGTATGTCATAGTTGTGGCATTTGCTGGGATGTGCAAGAAACTTTGCACCCAGTGTGACTGAATTGGTCGCACTACCCTAGATCCAGCTGGGCTTCTTCTTGATCTACTGCTGTAAATCTGGCCATAAAGGGATATAGGGGTACCTCGGGTTAAGAACTTAATTTGTTCTGGAGGTCTGTTCTTAACCTGAAACTGTTCTTAACCTGAGGCACCACTTTAGCTAATGGGGCCTCCCACTGCTGCGCGATTTCTGTTCTCACCCTGAAGCAAAATTCTTAACCCGAGGTTGGAGGATGGATGGCGGCTAACAGATTGAGGTTGAATCCTGACAAGACAGAAGTACTGTTTTTGGGGGACAGGGAGCGGGTTGGTGTGGGGGATTCCCTGGTCTTGAATGGGGTAACGGTGCCCCTGAAGGACCAGGTGCGCAGCCTGGGAGTCATTTTGGACTCACAGCTGTCCATGGAGGCGCAGGTTAACTCTGTGTCCAGGGCAGCTGTCTACCAGCTCCACCTGGTATGCAGTCTGAGACCCTACCTGCCCGCGAACTGTCTTGCCAGAGTGGTGCATGCTCTAGTTATCTCACGCTTGGACTACTGCAATGTGCTCTACGTGGGGCTACCTTTGAAGGTGACCCGGAAACTGCAATTAATCCAGAATGCGGCAGCTAGACTGGTGACTGGGAGTGGCCGCCGGGACCACATAACACTGGTTCTGAGAGATCTGCATTGGCTCCCAGTACATTTCCGAGCACGATTCAAAGTGGTGGTGCTGACCTTTAAAGCCCTAAACGGCCTTGGTCCTGTATACCTGAAGGAGCGTCTCCACCCCCATCGTTCAGCCCGGACACTGAGATCCAGCGCCAAGGGCCTTCTGGCGGTTCCCTCATTGCGAGAAGTGAGGCTACAGGGAACCAGACAGAGGGCCTTCTCGGTAGTGGCGCTTACCCTGTGGAACGCCCTCCCATCAGATGTCAAAGAGATAAATAATTACCTGACATTCAGAAGACATCTTAAGGCAGCCCTGTTCAGGGAAGTTTTTAATATGTAACGCTGTACTGTTTTAACACTGATTGGGAGCCGCCCAGAGTGGCTGGGGAAACTCAGCCAGATGGGCGGGGTATAAATAATTTATTATTATTATTATTATTATTATTATTATTATTATTATTATTACTATTTCTGGGTTAGCGGAGTCTGTAACCTGAAGCGTCTGTAAGCCAAGGTACCACTGTATTACAAAAACATCCTATGTCCTCACATCACAAGGAAAGTGATCCCCAATAACAACAAAACAACAAACTCTAACAAACACCTGAAGTCTGCCCTGTAGAGGTTTTTTTAATAAAAAATATGTTTAATGTTTTAGTATGTTTTGATACATGTTGGAAGCCTCCCAGAGTGGCTGGGCCAACCCAGTCAGATGGGTGATGTATAAATAGTAAAATCATCTTCATTATTATTGCTTTGGAATAGGACACTCTGATTTTCATCAGAGAAACATCAGAGGGTATGAGAATCTTCTTTCCCCATTTATTCTGTCGTGGGGCAGCTGGCTCTTGGAGCAGAGTGGTCTTTCTGGCAGGGATGGGGGAAGTCATATTCCCAGAATCTGCTCCTTCTTTGGTTGATGGATGGTGACCAGTAGTCCCCACCTGCTCTTTGCCATCACGTTCTTCCTGGAAGTCAGGGGTGGGGGTGGGTAACCTCCCAGTGGCCCTTGGTCACCTGGCCAGGGGTGGAGGCCAGAAGGTGCTGCCCTTTGGCTCTGCAGTGGGGGCCTACAAATTTCACCTGCATATCTGTCCATTTTTGTCAGGGACTGTGCTAAGGATGCGGGTGGCGCTGTGGGTTAAACCACAGAGCCTAGGACTTGCCGATCAGAAGGTCGGCGGTTCGAATTGCCGCGACAGGGTGAGCTCCTGTTGCTCGGTCCCTGATCCTGCCAACCTAGCAGTTTGAAAGCACGTCAAAGTGCAAGTAGATAAATAGGTACCACTCCGGTGGGAAGGTAAACGGTGTTTCCATGCGCTGCTCTGGTTCACCAGAAGTGGCTTAGTGATGCCGGCCACATGACCCAGAAGCTGTACGCCGGCTCCCTCGGCCAATAAAGCGAGATGAGTGCCGCAACCCCAGAGTTGGTCACGACTGGACCTAATGGTCAGGGGTCCCTTTACCTTTACCTTATGCCAAGGAGGGCTGCACAGATGAGGAATGGTGGGAGCCTCCCCCTTCCCCACTCCTGATGAGGATCCTGAATCTTCCCAGGAGCAGTGGGACAGTATTGATTTGGAACAGTGGTTCACAGAGGGACATAGTTCAAAGACCAAAGTTGGGAATAACTGGGTGGTGAACAGTTAGGAGAAGAATATAGGAGAAGAAGAACCAGGAGAGAGAGAGTTAACAGACTCCGGTTTGCTGGAAAGTGTCCAGCTGCTTAGTCCAAGGTCAAGGAGATTAGATAAGGTAGCTGCACAGAAGGCACAGTGGTTGTTAGATCAGGTTGCAAGACAAGGAAGTGATAAGGATGACTCAGGGGAAAGTGGGTGTGAACCTTAATTGGGAGCACCTTTACTCTGAGAAGGGACTTTCGCTGTGATCATTAAAATCTCTTTAAATGATAAGAGACTATTTTTGCTTTGTTCTGCTTATCCACAGCCAAAGGAAGGGAGGGAGCTGCTTCCCTGAAGCCTGACATTTTATGTGCTGTTATGAGGGACCTTAAGGACATTTCGATTGAACTGGGCTCCCGATCACGAGTGTACATCTTAATAACAATAGGGATGTTTCTTTACCCCTTGGAGGAGGGATATGGCTGTATTGCCATAGCTGTCAACTTTTTCCTTTTCTTGCGAGGAATCCTATTCGGAATAAGGGAATTTCCCTTAAAAAAAGGGATATGTTGACAGCTATGTGTATTGCAACCTGGCATTGACAGCAGCCCTTGTTCTTCATGAACGCAAAAAGTGATCTCAGTGATAAGGAGCTACCTACCCACCTCAATATATATATATATATATATATATATATATATATATATATATATATATATATATGCTTTCGTAGATTTTCACGGGTACAGGAATGCAGGTTTTGGTGTCTTCGGGTGTCTTCCCGTGTAAGAGTTGGGGTGTCTAGGCGACGTTTCGACGAGGTCTCACTCGTCATCTTCAGGCTGGTGCTTTCGGTAACAAGAAGCCGAAAGCACCAGCCTGAAGATGACGAGTGAGACCTCGTCGAAACGTCGCCTAGACACCCCAACTCTTACACGGGAAGACACCCGAAGACACCAAAACCTGCATATATATATATATATATATATATATATATATATATATATATATTTAAAAGGTAACCACAGATTCATGGTCCAGTTTGGCATGGCACAGTTTTGAGAAGATGACTGGGTGATTAATCACCCCCCCATTGCTTATTGAAAGCGTAATATTTGAACTGGCAATTTTATGGGTCAAGGGGGGCTGCTTTAGAAGATGCACAGATTTCAGTGCCTTGATGCACAGCTACTCAGTTCAAAGAGTGGCAACAGATTTTCTTGACAGTCCAAATTAGCTCATCTGTCCAGTGGCTGTTGCTGTAAAAGTCCTCAACCAAAAGCTTTTGCAGCACCACGTGCTAAACCAGGAGCATGTAAGAACACTTGCCTTTTAAAAACTGTCTGCGTTTCCTGTTCATTTACTGCAGAAGGACATGTGTATGTGTGTTCGCGTCCTGCATTTTTATTTTGTTTTGTTTTGGCCATGACAAATTGCAAACTTGATAAATTACACTTCTAAGCAATCTGATTCTACAGACGGAAATAGGAAAACAAGGGATAGCGCTCTTGGCTGAACATGCCTCTTGCCCTCTAAGGTATAGCATCTCACTTCGGTGGGGGCAGGGTGGGGGTGGAATTATCTCATGTCAATTATTTAATTTTTGCAGAAAGATAAAACAGTTCCTGCCACATTTTAAATTCATTCCAACTGGCCAGAAGCCAATCTTAAAAATCTTCCATGAATGCATTCTTCATCAAGTTCAGAAAGTGTCTGTTCCTTCTGATCTGCACCCCCCAAACAGAACAAGGGTTCAGGCTTGTCTTGAGGTGGGGTTAGAAGTAGGTCTTAATTAACTAGGGTTTGCTAGTGACGATCAGTCCTGCAATTTGTCAAGAGAAGAGGGCTTCTAAGCATGTGCAAAGGGCTTTATTTGCCAGGCCTGCACATAACTCTCTGCTTTTTTTTTTAAAAAAAAACTACTAAAAAATAATTCCACTTCCTCAGTTAATTACGCAGCTCATGCAAATTTGCATATATTCTGTTCATTTGCATAAGTTATTCAGCTTCTGTTAATCATGGGGTTTGTGTGTGTGAAATGAATTATGCTGGGCACTGAAGTCCCGCCTCCTGATCACTGGAAATCCTCATCAGAGCCCCAGTTTAGCTTTGGAGATTTCACTAGACAAGGCTCATGTGCTTTCCAGCCTATTTTCTCGGATGCAAGTCCTAGGAACTTGCCCTTTAAAAAGGAAAAAAGAAGGAAAGAAAGCTGAGATTCTTTGGCTGCTCAGTTCTGCACTCAGTACCAGATTCTCCGACTCATTTGCACTTACAGTGGTGTGACAGGATGTGTCCTTTGGCATCTCTCTGCCTCACCCTCTGAAGTGGGACCCACAGCAAAACATTGCCATGGTATGTGGCTATCCTCAGGCCGCCTTGGCCCCTTCACCCTCTTTTCATTGAGGCACTGGCTGCTCCCAAGCCATGGCTGTTGGCACTTGCCACCAGAGTTTGCTATTGGAGCAGCGGTTCTCAAATGTTTTCCTTTGGGCAGTAGCGTGGGTTGTCAGCACCCGGGGCAAGGCAAGTAATTTGCGCCCCCTAACCCTTGGATTTTAGCACTCGAGTGCGAGCGCGCCCCCCCAGTTGTTTCGCCCGGCCCCCTGCACCCCACGCTATGCCACTGGGGCTGGGGGCGAGCGAAGGAGCCAAGGACCCCCCCCCCAAAGGCTCAGCAGGAATTTATTAAATTTATTATTTGCGGAGCCCCCGCGGGCCGAGGCAGCCGAAGCCCCCTCCCCTCGGGCGCCTCCCCGCCCCCTCCTCTCCTTGGGCTGTAGGTGGAGCTCCAGATCCAGGCTTGGCAAGCGCCTCTCCTCCTCCCGGCCGGGTCCGGGGGCTTCCAGCCGTGCTCCGTCCTCGCCCCCCCCGCGGCTGAGACTTGCGCTGAGAGCCGGAGGCAGCGGCGCCCCCTTCTGCCGGGAGACCCTCGCCCACCCACCGGCTTCCTCTCGGAGGGTTTTGGGGAGCGCAGGGCGCGGCGAGGCCCCTCGGAGCTCTTCTCCCTCCCAGTCGGCAGAAGCAGCCACCGCCTGTGGCTGGGCTGAGGGGATGGCGTCGGGGTGCGGAGGCTGCCCGTGCCCGGCCAGGCGTCGGTGGCGTCGTCGGCGCTGCTGCAGCGGCTGCTCCTCCTGCGAGCAGTGAGTGGAGTGCAGCCGCAGCAGTGACAGGGGCGCGCGCGCGCTAGGGCGCAAGGCTGGCGGTGGCGGCGGGGAGCTCGGCGGAGGAAGGAACTTGTCCCTTCCCTCTGGACTCACGCCCCCCCAGATGTTGCGCCCGGTGCGGTCGGCACCCCTGGCACCCCCCACGCTACACCACTGCCTTTGGGCCACACTTTCAGAATTTGCTCGTGCCACGCTGAATTTTTTTATTGATAAGAAAACACATACAGTGCTTGATTAATAACATAGAACACAACTGCTTTATAATATGATCATGGCACATCCAGAAAGTATAAAACAGGCATGTCCAACAGGTAGATTGTGATCTACCAGTAGATTACTGGACATCTGTGGTAGATCACTGGTAGATCACTGTCCCCCCACCCCAAAGAAGCTCAACAACTTTGGCTCTCCTAAAAAAAGCTTAAGAACTTTTCCCTGCACCCCTTGGACTTTTTACAAATTACTTAAAACGACAACAAAATGAATTGGACTCCTTGGCAGGTTTTGAATAAACATACACAAATTTATTGATTGTTAACATAGCATAGCAGATAGATAATATAAGGATTTATACAATTTTACAGTATGCAGAGAATAATATGTGTTGAAAAATCAGAGAGAGGAGCTGAGGGAAGTCTCGGGGGGGGGGAGGGAGGGCTTGATGGGGAGGTGGGGAGAAAATAATGGATATGATATGTTTTGATATTTTGAAACTTTTAAAAAAAGAACTTCTCCCTGCACCCCTAAAAAACAGGCCTTTCCCTCCTCCCTAAAAAAAAGCTAAACAACTTTGACCTGATCCCCCCAAAAGGGGATAGATCACTGCCAGTTTTTAAGATCACAGTCTCTCGGGAGTTAGCCACCCCTGGTATAAAACAATGCAGCTACATAAGGACATATATTCTTCCCAGAATAGAATGATAAAAGAGCCTCTTACATATGTACCTTAAGCATATATACAAGCTCAATGAGAGGTGCCAGCTTGCTTTTGCTGGGTAATCTGATTTATATTAGGACTAATTTGAAACAAACAAGCTCTCATCTCCTCATCGGCACAAAAAAGCCTTTCTCTTTTCTGATCTTTCATTTGTCAGGGTTGAAAATCCCTGTTCACAACGATATGTCATGGAGAATGGTAGAAGAATAGGCAATGCTCTTGAAGGGAGGTGTGGATACTTTTTCTGGTTGTGTATCCAAAACCAAACTGTTTTTATACTCTATACTGAAATGTTTAAATGTTTCTTTGCTTGTTCTTGTGTCACACCCTTGGAGAACCACTGTATTACCATTACTGTCATAATTCTCCACCTAAAGGTACTTCGTTCATACTTTGGAAGCAAATATTGCATCAATAGGAGTATAGCATCTAGATCAAGGGAAGTAATAGTGCCACTGTATTCTGCTCTGGTCAGACCTCACCTGGAGTACTGTGTCCAGTTCTGGGCACCACAACTCAAGAAGGACACTGACAAACTGGAACGTGTCCAGAGGAGGGCAACCAAAATGGTCAAAGGCCTGGAAACGATGCCTTATGAGGAACGGCTAAGGGAGCTGGGCATGTTTAGCCTGGAGAAGAGGAGGTTAAGGGGTGATATGATAGCCATGTTCAAATATATAAAAGGATGTCATATAGAGGAGGGAGAAAGGTTGTTTTCTGCTGCTCCAGAGAAGCGGACACGGAGCAATGGATCCAAACTACAAGAAAGAAGATTCCACCTAAACATTAGGAAGAACTTCCTGACAGTAAGAGCTGTTCGACAGTGGAATTTGCTGCCAAGGAGTGTGGTGGAGTCTCCTACTTTGGAGGTCTTTAAGCAGAGGCTTGACAACCATATGTCAGGAGTGCTCTGATGGTGTTTCCTGCTTGGCAGGGGGTTGGACTCGATGGCCCTTGTGGTCTCTTCCAACTCTGTGATTCTATGATTCTATGATTCTAGGTAAGAGAAAAAAGTCTGCTATTGTACAGTATGGTCTTTGTTCTGCATGGACTGGTTTATTTTTGTGCTGGGTAAATGACATTTTGCTCAACCTTTGGCGCCTTATTAAATATTTGAAAAAACACACAACCCACTGCAATCACCTTTCAGAAACATGTTCCTATATCTCATACACTTATTCTCAGCTGTATATATGTTTAGGACCCCTATTGCATTTTTAAATTACTGTCCTCTACCCTGGGACTTTATGATGAAGGGCAGGTAAGAAATCAAAATAATACTAATATCACTAATAATACCAATAGTGATACTAATAATGTTGATAGTGATAGCAGCAAATATGCATTTTTCATTACTGATAATGAAAATAATGGGTATTTGTTGCATCCCTGTTCAAGGATGCCCAGAGCAAGTTCCCACAGTCATGTCACTGTGCTTTATGATCAGCTGTGCCAATAGTTCCAAGAAGATCAATAGGGTACAACTGACCCTGTTCACCTCTTCTCAGAGATCATTGACCAAGTGACTGGCAGTGGAGCACAAAGCCAATATTACTCAGGTAGTTTATGAATGAATCCACTGAATATTATTAAAGGGGGTACCAAGCTTGTTTTCTTCAAGTTACAAGAAAGAGATTCTGACTAAACATATGGAAAAACTTTCTGACAGCAAGAGCTGTTCGACAGTGGAACAGTCTCCAATGGGAGGCTGTGAACTCTCCTTCCTTGGAGGTTTTTTAGCAGAGGTTTGGATGACCATCTGTCATAGATGCTTTAGCTAAGATTCCTGCATTGCAGGGGTGGACTAGATGATGCTTGGGGCCCTTCAAACTCTGATTCTCTGGGTTGCAATGTTCCTTGTTGCCTCAGGATAGAAAGAAAGGTTCCAAACTTAAGCCACTACAACTTGGAGGCCCATCAAGCTGTTTGCAGCTCACCGGTCATGAATAGAGGCCCACTAGGACCTTTGAGTATGACATGCCCCCAACAGAGGTGCTGCCCTTAACACCTCATACACCCTGTGGTACTTTGTCCATCTTTGGTCCCCATCCTGCACTCAGCTCTCACCTGTAGCTCATAGAAGCTGTTGGCATGCAACAGTGAGCACACCCTAAGAATTGGCTTTGACTGGCCAGCTAAACAAGGTGAAGGTAGCTGATGGGTCTCAAACCCTCAATGGACTTCCCCTGCATGCAAAGACAGGCTCTGGTGGATGGAGCAGATGAGACCAATAGTGGGTCCAGAGGTCAAGAAAGTGGTTTCTGCAGGTGCTGTAGAGGGAAGTGAGGGGCAGATGAGGCTCGTCAGCCTGGGAAGGGAGCCAATCTAGGAGAAAGAAAACTCTGATTCTAAACCTCAGCTGCCTTGTGGGACATCTCTGGGAGAAGAACTTCCCTAAACAGGGCTGCCTTCAGATGTCTTTTAAAGAGAAGATAGCTGCTTATTTCCTTCACATCTGAAGGGAGGGCGTTCCACAGGGTGGGCGCCACTACCGAGAAGGCCCTCTGTCTGGTTCCCTGTAGCCTCACTTCTCGCAATGAGGGAACCGCCAGAAGGCCCTCGGAGCTGGACCTCAGTGTCCGGGCTGAACAATGGGGGTGCAGACGCTCCTTCAGGTATACAGGCCTCCTTCCAGCAACTCCTGCAGCCAAGCTGGTGCTAAACCTCTTTCTCTGCTTTCCTTTGGACCACATCAGCGAGGCTGAGAGGGAGGTCTTGTCGTCTGGGCAGCCAAGGACCTCCATACACATTGCCCAGTCTTGCACCTCAATTAAGTGCTGAAGGGGTTTGACTTTGCTCCTGGAGGTGCACTCCATTGCTTCTCGAGACAGATGAATGCCAGTGAAGAACCTTTGAGGCCAGTATCATAGCTCAGTGGCAGAGTATGTCCTTTACATATAGAGGACACCAGGTTCTGTTGTTGTTTAGTCATTTAGTTGTGTCTGACTCTTCGTGACCCCATGGACCAGAACACGCCAGGCACTCCTGTCTTCCACTGCCTCCCGCAGTTTGGTCAAACTCATGCTGGTAGCTTCGAGAACACTGTCCAACCATCTCATCCTCTGTCATCCACTTCTCCTTGTGCATCTTTCCCAACATCAGGGTCTTTTCCAGGGAGTCTTCTCTTCTCGTGAGGTGGCCAAAGTATTGGAGCCTCAGCTTCATGATCTGTCCTTTCAGTGAGCACTCAGGGCTGATTTCCTTCAGAATGGAGAGGTTTGTTCTTCTTGCAGTCCATGGGACTCTCAAGAGTCTCCTCCAGCACCATAATTCAAAAGCATCCATTCTTTGGCGATCAGCCTTCTTTATGGTCCAGCTCTCACTTCCATACATCACTGCTGGGAAAACCATAGCTTTTACTATACGGACCTTGGTCGGCAAGGTGATGTCTCTACTTTTTAAGATGCTGTCTAGGTTTGTCATTGTTTTTCTCCCAAGAAGCAGGCGTCTTTTAATTTCGTGACTCTGGTTAAAAATGACCTGGTAATGGAGTGGTATGGAAAATTTCTGCCTGAGACTCTGGAGAGCTACTGTTGGTCAGAGTCAAGAGTACTGAGCTAGGTGGGCAAAGAGTCTCTGACCTGTTTTGAGGCAGCTCCCTGATATAAGCCTCCTGTTATTGCTGCTTTCCCGAAACTGCAAGAACTGAGAGGATGCCATGTGTGCCGCTGGCTACTGCAGCACATGGCTCTTTGGTCTGGATGGATCAAACAGACTAAACATGAATTTGTTTTATTATGCTTGTGCCCTTGTCATCTCCTAGTGTGGTCCACATGGTGGCCCTGATATCTGGGCCCTGATCAGGTCTACATCTGCTCAGCTTCAGCCCTGGTTGCTCCCAAGCCGTTCAATTAAGCAGTTGTTATGAGGATGGACTGTGCTGTTGCAACTCTACCTGGAAGGTTTTCTGCCTATATTTCTGGAAAGCGTTCAAAGAACTGTTTTGTTGTTGCTTCCCATTAGAGAAGAATGCTTCTTTTCTCCTGCCAACCTTTTCTGCACACGCGATGAGTTTCAGAAGAGGCTCCAGGTGAAGCGTTTGAGGTGCTGAAAGCCAAAAAACCAAGGACATTTTTCTTTTTCTTTTAAAGAATCACTTCCCATATTTCCTTAGGGATTCCGCTGAGCTGAGTACGAGCTTGATTGAAAGGGGGAACCTTTATGCAATATTTGTTTAACATGTCTTTAATATATTATCGAACATCATACTTTTGAAAGACATTTCAATTGCACTATTAGTTCACACAATGTTTGACTATGAATGATTTGCTGTATAAAGAGACTCTCAGCAGAAAAATGTTTTTTTAAAAAAAACTTTTTTGCTCGGTAATTTGTAAGAATATGTTATTCACAAGGGGCAAGTTTAATTTGGCAAAACTCATTGTCACCTTTTCCACTCATAGTTTAGCCAACCAGTTCCCAAACCTGGCTTCCTCCAGGTTTTCTCTGGAGCTTGCCAGAGTGACTCATTTTATACAAAACCATCACCTTCTTATTAAATTCTACTTTTATTTGTATATTATCAAACTTAGCTACTGTTGTTAAGCTATATGTAAGCAAATACAACCATGAGTTTTTACCCATTACATAATTCTGAGAGAGATGAGAACAAAAACAAATCACAATGCACAAGACTAGAATATCAGATATTGATACAAAGGTAGCCAATATGGTACCCTTCAGATGTTGGAGCATAACTTCCATCCATCCCAACAGGTGTGGTCAATAGTCAAGACTGATGGGAGTTGCAGTCCAACCACAGTTGAGGGGAACCACATTGACTACCCATCAAGAGGGTCACTAGTTTATTTTATTTCTTTCATAATTTTTTTTTAATACCACTTGATTGTAAAAAAGGAAAGCTGTTTGCTAGAGGTTTGTTTACCAATCAGTTCGTTCTAATAGTTAATATACACCTCCCATCTTTCTAAAATGTTATTTTAGTAGGTGGCCATTATATGGTATAGCTACAGCAGCGACCCACTTCTCATAGTTTATTGAACTACAGTGGTACCTCTGGTTAAGAACTTAATTCGTTCCGGAGGTCTGTTCTTAACCTGAAACTGTTCTTAACCTGAGGTAGCACTTTAGCTAATGGGGCCTCCTGCTGCTGCCGTGACACCGCCGTGCGATTTCTGTTCTCATCCTAAAGCAATGTTCTTAACCTGAGGTACTATTTCTGGGTTAGCGGAGTCTGTAACCTGAAGCGTCTATAACCTGAGGTACCACTGTATATTAAGGACAAAAAAGAAGACTGGACCACACTGATAGTTTGTTTAAGAGCAATGTGTTACTTTGTATTTTTTGCCAACATTTATTTTGTAACTATTTTAAGACTGCTTCCAGTAAAGCTTTGAAACTCATTCTTGTGGTGGAGAACAAATTCACCTCTACTCTGCACAAACTCCAGATCAGGGATTCCATCTGTGGCAGCTCTAAGACAGACTAGTTATACGGCTCACTTGTCAAACCCTCACACACAATGTCTCTGACTTTTCCAAGCCCCACCTGATTTGGGTGCTGACACGCTTTTGTGAAAATTCAACTGCCTATACCTCTACTACACCCAGATGGTTATGGGGCTCTCTTAGGAAAAGTTGCCCTAAGTACGTTGTTAAACTTGAAGCTGACCCCAGAGGTTGGGTTTTCCTGTTTTTGTTTTGCTGCAACCAATGTCCATGTTTTATTGCAGATCAATTGTGTAGCAAACAGTCACAAATACGTTGAAAATAAAACAAAAGTGGAGAGGGTGCACCTCCACAGGCACATACCTCCACATGTGGTGGGAGTGGCCCAAAATCCAACTATTCTGGAAAACAGCCCCGCAAGAAATATGTAAAATAACTAAGCAAGTATTAGACATCACCCCAGAATTGGCCCTACTAAACATCTTCCAAGACAACAATGCCCATTTACACCACAAATAACTCATAACCCACCTACTTCCAACAGCCAGAAACACCATAACCAGACACTGGAGAGACCTGTCAGGAGTAAGCATGGACCAATGGTACCAAATAGTATGGGAAACAGCCCTACTAGAAAAAGTTACCAATAAACTGAAACTGGCATGGGGACAAACAGAAGAAGACGCCTTCTGGCTCCCCTTTATCACATACACAGCCCAACAAGACAACGACAATAATCCACCAACAGTATATAAATCAATATGGCTTGTTGTTGTTGTTGTTGTTGTTGTTTAGTCGTTTAGTCGTGTCCGACTCTTCGTGACCCCATGGACCAGAGCACGCCAGGCACTTCTGTCCCCCACTGCCTCCCGCAGTTTGATCAGACTCATGCTAGTAGCTTCAAGAACACCATCCAACCATCTCATTCTCTGTCGTCCCCTTCTCCTTGTGCCCTCCATCTTTCCCAACATCAGGGTCTTTTCCAGGGAGTCTTCTCTTCTCATGAGGTGGCCAAAGTATTGGAGCCTCAGCTTCACGATCTGTCCTTCCAGTGAGCGCTCAGGGCTGATTTCCTTCAGAATGGAGAGGTTTGATCTTCTTGCAGTCCATGGGACTCTCAAGAGTCTCCTCCAGCACCATAGTTCAAAAGCATCAATTCTTCGGCGATCAGCCTTCTTTATGGTCCAGCTCTCACTTCCATACATCACTACTGGGAAAACCATGGCTTTTACTATACGGACCTTTCCCACTCACACACGAAAACAAAGATCACCACAGCCAATCACAAACAAACAACCACACCCTAGGCCAACCCCAACCTCTCTCACCACCAAAGGAAGACAAGTGAACAGCACGAACAACGCTGACACCAAACCCTACATACATTAAGCCTAACAGAAACATCGCCACCCGACCCCACCCCCACCCATCTCCCCCCCCTCCACCCCTTCTTTTTTCCCTCTCCCCATAATGTCTCAACAAATGAAACGGATTTGTAAAAATGTTACATGGAAAAAAATATGAGAGACATTACACTTACTTCTGTAAAACAAGAAAATCTTTAAGAAAATAAATAAATAAATAAATAATAAATATAAATATGAACGAACGAAAGAAAGAAAGAAAGAAAGAAAGAAAGAAAGAAAATGAAACAAAAGAACAGCAGCAGCCACCACGCCATCCCATCTGTAATGTATCATGATAGAAAGTGAGGCAAATTCTAAGGATATTGAAACAGGGCCCTTGTGATCTTAGTGTCACCTCATTGATTGTGCAGATGCGTTAAGTAAAATGGATGAGTTTTGGGGAGGGGGGAGAATGTACCTTGCAGGAATCCATCCTCTTGTTGAATTTGTCTAACATCTTTGTTGATAGTTTAACAGCCAATTTGACATCGGAAACGTCTGTTCACTGCCTTGTTGAACCCTTGTCTAGAAATCTTCCGCTTAAAACCAAAAGACAGACTAAGGGAATTTGAGACTGGCTGGTGATGGAGGAGAAGGAGGTCAGTAGCTGGGAGAAAGAACATTTTCTGCAACTCGCCTTCAGTCAATTTAACTGCAAGACAAACTCAGGGTGATGAGAGCTGTACCAAGTGAGTATGTGCACTGACATGTCACTGAGTGCGTTTCATGATTCATCAGGCACACAGTGATTGATTGGACCTGCAGACTGGCAGAGTCCAGAACACACACACACACACACACACACAGAGAGAGAGAGAGAGAGAGAGAGAGAGAGAGAGAGAGAGAGAATCTGTGGTTTTTCAGGCACTCTGTGATTGACTGATTGATTGACAGGCTGGCAGCAGCTAGATCCCTCCCTCCCACCTTCCTATGACTCAAAAATATTTGATTGCTGATTTATCATACACAGCTTATTGATTGGCACATTGGCAAAGCTCCAAATTTTATACATCAAAGATTACGTTTTATTATTTGTCAGAAAAGAGACTCCCTCCTCCACCGCTTGATGTGGCCTGCCAGATTTTACTGTTGATGCATGCATGCATTTTCATAATAGAATCGAGCCCTTGTTATACAAGTGTCAGAACAGTGGTTTTTAGACTTACTTCCTTCGGGAAACCTGTTCCAAACTGACTCATCAGCTATGGAATTCTGCCTGCTGCAAAGCATTCTGGTGAACGCCCACCAACCCCGGAAGGCATGGCCAGTGGCCAGGAATCATGGCCACTGGTCCCATCACCTCCTGGCAAATAGAAGGGGAAGAAATGGAGGCAGTGAGAGATTTTACTTTCTTGGGCTCCATGATCACTGTAGATGGTGACAGCAAATTAAAAGACGCCTGCTTCTTGGGAGAAAAGCAATGACAAACCTAGACAGCATCTTAAAAAGCAGAGACATCACCTTGCCAACAAAGGTCCATATACTTAAAACTATGGTTTTCCCAGTAGTGATGTATGGAAGTGAGAGCTGGACCATAAAGAAGGCTGATCGCCAAAGAATGGATGCTTTTGAATTCTGGTGCTGGAGGAGACTCTAGAGAGTCCCATGGACTGCAAGAAGATCAAACCTATCCATTCTGAAGGAAATCAGCCCTGAGTGCTCACTGGATGGACAGATCCTGAAGCTGAGGCTCCAATACTTTGGCCGCCTCATGAGAAGAGAAGACACCCTGGAAAAGACCCTGATGTTGGGAAAGATGGAGGGCACAAGGAGAAGGGGACGACAGAGGACGAGATGGTTGGATAGTGTTCTCAAAGCTACCAGCATGAGTTTGACCAAACTGCGGGAGGCAGTGGAAGAGAGGAGTGCCTGGCGTGCTCTGGTCCATGGGGTCACGAAGAGTCAGACACGACTAAACGACTAAACAACAACAACAGTTCGGCAATATTTGGAGGGCCACATCTTCCACACACTTGTGTGCAGCTGATTCATTCAGGACATTGACTAACTCTTACAACAGCAGGTTAAAACAGAGATCTTCCAAGGAATCTGTCCACATCTCATCATGGGGCCCTTGAGAAACTTCTGAGAAACCCTGGGATGCAGTTTGAAAGCCATATGCATAAGACCTTGCAGGTTATCAATATTTTCTGGGCATGCCTGCCTTATTAGGCTGTAACATAGTTTCACAATTGGGAATAATGGCCAGTCCGCTGTGTTTATGAAATAGCAATTTCATGCAGGGTACAGCGCGACAAAGCATGTCTTATCTCTGTTCATGTGCAGACTTGCTTCTGAAAACATACCTCTGAAAGATGAGTGGCTAATTATACCAATAAGGACCTACTGCCCCTTGCTCCCTATAAATAGTATCCTACCTTCCCTTTGTTAAAATAATTGTTTACATGCAATTATTCAGTTAAATGCACCCCACTTTAAAACAGATTTTAAAGCAGGCATAGGCAAACTCGGCCCGCCAGATGTTTTGAGACTACAATTCCCATCATCCCTGACTACTGGTCCTGTTAGCTAGGGGTGGTGGGAGTTGTAGTCCCAAAACATCTGGGACACTTTCACATTATTAACCCTATGGTGAAATAATGCAGTTTTGGGTGCCATGCAAGACTACATAATTCTCTCCTTAATGGGCTGAGTACACATGAGTTTGGAAACAAAATGGGGCCACCAAAAAATTAAGGCAGAAACTTGTGTATACTCAGGGGATGCACAAGTATGCAGAAATAAAATTAAAATGTAAATATGGGAATTAAACGAAAATGACGTTTAGCCTCTGCACTGAAAAAATAAAAAATTGCTGACAGGAACTTGTGAGCTTATAGAAAGCTGAGCCTAGAGAGAAAATGAGGGAAGCTTTAAAGGAGAAGGAGCCAACATGGGACTCAGCTACACAGCTGCAAATAAAACGTTTTGTTTGTTTTAAGTGCAATATACAGTGTGACACTAGATGGCGATGGCGAGCCTTATGGAAAATTCAATGTTTTCTTTTTAAATGCTTAAAAAACAAAGCATTTTCAGAACATTTTTTATATGTGTGTAGATTCTACCATGGTGAACTTCTGAAGCCGCTGGACTACAGCTTCCATCAGCCCCAACCATTATGGCCACTTGTCAGGTGGTTGGCATCCATCTGTCTTGGGAGACAATGAAAGAGTGGGGGTGAAATCAAACCACTGGATTTAGAGCACCTGCTGTGTCTGTAGAGACCGACATGGGAGAGACAGGCTGCGTTGCAGCTGGGGCAGATGAAGGTGTCCGGTTGTACTGCTGCACATGCACCACGGCGTTTCTTCTCTCTGTGCTCCTCCCAGTGGTCATTCCTCCTCTGGTCACTGCTCTGGATATACAACCCAATTGTCTGCCTCCAGGCTCCGCAATTGTCTCCAAGGGATTCCTATACAGCAAAGTTGAAGTTGCCACCCTTCATGACTTGTTTGCAGACATCTTTGTACACAGTGTTTGCCTGCCTGGTCTTTGGGGAGCCTGCCATCTTCCACTCTGTGGAATGGACATGAGCAAGCCAACATAGACGTCGCTGAGACAGGTGTGTGAACATGCTTGGAATGTTGGCTTGGGAGAGCACATACTTGCTTGAAACTTGATGTGGAAGGCATTGAGGTGTCACTCCTGGTGGGTGCAACTTGCCTATGACTCACTTCCATAAAACAGCGTGGTCCACACAGAAGTCTGGGGTGCTAGGCATTGTTGTCCACCAATATCTAGAAGATATCACCTGGTTCAGCCGGCCAGTTGAAGCTGTTTCCCAGTGTGGCTGCTGTTGCATGCTGACAGCTTCTAGAAGCCACAGGTGAGAGCTGAGAGCACAGAAACCAGCCCAGAAGGAGCATGGTGTGTCACCCCCACCAGAGGCACTGTTGTTGTTGTTTAGTTGTTTAGTCATGTCTGACTCTTCGTGACCCCTTCTCCTTGTGCCCTCCATCTTTCCCAACATCCGGGTCTTTTCCAGGGAGTCTTCTCTTCTCATGAGGTGGCCAAAGTATTGGAGCCTCAGCTTCAGGGTCTGTCCTTCCAGTGAGCACTCAGGGCTGATTTCCTTAAGAATAGATAGCTTTGATCTTCTTGCAGTCCATGGGACTCTCAAGAGTCTCCTCCAGCACCAGAATTCAAAAGCATCAATTCTTCGGCGATCAGCCTTCTCACTTCCATACATCACTACTGGGAAAACCATGGCTTTAACTATACGGACCTTTGTTGGCAAGGCGATGTCTCTACTTTTTAAGATGCTGTCTAGGTTTGTCATTGTCAAGAGGCACTACTCCTTCCCTAACTTCCCACTAGACAGAGAGTGATCTCTTCATGGCAAAAAAGGAGGTGCATGCAAATCTTCCATCCTTTGTAGCACTTGTATTGTCTGCATTTGGGCCAAGGAGAAACAGAACTCTGTTAGCCCTACAGTGAGTAGGTTCTGGCCCCGCACTTGGAAAGACTTGGCCCATTGGTGAATGTTGACATTTCCCACCACATCTAAATATTTAAACAAACCCTGTGAGAAATGTTAGAAGAGCCTGTCATTTACCCGAAAATTTTAAAGCCAACTTAGTGGCTTCCATGATGGCTGTCCAAATGAAACCCACATCACTATCATGTACAAGCAGAAGGCAATGTGTCAATGGCAACGTTCATGGCTAGGATTTCTTGACATTTGCCACTGAGGTTCATGTCAACATCTACCAAGTTTCTGACACCAAACGCTAAAATATAAACGATACTTTTTCTCTCCCTGTTATTGCAGGGCACAAACGAACCTGCTTTAATAGTGAGTTATTGACCCAATAAATGCTACACAGGGAGGAAAAAAATATATCCTAGCATGCAACACAGATGTGCACTACTACAGCGGCCCCAATGGGTGCATACAGATGATATTTTACCACGTGGTAAAGTATTGTAATTGCATGATTAAGAGGTAACATGCATTTTGAGTGTCCCACCTCACAAGGTTTAAGGAGAACCTGGCACTTGAAGAAGGGCAATAGCCCAACAAAACTAGGGTTCTAAATCACATGTGTAGCCAAGATCCCCGCTCCAGTTCTCCTGCCTCCAATGTGTGGGTGGCAGCTGACAGGGCCTGCAGAGCACACCTGACTAGGGCTACAGACAAGTTGCTTACCAAATGATTACTTGTGCATTGTAGAAAGTTTATCCTGATGAATGTGGCCACCCTAGAGCTTATTGCAGTGAATCAATAGGCGAGGTTCACGTGGTCAAATGTTTCACCACAGGTAAATAAACTTACCTCTGGACGTGTAAAACTGTAGCCTTGTTCCCTTAGTGCCCCCCTTACAATGCCAATTGCATGAGTGGGGAAAAGCAGGGGGTGTGGGGTGATGGACACACATTGGCCTCTACCAGACGGCCCACCCCTGAAGCCCTCTATGCATTTGGCCAAACCTCCATCTCCTCCTCCTCCTCCTCGACTTTTATTGCGCTAGCCATAGGCCATGACATCATTCAGAAAAATAACAAAAGGAAAAACAGCAATAACCATAAAGATCATCAGGCACCACACATACAATATAAACCACGGTCACAGCTACTAAGATTGTTTGTTGCATAAAATAGAATGGCAGAAGATTCTCTAGTAAAATGTGCCAAATTAAATATCTGAATCCCCTTTGCAGTTGACCGCTATTTTATCTAGTTCTTTCCTCCTGATCTTCTTAGCTGCCAATGCATAGAGTGCTACTTTATAAGTTACAAAGTCATTTGGGCCAAACCTTTGCAGCAGAGGGAGAGTCTCTTATACTTGTGTAGGTTCCCTACATGATCTGATATAGCAGGATTCTAAGTCACATGTACGGAAGTGAGAGCTGGACCATAAAGAAGGCTGATCGCTGAAGAATTGATGCTTTTGAATTATGGTGCTGGAGGAGACTCTTGAGAGTTCCATGGACTGCAAGAAAAAACAAACCTATCCATTCTGAAGGAAATCAGCCCTGAGTGCTCACTGGAAGGACAGATTGTGAAGCTGAGGCTCCAGTACTTTGGCCACCTCATGAGAAGAGAAGACTCCCTGGAAAAGACCCTGATGTTGGGAAAGATGGAGGGCACAAGGAGAAGGGGACGACAGAGGACGAGATGGTTGGACAGTGTTCTCCAAGCTACCAGCATGAGTTTGACCAAACTGCAGGAGGCAGTGGAAGACAGAAGTGCCTGGCGTGCTCTGGTCCATGGGGTCACCAAGAGTCGGACACGACTAAACGACTAAACAACAAACAACAACAAAGTCACACAGGGAGCCTCTTTGTGTTCAGCAGACGTCCCACGGCAGAAGGTCAGACTGAAATTGTGGAAGACTCCAGGGCTGGGCTGTGATAGGAACTGCATGAAAAGGAACATGTGGAGAAGGCTTCTAATATAAGGCTCCCCCTCACCCAACACGCTTGCCCTCTATGTACAGTAACTTGTGTCTCTCTCTCAGTGTGGTTTAGTGGTTAAGAGCGGTAGTCTCGTAATCTGGGTAACCGGGTTCGCGTCTCCGCTCCTCCACATGCAGCTGCTGGGTGACCTTGGGCCAGTCACACTTCTCTGAAGTCTGTCAGCCCCACTCACCTCACAGAGTGTTTGTTGTGGGGGAGGAAGGGAAAGGAGATTGTTAGCCGCTTTGAGACTCCTGAAGGGGAGTGAAAGGCGGGATATCAAATCCAAACTCTTCTCTCTCTGTGTGTGTGGAGCAGCAGCAGCAGCAGCAGCAGCATTAAATCATTTGAACCCTTGGCTGAATTTGGGAAGGGGCTATATTACAATAAAATGGAATCTGCGTTCTGAAAAGGCAAGAATGAGGCCTGAATCTTTGTGGGCAGATGGACAGTTTGCATCTTCAAGTTATTATAACCATGCACTGAGAAGAACACTTAGCATTTCTACAGTGCTTCAACATGATTATCCCAGGAAACAATATCCCCTAGCCTGGTGACCGCCAGTGTGACCAATAGTCAGAGACGATGGAAGCTGTATTCCAAGACATCTAGAGAGCACCAGGTTGGGGAAGCCTGCAGTAAGCTGCCATCACCCTGTAATCTTCAAAGGCTGTTTCACATTTTGGGATATTTTAGGCGTGCAATTAATAATACTAATACTAATACTAATACTAATACTAATACTAATACTAATACTAATACTAATACTAATACTAATAGTGTTCTTAGAAATGGAAAGCACAACTGAGGCAAACCAAAGTTTGCAGATGTATACCTTAGGTGTATTTCTAGCAGAGAGACAGGAATAGCAGCATTCCCGTTAATTGTACAAACCATGGTTTGCTGTCACATAATGCGCAAATTAATCCTTAAACTCAAAAGTGACTGTCTGGGATAAGAATTACACGGAACTGGGCACTCCGGACTTGTGATTCATCCGTTTGGGTGGACTAACGTGGCTTGCAAGGGATGAAGAAGGGGCGTCTATGCGTTTCATAAGGGCATGTGCGCACACTTAAAAAGAAATATCGAAAACAACGCTCAAGGGCCAACCACGTGCAGAAGCAGCCTCTCTTTTCCCCGGGTCTCTCCCACAACGACATGCAATTAGTAGCAAAATCCAACAGGTGGCACAAAAGTATTTGAATTTTATATTGATCCATCCGGACCCGTCTCTCCCTCCCGCTCCGTTTAGAGCTCTCCAGTTGTCAGCGGCGCTCCAGAGGCGACAGAAGGCAGGGCGAGGCTGGGATCCGGCGCGGAGACTTCCCCTGCCTCCCCCGCTTGCTCCCATTCCCAAAAGCTCGGACTCAAAGCGCAGGATTTCGGCTTCTCAGCCGGAGACACCCCCCCCCCCATTTCCCACCTGAGCTCGACTGCCCTGCCAGCTCTTTAAGGCGCAGCGGGGATGGGAGCCACCGGCGCGCAATGAAGGCGCGGTGGCCAGAGGAGGGCGAAAGCGGGAGCCCCCCGGTAGGCTTTGTTCTAAGGCGGGGAGGCGGGGAAGGAAACGTCCGTTTGCAAGCGGCTTTCTCCAAAGCGAGGACGGCGGAGCTTCAAGGGAAGCGAGCGGGCGAGCAGGGCGAGCGCCCTCCTCGGGCGGCTTGGTGGATGTCACGCCAGGGAACGCGCCTGCTTGGCCAAGCTCGCCGCTTCGCCAGGGTTGTTGTTTGGCGCCGGAGGGACTCCCCCTGGAGCTGAATGGAGGTGAACGTGCAGCAAAAGCTGCAGGACTTTGAGGGGTAGTTGCTCTATGCTGGGGAAATGCGCCTCTTCTCTCGAGCTTGCAAGGAAAGGGAGCTTTTTCCAAGCTCCCTCCCAAGCCGCTTTTGAGTGGGGCTGCGGGAGAAGTTGCAAGAGCGCTCCCCGGAGTCGTGCGCCTTTCGAGGAGGAGGCCCTCTGCCCCACCCCGTTCAGTAGGGACCAGCAACCGCCCAGCCTGTCTTGCACAGGGTAAAAAGCCTGTGGAGGAGACAGGTGGGCGCAATAACACAGGGATGGGGAAATCTGTGGCCCTCTCCAGACGCTGGACAGCGGCAGACCTTCTCAAATGTTAGAGGTGCCCTGTGGGGTGCCAAAGTTTGGCGCCCCTCCGCCTCTCACGCTCCATGCTAAATCATAGTAGCAGCTCCCCCCTGACAGCACCCCTGAGACTCCGCACCAAGTGTGACCGAACCAGTTTGTTGTTTAGTCGTTTAGTTGTGTCCGACTCTTCGTGACCCCATGGACCAGAGCATGCCAGGCACTCCTGTCTTCCACTGCCTCCCGCAGTTTGGTCAAACTCATGCTGGTAGCTTCAAGAACACTGTCCAACATCAGGGTCTTTTCCCGGGAGTCTTCTCTTCTCATGAGGTGGCCAAAGTATTGGAGCCTCAGTTTCAGGGTCTGTCCTTCCAGTGAGCACTCAGGGCTGAGTTCCTTCAGAATGGAGAGGTTTGATCTTCTTGCACTCCATGGGACTCTCAAGAGTCTCCTCCAGCACCACAATTCAAAAGCATCAATTCTTCGGCGATCAGCCTTCTTTATGGTCCAGCTCTCACTTCCACCGAACTAATTGTACACCCCTAAATCCGCCACTGTGTTGGACTCCACCTGTTGCCAAATAGTCAGGCAAGCTGCAATCCACTTCTTCGGCCTGGGCGAAGCCGAAAAGGATTCGTCGAAGCCTGGGAAAACCCTTCACGTCCAGCACAACTGCCAGATCAAGGGGAGGTGGTGTTGTCTTCCTGCAACAGTGCCTGACCTGGTGGTATGTGTCAGTAAAGCCTCTCCTCCTAACAGAGGGGAGGAGTTGTGAGTGGGAGCCAGTTCCTGCGGCCGTAGCGGGGTGTATTCAGCTCCCTGCGTCAATTATACCAGCTGCCGCACCGCACCTGTCAGCCAGCCAATAGGGTGGGGTTTAGTCGCATTCAAGTGGCCGTGGCAGCTCTGTGGCCTCATTCATCAGGTTCAGCGAAGTGGCTCTATTTCAGGCTGATGGCGTTCATTTGTCCGATCATGAAAATAATGTATGGTTGGCCGATATCATCAGAAGCATTAGGGATTTGTTGCAGCTGTGGGGGTATTTGGCAGCGAGCCTCTTTTGGCTCAGGTGGCGGTTAGGCATTGGAATATGTGTCGTGTGTTGGAGGGCAGGTTGTGGCCATCACCTACCCCTCCCCTTGCCGGGTATTCCGTTAAAGGAATCCGGCGGTCGTGGATCCTGTCCGATGCCCTCCTGGTGGCTAGGGCCGTGGCACGACCCCCGGTGACATCAGGGGAAGCTTCCAGTTGTATTTGCATCAACGAGCTCCTCCCACTGGTTGTTATCCTTCAAAGGACTCCTGTTGAGTGGGGTGGAGTCATGTATAGATTGTTTGATCCAATGCCTAAGCCAGTACCCCTCACATGCTGTAACCAATAAAGTTGTGGCCTTCTTTAGCCCATAAACATAAAATACATGTGTCCTTGTGTCTTATTTATCTCTAAGTGGGTCCTCGACTCATAACTATGAACGGTTTTTCAAAGTTTTCTTCTCTTCCTCCATGGCCTCCTTATTTTTATTCAACAGCCTCCACCTCCAAATTGCAGCAGAGACTACTACTGCCCCCCTGGATCCTTCCAGCGCCCCGTGGGGAGCCAAGTATCACCTATTTTGGGAAACACTGACCTAGAGGGATGTTGTCATGAGTCCCTGTTGTTACAAAGGCCTGACTGGCTTCAACTAGAAGTTGGGCATTTGACTTTCAATAGAGAACGGCAATTTTGTGGCATTCATCTCACGGATTATTGACCCGTACACCACTAAACCGCTGCCCCTGGTAAAATCACTTCAGTCTCAGTCAGCTTCTAAATTAATAAAGACGAGTGTATTTTATTTCAGACACAAACAAAACTTTTACGGCTTTCCAAACGTTGCTGCTCTTTACTTTCTTAGTTTTATTTTCCTCTCTCTATCTCTTCTACCTCCCCACACTCCAGAACCCACTGCCCTAACTGTCTCTCTATTACCAACTGCCTTTCCCAACCAGCCAACCTACTAAATCGAACCAACTACTCACCCACAACTCCCAACGAACTGGTCTCATGCCAGGCACCTTCTCTATTGACTTTCAGGCATCTCTTGGGCTGAGTACCCACTCCTGTTTACTCTGCGTGCTTCCTGGTTGAGGAAGTGGTGCACACATGCTAACCGCAACCCATACCTATCCTGCTCTTCCTTAAGAAAGACTGCATTTTGATGGGTTCCTCTCCCACCAGCCAGCTTCAATCCGAATTGAGAAAAAGTACAACCTAGCTGCAATGTTTAGATGGCACTGATATTTTACATGAGCTGGTGGTATATAAATATTTCCATAAATAAAAAGAGGATGCGAAGTGTATCCCACAATAGCAAAGATAAGGTAAAGGTAAAGGGACCCCTGACCATTAGGTCCAGTCATGACCGACTGTGGGGTTGCGGCGCTCATCTCGCTTTATTGGCCGAGGAAGCCGGCGTACAGCTTCCGGCTCATGTGGCCAGCATGACTAAGCCGCTTCTGGTGAACCAGAGCAGCGCACGGAAACGCCGTTTATCTTCCCGCCGGAGCGGTACCTATTTATTTACTTGCACTTTGACGTGCTTTTGAACTGCTAGGTTGGCAGGAGCAGGGACCGAGCAATGGGAGCTAACCCCCTCGCGGAGATTCGAACCGCCAACCTTCTGATCGGCAAGTCCTAGGCTCTGTGGTTTAACCCACAGCGCCACCCGCGTCCCTCAATACCAAAGATACTTCTGCACTATCCAGAAAGCTGAATTTTTGTACCATTTCTAGAATAAACAGGAATGAAAGCTTTTTTTAAAAAAGTACTTAAAATTCAAAACTGAAGATACAAAATTTGCTTCATGATGGTGGGAAGAATTTCATCACAGTACAGTCATAGCTATGTAGGGTTGTGAGAATCTCTGTTGCCCCTTCAGACATTTGAACAGAGCTGGGAGTGGAACAGCATTCAATAATATCCACCAGTGCTTGTAGAATGAAAACTGAATTTACTTCTCAGTTATCTATCTATCTATCTATCTATCTATCTATCTATCTATCTATCATCTATCCTACTGTGTTGGTGAACCATCTGGGTACAAGACACTTTACATGTTTGACAGGTCCCTGCCCCAAGAGGCTTGCCATCTAAAAATTGACAGAAAGGGTAACTACAGTGAAAGAGGAGGGAAATGAAAGCAGTGGGGCAAACAGTGAAATAATATGCTATTATTTCATTTATACATGTACTTTGGTTTAGCTTCTAGGGACGCGGGTGGCGCTGCGGGTTAAACCACAGAGCCTAGGGCTTTCTGATCAGAAGGTCGGCGGTTCGAATCCCCACGACGGGGTGAACTCCCGTTGCTCGGTCCCTACTCCTGCCCACCTAGCAGTTTGAAAGCACGCCAGTGCAAGTAGATAAATAGGTACCGCTCCAGCGGGAAGGTAAATGGCATTTCCGTGCGCAGCTCTGGTTTGCCAGAAGTGGTTTAGTCATGCTGGCCACATGACCCGGGAGCTGTATGCCGGCTCCCTTGGCCAATAAAGCGAGATGAGCGCCGCAACCCCAGAGTCGGTCACGACTGGACCTAATGGTCAGGGGTCCCTTTACCCTTTACCTTGGTTTAGCTTCAGCAAGGTGTTGGGACTATCGGGATATTCCAGAGGCTGACTGGGTCTTACTTCTTCACCATGTTTGCTCACTTACTAACATAACAAAATTGCTTATGTAGATAAAAACCAATGAAACACACCAAAGACTAATGGATCCCTAGACCATTTTGAAAATGGGGTTATTTCTTTCCCCTCACTTGAATCTCAAAGCATGAAGTCTACCTTAAAATGCTAGACAGCAAACCAAAGGACATATGAGGGGTGTGTTTGTGTTTGTGTGTGTTTGTGTTTTTTGTTTGCTATGGGGCTTTTTCCTTTCAGTCTTTGGGGGATTTTGTACTGCCCCTTAGGAAAGTAAGTTTGAAAGCAGCATGAACTGGCCCTGTGACTAATGGAGGGAGTATTCATAACATTGTGTCAAAGAAAGGCTCTCCGTAGCAGCACACATACTAATTTATGGGCTCCGTATCTTTAACATTCTGTAATTAAACCTGATTATAATTAAAGTAATCATAGGCACGTTTCTTAATAAAACCCCAAATTCTAGACTACAATTAGCAAGTGCTCCTAACAAGGGTACAGTGCACTCAGTTTGATTTACAGCAAATGAATTGGTGTTTCGCAATGTGTCAAATTAGCCGTAACAAAGATGAACTTGATTTAAAATGAAAAAAGGTGCAAATAATAGTTACACCGAGTGATGCTCTGCTTGTCTGCTGGGGGAAAATGATGGTAAAGAAAGACTTTTCTCTCACCTGCATCAAAACTGCACAGGGATGGATACAACTTTGCAGCTTTTTCAGGCAAGAGGAAGGTGTGATATAAAGTCATTTCTGATCACTGCTTGATCTGGCTCACAGTGGCTATGTCAGATTATGAACTTGGACAATATTTTGGATATCATTTCCAATGAAAAGGATCCTCACTGGTAACTCTTCATAGGAAATGATTATTCTTTGGAGCCTGGAAGACCCAGCATAAAATTCAGTTATGCTCGAGTCATGGTTACAGACTTCCCAAAGGCATCTGGTTAGACACTATGAGAACAGAATATTGTATTAAATCGGCCTCTGACACAGCAGGACCCTTCTTATGGCCTGAAATTGTGAACATTGCTTTGTAAATTAGGAGTTGTGAATTCTTATTCCATTCTTGGCATATAGAGCCTGTAGTTAATATTTGAAAGAGGTAATGAAGTATATAGTACATAAAGGATTGAATATGTACCAGGAACTCCCCAGTTCAAAACACATCTGAGTATTGCCTTGGTGAATCAGACTAAGGATTCATCCATCGAGAAGTTCTCAAACTTTTTTTCTTCTGGGCCACACTTTCAGAATAAAAATTTGCATTTGGTTAATTAAGAAGAATTAAGTAAAATATTAATAGGGTAAAAGTTGGAGACAAGAACTTGCTGAGTTAACTATTGGAATTAGGATGCAAGAAGGGGGGTGTGGGGAAGTCATGGAAAGTGATTAAGAAAGTAAGGTTTTGAAATTATGCATGTTTGTTTTTGTGTTTGTGTTATGTCTATATAAACTATGAAAACCCAATAAAAATTTTATATATATAAAAAAACAGAATAAAAATTTGCATGTGCTGGACCAAATATTTTTATATATAAATCTTGCTCCCATTTTGAAAAGGTATCTATCCATATTCTGCAAATGAAAAAAATGTTTTGACACTATACTGTACTATAGTACACTGAAATGTTTAAATGTTCCTTTGATCTTGAACCTTCCTGCTACACCCAGTGAGAACCACTGACTCCTGGCCACCCTTCTTTCTCTAGCAAATGCTTTAGAGAAGCTCAAAAGTAGGGTGGCAGACATCTCTGATCTTTTCCCTCTAACGTTTGGCAATAAGTAACTAACATTCACCCTCAGCTCCCAATTTCCACAAACACTTTAATCACTTAGTAAGAGTCCCATGGACTGCAAGAAGATCAAACCTATCCATTCTGAAGGAAATCAGCCCTGAGTGCTCACTGGAGGGACAGATCCTGAAGCTGAGGCTCCAATACTTTGGCCGCCTTATGAGAAGAGAAGACTCCCTGGAAAAGACCCTGATGTTGGGAAAGATTGAGGACACAAGAAGAAGGGGATGACAGAGGATGAGATGGTTGGACAGTGTTCTCGAAGCTACTAACATGAGTTTGACCAAACTGTGGGAATGTTCAGGGATGCAGGAGAGGATATATTGTTTGATTATAGCCTTTCCAACTTGTGTTAACAAGTTCACAATTTATCAGAGTAACATTCCCCCTTTTAAACTTACAGCGGATGCATTTGCTCAGGCTCGCTAAAGCCTCTATAATAACTGTTCTGGTATTTCCCCCTTATTCCCTCATAAAAGATAAGACATGACACAGTCTTCTATAAAAGTATAAAAATAGTTTACTCACATTCTGTTCACAATCGGATCCCAGAAGGCAGACTTAGCTGAGAAAAGTTACGTACACCTGGAAACTATCTCATAAGGAGACAGTCCCTTTCTCCTCTCTTGGCTGGAGGCCAAGAGAGCATCTTTGGCTAAGCAGATGTTGCTTCTTCGATGCATGTAGTCATAGAGAGAGAGATGGCTGCCCTGCCCTGTGCTTTTGTCATTACCTGCACAGGTGAGGCCACGCCCACCTCTAGTCACATGCAGAGGAAGTCTGTCCCAGCCCAGAAGGAAACAGGAAGTTTACCTGCTGGCTGGACAAACATTCCTCCCCATGTATAAACACGTTCACTCTAGAAATGTTGTACTAGACTGCTCTTGTGTTTCACATCCCACACAAACTGCAGGAGGAAGTGGAAGACAGGAGTGCCTGGCATGCTCTGGTCCATGGGGTCATGAAGAGTCAGACATAACTAAACGACTAAACAACAACAACAACCAGAGTCCTATATACTGTTATTGGCATCACTCTGTATTATTAATAACTTCCCTTTCATTGTAAAATGACAAGGCAATTTATGGAATAAAATCAGTACAGTAAGAACAGAAAATTACTAAAAGCACAGATATCCAGAAGGTCCAATAAGGCTGGTACAACAAAAAAACAACCCAGCGCTTGGAAATAGGCATGTTTTAACTAAGTGGTGGAATACCATGATCACTAGTGCCTGCCATATCTCCAAGGGAAGCAGGGGTCTGCAACCCGCGGCTCCGGAGCTGCATGTGGCTCTTTTACACCTTTGCCGCGGCTCCGGGGCGGATACTAGCGAGGGGAGGAGGCGCATTGTGCGCCCCGACACTCCCCACTGTGGCGGGCGCTGTACTGGCTGTGATGTCACATGGGGGCGGTGCGTGCGTTAGTCACGCACCGTCCCGACGTCACCTTCCCGCCCACTGTCAGATTGCGGCTCCGGAGATATATTTGTTTTAAATGTCGCAATGGTTTTGCGGCTCCCAGTCCCCCCCCCCCTGAAAACGGGTCCAAGTGGCTCTTTTTGTCTTAAAGGTTGCAGACCCCTGAAGGGAAGGATATACCACAGCATGGGGTCCATCCATTTATAAGAACGATAGTAGATCTGTGCAACATATGGGGGGGGGGGAGTTGGGATCAGCCCTGCTGGCATAGCCCCCAGCTTCCATGCAAACATTCAGATAAAGGATCAAAGCGCTCAGAGGCTGCGCATGTCCAGCTTTTATGTGCGGAAGCTCTGTGCACAAAGCCTGGTCAACACATGGAGATCAGCACAATCCCGATTCCCCTTTGCATGGTGATTATGCACAGCTCAGAACATCTGCACAGAGCTAATATCATTAGAACTAGATACAGGCTAGTTCTAATACAGTATATAGTTCTATATGGTATAGATACAGTTCTATACAGTATACGGAACTATATTCTAAATACAGTGGTACTTCAGGTTACATACGTTTCAGGTTACATACACTTCAGGTTACAGACTCTACTAACCCAGAAATAGTACCTCGGGTTAAGAACTTTGCTTTAGGATGAGAACAGAAATTGTGCTCTGGTGGCGCGGCGGCAGCAGGAGGCCCCATTAGCTTAAGTGGCGCTTCAGGTTAAGAACAGTTTCAGGTTAAGAACGGACCACCAGAACGAATTAAGTACTTAACCCGAGGTACCACTGTATTGCTAAAAAGAAAAGTGCATTTTTGACCATCACATTTGCTTCTTCAAGATGGATGGGATTGCTGCCTCTGCTTGAGCAATTTAGTGTTTTTGGTTTCCCTATCATACATGTGGTGGCTGCACTGGGATTCTGTTTCACCTTTCTCCCATACTCCTGTGTCTGTTTCATGTCTTATCCCTACCCCAGGACTAGGGGTGTCACACCATAATGATGGGGATGGAAAAGGAAGCAGAAGATGCTGTTGTCTGCATGTTCATCTGTGGTCAGGAATGGAAATCAATCAAGTGAATTTGATCACATCCTTCTTAAGTTTACAAACGATACACATTCAATGAAAGGGAAATTGTGCACGTTTATAGCAGGGTTGGTAGATAGCACATGAATGCCTATGGATCTGGAAAATGCTGGTGGATTTGGGATGGGAAAAGATGGTCCCGACTGAGCAGGGATGCTATACAGTTCTCTTTTGAACTTAACTGATGCTGGCTGCTCCTGTAGATTTGGATATCACACATCAGGCTAAAAATAAAAATAATTGGTCTCATTGAAATAGATATACAGGTGGACTAGTAGTTTAGTTTAGTAGAACTGCAGGCAGAAAACAAGTTTCTTTAACATGTATTTTGTACTATCTGTGCTAGGTGCTGCAAAAGGTAAGAATCAATGCATTTCAGATTTGGTACTTATCCAACCATAAAATATTATTAATTGGATGCTGTACAATCTATTGATTTGTTTTTGCCACACCCCGCTGGTCAAGCAGGCAAAAATATGAACTCCTACCCTGAACAAAGAGTTATGAGTGGTAGTCAACTAAGTGTACTCAGAGTAGACCCATTGTAGTTAATGGACCTGACATTTGTCTTATTTGTCAATTTCAGTGGCTCCACTCTGAGCAAAACTTAGTTGAATGCCGCCCCCTGTTCTGTTTTTAAAATATCTGCCCGAGAGGAAAATGCTGTTTTAAAGCATTTCAGCTTTAACCTGTTCCTTAATCTCTTTTACATTAAACTCCCCCCCCCCCTAGAACGGTCGTCCTGCTGGCTTGGCAGTATAAAAATGGCCTGTTAAAAACAGTAAAGGGGCCACTGTGTTTCTACAGTTACTCAAACGTGAAGAATGTTGGAAGCTGGAATGAAACCTTTTTTTGTGCGTGGGGAGGGGACAGGATGTAAAAACAGGTCCCCAAAATGCCTCAATTTGTTCCAGCTGATTAGGAAAAAACAGAGCAGGTAATGTGACCTGTTTTGTTTTAGAGGAATCATTTTAATGCCATGCCATTTTCTCAGCCTTCCCCTCCACCTCCCCAGAGCAGCCAGTACTAGTGTGGGATTCCGAAAAAGAAAAAGGAAATCAGGGCTGGGCTGGGGAATAGAGATGGCAAAGTAATTTGATGCTGCTGCTGCTGCTGCTGCTCTTGTCTGCTTTGGAAAGAGGCTGTGAAAATGTGGAGGAATGTTTGCGCTGGGTGCGAGCGGATGCCTGAGGTGAGGGGGGAACTGGTGATCCCTTCTTAAAATAAAAGCAAAACACTCTTAACTCGAGAAGGGCTTTTTTATGCTTCCCTGGTGTGAAAATTATTAACAGCTAGCCAAGCAGTCCCCAGCTGGGAAATCAGACTCCTGCTTGGTCTTTTTGATCAGATTAGTGGCTCATACTAAAGGGAGCGGATTCTTAGAGAGTCTCTGTCTGAGTTTATTATGCCAACTCCCCCTTTTGAATTGGCAGCATCTGGCTACCGATTCCAATTCTTTAATTTCCCCCTTTGGTCTGCCATTTCATTATACCGAATACGTCCCCTCCTTCCTCTGTCTTCATCATGGGAAGATGAGGGGAAAAAAACATAAGGAGAAGAAAGAAGAGGAAAACGAGGCTCTATTGGCGCTGGCTCCAAATTAAAACTGATGTGTCACGGAAGGGAACGTGGCTGAGCCAACACATATTTTTTCTCAAGTCATGTAACCTGAGCTTTGAGTATGGTTTGTAAGCAGATTACTGGAGCATTTATTAACTGGGCATTTTAAAGAAAAAGAAATTTCTGTTTCTTGCAGTTGCAAAGTTATATATTGTGTTTGTTTGTTTGTTGCATTTATATCCTGCCTTTCCCCAAGGCGGCATACATTCATCTCCTCCGCTCCATTTTATCCTCACAACAACCCAGTGCACTTTCAACTCTAGTTATCTCTCGCTTGGACTACTGCAATGTGCTCTACGTGGGGCTACCTTTGAAGGTGACCCGGAAACTACAACTAATCCAGAACGCGGCAGCCAGACTGGTGACTGGGAGCGGCCGCCGAGACCACATAACACCGGTCTTGAAAGACCTACATTGGCTCCTAGTACACCAAGTGGTGCTTCAGGTTAAGAAAAGTTTCATGTTAAGAATGGACCTCCAGAACAAATTAAGTACTTAACCTGAGGTACAACTGTATCTCATGATTGGCATCCCATCTCAGTGCATCCCAGTCCTTTTAGGGTTGAATTAGGAGTGCGTCTTTCACGGGATTCTATTTTCTGGAGAGACTAAGCTTTTGGTATTGGACTTGAGATTCAGTCTGCTTCCTAAGGGAAAGATTTATGGGGAAATGTGGTCGCTGGCAAGGAATGAGCTTCTTTCCGACCTCCTTAGTGTCCCCTTTATCCCACTAAAGAAGCATGCTCTGTTGAAATAAAAGGCCGTGCACTTGGAAAACAACCAGCGCTTTCTCACCTGGTGGTATCTAGCTCTCTACTTTAGTCCTTGACTCTCCCAAGGAAAATCCTTCATGTGTCTTCTCTGTGGAGGGTGCAGTTTGGCTAGCCAAACTGGTAAGGAGAAAGTCCAGCAACCTGTTAGATGCTTAGCAACAGTCCCACTTTGGCAGCTCACAGCAAGCAGCAGGAACAGGAAATTGTCATTTTTTTAAAAAAATCAAGTCCTTGGTGGGCTGCCATATATGGTGGCCCGAATTAAGCTTTGTAGGTCATAAGCTGTGCATGCTAGACCTGAAAGGGTTGCTTCGCTGTCCCTGTGCTGCTGGCACAGCGGTCAAATTGTGGCCAGTCCTAAGAAGTGAAATTCTTTGGCTTAGGCTATTTGTCAATAATTAATGTTGTGGTGGGAGACATTCAAGGCAGTAGCTTAAGCCTGGCTATTATTTCTGACAAGAAAGGCTTTTTTCCTACAGCGCATATAACTTAACTTATACGGCTGAGGTCTCAGCCTTGAAATTGCAAAGGTTTCTGAGGTGAAGAGAAATTGGCAGCTTCTTAGATGAGAGCAAAGCACCAAACGGCTGTGAAAGCGAAGGGTTTTTTGGTGGTTTTTTTTTTTTTTACTACTATTATTATTGTTTATATCCTGGGCCAATACTTGTGAAACTCTGCTAGGCTGGAGACAGACAGACGATCGCTGAGCAGGTATTTTGAAGAAAAGGTTGCTGCTGGAGGTGTGTACAGTCATTCCCATTTTGTTTCTGGTAAGCAAGGGGGAGTGAAAGTTTTTGTATCACTTCAGAAGCTGGCAAAACCTGTTTTACCTGAGGTGACAGCGGCTGCCGTCAGGTACCTACTCCATATTGATTCGTCTGTCTAGGAACACCTGAATGTGTGACAGAGGCTCTTTGAGCACCTGCAAAGGTTTTTGGGGCACTTTCAATGGCCTACAGGGCACAATGGATGTTTGAGGAATTCAGGATTTGTGAATTCTGATATGAGGCAACTTACACACACACCTCATGGAATTGCTCTCCTCCAAGTATAACGCAGGCCTAGCCCCCAAACAGGCATCAAAATGCATTTTAAAATGGGTCTTTTGAGGCCAAATATATTTAGAAATGTATATATATATTTAAAAAACCACATTTTGAAATACTATGAGAGTGACTTAGAAACTTATAGAAATATTTGGAGGGAAATTACATTCAAAAACACACATTTAAATGACATCACAGGCAAATAAACCCCTCCAAAAGATGCCATAGAGTTAATGCAGAAACAGGCCTTACGAGAAATGGCCTGTCCACAGGATTGCAGCCTTGATCATTTATATCAAAAGCATTTTGTGCACAGAAGTTGTTTGCAAATGGAAGAGAACTTATTTTCACGCTACGCTGCAAGCCAGAAGAGATTTCCGCTTATCCAAGGAACGACAGCCATTCAAAAGGTGGATTCACTTGGTTTTTGGGGAAAAAAAACCCCTCCTTAAATTATTTCTGCGTTTCAAATATCAGGTGTCATTTTGCAGTGAGGAGCGTCAGGATCCTCCTGCTGCCATCTCTCCCCTTTTCAGAGCAATGAATAGAGCCTAGCCGACCCCGTGCTTCTCAGATGCTGATTCAAAGCAAATCTAAAGACTCTTTAGGTGTAAAAAACCCTCAAACAAACACTGAAGGGATATAAATTGTCCCTTTTCTTTTCGCAAGTGAGCTGTAGCACTCCGCAAGGCGATGATAATCATAAATCAAGTGCACATGTGTGAGTGAGCCCACCTACACTTGCACAAACAAATACATTTTGCTCTTAGTGTCAATGCTGAGATCTTTCCAGGGTTATTAATAGTTATGCCAAGTGGCTCCCAGCAATCGGGTGCCTATCACACAAACTGTTTCTTCAGTGGCTGCTGAAAGCCGGGCTTGCCTTGGGATTGGTCCAAGCCACTGAAAGTATGCACTGAAACATGTTGTCCACCAAGGGCTGACCCCCCCTTTTGCTCTTTACATTTCAGGCTCAATTTCGCTGCTGTATAGATCTTACACTAATGACTTTCCAGGGCTTGGCTAGCCTTACGGATGAGTGTGCAGACAGTATTGGGTGAAACTAGAACAACATTCTTTTCACTTACCCAGTTAAGGAAACAGTGGTAGCTCGGGTTATATACGCTTCAGGTTACATATGCTTCAGGTTATAGACTCCGCTAACCCAGAAATAGTACCTTGGGTTAACAACTTTGTTTCAGGATGAGAACAGAAATCGTGCAGCGGTGGCTCGGCGGCAGCAAGAGGCCCCATTAGCTAAAGTGGTGCTTCAGGTTAAGAACAGTTTCAGGTTAAGAACGGACCTCTGGAACGAATTAAGTATGTAACCAGAGGTACCACTGTACTTTTCTTTGTGGGGAGGAAGACAACACTTAAAGTACATATGTAATGCTGTATCATGGAACTGCGGGACTGAAGTGAACTTATCAGAGGGCCATTGATGATTCCTGGACCTCTAATAGCTTGGGCACAACTCCTCCCTCAATTAAAATTCTTCAGTCTTGTACCTCAAAAATATGTGCATAAAAGGAAGAAGCCCCCACCCTGTCAGGATGCTGTCAGTGGCTCCCGGCTGGTAGCCCAGGAAAGTATAAAGACAAGGAAAAGTTTCTTACAGTCCTTTTTTATTTCAAATTATACAGAGAGAGGCTATAGAACCCAGCCTCTTGGATAATGGCATTTTCCCAAGTGATTCACCACCTCCCCTTCTCTCCCACTTTCTCATTCATCATCACCATCATCACCTCCTCTACATGTGCCACTAAGTGCCCTCTGTCTTTGAGCTCTTTGCTCTCCTACTTTTAAGGCTCGCCGGGTTCTGGGAGATGGCGGGTCTGGATTCCTTTCTAGTGACAACGTTTCAGCCAGCTGCTGCTCCGGCTCTCCCATTATTTTCCAACTCCCCCCCCCCTCACCTGCCTCTGAGCTGTGACCTACCGCAAACCCCTGCTCTAAATCTATACTGTCTTCCTCTTCCTCCTCCCTGGAGGGGTCAGGATGGGAAGGCGATCTCCACCATTCCTCCTCTTCCCAGTCCCTGATGCACCTGCAATTAGCCTAGCTCTTGTGTTTCAGCTTGACTCCAATGTGGTGCAGTGGTTAAGAGCGGTAGACTCGTAATCTGGTGAACCGGGTTTGCTTCCCTACTCCTCCACATGCAGCTGCTGGGTGACCTTGGGCTAGTCACACTTCTCTGAAGTCTCCCAGCCTCACTCACCTCACAGAGTGTTTGTTGTGGTGGAGGAAGGGAAAGGAGAATGTTAGCCGCTTTGAGACTCCTTCGGGTAGTGATAAAGCGGGATATCAAATCCAAACTCTTCTTCTTCTACTCCTTGGTTAGTGACATTTACTTAGAAACAAATCTCCTCTTACATTTTCCTGGAAAATGCCATAGTGTTGTTTTTCCAAGGTTTTCTTAATAAAAAAGATAAAAATGACTGAAATTTATGTTCCCCATCCCTGCCAAGCCCCTACCCCTTTTCTCTTCCACTCCTCTCTATATGAAGGCTTGCTAGATTGTAGAGGTGTTTCCAGCTTCTCCTTAACTGCAAACAACCATTTCCTGCTTGCCTGCATATAAACATAAGAAGAGGCCTATTGGCTCAGATCAAAGGCCTATCGAGTCCAGCATTCTGCTCCCATAGAGACCATCTGGACGCCTATAAGTAGCTTACAAGCAGAAAATGAGCAGAAGCTCACTAGTGGCCAGGTTGCCAACCGAGGCAAGATGGTTTGAGCATATAATGCCAATCTTGGCCCAACTTCCAATTAGTTTCTGTTCCCAATCAAAGTGCTATTGTTGACCTATAAAGCTTTAAATGGCTCAGGACCACAGTACCTCAAGGACTGTCTCTTTCCATATGAACCTACCCAGACCTTGAGATCATCATCTGAGGTCCTCCTTTGTGTGTTTTCTCCAGTAACTCCCCATTTGTGGAATGCCCTCCCCAGGGAGGCTCGCTGGGCACCTTCATTACATGTGTCCAGGGCAGCTGTCTACCAGCTCCATCTGGTACGCAGGCTGAGACCCTACCTGCCTGCGGACTGTCTTGCCAGAGTGGTGCATGCTCTGGTTATCTCTCACTTGGACTACTGCAATGTGCTCTACGTGGGGCTACCTTTGAAGGTGACCCGGAAACTGCAATTAATCCAGAATGCGTCAGCTAGACTGGTGACTGGGAGTGGCCGCCGGAACCACATAACACCGGTCCTGAGAGATCTGCATTGGCTCCCAGTATGTTTCCGAGCACAATTCAAAGTGTTGGTGCTGACCTTTAAAGCCCTAAACGGCCTCGGTCCAGTATACCTGAAGGAGCGTCTCCACCCCCAACGTTCAGCCCGGACACTGAGGTCCAGCACTGAGGGCCTTCTGGCGGTTCCCTCATTGCAAGAAGTGAGGTTACAGGGAACCAGACAGAGGGCCTTCTCGGTAGTGGCGCCCGCCCTGTGGAACACCCTCCCTTCAGATGTGAAGGATATAAGCAGCTATCTTCTTTTTAAAAGACATCTGAAGGCAGCCCTGTTTAGGGAAGTTTTTAATATTTAATGCTGTATTGTTTTTAACACTTGATTGGAAGCCGCCCCGCACTGGACATAGTAAAAGATCCATCGCATCCTGGTCACTGGCTCTTTGAGCTCTTGCCGTCGGGACGGAGATACAGGACGATGAAGACAAGAACGAGCCGTCTTAAGAACAGCTTCTTCTCCAGAGCGATCTTGGCCCTGAATGGGAAGCCCGGACTTTGAAAGTCATCTAATCTCCCTTGCTGTATTATACTGTATTGTTTAATTAGTGTTTTTATGGAGCAGTCAAGTAATTTCGTTGTCCCCGAAGGGGGCAATGACAATAAAGATATTATTATTATTATTATTATTATTATTATTATTATTATTATTATTATTATTAAATAAAAAATAGCACTTTCCTGCTTGTGGCCACCAACCTGCATGGCTTTGAAAGACGATTAGACAAATTCATGGAGGAGAAGCTATTTGGGCCTTTAAGTGGAATACAAACAATCAAATAAACAGCAAAACTATCCATGATGGCTGTTTACTACTTCCAGTATTTTTTCTGGATACCCGTTGCTGGGGAGCAAAGTGAGAATAGTGCTTTTGCACTCCTTTCCTACTTGTGGACTCCCCACAGGAATATGGGTTCACATTTAAAGCCACATTGATTGAATCTTCAGTTTCTAAAATAGTATGAGAAGCAAAACACAGCCATTATTTGAAATTCGCAGCTATCTGAATTTTGTGATGCAGTTTTCCAGTCAAGCAACGTTTACAAAAATGCATGCATTAGGTAAAAAAATGAAAATATTAGTAAAAATGATATAAAATGCATTCTATTAAGATAAATTATGATTCCATAAACATGCAAATTAGTCAAAATAGCATGCAAAAAAAAATGTGTTTACTAGCAGAAATTTGCACAAAAATGCTGAAGAATTCCCATGAGGATTTCAAAAAAGAAAATCCACAAATTGCTGCAGAAATGGGGAGAGGTGATTTGAAGACTGGGGAAAAATTGAGAAATTGGGAGAACTGAAATTGGCAGATCTTAACATCCCTACTGGTTGGCCACTGTGAGAAAGACTCTCCTCCCTGGAAGAGAGGGGAGTGGTTGTGGGCGGGAGACCGAGCTCCACCCCTGGTAGGGGGCATTAGCCCCCTCCCCTCCTACCTGGCTGGCGCCCATGCCCACCGGAGGTGGCCAACCAGGTGCCTCCAGGGGGCGTGTGTAGCTGCTTAATGCTGTGGTGCCAGCTCCGCCTCCTCCTCATTCGTCGTTGTCCCTCAGCTCTCAGGCACAGACATTTCACGCCACCTCTTATCTGATCCTTTAAAACTAAGAGATGTTGCAAACTTAACTTGGCGCATCCTTCCTGCAAAGCAAATGCAACAAACAGATTCCTTAGGGACTATTTCTGCTGTATCTTCGGATCAGGACTGATTTAATGATCCAGTATAAGTGAGAGATATAGGGATGCGGGTGGCGCTGTGGGTTAAACCACAGAGCCTAGGACTTGCCAATCAGAAGGCCGGTGGTTCAAATCCCCGCGACGGGGTGAGCTCCCGTTGTTCAGTCCCAGCTCCTGATAACCTAGCAGTTCAAAAGCACATCAGAGTGCAAGTAGATAAATAGGTATCGCTCCAGCGGGAAGGTAAACGGCCTTTCCGTGCGCTGCTCTGGTTCACCAGAAGTGGCTTAGTCATGCTGGCCACATGACCCGGAAGCTGTCTGCGGACAAACGCCGGCTCCCTCGGCCAATAAAGCAAGATGAGCGCCGCAACCCCAGAGTCGGCCATGACTGAACCTAATGGTCAGGGGTCCCTTTACCTTTATAAGTGAGAGATAGCAGAATGACGTGCTTCTAGAGGAAGCTGATTGGATTGAGGTGAAGTCATGTTGGGGAGGCTACAGCAATAGAACACGTGCAAGATTCCTGGTTCAATCCCTGGTATCACCAGTCTTTAAAAAGAAGAGAATGAAAGTATCAGGTCAGGCGGCAGTGTTGTGATGCACCGCTGCAAGTAGCCAATCAGATTTGGCTAAGCAATTACATCCACTGAGAGGGACGGTAATGCCTGTTCAGTCCTGATGAGTAATGTCAGTCAATTGGCAATCACTTAGTGACAGGGGTGCCAACTTTAATAAAATATTGGGGTGGGGGTGGGGCAGGCAAGCTCCACCCCACATAATCAATCACAAGATGCAGCACACACAAACCAATTGAATGGCAATCCCCATCAACTATTGGGGGGGGGCCCTCTCAAATTTTTATTGGGGGAGTTTGCTCCTATGCTTAGGGAACAGGAAGAAATCACAACTCTAATGTCAACCAATAGGCAAACATTTGTGCAGCCTGTGCCAACAAAACATTGAAAGAGAGAGACACTTTTTTTACGCTGCCATAAATATTCTAATTTTTTAAAAAAGGAATGTATTTTGATTTTAGGAACAAGTAACATTAACCAACCTCAGTAGTGGGGTCTGTTTGATATGTCAAGTGATTACTATGGGTCACTGAGTGAATACATGTTGTTTTTTAGATGCACAGCTATGGTTTCTTTTCTTTTTTTTAAGTGTACAGCTACAATTGTAAAGTGTGATTACAACAAAATATGACTGGAAACATATACATTTTATGGGTATACTTTTCAGAATGCTAGAAACAGCTGTGACACCCTGTTGAGTGTATATTTATGCGCAAACCTCTGTTTGTTACTGCATAAGGTGTGAAAAGATCCTATCCACCAACTTTTGTTGCATGTCTGAGTTAGTAGAGCACTGATTAGAGCTCTGTGGTCCTCAAGATGTTGATGAATATAAGGGCCACAAATTCCTCATCCCTGGTATGGAGGTAATCTCTAGCATCATTCTCAAATGAATATTTTAATTTCAGGGCCATGCTATCTTCCAGAGAAATGTTTCCATTCGTTTCTGAAATTTCCATTAGTTTCAAAAACATCTTTTCCTGGTGAGGTCACTGGAAGTCCATTGAATTATCCACACTGCTGTTGTGCTTGGCACCAAATGCAGGGCTTCCCCCCTCAAGAGTATCCTTAATTTTAGGAACCATTCTAGACCTTGTTTTGATTTTAAACATAGTTCTGGGATTTTAAGAGTTCAGCATCTGCTACCAGAAAACCGAGTTGTATCAGATGTGCTACCTGACCTTGGCAGACTCTCTCATTCACAAGGCAACATTTCCAAACATCTCCAGCTTGTCATCTTTTGTTACATGTTTCCTTTCTTATTGGAAGCAAAAATGTTCTGAAAAATCCAGTCTATCTTGGAGATAAAAGATTGGTGAACCAAATGTTCTGCCATGCCCACAACAAGGACAGGGGAATGGTACTGTTGTCCCTTGTTAATGAAGCTGTTTGGATCAAGATAGACACATCCACACCCCGCTTTAAAAAACCCAGCAATCTGCGGATAAGCGCCTCCAAACTCTATTGAAGAAAAGCACTGAGGAGCTGGCAGCCAGCCCTACCATTAGGCAGAGTGAGGTGGTTGCTTCAGGTAGCTGATTTTAGGTGCCATTGAAGGGCAGCAAATTGCTAGTAATATAAAAACTACTACTACTGCTACTACTCACATACAACAGAGGTGCAGTAGGAAACACCAGCAAAACAGAACCCTGGAACAATTTGTTTTGTATATATCATAATCACATTGATTTCCTTTTTTTGAAGTATTTCTATAGTTAGGCACTGTATATAAATGGTCTCACTCATGGTAAACAACAACAACAACAACAACAACATTTACACCCCACCCATTTGGCTGGGTTTTCCCAGCCACTCTGGGCGGCTTACAGCACATAAAAAAATTGTAAAACATTAGACGTTAAAAATTTCCCAATACAGGGTTGCCTTCAGATGCCTTCTAGAAGTCAGATAGTTGTTTATTTCCTTGACATCTGATGGGAGGGCATTCCACAGGGCGGGTGCCATTACCAAGAAGGCCCTATGTCTGGTTCCCTGTAACTTCACTTCTCGCAGTGAGGGAACCGTCAGAAGGCCCTCGGAGGTGGACCTCAGGGTCCAGGCAGAATGATGGGGGGTTGAGATGCTCCTTCAGGTATACTGGGCCAAGGCCATTTACCACGTTAAAGTTCAGCACCAACACTTTGAATGGTGCTGAGAAACGTACTGGGAGCCAATCACTGTGCTGTGCCAGTGATGACATCCTGCAGCTCCCTTATCATTGAGAGATCCATGCCACTTTATGTTTTTATGTATGAAATTGTTTTTCTAAAAGATTTTTTTGGGGTCTATGCTAAAATTGCTGAAGTGTAGTAGTTGTTAAGGGGCTTTGAGATGTTTTGTAGCAAGCGGTTTGCAAATGGACATTATCAGAGTTCAAAGGCACATCAGCCCGGCAATCACATTCGAGGAAGGTGCAAAGCCAGTGGGAGAAATACGCAGAGCAGTAAGGGAGTGGCCAGGAAATGGCACAGAGGCTGGATAGAGTCAATGGGAAACCCTGTGTATGTGGGCAACCCATCGGCCCATTGGTGTGCAGACAATTGTGGCTTGTGAGCACAGTATATTTTCTTACAGGAGCCGCATTGAAATGAGAGGGAAGGGAGCTGTAGAAGAGCACTCCTGTATGCCTTTCCAAAGTTCTCATTCATTCCACTGGGCTTCAACAGAATAGAACAACTTCTATCTGCACTACCCAGGGAAGCCCTGGCCATGTGCTTTAAACAGCGGCAGGACAGGAAGTACAGATCAGCTCAGGAAGTGCGTTACTCCATCCTCTGAAAACCTCAGCTCTGTGTATTTAATGCATCTCGCAGTTCTCCCTTCTCCCCCTTGAAATGTGGCCCGTAAAGAGATGCTGAAAGTATTATTATGCTGCGGAGACCTCAAATTCTCTATGGCAGTATTTTTCATTAGTTCGCTTCAGCTTGCTTAACCTTTCCTCGTGTAAAACGATTCTTCTGGTTTTCATTTCTGTTTTGTCTTCTATGTCTGTGATTTCTTCTGGTTTTCCTTCAGCTTCTGCCACTTAGCTCACTAACCGGGCAATCGTGTAGATATCTACTCAGGTCTATTAAGTTCAATGGAACTTAATCAGTTAAATGTGCATAGGATTGCAGCCTAAATATAGCACATTCACATTCACGTTTTTCTTAAGAATTGTTGGCACGCTTCTTCCACTGAAAGGTTTATTCACCCATGTTCCACTGAAAATGTTGGTGAATCTTATTTTTTGTTTATTCCTCTATGGAACAAGATTTATACACCTCTCAGATTTATATACCTTCTAAGCTGTTTATATGACATGATATAAAATATTTGTAGGGAAATACCCTACAAGAGTCTGTAAAACAAGTAAGCATAATAAAATCAAAATAGAGATAATATTGAAAGTATTGAAAACAAACACAGATAATAAGATTACATGCCTGGATATTCATGTCTAAACAAGAAAAGTATTTAGCAGGTATCAGAAACAATGAAGGGAGCTGCCTAATATTAATAGACAGGGAGTTAAAAACAACATTGGGACGCGGGTGGTGCTGTGGTCTAAACCACAGAGCCTAAGGCTTGCCGATCAGAAGGTTGGCAATTCGAATCCCTGTGACAGGGTGAGGTCCTGTTGCTCGGTCCCAGCTCCTGCCAACCTAGCGGTTTGAAAGCATGTCAAAGTGCAAGTAGATAAAGAGGTACCACTCTGGTGAGAAGGTAAACGGCGTTTCCGTGCGCTGCTCTGGATCGCCAGAAGCAGCTTAGTCATGCTGGCCACATGACCCGGACAAACTGTCTGCGGACAAACATCCGCTCCCTCGGCCAGTAAAGCGAGATGAGCGCTGCAACCCTAGAGTCGTTTGCAACTGGACTTAACTGTCAGGGATCCTTTATCTTTACTCTGAGGAAGAAGAAGAAGAAGAAGAAGAAGAAGAAGAAGAAGAGGAGGAGGAGGAGGAGGAGTTTGGATTTGATATCCCTCTTCATCACTACCCGGAGTCTCAAAGCGGCTAACATTCTCCTTTCCCTTCCTCCCCCACAACAAACACTCTGTGAGGTGAGTGAGGCTGAGAGACTTCAAAGAAGTGTGACTGGCCCAAGGTCACCCAGCAGCTGCATGTGGAGGAGCGGAGACACAAACCCGGTTCATCAGATTACGAGCCTACCGCTCTTAACCACTATACCACACTGGCTCTTTAAAAACAACAACAACTTAAACTCCGTCTAATTCTGAAGTTCAGAACAAATACTGAAGCCATAAGAGTTCTGGTCTGCAAGTCAGCATAGAACCCCTGCCAGAAATATGGTGGGAGTCTCTAGCTCCATGAAAACCGCAACAATGTGAGAAAAGTCCATGAATACTTCACTTAAACAACTAGACATTTCAAAAGCCCTGTCCAAGCACATTGCCTTCATGCAATGAAAATTGCTTGTGCATGAGGGGGATAGCCAGTCTACGCTCATTAGTCCTCCTCCCTCTGTCCACAATGTGAGTGAAGGCCCAAAGAGAGCAATGCGTCCTGGTAACAGCAGCATTTCCCCACAGCCATCACAGTGAAATCTGGTTTGCAAAGCTTGTAAATAGCATCTCAATACCGGCCGCTTTCTTCAGTATGACTTATAACTGCAAAATGAGGTCTTTTGTTGAACTTCACTCACTCATCTCTCATTTTCAAGTACACCACACCTTAGCCCTATGCAAATCTCTTTTAAACAAATCTAGGGAGGAGGACTAATGAGCCTTTAATACCCTCTGACTGGCTCCTGAAGCATATGTAACCTGAAGCATATGTAACCTGAGGTACCACTGTAATTGTTTCTGGCCACCGTGTTGCTTTCGATATTGCTGAGCCACATTTTGCAACACAGGGGTTGGTCTGTTTATGCACCATTGTTACTAGCAAGTAGAAGGGCTGTTTTCCAAGCCAAAAAATAAAATAAAAATAAAATAAAATGGTTTGGAAGCTGCCCAGGCTGTGATTCACAAAGGTGTGCTATTGCTGCTGCCTGAATGCAAGGTGGTGTGGATGCTGGGCATTTGAATGTGTGTGCGTGTGGTGCCATGTCTCTGCAGTGGCCCCACTGGGTGGAAAACCCAATGAAAGTAAGACAGGCACTTTGTGGTGGGGAAAAATATTTGTTCAATGCATCCCCCGTTTTTGCTCAGGCCTTCATTCCTCAATCCCTTGTTATATTTCCTTTTAAGTGCCACAGAAAAGAAGTTTGGAATGCCTTATATTCCCTGATATTGTTTTAACTATCCTCCACTCTGTCCATGATTTTGGAACTGAAGCTCTTTTTTTTCTGGGGAAGATTATCCAAGATGCATGTACCACCACCACCACCTAGGGAGGTAACTGCATGGTCACTGCTGATGACCACTAAGTCACCTCCCTCAGGTGAAGACTGAAACATCTTTCTGTTCAGTGGGCAAGAGCAGCTTCACTGCCATGTTGGACTTGCCCACCCATTGCTTGCGATTCTTCACCCTAGCAAACTTTTTATAGATGAAACCAAGGGGGTACAAATGCCCGTTTATTATTTAATAACAGATTATATGAGTATTCTGTATGTGGGAGATGATAAAATATCGCACCTTCGGCTGATAAACATGGCTCGGCACAAATTTTGTCACTACCCTAGCAGAGGAGTTTCTTTTTGTCTTAATATTAGTGTTTGACTCTGTGGGGTCTGACATCTCTATTCTTTTGTCTGACAAATCTGTGCACCGACTTGTAAAAAAAAAAGAAGAAGAGGAAGAGGAAAATCAATATTGTTTTCCCTGGCACATTCTCTGCAGTTGAGTTGATTTATTATCACAGTTCCCTTTCCCCTCTATTTTTTTTATCAGTCTGTTTCTATTGCTTTAGGGTTGAGTTCCTGATAATATCACAGGGTAGAAGACACCAAAGAGTTTCTGTGACCTTATCCCCTATGTGATCTTGTCCACTATGATTGTGAACTATAGCTATAAGGTGAACAGTGATTTTATCTGGACTTCATGATCAGATTTATGTTCTGTTTTGTCAGAAACAAGGGCAAAGTAGAGTCATGGAGATATTTTTAAAGGAACAATATAAACTCTAGATCTACACCCCCAAAACATTCTTCCTAGCTAACATTAATAAACCAAACTAATTTTCCCTAGATTTGTTTAAAAGAGATTTGCATAGGGCTAAGGTGTGGTGTACTTGAAAATGAGAGATGAGTGAGTGAAGTTCAACAAAAGACCTCATTTTGCAGTTATAAGTCATAGTGAAGAAAGCGGCCGGTATTGAGATGCTATTTACAAGCTTTTCAAACCAGGTTTCACTGTGATTTCTCAATAATCAAGGTAGATATTGCGTTATGATATCCTTTGCATATTTCTTAGGCTCCTTGAAAATGGGTTCTAGACTTTACAAGCAGTAAAATGTAGAATGGTATTCCGAATGCACCCACACCAACTTTCTACCCCAAATCGCAATTTTCAAGGCAGATATTGCATTGTAGTGTTCTGTGTCTTTTTAGCTCTCTTGATAGCAAGTGCAAGTGCTGAGGCATGCTATGAACCTGGAATGAAGAACTGTAGGGCAAACAAGCATGCTAACTACTCTCAATTAAAATATCAAATTGCAATTACTGTATTTTTCGCTCTATAACACGCACCCGACCATAACACGCACGTAGTTTTTAGAGGAGGAAAATCCGTAGGCATGCCACCCGCAGGCATTCCCTCCATAACACGCACAGACATTTCCCCTTACTTTCTAGGAGGAAAAAAGTGAGTGTTATGGTGCAAAAAATACGGTATTTATTTTACAGCTTTTCTTGCCCCGTTTAAAACATGTATAGAGGTCAAGCTTCAAATTTAAAATGTAGATTGGTATCCATAATCTCTATACAATGTTAGTAGTATATATAGCACAACTCCTGTCAAATTACAGTGGTACCTTGAGTTACAAACGCTTCAGGTTACAGACGCTTCAGGTTACAGACTCTGCTGACCCAGAAATAGTACCTCGGGCTAAGAACATTGCTTCAGGATGAGAGCAGAAATTGTGCGGCGGCAGTGGGAGGCCCATTAGCTAAAGTGGTACCTCAGGTTAAGAACAGTTTCAGGTTAAGAATGGACCTCCGGAATGAATTAAGTTCTTAACCCGAGGTACTGCTGTACTTAAGTCCCACACCTTTTAGTTTGATTGATGATGCCACCTGAAGTTTCATCACAGAAGTCCCACCATGAAAATGAAATCTAGTGAAGTCACCAGATGTTCTGCTCTGGAAGTCCCACATGTGATCTGCAGTGGACCAGTAGGGTGAGGTTTTAGCCCTCTAAGTCAAAATACAGTGTTAGATTTCCTATTCTGATTGGTCTCTTGTGGAATCACATGTCAGTAGTGGAACCCTATGTCTCTATAGGGCCAATCTGGCACCCTATTGCTTGTAAAAAGGCATATGTTAGGAGAAATGAACCCCAAAATACATGCACATTTTCATGTGGATTAAAAATAAAGTTCATAGACCGATGAGAAAACCAAATTTAAGATTGGAAAAATGAGAAACTGAAATCCACACAGCTGTCCATCACTAGCTGTAAGAGTTGGTGCAGCATATGTCATGTAACAGCTTGGAGACTGAGATACGAAACTGGAAGCTGTAGATGGCCTTCTGCAAAACTGCTCTTTCCCATCTGTAGTCTCTGCTCTCATCTGCAGTATATAGATAAAAATGCTCACCTACCTTACACATTGTCAATGCATCTCTTCAAGGCTTACAACGTTATCCATGTGATCTGCTATCTAAAGGGGCTAACTAAAGGTGAAGTATTACTGTAAAGATCGAATAAATAAATAAGTAAATAAATGAGTAAATACTTTTAATGCAACCAGGAAAAGTAGTGATGGAGGTTTTCAAGCCCCACATTTCCCATTTTCCTGGGGGGTGCTCAATCGTATGCAGTAGCGGCACGCCATCCCCACCCCAAATATTAAAAGTGTAAAGGTAAAGGGACCCCTGACCATTAGGTCCAGTCGTGACCGACTCTGGGGTTGCAGCGCTCATCTCGCTTTATTGGCCGAGGGAGCCGGCATACAGCTTCCGGGTCATGTGGCCAGCATGACTAAGCCGCTTCTGGCAAACCAGAGCAGCGCACGGAAACATCATTTACCTTACCACCAGAGCGGTACCTATTTATCTACTTGCACTCTGACGTGCTTTCGAACTGCTAGGTTGGCAGGAGCAGGGATCGAGCAACGGGAGCTCACCCTGTCGAAGGGATTCGAACCACCGACCTTCTGATCGGCAAGTCCTAGGCTCTGTGGTTTAACCCACAGTGCCACCCGCGTCCCTATTAAATGTGTAGCACTGCCCATTAAGCACTGGTTTTACACACACACACACATACTTCATGGTTTGAGAAGATGACTCGATTGGTGAATCTTTTTTTCTGTTTTTGGTGGGAGAGGCGTAATAAAATACTCTGCAAACAGTTTATCTGATCAATGGAAAATGCATTTACAAATGCTCCAGGTTAATGTGCTGAACATAGTGAAAGAATAAGTTATTGACTCTTGAGGAGTGATGTCAGTTCATGTTTTCCTGATCAATGTAATGTACAAGCATATAAAAAGAATGGCAGGAACTGAATCTTAATTCACTGGGCTCATTTGGATGGTTGCAATGAATAAGATGAGATAAGAATTGCATCCAGCATTCTAGAGGTAACTAAGCCACAACCTTGCATCCTTGTATTCTTAATAAATGATCTCTCTCTCTCTCTCTCTCTCTCTCTCTCTCTCTCTCTCTCTCTCCCTCCCTCCCTCCCTCCCTCCCTCCCTCTCTCTCTCTCTCTCTCTCTCTCTCTCTCTCTCTCTGTGTGTGTGTGTGTGTGTGTATATATATATAATGGGCTGTTAAAGGAGCTTTGCCTGCTTATGAATGTAATTCCTTTCAGCACCTTTCAGTGAGGAACCTATTAGGATGGTCCGCCCTTAGAGGCTCATGGGTCCAATGGGTTTTTTGATGTCTCTGGGGGATTTCCCAGCTGATATGACGGGCCTCTTGTCAAAGCCCTGGCCGACTTCTGGAACATCCAAATGGCTCTGGCTGTTGACCCAATAGCCTCTGAGTGCCCTCTCCCACTTAGCCGAGCCCATTTGGCTCCCTGGTATACTCCTGAGCTTAGGGTGAGAAAATCAGCTGGAAGATGGCTCAAACACGAGTGGAGGGAAACTCCAGTTGAATGCAATTGAACTCATCATTGAGCCTACCTAGTGGCAGTGAAGGCAGCAAAGAAGGCGTACTTTGCTGCCTCCATTGCATCCTCATCATGTCTTCCGGCAGACCTTTTCCAGGTCGTATGGGGCCTTTTACAGGCTGGCCCGAAGGAGATGATAGAACCAACGGTAGCTTGACTTGTTTGCAAAGCATTTTGAGGATAAAATCGCTTGCATCCACCAAGACCTTGACTCTGCTGTTATAGCAGATGAATCTCATGGGGTGTTCAGAGCATAGTCTAGTCCTGTTGTGTTGGATGAGTTTCAGTTGGTAAGGCTTGAGGATGTGGACAAGGTGCTTGGATCAGTCAGGGTGACCACTTGCGCTCTAGACCCTTGACCCTCTTTGCTGAAAAAAAATCAGCAGGGAAGGAACAGCTGGCTGGGCCAGGGAGGTGATCAGTGCCTCTTTACAAGAGGGGGTGGTCCCTGGCTGCTTGAAGGAGGCAGTGTAAACCCTCCCTGGATTCAGAAAATCTAAGAAATTACCATCCATTTTCCAATCTCGCCTTCTTGGGCAAGATTCTTGAGGGGTAAAATGGATGTTAGTAGACAGAGAGCCTTGTTTAATAGTGGCACCCCCTCTACAGAAATTCACCAGACATAACCCACCTCTCTTATTATTTTTATGAAAAGACCTTCCCTTTGTATAGTGCTTTGGAGATGTTGGATGGATTTAGATGAGTAGGAGAGGATATTCAGAAAGTGCAATGACATAAGCATTCTTCTCTAGAAAGTGTGGGGGAAAGGAGCTTTCTGTATGCCTTGTGACACCCCAGGCTCTCCCCAGATGTAAAGACATTTTTGCACAGTGACGCCTCCAGATGAGAGAATAGAGGAAAACACAGAATCCATAAACCAGATGGTTTGAGGAGTTGGGATGAAACGTTTGCCTATCTCCATGATGATTTTCCAAGGGGATATTATAGCTTATATTAATTATTTGAATGAAGTCTTTTTTGGACCTTGCAGTTCAGAAAATGAATTTTTTGGCATTTGTTTTCAGAGGAATGGGTGGGGTGTGTGTGCTGTTTATAACAAAAGAATATTTCAGTGACAGAGATAGGAGGGAATTTGGTATGTGGATAATGTCATAATCTAGTTTCATCACTAGGTGGCACTAGACTTAGTTGTCTGGAGCTTTCTGTGTTAGTTCTGATCTTGTTTAAAGTTCTTGATTTCTATGTCCTCTAAGCCTTCCACAACAGTTGCTATATACAGAACACAATTACCCATTTCAAGTTTCAACACCCATCTACAACCCTCTCATTTTTCAAGATGTCAAACCCACAGTAATAAAACTTGGTGTGTACACTTAGGACTTAATTCTTAGATTGATGTGTGCACAGCATCTTGATTCCCGTAGCCATTTGGAAAGGGACATGGCGAAGGAATGATGTCCAGAACACACCATACTGTAATTTCTGAAGTGAGGCCTCTTTAGCATCAATTCTTAGAAGTACCAGACCGAGTTTCATCCAAACCAGGTTATGTTGCTTCGATTAAACTGCTGGACGTTCACTCGGCATCTGAAGACTTGTACTTCAGAATAAAAAGCACAGCGAAAGAACAGTATCTGTCTGATTTCCTCAGTCACTGCTCTTTCCCTGTCAGATTCCTGTAGCTTTGATAAAGCTGAAAAACTCACTGGGGAGTGTGTGTGTGTGTGTGTGTATTTTTTAGAAATGTCAAAGAGAAATATGGAATAAATTATCACAAGGGCATTAAAAGGATTTCATTTCCTTGAGCATACATATGCATTCTGCTGCGACGTGTCCTCTCTGCCTCCTAGTGTAGCCATTGATCCACAGCCTTTATAATGAAGTCTAATAACAACTCTATTACTGCCAGCCTCCTGATTGGCCCAGGCGCCTACAAAATTAGCTACAAAGAAGCCAGCTTGTCAATATTAATTCCACCGCAGAGATTACTTGTTATGGTAGAACAAAGGTGTTCTGGCTCGAGCTGAACAACTTAACTCCTTGTCTCATAAAATTTAAGCTGCTATTGATCGCCTCCTTCCATTGTGCCGAAGGATTAAACCCACACAGGCAATGGTGTGCACGCACACAAGAACACGCACAGAAGACAGACGCGCGCACACAGATGCGGAATCACTCTTCTGCATTCTCCTAAACCACCAGCTGCCCCCTCCCTCCACTCTCTCCCCCCCCCCCACTCTCCCTGGCTAAGAATCATTCAGTTGCACGAAGCAAATTAAATCAATGGATTTGCCCTAGCAGATGGGTGCTTTAACAGTCAGTTAGCCTTTAGATAATTGAGGCGTTGACTCTGGAATCATAAAATGGATGGCTCGTTTGTACATTTTACTGAAATAGATCTCGCCGAGGTTAAATAAATGAAATCCCATTTGTCAGGCAGTAATAAATGGCCTCTCCTTCTGCAAACAGCTCTGTTTGGCCTAATAAATACCGGGATGTTACAATGCTCCTCCCTTGATAGGGTTATGGCTTAATGAAATGGTCTTCCCTCTGCTTGTTTTTGCCTCCTCCTGCACCGTGTGATAAGTAGCGAACCATCGAAGCTTGTAATTACAATCTTACAGAGAACCCGGCCAATCTGTATATAAATCTCACCATCCAATTACAAGATGTAATAATTTTGCAGTCAAGCTGGTAATGAGGTCTAATACTCATGCATGTGATAATCCCCCCTGGATGCTGACTCTATCAGATGTTAGCTTTGTAATTATACTGGCAGAAAATCATTATTTCATGTTCAGCAGAAAAATGAGGTTGGTGGGAAGTTAATTTTCTCTATGCTCTGTGAAGCATAGACAAAATTTTAATGATTTAATCATTATGGTTATCCCTTTTGCAATTGACCCGTGTTACTTTGGTAGAAACATTGGCACATTTAAAAGTCCCTGTTACCCGATAAAGCTCACCAGGTATGCAGCTTTTAATGTAAGAATAACAGTATACAATTAAACTATTAACCTTCTTGATAGGGGAAAAAAAATCCATGCCTTTTCATTATTTACAGATAGGATTCGCTGGCATATTTATGTCCAGATCTCAGTGCAATAAATGACTAATTAAAAGAGTAACATTTTAATTATGATATACACCCTCTCATTTTCTTTGTTTACAGCAGTATTTTAGCAACTCTTTTGTTCTTCTTACCATGCTGCATACACAATCTGGGGTGTGAGGGATGATCTCCCACACAAATATGCTATGTATAATCAGCAGCACGGCCCCCTCCCACCAGCAGACTAAATGCTTTTTTTTGTTTGCTTAGGTTTTTATTTCCTCATTTACTTATTTATATTCAGCCTGCTCCAAAGCTTGAAGCTTCTCATGAAACCGGTAAAAACAATGCAAAAATATAAAATATTTTTTAAAAACCTTTTATAGAAAGAATTCAAAGCTCCCTTTGAATTTTGACAATTTGTGGGTGGGGTGTTCCTAGTGTTAAGAAGGTTTCAAGGAACTGTGAGGATGCATGGTCTTAGGGATATCTCAGCTCCCATAAATTTTGCATCCATATTTTTGTTGTTGTTGTTGTTTAGTCGTTTAGTCATGTCCGACTCTTCGTGACCCCATAGACCAGAGCACGCCAGGCACTCCTGTCTTCCACTGCCTCCCACAGTTTGGTCAGACTCGTGTTTGTAGCTTCAAGAACACTGTCCAACCATCTCGTCCTCTGTCGTCCCCTTCTCCTTGTGCCCTCCGTCTTTCCCAACATCAGGGTCTTTTCCAGGGAGTCTTCTCTTCTCATGAGGTGGCCAAAGTACTGGAGCCTCAGCTTCACGATCTGTCCTTCCAGTGAGCACTCAGGGCTGAGTTCCTTCAGAACGGAGAGGTTTGATCTTCTTGCAGTCCATGGGACTCTCAAGAGTCTCCTCCAGCACCATAATTCAAAAGCATCAATTCTTCGGTGATCAGCCTTCAACCAGTTGCACACCCCTAAATCCACCACTGTGTTGGACTCCATGGCCTACAAAGAAGTTTGCAGAGGTTTGAGAAGGTCCCTGGAAAAATGCCATCTGCTGGACTCCCCCCCCCAAAAAAAACCCCCAGTGGTGCTAGGGTACCAGCAGTTGGCCAGCTCTGAGCATTCACATTGTCACACAGATTGTCATGCACAGTTTTCCATGCTGAGAAGGCAACAGAGATTTGCCCTAGTGATAGGCAATTAGTCTTTCACGTTGATAGGTAAAGGGAGAAGAGAAGAGCTGGTATCCTGAAAAGTAAATCAGGGTTGCTATAGCTTAGTTCAGAAGGGGGAAATTCAGACAGGGCACTGCATCTTCATGGTGAGACACCTGGGGGTTGTTTGCTAGTGGTGACTGGGACCAGGGACAAAAGTGGGTGGAGTCAGAAGCAAGGTGGGTGGAGCAACAGATGCATGTGAAGCACTTTGGGCACTCAAAATTGGTATATAAATGTTACGTATGATGATGGAAGGGTTTGTAGCATCTGCACAATAAACCTTAACACTTTGTATGCCAGCTATAATTTGGATCAGCGTTCACTTGGTTGATGGATATATTGGTGGAGGAGCTTGGACCCATCTATACATTCCGAGAAAACTGTGTAATTCCTAGGAATTATAAGCTTGAAACCTGTCCCATAAATTCTCACACAGAAAAAACTAGTACACCAGAGAGAAGACTATGAAATCATTGCTTTTCTGCAAAGAATTGCAATCTGTGTGACTTTCATCAGGAGCCATAGGTAGGGTTGCCAGCTGACAATTTCACAAAAAATGCTGGCTGCAGGGTGGGATCAGATGGTGGAGCCAAGGAAAGCAGCACCAGGGACAAATTTGGAAGATTGAGACAGAGACAAGGAGAACCTTGTGGATCCGCCCAGAGCCTGGAAGAACCCAATAGACTAGAATCTAGCAGGTCATCAGGGACAAAGTCTGAGGATTACTGCTTTATCACATTATGATTTTGACTACTTTGCAGAGTTCAGCCACATCACCGTATAAAACTATCGCTGCTTTGTCAGAATCTACAAAGATACCGTCAGTGCAGTTCCCACTTATAATCTGAAATGCTCCAGCAAGCTAAGAGGCAAAAATCTCACCTACCATTCTGTCCTGCCACCAAAGGAATGGCAAGGCACAATCCAGGAATTTTTCCCCATCTCTCTTTTCCTCTCAATGTGACTATCCTTCCTTAAAAATAATAATAATAATAAAATACTGTGGTTATTACCTTAATACCTCTGCATGAGTAAAGCTATTTAGAGTTGCATAGCAATGTTCCCACTGGTCTTCAAGTCATCTTCTCTCTTCTGCCTTCTCTCATTATAGGGAGCCTTGCTCTGAAACATATTCTTATTCTCTCTTGGGTCCCATCACTACAGTCATGACTGAAATACTTCATCAAGGAAGATTATTCAGTGTGCCCGAAAGTTGGCTAAACTCTGAGTCATTCCTGTCACCCGTGGAAGCTCATTATGCATTTGAATCCCATCCATGGAGAAGGTTTATTTCTTCTTCTCCTTTCTCTAGTTTGCAAGTCGTGTTGTTCCACAAGAGAGCTGCTGTCTTGGCAGGCCAGCCAAGGAGGGACTCCAAGAATCTGTTCCAAGAAGGAGTTATGTAGATTTGCCTGGCAAAGATCTTTCTCCAGTGAGGCTGAGGCCGATGTTCTGAAGAAGATCCCCCAGTCACCACACTCTTGTACTCCAGTCAATTGAAAACAGAGTTTTTAATTTGTCATTTTGGATCATATTTACTATAGGATGACAGCCAATTGTTTTAATAACTGCTTTGTATTGTGTGTGTTTCGCAGCTTTTACTCATTTTAAAATTTTGTTTTATCATATTTGTCTTACATTTTTGTTGTCTTTTTTTTTTAAAGGAACACCAGGGTAGATTTTTTTCTTTCTTTTAAACAGTCAACACATCTGGGATAATTTTAGTGGAAGTTGGCATAACCCCCTCCAGATGATTGACCTGGAAGTGTGTGGGCAAAAGTGTGCCGAGGGTTTGGGTGTGCATATTGGGATCCCATCCTGCTACACATTTTTGCCCCCATGTGTCCAGGGCTGAAGGCCCAAAGAGGGTTGTGGCGAGACCTGGGTGCGGCCTGGCATAATATACTGACAGAGCCCCTGGCTGTGTCTGCAGGCCTGCCCATGAGGTGTCCTGAGGCATTCGTCTCAGGTGGTGGAATCCTGCAGGGCTGTGGCCCCAAGACTACCTCCCCCTCCCCTGCCACCACTACTGAAAAAGTGAGGAGAGGTGGTAGTAGTGGCTTTCAGCAAGATGTTGGAAGATCTTGTGGAACTCCTGAGAGATCTTGCCAGAAGCTACTGGAAACGATGCCTTATGAGGAACGGCTAAGGGAGCTGGGCATGTTTAGCCTGGAGAAGAGGAGGTTAAGGGGTGATATGATAGCCATGTTCAAATATATAAAAGGATGTCACATAGAGGAGGGAGAAAGGTTGTTTTCTGCTGCTCCAGAGAAGCGGACACGGAGCAATGGATCCAAACTACAAGAAAGACGATTCCACCTAAACATTAGGAAGAACTTCCTGACAGTAAGAGCTGTTCGACAGTGGAATTAGCTGCCAAGGAGTGTGGTGGAGTCTCCTTCTTTGGAGGTCTTTAAGCAGAGGCTTGACAACCATATGGCAGGAGTGCTCTGATGGTGTTTCCTGCTTGGCAGGGGGTTGGACTCGATGGCCCTTGTGGTCTATTCCAACTCTATGATTCTATGATTCTATACTGTCACTGCACGACCCTGGTAAGCAAGGCTTTGGTGGTGGGGCAGTGGTGGGTGGCAGCAGGACTTCCCCATTTTGCCTCAGGTGGCAAAACGGGCTGGGCCACCTCAGCCTGTATAAAAGGTGAGCAATTTATGCAGTGTAGTTTGGCCCACGGTGGCAGCATGTGTCATTAACAAGCGTCCATCATCTTTCATTGTATCAATAACTTCACCAAATGGTCCAGCAGTTTACCTTAATCATACTCTGCCCATCTTCCAAACTAAGAGAAGATACAGAGCTCAAAAATTTATCTAGGTTTTCTTGCTATTCAGGGTGGTTGTATATTAGCAAGGTTAAAGTTAATAACAGCTGGAATACTTATCTCTAAAAAATATATATATATTTAAAGCATCCTGTATGTATATTTAAAAATAAACCATTTCATAAAATGAAAAGGTGTTTGGTTATTATTTTTTTATGGGCCAGAGTAACTTACATGACAACTTGTTAAATCAATTTTATGTTTCTTTCAGATCTACTATTCAATATTTTTTAAACTGTAGATACCATGGCAACCCCATTTCTCATATGGAATGTATGTTGCCTTAGAGATAAAGAGCTTCTGTGCACACAGGTGGAATAGAGAACAGCATGTAAACTCCACACTCCCCCTAACATTTAAATGTGCACCTCAATCATATTTTTCCTCGCTCATATCCGTTTTTGTGTCAAAAACAAAACTTTTGCACCAGCCAGTGCTTTTTTTTGGTATTGTTTTCTGATGAAATGTGTACAGAGAAACATTCCCAACAAACTCTGTTTTATCGCATTCCATTTATTATTTTTAAAAAAACTTAAAGGCCTATTGTTCTGGTCTCAAACTAATGGGATGCAAACTCATCTTACCTCAGTCCAAAGGTTTACCTATCAGATACACTTAAGCATCTCCTGTGCATATTAATTTCCCCATTAATTTAAATGGAAGGAGCTGATCTGTGCATTCATTTATTTTGTACCGGCAGATGGGCTTCCTTGAGTTAAATGTACAAGGAAGATACTCCAGTAAAAAGACTGGGGCTTCCTTGTTGAAACAGAATAGGAGATCGCCAGCGTTAGTCAAACCCAGAGTAGATCCACTGAAATCAAAGTCCATTGATTCTAATGAGTTTATTCTGAGTCTGACTTATGTACATTGATTTCAATGGGTCTGCTTTGAATATGACTAATGCTAGATATCAGCCAATGACTCTGTTTATATTGGGAGAATATTTGTATAAATAAATATTGGCAAGTTTGATATCTTGATGGTAGCAATATATATACACATACATAGGAGTACGCCAGTGTGGTGTAGTGGTTAAGAGCGGTAGTCATGTAATCTGGGAAACCGGGTTCGTGTCTCCGCTCCTCCACATGCAGCTGCTGGGTGACCTTGGGCTAGTCACACTTCTGTGAAGTCTCTCAGCCCCACTCACCTCACAGAGTGTTTGTTGTGGGGGAGGAAGGGAAAGGAGAATGTTAGCCGCTTTGAGACTCCTGAAGGGGAGTGAAAGGCGGGATATCAAATCCAAACTCTTCTTCTTCTTCTTCATTGAACTCAGTGGGACTTCTGAGTAGATATGCACAGGCTAGCTTTGTAACATTTCACTTGCTTTGGTTAACGACTGTAGCAGACAAAAATGAAATACAATATTTATTATTTCAAATGTATAACCCACTTTTCCTCCTCGCAGAGAGCTGAGTGCAGCTCACGATAATTTTTTCTTATAATTTATAGAGTGATGTAACGTCTTGCAGACAGCACTTAAACCCGCAGGTTGGAAACTTCGTCAAATTGATACCAGAGCAATCTCGCATAACAACTTTGAAAATACACATGTTTTATTACACGCTCACATAATTGGATGATGTGCAGTTACCACACAACTTTTGTATGTTACATAGTAATACACACACACATCTTACATAGTAACTGCACGTCAACTAAATTTTAGACTTCTAAATTTGCCCGGACACCAACAGAATTATTCATTAGAAACAGAGTGACACATAACAGGGGCTGGAAAAGAATGAAGTAAATCCGTACTGATTGACAAATGCACAAGCATCGCTGTACGTGCCTTTTTCAACACTTACTTGGAACTGGAGGGCTGTGTATAAGATTTACAAAATAGTACTTTAATGGGGGTTGTATGGGAGTTCTGGAGGGTGGATTTTAGCCATCTTAGTAGCAAGACCCTAGAGAGATAACAGCACCTTCCTCTCACACACAGACATTCTTTAATTTAGAAATAAATTATTTTGCATAATATTTACAAGTAACATGTAACACAAAACACTTCTGGGATTGTCTCATTTGATTTTATGAGTGGTATCAAGACATTCTGGGAGGGGAACCAAGCAGGGGTTCCTTTGTTCCTCAGCCCCACTTTTACTATATCCTCAGAACATTTTACTATGTACAAACTAAGCAATAGCTCAAGAGGAGAGAGCAGGTAATCAACATGTTCACAGATGATGTGGTGTTGCTTTTCATGGACTCCACAAATGCATATTTTAAAGTATATGCTAGTTCGAAATAGCTGGTGGTGCTGTATCCTGAATTTCTGTATTTTAAGTATTTGACATCTTTCTAATAATATAGCTGGTTTGCTGTTGTTTTATGGAACTGATGTGATGCCTTTCCTACCCTACATTAATAAAATAAAATAAATAACAAATGAAGCTTTGTAAGGAGAAGTAGAGTATGAACCATTTACTTGAATGAATGAATGAATGTGGGAAGGAAGAATTTCCAACCAAAGAATAATGGATACGTAAGATAATGGACTATACCAAACTGGCAAAATTAACAGCAAAGTTAAGAGAATCTAACGGCAAATGTTTTATGGAAGAATGGATGCCTTTTTCAGGCTATTTAAAGAAATGTTATAGTATGGTGAATTCACGAGCAGGATTTGAGCTATGGGCATCAGAAGTAATTAGATTATAATATTGTGGTTATGATCTGATAGATAGAAGGGGCGAAACAACAACTCCATTGAAAAAGAGGTGGGAAGTCGACAAAAATCAGAGAAAATGCAAAATTGTGTTCTGACTGTATATGTTTAAAATATTGAAACTTAATTGGAAATAATAGTTCATTAAAATATACATTTAATAAGCAGTTTCTAAAATCAGGCATGCATATACTATTCCCCCTTTCCCTTATTTCTTACTCACACACAATGAGGTTTTCCTGGGGTTTTAGCAACTGGAATTCAGTGTTTTATGAAGAAATAAGAAACAAATAAACTGGTTCTTCAGCCAGAAAATGCTAAAAAGAGAGAGGAAAGAATAAAGAATTCAATCCTATTTGAGCCCTCCCCCACTTCTTCTTTTGTTTAGAGTATTGCTATACCAACCTTAGAACAGGATTCAAAGAAGATATCCACACACTCAAGAAAGCTTTTGACTCATGTCTCTTAAAAAATAGACCACAGTATGATTCATACTCAAGAGTATGGTGCTGGAGGAGACTCTTGAGAGTCCCATGGACTGCAAGAAGATCCAACCTATCCATTCTGAAGGAAATCAGCCCTGAGTGCTCACTGGAAGGACAGATCCTGAAGCTGAGGCTCCAGTACTTTGGCCACCTCATGAGAAGAGAAGACTCCCTGGAAAAGACCCTGATGTTGGGAAAGATGGAGGGCACAAGGAGAAGGGGACGATAGAGGACGAGATGGTTGGACAGTGTTCTCGAAGCTACCAGCATGAGTTTGACCAAACTGCGGGAGGCAGTGGAAGACAGAAGTGCCTGGCGTGTTCTGGTCCATGGGGTCACGAAGAGTTGGACAGGACTAAACGACTAAACAACAAACATGATTCATGGTGGAGCTCCTTTGACACTGTTCGGAATGGCAAAAGGAACTTCTGATTAAGCTGGGGGGGCGGATCTGCTTCTTAACGGGGAAAAGGTAGGTAAACAATGAAAGAAAACACCCCACTGGGTACACCTAAATTAGCTTTGTGGTCTGGTGTCCTACCAAACCAAACACAGCCTGCTAGGCATTGAGAAGATCACAATATGTTGTTAGTGGGGTCTGTGTTGGGCTTGGCCTGGGGTAGATAGTCAGGGTAGAGTTACAGGGTAGACTTGTGAAGATTAGGGAATCAAAGCAGATTGTATGCATACCCTCCAACATTTCTCCAGTGAAAAGAGGGACGTCGTATTCCATAATAAAATAAAAATAATTTTATTATTTATACCCTGCCCCAGCCACTCTGGGAGGCTTCCAACATATATAAAAACATAATAAAACATTAAATATTTAATGTTTATTTAACAACTTCCCTATACAGATGTCTTCTAAAGGTTGTATAGTTACTTCTATCCTTGGTTCAGGGGCTGCATAACTTCACACCCTCCAACAACATTGGGAGATGCTAGATGAAGGCTGCACCGGCCTGCATGGTGGCAGGAGACAAATATTGGGTGGTGATGGTGGAAGACACTTCCGCCACTAGAGTTGGCGCACCTGGTTCCCATGTATGATTCCAGAGATGAACGCAAAACCTGGAATACCAAGATGGCATAGAGTGATAGTTTTGGTTCTTCCCTCCTTCTGAACACCACACCCTTGTATCAAAAGTACTTTGGCATGTGGAATACTGGACTCTTGCTGAAATTATGGAACACCAAATTGGGCACGTGGAATCCAGTCCCATGTAGGCTTCTTTGGCGTTTGGACCCTGGCCTTAGGATGATCCCTCCTTATAGGAGACACCAGGGAAGTGCCTTTGCACAGACATTGTTTCTAAGCCATAACAGGACACGTCTTCTTAATTGATAATCATATCTATTGATTTATAGGAGACACGTATAGAACAGCAATTTTGTTGTACTGACAAAGCCTTGCTGTCAATAACGGCTGTGACGAATGGCAGAGGCACACCTGTTGCTGATCTGCTCCGCTACATCTCAGTCACTCCCGGTGGCTTGAAAATCTGGATTTATCTTTATTTATCGATTATGCATACTTTGAATCACTTAAGTTTCTTAGCCTATCACAGGCTCAGAAACTGGCAGCTTTCAAGGCTGCAGGCAGTTTGCAAGCTGCACCTGCTGAATTTCAGAAGGTCTAGCTTGCTAGATCAGTCAAAAGTCCATCTGGTCCCACAGCCGATTTCCAAAAGTGGCTAGCTATATGCCACCCCACCTTCTCTGGCAACTCACAAACAGGATATGTGATGGGTGCCCATCTCCTGTTCTTTGTTCTACACACCTGGGATTCATCAGTATACAGTGGTACCTCTGGTTACAAACTTAATTCATTCTGGAGGTCTGTTCTTAACCTGAAACTGTTCTTAACCTGAGGTACCACTTTAGCTAATGGGGCCTCCCACCGCCGCTGCGCAATTTCTGTTCACATCCTGAAGCAAAGTTCTTAACCCGAGGTATTATTTCTGGGTTAGTGGAGTCTGTAACCTGAAGCGTCTGTAACCTGAGGTACCACTGTACTGAATTTGTACATGGAAGGTCCTTCTTATTTTCCTGGATAGCAGCCACTGACAAACATGACCCTCTCTATTCCTTTTTCAGATTCCTACTTCATTTCACCTGCATTACCTTTTGCATGATTTCTACGTTCATGAGAGGGGGAAATTTTTCTTGCTTAACTCTTTGGACCACCGCCACAGCCAAATACGTGCAGCCAGCAACAAAATGTCCAGGATTCCGTCCAGTCACCTTTGCCCTCTTTCAGAAAACTCCATTCCATTCCCCCAATTTTCTACCATCTCTTTCTCCAAAAGCCAGTGAGGATTCCATGACCATTGAGCCTACAGCAAAGTAAAGGTAAAGGGACCCCTGACCATTAGGTCCAGTCATGGCTGACTCTGGGGTTGCGGTGCTCATCTCACTTTATTGGCCAAGTGAGCCGGCGTACAGCTTCCAGGTCATGTGACCAGCATGACTAAGCTGCTTCTGGCAAACCAGAGCAGTGCATGGAAACGCCATTTATCTTCCCACCGGAGCGGTACCTATTTATCTACTTGCACTTTGACGTGCTTTCGAACTGCTAGGTTGGCAGGGGCAAGGACCAAGCAACGGGAGCTCACCCTGTCGCGGGGATTCGAACCACCGACCTTCTGATCGGCAAGTCCTAGGCTCTGTGGTTTAACCCACAGCACCACCCATGTCCCATAGTAAAGTAAAGGTAAAGGGATCCCTGACCATTAGGTCCAGTCGTGGCCGACTCTAGGGTTGGGGCGCTCATCAGCCTACAGTAGTAGGTCCTTATTGGGCTGTTTTGGGTTCTCTCCATTTTGGGTTTTTTCCACACACACACACACACACACACACACACACACACGGCTCCCTCAAGCCTGCTGACACCTCTGTATTGAGCATTTAAGATACCATTTTGTCTATGTAAGGATCTGTGCTTGGAGAATGGATTTGCCATTAGAATTAAGATAACTTTGTGAACGAGGAAGGCAATGTAATGTCAGGAATTCAACATAGCAGTATGGCAATTGTTTCAGCCTTTCAGATTGCCAGATGGAATGATACCCCCTATTCCTATCCTCCATGCTCTTCTAGGGGTTCTCCTAACCCTCCCCCCAGCCAATTTGGGGGGCAGGCTCAGGGTGCACATGGGGAAGAGAGGGGGAGAAGTCCTGTTGCACTAATGGAAGTTCTTGCACAGGCTTCTGCTAGTGGGACCAGCTAGTTAACTCCTGAACAATTTATCTTAAACTAACACTGGGTCTCTGAAGCAAGGAGATAAAATGGGAGCTGAAATAAGTGTTTTTGCCCTGAAACACTTGCCCCTGAAGGAAATCCATTGTCACCAGCACGGCTTCTCCAGCAAAAGGAATTTGAGAAATGTATCTAGAATTTGTACTATACAGGGGTAATAGCTCCATATTTAGCTCCACCACATGGAATTGCCTTTGTAAAATGTGCACCTCACCGTGCCAATAAATCTGCATCGGCGGAGCAATAGATCTAAATATTATTTTTGTGCGTCGTAGCCCTGAAAATATTCAAAAAACAAGACATCCACGACACCAAACTCAATATGGAACTATAGATTTATGTACCCCTTGCCCATAATCGTGCCCATGTTTTGTCTCTATTCTTCCAAAACTTTCCTCTGATAGATATTACCCTTTAAATTGAGCCGACGACCTCCGCCCCCGCCCCCCACCTCACAGATGCGATTGGGTTTAGGAAATGAGCATAAAATAGCACTTTCAAAATGTACCAACTCCCATTAACCATCATTTAAATATTGTCAATCAAATCTGTTTGCATCTGGTACTGATGCCATGTGAAATTTATTTACTGAAAACTTTCAGTCACACATGGGGGATTTTACAGATGGTGTCTCTCCTCATTTAATTCCGCTCTCCCCTCCTCCCTGCCCTCCCCCTACATTTCCCTGCCCCTCTGGACACCCAGACTCCAGCTCCAGGTGCCTTCAGCCCCCCCTCAATTTGATTCTTTAAAAAATATATAGATCTAATCAGCTGCATGTTAAACAAGAGGAGCTCTTTTATGTGTGCTGTGTTAGGACAAGCTCAGCATCGCTGTAGATCACTAGAATAAACAACTCTGGCTGATTCAATTACAATGCCTTGGCCAAGCCTTTATCTGCTGGTGACATCATTTCAATCAAAATGTAAAATAATACAATCCAATAGATGCAAGGGGAGAGAGATAGGACACAGCCTGCTGCACTTAGTCATTTAATAAAAGAAAAAAACACAAAATAAAAAAATAAAGTGGAAGGGAGCTCCTTCTGACAGGCTTCTAGGACTTCCATTTCCCAAACTCTATTACCTTGTATAATGGTATTCAAAAGAATTGAATGCAGGAAATTGTCTATTACTTTTTATTAGTCGAAGCTGTTATGTAGGATTCAGCCTACTGCGCTGGATTCTCTCTCTCCCCCCCCCCCCATTTAATTAACGAAACCATGAAATCTCTCTCTTGGTAGGCAGGCAGGTAGCTAGACATTCACTCCAGAATGGCTGTTTTGACCGGAAGGGTATTTCCTTTTCTTCCTCCGTGAACATTTTCATACTTGAAAAGAAAAGAAAAGGAATTGTTAAGCAGAATGGCGTGCAATGCCTTGTAAAAGGAAGGGGAAATGGAGGCTAATTTTCTTGGTCAACTGACCTGATAGAGCAATTCTATGCTTGTGGGCTGAACTCAGATCTTCTAGTGTGCAATGAAAGCAGTCAAGTGCTTTCAATCAAAATAATAATGGCACATACTCCAGTTTCCCTTACTTATTTCATTTCTTTCAGACCATTTTCATCCAGCCCTTCCCCTGAATGTGTAGCACTTGGAGCAAGGTGCGCCCATTTAACAACAACAAAATTAAAATAACAACAATCAAATAACAGTTGTTGTTAAATGGAGGCAAAAGCAGCAGCTAAAACAGTCTAAAAAGAAAGAATATGGCCTTAAAAGAAAAAGGGAAATTAAGCTTGGCAGGTCAAATATCAGCCTGATTTTAGAAAAAAGAGTCTGATGGAAAATGTAGAGAGAGGAGGCCAGATGAGCCACTCAAGGTAGGAAGTTTTAAAATTTGGTTGCGGCCACAGATAAGACTCTCCGAAGTGTCTCTCTCAACCAGCACTGCTCTAGCCACCACCAGAAAACAATTAAGAGCCTCAGTGAGTGCATTTCTGCACTGAAGGGGGTTAGACCAGAACTCTACAATTCTATGTCTAAACCACTGAGCCTAGGACTTGCCGATCAGAAGGTCAGTGGTTTGAATTCCTGCGACGGGGTGAGCTCCCGTTGCTCGGTCCCAGCTTCTTACCACCTAGCAATTCGAAAGCACGTCAAAGTGCAAGTAGATAAATAGGTACCGCTCCGGAGGGAAGGTAAATGGTGTTTCTGTGCGCTGCTCTGGTTCACCAGAAGTGGGTTAGTCATGCTGGCCACATGACCTAGAAGCTGTCTGCGGACAAACACCAGCTCCCTTGGCTAGTAAAGCAAGATGAGTGCACAACCCCAGAGTCGTCCGTGACTGGACATAATGGTCAGGGGTACCTTTACCTAAGATAAGGCAAGATCAGGACTATGGACAAGTATTGGTTCAGGACTGCAGTTAGCAGTGCACAGTTGATAATGTAACCCAGGAAGCACGTTGGGGTGATCAGAAGTCATAATGGAATCTGTGATGTAGGAATTTAATTAATTTTCTTTTCTTTTCGTAATTCGTATTGATTTTGGATTGTTTTGGTTGATTGTTTTTGCAAAATTAATAAAGACTGGTTCCCTGTAACTTGGCTTCTCGCAGTGAGGGAACCACCAGAAGGCCCTCGGCGCTGGATCTCAGTGTCTGGGCAGAACGATGGAGGTGGAGACGCTCCTTCAGGTATACTGGACCGAGGCCGTTTAGGGCTTTAAAGTTCAGCACCAACACTTTGAATTGTGCTTGGAAACGTACTGGGAGCCAATGTAGGTCCAACAGCCACTGCTTCTGTGAGTTTGGAGCACTGGGACATCTTGATAGCCTCTGCTCTGAGCAGCAGCAGTGGCAACTGGGGGAGCACCCTGCAGGAAGATAGAAAACCTTATGTCGTATGCCAAGTCAGACCTTTGGTCCATTTAGCTCAGTATTGTCTACATGGATTGGCAGAGGCTCTCCCAGGGTTTTAGGCAGGAGTCTCTCTCAGGGAATGAATCTGGGAACATTGGCATGCCAAGCAGATTCTCTACAACTGAGCCACAGCATTAGGAATCACACCTTCTTAGTGGCTGCTGTGCTCCCTACAATGCAAACTGCATTTCATGTGTTTGCTGGGATATTCAAATGGCCATTAAAATCAGTAGCAGTCACTTCCATGGAAATATTCAAGACTGAAATATAAAGTCTCATTTTGATACAGTGGTACCTCGGGTTAAGAACTTAATTCATTCTGGAGGTCCGTTCTTAACCTGAAGCTGTTCTTAACCTGAGGTACCACTTTAGCTAATGGGGCCTCCCGCTGCCGCTGCACCGCCACCGCGTGATTTCTGTTCTCATCCTGAAGCAAAATTCTTAACCTGAGGTACTATTTCTGGGTTAGCGGAGTCTGTAACCTGAAGCGTCTGTAACCTGAAGTGTCTGTAACCTGAGGTACCACTGTACAGCAAATTTGGACCAAAACAGCTTTGTAATAGGATTTGAATTCCAACTTGAATGAAAACTTCCTGTCCAATTTCTGCTCTTGCACTGATTATTTTCAAGGTAACAACATCTTTGAAAATGAATGGATAATGATATAATCTGCTCCGTCATGTAATCCTGAAATTTTCTTCTGAAATGCAAATTAACTGGTCACACAATTAGGGTTCCGTTCACAGTCCATTCATAGTAGTGTCCATACTAGGTAAGTCCCTCTGTGAACTGTTAGGCTCATCCTACTCATGTGTAGGACCCCGGCAGAGACATATGCCTGACTGGCATGTTCTCTCCCTCCTGGTCAGTCGTTCGGGAGCTTCAAAAGCCTCCTCCAGCCCAAACATCACAGTGACTGATACCAAAAGGCATTAGCATGCTTAGGGATCCTGCAGAGTGTTTGTAGTTTGCGTAACAGAATTTAGTAGCGCAGCATTTGGCTAATCTACTTTATTTACATATAATACACTCGGAGCATTCTGACTTAGCTCCTTCCTCTTTCTCATCAGACAGCAAAGAGAAAGGAACAAAGGACAATAGTCCTACATCATGGAACACAGTAACATAAACATCCTGTCTCCGTCACTTCCCCCTCTGTGAAATGAAAACATACACCGTCACGTGATGGACAACAATCCCATGACTGCAAACATGGAGCAAGAATCCTAACATGAACCAGTACCACTTAGATCACGAGTGCTTAATTCTGCACCAAAGTGGTTCTGTTTTTATTTATGAAATGTTGGAGGGTGTGCAGTGATGGTGACAACAACAACTGAAGCAACAACAGTGACAACAAACAGGAGCGGCAACAAAATATTGTGGTGCGGGGTGTTGCTGCTCAGGATCCACCAACTCCTTTTTGTTCCCCTTGCCCCACTTTTCCATCCTTAAAACAGCCAGCTAGCATGCTATGGCCAGTGAGCATGTGCAGTCCACATTGAATTGTTGTGGGGATTTCCCTCTCCAGAGATGAGGAGCTCCTCATTTGTTTATTTTTGTACTCTGAAAAAATTGGGGTTTCTCTGAGTCTGCTCATGTGCCTAGAGAGTGATATTCTGGTTACCTAAAAAACCCCCAAACCACTCACATACTGAGTATCAGAAACCAGCCACCGCCATCACAACCAGTGCATGCATTTTGCACTACAATTCTTCACTACAACACCACAATTTTAGATATGTTGATTTGGAAGGAGCTGCCATTGATTTCAGTGAAACTTGCTTTTTGAGCAAGCGTGATTGGAATTGGTGCCTTATAGTGCAATCCTATACATGCCAACTTAGATGTTGAGATCAATAGGATTCGCTCCCCAGTATTGGATTGCAACTTTCGTATTTTTTTTTATCCCATATGGACATGGCAGAAAGTGAAATCAAAAGAGGTAATTATCTTTTCTGAAGCTAAATTGAGCAGAATGATTGGATGATGGGCTTCTTTTAGCGGAACAAAATTCTCCAGGGGGAAAATACAATCAAATCAATTTTATTGGCACTGTTATAAATGATATGACTACTTAATAGGGATAAATGCCAAGAGACAGATTAAGTCAACTGGTTTTTTTCAAGCTGCTTTTAAACACTAGATACATAATATTATTTTTCATGTTTGCTGTTCAGTTTGAAATAATGTGAGTCGCAGAGACATGAACAGCTATTGCAGTTTAATACTCTGTTAAATAACACAGCAATTATGCTACAGTTTTGTTGGTTCTACCTTTCAACGAGAAAAGATACTATTGGGTAGAACACAAAAATTAGCCAAGTTCAAGAGCACAATCCCCACAAAGGTAATTCACCATTAACTCATTCTTAATGAAAGTATTAAGCAGATGATTCAATTTCTACTGTTGAAATAAATGGAAATGATAAGTGCTGAACTTTGGCTGGATCTTGTCGCAATAAAGCCATTCTCTCAGACAAAGGATTCATCATCAGGGTAGGGGGAATCTCAGGCCCAAAGGGATGAGAGTGGCCATTAAGGACCGTCCTTAAATGTATACAAGTTTATGGGAAGGAGCTAGTTGAGTGGATCGTGACAATGGTGAACCTCTCTCTACAAGAGGATATAGTTCTCTTGTGCCTGGAAGACACTGGTGAGAGATCTATTAACCCACACCTAAACTGTGTTATTTCCCGGATTTCCTGGGTGGCGCTGTGGGTTAAACCACAGAGCCTAGGACTTGCCAATCAGAAGGTTGGCAGTTCGAATCCCCGCGACGGGGTGAGCTCCTGTTGCTTGGTCCCAGCTCCTGTCAACCTAGCAGATCGAAAGCACATCAAAGTGCAAGTAGATAAATACCGTATTTTTCACCCTATAGGACACACTTTTCCCCCTCCAAAAATGAAGGGGAAATGTGTGTGCGTCCTATGGGGCGAATGCAAGCTTTCGCTGAAGCCTGGAGAGCGAGAGGCGTCGGTGCGCACCGACCCCTCTCGCTCTCCAGGCTTCAGGAAGCTATCTGCAAGCCTAGCGAGCCCGACGCGAGGTCCCGCTTGGCACGCAAGGCTTGGGGTGGCAGCGCTGTGGAGCACGCACCGTGCTTCGGGCAGATGTCCGCAAGCCTTGCACGCCCGGCGCGAGGTCCCGCCGGGCACGCAAGGCTTGCGGGCGGCAGCCTGTTCTGGGGTTGGGGGAAGCTCAGGCTTCCCCCGCCCCAGCCCCGCGCCTGGGGCGGGAAAAATAATCCCCCCCAAATCTAGGTGCATCCTATGGGCCGGTGCGTCCTATAGGGCGAAAAATACGGTAGGTACCGCTTCGCCGGGAAGGTAAACGGCGTTTACCTTCAGTGAGCTGCTCTGGTTCGCCAGAAGCGGCTTAGTCATGCTGGCCACATGACCCGGAAGCTGTACGCTGGCTCCCTCGGCCAATAAAGCGAGATGAGTGCCGCAACCCCAGAGTCGGCCACGACTGGACCTAATGGTCAGGGGTCCCTTTACCTTTACCTTAAACTGTGTTATAATTTCTGGCCACTTTCAGTAACTCCTAATTGTGGGCTTGTATGTGTGGTGGCTCCTGGATGAGGTAGATTATCCAGATCTGTTTCAATCTGGTTTAAGGTGTTGGTTATGGAACAGAGACCGCTTTGAAATCAGATTACACACTTGCAATATCTGGTCAATACTATTGCATGGAAATGTTTTCAGTGTTAACTGCAACTTCCCAGAATGTTTGACCTGGCCTGAAACTGTTGACACAGAGCTTCTTTTGTCGTACTGTACTTGAAATAAGAAAAGCTGTATACCCCCCAAATATCATGGTAGCTGGGGAAAGTATTGCTGAGTGAACTTTTTGTTGTTGTTGAATAATTCCTTGTTCCTCAGAATACTGTTTGAATCCCCACTTTAAATAAATCAGACACTCTTAAGTTATCTTGACGATCCCTCTGAATAAACCATTTACTATATATGCACAATCTTGGTTATGCTCTGAAAATGGAAATGAGTTGGATAACCTGTTACACACCACCCATATTTTCACTTGTGATAGGGGGGTTGGGAATCAAAGAAGATAAATGTGTAGTAATAGAAATTGAAAAAAGTGGGAAATTTTGCGCTGCTGAAATAAATACTGTAGTTAAGTTGCAGAAGAAACTTCAAAGCTTCAAGATAGTTAAAAATATTTATTGTCCAAAAATAAATAAATCCCCGTTCTTCTCCACATGACAGTTGCACCCAGCTCCTGTTGAGAATATTTTCTCTTCAGCTGTCAGCAGACAGCACTGAGGTCCCTCAATCTCTTTGCAATGTCTGGGTTCAGGTCCAGCAGAGAACCCTGTCCTTTCAGAAACATATTTGATTGCCACTTTATAGTCATTTGTTATCAGATTTTAATTGTTGCAAGCCACTTCTGGATCTGTATTTGGTAGGAAATTGAGCAACACATGCATAGAACGATGTGCTCACCCCCAGGGACAAAGCCTTTGAGCACTGCTCCTGCAAATAAATGAACAAGATTTCTGCAGTGTTCTGATGTGTGCCCAGCCCACATTCTCATTGACTTCCAAGGTTCCGACTATAAACTAGGGCCATCTTTCCAGAACATCAGATTGCCCCTGGGCACGCCACACTTGGCGTTAGATGCTGAAGAACTTCACCTAAAGCCTCTTTGAAAAGGAAAGGAAATTACTCGTCCTGAATACTTTGTTTTGGTACAAGCATTCAAACCCTTAAGAATGCGGATTCCAAGAGAAAGAGACCAGGATCCGCAAGGTAACAGAAAGGGAATGGGACTCTGTGCTGACCATCAGGCAATTGCTTTTCCCTACTTCCCCCCACTGTGACACATACTAACTGCTTTAACTGGCAAATCCAAACTGCCCCTTGCCCAAGATTTCACCCTTCAGTAGTCAACTCCTCCTCCTCCTCCTCCCCTAAACTATCCTCGAAGCAGTTCTGCTCAATATATGCTCCTGCTATACTTACCTCCTTCCACAGCAGGTCAATCTCCAAGGCTGGTACCTGCTGAAGAAGTCAGAGACAGTTCAGTGGCACCCTAATGTAGAGTTGGAGACCATAGTTCTGTTCCTTTAAATCTGCAGCTCCACTTGTGGGTTCTGGGAGTATATATGTGCTCTGCTAGGGTATATAAATGCTCAGTTAAGCTCTAGAGTCTGTTCCTGAGAGCACTTAGCAAGAGGTCTGAGATCCTCTGAGATCGACACACTCTCTCTCGCCACCAGAGAAGCAATGGGAAGTGGCAATGGTGGCTTCAGGGTTCTGGCGAGATCTCATGGGGCTCTTGCGAGATCTCATGGGAAGCCACAGCCATGTGACTGGTAAGCGAGGCTTTGGTGAGGGTGGCACGGTAATGCCATGATGTTGGGATGGATTGCCAGAAGAGAAACTGCTTCATTTGAGCCTTTGAATCCACTAAAATAATATTCCGCGTTGATTCAGTGTGCTAAATTGTAGCTGAGGGCTGCTCATATTGGTCCCCCAGGGCCATTTATCAGTCTTTTCAATTATCACTGAGATAATTGTTAGTTTGCTGACAGAAGTAGCAACCACAATGCACTTGAGACAACGCCAACATTTTAAACAATCGAGGGATTGACCCCTTTTGTTTCAGGGAGAGAGGTAAGCATACATTTAACTTTTACCTCCTTAAAAACAGTTGCTTTGAAGTGCGTGCTTTGGACCATGCACAGTTTGAAAAGGGGTGTTTAGACAAATATCTCTAGTATTGTTTCAAGTATGGGGACACACTGAGAGTCTCTCCGCTTGGAATAGTTTTCCTAGTCATTTCAGTAGGGAGAGCTGTTCTACAGCATGTGCCTGTAGACTGTCTCCTTTCCATTGCAATGGGGCGCCTGTTGGGATACTGCCAGGGAGACAAAGTCCATCATGGCCCCACGTCGCCTCCGGATGTCCATTGATCTCCCGTAGACATGTAGTATCAGCAATTAGCGACACGAGCTCCAGAAATAGCTTGCCACATTCCAGGGCTGGTGCACGCTCTTATCAGCAGATAATGCACAGCGAAAGATGCACGAAGGAGAGCATTTTTCATAAGTTTATTCTGCGTTAGTCAGAACAGAGAAAAACATGACTGCCTGCTTCAGCGTTCAGGCACCAAGAGAGAGACGAAAGCAATAGAAAACATAAACATCCTGTGAACAGGAAATGCGCAGACTCTGTGACTCACAAAGCCTGCTCCCTTTGAAGGTGGAATGGAAATATCCTAACAGCACCATCATGCACTGCAGCACCACATGCCCTTGTAAGCACATACAGAATACCGATTGCTACTCAGACATTTATGGAGCACTCTGGAGTGTTAAAATCACTTCACACACATACATTATTTCAGCATTGGTTTTAATAATCCTGTAAGGTAGATCAATATTGTTATACCCATAAAGCGGATGGGGGTGGTGACTGGGGCTGAGAGAGAAAGAAAGAGGATTTCTTGCCTTAGGTCATCTTGGATTTGGGCTCATGGCCAAGATTAGTGCCAGGGAGAAGCAAAGATCACCAGTGCTGAAGCGATGATTCTTCAATATCTACTTCACTGGACTGGTCATGTTGTGTGGATGCCTGATTACCGTCTTCCAAAGCAACTACGTACTCTATTCCAAATGGAAAGCGTAATGCTGGTGGTCAACAAAAGAGGTTTAAAGACTGTCTCAAGGCAAATTTTTAAAAATGTAGTGTAAACACCAACAATTGGGAAACACTGGCCTGCGAGTGCTCCAGTTGGAGCCTTTACCAAAGGTGTCATGGGCTTTGAAGACACTCAAACTCAGGACGTAAGGGACAAACGTGCTAAGAGGAAGACATGCTTGGCAAATCCACACCGTGATCAACTCCCATCCGGAAACCAATGTCCCCACTGTGGAAGGACGTGTGGATCCAGAATTGGCCTCCACAGTCACTTACAGACTTATTGTTAAAACCGTGTTTATGGAAGACAATCTTACTTGGCTATGAGTGATTGCCAAAGAAGAAGAAGGTTAGAGCTCAGCTTCTTATGGTTCTCTTCAGTTGTGGCTTTGTGGTAGTGGAAAGCCCTTCTGCTTGTTCAAGGCAAGACAACCAGTTTTTATCAGTTCCCTTACCTACTGCAGCTGTCCCTGAAAAACTGTTTCTGAGAGTTGAGCCCCCACTTTGAATACTGTAGCTTGCGGTGCATCAGGGAGAAGAGGCCTCTATTTTCTTGCTGCTCCAAGGACAAAATATTGGTTTTTCTGAACAGACAGGGCTGCAGAAGGCTTGGGTTAATTCTGAGTAACAGTCCGCTTGGCTTTGTCCACCTGGCTTCTGAATTTCTGGCCGGATTCTGAATTTCTGCCAGATTTCTGGACAGCCAATGGCATGGCACTGTGATCACTACACCATGAGTAATACAGAGATAAGAATGAGTTCCAAACCAATATTTTCTTCAGAGAGAGTTAATTTCAAGTTGGTTTTGAACATGGTGTCTTAGATGATTGCACATGACTGCACCATCAGTCTCGTATCTATATTTTTGCATATGGCATTTTACATCATAAAAGTATAAAGTCAGATAACACATAGTTATCTTAGGACAGATTGCTCCTTAAATTATATCATATCAAGTTTGGATAATATTTTGTTGTTGTTTAGTTGTTTAGTCGTGTCCGACTTTTCGTGACCCCATGGACCAGAGCACGCCAGGCACTCCTCTCTTCCACTGCCTCCCACAGTTTGGTCAAACTCCTGCTGGTAGCTTGGAGAACACTGTCCAACTATCTCGTCCTCTGTCGTCCCCTTCTCCTTGTGCCCTCCATCTTTCCCAACCTCAGGGTCTTTTCCAGGGAGTCTTCTCTTCTCATGAGGTGGCCAAAGTACTGGAGCCTCAGCTTCACGATTTGTCCTTCCAGTGAGCACTCAGGGCTGATTTCCTTCAGAATGGATACGTTTGATCTTCTTGCAGTCCATGGGGCTCTCAAGATAATATTAATGGTTTGCAAATTATTATAAGAGATCTGTTATTTTTACCCCACCCCCCTCAAATCTGTCCCCTGAAAACAATACAAAGTTTGCATGTTCTTCCTGCTCATGCGTGAGCTTATATATACAGCATTCAAACTAGTAATGGAGTAGGAGAGCTGAATTTAATGCCAATATATTTCACATTTAGCAACCAATGCGCCCATTTGATTTCAGATGGTACATGGGTCAAGGAGTCTAAAAAGCCCAGGGCATGAATTTTCACAGCCCTCTAGTGGCGATGGTTTCTCATTTACCAGAAGTAATGTATTTAGCATTAACTCTGGAAGAGTATCCTAGACCAAAGGCTTATTTTGCAGAACACATCTGCATTTACATTAAAACGCCATAATTTTAAAAAGGATGGCCAAAGGATATCATTTTAATTATTGCATTTGACATGTGGATAAACGGATGACAATTTGTTGGGGATATCATTGATCATTATTATTTACTTTTAAACTGCTGGATCCCATTTTGCTATACCAATTAGGGGTGGTCAGCTGGTGGTCCTTGGGCCAGATCTGAGCTCTGAAGCAGCTTCATCTGACTCCTGGCCAACCGACCAAATTTTAATCGCAGAGAAAGAGAAAGAAAAAAGTTCCAGATCCACTTGTTAAGGAAAGAAGCAATGTGTCACTAGGTATAATTTCGTGTGTTGTTGCATTGATATCTCATGCACATTTTGGAAAGTTGAGCAACCTCCACCAGCTTCTTGATGGGATCATTCAGGAATTGCATCCGTTCCTCAGTCATTCCCAACTGATGACCTCATATCACCAGCGTGCCTGAAAATCTCTTACAGTTAGTTGTTGCTGACTGTATAATATTGCTGGACTTCTAGTGAGGGGATGGGTTGCTCCAGACCCTAGACTGGTGGTTGCAGAACAGAGTGGCCCTCAATAATATAGAAGCTGGGCATCCCTAGTTATGAGAATAAATGCAAAGGTGGCTGGGTAATATGAATGAATAAGGAGGGATCAATGTGTTTTCTACTCCTCCTCCTCTTTCTCTCTCCCTCTCCTTCTCTCTTTTCTAAACAAGCTAGGAGTTTTTATAATTCATCACCTGGCTGACAGATGAGTTCTGCTGGAGAATATTAGAAAATGTCTCAAATCTCATATATATGCTAATGGTATGCTGAGAGTGGTTGGTGGTGTGCCGGAGTTTTTAATCTGTCTCGACCAGTGTGGAAAGTGGAGGAGACAAGCCATTGCACTCGACAATTTATGATCAAACAACTGAATTGTAAAGAAAGAAGGACATGCAGAAAGGGAGAGTAATTTTCTGATTTAACAGCGTTGTTACTACAAATAAAGAAATCTTGATTTTGACTGCACTCGACGTTAAATGAGTTTCCTGCACCCTGCTCTGAATTTTTCATTTCCAGATTTGTACGAAGCACCCTGCTTAGATACAAGTGACAGATGAGGCACTGATTGCATATGGAAATCAAATGTGTATAATAAAGCCATCTTCTGTTTATTAAATAAACACATGTAGATGACTTCAGTGGAGAATGCACTGATAATTCCTCATTGTGTTCCAGTTTCTGCAAGTCACAAAGAATCTTATTTAACAACCACAAATGGCTGGATGGAAGCTTTTCTGTTTATTACCTTATAACAAACCAGAGGGCTTAATGTATGGCATTTATAAACATTTTATTTGGATTCTTGATTCCATGCTTTAGCTGTAACATTACTGTAAATCAGTGTTCACGCCATTACGGTTTCAGGAGGATGCCTCATCATATTCATATTTTCCGTACAATATTACATTTTCATTATGGAAATGGCAAAGATTAGCCATGGGGTGACTTCAGTATTACTCAAGGATGTGAATGTATTTGAAATGAAGTTGGAACATTTAGTGCTCTGTGATCTGCAATTACACAATTGCCACATTATGTAACAGGGGGAAATAGACAGAGGCCTTCTCAGTGATGATTTGCCAGTGCTTTCCACATGATTTAGACCAATGCTTTTCAAACTTTATATGCTGACAGAAGGCTCTCCATGTTGACTTATCGGCCAAAGGACCTCAGAAAGTCAGTCATGAAATTCCTGCACAGTGAAGAGGATTCTGGGACATGTCATAGCCATGTCCTGTGGAAAAGCATAAGCCTTTCTGACATTTTTGTGCTGTGAATAAAGTCAGAAGTAAGTCCAATGCTTCTTCCCGGACATCCATTCAGAACAAGGGCAGGAAGCAGTGGCCTCTTTCTGAATTGGCTTTGCTACACTGTCAAATAGCCAATGTTGTAGAAACAATTCAGAGTGAAGGCAGGGATCTCTCAGCACAGATTTTATTCACACAAGCTCCTGGGTGAGCCTTTTTGGCCTCACTCTTAGCCTGTATAAACTAGGAATGCACCAAAGAAAACATCCAACACATATCCCCCGCTCCTCAGCTGTGCAGGGCTAGGAGAGATTAACAGTGATGGGCAGATTGCCTTTCAAGGATGCTTATCCAGCATTAGTGCTCTTCACAATGAAAAACTTCAGAAATGTCCTTGAGAAACCCCACGGTTTCCTGAAATACAGGTTGAAATCTACTGATCCAGACACTTGGCACCAGAGTTTTATTTCAGCTGCAGAATTTAAATCAACTTACTACTAATTATTGACTACTGCTCACTTTCCCCCTCAAGCTAATAGGCTGCTCTGAAGAACAGTGCTGTGAGGTTTCCCCCATAGATATTCCAAGAGATATTTTAAAGCTAGGCCTGCTTCCATCATTTATAATGATGGCCAATCAGAGGGCTGGCCAGAGGTAGAGGTGCTCCTAATGAGTAATTATGAGGTCTCAGATGCAGAATGAGAGTGGAGCAACATCGCCTCTTCCTTGTTTAGGATTCAGAATCCTCTTTGGGTGCCATAGTAACTAGGGTGTGCGTGATTGGCAGGCCTCATGCAGCTTTTGGATTGGCTAAATGCAGAAGTTTGGCCTTCGGTGCAACAGTTCTGCTCCCTAATGGTTTTCTGGGCTTAAACTTTTAGCTCTAGCCTTTGACTTTGAGGAACCTTGAGTTGAAGAACATACTCACCCCTTGTTCAATTTGTATACAAATGTCCACAGTGAGTGCCATCTTCCCGGTCTTAGCACAATAGCACCTGATACCACTCTCTGACACCAATAATAAAAAAGAATGGTTCTGAACCTGTGGTAGCAAGGTCTGTAGAGCATGAGACTCTTAATCTCAGAATCGTGGGTTTGAGCCCCACGTTGGGCAAACGATTCCTCTCGTGGTCCCTTCCAATTATGTGATTCTATGAATGGCACTTCAAATTCCTTGCTGGTTTTTTTGTTTTTTGTATTTAGATAAATTGGTAGGAAATCTCCCAAACCGGAATTAAGATTGCCGGAAGAAATCTCAACTACCTCAGATATGCAGATGACACAACCTTGATGGCAGAAAGTGAGGAAGAATTAAAGAACCTTTTAATGAGGGTGAAAGAGGAGAGCACAAAATATGTCCTGAAGCTCAACTTCAAAAAAACGAAGATCATGGCCACTGGGCCCATCACCTCCTGGCAAATAGAAGGGAAGAAATGGAGGCAGTGAGAGATTTTACTTTCTTCGGCTCCATGATCACTGCAGATGGTGACAGCAGTCACGAAATTAAAAGACGCCTACTTCTTGGGCGAAAAGCTATGACAAACCTAGACAGCATCTTAAAAAGCAGAGACATCACCTTGCCCTGAGTGCTCACTGGAAGGACAGATCCTGAAGCTGAGGCTCCAATACTTTGGCCACCTCATGAGAAGAGAAGACTGCCTGGAAAAGACCCTGATGTTGGGAAAGATGGAGGGCACAAGGAGAAGGGGACGACAGAGGACGAGATGGTTGGACAGTGTTCTCGAAGCTACCAGCATGAGTTTGACCAAACTGCGGGAGGCAGTAGAAGACAGGAGTGCCTGACGTGCTCTGGTCCATGGGGTCACGAAGAGTCAGACATGACTAAACGACTAAACAACAACAAGGAAACCCCCACAATCAATAGATATCATTAAGTCCCCCACTCCCAATAAAAATAAAATTTTAGGAATAGCTATTTTATTGCACTCTAGAACATTCCTTCCCAATAATCACAGTGGAGCACACTGTACCTTCTGCCCTGCGTCTGGTCAATAAAGTTATCATGTAATTATTACGAACTGGTGTTCAATTATTAATTGCTAGCTCTAGGCCTGTCTGTGGGCTTAAGTACAACATCACAGCTGAAAGTGCTAGCTGAGTTTGTCAGTTGGGTGGGAGCGGGGAAGAGGAATGGAGATAGTGTCAGCATGAATAATTGAGCATTAATAATTTTAGCTGTATTTAGCAATCATTTTCCACACTCATTACTTGGCCAGTGTGCCTGCAGCTCACAAGTTGATTGAGCTCTCCCTATCCCCACAAGAACTCTGAAGAATAAAAATCACATGTGATTGGACTAGGTTGAAGACAGACTAGGGAGTCTTGCAACAGTGCTCTCATTCATTGTCTCCCCCAATACGGGTGAACCCACATTGGGGCTTGATGGTATTTGCAAGGTCCATGCTCATCTGCTAATTGCTCCAATTAAAATAAATCACCTTCAAGGCAAACTTGCCTCTGTCTTCATTTCTCACATAGCGGTTTATGAAGTTTTCAGGCATTGCTTTCTGTCGCCTTGCAGAACTAAGCCCCTTGGTTTTTTGGGAAGTACAGAACAGCCGCCAAACAAGTTCCTGAACTGGAAGGTAGCAAATCTGTAAGAATTCAGAAGTTCCTCTGGAGGAGGCGCCTTACTCATGTAGGGACCATTGCTTTATCAGAACGCCTGGTGAGACATAGACATGCAGTCTGGGGCAAAGTAAAATTGGGATGGTTTTGACACAGACTGGTCTCCATTTTTTTTTTATATATAAATAGGGAGAGTTATATAAATACTCCTCCCACGACTCATTCCTCTTTGTGGTTGGGTTGTATAGACTCATCTTAAAATCTTGGCTATGTACGTGCATATCCTTAATTTGTGGCCTATCCTGAATATGCTCCGTGTATGGTTCTGTTATTGTTCGTATGGTTATGTGTTAGTTTGTATATATGTTTATGATAAATCAATAAAAAAATACAATCCCCCCTCCAAACTGCATGGGTAGAGGAAACCTTATATTTACATTATGCCAGGGCTGGAGAATTGCTACTGCTCTTCCAGTGGAAGTTACTGTATTCAGTGTCTGTTCATCTGAGGAAGGGAAGTGGAAACACATGGAACCAGATTTTTTTAAAAAAATTGTGTGAATATGGCAGATAACTGTCCAGCATTCAAGGAAACAGCATCATTGTTGACAATAATGTTCTTTAACTGTTATAGGTTGCAGTAGTCCATGGGTGGCTGTCACAACCTGCCGTCTTACCAGGGAAATATTTTCCAGAAGATGAGAAGCTTGAGAATTTCAAGATTTGATCCTCCTTTGTGAAATGATTCAGAACTGAACAAGACTTGCCTTTTTGTGGTTATCTGCTCTTGCCTACTGCGCCAACTGATTTAAGATAGCTGGGATCTTCAAGGAAATCTACTAGAGAACATATTTTGTGACACTACTCACATGTATGGAGTACCAACACCGCATGCTTGTCAAGATATGAGTACTGGCACCTCTTTTAAAAATCCCAACAACACCAAAAGAAAAGAAAAGAAAAAGAAAAGAATGCACACCAGATATTAGTATCTGGGAGAGCTCCAAGTTTTTGCTTCCACAATTCTGTTTACATTTATTCATTTCTAAATGATCTCTTGCCTTTCTCCTGCTCTTGCCATTTCTTCTCCCAGAATGATCCCACTCACTCCACTTGTAACTTCTGCACTGACAGGAAATTATTACACATCATTACTCTTCGTAAAACACAATTTGCCCAGCCTTCTCAAATTATTCTCCAGAAAATGTGAGGGGGTAATAGAAACTGTCCATTCTATTTACATTTGTCAGTCACTCACACTATTTTCTGCACTGTGCTACGTTTATGCCTCTCCCTTCCCCCCTGTTAGAAAAGAAAGGTTCCTTTTAGAAATAACAACAACAGCAGCAGCAACAACAACAACGAGCTTGGGAATGAAGAGTGAACAAACTAGCAAACCCCATCGTCTTTATTCACAGTTTTGTGTTGCCATAAATCAGATCCGTTATTTTATTTAAACTTCATTGCTTTTCATGTCTTGTGCTTTACGGAATAGCATGTGGGAAACAGCTTCGATTTGCAGGTGCGTGTTTGTATTTACTTCTCTGTGTCCATTCCCATTCACTTGCTCACTCGCACCTCCATTCACAAAAATATGTCCCCATTCACAATACTTATGTTGGATGCTGGGCACAGCCTGAGGCCCACACCACAGCTGGGGAGTGAGTGGGCACTGCCAACCCCACACCCTCCAACTTTTTCCCAGTGAAAATGTTGCTGTTGTTTAGTCGTTTAGTCGTGTCCAACTCTTCGTGACCCCATGGAGCAGAGCATGCCAGGCACTACTGTCTTCCACTGCCTCCCGCAGTTTGGTCAAACTCATGCTGGTAGCTTCAAGAACACTGTCCAACCATCTCGTCCTCTGTCGTCCCCTTCTCCTTGTGCCCTCCATCTTTCCCAACATCAGGGTCTTTTCCAGGCAGTCTTCTCTTCTCATGAGGTGGCCAAAGTATTGGAGCCTCAGCTTCATGATCTGTCCTTCCAGTGAGCACTCAGGGCTGATTTCCTTCAGAATGGATAGGTTGGATCTTCTTTCAGTCCATGGGACTCTCAAGAGTCTCCTCCAGCACCATAATTCAAAAGCATTAATTCTTCAGCGATCAGCCTTCTTTATGGTCCAGCTCTCACTTCCATACATCACTACTGGGAAAACCATAGCTTTTACTATACGGACCTTTGTTGGCAAGGTGATCAGTGAAAATAGGGATGTCCTATTCAACAACAACAACAAGAAGCCTGGATGATACCTGGGTCCCTTCACTGTTGTCATCCTGCATCTGTGAAAGCAGAATGTCATTTGCCAAGGTAATGGCTTTGGCTGGCAAGTGAAATACCACACTCTAGCATACCCAAATCAGTTGCTCTGTGACATAGAGGAAAGCATGGGCTTCCCCTCCACCTCCCTCACCTGGCTGGTGCACAGGAGAACAATAGCAAGAGTTGTTGTTTCTCTGGGAGTTGAAGGAGACAGAGCCTTGCACTGCCCTGTGCTGGACGTTGGGGTTTCTCTGGAAACCTAATGTAGGAGCACAATCTGTTGGGGTGTTAATAAGCACTTGGAATCCCAGAGTCTCTTACCGCTTGGAGATTGGGGTGGCACATAACAGCATTAACAGAAACCCTGGATGAATAGAGAGGTCCAGTGCCTGTTGCGGGAAAGGAACAGGGCTTTCAGGTCAGGCGAGGTGCAGCTTTACAGTGTAGCAAGAGCAAACTTGAGGAGGGGTATTCGACGGGCAAAATTGGATTATAGGCTGAGGATTGAGGATAATTTAAGGAGCAACAACACAAGACAGATGTGGCAGGGGATTCAGCATATTACCAACTACAAACCTAACCTTGGTGCTGTCGACGGTGACCCCTTGCTGGCAGAGGAGCTTAACCTCTTCTTTGCTCGCTTCGAGAAGGAGCCACCTGAGACGCCGGTATTACAGCCACCAGCCCATAGGGGCCCCTCATTCACGGTAGAGGAACATGAGGTGAGACAGGTTTTGAGGATGGCGAATCCGAGGAAGGCGGCTGGACCTGATGGCATCACTGGAAAGGTGTTGAAGGGCTGTGCGGATCAGCTGGCGAGGGTCTTTACTAAGATCTTCAATAAGTCCTTACACCAGTCTATTGTCCCACCCTGCCTGAAGTCGTCAACTATTGTCCCTCTGCCTAAAAAATCCACAATCAGTAGTTTGAATGACTATAGACCAGTTGCACTGACTCCAATCATCATGAAGTGTTTTGAAAAACTGGTGCGCCGTCACATTATTTCCTGTCTTCCATCAACTTTTGACAACTACCAGTTTGCATACAGAGCAAATAGATCCACAGAAGACGCCATCAATACCACTCTCCATGCTGCTCTGTCCCATCTGGAGCAGCCGGGGAGTTATGTGAGGCTGCTGTTTGTGGATTTTAGCTCTGCTTTTAACACTATCCTCCCCCATAGACTGGTGTCCAAGCTAGAGGCGATTGGACTCTCCAACTCCACCTGTCTCTGGGTTTTGGATTTTTTGTCAGAACGTTCCCAGAGGGTTAGAGTAGGGTCACACATGTCCACAGCCCTTAGCCTTAACACCGGCTCACCACAGGGTTGTGTGTTGAGTCCCCTGCTCTACACTCTCTATACGTATGACTGTACAGCCATCTATTCCAGCAACAAAATCATAAAGTTTGCTGATGACACTACGGTGGTAGGGCTCATTTCAGGAGGGGATGAGTCCGCCTATCGGGACGAGGTGGAGCGGCTCTGTGTTTGGTGTGGAGAGAACAATCTGGCTCTTAATACGGCTAAGACCAAGGAATTGGTGGTGGATTACAGGAAAAAAAAGGCGGACATTCAGCCCTTGTATATCAACGGGGAACGGGTGGAGAGGGTGGCGGAATTCAGGTTTTTGGGAGTAGCTATCGATCAGGGCATGACTTGGAGCGCACATACCACTGCTCTGGTGAAGAAGGCCCAGCAGAGAATTTATTTCCTCAGACTTTTAAAGAAGAACAATCTGAGTGAGAGACTGCTGGTGTCCTTCTACCGAGGCTCCATAGAGAGCATTCTTACATACTGTATTTGTGCTTGGTTCTCCAGTTGTACAGCTAGGGAGAGGAAGGTGCTCCAGAAGGTCATAACCACAGCCCAAAGGATTATTGGTCATCCTCTCCCATCTTTGGAAGAACTGTACGGTTCCCGTTGTCTTAGGAAAGCAAATAACATCCTGCAGGATTCATCTCACCCGGGACACGGTCTGTTTGCACTACTGCCTTCTGGCAGGAGATATAGAAACATCAAGTCAAAGACAAATAGACTGAAAAACAGTTTCTATCCAAGAGCTGTGGCCTTTTTGAATGCTGTAACTCGATAGTGTGACCTGGGAGTTTGATGGGTGTGGTGTGGGTGTGGCTGGAATGTGGTTTGTTTGGTTGTTGTTGTTGTTTCGCTTTTGTTGTTTTAAGGGATGGCATCCAATTTCGTTGCACTTTGTGCAATGTTGCACTTGTGTAATGACAATAAAGAATCTATTCTATTCTATTCTATTCTATTTCCCCCCTGAACTCTGAGAATAGCTCTTGCCTGTCTGAGTGGAGGAGAGGGGTGTATAGTAAGTGAAAAACAAGCCGACTGTACGAAGGTAAAATTAACACCTGCCCACCACTGAAATCTGAGCCCTGTAACATTGCCCAAGAAGGACTATGGCTGTTCTGAAATCTCTGCGTCATTACTCCCTTCTCTTGTTGAGTTAACTGCGGTTGAATCCTGACAAGACAGAAGTACTGTTTTGGGGGCACAGTGTGTGTGTGTGGGGGGGGAACTCCTGGTCCTGAATGGGGTAACTGTGCCCCTGAAGGACCAGGTGCGCAACCTGAGAGTCATTTTGGACTCACAGCTGTCCATGGAGGCACAGGTCAATTCTGTGTCCAGGGCGGCTGACTACCAGCTCCATCTGGTACGTAGGCTGAGACCCTATCTGCCTGCAGACTGTCTTGCTAGAGTAGTGCATGCTCTAGTTATCTCCCGCTTGGACTACTGCAAGGCGCTCTATGTGGGGCTACCTTTGAAGGTGACCCGGAAACTGCAACTAATCCAGAATGCAACAGCTAGACTGGCAACTGGGAGTGGCCGCCGAGACCATAACACTGGTCCTTAAAGACCTACATTGGCTCCCAGTATGCTTCCGAGCACAATTCAAAGTGTTGGTGTTGACCTTTAAAGCCCTAAACAGCCTTGGCTCAGTATACCTGAAGGAGCATCTCCACCCCCCATCATTCACTGGTGTTTCCCTCACTGCGAGAAGTGAGGTTACAGGGAACCAGGCAGATGGCCTTCTCGGTAGTGGGGTCCTCCCTCCTAGCAGATGTCAGGGAAATAAACAACTATCTGACTTTAAGAAGACATCTGAAGGCAGCCCTGTTCAGAGAAGTTTTTAATGTTTGAAGTTTTATTCTGTTTTTGTCCTCTGACTGGGAAATCCAGTCAGAAGGGCGAGGTATAAATAACAAAATTATTATTATTATTATTATTATTATTATTATTATTATTATTATTAATTGGGGACATGGGTGACGCTGTGGTCTAAACCACTGAGCCTCTTGGGCTTGCTGATCAGAAGGTCGGCGGTTCGAATCCGCATGACGGAGTGCGCTCCTGTTGCTCTGTCTCATCTCCTGCCAACCTAGCAGTTCGAAAGCATGCCAGTGCAAGTAGATAAATAGGTACCACTGAGGTGGGAAGGTATATGGCATTTTCATGCTCTCTGGTTTCCATCATGGTGTCCCGTTGCACCAGAAGCAGTTTAGTCATGCTGGCCACATGACCTGGAAAGCTGTCTGTGGATAAACGCCAGCTCCCTCAGCCTGAAAGCGAGATGAGCGCTGCAACCCCATAGTCGCCTTTGACTGGACTTAACTGTCCAGGGGTCCTTTACCTTTTTACCTATTATTGCGTTTTCTTGGTAGTAGAGTTATCATTGGCAGAATCACATTTCCCCCCTGCAGACCTGCATGTTTGATGCCTCGTGTGCCTCTCTGTGGCTATAGTATGCATCCCAGAAGATTATCCTAACCTGACTTTGACTTTGGAAATAGATATATAGATGTTTACTTAGCAACTGTAAGCCTCCTTCCATCCTGCCATCTGGAGGGGAAAGCAATGGAACCAAAATTGACTCTGCTCTACTGTAGTCTGGCACTGAAGCAGAATAATCCACGTTCTGAAACCACGGCTCTGCAACTTCCAAGCTTGTAACTTCTGTCTGCCGAAGCAAAATCTGAACAAAATCTGTTGTGTTTCCTAAAATAGAACATTATTCTCCTAATCTAAAATAACATGAATGGCGTCTAAAATAAAAAAGACCACCAAGTAAATGGCCTGTAATAATATGCATGAGAAGACCATAATGGAAATAAGTGCTCATTTACTTCAAAGCAACTTTTTAAAAAAGAAAGCAAACAGAATAGGGCTCTTTCTACCTTTTCACCGTTAGCAAAGTCATATTGTTTGACTTTCATGCACTCTTCTGTCAGATTCATTCTGCCTCAATGGGAGATGGATGATGAATTGGCCACCTCTTGGAGGCGGAGAGAAGGAGATGCTAAGTCTTGGTCTGGGAATTGGCTAAGTACTTCAGCGGAGCTTCGAGCTCTTAATCGCTCTCAGCAAGTTGGCCTCCTTGATTTATAAACTGGGGCAGTGATTAATGATCTTTTAAGTGGACCAGGCAGGCCCAAAGCTTCACAAATCGGACCACTCAAACATGACGACCACTTGTAAGAGAACGATAACAGCTTTTACATTCACCATATGGCGTATATATATGTGTGTGTGTGTGTGTGTGTGTATGTGTGTACACACCCACACACAAAATAAAACCTATTCTGCTCAGCTAATATCAGCTGGCCAGCGTGATGAGATGACTGAACGTCAGTGAATTACTCATCTGGCAAGTGTCCAGACACAGAGTTAGGCCTCACCCGGATAGCTAGGTTGCATCAGGAGAAGCCGTGGGGAGGACCTTGACTTAGAAGTATGTAACTTACAGCAGCATGTAAGAACATTGGTAGTTCCTATTTCTTCACAATGAAAAAAAGCCACTTGATTCCAAAACTGCATGATTGCAAGCATCGGGGGGAGAAAAATATTATTAGGATCAGCTGGATCTCACATGGAAGCTTCCTTGGGCGTGCAATGGCAGCCTTTGCAATTGGTCACTTGAGGTTGTGGCGGCGGCCTTTGTGTTGGCAGCATTGCTCTACTCACCAGACAATTTGATCCTCCTCATCTGGCCATAAATGCTTCTGGGTGACATCTGGGTGATGTATCCCACCTGGCTTAGACAACAGGCCAACAGTGACCTGGAGACGGTGCCAGAGTTTGGCACTGGAAGCTTGCAATGACAAACTTAAAAATTCATCACCCTGAGTCAAGTCCAAACACCGCCAAATTGGGAGCCCAACTTAGAACAAGTTAACCCTGGCAATTTCACTCCTTGCCACCACAGCTATCCCTCCTAATATCTGAAAAACCTTTCCGACCTACAGTGGCTCCACCAATAAGGACACTTTTGTTACTTTGTAGGATCTGAAATGCTGATATCATGGCATTCCAAGATTTAGGGAGCTTCCAGGGTACTTTTCCAGGGCACCCGAAACTACAAACCATAGATATGGTCATGGTCATCATGTAAGCCTACCCTTCTGAAACAAGCCAGGGGACATTTGCCCATTACAATACTGGCCTTCCTCTTGCCCCATTTGCCCCTACTCCCCTGTCAGGCTGCCAGGTTTCCTAGCCATGCCTGCCCTTTTATCTGCTGCCTCGCAGCATCCTTGTTCCTTGCTAGTAAGAAACAAGATAATCAGAAAGAGCTCACCACATCACATGCTGTGCTAGATTTTTATTTGCTGGGAGTTTGGGTGTGTGTGTTTGTTTTACATATGGGAGCATTCCAAAATATGAACCCCTCCCAGCTGCACTCTGAAGTATGTGGCCCATTCGGTCACCTCCGAACCTCATTCCCATCTTATTCTGCTGCGTGCGGCTCTAAATTCGAATGGCTTTGAAAAAGGAGTAGACAAATCCGTGGGGGGTATTAGCAATGATAGATAAATTCAGTCTCTGATTACCAAAAGCTTGAGGCAAAGCAGAAGAACTAACTCCAACTTATTCTGCCAGGAGCATCGGGGGGGGGGGGGGGCTCCCGGCTTGCTATCGCTGCCACCTGAGGGCTGAACTACATGAAACCTTGAATTGATGATCAAGCATGGACAGCTCTTAGTGTGATGGCCTGGGATTCAGACTCAGAGGCTAAACCTGAGGAATCCCAGCCCGCACAGGATTCCCCGCCTCCAGAACCAGCTGAGCCAGGGCTGGGCCATGAGCCTGTAGGATCCTCACCTGTGCTGGATCCTCAGGTGCAGGCACCAGCTGAGCCTGCTCTGGCTCCTGAGGTGATGGAGGACCCATTGCCTGCAGGTGCTCCACTCCCAGCCCCGTCAGGGGAAACTGAGGTTGCCTCTGGGAACCCTCCAGCCTCTCCTGAGCTGCAGAGGCTCAGGGCAGAGAGGCAGAGGGAACTAAGTTCCTGCAGGAAGAGTGCTCGCCTCCAGGCCAGGATAGGCAAGTCACCTGTGGACTGGGGCTGCCCTATGCCTCGGGGCAGATAAAAGCCAGCCAGCCCCGGACTCAAGTTGCGGGAGCAATGTTGTTGGTAGCCAGTTCCTGCCTGCACCCTGTCCTGCCGAATCTCCTGACCTCGCCCGACTCCCTGCTTTGGACCCAGCTTCAACTTTGACGGACGACCTCAATACTGCACCCTCAACATTGGACTGGACTCAGACCACGCCTCACGGAAACCCACGGGACCAGCACAGTTAGGTTCTTAGGCTTAGCTCCTACAACATATTTAGTTTAATTTAAAGTAGGACTCGATTTCCCGTTTCTCTGACAATGCTGATCTTGAGTTCCTCCTGTGGTTTAGCAGTCAGAAATTCTAACAATCATGAGCTCAACACATATAGTACAGCTGTATGTGGATCTTACCTTGAATAACAATTCTGTCTTCTTTGGTCGGAAAGGGAACTGTTTTCCTCGGTGAGCTCTACGAACAACCATTTTTTTCTTATTGGGGAGCCTTTGGAAATTAAGAGAGGGGTCCATCAATGCTATACTTGTCAGGCTGAAGAGAAAGCATTGTGCAGGCTTCATAATTTGCAGCACATTTTTTTAAAAAGATAATGGCTGTGACTGGACAGAGTGATGATAACGAGCACAGGAAAGAGGTGAGCGAGGGCAGTTTGCTGCGAAAGAATCAATAACAGAAAACTAACTTCTGCTAAGATAGGAGAAAACAGCACTCCCTAGAGGAAAATTCCAAAGCGTTTTCAATCTGGACTCCACGCAGGGGAGACCTCCCGCCTATGGGAATGATGAAAAATTGCAGACCTATTTTCTGAAACTCTGTTATAACAAACTGCAAACTGAACCTTTTTGTTTCACCATTTGGTAATATCTTTTCCAGGAGTATTTCCTCCCCCCCCCACCCTCAAGAGCTTCATAATATATTTTCCAGGAGCTATCGTGAGGAAAAGGAGGTGCTGCAGAAGCAATGAATTATCCGTATACTCTAGTGATCTCAAGATGACATAAAATTCCTTTTTTATAAAATGTTGTAGCTTTGGGCTTATAGGAAACCTAACTTCAAACTGGAATTTGAGGGTGGGGGAGAGAAAAAGAGAGACAAAAGAGAGGGTTTAAAACACAAAAATGGTTGAAAACAGACAGTGTTTTCTGAGCAGCGTGGGTGTTAAATATCAGCACTTAATGGTGCCATGCATACAGTATTTGTGTATATGGAGGCTCTGGTTAAACACAGTTTGCACGGCTTTTATAGGTATGTATGAAACTTCCTTGGCCAATTTCTTTCATCCTGCTGAAACGATTTTATAAGCTGGGCTCAAAACCTCTCAGTTTTTCCCCTAACCAGAAACCTCCCAACACACCTTGACTTTCGGCTGAATTCACTCAGAACTTTAAAATGCTTGACTCCCTTGGAAAAATTAATTTATTGGGGATTAGGGTGCCCAATCACTGGTCTTTTTGTTGTGAACCAACCTGGGATCTTTGGATGGAGGGCGGTATTCAAATTTAATTAATTATAATAATAATAATAGGCACAGGGCAAGATTATCTCCATCAATATAGCATCCTCATACACACAACCTTACATTATTCTCTAGATGTGACTGTCTGCCATTTACTCATGTAGGGAATCTCCCTGCTCCCACTGCATCTGGTGAACGCCAGTTGCATCCATACGATACCGTCAAAGCACATTCATCAGGCATCTGCCCCCTCAAAGAATTCTGGGCACTATAGTTTGTCAAGGGTTGCTGGAAACCGAAACCCTGTGAGGGCTAAACTCCGATGTCCAGAATTATTTCAGGAGGTTCGTGTGCATTGAATGTGGTTTAAAGATATAGCGCAGGGGTAGGCAACCTAAGGCCCGTGGGCCGGATGCGGCCCAATCGCTTTCTCAATCTGGCCTATGGATGGTCCAGGAATGACCGTGTTTTTACATGAGTAGAATGTGTCCTTTTTAAAAAAAATGCAACTCTGGGTTATTTGTGGGGCCTGCCTGGTGTTTTTACACGAGTAGAATGTGTGCTTTTATTTAAAATGCATCTCTGGGTTATTTGTGGGGCATAGGAATTCATTCACCCCCCCCCCCAAAAAATATATAGTCCATATATAAATATATACATGGTCTGAGGGACAGCTGAAAAAGGTTGCTGAGCCCTGATATAGCGTGTTCATAGCCGATGTTTTAGTGTGGCCAAAATCTGCTCCTCACCCCTGATACCATGTAGCTTTCTTTCCTTGCCAGGGATCCTTTGAGGCAGGAGCAATTATCCTTGGTACAGGGGAAACCGAAACTCATTTTAGCCCCGGAGATCTTTGCAGTGCACAGCCTTTTTGCTGTCCCTGTTCCCTACTGTAAGGGCAAGCAGACTTCAGGCTTACAGGGCTGGATATAATGTGTAGTTTGGCCTGCAGACAAAAGTCATGCTTGAGATCCAAGATGCAGTGTGCTTATTTGCAAATGCCTCATCACAGGACCCCTTGAGGAAAATCTCCCACCCGCCAGTTATGCTTACAGAAAAAGACCACAACGTTAGTCAACTCACATTTGGGAATGGTGAAAACAGTGTTGTTGTTGTTTCATTTGCTTTCAAGAGCCACAGGTGCAAGTTTCAAGAACGGGGAATTAGAATAAGTTATGTGCAGGCATTCTTGCTATACCCAGGAGCATAAATACTACAGATGAGACATGCAAGCTCAAGTTTTAACTCTCATAGGTTAAATGGATGGCTCAAACATCCATTTCCCCTGTAAAGTTAACTTCAGCGTTCCCATTCCCATAAGGAACACCAAATTTGAGAAATTATTTAATACGCTTTGAATCTAATCAGAAATTATATTCTGGAGAATGTAACTAGAAATTGCCTTTTCCGTTCTGATGGACGTGTCTGTGGGTGTTTTTGCCAAAGTCTAAAACTCCAACGCTTCAGCAATTATGATAGAAGAATGAGGAAGATCAATGCAAAATATGTTAGGCATCCACAGCTGTTCTTTTTCAGCCATGTGCCTTCTTATTCACACACAAACACATACTATTCAGAAGTCCCACTAGAATTCTGCAATCTGGAGGGAAAAAAGGGGCCACATAGTAATAAGCAGGTGTAATTTCTTGCTGCCAATTTTCAGATAAGATGCACTCGAGATCCATCTTGCCGTTTGGTTTTCTAACCAAAGGGAGGCTTTGCTAAATCATTTTGAGTTTAAGTAAAAAGACTTAAGTGCTTTAATCCTCAGGCACACATGCATGGATGTGTACATATATGGGAGCCGCATACAATAGTCATAACTTGCTGTAGAAATGATTCTCAAATAAGGATTCACAGTAAACTGTAGTTTACTCCAGTTCCAGGGGTGCTACAAGAAAGGTAGTGGTATTGTGGTAAGAGGGGAGAACATCAGCCGAACTTCTTTCTGAGCAGACGTGATGACGTAATCTTGATATTTTAATTTTATTTTATTCTCTATGGTCTTATGGAAACTGTTTAGAGGTTATGTTGATTAGGAGGTATAGAAATCCTGTCAAATAAAACTAAGCCTTGTGAAACCCATGTTAGTCATACAAATGAAGAGAAAGAAATATGTTCAATGGTACTCTGAAGAAACTTTTTATTACCCCTATGTTTTATAGGTGACAGCTGACTCCATCAGCTGCTGAGTCAGAACTGGGGAAAGGAAGGGGCAAATGTCAAATGGAAGCCGCCCAAGAGGAAATACTTTGAACTTCTTGAAGTGACAGCAGTAAGACAGTGTGCAAAGAGACCATAGTCCCCGTTTAGCCCCCACTTCCAAAACTTATTTGCCATTTTATAGTCCCAAGTTAACAAGGAGTTAGCATCAAGGGGCCATCAAACTCATTTCTTATGCTAAATGCTATAGGATTTCCACCATATTTCCAGAGTCAGTCTGACTTCCACCGAAAGAAGCCCAGAGTGGAAACATGCATCAAAAGTTTGAAAAGCAAACAGCTAAAACCTTATAAAAAACAGTTACCATTTCACATGTAGCCATAGGAAAATGATAAAGTATACTTTAAAATTTCAGAATATTGTGCTTAAAAGTGTTCAATTTTTTTTTTAATTTTTTTTTTATATCTAACTAGATTGCAGCCTAGCCAAAAAAGGAAACCTTTGTGATTTCTGCTTTTTGGCAGGGTTTACCCGCTCACAACTCCTGCCAACCTAGCAGTTCGAAAGCATGTCAAAGTGCAAGTAGATAAATAGGTACCGCTCCGGCGGGAAGGTAAACAGCATTTCCGTGCGCTGCTCTGGTTCGCCAGAAGCGGCTTAGTCATGCTGGCCACATGACCTGGAAGCTGTACGCCGGCTCCCTCGGCCAATAAAGCGAGATGAGCGCTGCAACCCCAGAGTCGGCCACGACTGGACCTAGTGGTCAGGGGTCCCTTTACATTTATCTTTACCCGCTTACAAGGAGGACTTAAGCAGCCTTCTCAGGTGGCGGAATACTGAGGGGCACCAGAAGCTGCCAACACTCGACCCTGTTAAGCGAGAATTGGGTGGGTGAGGGAGGGAGACAGCACCTTTGCACTTCACCTCAGGTGGCAAAACAGGATGGGCCACCCCCGCTATTCAGACATCCATTGTGGATGGTATGGTCCAGTCTTCTTCAGCTGCCTCTCTAACTTCTCCTTTGCGCTCACCAGCCAGAGAGGTGTTTTTTGCAGCAGCAAACTGTACTGCTTTGTGGAATTAGAAGTTTATCATTTTTTTAAAAAAAAATGCTGTGGCATGTGGTATCCCTAACCCATCTTCACCACAGAGTTAAAATCAATGTTTCCGAAGCTTGACATGAATTGCCTGTTGAGAAGGAATCTGAGTTGAATGCCAAAAACGGTACATCAGGGCAAAACCAGGAAATTGTCATAAATGCTCTGTGTAAGATGACTTTTTCCATTTAACAAAACACCCACTATCAGCCCTTTTGCAAGTTATTTTGATACCACCTTATTTCGTTCTATCTGGAAAAATACAGAGCTGAACATTGAAAGCTAGTCAACGGTGACTCTGTTTTCCGTTTCACAGAATCCAACTGTTCAGAGTAAGTGACTTATAGGGCTTTTTTTTTTTTACAACTTTTTTTTTTAAAGCCCACATCTGCTGCAGACAGACTATGATTTGAAAAAGCTGATGCAATAGCGCAGCAAAAGTTTATTTTGCTATGGGTTGTTTCATCTCCAACCAGTTGCAATATTGATTTCTCTCGGTGGATTAATTATCAGAGGTAATTCCAGTCTTCTCTGCAATGGGCGGAAGGGAAAGCGATGTTTTCATTTAAAGGAAGTCTATTGACAATTGTGCACCGGCTTCCCCTGGGTTGCAGAATCAATGGCACTGGAAGACCCGTGTCATAAAAGTAGTGTGCATGACATTATTTATGTTATCATAGACACAAGTAAATCTTGCTTTGTTTACAGGATTCTAAAATTTTATTTCTATAGGTTTGCCGGATGATGGTGCTGCCATTTACATAAACAGAAACAAGTGCTGAGATATGGGCTATTTTAACAGTCACTCTAAGCCAAGGGTAGCCAATGTGATGCTTTCCTGATGTTGCTGAACTCCAACTCCCATCAGCCCCAGTCAGCATGCCCAATAGTTCTGGCTAACAGGGAGCTGCTGTCCAACAACCTAGCTACTCCCACTATAGGCACTATAGACGTTAGTGGCACTGTGGTCTAAACCACTGAGCCTCTTGGTCTTGCCAGTGAGAAGGTCAGCGGTTTGAATTCCCATGACAGGGTGAGCTCCTGTTGCTCCATCCCAGCTCCTGCCAACCTAGCAGTTTGAAAGCATGCCAGTGCAACTAGATAAATAGGTACCGCTGTGGCAGGAAGGTAAACAGTGATTCTGTGCGCTCTGGTTTCCATCACGGTGTTCCATTGTGCCAGAAGCAGTTTGGTCATGCTGGCTACATGACCCGGAAAGCTGTCTCTGGACAAACGCCGGCTCCCTTGGCCTGAAAGCAAGAAGAGCGCCACAACTCCATAGTTGCCTTTGACTGGACGTAACCATCCAGGGATTCTTTACCTTTACTTTTTTACAGGGTAGTCATCTGTATTTTTAAGGCACTAATATTGGGCACAATCTACTTTGAAAGTCTCCATGCAAGCACTATTTATATTGTCATAGCCCCATCTGGGTCCCATTGCCTAAGAGGACCCAGCAGGGCCTAGGAGTCTCCAAATCTCTGAGGACCTCTTACACGAGAGCAGTATCCATATACAAAGTCAGCCAGTCCGGAGGTCAGGGAATCCAGATGATCACAGAGCCAAGGGCACAAACACGGGGTATGAAACAGGACCAATGAGGAGTGTGGCCTGAGTAGAAGGTTGTGGACTGGGGAGAGTTCTGGAGGCCAGAAAGAGAAGCCTAGAGGGCTTGAGATTCCTCACCCTTGATCTCTATATAAAGTGCAAGTAGTCTTCTGCATGGGACGCGGGTGGCGCTGTGGGTTAAACCACAGAGCCTAGGGCTTGCTGATCAGAAGGTCGGCGGTTCAAATCCCCGTGACAGGAAGAGCTCCCGTTGCTTGGTCCCTGCTCCTGCCAACCTAGCAGTTTGAAAGCATGTCAAAGTGCAAGTAAATAAATAGGTACCACTCCTGCGGGAGGGTAAACGTGTGCTGCTCTGGTTCACCAGAAGTGGCTTAGTCATGCTGGCCACATGACCCGTAAGCTGTACGCCGGCTCCCTTGGCCTGTAAAGTGAGATGAGCGCCACAACCCCAGAGTCGGTCACGACTGGACCTAATGGTCAGGGGTGCCTTTACCTTTTAGTCTTCTGCAAGACTGTTTCATCCCAAATGCATTTCATTCCATATACATAATATGGTTCATCTTACACTGGAAATGGTTTCTTTGTAGCCCCATATTGCTGCCAGGTGAATTTCTAGAGCTCTTTAAAACACCATTATACTATTTGTCCATTATCCTCTTAACCCTTTGATGTGCAGAGATGGCTGCAGTGCTTACTAAACTCATTTAAAAGTATCTTTGACTCTCAAATCACTTTGTTCTCTGCATTAGTAATACCGGGCATAATCCTGCTTGATTTGCAAGATTCAGGTTGAGTAGCTTATAGCTTTTGAACCATCAGCGGCTCAGAGCACTCTCTAAAGGGGTTGGTGCAATTCATCACATCCAAGCCAATGTATATGCAACAGACCCAATAAATGTGGACAGTCTGCCTTGTTACTTGAAATTCAAGTGAATAGCTGACTTTCTCAGATGTGCAAATGTGGTTTGTGCACAAATGGCAGGATTTTTCTTTTTTCTTTTTTGAAAAGTTTGTGGAGGGGGAATCAAATTCCTAGACAGTAGTAAAAGAATACTGTATTTTTCGCCCTATAGGGCGCACCGGCCCATAGGGCGTACCTAGGTGTTTTTTTTTTGGGGGGGGAATAAAGAAAATTTAGCCCGAGCTTCCCCTGACCCCAGCCCCCAGAACAGGCTGCTATCCGCAAGCCTTGGGAGCCCGGTGGAAACTCCCGCCCTGATCTCCAGGCTTGCGGATATCTGCCTGAAGCCCGGGGTGCGCTGCTCACTGCACCCCAGGCTTCGGGGTGCAGGCTGCTATCCACAAGCCTAGGGAGCCCAGCGCACCGACCCCTCTCGCTCTCCAGGCTTCAGCAAAAGTCTGCATTTGCCCCATAGGATGCACACATATTGTTGGGATACCGCCAGGGAGATAAAATCCATCATGGCCCCCAAGCCGGCTGCCGAACGATCCATCGGTCTCCCGTAGTCACGCAGTATGAGCGATTAGCAACACGAGTTTCCTGAAAATACCTTGCCACATTCCAGGGCTCATGCACACTCTTATCAGCAGATAATGCACAGCCAGAAGTCACACTCAGGAGAGCATTATTTACAAGCTTTTATTCAGCGTTGATCAGAACAAAGAAAGACATGACTGTCTGCGTCAATGTCTTCGACAGAGAGAGAAAACGAAAGCAATAGCAAACATAAACATTCTGTGAACAGGAAATACGCAGGCTGTGACACAAGCATCCTGCTCCCTTTTAAGGTGGAACGGAAATATCCTAACACATATTTCCCCTTCATTTTTGGAGGGGGAAAAGTGCGTCCTATAGGGCGAAAAATATGGTAAATACTTAGGAGCCTGCATCAAAACTTCCTCAGCAGTGCAGGGATTTTTAATTCCCAACTTCACCATGTCAAATGTTCTTTCAACTTTGGTGGCCTGCATGTGGAGAGGAGATGGGGAACCCCCCCCCCCAAGTTGCTGGACTATAACTCCCAGTTGTGGCTGAAGGCAGTTGGGGTTCCCCAGCTCTGACGCAGGTTGGGTACTTCTGCAGCCTTGGCGTTTATTTGGTTCAGTGGTTATCCCCAGTCTAATCATGATCTTAGTCCTGCACTCTCCCCATCATCCTCTGTCCACCTGCTAGTATGCTAACTTCAAAACTAGTAACAGGAATAAAAGCTTCTTCCCCTTGTCCCCCATTCATTGGGCATTGGAGGAAATCCCCATCGGTAACAGTCCAATCAAGCCAACAGAAATCCTGTCTCCCCTTACATTGAGTGTGACTGCATGACTAGGGTGATTAGGATTGAAACGCATTACAGTTTCAGTTTATCAATCAACAAAACAAGCCTGCATCTCTTTGTGGTTAAACATGGCACCAAATGGGATTTCAAATAGTTCCTTGGAGAAAATCCAACGTTACTTATGCATGGGAGTATGGCGTGAAGTAAGGTTGCTTCTGGAACTGCAGGAATTGGCCACACACAGTGTGCTACATAGACTCTTGCTACTCTAAACAAACCAGGATCTTTCAAACAAAAATGCAGCTGACAGTACTAAGCGCGCAGAGAACATCTCCAGAGAGGAAATTTCACAAAAATAAAAATAATTATTTGTGCCGTAGATTTTTGAGGCTCTCCTTTTCCATTCTAGTCCACACTTTGGGGTTCCCTTTTCAGTTTTCATCAGTTTAGTTTGGTGGCCTTTTGGAAACCCAAACTTCTTAGCTTAGCACTTTCCCCTAATGTTTGCATTCCTCTTTTTTTTTGGCTCCCACCCTACTCCACAATGAAAGACAACAGATAATGATACATTTTAATTGATGAGAATATTATAAAAAATTTAACCCTGGTTGATGGATTCCAGTTAGAAATCAATCACTGTCTCTTAATTCTCTAATGAATCCAATGATATAAGAAATGAAACATTGCTAAAAGCGCCCACACAGGAGATCCCAAATGACGGGAAGCCTTTTGATTTATTGTACAACAGATAAGATCGGCATGATACAGCATCCTGATGGTTTATGAGCCTGTGAAAATCCTTGTAATGAAGGTTATTCTCAAACTCATAAAGTTTCATATTCCAGTGTGTACTCTATCATCGGCCTGTAATGTGATACTCAGATTGATAAACATATTAATTATACAAAAAAATTGTTGGGGTTGGGTTATCAGAGAAGAGACACTTTGCAGATGGGAAGTTGAATGCAAAGGAGTGCCGGTGGCCAAAGAGGAGAATGGTCTGATATAGCAGTCAATATCTTATTATCTAAGTACTGGAAAATGGAGTGGAACATTTCACTGAGGATTTATTATGGAATGGCTGGTGAAATTCCTGCCCACACCAAGCAAGCTAGTCATATGGGTGGTTTGACTTCAGAATCTTTGTGCATTCTCGTTGTACAGCTGCAATGAAGACCAACGAGGAACAACCCACAATCTGCACAAAACTTACACAAATTCTGCGGCCTGATGAAATGATGCGAATCAATCAAATTTAAACAAGGAGCACAATGTCAAATTGCTTCTAGTAGCCATGAAGAGGGAAGGACTATGCAGTCCACACAGCAGTGGAACAGCGCAGGGACATAATGGAGCACTAAGGGAAGGAACTCACAGCTCTTTCCCTCCAGCCAACATTAGGTACAGGAGTCTTTGCAGAGTAGGCAATGACAGGAATCCTTCCAAAGGCAAGTCTAGGATTTCAGGTGTGGAAGGAGACACTGGCAACACCCTCCCTCCCTAAACCAGCTTGTATTTTGGAGGGTGGGTGAAGTCAGGCAACTGTCCCTTTCCCTGCAAACTTGGAAGTGAGGGCATGGGAGTCAATATTTGATATCGATCTCCTCCAAGACAGCACTAGGATTGCAGAGGAGTGGAGGACTTGCTGTTCAGGGAAGTTTTTAATGTGTGACATTTTAATGTATTTTTAATCATTGTTGGAAGCCGCCCAGAGTGGCTGGGGAAACCCAGCCAGATGGGCAGGGTACAAATAATAAAATATTATTAGTAGTATTATTGCTATTTCATTTCTCTTCAAGTAATCCTAGCCAATCAGGGATCACATGCTGAATGCGATGTGATGCTGTGATGCCAGATGTACGTAGCTATTAGCTGATTCACTGTATGTAAATGAAGTCCATTTGGATGGAGAGGAATACTTCCTACAGAGGTCACATGGGTGACCCTAGTCAGCCAGGGATCACAAGATCATGAAACTCACAACTGTCTGCAAAACTGCCAATTTAAAGGACTGAATAAGATTTTGTAAGATTTTCACAAAACAGGTCCCCTTAGGCATTAGTTACATTGAAATCCACAGGAGCCGTGTGATTTCCATTAGTTCCATTAAGTGAATCTCGCACTGTTCCCCCTTAAAATATTCCTAAAAAGGTGCACTTTTGGTTGAGTTAAATTTTAGACTTTAAAATATACGAGTGCAAGAACAGCAATCAGGTTTCAAGAGGCACTTAAAAGCTGCTCTCTGCGTTGGACTTCAGCTGTAGAAAATACATTTCACAGCGAGAGAAAAGCCCCTTCTGTGAGTGGAGGAGAAGCGATGCATTTGGGACTCTGCAAAAATGATGAGCTGCATGAAAATCCCATCTGATGTTTAGATTGATTAGTTATTCAATATTTCTCCATGCCAGTGTGCATGAAGTTCAGCTTCCACCCCCCCTTTCCTTGGGAGAATGGGGAAAGGTTTCGTATTGTAACAGACAAGGCATTGTCAATTAAGTATCACCTTCAATTTCCTTGTTTATGATCCTGTGGCTACTAAGCATCAATAATTTCTGCCCTCCAAGTTGTCACGGGGAAGATTGATTGTGCATGTCATTCTTGATATGAAGACATTTAAATGAAATCACACCCTTCTGTCTATATCAACCTGGCTTTCTGCAGAGCAAAAACAACTCTATTCACTTACAAATGGACAACTTGCAGAGGGGAAAGAGGCAATTCCTTTAAGCATATCCCCTTTGTATGCGTGGTGCGTGTTTTATTTGGCTTAAGAGATGGAAATGTGGACCTGGGAGTCTCTCATTAAAATTTTGCCTGTGTGTTGAACACATACAGTGAAGTTTTGGCTGCCACCATTTCCCCAACCTTAGTCCATGCCATACAGTTTGCAAGATGATGATGGTGAGATGCTGATACTGCTACTACTATTATTATTATTACTACTAGTAATAATCATACCTGTCTTACAGGGTTATTGTAAGGAGTACTAAGATAAATAGTAAGTTCCTCCTCACCACAATGTATTAGGGTATCACTGTGCACCTCAAATTCTGACTCTCTACAGACATTTGCTCCTGTGCTTTGACCGTATGACAGTGCAGTCTCTTTAAAATATATATATATAATTTTTATTAAATTTTCTATTTTACAATTTCAAATACACATTTTACATCCTGAAGATATCAATGACTTCACTTCTTCTCTTTCCATGGTTCATTTTACATATCTTAAATCCCTGCATATTTTACAAAAAAACCCACCCTATACCAATTGGTTTTCCATAATTGCATCCATCAAAAATTATTTACACTGTTCAGTTTATCTAAATGCTGTCAGCATTTTCAGCTTTACACAATTATTTTCCATATATTCAATAAACATATGTCCTTCTTATTGTCAAGCTAGATACTAGATTTTAGGTACAGTGGTACCTTGGGTTAAGAACTTAATTCGTTCCGGAGGTCTGTTCTTAACCTGAAACTGTTCTTAACCTGAGGTACCTCTTTAGCTAATGGGGCCTCCCATTGCTGCTGCGCCACTGCGCCACTGCTGAGCGATTTCTGTTCTCATCCTGAAGCAAAGTTCTTAACCTGAGGTACTATTTCTCAGTTAGCGGAGTCTGTAACCTGAAGCGTCTGTAACTTGAAGCATCTGTAACCTGAGGTACCACTGTATTGGTTTCACATGCCTTGCGCCCCCCGTACAACACCCACCAATAGTGAAGAAGAGTCACTTGACAATTCAATGGCTCCCCTCCCAATGCGAATGTGTAAAAGTGCTTGGGTGAATGGTGTGAATTTTTCATTGGGGCTGGTAGAGTCCTAGATTAACTTTCAGTTTAGCCTCATAATGTGAAACTGCCAGTAGTCTTTTTGTACATGCATCTAGGGGATTGTTGGAATGGGCAATTCTCTGTAGGTCAGGAATGTCCAAAGTCCATTTTGGGGGCCTAATCCGGTTTAATCCGGCCCCTGTGCCAGTTTATTTCCTGGGGTAAAGTCCTAAAAACCTCCACACACAACTTCAATCCTTAAAGAAGCTCAACAGCTTCAACCCTAAAAAAAGGCCAACAACTTCAATCCTAAAAAAAGATCAACAACTTCGGTTGGCCCTCATGGCCCTTCATTCCATCAAATCTGGCCCTCTTTGAAAAAAGTTTGGACACCACTGCTATAGGTGTAGGTCAACTGAGATACGAGATTTTGGTTCTAAAAAAAATGTCTTGGGGTACTCTCATTTTCTTACTCATATTGAAATACTGCCCCTCAATGAGGCCAAACTTAGATTCACAAAATATTTAGGGGTATGCGTACCCCTGTGTCCCCCCAGAAAAAAAAGCACTGGATATGGGTATGTTTAGTGGGTGTGGATATTGTAAGTGTCATCCTGTTTTATGGGCTTTGAAGTTTTATCCGTATTTATATTGTATAATTTATATTATTTAATTTTGTTTGATTTATTTGTGAACTTTTTCTGATAAGAAGTACACAGCCACTTGAAATGAAACAAAAATATAATTTTCAGCACTTTTTATTTCTTCAGGCATTTCAGGTGATGATATTTTTAGCTGGCTGAAGGTTTTAATTCTTCTTAATTTTACTGGATTGTTTCCAACGCAGTGCATGGGGAGTTCTGCTCACGCAACAGGACTTCCCCCTTTGTCTCCTCTCTCCCAACACACCCTCAAAATCTGCTTCAGAGCATCCGCCAACCCTCTGGAGCAGACTCTGAGGGTGCACTGGGTGGGTGGGGGCTGCAGAGGAGAAAAGAGGTGGAGAGACCCCCACTTCGCAAATGGAAATCTGCTGTTCTGGTGGAATACAACTCCTTGTGTTGTTGGATAAACCCCTTGTACTGTTAGTTGAGTTTTAGCATTTCTTTGTATACTGGCCTGAAATGAATTGCAACCCGAAGTGCAGTTTATAAAAACTTAAAAACAAAATTAAAGAAATGAAATAGTTTCCATGGACAAATCTAGAAAGCAGCTAGTTTGGGGGCTTCTGGCTTTGTTCCCCCCAGACAGGGCTCAGCAACCTTTTTCAGCAGGGGGCCGGTCCACTGTCCCTCAGACCATGTGGGGGGCCGGACTATATTTTGAATTTTTTTTTGAATGAATTCCTATGCCCCACAAATAACCCAGAGATGCATTTTAGATAAAAAGACACATTCTACTCATGTAAAAATGCCAGGCAGGCCCCACAAATAACTCAGAGATGCGTTTTAAATAAAAGGACACATTCTACTCATGTAAAAACATGCTGATTCCTGGATCATCCGTGGGCTGGATTTAGAAGGCGATTGGGCCACACCCGGCCCCTGGGCCTTAGGTTGCCTACCCCTGACCCAAGACATTTTGCTGAGTTTTCTGAGGTGGTGAAGAAATTCAGGGTGAAGTGGTGCTCAGTCAAATTCTCAATGCAGCTAAGCACCAGGCATCAGATGAATTTGTATGCTGAATCAGGTAATTATGGATTTCAGTACGATCACTACAGAGGGATGGCTATTGCTTTTCAAAGATGATCTATCTGGCTGCTTTTGGAAATACAAAATTGTGAATGAATATTGGACTTGACCTAACACAGCCTGGCAGTCTTTATGCATTAACTATCATTGCTAAGAGCTATTAATAGAGCTCTACTCTACGTTTTGCCCCCAACTCTTTTTATAGAGTCATCAAAAGTAGTGGCTATCATATGCTGTACTAGTGAACAAGCTACCGTATTTTTCGCTCTATAAGACACAGTTTTTCCCTCCTTAAAAAGTAAGGGGAAATGTGTCTGCGTCTTATGGAGCGAACGCAGGCTGCGCAGCTATCCCAGAAGCCTGAACAGCAAGAGGGATTGCTACGCTGTTCTGGCTTCTGCGATTCCAAATATTTTTTTTCTTGTTTTCCTCCTCCAAAAACTAGGTGTGTCTTATGGTCTGGTGCATCTTATAGAGCGAAAAATACAGTAAGTCTTCTGCAATAGTACTTTTGTCTGCATTGAACCTACCACCAATCCAGTGAAGTGGGTGATCATCAACTCCAGTATTACGATACAGCGAGAAAAATGTTTCTCCACTTTCTCCACGCCACGCATCATTTTATAAAACATCCCCTTTATCCCACCCCTCATTTGCCACTAGTTATTTCCTGAACTGAAAGCTACAAACGCCTTTGCCTTTCTTTGTAGGGAAGGGGCTTCTCAGCCTTGATTATTCCGGTTGCCCCTTTCTGCACCTTTTCCAGTTTTTTATTCTCTCTTTCGCCTCTCCGTGCCTCACATGCCATCTCCCTCTTGGCGTCTTCCTTCCTCGCACCACCCCCCAACAGATTAAAGGTCATCATGGTTTTTATTCCAAAAATGAATGAATCTCAGTACAATGTAATCCCAAATCTAGATTCCTGACCCTGTTGTTTTATGAGAGCTGGGGGCTCCCTCCTTTCAGACCTGGATTCCTCTGACTTCTTTGACACGCTTCACTAGAGCTAATAGCTTCCTATTACCAGTTACAATTTAGCATCTGAGCTAGGAGCTGGAGGAAGAAGGGGGGGGGGGAGAGAGAAGAGTGTAAATTATACGGCATTGCGGTGAACAAAGGTTTTATTTCTCCTGAGCACAACTCTTTGATAGGAAAACGGGGGAGACAAATGTGTTGCTAATTTAATTAAGTAGTATGAGATTGCAAGGTCTGCAGATGCCATTTAGGGCTGGATTAATCAAGAGCAGGTGATGAAAATGAATAGTCACACATAATGTTAGCATTTTTAACAATCCGACACAGTCTAATGGAATCAAGTGTCAGTTAACAACAGGGCTCAGTTTTGCTTGCTAATCCAAATTTATCTCCACTTTCTCTCTGCACATCCATGAGAATCAAGAACTCGACACTCGTGCTCCTCCCCATACATTTATCTGGGGCAACCTTAGCTATTTTTAATGTTTGCACAATATCAGGGTCTCCCCCATGCCCCACCCCAGTCTTAAGCCTGAAAGGACAACATTGAATATGAAGGCATCTCAGAAAGTAATGCATTAATATGCAGTAAATTTAGCATACAGCACATTCTGTGTAGGTCAAGAGGGAAGAGTGGGGGTCAGGGCAGATCCCTTTGGTAGAAGACCAGATTTTGGATGGAAAGGTACCTCCAGTTTATTCCCACTCCGCACCACAAAGCTTTTGAAATTGTGAAGATATGAATCGATTGAGATTGTCTTGAGTGCATATGTCGAATCCAGACGACATTAATCCCAAACCTTTGCATCACTATGTTTTACTTGCTGTGGAGGTCTGTTGGCGACTGCGTGTCCATTCACATGTCTCCATCCCCTCCTAGATCCTGCCTGCCCCTGCTGTCTGAAGAAGCTGGTGAAACTGGAGTCTGTCCATTTCAACAGCCTTACGGGGAAGGGAAGAGGATCTCAGGATGTGAAGCAGAAAGCCAGGCCCCCAGACCATATCCAAACTGCCCAGTTGCGGCATAACTGAAAAACAACACGCTACCTTATGCTTGTTGGAAACAGCTGTGATGAAGGTGCCTTCACAGTTGCCTTTGCATTGCCTACAGCTGTTCTTGGTGGGGAATATCCTGGTGAACCAAAGCTATCCTCCAGCTGTCCTTGGCCCAGCCCAATATTACCTCTGTTTCTTTCCGCAGTAGCTCACTGCACTCATTTTTGGGCCGCTACTGCTACTATCAGATTCAATTATTACAAACCTATTCTACCCACAGAGCTTCGTCTGTTTCTGGGAGTCATTTATCATCTCTTAAGCCATGACTTTCCCAGGTGGCCCTCAGCGTTAGGCACACCATGCTGAATTCTGTGGTCCAATACATCAGTGACTTAGCATTCTTGAGTAGAATAATTGCTGTTGATCTTCACTGGTTTGAGCTACTATTGACCGCATTCTGTTCCACAGTATTCGCTATCTCAATGCAGCCCAGGGGTCGGCAAGGTTTACTGGCCATGGGCCAAATCACTCCCATGGAGATGGTCCGTGAGCTGGACTGGCGCAGCACGGCGCCGGAAATCGCTTCTGCACATGCCCAGATGCCAAAAATCACGCCTGTGCAGAAGCAAGTTTTGACATCTGGACATGCTCAGATGCAATTTCCGGTATCTGCATATTTCCGGTGTCGCTTGGTGAGTGCCCGCACGTCACTGCACCGGTTTAGCAAAGCGCGTGGGGGACTTGCCGAGTGGGCAGCTCAGTTCAGGGCGGCTTGTGGGCCAGTAAAACGGTCTTCATGGGCCGCATCCAGCCCAACCAGACCCCAGATGTAGCCCTTAGTGAGAGGTAGAATGTCACAAATTAATGAGTGTAATGGCCAGTGATTCTCATCCCCCCCCCCCTCTGGGCCACACTTTCAGAATAAAAATCTGCTTTCACCACACCAATTTTTTTTTAGAAATATACAATCCTAGTTGTGTTTTCCAATGTATTACTTGAGGCTCGTGCTCTCATTTTGAAAAATGAAGAAGTGTGCATGCACATGAAAGCTTATACCCAGAACTAACTTAGTTGGTCTCTAAGGTGCTGCAGGACTATTTTTTTAATTTTTTATTTCGACTGTGTCAGACCCACATGGCCACCTACCTGAATCATTTTGAAAAGATATCTAGCCATATTCTGCAAATTAAAAAACAACAACTATACTAGTTTGACCTGGAATCTTCTCATTACACTTGCTATCGTCTCCTGCCACACCATTGTGGCTCACCACACCCTTGGAGAACCACTGGTTTAGACAAACTTATAAATGTATGCAAGCCCAGATAACTGGGAGTAGTATAATGGAGGGTTAACTATATATTTTTTAAAATCTGCTATTGAATCGCCTCAGTAGCCCTGTGTAGTTTCAGTCAGAGTCTGTTCTTCCTTTGTCGGATGTGGCTATTAAGTCCATTAGCAAATATACATGTATTTAAAATAATCATTAGATATATTTTAAACCTCTCAAAAGACTGAAAAGAAACAGACAATGCCAATTAATGTTTCCACTGAAAATGTAAATAAATGGTGCAATATGCCCAGTGTCTTTGCTAGCCTCATTTACCTGAGTAACAACAGAAAATGGGCCTTAATTGCCGTGAATGCTGTTAAGAGTTTGTGTATATATCCAAAGAAAAACTGACAACATTGCAATGCCTCTACTGGTGAATACATCACCTTTTCTTTTCCTTTAAGGAAAACTTAGTCACATGATCGCCCTGCACGACATCACAAATCTCCCATCTCTGTTTTGTTGGTCTTATATGCATGAATAATTTTCCCAGTGCTTGTTTGTAGCACAGCCAGAGAGAGAGAGAATTACTCCCTCACAATCTCTTGTTGTCCTCAATCAGCATTCTGTTGGCTTGAGCTGGCTTACAACGGTGTAAAGACATCGGTGGCATGTGTTATAATATATTGAGCATTGTCCTCTTGAAGAACGCACGAAAGAAAGAACATTGTTCAACCAGGGAGCAATTCATTGGGTTTTTCCCAGAAACTCTTGGGTCAAGTTTTTATAGGCCTATTTGATTTTCAAATTCTTTTTCCTCCCCTTTTTCCTCACAGTGCGCCATAGTGTCCAAACTTGTCTACATTTACTTCTCATGTTTTGTGCATGGTAGATGTCCTTTAAAAAGAGTATCTCAAATAAGTCTTTATTCTTGTTTTGTTGGCTCTTCTTCTGTGTTTTCATGAACTCTGGCCCCGGCCATGGCAACTGCAAGAAAAATGTTAACATTGATTGACAGGATTGAAAAAGCCTCCGTCCCTATCCGCATTTCAAACACTTTGAGAACAATGGGGTTTGGTGTGATTGAATTAATGAGATAGCGCAGACTGTCAAAAGAGCACACATACTTTACATAAACCTGATTATCTTTACATGGCAGAAATGGAAAAGAGAGAGAGAGAAGAAGCAGGGAGTAGAGGGTTGGCTTTCAGTCTTACCTCCAAAGGAGCCATCAAAGTGGATGCCCGGGCACAGGGAGTGATGTGCCGACTTAGTTGGCCTTTCTCTCCCCAACTGAGCCTGCTTAGCATACATCAGCCATGGTCTTTAACAAGTCTATTCAGGAAACTAGGCCTCAAACAACACTCTTTTCACTGCTCAGCACCTCTCTTGCTGATTCCCCTCCCCTCCCAGGAGCCATTGTTTAACTTGAACTAAGCATACATTCCAACAATTAGACCTGATCTGGCTCCTCCTGCCCTAACTTAACCCCCAAAGACTGAGATCACTCATGACTATAACACACATTTAAAGAGGTGAGCCCCAGCTGGTGCTTCCTTTAAGGAGCAGAAGAATAGTGGGAAGAAGGCTGGAGAGAAAACATCTTTCCATGAGCAGCTTCAAATTATATTGGGCTCCTCTGGGAAATGTCTCAGCCACCGTCAAGTTCTAGGGGTGCAAGCAGAAAGAATGCCACGCCGCCAGCTTTTAAATGGTGGCAGAATGGCAAGTGTTTGCTCTCAAAATGGTGACCCATTCAACAAGTAGCTGTGGCCCATGAAACTGTCCGTCAGTTGTGTCTGTCTACCGTTTGTTGTCTGTCTGAGACTGCAAAACCAAGTGGGTTGTCGAGAACTTGGCAGGTGAACTGGGTTTGGCTAAATCAGACACAGGTTCTGTAGGCCTGCCTTAAAGTTTGAATATATTTGTACAATTTCCAAGCAAGTGGAATGACATTTACTCATGCAATGGAACTTCCCTTCTGATTTTCTGCTTGTGGTGACGCCTTGTTACCATATGCAAGTCTCTGCTTTATACTGTTTAGTTGATTTCTCTTACTTTTTATATCCTGTCTTCCCTCCAAGGTACTTAAGACAGTATACATGGTGATTCGCTTACTGTAATATTCATATCCAATGAGTAAGATCGTGGCCTGTCTATTTCCACTGCCATGCATCCCTGTGATCAGGCACATGTGAAGACCAGCAGAAGACCTGCTGAATCAGATCAAGGGTCCATATTGGCCATTAATCTGCCTCCCACAATGGCCTGCCGAAACCATTTGGGAAGCTTACAAGCAGGCCATGATATGATGTCAAAGGTTTGTTGGTGTGGATTAATCTGTGAGGGCTGCAACCATTAAATGATGAACATTGGTAAGACAACCAGCCTCCATGCTTTTGCTCAGTTGATTGGTTGGTAGCACCAAATATTTTCTAAGAGGGCTCTAAGCACATAGCCCAGGACTGAGAGTGGGGAAGCGGACAGTTTGATCTGTAGGAACCAGCAGCCTGGAAATCAATACTTTATCACCTGCCAATATTGTATTCAGATCAAGCTGCTCTTTAAAACACAGAGGAAGCCAGTAAAAAGTTGGTAACTCTAGCGAGATTTTGACAGACGTTTTCTTTTGGATCACCCTATCCTGTTAGAATCCTGGGACGCGGGTGGCGCTGTGGGTAAAATCCTCAGCACCTAGGGCTTGCCAATCGAAAGGTCGGCGGTTCGAATCCCCACGGTGGGGTGCGCTCCCGTTGCTCGGTCCCAGCACCTGCCAACCTAGCAGTTCGAAAGCACCCCCGGGTGCAAGTAGATAAATAGGGAACGCTTACTGGTGGGAAGGTAAACGGTGTTCCGTGTGCTGCGCTGGCTCGCCAGATGCGGCTTTGTCATGCTGTCCATGTGACCCGGCGCTGGCCCCCGGCCTCTTGAGTGAGATGGGCGCACAACCCTAGAGTCTGTCAAGACTGGCCCGTACGGGAAGGGGTACCTTTACCTTTACCTTTCCTGTTAGAAAGAATAAAAGTGTTATTTCAAGTGTAGCTATGAGTGTATCTGCATAGGATGAGATCATGTCTAAATTAAAAGATGCTGCTTGCACCAATTAAGTAATTTTGCCTGTTTGATGTTTACTTTCCTGTGTGAGATATCAGCCTTTATTTGAGATTTGGCAGCACTAACAACTTGCAGGAGTTTTCTTTATCGCAGGGGTGGTTTTCTTTGCCACTTTGCTTTCTGAGAAGAGCATTCTTCGCACAACAAACCCAGTATCCTCGAGTAACCGGAAATCATTAATAATTATAATTATCACTAGTGGCGCAAGAACAGGGGACGCTTTGAGGCTGGCACAATGTCCTGGCCAAATATGTTTGACTGGATGAAAAACATTTACGGAGATTAACACCCGCCGAGCTTGGTCGCTGGTGGGTTGTCGCAGATTAATGGAAATGTGCGACAACAGCCAGCAACATTAGCAAAGCCTTTATCTTGGAGGCTCATAAATATTCTTCTACACCTCTGCTAACACCCATGTTTCAGACTTCCCCCACGCCCAAGAAAGAATTAAGATAGCTAACTCCATGCTTATTGTTAGCATTATGCAAACTTGGTTCAGGTCTCCCACCGCCTGCCCCTCCCCCTTGTCTGGACCTCTCTTGCTCTGGGGATACTAATTTTTTAAAAAGAAGGTAATGCAGCTATCATCTTGCTAAGGACTTATACTATACTATTTGAAGAAGGGTTTCTTCCCTCTTCCCCCAGTAATGAAATAGTGGGCTGAACCCAAAGACTGTTCTGTTAGGGGAAACATTTCACTTTTGGGGAACACAGAAAGAGCTTTCAGTGGGAGGGTGATAAGCTTCTTATTAATGTATAAATGTCCATTCTTGGGTATGTTCAGATATGTGCAACTAGGGAGAGTGAGTTCTGCAGTCCAGGTTCCTGGAGGTCAATGGCTCAAGTTGAAATCTGAAGTGCAAAGCGTGTCCTCCCTAAAAGAGGGCAGGTGTTGTGGTGAGACCTGGAGACTGACCTTCTTCTTGTGGGTGGGCTTATTGGACAGCCACAACACCCGACTGGTAGGTCCCTCGTTGCTGGGTTTAATCTGGCCAATGGGGGGGTTGTCTCAATGGATCGAGGGACCTATATATACCCAGGCACGTGACCCAGAGCGTCCTCTTTCGGCTCGTGCATTGGAACACCCGCCCACCTCTCCCAATATTTAGGGCATTTTGTGATTGACCTTGCTATGCCATCATGTGTCATCTGTCATTGGGACAGGGGCACGGCAGGAATTTTCCCCACTTGCCTGATTGGCTGTTGCCATTTTGGTTTCGCCTGCCACGTAGCAAATCATCACAATTTGTAAGGTTGCGGATAGGCACTGGTTCAGGTGATAGGGATGGGGGAATGGTCTTGCTATCCCTATGTGAAGTGTATTCCGTTAAAGGAATCCAGGGACTCAACTTGGTTTGGTCAACCCCTGAGAGGGGGTTGTGCCCATGCCTGAGTCCAGGGGAACATCTGGGGAGTGAACAGAGTCTGTTCCCAGGCTTTCCACCTGCCTCAGGTGTTCCCCCCTGGCTGACCTATGCTGGTGCCCTGGGTCAGCGCTGCCTGCAAGGGTGCAGGGATCTAGTCGAACCAGAGCCTATGCAACCACTCACTTGCTGTAATCAATAAAGTTGTGGCCTAAATTCTGCCAAAAACCAAACTAAAATTTGAGTCAAATGTGTTTTTATTTAGGGGGGAGGTCTCTGGGTCTGAACATGCAAAAAGCTGAAGTCCCTGATCTGTTGACAAAGGAAAAGAAGAAGACCAAGCCTTCTAGTATTTCTACTAACACTGTGCCAAATTTTTACCTCTGAATAAGCTCAGAACAACTCTCCCACCCACTGATTTTAAAGGGACGAAATGTTTTCATGAGCCACTCCCAAATATGATTTTCCTTATTTTCCTATAAGGCCTTTTTTCTTTTTCCATCTATGAGTCCCTCCATCCAAATCAGGGTTGTCCTCACAGTCACAAATAGAGAAAACACCATGCTAATCTTCTCTCCAAAATGCATTCAAATGTACATTTTGATGCACTTGCAGACACAACTGGGCCACTGCCACCTCTTTGGCTGCATTGCACTGTGACACTTTCTGTGCCACAGCATCACATGCCAAACAGGGAGCATTGGCTTGGTTGGCATGGAAACAGGGATGCAGCCCCTCTTCTCCCACCCACATATACACATCCTTTCCAATAACTTCTCCACAGTTGCCAAGATGTGCAGTGGGCTTGTTAAGGGGTCAAAAAACTTCTGCACAACTTTTATGCAAAGGATTTGTGCCGTTGACATGAATACCGTGAGCTCATTTAATTATTTGAAAGAATGACCACTGGCTGTGTAGACTCAGTCTGCTGGCCAGGAATATAAAGGTTAGGAAAAACATAGCATTTAAATCCATTATAGCAGGTTCTTCATCTGCTCATGATACTAGCTTCCTCCTGGCTTCACATATAACATGACAGACAAATATTTTATACAATCAAATGCTGGGCCAGACAGCTGTCAGTCTAGACCTTACTGCATTCTCCAGGTGAGCTACCTACTTTTTCAAATAAGTATAATATGATGTGAATCCATTTTTACAGCCTTTCTTGATATTTAGGAAAGGCTACAGGAGAAACATACAAATGTAGACAAGGAGGTTTTAGACAAGGAGGTGACACAACAGGAGCTAGCCAATCAGCAATGCCTAAAGTTGGCTTTTATTTATAGGATTGATTTAGTTCAGAGCTTGACCCTGGACAAGATAAAGGTACCATGTTCGAAGTGTATATAAGGGTGTTTTCATTCTGGCCCACTGATCTACAAAGGTTATAACTGTTTTTAACCTAAGAATCCCTGAGGAATAACCACATGTGAGCTGAATCATCAGGGTCAGTGGTTTCCCTGTGCTCCCAAAATTGTGCCCTCCCCTTCATACAGAGCATTTTCTGTGCTTGTTTTGCTTTTTAAACAACTGCCTCCCATACTCTGCAGCATGAAGAAAACAAAGCAGGGAAGGGGTTAAGGAGATACGCTGACTGCAGTTTCTCAATCAGCTTTGTGAAGCCTCAGGTCACCTTTGCTCATAAAAACTCTGCACAAATATTTCTTTTTCTATCAAAAAAAGAAAAGAAAAAAAGAATTCTAATCTGCACAGACTGGTGCCACTCCGATTATTACACATTATTAAAAATTAATTTAGGGGGGGGAATTGTCTGGTCTTCGCAATCTCATGGGGAGATGCTGTGACAAAATCCTCAGTCCTATCTTGATTACTTAATGCCTAAAATATACTTTTAATACTCTTAATTCATTTCTTTTGTTCCCTACTTCCCAACGCATTGCTGTTTTCACAGGCTGAAGAACAGTTGTTGTGTGTGCTTTAACTAATGGCCCTCTGACATAGTATATATTAAGGATTACACTTGCAAATTAATTATGTAAATTAAACAAGAATCAATCAAGATTACTTCTCTCCAACCTGATCGTCCACATGTTTACTTGGTGAGACATATCAGAGGTAAGCGTGCAATCCAGCTTCCCCATCATGGAAGCATGTATAGAAAGCAGCTCACCGATTAACTCCCCATTTAACCCAAAGAGAACCTTCCCCAGCACCGTCCTGTCATCATGGCCAGCAATTCATAGCCATGATTGTGGTCTCCATCCCAACCAGGCCCTTGACCTCTGCAGGGTCCATAGGACTTAGCTTAGGACGCGGGTGGCGCTGTGGGTTAAACCAGAGAGCCTAGGGCTTGTTGATCAGAAGGTTGGCGGTTCGAACCCCCGTGACGGGGTGAGCTCCTATTGCTCGGTCCCTGCTCCTGCCAACCTAGCAGTTCGAAAGCACACAGTGCAAGTAGATAAATAGCTACCACTCCGGTGGGAAGGTAAATGGTGTTTCCATGCCCTGCTCTGGTTCGCCAGAAGCAGCTTAGTCATGCTGGCCACATGTCCTGGAAGCTGTACGCTGGCTCCCTCGGCCAGTAAAGCAAGATGAGCGCTGCAACACCAGAGTCAGCTACGACTGGACTTAACAGTCAGGGGTCCCTTTACCTTGAGGTTTCATTTGTTTGTTTGTACAGTTCAATAAGGAAGGGTCACTTCCATCATGTTGAAGACCACTGAGAGTTTTTCCTCACTCCATCAAGCAGTATACAGTGGTACCTTGGTTTTCTAACAGAATCCATCCCGGAAGACCGTTTGAATTCTGAAACGTTCAAAAACTGAGGCGCGAAGGGCGTACTGCAAATTTACTAGAGAAAATTGAGAAAAATAAAGTGGTACCGCAGCGGAAGCCGTTCGACGTCTGAGGTGCATTTGAAAATGGAAGCATTTACTTCTGGGCTTACGACGTTCAAAAAATGACACGTTCATCGACAGAGATGTTCGAAAACTGAGGTACCGCTGTATAAATCTTGGTAAATAAATTTTTAAAAAACGTGAGTGGCATTATTTCTTCTCCTTCAAAAGGAAATATTTTTAAAGAACATTTTAACTGTTCCCATTTTACAGAATTGAAACAGTGACCGAATGGATTAGATGGTGCTTCCTCAAGCCAAATTGGGTCATTGGTTTGTCTCGCTCAATAAGCTCTACTATAAATGGCAGTTGCTCTTCAAGATCCTTCCTAAGCTGGCTATCTGAGATCCTTTAACTGGAGGTTCCTACCTACCACTGAACTGTGTAGTCCTGAGATGGGGGTAGGCAGTGTGTTGTCTAGGCAACAGTGGGCATGGGTACCAAAGGCCCATGCTGTGAGCATTGCCCATCCTCCCCCCTACACACAGAGTAAGGAATCAACTGACTGGAGTGCGAGGGGGCGCTGAACTTATTTCTCCTCTCCTCAGCAGGTCGTACTATTCTTATCTAGTTAGGTCATCCACCCAACTACTTTTACCAGAACCGGGCCATATTTTTTCAAACTTGAGAATGCCTGGCACCATAGTCACCAACTCTGGGGGCCCCTGAGGGCTGAGGCACACACAAAATGGGTGTGTGGGGCCCATGGGACCTTTCAGAGGGTACACCGGGCCTCATTGGGCCTTGGTGCGCCGTATGTCATGCGTGTGCCATAACGTGTCATTTGACATCATGCAAGTGACGCACATGATGTCACAAGCACACGCCAGGCCCCCACAATGTGGGGCAGAACCTGCCCAGGAGCAAATCCAAGGTGTAGTTCTGTAAATGAGTGAGGAAGCCTAGAGCAATGAATAACTAGGATTTTTTTGTGTGTGAAAGCATGGGGTACCGGCATCTATTTTAGACAGCTATGACCTGGCCACTGCTCCATGCAGTGAGTTACTGCACTGGATTATTGCAATGCACTCTGTGTGGGGCTGCCCTTGAAGGTAACTCGGAAACTTCAGCTGGTCCAAAATGCAGCTGTCGGATTACCGACTGGGGTTCCATTTAGGTTTCACATAACCCCTGTTTTAATATAGTTGCACTGGGCCCAATTCAATGTGTTTAGAAGACAGTGCAATTCTTTATGTGTATTATTCAGAAGTAAGCTTCACTGTGCACAGTGGATCTTAATCTCAGCTAAGTGTGTGCTGTGAGCCGCTCTGAGATTTACAGTTGAATTGAATAAATATACAAATTTAATAAATAAAATTGATGAATACAAATTTAATAAATATACAAATTTAATAAATAAAATTGATGAATACAAATTTAATAAATATTGTTATTTTATTTATTAAATTTGTATATTTTTTAAATTTGCGTCAATCAATTTTATTTATTAGATTTGTATAACAATTGCAGCCTAATAATGCAATCCTGTATATGAATGCTCAGAAGTAAGTGCGATTGAGTTCAGCAGAACCTACATCCAAGGAACAGTCCATAGGATTGCAGTCTAGTTGAGCTAGAATGCTCACTCACATTATAAATGCCTCTCTTTTACGCTTTCTGTTCCACATCAACAATGGTCACGCATACAGATAATTAGAACAGGCCAGATTCAGCAGCGATTTAAATATTGTGTGCGAAAAAGTTAAATGGCTTGAGTTTCGGGCTGAAATTAAACATAGCAGAATTCAACAGCATGCAAAGCGGCCATTGCTCCATGTTTCTGGCCTCTTTCTCATGCATTGTACTTGAACACAATGCGAGCCAATACGCTGGGATTTGGCCTGCCCCTTCTACAGCATGCTGACATCACAGAATACCTTGTACTGAATGAGACATTATGGGTGGGGGGGAGCGACACGGACTGAGAGCAGCTCCATGTTGCTTGTAACATCTTGTTGCATGGTTTGGGTCGGTAGCTTCGGGGTTAATTCTCAGTGGGAGACTGAAAGCAAGGAAACAATCTGGATGCTAGTTTGTAAAAAAAAACCCCGAATTTTCAGTGTCTAGCCCACAGACGATCATTGATTGCGGTAAATAAATAAAGCCACTTCTGACTTTTATTGTTGTAGGGAGTAATTATAATTCACACAGCCAGACCTTTTGTGCCACCGAAAGCTTCGTTTGTGGTTTGCATGAGCAGATACATTAACTCCTGTAAGCTCTTTTCATTAGAACGCGATTACTCATTGAGGACTGATCAATATATCATCTATACAACATCTTGAAAGTGGATGTCTGGTCTCATTGTGGGCTTACTGATAATGACTTCTTTATTCAAGGCAGCTTGTACGAACAAGAAGATAAAGAAAAGAGAGGAGAATTATAGCATATGCTTGTGGAAGTATTGTAAAGGATATAAACAAACAAACAAAAAAGGTAATAGGAGAGTTACAGCATAGGGGATGACAATTCCGGAGGAAGAAGAGAAGAGGGCAAGGGAGTAAAAAGTTAAAAAGAGAGGGTGTGTACGGTTTGTGACCATATCCAAGAAGTATAATACACAGTGAACAATGCTTGGTGGAATCTTCTTTTGAATAACAGCATATTTAAGTGGAGTACATAATATTTTCAGTTTCAGCATTAGAAACCATGCATGGTTTGATGACAACGATGATGACAATAATAATAACAACAACAACAACAACAACAACAACAACAACAACAACAACAACAACAACAAATTATTATTTATATCCCGCACATCTGGCTGGGTTTCCCCAGCCACTGTGGGTGGCTTCCAACAAAATGTTAAAAATACAATAAAACATCAGACACTAAAAGCTTCCCTAAACAAGGCTGCCTTCAGATGTCTTCCAAAAGTCAGATAGTTGTTTATTTCCTTGACATCTAATGGGAGGGCATTCTACTGAGAAGGCCCTCTGCCTGGTTCCCTGTAACCTCACTTCTCATAGTGAGGGAACGGCCAGAAGGCCCTCGGTGCTGGACCTCAGTGTCCGGGCAGAACGATGGAGGTGGAGATGCTCCTTCAGATATACTGGACTGAGGCCATTTAGGGCTTTAAAGGTCAGCACCGACACTTTGAATTGTGCTCGCAGCTGAAGAGCCTTCAAATGGAAAAAAAATGGTCTTCTCCAAACACAGCTGCTTTTCTCCGACACACCGCTTCCCATTTTTTACTCTTTGCTTATCCCATTTTTATATTATTTTATTCTTCTTCTTCAAGGAGCACTATCAATGCACATAAGCACTTTCGGAACCTGCTTTATACCAAGTTTGACGTCAGTCCATCTGGCTGAATATTGTCCCCTCAATTGACTGCCAGGGTTTCACACAGGTGCATTTCCCAGGGTTAGCTGGAGATCCGAGGATTTGAACCCAGAACCTTTTGCATGCCAAGAATATACTCTACCACTAAGCTATAGCCTTTCCAGTCTTATGCAACAGAGTCAGGTCCTTCTCTGAAGGAGCATACAATGTTATCACGTTGATTAGCCAGTTCAGCACAGCATGGAAACTGTGGCCTGGGATTGAAATGCTTATCTACATACAGTGGTACCTTGGTTTTCAACCGTAATCCATTCTGGGAATCCATTTGACTCCCCAAACTGTTCGAAAACCAAGACACAGCTTCCGATTGGCTGCAGGAGCTTCCTGCACTCAAGCGGAAGCTGCGTCGGATGTTCAGCTTCCGAAAACTGTTCGCAAACCGGAACACTTATTTCCGGGTTTGCGGCATTCAGGATCCGATTTGTTCGACAACTAAGGCGTTCGAGAATCAAGGTACCACTGTATGTGCTAATGGAGTTTGCCACAAAGCATATCATGTCCACATTGGCTGTGCGCATATATTGCCTATGAGCAATCAGGACAAATGTTGCATAGGCACCAATCTGAACAAAATATGGGGGGCACCCTCGCCCACACTTCTCCCCATCTCTACAGTTCCTCTGCCTCACACAACTGGGTGCAGTTCTCACCTTCCCCCCAACTGCTTGCCCCCCACCTGTGTGCTATACGTTTCTGCTGGCTTGCTCATTGTCTGAAAGGGTGGGTCTTTATGTACTGAAAATGGCACCATCACCATCCAAGCACAACAGGGAGGTAACAGCAGACTCGGGGTTAGCAGACCCAAGGTTAGCAGAAGTACAAAAGGGTTTTCAGGGTTTTTAGGAAGGTGGAGACTGTGGGAATGTTCAGGGATGCAGGAGAGGATATATTGTCTGATAATAGCCTTTCCAACTTGTGTTAACAAGTTCACAATTTAGCAGAGTAACATTCCCCTTTTTAAATGCGGCGGATGCATTTGCTCAGGCTCGCTAAAGCCTCTATAATAATTGTTCTGGTATTTCCCCCTTATTCCCTCATAAAAGATAACACGACACAGTCTTCTATGAAAGTATAAAAAGAGTTTACTCACATATCATTCTGTTCACAATCGGATCCCAGAAGGCAGACTTAGCTTAGAAAAATAACATATACAGTGGTGCCCCGCAAGACGAATGCCTCGCAAGACGAAAAACCCGCTAGACGAAAGGGTTTTCCGTTTTTCGATGCGCTTCGCAAGACGAATTTCCCTATGGGCTTGCTTCGCAAGACGAAAACGTCTTGCGAGTCTTGCGTTTTTTTCCGCTTCCCCCCCTTTTTCTAAGCCGCTAAGCCGCTAATAGCCTTTTAGCCGCTAAGCCGCTAAGCCTTTAATAGCCGCTAAACCGCTAAACCGCTAATAGCGCTAATCCGCTAAGCTGCTAATAGGGTTGCTTCGCAAGACGAAAAAACCGCTAGATGAAGAGACTCGCGGAACAGATTATTTTCGTCTTGCGAGGCACCACTGTACCTAGAAACTATCCTAAGAAGACAGTCCCTTTGTCCTCTCTTGGCTGGAAGCCAATAGGGCATCTTTGGCTAAGCAGATGTTGCTTCTTTGATGCATGTAGTCAAAAGAGAGAGAGATGGCTGTCCTGGCCTGTGCTTTTGTCATTACCTGCACAGGTGAGGCCACGCCCACCTCTAGTCACATGCAGAGGAAGTCTGTCCCAGCCCAGAAGGAAACAGGAAGTTTACCTGCTGGCTGGACAAACATTCCTCCCCATGTGTAAACATGTCCACTCTAGGAATGTTGTACTTGACTGCTCTTGTGTTTCACATCCCACATAGGCCCACTGAGGACTGACCATGCTCAGCGGACAAGGGATGCTGTCTGTGGGAGTGATGGAAAACCAGGGATGGGGAGAGGAAATGGAGTTGACTGATGTGGAGAAAGCATGGTTAGATTTCTGGAACACTGAACAGAAGTAATCCACGCTGCTTGGGAGTCTGGTAGTTCCCAGGTGTGAGCAGTTCAGTGCTGAGTTTTCCTATGTTTATGACTTTAATCTAGCTGATGATGTAGTATAAACTGACCCAAAGCTGAAATGCACTGCTTTACAGTGGAACACAGTTGTGTTTTATCACACAGGTCCTTCCTTTTATAAACTATCTTTCAGAATCAAATAAAGCATGGCAGGGAACTGTGCGTGCTATAAATTATAGAAAACACCAGTGCAAAGATATTGCTTAATGAATAAATTAAACATTCAATCATAAGACCAATAACAGAGGCAGAAAGAAATTAAGAGATGTAAATACAAAAAAAAAAAAAAAAAGGCAGCAGAATGAGGCCAGATATTAAATGAATAACTGGTAAGGCAGAAGCAGAGGGTCCTAGAGGCAGTCCAGATCAAAGCATCAGAGTGATTGGAGAAAAAGAAAGGTGATTTGTTTTACATTTCTTGCACTGGGGTGTCAGGATAAAGTACAAGTTGTCAGAGCTTAGATTAGACCTGGAGGGTATTAAGAAGCTGTAGGGACTTACAGACGGAACAAAAGAAGGTGTGCTCTGTTGACCAGGCTAGGGCAGAAGGATGGGCTCCTAGTATTTATTCCATGCCTGGCCAATCTGGAGGCTGCCTGCTGCCTGCCAATCTTATGCAACCTTTCAGTATATGAGGAGGATTCTGAAACCTGAGTATATGCACTCCTACATAGATGCAAAGGGATGTGCTTGGTTCATTTGTGGCTGACATTTCTACTTGTTTATTAGAAGGGTTAACTGAGTGCCTTCTTACTCTGATTTTAAATTTATAAATGGATTGTGGAAGCTTTAATCAATTTTATCAGTAGAGTAGATTATATCCCACCCTTTCCCCTGACCAGCACTCAAGGCAGCTTACAGCTAAAATCCCATTCCATTTATCTGTTGAAGCTACAGTGGTACCTCGGGTTACATACGCTTCAGGTTACAGACTCTGCTAACCCAGAGATAGTACCTCGGGTTAAGAACTTTGCTTCAGGATGAGAACAGATATCGTGCTCCAGCAGCACAGCAGCAGCAGGAGGCCCCATTAGCTAAAGTGGTGCTTCAGGTTAAGAACAGTTTCAGGTTAAGAACGGACCTCTGGAACGAATTAAGTACTTAACCCGAGGTACCACTGTATGTTGTACACAATCTCTTCCCTCACACATTTTTTTCTTTATAACAATCCTGTGAGGTAGTTTCAGCAGAGAGGTTGTTAATTGGCTAAAGGTGACAGATGTATATGTGTATTTGACATACATGCATGCAGGAGATCAAATGTGGGAGAAAATTCCTGATGTGGAATAGAATGTCCCTATTTTCATCTGAGTAATGTTGGAGGGTTTGTTATTAGCAGCAAAATGGGAGGCCAAGGTGCAACTGCCATGCTCCCCTGCCAGGGTGGTGTAGTGGTTAAGAGCGGTAGTCTCGTAATCTGGGGAACCGGGTTCGATTCCCTGCTCCTCCACATGCAGCTGCTGGGTGACCTTGGGCCAGTCACACTTCTTTGAAGTCTCTCAGCCCCACTCACCTCACAGAGTGTTTGTTGTGGGGGAGGAAGGGAAACGAGAACGTTAGCCGCTTTGAGACTCCTGAAGGGGAGTGAAAGGCGGGATATCAAATCCAAACTCTTCTTCTTCTTCTTCTTATTGTTGTAAAACGCTTTGAGATTTTTTTCCTATACTCAAATGGTATATAAATTTTATGAAATAAACAAAATATTTTGCTACTGCGAGGAACCAAAATGTTGCAAAAATGACCTTGTTATAGTGATAATACTGGAATTTTTTTTTAGTATATTCTTATATTTGCTAATGTGTTCTGCTGCTATAAATTTCTTTTTGCACTGTTTGATTTCAAAATGAGTTCCTGTTTTCATTCTTGTAAGCTGCTTTGAGCATGTCTTGTAAGCTGCTTTGAGCATGTTTCTTTTTTGTGGAATAAAGGTAAAGGTAAAGGGACCACTGACTGTTATGTCCAGTCGCGGACAACTCTGGGGTTGCGGCGCTCATCTTTCTTTACTGCCGAGGAAGCAGGCGTTTGTCCGTGGACAGCTTCCGGGTCATGTGGCCAGCATGACTAAGCCACTTCTGGCGAACCAGAGCAGCTCACGGAAACGTCATTTACCTTCCCACCGGAGTGGTACCTATTAATCTACTTGCACTTTGACGTGCTTTCGAACTGCTAGGTTGGCAGGAGCAGGGACCGAGCAACGGGAGCTCACCCCGTTGTGGGGATTTGAACCGCTGACCCTCTGATCAGCAAGCCCTAGGCTCTGTGGTTGAGACCACAGCAGCATGCTCAATGGAAATTACTAATGAATGAACGACTGTCCCGAATATACGTACTTCAGCTTTACTGCACAGCGAATGTGGCTCGTGCTTTCAAATCGGATGGAAGTTTGGTTTGAGAGAAAACACATCAAACAGCTGTATGTCTCAAGAAACTGCAGAACAAACGTGGATTGTGTGTAATGTTATGTGTATACAGCTTCAAACAACACTGATGGGAGCCAGTGGCATAGCGTGGGGGGTGCAGGGGGGGCCGGTCGCACCGTGCGCAACATCTGGGGGTTAGGGTTAGGGGGCGCAAATCCACGGGTTAGGGGGGTGCAAATCCACGGGTTAGGGGGCGCAAATTACTTGCCTTGCCCCGGGTGCTGACAACCCACGCTACGCCACTGATGGGAGCACACTGGATCTGGAGTAAATGCTAATGTCTACGTGGTCCATCAAGAACAGCTGTTGGGGCTGTTCTACCATAGTCTTGTCCTCCCCCCAACCCCCCCCCCCAAATTGCACCACTTAGCTGTTTGGAGAGAGTAGTAGCTTCCTACATTCTTCTTTCCAAACAGGTGGCCAGGATTCTCACATTTTTTCAACACAGCTGTATGCTTTCATTCCTATTTCCTTTGGTTGGATTGCAAGCAGGGACTTCATACAAGCCACCAATGAGCAGAGTTCCTTACCCATCTAGGAAGATGCATGCTCTCTTAGTTGGGGGCAGGAATAAAAAATTATGATTTGTAATCCCCATGAATTTTGAAAAGGTTCAATTTGACTTATGAAGATTTTTTAAAAATAAAATAAGTAAACTTGGCAAAGAGCTGTTAAGTGAATATAATTTGGCCTCCTTTCAGAAAGCTCTTGTGTAAACTGGCAAATTTATGCATTTTAATAACTCTCCAATTTGTTTATTTATTATATTTGTCTCCCATGAGCTCAGGGTGGCTTACAGGAATTTCATCACAGTTGTAATCTATCACTATCTGTCCCCAAAGGGCTCACAATTTAAGTAATGGCTTGAGGAAACAATGCCATTAAAACCAGCGGGACTTATAATCAGTGTCGGATCCTGATTATTTGCTGTTGTCATCATTGGCCAAGACCAAAAGAGATTCCTCAACCAATGCTGCCATTGGAATATTTGATTATTTTCTGTTAACATCTGACCCTCATGCCATGCCACATTTTGCTTCTGAAATTCTTCTCAGTTTCAAAGTACAGTGATGCCTCGCAAGACGAAATTAATTCGTTCCACGAGTTTTTTCGTCTAGCGAATTTTTCGTCTTGCGAAGCACGGTGTCGGAAAAGTTTCGGAAAAGCTTTAAAAATCACCAAAAACCTCAAAAAAGGCTACCACACCGCGTTCTATGAGTTGCTCCTCGAAGTCAAGTCGCAACTGTATTAACGATGTTAAGAAAAAGGAAACAAACTTGCAAGACGTCTTGCGAAGCAAGCCCATAGGGAAATTCGTCTTGCGAAGCAGCTCAAAAACCGCAAAACCCTTTCGTCTAGCGAGTTTTTCGTCTTGCGAGGCATTCGTCTTGCGGGGCACCACTGTACTAAGTTTTCCACATGCCTCATGAGTAGGCCACTATTTTGAAGAGAGAGAGAGAAACAAGAGATCAAACCTCCATTGGTTGTACAGTTACCTAAATTGTGAGGTTCTGATCATTCTGAATATCTTCAAGCACAATTATTTGGTCAAAGTTAATCCAAAATTGGTCAACGGGAGAGCTTTAAGCTTATGAAATCGGTAGGATGTGAAAGTACTTAAACCTGGTTTACTTATTTATGATTATTTATGACCACTTACTCTTTGGGGAAGAAAATCCATAGTTGTGTACAACTTTTATAAAATATACAATATATAAATAAATCTATGAATATATTCTCTCTCTCCCCCCTCTTTTGTTATAGAAATAGGGGGGATCCCCCTAAACCCTAGAAATTAATAAGTGCTAGGATTTGGGGTTCTTTGTGATATGAAGGGAGACTATAAGCTGCAAGGGGATTCCTGGGCTGCCTTTACGCAAACCAGTCTGGCTGGCTGACGGAAGAGCAGAGCTGTTAGCATGACAATAGAGAGCCATTGTGGGTCGTCAACACCTCCTTGTCCCAGGTGTGACCAGGGATGGGAGATTTGGAAGGTTGCCAGGGTAGCTGCTCTGCGGGAGGGCAAGGGGATTCTGGGAAGAAGAAGGGGGAGATCCATCTTGGCAAGGGTGAAGGAAGGACTGCCTGCACTGCTGTGGGCCATGCTGTAAGATCTGGACCCTCTCCATGCATATGGAAGGTGTAAAGAGGTGAATAAACTCACCATCCTCCGCAGTGTTTTCTATTCTCTGAAGGGACACAGACCCTGTATGTGCACCTGTGACCTTATGCGTTCTGGCCACTGCTTGGCAGAGAAATGGTGTAGGTGTCGGACTTTTGCAAATATATATATATGGGACGCGTGTGGTGCTGTGGGTTAAACCACAGAGCCTAGGACTTGCCAATCAGAAGGTCGGCGGTTTGAATCCCCGTGACGGGGTGAGCTCCCGTTGCTTGGTCCCTGCTCCTGCAAACCTAGCAGTTCGAAAGCACGTCGAAGTGCAAGTAGATAAATAGGTACCGCTCAGGTGGGAAGGTAAACGGCATTTCCGTGCGCTGCTCTGGTTCGCTGGAAGCGGCTTAGTCATGCTGGCCACATGGCCCAGAAGCTGTACGCCGGCTCCCCTGGCCAGTATAGCGAGATGAGCGCGGCAACTCCAGAGTCGGCCATGACTGGATCTAATGGTCAGGGGTCCCTTTACCTTTATATGTGTATATTGTACACACAAATAAATTTGTACATTGCATTAGCAAGGCGATTGTTATCATAACTACAGTTCAATGCCTAGGTGCCGATTGAGTTAGGGTTTTGTTTTGTTTTTTAATGAAACCATACAGATTAAAATGTTTCAAAGTAATACTTGCATAAGCAGAGTAACAGATTATTATAACCCACCCCCACCACACAGCCAGCCTAAATCCCTCAAGACAACCACTCTTTTGCTAGTTTGACCAGCTCCACCACAACTGCCCTGCCACCCAGTTCCTTCTGTGGCTCCATGCCTGACCCAACACATTATTCCAACTCCAGTGCTGATCAGATAAGCAGAGCCAGGGAAGAACCTACATCAGTTCCTCCCTCAGGTCCACTTCCAGGGGCTGTACCATTGAAATAAATACTGGCAGGCAACCATACGCAAAATATCACATATTTGCTGCTGCCAGGAGTGCTAGAAGGAAAACCTGCTCCGTGCTAGAAGACACATTTCCATCTGGCCTAGGCAGTGGGACTCACCCTGAACAGCTAAAAGAGGCTCCTGGGAGACTGGAGGGACATTGCTGGAGCAACTCTTGGGCTGGGACAATTGGCTAAAATGTTTTTAAATGTTTTTAATGGTTTTAATGGTTTTAATTTTGGTTCCTCTGTTTTGTTGGGTTGGCGGTTATTTTAATTTGGGTAAAACGGCAAACCTCCTCCTCCTCCTCTTCTTCTTCTTCCTTTTCTTCCTCTTCCTCTTCTTCTTCTTTTGATTTATTGGTTTATTTATTGTGTGTATAAGATATTCTGTTTTTTATGTTTTATGTTTTATTATGTTTTTATATATGCTGTAAGGAGCCCAGAGTCGCTGGGGAAACCCAGCCAGATGGGTGGGATAGCAACAACAACAACATTCCTGATTCACACACAATCTATCCCTGCCTCCTGCCCCACACCTCTTCTTCTCACCCCCTCCTAACTCACGCCTCCCTGCTACTAGAAAAGTAGAAACTGTTGCCTGAAATTACAGTTGTAACTAGTGCCTATATAGTTGCTCTTCCTCTTCCCTATCCCTCTCTTCATGTTTCCCCCTACTGATGGCATGCCTAAAGATTTATAAGTCAGAGCTTTCCGATAGAGGAAAGACAGTGGAGGGAAACACAAACCAATGCGCTCACACAGACAATTCAAGCAGAAGTTTGCGACAGAGGAAAAACAGAAAGGTTGAAGGAAAATGATTAGCTGACAAAGACTTTGTAAAACCATAGCATGTGGAACAAAGACTAATTAGCTGTTTTATGCACATCTGGTTTGAAGGTAGTATTGCTGTGTATTAGTACGTTCAGCAGAATATTCCGGAAGGTTTTCCACAAATATAAAAGTAAAGCATAAATCATTATTACTAGGTGACAGGGTCAAAATAGCATCAGATGTTCATTCAGTGTGTTTTTATGACTGGGGAGGGGAAACAGCACACAAATTCTTCCTCTCATTTTCTCACATACGTAAACAGGCATTCAACCTCAGTGAATGTTTATGATACTGTAAATTTAGGTAAAGGTAAAGGGACCCCTGACCATTAGGTCCAGACGTGACCGACTCTGAGGTTGAGGCACTCATCTTGCTTTATTGGCCGAGGGAGCTAGCATACAGCTTCCGGGTCATGTGGCCAGCATGACTAAGCCACTTCTGGAGAACCAGAGCAGCACACGGAAAGGCCATTTACCTTCCCGCTGGAGCGGTACCTATTTATCTACTTGCACTTTGACATGCTTTCGAACTGCTAGGTTGGCAGGAGCATGCACCAAATGACAGGAGCTCACCCCGTCGTGGGGATTCAAACCGCCAACCTTCTGATCAGCAAAGTCCTAGGCTCTGTGGTTTAACCCACAGCGCCACCCACGTACCGGTGTTTAATCATAGAGAAGATAGTGGTCTCTTTTTCATTAATAGTGAGAATTGGTTGAATCAATAGAATTTGTGCTATTGTTTCATCCTATACATTTCAGAGAGGAAGCTAGTCTGTTGAGCCCTGTGGTACTAAACTGACCATTTTTGGAGGTGACAAGTTCTGTGGACTAAAATTCATTAGAGGCATGGCACATTCTCTTCAGTATAGTGATATATGCATCTATCTATCTATCTATCTGGGACGCGGGTGGCGCTGTGGGTAAAACCTCAGTGCCTAGGACTTGCATCGCATGGTCAGCGGTTTGAATCCCCGCGGCGGGGTGCGCTCCAGTTGCTCGGTCCCAGCACCTGCCAACCTAGCAGTTTGAAAGCACCCCCGGGTGCAAGTAGACAAATAGGGACTGCTTACCAGCGGGAAGGTAAACGGCGTTCTTGTTCTGCGCTGGCTCGCCAGATGCAGCTTGTCATGCTGGCCACATGACCCGGAAGTGTCTGCGGACAGCGCTGGCTCCTGGCCTATAGAGTGAGATGAGCGCACAACCCTAGAGTCTGGCAAGACTGGCCCGTACGGACAGGGGTACCTTTACCTTTATCTATCTATCTATCTATCTATCTATCTATCTATCTATCTATCATCATCTATCTATCTATATCTATCTATCTATCTATCTATCTATCTATCTATCTATCTATCTATCTATCTATCTATCATCTATCATCTATCATCTATCATCTATCATCTATCATCTATCATCTATCATCTATCATCTATCATCTATCATCTATCATCTATCATCTATCATCTATCATCTATCTATCTATCTATCTATCTATCTATCTAATCTATCTAATCTATCTATCATCTACCTATCTATCTCTATCTAGGTACGGAGAACAAAACATTTCTAAAGTGTGGTCAAAAGGCTTTGCAATGATAAGAGCACCTATTAGACTGCTATGCAGAACCAAATGTACATCAGATAAGAACAGCAATCGATTGTTGTAATATAATCTTTCCTTCTCGCTCTGCTAATCACCTAAAGAGGAGCAATTATTTCCTTTAGGGTGAATGATAACCCCCAATCTCACTTGAGTCTGAACTTAATAGATAGAATCAAATTTGCTAATAAATTCTAAGCAGATTCATGCGATAGCATCAGTTTCAAGTGTTTTTGTTGAACTTTGCTGCCAGCAGCAGAAAGTCTTGGGAAACTGAAATATACTCCCACTGGTATCTGAATGTTGCTGTTTTTAAGTTTCAGATTTGTGTTCACATTGTTTTCTACAGAAACTGACCTGTTTCCTTTAGAGGGACATTGTTGGCAGCTGATGGCATATGTAATATCTATGTATATGTAATACCGTCTTGAGGGGCTGGGAGCTGGGGGCACTGTCATACTGTGGTTCCGCTCCTTCCTCCTGGGCCGTGTCCAGAAAGTGGTGGTGGGGGATGAGTGTTCAGACCCCTGGGCTCTCACTTGTGGGGTGCCTCAGGGTTCTGTCCTCTCCCCCATGCTTTTCAACATTTACATACAGCCGCTGGGAGAGATCATCAGGAGGTTTGGGTTGGGTGTTCATCAGTGTGCAAATGATACCCAGCTCTACCTCTCTTTTAAATCAGAACCAGTGAAGGCGGTGAAGGTCCTGTGTGAGTGTCTGGAGGCGGTTGGAGGATGGATGGCGGCTAACAGATTGAGGTTGAATCCTGACAAGACAGAAGTACTGTTTTGGGGGGACAAGAGGTGGGCAGGTGTGGAGGATTCCCTGGTCCTGAATGGGGTAACTGTGCCCCTGAAGGATCATGTGTGCAGCCTGGGAGTCATTTTGGACTCACAGCTGTCCATGGAGGCACAGGTCAAATCTGTGTCCAGGGCAGCTGTTTACCAGCTCCATCTGGTACGTAGGCTGAGACCCTATCTGCCTGCGGACTGTCTCGCCAGAGTGGTGCATGCTCTGGTTATCTCACGCTTGGACTACTGCAATGCGCTCTACGTGGGGCTACCTTTGAAGGTGACTCGGAAACTACAACTAATCCAGAATGCGGCAGCTAGACTGGTGACTGGGGGCGGCCACCGAGACCACATAACACCAGTCTTGAAAGACCTACATTGGCTCCCAGTACGTTTCCAAGCACAATTGAAAGTGCTGGTGTTGACCTTTAAAGCCCTAAACAGCCTCGGTCCAGTATACCTGAAGGAGCGTCTCCACCCCCATCTTTCTGCCCAGACGCTGAGGTCCAGCACAGAGGGCCTTCTGGCGGTTCCCTCATTGCGAGAAGCAAAGCTACAGGGAACCAGGCAGAGGGCCTTCTCAGTAGTGGCGCCCGCCCTGTGGAACGCCCTCCCACGAGATGTCAAAGCGATAAACAACTACCTGACATTCAGAAGACATCTTAAGGCAGCCCTGTTCAGGGAAGTTTTTAACGTGTGATATTTTAGTGTATTTTTGGTTTTTATGGAAGCCGCCCAGAGTGGCTGGGGAGGCCCAGCCAGATGGGCGGGGTATAAATAATAAATTATTATTACTATTATTATTATTATTAATATCAGAGGAAGACAGAGCCTCTGATTTGCATAGCTGATGTTATTTGGTTCTGTAGCAGTGTTGCTCAAGTAGAGTGACAGCATCATGGGTACTCAAAAGTATTGGAAGGGACCTCAAAGATGATCTAATCAAAACCCTGCCAGTTCATGAAACCCAGTACTACAGCATCCCTATGTAATATTATTGATGATGATTAAAGTATTTATAACCTGCTTTCAAAACAGCAAGAATGTATAGCAAAATTTTAAAATAGTGCATGAAAACAAAAAAGTGTAAAAAAACAAGGATAAACCAAACAGCTGGAAGCAGTGCAGCTAACTTAACTGAAAGATTTTCTTTAAAAGCCAAGTTTTGAATGCTCACCAAAAGAGGCAAACAGTTAGGCAAACATATTAATCTTTGTAGGAAGTGAATTCTACAATGTAGGTGCTACAGTCCATCCTTGGTCCATCCCATGGTAGGGTATGAAGGTACATGAAACAACCACTTTGCTGAAACTAAGCAGCCAGTGCCAGGTGAGAGACTACCTGGAATTTTCATGTACACTGCTTTATGTTCTATGATGGAAGAAAGATGGTGCCTTAGACCTGGACCATGAACTCCAGTCTGGGGTGACATAGGAACTAGTAACTAGGAGCCATGGAACGATCAAGAAGCATGCACTGAAGAACAGGTCGGGATGGGATTGCAAGCCAGGAAGCAGAATAATCAAGGTGGCACGAATGCATCAGAGCTCAATTACTGAAGTAAGGCTCAGCAGAGACAGGAAGACTTTCATGTTCCTTTCTGCACAAGAAGATCCAATGGCCCGCTTGGGTGGGCAGAGTCAGCCCGGTGCTGGGTGGTTCTCTGAGAAGGCTGCCGCCTCATCCCATAAGGCAGTGGCCTCATGAGTTCCTGACTGTGGGATATAAATGAACCAAATCTTTCTTCCAACACACTTCTTCACTCCACACTTCTTAGCCTCCCGAGACTCCACTCAGGACTCCACTCATCCACTTTGGCTCTCACCCAGGGCCCAAGCAAACTCACAGAGCACTAGCCCACCACAAATATTAGAACAAAGAGGAGTCTTGGAACCTACTGAAACCTGATATGTCTGAGTGAGCTACTTCAGGCTGCCTGCAGCTGAGCTGCCGATTTCTTCGACAACTAAGCCATTCAAGACATCACTACTGGGAAAACCATAGCTTTTACTATACGGACCTTTGTTGGCAAGGTGATGTCTCTTAAAAAGTAGAGACATCACCATGCCAACAAAGGTCCGTATAGTAAAAGCTATGGTTTTCCCAGTAATGATGTATGGAAGTGAGAGCTGTACCATAAAGAAGTCTGATCGCCAAAGAATGGATGCTTTTGAATTATGGTGCTGGAGGAGACTCTTGAGAGTCCCATGGACTGCAAGAAGAACAAATCTACCCATTCTGAAGGAAATCAGCCCTGAGTGCTCACTGGAAGGACAGATCGTGAAGCTGAGGCTCCAATACTTTGGCCACCTTATGAGAAGAGAAGACTCCCTAGAAAAGACCCTGATGTTGGGAAAGATGGAGGGCACAAGGAGAAGGGGATGACAGAGGACGAGATGGTTGGACAGTGTTCTCGAAGCTTCCAGCATGAGTTTGACCAAACTGCGGGAGGCAGTGGAAGACAGAAGTGCCTGGCTTGCTCTGGTCCATGGGGTCACGAAGAGTCAGACATGACTAAACGACAAAACAACAACAACAAAGAAGTTCAAGAACCAAGGCACCACTGTCATAAATTAAATAATGAACAATCTGCTGCCCTTTCATGACATCCAAAATCTGCTGCCAGGGGGTTAGAAGAACCTCACTCTACATTATGGTAGGGTTGCCCCTTCCATGGCCGATATTTTCTGCAGCCCTGCAGAGAAAGAGTGATATGGTAGAGAAGCTGGAACCACCATTAACAATTTTCATGGAGGGGCCCAGATAAGCTCCCCAGAAAAAGGCAGGGTGTTAGAAAGCCGCTGAGCGGACGGATAAAAACACAATCTGACGAGGAAATGAATTCTAACCTTTATTTTTAAGCGTGCGGCAAAAGCGCTTGTAGAAACACCGCACCCCATTAGAGCTGCTTTGGAAGAGTTGAGCAGACAAAGGCTGTGCTATGCAAAAATACCCAACCGGTTGGCGAAAGTGAAAGATACAAGGCTCCTCGCCCTCCCCTCAAATTCATCTTTTGCTGCTTGCAAGGCAGGCAGGGGAAGGAAGTAGTTTTCAGATACATAACCTCCAGCTTTTTGGCTCACCTGGTGGGCTCCCCTTACCCACCGTGCCCTGAGTGGATGATTAAAAAGAAATGGGGGGCTTAAGTGAGGGGTAAGTGCAGGGCCTCTGGAGCTTTGCAGAGCACTGAACCATGCTGCTACAGCTGTCTTCCAAACAAGCCCGACATTCTTTATTTATTTGTTATGAAATATTTATGGATGTTATGAAAGGTTTAAAATAATGTGTCTGTCTCTCTCCTTCCTATTTCCCTCCTCCCCTCCCGTCTCTTTTTGCCCTAGCACACTCTTTTTCTAATGCATAAATAATTCTGGCCTGTGGACAGAGGGGCAGCACATTAGGTGGGATGTTTTCGCTGTATCACATTCTTTCTGCCTGAGAGAAAATATCATTCCTAGTAATTTTCTACACTTATACAATCTGCGTTGACAGTAAATAATTGATGTATGAATTTAGGACTAAACTCCAACACAATATGACTTTATGTCAAAGGGTTACTCCCAGCAGATTTTGAGCTAAATCATCTTGCAAAATGGGTTCTTTCAGTGGGAAAAAAAGGCTTTTTGAATTATTTTAATGGAAAGATGGGACCTCTGCGTAGCTTTCCTTTTGATGAGGTCTTGTTTTGCATGACTGGTAATAAAACCAAGCAATCTACCCATTATAAGATTGGAAATGTTTCATTTGTGATCACAAATGGATTTTTTTTTTAGACTGACACAAGCTGTTTTTGTTCCTTTCATTCTCTCCCCCCCCCTTTTCTATCTATTTTCTTTTTTTATATTGTGGTAAGAGAGAGTTTGCATGTGAGAGGGTGCCCTCTGCTTTTCATCCCTGTATCTTCCGCACAAAGTACAATTACATTTTAAATTACAAGCCAGATATATTTGCAACTTAAAGATACATAACAGGGAAGAAAGGCTTCAAATAAAAAGATTACAAATCTCCTCCGATTGCCTCAATTAAAATCCTTTTCATCCCTAAGGGAAAGTAGTTACCATCCAACAGAGGGTAAGAAAGCAAAAGAACAGAGAATGGAATCTTTCATGATACAGTTGGAAGTAAAGCGTTCTATACCTATTATAGACAAGACAGGAAGGTCAAAGGAAAGACATTACTTGAATGACCCATAGTCAAATACTATTTTTGCATTTTTTATAAAATGTACAATAGATAGAAGAAATGAATGTTCTGGATTTCCTTTTAATATTCTGCTTTTGCATCATTGCTGATGCAGCAGGAATATGTAGAGTGGGTTTTTTTTTACATTAAAAATATAATTACAGACTTTGAATAAATGTCAGCATTATTATCTTTGTCATGATTTCTTTGCTGCTTAAAAATTGTAATGACACTTGTTCACTTAAGTTAAGCCTCCACTTACAGGAAAATAATTGAATTTGTTGTGACAGGTAACCTGCATGCTGGCAAAAGTACCTATTGTAAAACTGGACAAAATTGCCTCTTGGGACAATAACAAAACAAAAGCCTTGCCTTTTCTTTATCAGTGATGGAGGAAATATCGAACCGAGACCATGTGCTGTAGATGGCGGACCTGCCTCTAAGGGGAAAACATAACAATAATAACAATTTGAGCTTTCATCAAGAAGAAAGAAAGAATACCCTGTCCCATTTACTTGGAAATACAAACCAACCTTTGCAATATAGCAACCCTACAGGAAGCATCAAGAAACATTTCCATGTTTTGATGATTCCACGTGGTGACCATAATGTGTAAAGAGCTGCTCTTTTTTTTTATTTGTTCCATTTCATAGATAATTTCCTGTTTGTATGTCACATTCCTGGGAATGGTCAGTGCCGGCTTAGAAGCTTAGAACGAAACATAAATAATCCATGTGGTGAGAAACTCCCATGTATTACAACTGTTGAATGGAACCACGGCCACGCAGAAGAGTTTTCATCAGCTTCCATGCAATGAACATTATTATGTATTTAGTCTTAGAATTTATGTTGAGAATTTCCATTCCACCTTAAGGAGCAAACGTGTGGAACTGTTGCGTGTCACATGTCTGTTTACATTCCAGCACAGCTTGCTGGAAACTTCCGTTGTGTATAGCTTTTCCTTTTCCTGTTCACTCCGAGAAGACGAGAGAGAGAGAGAGACGACATGTTTCTTTGTCCTGATTTATGATTAATAAATCTGTAGTTGTAGTATGCTTCCACAAGCCTCATGCCTATTCTGTGTGCGCAGTTCGCTCTGCTGATAGTGTGCCCTGGCCTCGAAGCCCGGGTTGCTGATTTACGTCAGGCAGAGGCCAATGGTCTTCGCAGCAGGATGACTGGAAGGAGATGGTTCAGCTGGGACTAGCCAGCTGGCCTCTCGGCCCTCTGCATGCCAACACTTCTCACCATGCTATCAACATTCAAGGCAGTTTTACATATGAGTAATTTTCTACAGGACTCTGGAGTCGTCAGATACATGGGAAAGTCTTACTTACATAATGAATGCATGGGCTGTATGCAAAGCAGCATGGAGTCACATTCCCAACAGGGCAAAGACCTTCCCCTTGTTCAACGAGACTTTCTACCCCTCTCATCCCCCTGTGCACCCTCTCAAATCTGTTCTAGAGGTTTGCAATGTCACAAAGTAGTGATCTTGTGAGCAAGTATCACTGGGTGGGGGCCCCTCAGGCCAGTGGTAACAATTAGTCCCCAAAGTGGGAGCATGTGATGGGGTTTGTTAGTTGCCAGCATCCCCCAGTCTCTATAACTCTTTGAGTTAACCTGCCAAGGGAGGGAGAGAACACGCCGTGTTTTAGACTTGCTGTTTGGTAGCTGGTGCCAGAGAAGAAGTCAGCAAAGCCTGGTAACCTGTTCGGTGCCTGCGTGTGATTGATTAGTAGCTTGGAGGGAGGACTCAGAAAAGTGACTCCCTCCTTGACACCCCAAACCCCACAGAGCAGATTTGGGGAGGTGCTCAGGGCACACAGGGGGAGGGGGAGGGCGAGTCCTGTTATGCAAGCAGAAATCCTTGCACTGATGAGATGTGTTGCTTGGATGCCACCTGATATGTTAAGGCCACAGTTCCTACGAAGCTATTTACATGTGGTGGAGGAAAGTCCTTTGATTGCTCATATGCCCGCTGAGACTTAAGCAGGCTTGTGGGACTGTAAGAAGGTTAAAATGCTTTTGGGAAATGATTTATAATGAATTGAAGAAAATGTTGAAATATACATTTGTTAAGAAACCAGAAGCATTTTTCCTAGGCATTACAGGTAATGAGATAAATAAAAAAGAAAAGAAGTTATTTTTATATGCAGTGACAGCAGCAAGAATATTGATGGCCCAGAAATGGAAACAGGAAGAATTACCTACGATAGAAGAATGGAGAACTAAAATGATGGACTATGCAGAATTGGACAGAATGACAGGAAGGATCTGGAATCGACGAGATCAAAGATTTACAGAAGATTGGGAAAGGTTTATCCAATATATGCAAAAACTGAGTGATAATCAAATTACGTTTGTAAGTTTTAAGGAAGCTCTGTGAGGGGAAATGGTTAAAATGGCAGAAATGTGTAAAAAGTAATAAAGGGAAGGAATTTCAGACAAATTAAGGGAAGTCAAAAAAGAGAAGTAAGATGTAATTAAGATGTATGGAATGTATAAATTTGTTTTTATATTTGAAAACCAATAAAAATATATTATAAAAAAGAGACTTAAGCAGGCTTAATGTATGAAAGATTGTGGCTGTTTGCCCCAATCTATCAAGGGATATCTGTTCATATGCCTGTTGGGCAGATGGATATGTCTAATATGGATGACACTAGGCCTACACAAGGAAACACAACTAAAGAGGCGATAGTGCAATCTGGCTTTAAAAAGTCTATGTTAAAACCAGAGATATATGACAGCTTTTGCCCAGTCCAAAAAGATCTTGGTTTGGGGGAAGGTGAGGGTAGGGTGCTGGCTGTTCAGCTGCAGATGCTCTTGAAGCAAGTGGATTACCTGATCACAATCCAGTCTGAGTCCAGACCTGGTTTTGGGACCAAATTGTCCTCGGTCACCTTGACAGATGCCCTTTACTGAGGAAGGGTGAGGCAAAATGTGACTTTGCTGCTTCCCCCTGATCTCTCTGCAGCTTTCAATATACCATCAACTATTACAATCTTACTGGATCAAATCCATGGATTGTGGAGGCCCTGATACAGCGGATCCACTCCTATCTACGTGGTTGGTTCCAGAAGGTGGCATTGGGAGCCTATTCCTTGTACCCCTGGCAGCTATGCTGTTGGGTCGCAACAGGGTAGCATATTTTCCCCAGTGTTGGTCAACATGTACATGAAGCCATTGGGACTGGCCATTGGATTATCTAGAAGTGTCACCAATATGTTGATGAAACCCGGTTCTATTTCTCTGTAACATCTGAATCAGGCATGACAGTGTAGGTCAGGGGTCCCCAAACTAAGGCCCACGAGCCGGATAAGGCCTGAGGGACTCATCTATCCAGCCCATGGTGACCCCTGCTGCCCGCTGCCACTGCCCGCTCTTACCAGTGCTGCACAGCTGCCCACTTCTGGGTTGGAGAAGCACTGGAAATAGCTTGTGCGCATGCACAAGTGTTATTTCCAGTGCACATCCGGGTTGGAGGAGGCCTGTGCACATGCACACAAGCTATTTCCAGTGCTCCTCCGACCCGGAAGTGCACCGGAAATAGCGTGTACACACGCGTATGGACACTCGCTCCCCCGCCCTTCGGCCTGCCACGCAATCGGCGCTGGAGACACTGGCATGAGGCGTGGTTAGTTTGCTGACCCCTGGTGTAGATCCTAGATTAGTGCCTGGATGCCATGGTGAGCTGCATGAGGGTCAATAAGCTGAAATGAATCCTAAAATGATGGTGACCTTAGAATCATAGAATCACAGAACTGTAGAGTTGGAAGGGATCCCAAGGGCTATCTAGTCCAATGCCCTGAAATGCAGGAATCTCAAATAAAGAATCCATGACAGATGGCCATTCAACCTCTGTTTAAAAACATCCAAGGGATGAGAGTCCACCACCTACAGAGGGAGACCGTTCCACTGTACTGTCAGAAAGTTTTCCTGAAGTTTTGTCGGAATCGCCTTACTTATAACTTGAAGCCATTGTGGGTGGGCAGTTCACTGGTCCAGAAATTAGGCAGATTGTGGGTGCTGGACTGCAGTGTTCATGCAATAGGCCTGATTTGTGTGATCTTCCCACACATAAATATATTAACAAAATCATAATACTTCAGCTTCATTTGTGGCAATGTGAGATTTTTTAAAATTCTGCTTCCTGGTGCTCGCTTCAGCAGGACATATACTAAAATTGGAACGATACAGAGAAGATAAGCATGGCCCCTGCACAAGGATGACACGCAAATTCGTGAAGCATTCCATATTTTTTAAGAAAAATAAAATAAAATTCTGCTTCCTGCAGCTGAAGATAGAAAAGAGGACTGATGAAAATCTGCTAATATCAGGCAACTTTCCTTTAAATTAGTTCCGTAACATCAAACCCAAAATGAAGAAACATCTTATCTAAACTCTTGTCTAAGCAAGTTGCACTTACTGCTAAACACATGTGGGGATGGCCCTATAGAATATCCACTAAATTAAATAGGGCAAGTCCGGGTGCAACTTGGTGATCTACTATGCTGAATGCATCCCACCAGGTCTTCATGGGTGATTCGCCTCCTGGCTTTGCATATGCTGGCAAACTGTGAAAAAAGGCTGTTTTTTACTTATTTATCATACACTTGGTAGCCCCTGTAATTTGATTTGGCAAGTCACAAACTGTGTGGGCTTGGACCAGTCTCTGTTAGTTTGAAAGGATTTTTTTTTTAATCTCGATGCATTAGGAATAAGGTTTTTTTTATCAGTTAATTTCTTCTAAGATCAGAAGAGGGGGCTGGAGACAGAAAATCCGAAGCTCTGTGCAATGCAGCTTACTCAAACCTTGCCTGGATAGCATGTGCTTTTCCTGAAGAGAGGACAGTGACTTGAAAGAGTGGGTGGAACAGCTTGATGTTTTCTGGGAATGTGGCACACTTAGGGGAGGTTTGAGCTGTAGAAAAGGTCTAAAAGATTCAGCGTAGAGAAGAACTGGGAAGAAAGATGTTGGTGGCTTTTGCTTTAAAACGTGTGAATAAAAAGCTCTTAGAAAATAAATGCTGCCAACAAAAAAAGTTTATTTCATTGTGTGGTCTTTAGCCTTAGACCAGCTCAGCTACCATACAGAACTGTTTCTATTTGCATAGATATTAGAGATGTTAGTGATGTATGGAAGTGAGAGCTGGACCATAAAGAAGGCTGATCACTGAAGAATTGATGCTTTTGAATTATGGTGCTGGAGAAGACTCTTGAGAGTCCCATGGACTGCAAGGTGATGTCTCTTAAAAAGTAGAGACATCACCTTGCCAACAAAGGTCCATATAGTAAAAGCTATGGTTTTCCCAGTAGTGATGTATGGAAGTGAGAGCTGGCCCATAAAGAAGGCTGATCGCCGAAGAATTGATGCCTTTGAATTATGGTGCTGGAGGAGACTCTTGAGAGTCCCATGGACTGCAAGAAGATCAAAGCAATCCATTCTGCAAGAAGATCAAAGCTATCCATTCTGAAGGAAATCCACCCTGAGTGCTCACTGGAAGGACAGATCCTGAAGCTGAGGCTCCGATACTTTGGCCACCACATGAGAAGAGAAAACTCCCTGGAAAAGCCCCTGATGTTGGGAAAGATTGAGGGCACAATGAGAAGGGGACGACAGTGGACGAGATAGTTGAATAGTGTTCTCAAAGCTACCAGCATGAGTTTGACCAAACTGCGGGAGGCAGTGGAAGACAGGAGTGCCTGGCGTGCTCTGGTCCATGGGGTCACGAAGAACTGGACACGACTAAACGACTAAACAGCAACAATTAGAGATGTATCAAGAGAGCAGGAGTGTTTTGTCTGCAATAAAAGGGGGTGGCAGATGAGCTGAGCCACGCTATACTGTTGGTTTCAGTAGAGTATGGCGGAAGAAGCAGTGTTGTGTAATGGATATTGTTGGGATGACCAACCTACAACCCACCAGCAAGCACACCAGCCCTGTACTGAAGCCTGTTGCTCCTCTCTCTCCACCCATCCTGAGCAAAAGAGAGAGTTTTTAAAAAAATAATTTTTATTGAATGGTTTTATGTTACAAAAAACAATACAGCCATACTACCACTATATATAATTAAGAAATAAAAATTACATACATCAATATTTAGTTGGTGTTATGTACTGAGTTGAATAGGATCCAAACTGCAGCAGTCTGATTGGTCCTAGAACAATAGGATCCAAATTGCAGCAGTCTGATTGGTCCTAGAACAATAGGATTCAGAATGCAACAGTCTGATTGGTCCTAGAACAATGCAGCAGTATGATTGGTTGGCAGGAACCACCCAATCATGCTCCAGATATAAGTGAATCCACAACCTGATTGGCTTACAGTAGAATTCCAGAATTAGCCAATCATGTGCAGCCCATTGTGTAAATAATGTATATAAAGCAGATACTTTGAGGGGACTTGCATTCATTCCTCCTCACCACTATGAGCTGAATAAAGAGCATGAAATCACTTTGCGACTCTGTGTATATTTCAGTTTGTTATTTGTTATTTACTGTCTTATTTCCTCCCAAACATTGCAAACAACAACACACATATGGGCAGACACCCACAACCCACACCCGCACAGAAAATGATAATAATGAAAGTAAATATTTCCCCCCCTTTTATCTTCCAAAATCTTTTCTTCAACTTTGACTTCCTGTCAAGTCCCTTTGCATATGTTTTATCTTACATTTGAATGTACACAAAACAATAAACCTTTCTATATAATTTTTCTAATACATTCTGAAAACATAATAAATCCTTAATTGTAGTCCACCTCCTTTTAGTTCCTTTATCACTCAAATGCTAGCACAGAGTCAAAACTATTATTGTATTTTTGAAAATATTTTTTTGTAAACATCCCATTTCCCCACTAATTTTTGCTTTGAGTTTCCTCTGAGTTTACTAGTCAGTTGTGCCGTCTCCACCAATTCTTGTAATTTGATTTGCCAATCTGTTATTTTTGGATCCTCGTGATATTCCCATCCCTTGGCAAAAGAGAGAGTTTAATGGGGCTTCTGGCTTCATGGACCACAAATTGAGGCTGAGGGCAGGGGAAAGTCCTGTCTCATGCACGCCTCTTTGAGCTCCTCAGCAGAAGGACAAGGTCAGTGCTGACTCCAGAGCACAAGTTTGTGCATTTGCTGGGTCCCCAAGACCAGCCAAGGATTTGTTGTTCCAGGGGCACCACCATTATCACTGGGCATTGAACTGCCTCCGAGATGGTGAGAGCCAGCATGACAGAATTACTGTATTTTTCGCTCCATTGGACGCACCGGACCATAGGACGCACTGGACCATAGGAGGGGGAGAACAGGGAAATTTTTTTTTCTTGTTCTCCCCCTCTAAAACAAGGTGCGTTTAAGGTACATTCACCAGAGCTTGTGGGGCTGGCGGTGGGGGGAAGCGCTGCTCAAAGATCCCTGAAGCCTTTGGAGCGCAGCGCCCCGCTGCCCTGCAGAGGTTTGCACGCAGCCGTCCCCAAGCTAGAGCAGCGAGACGGAGCCCTCCGTCTCACTGTTCTGGCTTGGGAACAGCCTTGCTAGCTTCTGCAGGACAGCGGGGTGAAGGCACCCCGCTGCCCTGCAGAGGTTTGTGTGCAGCCGTCCCCAAGCTAGAGCAGCGAGACGGAGCCCTCCGTCTCACTGTTCTGGCTTGGGAACAGCCTTGCTAGCTTCTGCAGGACAGCGGGGTGAAGGCACCGCCCCCGAGCTAGAGCAGCGAGACGGAGCGCTCCGCAGTGCTCCGTCTTCCTGTTCTGGCTTTGGGCTTAGCGGCACAGCCTGCATTCGCTCTATAGGACGCACACACATTTCCCCTTAATTTTTGGAGGGGGAAATGTGCATCCTATAGAACGAAAAATACGGTATTGGTTTGCATATCCCAACCAAGGTTGGTCCTATTATTAGGCTGACAAGAGGCAGCTGCCTCAGGTGGCAACTGCTGAGGGGCAGGGAATGGCAAACCTGTGCGTACTTCATTGCCTGGCCTGCACCCTCTAAACCAGGGGCTCCATCTTGTTCTGTGTCTCAGGAACCAAATCTGGGGCTGACCCTGGCCCCACTTGAGGCTAAGAAGCCCCACAGAGGGCACCTTGCTTTTCCTGAGACCCCACCCTGATCCTAGAACTGGTACTGGACAGGATACAAACAGTATTAAGTAAAGCAATGCTGTCATTTGTTGTTCTCTCACAACCTCAGCCTGAAAGGAACCATTAGCTGCTTCTGTTCTCTGTTTGGTTGACTGGTGTATGGCTTCTGCCATTCAGAGCCACAGGCAACCATCAAAGGAAAAGGAAAGTTCAAGCTACGGTAGCTGAATACATGCAACCACAGAAAAGCGGCTGAGGGGAGCAGAAAGACATTCTCCTTGAACACGTTGATTGCTGCGATCTGTGTCTCTCTGTGATAGAAACTGACTGTGTCATGTAAACTAGTCAGTCAATATGGCCCCCTCTCCTCTCCACACCCATCAAATGGGCCTCATTTCATCCCTTAGCAAGCAGAAAGAAAGAATGATCCCAGGTGTGAGCATCCTCCTCTAAGGTGTTGGATCAATGACCCATCTTCAGCATTCCTTGCTTTCTCTCTTTGTCAGTCTCTCCCTTTGAACACTTGAGCATCTTCAAACCTCTCTCCCCAATAAATGCTAGAGGGCAAAGCCTTCTCCCCCTTCCCTTTTGAATGTTGCTGATACACCAAGTTCTTTCCAATCTCCAATAACAGGCCCCCTACAATATAACTGGAAGGGCCTGGCTGCCAATCTATAATGTTCCTGGCCATGATTAATCTGATAAATAATAAATATATCAATCTAGTCTTTTAGACAAGGACAAATTCTTACCAGCGGGGAGGCGCGAAGCCTCTTTTACAGCTGCCTGTAGTGCTGGAATTAATTATTTAATGCTTAATTCTTCGGGAAATGAGAAAGTTTTGATTAATGTTGTCCAGTGTCATTTCTTGCTTGTTTGATATGTGTCAGATAATTTTTTCCTTGGCAGTCGCTCTGAAGAACCCAGAGGCAACTGTCACCGGGATCAGACACTGAATTTCGAGAGATTAATTGAAGTGAAAATTTAGTAGTTGAATGTTCCGTTAAGTGCTGGCCTGAACTAACCTTTTCATGGGCTAAATTTAGCCTTTTGCGTGGGTGGGTGTTAACATTAGCCTCCCATTGCCCGTTTTCCAAAATGTTTATATTAAATGCTTCAAGAAATCATATTTTTCTTCTTGTACTTTTGAAATGGCTTTGTGTCCACATGATTTATCTATTCAGGATGGAGTTGCCAGCATTTTTCCAGGAATGCTGGTCCTCTGAGTGGGAGCCAGAGCAAAGAGAGATTCTTAGCAGAACTGAGTAGATAAGAGACAAACCTGTTGTGAATATGGTTGGACCCTGGTAGAATCTGGTACATCATGGATTGATGTTTACTGGCTTTTCCAGACTCTAAGCATTAATTATCTATCACAGGGATGGGAGAACCTGAGGGGAGAGCAGGATTTACTGGACCCGCCCTCTCAACTGCATCACTGCCCCACTACCTTGCTGCCCACCATGTGTTGGAGGAGAAGGTCTAAAGTGAGGATCCTAAGGTGTATACATGGACTTCCTGCTTCAGACCTTGTATTTCAGACACGTTCAACTGGTGGACCGCGATCAACAGGTAGATCCCTGGGGTGCTGAAGGTCGATTGCGGGATTAGAAAAAGTGATTGCCTGTGTGCTCCTGATCAATCGTGCCACGCCACACCCCGTTGCTATGTCTAATAATAATAATAATAATAATAATAATAATAATAATAATAATTTATTATTTATAGCCCGCCCATCTGACTGGGTTTCCCCAGCCACTCTGGACGGCTTCCAGAGGGCCTTCTCGGTAGTGGCACCCACCCTGTGGAACGCCCTCCCACCAGATGTCAAAGAGAAAAACAACTACCAGATTTTTAGAAGACATCTGAAGACAGTCCTGTTTAGGGAAGCTTTTAATGTTTGGACTACTGTATTTTAATCTTTTGTTGGAAGCCGCCCAGATTGGCTGGGGAAAGCCAGCCAGATGAGCAGGGTAAAAATAAATTATTATTATTATTATTATTATTATTATTATTATTATTCCCCCTAAATAGTCAGCATTTAGCAGACAGCATTTAGGCTGTCACCTAAAGCCAAGTGCTTTGAGACCTAGTGCATTTTTGAAGCAGTTTTATTACTCTCAATTCACTGTTTAAGAAACAAAAGAAATGGGTAAAAATTTGCTGGTATAGTTGCTACTCTACCGTGGGTTTTGCCTGCCGAATTAAGGCAAATGGGTCTAAGGGATGTTGTGCTGGGCATTTTCCAAGCTTTGGTCTGTGTCTGTTTTTTTAAAGAAACATTTATAATTTGGGGTTGTTTTTTTTTTTTGTTTTTTTTTGCCAAAGTGGATGAAATTTCCAGGCATGTTTGACCTGTTGCCGGAGTTGTAACCTATCAGATTTTAAAAGTGCCATTTTCCTGCGCTGGCAGCCTTTATAGTTTTGAGATGGGGAAAAACACTGATCACTCAATGTCTTCTACTGTTGTGTGGGTGAATTGGGCTCAAAACTGAAGAAGAAGATGAAGAAGAGTTTGGATTTGATATCCCGCTTTATCGCTACCTGAAGGAGTCTCAAAGCGGCTAACATTCTCCTTTCCCTAAGGAAGGGAGACTCCCTAAGACTTTTTTCGAAATGACAGAAAATATGGACTTGATAGATATATGGAGAACAAGGAACCCTCTGGAGAGAGAGGGAACTTTCTTCTCCCAAGCAATGATGACCTGGACCAGAATCGATCAAATCTGGGTTACTAGTGGAATGGCTCCAAAGATCAAGAAAGTGGAAATCTGCCCAAAAACTTGCTCCGACCATAACGCCGTGAAGATGGAGATGAAACTCACAATAACTGGTCAATTTAGATGGAAAATGAATGACACCCTCTTTCGAGATAAGGAGATTCTCACGAAGGCCCAAAAGACCCTAAAAGACTATTTTGAAATAAATTTGAGGACCGACGTGGAGAAAAGAGTGATCTGGGACGCAAGTAAAGCGGTTATGAGAGGATTCTTGATTCAACAAAATTCAATAAAGAGGAAAAAACAAAATGAGAAAAAAGAGAGGATTTTGGAAATGATAAAGGAAGGAGAGAGAAAATTAAGAACAAAACCAAAATCTCAGGACATTTTAAGAGAGATCAAGTTATATCAAACACAATATATGGAATTGATGAACCAAGAGATCGAATGGAAGATAAAGCAAATGAAGCAAAAGACTTTTGAATCAGCAAATAAATGTGGCAAACTTTTGGCATGGCAACTGAAGAAAAGGCAGAAACTAAATACAGTTACAAGCCTAGAGGTGGATGGAAAGAATATATCTAAACCTAATGAAATTAGAAATTGCTTTTTAAGTTATTTTAAAAAACTCTACACTCAAGGCCCGCAAAATGAAGAAGATATAGACAAATTCCTTGGAAAATATGGATTACAAAACATCTCTCATCAAAGTAAGATGGACTTGAACCAGAGAATCTCAGAACAAGAGATAGAGGCTGCCATTCAGAATATGCAACTGGGCAAATCTCCGGGACCAGATGGACTGACTTCCAGATACTACAAATCGCTGAAGGAATGGTTGACTCAACCATTAAGAGAAGTTTGCAATGAGATCCTTGAGGGAAAAAGGGCACCTGAATCGTGGAAAGAGGCATATATTTCACTCATACCAAAGTCAGAGACTGAAAAGACCCAACTCAAGAACTACCGCCCAATATCACTCCTTAATGTGGATTACAAAATTTTTGCAGACATTTTGGCAAAAAGATTTAAAAGAGTCTTGATGGAGAAGATTCATAAGGACCAAGCAGGTTTTCTCCCTAAAAGACACCTGGCAGACAATGTAAGGAATGTAATAGACATTCTGGAAAAGCTAGAGGTGAATATAAACACTAAAGCAGTATTGATTTTTGTGGACGCGGAGAAAGCCTTTGATAATATTTCTTGGAGTTTTATGAGGAAGAATCTTCATGGGATGGGGGTAGGCCAGGGTTTTGAGAATGGTATGGCTGCTATATATTCTGAACAAAAAGCTAAACTGATTGTAAACAATGTTGTGACTGAGGAACTTAAGATAGAAAAAGGAACACGACAGGGGTGCCCGATTTCCCCATTACTTTTTATTTCAGTTCTGGAGGTGTTGCTGAATATGATAAGAAATGACCAGCAGGTTAAAGGTGTGCAGGTCAGAGCTAAACATTATAAGTTAAGAGCGTTTGCAGATGACCTAGTATTGACTTTGCAAGAGCCAAACACTAGTACGAAAAAGGTTTTAGAAATAATACAACAGTTTGGCCAGGTAGCTGGATTTAAGTTGAACAAGCAAAAAACCAAAGTTTTAGGGAAAAACTTAACAGATATGGAAAAGGAGAAATTTCAAGAGGAAACAGGTTTGACTGTGGTAAAGAAGGTGAAATACCTAGGGGTTTATTTAACATCTAAGAATGTGAATTTGTATAAGGACAACTATGAAAAATGTTGGTCAGAAATTAAAAAAGATCTAGAAATATGGTCAAATTTGAAATTGTCAATGTTAGGCCGAATTGCAGTAATCAAAATGAATGTATTGCCTAGAATGTTATTTTTGTTTCAGACCTTGCAGATTCTTGACAAGATGGAATGTTTTAAGAGGTGGCACAAAGACATTTCGAAATTTGTCTGGCAGGGCAAAAAGCCCCGAATTAAATTTAAGATATTGACAGATGCTAAAGAAAGAGGGGGTTTTGCCCTGCCGGACCTAAAATTGTACTATGAGGCAGCAGCCTTTTGCTGGCTGAAAGAATGGATGCTCCTCGAGAACACGGACATCTTGGATCTGGAAGGTTTTAATAATGCTTTTGGTTGGCATGCATATCTTTGGTATGATAAAGTCAACAGTGCCTTTAAAAATCACATTGTTAGAAAAGCATTGTTTAATGTTTGGATAAGATATAAAGATCTATTGGAAAACAAAACCCCTAGATGGGTCTCACCAGTGGAGGCTAAAGCAGTGAAGAAACTCAATATGGAGGTCGGATGGCCGAAGTATTGGGAAATTTTAGAACAGGATGGAGATAAGTTCAAACTACAAAGTCAGGAGAAACTGAAGCACAAAGTAGAAAATTGGTTTCAATATCGTCAAATAATGGAATTTTTTAAACAGGACAGGAAAATCGGTTTCCAGGTGGAAAAATCAAAATTAGAAACCGAACTGTTAGAACCCAATACTAAGAATTTATCTAGAATGTACAACTTGCTGTTGAAATGGAACACACAGGATGAAACAGTTAAATCGGCTATGATTAAGTGGGCTCAGGATGTTGGACACAACATTATGTCAGCTGACTGGGAATGGTTATGGAACACCGGTATTAAATTTACGGCATGTAATGCCTTAAAGGAAAACATTATGAAAATGGTATACAGGTGGTACATGACCCCAGTCAAGCTGGCAAAAATCTATCATTTGCCCGATAATAAATGTTGGAAGTGTAAAGAGACTGAAGGTACCTTTTATCACCTTTGGTGGACATGCCCGAAGATTAAGGCCTTCTGGGAAATGATCTACAATGAAATGAAAAAGGTACTTAAATGTACCTTTCCTAAAAAACCAGAGGCCTTTCTCTTGGGCATTGTCGGCCAATTGGTGACAAGGAAAGATAGAACTTTTTTTATGTATGCCACAACAGCAGCAAGAATACTCATCGCAAAGTATTGGAAGACACAAGATTTACCCACTGTGGAAGAATGGCAGATGAAAGTGATGGACTATATGACATTGGCCGAGATGACAGGCAGAATCCGTGACCAACGAAAAGAGACGGTGGAAGAGGAGTGGAAAAAATTTAAAAGCTACCTTAAAGACTACTATAAACTTAATGAATGCTAAAATGTTGTGGTTTCCAGAAGCAAAAGGGTACAGGGATATAAGGTTAGACTATAAAAGAGGACTAAGAAGATAGAGATTGGAAAGTAACAATTGGGAGTTGCTAGTTGAATTATGGACATTGGGATGCAGAGAGGGGGGGTATGGGGAAGTCCAAGAAAAGAGGTTCATGAAAATATGTTTGAGACTATACGTGTATGTTTGTCTTTTTTAGTGTTTGTTTGTTTTTCTTAAAAATGTTGTAAAACCAATAAAATTTTTATATATAAAAAAAAACATTCTCCTTTCCCTTCCTCCCCCACAACAAACACTCTGTGAGGTGAGTGGGGCTGAGAGACTTCAGAGAAGTGTGACTGGCCCAAGGTCACCCAGCAGCTGCATGTGGAGGAGCGGAGACGCGAACCTGGTTCCCCAGATTACGAGACTACCGCTCTTAACCACTACACCACACTGGCTCTCAAACTGCAGAATCAAGAGAGGAGCCTCTAGGTAAGGAAACTAGAAAGTCCAGACAAATTGGTCTACTGGTTTTTGTGGTTTTAAGTAAGAAGACAGGCAGGTGGATATTATACTAGGGCTGGTAGGCTTGTGGAACAGTACCCTCTTCACCCTCATGGCCCAGGCTCGACTTCAATTTGAGTTCTGAACAGCTCAAAAAGCTGACTCAACATTTTCTGATATTTTGGTTGATCAGGGTACCGGTATATTCTGCAGTAGATTTTGGATTGCGTCCCTTACTGGACCAACACAAGTACCTATGCTTTTTGTACTTCCTTATCTGGAATCCAGAGGAAATGTTAATATAGATTGTAAAGGAACCATAGCATCAGAGGTTTGATCTAATTTAGTAAGCTACCATGGACTGCGAGTGTTCATACCATGGATTCATGATCTACAAACACTGTAAAGTCTCAGGATGGTATGGGACTGGTATAAATGTCGGACAAAGGGTTCCCAAACTGGTTCTTTTCATTCATGTGGTCTGACATGGGCCTGTGGCTATGTGGTTGAAGAAAAGCAAGACAAATCCATCTCATTAAATATTATTATTGACTTTAAATTGTATTTCAATTGCTTATTTTATATCTTATATTGACTTTTATGGCATTACAATTTGTATTCTAAAAATACAATAAAAAGTTATAAGAAATAAAAGAAGCAATAAAAATACAATTAAAGACCACACAGCTTCTTACAATTGCTACAAATACGCAGAAAAATCATTAGGGGATCTTCTAAGTACCTCAGCAATTTTCAGGTAGTGGGGGGAAACTTTCCATAGGGGGAAAGTTTGGAAATCGCAATACTGGGCGTCTTGATTTCCTTTGCCTGGTCAACAGATCCAGTTCCTTCTGCTTGCAGCACTTTGGGCTCCTGCTTCCACCTCAATCCACTGGTTGGAGGGATCTAGCAGGTGAAAGGCCCCTAAATTGTCCCTGAAAGCTCCGATAATGTTTTAGAGACCATCTGTGTTGTACCAGCACAAGATGTCTGACTAGAAGTCAGTGAAAGTAAAACAAGCAGAGAAATCCCCAATTCAAATATTTGTGGCAGCCTTAGTCAGTTAATGGGGGTGGCAGGGCAAATGTAGGGACATACTTAATCAAATCCACAAGCCTTCTGATCAACCCCTCCACATGTTTTATGTCTCCTGGCCTTCTTACTGTTAAATAGACACACATGGGTTTACTCTGTAAGGGAAAGACCCCAAAAGTAAGGGAACTGGGTCACCTCTTCCCCCAGTTATTTGTCTACTGGGGTGTGGGGTGCTAGACTTCATGAACGTTCAAATATGGAATGAGTAGCAGGGAGAGCCTGGTGCTGCCCAGGAATTTGTAGAAACCCCCAAATATTGTCATTTTAAAAGTATATAGTGCAATTTCTGAGTAACTTGCCAAAAATTGGGTGAAGTCATGCCAAAGTCACATTTTGGTATATCATCTTGATTCAAAAGCAGGGACGTGGGTGGAGCTGTTGGTTAAACCACAGAGCCTAGGACTTGCTTATCAGAAAGTCGGCAGTTCGAATCCCCGTGACGAGGTGAGCTCCCGTTGCTCGGTCCCAGCTCCTGCCAACCTAGCAGTTTGAAAGCACGTCAAAGTTCAAGTAGATAAATAGGTACCGCTCCGACGGGAAGGTAAACGGCGTTTCCGTGCATTGATCTGGTTCGCCAGAAGCGGCTTAGTCATGCTGGCCACATGACCCGGAAGCTGTACGCCGGCTCCCTCGGCCAATAAAGCGAGATGAGTTCCGCAGCCCCAGAGTCGGCCACGACTGGACCTAATGGTCAGAGGTCCCTTTACTTTTACCTTTACCTTGATTCAAAATGGTGAGTGGCATCTAGACATTGGTGAAGATGGCTGCCTCCCACCTCAGGGAACCCTCACACGAAGTTTGGCAATGATATATTGAGGGCCGGCTGAACCTATGTCTCCCAATGGATGAAGTCAAGTCAAAATCATCTTGATTCAAAATGGTGACTGGAACTTGAACATGGAAGAAGACCACTGGCCCCACCTGGGGAACCCTCAAGCCAAATTTGGCGATGACATTTTGAGAAGTGTCCAAACCCTCAGAGAACAGGCAGGCAAACAATTCTCCAAAATATTGAGTAGATCAAAGCAAACAGAAAGGAAGACTGAACCAACAGGGAGTGGAGGACCATAGGGGTCTGCTCAGACCCTAAGATCACCCATGGAGGCCATGCTTACAAAGCTGGCAGTGGGTATAATTAGTCTGGCACAAACATGAGGCAGGGCCTTTTCCTTGGTGGTTCCTTGCCCAGGAAATGCATTCAGCTCCATACCTATTTTATTTTAGGCAGGCCCTAAAAACATATCTTTTCCAATCTCCCTTTGGTTAGATAGTTGCTTCAGGTTTGAATTTGCTTTTGTTACTTTTATGATGCAGACTGTTGTGTGTTACTTTGTTTTTAGGGCTTCCTTTTAGTTTTCCAGTTTTAAAAATGTCTTATATGGTTTTGGTGAAGTTACTTTATTGTGTTTTGTTATAATTTTTTTTTTTAATGTGAATTGCTTTATGGCTTGGTCCTGAAAATCAGCTTTGGAGAATAATGTGAAATAAATAGATGAAAGATTTTAATATTGAGATTATGCAATATTATGAATTCTATGAATATGATATAAAAGTATAATTTGAGGCACAACCAAGCCCAGATTGAGAAGTTGGAAGTCCTATTGATGTGAATGATAAAGGCTTAAGCCTGCGTGCATCTCTCCAACTGAAGTTGGTGGGATTTTAAAGTGCTTAAATTTGGCAGGATTGTACCTTACATTTCCTGTACCCAGGGCTGGATTTAGGTTTGATGGGGCCCTAAACTACTGAAGGTAATGGGGCCCTTTATATGTCCAACAGTCCATGCAGAATGTAGGTACCCTATATATAGATATGAGCAAGCCAGTGATATTTTAGGGAGCAGACTAGCAGGCAGGGCCCATTACTTACATCATATGAGCCTACACAACACAAAACACGGTTGTCGTATGTTGGTTTTATTTTATTTGTTTTTTATCTTATATTTTGGAAACGTACATCCAGTTTTTTTCCTTTAAATCTTTTTTGGGGCCCCCAAGAGAGCGGGGCCCTATAGCTTACACATAAATCCGGCACTGCCTGTACCCTATGAAGATGGATTGTTCTTTACCCCATATATGGAATGATGCATATAAATAGTTTAGAACTGTCTTTAGGCATGTTTTGTCACGTGGATTTATCTTAACTCGGCACAGTAGAAAGCACTCTGATACAAGCTTAAACATTTAATGACAGCAGAGAACAAATCAATGCGTATAAACATCTCTGTATATTTTTGACATTAACGCCCCCCCAACCTTTGTGAGATCAAATCTGTTTCTTGTGGCTCTTTTCTGCAGAAATGTGTACTTAACGAGGGTGAAATTCATAATCATGCAGAGACACAAACTGGGAGTCAACCTTGGAGCAACAAGCCCACCTTTTCTAAAATAAATAAAGACCGAGAGCAGAAAAAGGATAGATTTGCAATGTGTGAACGCAACTTCAAAAGTTGAATCTGTTTAGGGAATTTGTATTTTCTGTTCCTATTTGCATTTTAAATAATTAAAACATTAAAACTGAAAAATTTATAAATGAGGGCTGCTAAGAGAATCCTGCTTGGCAGACAATAGAAAATAAATTATTACCCTGCTAGGTTTGCTTTAATGTCATATCCGTCACTCTCCCCAAGGTGGGTTTATTACCATACCAGGAGCCCCCCTGCCAATCCCTCCCCCCCCCGCACTTTCACTCTCTGCTACTGAAGAAATCCAGGTCTCTGGGGGACTTTGATCTCATTGTGCAAACTAACCCAAACAAAACCTCTGCTGTTCTCAATATTTTTTTTCCCCTGTTAAAAAAATTGGGTGTGTTTGCAGGGGTGTGAATTCATGTGAAGAGTGACAGAACCCTTTGTCCGGCACAGCTTTGGCTGGTTGTAACAAGCGTCAAGACATTAGACACAACAAAAGCTGGATTGACAGTATCATCAATCACAGGACTGACAGTCGACTTCAGTTTGTTTGTTCCACTCTGCATAATAAGTGATTGGATCAGGTTTAATTAGAAATTGGGTAATCAATCATTGCCAACGAGGCAACTCAGCTTGGGATCTAGATGTTGCAATGGGGGAGGGAGGGGAAACTTCCCTCTAAAGGTGGGTAAATACAGAAACCGGGAAGGTCTTCCGCTGATGCTTTGGAAGAGAGTATGAAGATGTCTACACAGTGGCACATCGTAGAGTCACCCGCATCTGTGCAGATTCCATTGGACATCTGCGTTTTGACATTTTACTTCCACTGCAGAAACACTTTGCAGGAGAATATAACGTATGTACCTGTGGGAGAAAGACAAAACAATTCAATTTATGTATGGAAGCCATTTAAACAAAATGAAAAGTCATCTTCTCCTCCTCCAAAAAAAGAAAAAAAGTAAAGGAAAAAAGAAAGATGTTGCTGCCCTGATGAGTATTTAATAATAATAATATTTAACATTTGGATTTTTTAATTTCTCACATATACTATACCAGCTTTTCTAACAACAGACCCACAAAGTAGATGAGTGATATCATCTCCATCGTGTAGTGCCTACAAAGACTGATGGTTCAAGAGTACCTAATAAACCTTTCCATGGCTCCCCTTAAGACATGGAGGGATTTTGTAGTAAAAAAAAAGCAATCAATTTCACATCTAATGAGAGTTTGGGAAGATACACACTGTACGTTACAAGCATGTTCGACGTATGTTTAAAGCATGTGACTTCCCACAAGGAATTCTGGGGCCTGTGGTTTGTTCAGGTTGCTGGAGATGGTAGCTCCAGGGTTGGATTCAATGGTGGTTTGAGGCAGCCACAATATATGGAGTGTAACAGGTAGATGGCGCAGCATCTACTGGGATGAGATGTGGTGAGGTGAGAGGGCAATGAGGTGTGAAGAGATCCCAGTGCTACCAACCTAGAGCTCTCAAAACCCCACACCAGGGGTGCCAACTTGAATAAAATATTGGGGGGCAGGTGAGCCACACCCTGCATAATTGATCCACGATGGGGCACATGCACACCATTTGAATGGCAATGCCAATCAACTTTTGGGGGACTGTCCCCCTCAAATACTTTATGGGGGGGGGCAAAGATCCCTCAGCCCCTCAGAATTGGCTCCTATGCCCCACACCACCTTGCCTTATTAAGGTAAATGGTGTTTCTCTGTGCTCTGGTTTCCATCACAGTGTTCTGTGCAGCGTTTTAGTCATGCTGGCCACATGACCTGGAAAGCTGTCTGTGGGCAAACGCTTGCTCTCTCAGCCTGAAAAGCAAGATGAGTACCCCCACCCCATAGCCATCTTTGACTGGACTTAACCTTCCAATAGTGACAATTCCCTGCATCCTTTATATTTGTGCTTCGAGCCCCAAAACCCACCCCGAATGGAAATAAACAGTGGAGACAGAATTGAGTTTAAATGTTAATGGGCAAATTTTGGCCACAACTTTATTGAATACACAAATGTGACTGGTATTGGCTTAGGCATTGGTATCAAACTATATTTGGCTCCTGCCCCACCCTGCAGGAAGCCTCTGAAGGGTAAACAACCAGCAGGGGGATCTCCATCAGTGTACATTGACTGGTGCTCACCCCTGGGGTTTCCGGGGTGCCTGGCATGGCCCTAGCCCCTGTCTGGGCTTCGGACGAGATCCGGACCCCCAGATTCATTTAATGGAATACCCTATTCATTGGAGGGCAGGTGATGGCCGCACCTCCCCTCCCCACATTCCCCTAAACCAATGCCTAACCGCCAAACCTTACAAAGTTGTGACGATTGCTAAGAGGTAGGCAAAAACCAAGTGGCCACAGCCAATCTGCCACATTGGAAAAAAATCCTATGTGGCCCCCATTCCAAAACAGGTGATCAACCAAAGTCCAAAGCAAGGCCAAACATGACCTAACGGGTGGGAGGACGGGTGTTTGGCAGCGTAAAGCAAAAGGAGGTCCCTACGTTGTGCTGCCAAATAGACACCCCCAACCTTGCCACGCTGCTGATTGGCTAAAGGCCATTGACATAACTGTGGCACCACTGGCTTGGAGCGTGGCAAGCCCCACCCACAAGCCGGTTAGGGAAGAGTTTCAGGGCCGAGCACAACATGGACCCTCTGTTAGGAGGATCCAACTTCTCATAATTCTTTGGAGGAAGCCATGACTGTTAAAGTGGTATAAGAATACTTTAAATGTATGGCATAGATGTGTCCAGACCACAGGACACAAGCTATTTCAAAGGCCTGAATGAACAAACATGTGGCATCACAAAGATGGTGCCAGGAAGGCTGTTGCATAATCAGCCACAACCATCAAGTCCCTCTTCTTGGTAAAGGTACAGGAATTTGAGGAAAGAGACAGGGTGAAGGCAGAATATGTCACATTGTATGTGACACAAGTGATTTGATTTGAGAATATTGAGACACTGAGGTCCAGCGCTGAGGGTCTTCTGGCAGTTCCCTTGCTGCAAAACGCCCAGTTACAGGGAACCAGGCAGAGGGCCTTCTCGGTAGTGGCACCCGCCCTGTGGAACGCCCTCCCACCAGATGTCAAAGAGAACAATAACTACCAGACTTTTAGAAGACATCTGAAGGCAGCCCTGTTTAGGGAAGCTTTTAATGTTTAATAGGTTATTGTATTTTAGTGTTTTGTTGGAAGCCGCCCAGAGTGGCTGGGGAAACCCAGCCAGATGGGCGGGGTATAAATAATAACTTATTATTATTATTACATTATTATAATATATATAATATTTGTTTTCAAGACAGCATATGTGTGTCTAAAGGTAAAACCACACCTACCATATGCCTCAACACATTCCACATGCACTGCATCAGGAGGATTTTGGGTATCAAATGGCAGGACAGAATTTCAAACAAAATGCACTCCCAGCATGTTTACGCTCCTGTCCCAGAGGTGTCTACACTGGCTTGGTCATGTCCACAGAATGGAAGATGGTAGGATCCCCAAGAACCTGCTCTACGGAGAACTGGCAGTTTCCCCCGTACCTCAAAACTATATAGGAAAACTGCACTGATAGGTTACAACCCCTGCAACAAGTCAAACATGCCTGCAAATTCTATCCACTTCTGCAAAAAAATCACCCTTGCCCTGTAGGAATCCCTTGCAGACAAACGCAGTGCCTGGAGACCAGGGTGGCTTTGATTTAAATCAAATCGATTTAAATCACGATTTAAATCACTAGTCTGTAAGACTTGATTTAAATCAATAGTCAGGAAGACATTTTTTTTTATTTTTTACTGAAAGATTAATTCTTTCTGGTATAATCTTAATATTCACAACCAGATGAAGGTTTCATTTTTGGAATAATAAAATTTCAGAGTAGTTTTTACAGTTATATTAAAAATTACTGATTTGGTTATACTATATTAGAAATACATAGATAATTATGAAATTATTATGATGTTTAATAAGTTAACTGTTTATACTTTGGGCAACTTTTCTGCTGTACTTTATTGAAAGGAGAAAAATAATCATTCCCTTAATAACAATTTAAACAATTTATTTAACTAAAACAATAACATTATAGCATATATATCCATGTTTGTTATCTGATGTGGCTAAATGGTTTTAGACTGAGTTTTAGCACACATAAGAAACTTTAAACAAATCCTTATTTCCTGATGAATAGCCTTTGGACTATAATGTAACTTAAATAGAAAACTATCCTTAAAAAGATTTCCCCCCCCCCAAAGCATTTTATTTTAAAAATCCAATTAAAATAAATAAATAAATCTGATTTAAATAAAAGCAAATCCAATTTAAATAAAAAAATCCATTTTTTATTTTTTTATTTTTTTAAAAAATCAATTGACTGCTGGAGACTGGACTGGCAGTCAAGAAGTGTATCCATAGCTGTGACCAGAGAAGAAATGGCCGCTGGGAGGAGCGCAGAAAGAAGAAATGCCACGATACATCTGCAGCAGCACAACTGGATGCCTTTATCTGCCTCAGCTGCAACAAAACATGTCTCTCCCGCATTGGTCTCTATAGCAACGGCAGGTGCTGCAACCTTCCAACAGCTTGACCTCAACCGCAAAGGCGTAATTCTCCATTGTCTCCCAAGTCAGATTGATGCCAGCAATGATAGGCAGAGTGAGGTGATCTCTTCAGGTAAGGATGGAGAGATCTCTCAATTTCACCTCTCTCAGTTTCTCATTCTTCCAATTTTAAACTGAGCTCTCCGCACATCTGCAGCAATCTGCATTTTTTTAAAAAAAATCCTCGTGAAAATGTGTCGCTGTTTTTGTGCAAATTTCTCCTGATAAACCCGTTTGGGTATCCAGTTTTGACTGATATACATTAAAGGCAATGGCCTTTAATATAGTGCATTATTATACATTAGTGCATTATTATACCTAGACAGCATCTTAAAAAGTAGAGACATCACTTTGCCAACAAAGGTCCATATAGTAAAAGCTATGGTTTTCCCAGTAGTGATGTATGGAAGTGAGAGCTGGACCATAAAGAAGGCTAATCAGCGAAGAATTGATGCTTTTGAATTATGGTGTTGGAGGAGACTCTTGAGAGTCCCATGGACTGCAAGAAGATCAAACCTCTCCATTCTTAAGGAAATCAGCCCTGAGTGCTCACTGGAAGGACAGATCGTGAAGCTGAGACTCCAATACTTTGGCCACCTCATGAGAAGAGAAGACTCCCTGGAAAAGACCCTGATGTTGGGAATGATGGAGGGCACAAGGAGAAGGGGACGACAGAGGACGAGATGGTTGGACAGTGTTCTCGAAGCTACCAGCATGAGTTTGACCAAACTGCGGGAGGCAGTGGAAGACAGAAGTGCCTGGCATGCTCTGGTCCACGGGTCACGAAGAGTCAGACACGACTAAAAGACTAAACAACAACAACATTATACATTATTTTCACCAATATATTCATCTCCCTGTACGCTTTCCTCTACTATATGCATTTGTGTAAGCATGGGTTGGTTGGAGAGCTGCATGGCAACATTCAGATAAGTGTGAATTTCAAAGGGCGACTGTGTTCTGGTTCGCATATTACTCTGGAAAGTGCAAATTTGACAGATTCGCCTTTAAATGCAAACTGAATCACATTTCTGCCCCCGTCGCACCAGCCTGAGGCAAATGATTCTGGCTGTAATGAAAGGGCAGTACATTATTAGCTATTTGCTTTACTGCTATAATATTTTTACGGCCACAGAAAGGGAGAGGCACTGGTGGGATTTGCTGAATTAGGTGCTAAAATAACAACCTGCCTTGGGTACTGTGTATTTTGACGGCGGCGGCCTTTGCTGCTCTGCCTCAGATGGGAAAACATCTTGAGCTGGCTCTGGTTACATCTATCTTCACTCTAGAGAGATGTGAGTGAGGCCCTAAACGGCGAAAACCTAAGCACCGAAGATGTGAGACTGAGGAAGTGTGAGCGGGTGCAAAACCCTCATGTAAACTGGCCCTAAGAAGTTGCATCAAGGTGGAAGGAATGAACAGGGAGAGAGACTGGCAGGAAGCCAGGCTGACTGAAGGCAGTCATGGACTTGAGGCAAGAATGGTTAGAGGCCTCGTGGAGCTGAAGAAAGGAGGGACAAGGAACAGTTGTGGCTATGGATTTGTGTTTCCACCTGACCAGTAGAAATGAGCCTCAAATATGGAAGGGACAGTTTCTTATATTTCTTGGTTTATAGCCCTTGCACAGATTTGAGTACTTGAAGATCTCTGGCCAGCACAGATCAAGGGCAAGGACCTTTTCCCAGCCTGGGGCCCCCATTCTGTTGTGAGCAATCATCTAGGAGCTACATTCCTGTGGCCATGGTGAAAGTTGTCATGGCTAGAGGCAACAGAGGGTAGACAAATGGGTGCAATCCTTAATTTTGTACAGCAGGCTCCATTTCAGCCATCCAAAGTCAGAGGGTTCAACACGCTTTATCTAGGGAAGCAAGAGGCACCCACCACAGTAAAATATAACATCGTCAGATGTCAAATGTGGATATCAAGCACAGTTGTACCTTGGATCCCAAACGCCTTGGTACTCAGACGTTTTGGCTCCCAAACGCCGCAAACCCGGAAGTGAGTGTTCCAGTTTGCGAATGTTCTTTGGAACACAAACGTCCAAAAGGGCTTCTGATTGGCTGCACGAGCTTCCTGCAGCCAATCAGAAGCCGCGCTTGGGTTTCCGAACATTTTGGAAGTTGAATGGACTTCCAGAATGGATTCTGTTCGACTTCCAAGGTACGACTATATCTGATTAATATTTCAGAGAATATTTGGTAAATATTCAACTTTTTTTTTTTAACAACCCTGAAGATTTTGTTTTAACGTCAACTTATTTCATCTCTAACAGTTGTTTTATTGGGACCCAGCAACACTATACATTTAAAGCAGCACCATTCCACATTAAACAGCCATGGCTCCCCCCCCCCAAATAATTGTAGCAGCTGTAGTTTGTTTGCTTATTTATTTAATTTCTATACCTCCCTTCATACGAGGATTAGGTAAAAGGTAAAGGAACCCTGACGGTTAAGTCCAGTCGTAGACGACTCTGGGGTTGCGACGCTCATCTCGCTTTACAAGCCGAGGGAGCTGGTGTTTGTTTGTCCACAGACAGTTTTTCCGGGTCATGTGGCCAGCATGACTAAGCCGCTTCTGGTGCAACAGAACACCGAAACCAGAGCAGCGCATGGAAACGCTGCTTACCTTCCCGCAGGAGTGGTACCTATTTATCTACTTGCTCTTTTTTTTCGTCTTGTGAAGCAAGCCCATTAGCGGTTTAGCGGATTAGAGCTATTAGCGGCTTAGCTGGCTTAGCGGATCAGCTGATAAGCGGCTTAGCAGCTTAGCGGATCAGCTGTTAAGTGGCTTAGCGGATCAGCTGATAAGCGGCTTAGTGGCTTAGGATCAGCTGATAAGCGGCTTAGCGGCTTGGGAAAAAGGGGGGGGGGAGGAAAATAAACCCGCAAGACATTTTCGTCTTGCGAAGCAAGCCCATAGGAAATTCGTTTTGCGAAGCACCTCCAAAACGGAAAACCCTTTCGTCTAGCACGTTTTCCGTCTTGCGAGGCATTCGTCTTGAGGGGCAACACTATAATTTGTTCTGGAGGTCTATTCTTAACCTGAAACTGTTCTTAACCTGAGGTACCACTTTAGCTAATGGGGCCTCCCACTGCCACCACACCACTGCCCTGTGATTTCTGTACTCATCCTGAAGCAAAGTTCTTAACCTGAGGTACTATAACCTGAAGCGTCTGTAACCCGAGGTACCACTGTATTATGCATAGGGGACTTCAGTGTCCTTTGGTGTAAATGTTTCAGAGGTCTCTAGTCCGTTTCAGCTAGGCATGTAATAGTATATCTGAGGGTGGAATAATGTTCCAGTCATTTATATTTATCTATTTTAGAGTGATACTTACAAATCCAAGGATTTCTACATCATGGATGAATCATTTTGTACCTGAACCAGAAACATTTTGTCCTGTCGGTTTGCTGACTTTCACCAGATTCTCAGTTCAAATATAATTTCTGTTCCCTCTAGGCCATGCTGGTTAAGGGTTTCTCTTGGTGTCCTCACAGCTCATTTTCTTTAATCCTGGATTAGCCTTGTTGCTCTCTGCTACCTTTTCAAGTACTGTAATGACTCTCTCCCCTCCCCCCCCATACAGTTTGAGAAAAAGAACCTATTACCCATTTTGACCAAAGCAATTCTTAATCATAGTATACCCTCCACAAACATTACATGGGCCTATACAGCCAGAATGCTTTTTCTGCACCATCTTGACATTATTACAAGGAAGTTGACTTTCTCACAGAGAAAATTTGACCTCTGTGATTTTGTCATTGCTTTTGTATGTTTGTTTCCAGATAGGATGACTCTGCTGCCCAATGCTAAATAGTATGGTAATGTTCCCTTAATTTGTGAAGCGAAAGGTTCCCTAAGAAATACAAGAAAAATTTAAAATCAGAGTCAATTGACTGGAATATGGGCACTGTGTTGAACTGTTAATCCTCAAAGCTTTGCACATAATCCAATATGACTCAGATATTCAAAATAGATTCTGATTCCTCCCCAACCCCATTTATCTCTGCAAGTTTTGGTTTATTGAATGGCATGTACGTTGTCCTCTAGCTCCAGAGCCTGGTCTACAAAAAATTTGCTATGGAGGTAAAAGTCTGAACTGTGCCCCCTTCCCCCGATTGTGAACTTCAAGCAACTTTTTTTTTTTTGCAATAAATTCCATTTCTCAATTTGCAGGCATTCGTTTTATCTGAAAAAATGAATTGTCCACATCTTGTAATCAAATTACTATACATTTAAAATATATATCTTACAGGTATAGGTCTGCCATACATTTGTAACAAAAGATAGTTTCAGTGGTTATGTAAATATAAAAAAATTCCTTCCAGTAGCACCTTAAGGACCAACTAAGTCAGTTCTTGGTATGAGCTTTCGTGTGCATGCACACTTCTTCAGATACACTTCAGATACACGTGCATGCACACGAAAGCTCATACCAAGAACTAACTTAGTTGGTCTTTAAGGTGCTACTGGAAGGAATTTTTTTATTTTGACTATGGCAGACCAACACGGCTACCTATCTGTAAGTGGTTGTGTACATATGGACGCCTCATTTTTGGCCATAAACATTAGTCAGAGATACATCATTTGCCAACGCTCGTTATGTGGAACGTTAACTGTGTGACAAAATGGAGGGACGAGGCAGGAGTCAACTCACTGCAACGTTAAAATTTCAACACATCTCTTTCCTGTGCAAAAGATGCTCAACAAAATTTTCACATTCACTTTTCCCAATGAGAACAATCACAACTAAGCATAGCTGAAACAACTGGCTAAAATCTCCTGTTGGTGTGAAAAATTCACAGGACGAACAGGTTCAGTACCAGGCAGAACCTTTCAGTCTCAGCCCTTTGGTTGTATGGTTCTGAGAAATGAAACTTTCTTTGAAAAAAAAAAGGGGTGTCATTGACACACTGGTGCCCCTTGTCAGGTTTAATGGTGGTCGCCAGGCAATAATTTAGACTGTGAACCTCTGACATGTAGACGTTTACATATGATTGTAATGATGGCCAACTCTGTGGGTGTGTATTAATTATATCAAATTTAATAATGAGTGTTAATTAAATGAATGACATACAAGCTATAAGAAATATAAATTGAATTTTGAGGACTTAAATATTGTAAAAAAGAATTCAGATTAAGATATGACAGTTAGTAAGTAAAATGAAGATTTCAATTGTTAGCAAACTAGTAATTTTTCAACCCCCCCCCCAACCTGCCCGGGCTACATGCCGTTTTTGTCCATGCCCTCTTGGATGTCTTATCTTTTGGTGGGAGCTTTATGTCTCAGGATTTGAAAAAATCAAAACCAATGGAATTTCTCTGGGGAAATCCAGCACCATCGTAGTTTCTGTTCACATGACTTAAGCTTGTTTTTTTTATATAAAACAAAACGAAACACAAAAACTAGAAGCCCTGGATTCTCCATCTAAAAGCATCAATACTTAGTATGCCAGAAACATATAGAATTGTGATTTCCAGGTGAGAGGACACAATTGACAGGCAGATTTGGGTTGCCACAAATTTTATTTTAGATGAGGTGCACCGAATGCAACATATGCAAGAAGGCTGCTTAAAATTACTGCTGGGTTCTGTATCCAAATACAAGCACACCGGAGCTTCTTTTGCTTGTTTTTGCTGATATTCTTTTCATACAAGAAAACAAGCTTTAATAATACCAAAACCCCAATTCAAGTCTTTTAATGATGGTAGCGAGGGAAACATACAAACTAAAAATAGGCTGGGTGAGATCTTGCACTCTTGCCACCAAACCGGCAGCTGGCGTCGATGAGACGGTGTTACAAGTTTCCCAACAGCTGCCAACTAATGTTTGATCAGGGATAAAATATGCCAAGGTGACAAGATCTCGCTGCCCTGAATTTCAGGGACCGTCATTAAAAATGCAGCAAGCCTCATGCAAGCCCAGAAGGTCCCATGTTCTCTCAAGATACAAGGGAGAGAGACAAGTTCACAAGATGTCAAAAACAATATCCATTTGTGTTTACTATGCAAACCCGCTGAGCAACCCTTTGATGCATGTTTGTACTAAGGGACCATTGAGACTCTTTTTTTTAAAAAAAGGGGGTGGTCTATTTAGGCTGTGCATGTTAGGGAAAGGAAGAGAGGCTGGCAGTCAGGCCAGAAGGGTCAGCCCTGGAACCACAAAAGGTGGCTGTAAATCTGTCTGTGAACTGGGCAAAAGATTTCCTCGCTCTTCTGGGTTCTTTGGGGGAAAACAATGCAGAAAACAGATGCAATGTGTATGGCAGGCTGTAGTACCATCGCAGGTTTTGTGCCTGTCTCCCCCTCCCCCTTTAATAATATATTGATGTGAGCAGCTTGGGCACGCCAAGCAAATTCTCAACGTAAAAAGTCAACTGTCGGAACGAGGCTCATCACTCTGGCAAAGTGCATTCAGGTAGAACGCCTCTCGAGGCGCAATCCCTGGCAGCCATATTGTTCGGAGGGAAAGGGATTGCTCCATCTAATGAGCTCATAAATGTTTATTAAAGAATGTTTCTGCCAGTTTACAGAAAAAGCAGCTGGGTTGCAACTTGGCGGGTAATTGGCTTTGAAGCGATTCGGTGATAAGGTTCCCATAGGGTAATTGAACTTATTCTTGCTACTAATCTAACGCTGAAAGAACACTTGGGAACGAAGAGGAAGCTGAAACTCCTAGAATTGCTGTTGCAGGAATGCCAGATGTATTTGGAGAGGTGCGTTTTTGCTACAGTACCCACTTCATTCCCCCCCCTTGTCACTTAATGGTTTGTGTAAACCCCATTAAAAATAATAATATATATCAGTAGATTTTTTTCAAACTCTTTCTTCTCACAAGGAGGAGCCTCCAGTTTTTGCCTCAGATGAAAACTGACGGCAAGTCTCTCCACATAGCTCTCATTATTTTGCCTCCTGCGTAAAGAGTTCCTTCAACAACCTGACTCACAACAGGAGTCTCAGTAGATGGAGAGGCACAGAGGACAACACTCACAGCATAGCTTGACGAACATCCTGTGTTAATGTTGTCCCCACAGAGAGATACTTGGAACACTCCTGAAAAATATGGCTCGTTTTTTTTAAAAGATCAAAACTCCTGCTGTGTCAAAATCTGCCCTTCAATTTCTTGGAAGTTTTCGTTCCCCTGCAAAAGAGGCTTCCAGTCTTCTGCCCTGTTCTGAGGGATCTTGAGAATTCCTTTAGAGTTCCTGTGGGTTTTGGGCTTAGCTTATTGATGCAAGGTGGCTGAGAGAGAGAGGTGTGTGTTTTCTTCCAGCAAACATTTCCCCAGTTCAACCTGCAGCCTCCTTAGCTGCCCATGCTTCCTGATCTGAAAAAAGGCCCAGTGGGAGAAGTTACCCCATGATGTCTCTCCCGGGCTTGAATGGAAGTGTGGGCCACCAGGAAGGCTGGAGGCTGCAGACTGTCGCTGTTGTGATCTGTAGAATGAACACGAATACACCCACAAACACCTATCAGCCACTACGAAAGTGAGGAATGCATGACAAAAACAATGCACTCCACACATGAGAATTCCACTGATATTTTTGCTGGCCTTCCAGAAGTTTTGAATGCTTCCCTCCTCTGACCCTCTCATAAATCAATGGAAAAATGTAGGAGAAATTTTCAGCACACCACTGATCAAAACTCTTTTTGGATCTTTCAAAATTCCCCAGGTGTTTCATGGAATCAGAAACCTCTAGCCTTGTTGCGGGGCAGGAGAGGAGGAATTGATAGAAATTTCAGCACTGTGCAGCCCTTACAAGTATTTCCTGGACTTTCATGTATTAAGACTGACGCTGCTGCCAGTTAGGTGGCCCCTAATGATATTCACGCATTGCTTTTGTGTTTTAGCCTACAAGGTTAATTGCAATTAACCTTCTACACTACTGGGAGTATTTCACTTTTTCTGCATATAAATCGTCCTATATTCCACCCGTACCAGTAGGTGCTGTGGGTGGCGCTGTTTGAAGTTCGACACATGTTCCTTATAGTGCTTGTGGTGGGGGTCATTTTATGGCTCCAGATTATTATTTTTCAAAAATTAATCTTTTAATTATCGCTAAAATGCTTCTCTCTCCCTATTCTTCTCTATCATCTATCTAGCTATCTATATCTATCTATCTATCATCTATCTATCTATCTATCTATCTATCTATCTATCTATCTATCTATCTATCATCTATTTATATCTATCATCTATCTATTGATCATCTATCTATCTATCTATCTATCTATCTATCTATCTAGTTATCATCTATCATCTATCATCTATCTATCTATCTATCTATCTATCTATCTATCTATCTATCTATCTATCTATCTATCATCTCTCTGTCTATCATCTATCTAATCTATAGCTTAGGGCCCCACTCTCTTGGGGCCACCCAAAAAAAATTAAAGAAAAAACCCCTGGATGTACATTTCCAAAATATAAGATAAAAAAAAAAATAAAATAAAACCTACATACAGCAACAGTGTTTTGTGTTGTGGAGGCTCCTATGATGTAAATAATGGGCCCTGCCTGCTAGTCTGCTCCCTAAAATATCACTGGTTTTCTCAGTTCTATATATAGGGTGCCTACATTCTGCAAGTGCAAATGGCTTTAGATATCTGTTAGGTCCATAAATTACCATATAGCATATATTCAACACAAAACAACAGCAACAATTTGTTATTGCAAAGGACAGCTGGACATATAAAGGGTCCCATTACCTTCAGTAGCTTAGGGCCTCATCAAACCTAAATCCAGCCCTCTGTCTATCTATCTATCATCTATCTATTTATCTATCTATCTATCTATCTATCTATCTATCTATCTATCTATCTATCTATCTATCATCTATCATCTATCTATCAATCTTCTACCACTGGGGGCTGCCCTGATCTGTTGTTCGCAACCCCTGCTTACACCCCTACTGCTATTCCTTGCCAGCCCCCTCTCAGAAGCTCATCCAACCCCACATCTTGTCACAGCTCACCCTACTTTCTCTCCTTCCCAGAGCAACAGGCATGGTGGCAGCAGCAGAACTGGAGAGGGGGAAATGAAGGAAACTTTCTTTTCTATGTTCCCCTACTATCATGCCTGCTAGTGAAGGCAGTGACAGGGTGTGCATGGCTGCTGCTGTTGAAAGGAAAGGAAAAAGACTGGATTTTAAAATCCTCCCAACAGCAGCTGTCACAGTGATCTCTTTCATCCTCCTCCCCCTATCGGTGGCTTTGCAAACTGCAGTGTGATGACAGACTTACAATGTTACTATAGTAGATAGGTAGCCGTGTTGGTCTGCCATGGTCAAAATAAAAAAATTCCTTCCAGTAGCACCTTAAAGACCAACTAAGTTAGTTCTTGGTATGAGCTTTCGTGTGCATGCACACTTCTTCAGATACACTGAAACAGAAGTTGCCAGATCCTTCTATATAGGTCAGAAGGGTGGTGGGAATGGGAGATAGGCAGATAGCTGGGAGGGCCTGTTGACGACTCTTAACGACTGTAATAGGTCTTACAGGAGAAGGCAAGGGGTGAGGAGGTGAGAAATGGTTTAGTCATGTATAGTGAGATAAGAATCCAATGTCTTTGTTCAGCCCAGGTTTTTCCATTGTTTTAAGTTTGGTAATGAGTTGTAATTCAGCAGCTTCTCTTTCCAGTCTGTTTCTGAAATTCCTTTGTAGTAAAACAGCTACTTTGAGATCTTGTATAGAATGTCCTGGGAGATTGAAGTGTTCTCCTACTGGTTTCTCTGTTTTGTGATTCTTGATGTCAGATTTATGTCCGTTTATTCTTTGGCGTAAGGTTTGGCCTGTTTGTCCAATATAGAGAGCTGAAGGACACTGTTGGCATTTGATGGCATACACAATGTTAGACGATGAGCAATTAAATAGTCCCGAGATGGTATGTGTGATGTTGTTGGGGCCAGTAATGGTGTTGTCCGGGTGTATGTGGCAGCAAAGTTGGCATCTGGGTTTATTGCAGGCTCTGGTGCCAGTGTCTGTGTTAAGTCTGGTTGTAGTATTATTGTGGGTTAGGAGTTGTTTAAGATTGGGTGGCTGTCTGTAGGCAATGAAAGGTCTTCCTTTATATATACAAAGATGTTTATAGGTATAGGAAGTGCTTTTTTCCTGGGGGGACCCAGGGGTTCGCATATCCATAAACATTTTGTGAATCTAAGTTTGGCCTCATATTTCAATATGAATAGGAAAATGAGAGTACCCCTAAACATTTTTTTAAAGAAACAAAGCTCTGGGCATAGCACCATGACACCACCTTATTTCAAGATTTATTTTTGTATAATGATGCTACAGTGGTCTAACATGATATTACAATAATGTTATATATATATAGTTAAAGTTATAAAAAACATTTTCGTCCCTTCCACTTTAGCAACATGGTTAATGCTGGTGACTGGCAAATTGTTGGTTGTTGTTTTTTTAAAAAAATTAAAAATAGATGAATAAAGTCATAAAATGGCAGCCACTGCAAAAGTTAAAATGAAAGTGTTTGGAGCTGTGACACATTTTCTTGTGCTTCCCCTTTTTACATCACTACCCATATCAAAATTTCAGCCTTTCCAAAAAATGGGTAAGTAGCATTAAAGGCATCCCTGTGGAGACTGCTTTCATGTTCCCTTCACCTGGAAAAAGTCAGACTAGATGCATCCTATTTTAATCTAGAACCCTTGTAGCAAAATAGGAACTAGCACTGTGGCGAAGAGATCTCGTCTGTAATACCACTAGAGGGCCTTTCCCAATCCCATGTCTTTGTAGCCCTCACAGGGCAGCTCATTTTGGCACCATTATATCACTGCCAGTTCCTTCAGTATTCCAGAGCATAAGACCTTAGTAACATGAGCAACATCAGGACCACGTGCTATGATAACCTACTTCAGTGATACATGTTAATTTTACTTTGGCCAGTTCCCTGTGGCACATCTATTCCCTCCATTAAATTCAAGAACAATATCCTTCCTTCAGCCTTAGTTTAATTAATAGGTTTCCCAGGAACTTGCCCTTTTTGCAACTGGCAGCTGATTTTTTAATTTCTAAGAACCTGAGGTGCGAGCCCACAACCTTGCATTCTAAATCCTCATCTAGAGATGAACTGCTGTAATTATATGTTAAATATGCTTCAAATCTGTAGGGAGCAGTAACTCAATAAAACCATGAGCAAAATTTAATGGGAAGCTTAATTATAATAATAATATCATAAAATCCTAATGAGGAGAAAAATGCAGCTTCATTTTACTTTAGCTTGGACACCTAATATAAGAAGGGAGCTTTTTTTCTCCTTTGGTACAATGGTAATATTCTCTCGAATTTTTGGAAAGATTAGTTTTCTCCCCTATGGTAATGTGTCTGGTTTTCAATTACTTTCTTATGAATGTAATAAAATATTTGGCAAACTCTTAAGAGCACATGCAGAAACAACTATATTGGAAAAATGGATGGCTCAGTTAAAATAGTGCACTTTCACGCACACACATACTGGCCGTACGAACTGACTCACTCACCTGTTACCTGTTACCTGTGTACACAGAGGTACTCCAACACCTCATTCCCATGTGGATTTGAAGTTGCTTGTGTCTCTATTTTTTGTTTCCACCTACTTGACACCCAACACCATCCAACTGGCAGTCCACACTTCCCCCCATTAAATTTGGGAGAGGGACAAAGCTCCATTGCACAACTGGAACATATTGTCCAGGGCTTCAAATTATGGGACTTGTTTGATTAATCCCACCCATTATTTCTCACCTGCTGTTTTGTGCCAATCTGTTGGATTGAAAACTTGTGTTTCGAAACAATTTTTAAAGCTCTTTTGCCCACTGCAAAACAAGATTGAAACATGGGAGAAGTTTAATGTTGTGCATTTCCACAGACATTTTTTAAAAAGATGTTCACATGCACAGGTTAACAGTAACCCGTGTGCATGCCCGCAATGAACCTCAGTTTTTCAGAATGTACAGAGGATGGGGAAGCACCATGACTATGAGAGAAGGAGAAACTTTCTCATTTCATATCGCTCATATCATCTTCTGTTCGCTTCCAGTCTGAGTGACAGAGAGGTGAGTTGCGAAAGGCTGCTTAACTCTTTCCCCTCCAGCTGTTTCTCAGCTCAAAATTGTCCTCCTTAATTTTCTCTCTCTCAGCAAGGGAAAATAAACAGGGGACCCTTATCTCTCACCTCTTCCAATGGGAAACCATATGGCTCCAATTTCAAGCAGATGGCAGAAAGGGAAAGGGTTAAGCAGGCTCTCTCCTTTGCTGTTCTTCATTTTTAAGTGCAGCTTCCAGACCTGCTTTTCAGTACGGGGAGGGGGGCGGAGAGAAGGCACTACTGAACATTTATGGTCCTATTCTGGCATTTGGGATGAACGGAAAGCGGGTGGAGGGCACACACAAGCTCCACCCACCCCAATGACTCTGTACCACTTCAGGCCTTCTTACATTCTGCAAAAAGGTTTGAAGGAGGGTTCCAAACACATTCATGTGAACGTGCTTAGAAGCCTCCTTTCATTGTTAACATTTCTTTTCCTAGTATGTGTTTGTGTAAAGACATACATGCATCACAACTGAGGATAATGCAGAAAGATTTGTGCCAAAAAAAGGACAAAGACGATCTACCTTGGTTTATATAGAATCATAGAATCACAGAGTTGGAATAGACCACAAGGGCCATCGAGTCCAACCCCCTGCCAAGCAGGAAACACCATCAGAGCACTCCTGACATTTGGTTGTCAAGCCTCTGCTTAAAGACCTCCAAAGAAGGAGACTCCACCACACTCCTTGGCAGCAAATTCCACTGTAGAACAGCTCTTACTGTCAGGAAGTTCTTCCTAATGTTTAGGTGGAATCTTCTTTCTTGTAGTTTGGATCTATTGCTCCGTGTCTGCAGCAGAAAACAACAATATAGACACTTGTGGCATATGTAGACATTCTGATTTCCAATTTTATGTATTACCATAGGTGTGGCAGCAAAAGGGTAAGGGAGAGAGTTTATACTCCTACTGTCAGAGACATCCAAAATGCAGTAATGTTGATTGGAACGGAGATGGTTTGTTCCCCTTCATGCCTTAAGTGACACTTTGAGAAGACTACAGCATACCAGAGCGTCCATTATTATCTCGGCGGAATGAAGGATGGCAAAACCAGTCTTTCATTAAACGATTACTTATTTATTATCACAATTTCCAACTCTTTCCTTTTTAAAAAAACCACACACCACCCCAAGTCCATTACAGCAATTATTTGTAAATAAGCACAACATTCCTGAACACTCAGTCCCGCTGGTGGAAGAGAAGGTTTAAATGTGGAGTACATTAGCAAGGCATTGAGATTGTCAATAATGCATGCTTGACACCATTTAATTATTTGGGAAACATCTGTTGAAGAGAAATATGCTCCAGAGAGGAAGAAGGAAGTCAAGTGCATTAGTGGCTGTGTTAACCACATCACACTCTGAAGAGAGAGAGAGAGAGAGAGAGAGAGGAGGGGAAAACTCTTCGAGGATAGCACAACAGTCAGGAACATTACAAATGCCTTCCTCGTTTTTTGCACATCTGGATAAACACGACAGTGGCCTATTTACTTATTTCCTGCTCTTCCTTTCAGAAAGCTCTTTGGGGTTTACATGGGACTCCCCAGCGGTCTCCCATCCAGACACTGATCAGGTCCAGACCTGCTTGGCTTCATCATTGCTACAGCATCTGGTGCTCTAACGCCGACCATCCCCTCGTGGGATATTCCTCGGTTTATCTGAATACAGGGCAATAGACTGGGTTGTAAGAGGAAGCCATGCAGGGAAGTGATTTTGGCAGCTATGTCACAAAGATAATTTCACCCCTCAAGGAGACTCACCAGAGTCTGAGCCTAAGTATCCCTGGAAATGCTGCAAGATTGCCTTTTTTGGTGGAGCAAGAGTTCAGTGTACTCTGCCTTGAGTGGACAGTTCAGATTTCATGTCTAAAAACGATCGAATAAAACATCTTTCTAAAAAAATGAAATTGGGCCTTATTGGTTAGTAGAGAGCACTGGCACCAACTCCAGGGGGACCTGGGCACCCACAGATTTTTTGCTGTGGGTGCCCGGCCTCTGCATGTGCCGCCACCATTCACCGGCACCACCCGCCACGCACTGCCACTGCCACTTACACAGTGCCACAAAAAAGAGGAAATACATCATGGAAAATGAGGATGTGAAAACTTGCATCAAATTTACACATGCTAATTTTTATGCCTGGCTATATAAATTTAGAAATAATGGCTTCAGTTTCAGTAGAAGTGCAATACACCTTGCCATAGTGGGGGAAGACTGACCAGCTGACTGCTGATGTGCAACTTCATGTCCCACCTTACACACTCCCTTCTTTGTTGCTGTTTAGTCGTTTAGTCATGTCCAACCCTTCGTGACCCCATGGACCAGAGCATGCCAGGCACTCCTGTCTTCCACTGCCTCCCGCACTTTGGTCAAACTCATGCTGGTAGCTTTGAGAACACTATTCAACTATCTCGTCCTCTGTCGTCCCCTTCTCCTTGTGCCCTCAATCTTTCCCAACATCAGGGGCTTTTCTAGGGAGTTTTCTCTTCTCATGTGGTGGCCAAAGTATCGGAGCCTCAGCTTCAGGATCTCTCCTTCCAGTGAGCACTCAGGGTGGATTTCCTTCAGAATGGATAGCTTTGATCTTCTTGCAGAATGGATTGCTTTGATCTTCTTGCAGTCCATGGGACTCTCAAGAGTCTCCTCCAGCACCATAATTCAAAGGCATCAATTCTTCGGCGATCAGCCTTCTTTATGGGCCAGCTCTCACTTCCATACATCACTACTGGAAAAACCATAGCTTTTACTATACGGACCTTTGTTGGCAAGGTGATGTCTCTGCTTTTTAAGATGCTGTCTAGGTTTGTCATTGTTTTTTCTCCCAAGAAGCAGGCATCTTTTAATTTCGTGACTGCTGTCACCATCTGCAGTGATTATGGAGCCCAAGAAAGTAAAATCTCTCACTGCCTCCATTTCTTCCCCTTCTATGGCCATGATCTTAGTTTCTGCTCATTCAAATAGAAGACTGTCAGCCCTTCAAACAGACGGCTGTCAAGTGGGACACCCTAATAATTAAACAAAAGTTGGCAGAAAGCAACATTATTCAAAGGCTGGTCCATATGCAACATTAGCCAGCATCCAAGTGGCCACTGGACATGGTGTCCACTGTGAATCAGCAGGCCAAGGACACAGTCGATGCTAATTTCTATGGACATAGCAGCTACCTTTTTCCAGTTGCCAAATTCATGATAATTGCTGCTGACTATATCCATGATTTGTGGTTTCACACGCTGTATCTCTCCATGCACACAACACATCCAGTGCTTCAAAGCCCTCCATGTGGAGGGTCCCGGTGGAGCCAGCCCCATAACCAAAGTACCATCTGTTCCAGCACAATGATGTTGACAAGAGCCACTTCCTGGTGCTGATTCGTGGGAGTGCATTGACCCGTTTTGTACCTTGCGTGGTCATGCAAATCATGGCCAGGAAGAAGTGGTTTGTCAAGCTAAGTCAGATATTGTGTCACAAAGTGGCTTTATCAAAGGAGAGAGGGTGGACAGTTGAACGTTGCTGAGTGTCGTTCAGAAAGGTCCAAAACACTCACCAACAAACAGAACAAGAGAGATCTGTCTCAGGATTGGCTGAAAACTAGCTATTGAAAATATTTGCTCATCAGATCTCTTTTGATGAATTCCCCTCCAAATATTTACTAGTCATTTGTTTTTATGTGTGTAGTTGGGAAAGTTGTTTAATGCAATTAACTAAAGCAAAGGCATTTCACTTCAAAAGGCAGGCAGGGAAGAAAACCCTTTGCTTTCTCTGAGCTTTAATAATGCCCTTTGCATTATTGGTACCCAGGCTTTCTTTACACATGCATATTCAAAGAGTGTTTATACCATTTAATTCTGGCAATTGAGGACAAAACAAAACACAGCCATGCTTGACTGTGGTGTGAGAAATTGTCTTCTCATTCCAATGAGCAGGAAAGTATGTTTCTGTGTGTGTTGGAGGGGGTGTTGATCACACAAATTCTTATACAGGCTTTGATGTACTAATTACCCAAGGCGGTTACATTCTTAATTGTATGTTACCTTAACAAGAAGGGGACTTTGACAGAACCTGGAAAAAAGCACACTTCTTCAACTACAGTGTTACTTGGAGGGGTTTTTCCCTTGTCTTCTGTCTGGAAGGCACAATGCTCAATAATTCAAGAGGAGCAAGAATCAACATATCTTACAGCATATTTGATGTGCCAACAAACAGACTGAAGACTGTTTCATTTCAATTAGCTCCTTTGTTGCCAACAAAAGACTGACAAACACACTGAGTGAGAGAGGCCAGGTGTTGGTTGCGCACTCCTGGTTTTTGCCTGTTGCTGTTTGTTTTATGTCGGTCCTCCAAAGATCCCTGCTCTTCCACCTTTGCCATATTTTAAGCATTCATTGTTCCCCATATATCCTCTTACCTGGGATCAAGTGATTCCGTCCTGCACAAAAATAAAAGATTCGGACTCGTTTTTCAAGACCCTTCTGATCTCCTCAGCTAATTGGCTCAGGTGTAAGCCAAGCCAGCAGGCCTGTGACTTTGATGTGACATTTTAGAGCTGAGCACCTGGTAACATCCTTGCTTGTGTGTCAAATACCAGCCGGCCTTGCCTGCTGCTTGAGCCCGGCTAATAAAAATGCTAGTAATCACGTTGTATTACAAGGCTCAATTTCATGCTGTTACTTTATTGCGAGGTTGTCATTAATTTTGCAGGGTGAACCTGGAATCTGATCTGACCTGTTTTTAATAAGTGTGGGTATGTGCGCAAAGTGTGTTTGCAAGTGACAGAGAGGTGACTGCCAGCTGTTCCTTCTTTACATGCGGTGCTACCTTCGCCTTTGATCAATAATGCTGTTTCACTTTAAAAGAAACTTTTTTCCCTTCTTCTGCAAGGAGGCAGAAAAAGGGGCCTCCTTGTTCCTGTGGTTTATTTATAAAGAATATACAATTATGCAAAGGTCAGGCAATGGAAAATAATTTCTCTCGTGGCTTTTCTTGACATGACTCTGGTACTCTGCCCTGCAAACAGCTGGGCCGCTCATTGCTCAGAAGCCTCCATGCCTGTCCTGGACAGTGCTATTGGGAGGGCAAGAGAAGAGCTTTACAAAAGAGGAACAGGGCATTTTGAATGCCACAAATATTTCCCAGAGAAATGCACTGGCTAGACTAGAATGGAACTGGAGAGAAAGTCGTTCAGGCACAGGTCCATTCAGAGAGTCTGTAACAGAAATCTGTCAGGGCTAGGGTGAACCCTCAAGTCATTCTTCCTTGGCACATGGTAGTTCCCCTCTAAACTGTTTAAAGGTTTGATCAGTTGGGGAGAGTCTTGAAGGCCCTCACCCAGCCTTTTCCTCCTCCAAAATCTGATGACCTCTCACCGTTCCCACTCTTCAACTTTCCTCTTCTGGACTAGGGATGCAGATCTTGTGGGCCTCCAGATGTTGCAGGATTCCAATTTACATCAGCCCTAGACAGCATGACCAGTGGTCAGATATTATGGAAGTTACAGTCCAGTAACATCTGGAGGGTAAGAGGCTCGCCATTCCTGCCCTAAATCCCTTAGAAGTATTTTTTTTCCAGTGCCTCAGGATTGATCTTGCTGCTTCAGGGGTGCTAACATGAATAAAATATTTTTAAATTACCTGGGGCCCAGGTAAGCCCCGACCCACATAACTGATCACACAACACAATGCACACACACACAGACAGGGGAGAGGCCAACAGCTGCAGAATTCAGCTCTTCCTGACCTTGTTGAGCAAGCTGATAAGACAGTAGCTGAAAACAGGCTAGAACACAGCCAAAGCTCGCCGGAAGCACAAAACGGCACGAAAAAACTCAGAGACAGCCTCTCTGAAAAGGAAGAGGTAGGAGCTGAGCCAGTAAGTCCACACAGCCGGCGAATGGGAGGGTTGCTAGACCGGAAACAAAACAAGAGATGTAGAGTGCGAAAGTTCAATATTTTTTGTAGACATAGGAAGGGGTCTTCAGAAGGGTCATCTTGAGTGATGATGCCAGAGGCTTTGTTAGAGCCGTCCAGAGCTATCTGTTTTTGCAATAAATCCTCCTTTTTAATTACCTACGCTTACTGTGTTATCAAGCTGAGAATCGGAACTCCTGACAGGTAAGGTGGATTTGATCCCCCCCTACCATGACCCTGACGTAGGTCTTTATTCCTTGCTTGTTCCTAATGTAGATATTCACTCACCCCTTCTTTTCTAGCAGGAGAGGGTTCGCCTCATGTGCCAAAACGTCTTGGGTCAGCCCTGCTTCCATCCCCAGCTGTAGATATTAAATATATATAGTTAGAAGGAATGTATTTTTCAGCTGACTTCACTCAGAACAGAATGAAGCATTTCCACATTCGCTGCCAGGGCCAGAGAACTGTGCATTGCAATAAGACCAGGTCATTGGATAAGTTACTAACGTAACGCTAGATATTATGGAGGAGGAAAGGGAAAATTGGCATAAGGCTGCCTTTTCCAATGGCAGTCCCATGTTTCTTGTAATGTTTCATTCTGCCCGTAGCAGAAAACTTGTTCAGTCCTGCTAGTGCCAATTACTGCTAGTTTAACTGTCAGGAATTACAGCAGAAATCTTTGGTATGGTGATATTAATTTGGCCATGTACACACTTACAAATATAACATTTCTAAAGAGCAACAATGCTTGAGCAGGGTCCAACACGCTACATTTTCTCATCCCCTAAAGGTTCCATTCTAATGGTGTTATTAATTTTATCAGCAAAGAAACATGCCAGGTGTTCTAATCATTAATATGGTACAAATTTAGAAAGACACCGGAGCATCTTTCTGGGACAACAACAACAAAGATTTTACCTAATTGCTCAGGTGTTCCATCCACATTTAAATACCCCTGCTGTGGGAGTACTTCTGTTCCTATATTCCCTATCACTGAAACCCCCAGAAGTGTAAGAAATAGAAGAAACTTAATGATAATGAATTCAATTGGGCACATCGAAAGCGGAACTGATTGGCAGGATGCCGGAGACAAAGAGATCCCTGACGATTGTTAAGAAAACAAAAGTAATTGGATTACACAAAGAAAATAAGATAAACATTCATTAAAATTACAGTAATAGACTATGATTAATGAACACATATGAGTGCAAACAGCACATGTTCTTTAAGCCCTGCAAGGCCTACCTGCAGTGGTGTAATTAATAATTTTTAATCTTTCAGTAAGTAATTGTTATGCACGCTGCAGTTCAAAAGATATGCGCTTGTTTTCCCGACACTGATTTTATCTGTGGTTGCTGTGGAGCAATCAAAGCTATCATAGCAGCTAATGAAATTGTTGACTACCCTCTTGCTGGAAATTTTAAAGTTGCGATATTTACTTTAAAGTAGCTTTAATGCAACGAGAAATGGAGGCAGTGAGAGATTTTACTTTCTTGTGCTCCATGATCACTGCAGATGGTGACAGCAGCCACAAAATTAAAAGACGCCTGCTTCTTGGGAGAAAAGCAGTGACAAACCTAGACAGCATCTTAAAAAGTAGACATCACCTTGCCAACAAAGGTCCATATAGTAAAAGCTATGGTTTTCCCAGTAGTGATGTATGGAAGTGAGAGCTGGACCATAAAGAAGGCTGATCACCGAAGAATTGATGCATTTGAATTATGGTGCTGGAGGAGACTCTTGAGAGTCCCATGGACTGCAAGAAGATCAAACCTCTCCATTCTGAAGGAAATCAGACCTGAGTGTTCACTGGAAGGACAGATCCTGAAGCTGAGGCTCCAATACTTTGGTCAGCTCCAGAGAAGACTCTCTGGAAAAGACCCTGATGTTGGGAAAGATGGAGGGCACAAGGAGAAGAGGACAACAGAGGACGAGATGGTTGGACAGTGCTCTTGAAGCTACCAACATGAGTTTGACCAAACTGCGGGAGGCAGTCGAAGACAGAAGTGCTTGGCGTGCTCTGATCCATGGGGTCACGAAGAGTCGGACACAACTAAATGACTAAACAACAACAACAATGCCAAGAGAAAAGCATGTGCATTGGATAAGCAAGATGTTTCTTGGACTGCTCCAGTGCTAGTATGGAAAGCTTAAAATTACATGTACAGAGTTCGGTGGGACATATTCCCAGGTAAATGTGCATAATCTTGCAGCATTACACCATTAATAGTGAATACTGGGCTGTGAAAGAATACAATGAAGAAGGATATACAGTGTAAAGGAATGGACCAGTTTTTCAACATGGGCCTGTGAAACCAGGGTTCCGTCCCACCTTAATCTAGAAGGCAACTTAGGGGAGAAACAGCCAACAAAAAGGAAGCATTGCTGCATTGTGGTGCTGGCTCAAGAGGAAGGATTGGGAGAAGACTCAGATGGAACGGCTGACAGCAGTGGTGGGCCTTGGGGTCTCAAATTTCAGCAGCGCCCTTTGTGACACCACAATTCAGAACCCCTCTTGTGCTCCACTCTAAATCATAGTTGCGGTGCCCCTGAGGCTCCATACCCAGTAAGAGCAAACCAGTTGTGGTCCCTTAAATCCACCTATGCTGACAGGGGACTCAGGAAGAAGGGATGGGGGTTTTTGACCTCCAGCATCTGCCACATGAGGCAACCATCTCACACTACCTAATGGTAGTGGGTGCATAAAGGAGAGCCCATCATTGCTATTGATGCTAAAAAGGCATTTTCTTGGTTTCTTGTTTATTTGGGAGAAAGTAGTGGAGATACATAACAAGATGGGGATCTCACAGGTGACCATGCAAGAGAGCCAAACAGAAAGCTCCAGAGAGCCAGTGCAAATTCTTCAGACTTGTTTATCACCACTATACTTTAAAGAGAGTCTTATGGATTTCTCATTAGCTGCCACATTTTCCTTGATTGAACTAGATATTTGTCGTGGATAGGGGGAAGAACTTCTTCTCCTTCTCAAACCAAATCTTTCCCAAAGGAAAATACCACCCTAAAATATAACTCTTCCTTCCATGAGAAGCTTCCCCCACTTTTTGACAAACATTTGCTTTGTGTTGGGAAGAGGGTTGCTGTTGAGTCGGTTTGTGGCTTACATTAATTGCTCCTTGAAGCTACAGTGCATTTTTGCTCTCAGGTGCTGATGCTGGCAAAGACAAGCGCGCTTTGTTGAGATGCTTGCCAAGGAAGGCATTTTACATATCATTCTTAACTGTAAAACAAATCTAGGAATTTCCCTTTGCTAATCTTTAGCATTTCATCTAATGCCCTCCAGCAGAATAGCCACTCCCTCTGCTGGGGATAGTTCTATATACATCACTTTGTCCTTACAATGGAAAAGATGTAGGCTTGTTCTGGAAAACAGAAGATGACAATTTAGATACCACCAAATGCTTTAAATGATAGCTAGAGGTACAAAATGTCTATGGCCGTCTGCAAAACAAACAAACATGAACCCAACCTTCTATAGCAGGTGGGGGCTAGCTGAGGAAGAAAGCTAATTTTAATTCAAACCATGGTAAAAGATTGCTCATAGGTTCACACGTAAGGAAAAGTTGTGTGGAATCTCCCTGAGGGATTTTTATTACATACTATAAAGCTTTATCCTTATCTTGAGGATATAATCTTAACACAACGCCCTAGCTATGCATGCAAGCATGTGACAGTAAAGCTCTTCCTGTGGAATTACCCTGATTTTACTTTACTATGGCACTTGATCACCCACAAAGGGGTCCATTGGTGCCCAAAGGCTGGAGAGTAAACATTGGCCAGGCTTGTTCTCTGCTAGCATCCCATTGCTCTGTTATCTGTCTGTTCAGCTCCTGAGCCACTTTGGCACTGGAAAGCTGAGTAGGAAGGGAAAGCCATGGAGTATTTGGGAACCTGAGGTTTCCCACCTAAGAAAGAACCTTTCCCTCCAAGGAACTGAGTGTAGGAGCAGCACTAGGCATTGATTCATTTGTGACACCAGCAGCCATAGAGGCTATGGAAAGGCTGGACTGGAGGTGGTGACAGGCTTAATAATAATACTAATAATACTCATAATATATTTTGTTGTTGTTGTTTAGTCATTTAGTTGCGTCCAACTCTTCATGACCCCATGGACCAGAGCATGCCAGGCACTTCTGTCTTCCACTACCTCCCACAGTTTGGTCAAACTCATGTTCATAGCTTTGAGAACACTGTCCAACCATCTCGTCCTCTGTCACCCCCTTCTCCTTGTGCCCTCCATCTTTCCCAACATCAGGGTCTTTTCCAGGGAGTCTTCTCTTCTCATGAGGTGGCCAAAGTATTGGCGCCTCAGCTTCAGGACCTGTCCTTCCAGTGGGCACTCAGGGCTGATTTCCTTCAGAATGGAGAGGTTTGATCTTCTTGCAGTCCATGGGATTCTCAAGAGTCTTCTCCAGCACCATAATTCAAAAGCATCAATTCTTCGGCCATCAGCCTTCTTTATGGTCCAGCTCTCACTTCCATACATCACTACTGGGAAAACCATAGCTTTAACTATATGGACCTTTGTTGGCAAGGTGATGTCTCTGCTTTTTAAGATGCTATCTAGGTTTGTCATCGCTTTTCTCCCAATCATGATATATGTAGGGGGCCTATTTGGACTAAGCACCGGATGCTTGCTTGCATGGATCATAGCTGTCAACTTTTCCATTTTTTAAGGGAAATCCTATTTGGAATAAGGGAATTTCCCTTTAAAAAAAGGGAAACATTGACAGCTATGGCATGGCTGCGTGGCAAGGACCAGAACAGAGCTATTGAAACTCTGAGACAATAGCAAAGCATCGTGTATTGTGATTGTTCAAAGCTCTAAAACGATTGTTCATTTTGAGTCATGAACATTTCTTTCTGTTCCTTTAAATTTTACACTATCTTAATTATTATTTTTCCCTGTTACTGCCCCTGTCCCCGGGAGGGAGCAGAATGGAGAAATAGTGCCTTCCCCTGCTAGTGTTCAGGAAATCGAAAGTTTACTGACAAGACATAATTTGCAACCTATAGAACAACTGACAACCTGAGCAAAATGCTCACACTCTCCCAGATGTTACAGAGGCTGCAACACCTGGAAAAGCTGCAGGGAAGAAAGCAGGGTGACCTCTGCATTTACTCTAGCAGCAGCTGTATATTCAGCAGGCAGGATACATTGCTATAAACTACAGTTATCTATCAATCCCATGCTCTCCTAATTTATGGCACTAGCCTGGAGAATAAGCGACTGAGAAATATGTGCAACAATCTCTTGGGGCAGCCTAGACTTCAAAATAAACTTCATCGTAACTTTCTGAAAACTAGATTGAATATAATAAAGAGTAACTTGTTTGAATATAATATCAAAATTATTAAGGTCTTGCAGGTACATACATTATTACTCCTGCCCCATGCATAAGCAAGTTTCAAGCACAATGTATTTTCCCAAGTCTGGGCCTAAATTGGTAAAGTGTTTAGCAATTACACTCTTTTATAAGCATTTCTGAAGTGTGGGAGGCAGGCACCAGGAATCTGAGTTCATTCAAGGCTTTGATTAGACGTGGAATGTGCAGAGGACTTGTCTCTTTCATACATTCTTTGCTGTTAGATCTTCCATTTCCTTCCCTTCCTTCTTTGAAATTCACTCGGGACAGATCTTGGATAATGCACAATGGAGGGAAACTATGGCTTACTCCCTCTTTTAGATCAGTCTCTGCAACTCTCAGAGAAATTTCTTCAAAAATAACCCACGGATGGTTCTTGACTCCAGTCTGCTTTTGCACCTATAACTAAAGTTGGTTCCCCTATGTTTTTGAGGGGTGCCGTGAAAGAGGAACCTATTGTCATATGTGGTGGTCTTGCAAACATGTGTGCAAATTTCAGGAAGAGATACTGAAGGAAAATTCTGATATAATAGATGTACCAGTGCTTTTAAACCCCAAACTGTATACCCCCCCCATTTGTATCTGCTCATTTTACCATATCACAGGGCTGGAAGGGGTCTTCTGGGTTGTTGTTTTTTATTACATATTTGCTTCCATAAAGTAATGTTTACACTCCCAGCCCCATGGCTATAATTTAAATAGAGTTACAGCATATCTCACCATAGTGGGTGAGACCATGACCTGTGCGCCTGCACAGCCTGCTATCCATGTACTAACTGTTGATGGAAAAATCTTCTCTCTTCTTATTGCTCTTTATATTTAAACTGAAAATCAGTAAGTAGTAAATACTCACCCCCAAATAGTGATAGGCCTATGGCAGCCTGCAGAGAGACTTTCTATACATCACGGGTTAGGAACCCCAGACCAAGGGGCCTCTCTGCCTGGTCCTTAGGCCTCTTCCAAGCCATACTTGCTTTTGAGCCATACCTCTTACTGGCTTTCCTTTGCATCATCCCTAAGTGTTTTTTTCCTAGTTGAAACATGTCCTTGAACTCTGATCATGCAAAATAGAGGGGTCTGTGTCAGTAGCAGGTGATGTGCTTAGCTGACCTCCCAACAGCTGTGCTACTGTTGCTGTCTGAGATGAAAAGGTGAAGGGGCAAGGTGAGGAGGCCAGTATGGTACAAATGCACTGGCAAGAGTGCCGGATCAGCTCATTTGGTCCACCATCTCACCTTCCCATGACTCAGCTGTTGGGAGGACAGGCTGGGCAAGTGCCATTGCCGCACCATGCGGCCCACTTTGTGTAGAAGCTAGCTTGGTGTCCGACGTCTCCTTCTGAAGGAAAGGTGGGCTGGAATAAATAATCAATATATACAGTTCACATTTGTTACTCTGCCCACTTGCGCCTGTGGCTGCACCTACCAAAGACATGTGGCCCCTGCAAGGCTGCCCAGAAGCAGATGTGGCCCCTGCTATTGAACGTAGCAGCAGCTGTCCTCCAGGTACCCCCAGAGAGCTCCCATTTGCCTCAACACTGCAACCCTTCCTCATTCATAGTCCCTCTGTCAGCACCTATTTTCTAAGGGCACACAGGTGGGAGGGGGTCAGCGAATGCCAGTCACCAGTTCCTTCTGCTGTTAGACGAGTGGACAAGCAAGTAGCAGTCCTAGCAGGCAACAACAATGAGAACAGGAAGGGTAAAGGTAAGGTAAGGTAAAGGGACCCCTGACCATTAGGTCCAGTCGTGGCCGACTCTGGGGTTGCGGCGCTCATCTCGCTTTACTGGACGAGGGAGCCGACGTTTGTTCGCAGACAGTTTTTCCGAGTCATGTGGCCAGCACGACTAAGCTGCTTCTGGCAAAACCAGAGCAGCACACGGAAACACTGTTTACCTTCCCGCCGGAGCGGTACCTATTTATCTACTTGCACTTTGATGTGCTTTCGAACTGCTAGGTTGGCAGGAGCAGGGACCGAGCAATGGGAGCTCACCCTGTCGCGGGGATTCGAACCACCAACCTTCTGATCGGCAAGTCCTAGGCTCTGTGGTTTAACCCACAGCGCCACCCGCGTCCCCGCATCACCATAGGCAGAGCTATAAATTCTTGACAATTGCACCCAAAACCCTCTAAAAATGTGACAGGCTACTTTGCAAGCTGTGATGACCACTGGAGTTCTCAGGTGTAAAAAAATTGGATGACCCATGAGGTGTTAAAAGTGGGGCGGGCTCCACCCCACCTGAAATCAACAAGTTTCCCTTGGCACATTTTCTTGGTTTGGGGACTCGGCCTTCATTACAATGTGCGTTTGTTGTATAACAGATGGCATTATTTCTACAATGTATTCATTCTATAAATGTTGGCAGACTCTCAGAAAAGCCTATTAAATCCAGGTCCCTCTACCTTCCCTCCCCTTTTAGTTGTTTTTGTTTGGAACTGTAATAAAGTCAGTTGTTTGCTTCGAGCAGTACTAAGATTTAAAATAGGAACTCCTTTGAAGCAGCATGGAGCTGCACCCAGCCTCTAGGTTATTAAGCGTGTTCTCTCTGTTCAGCTTCCTACACATGGCTTATTGTTTAGGAGAGCTACAACTGGATGTTTCCATAATAGACATTTCAATTTGTCTTACTTTAGAACTATGTAATTACACATACACAAAACGCCACGGCATACTGAGGAGGTTACAAGGAGAGGCAGATTAGAGACTGTACAAGAAAGAGCCACAGCAGGTTTTCAGGAACAACATGTAAAGAATGCCTCAGAGGGGAGGGGGGCGGAAAGAGAAGTAATATAGCACTGAACTGATTGCCTCAGAGTCAAGAGATGGAATGTTCTGGTCCTTGAACTTCATAACTAGGAACCCCGTTGGTGCAATACATACTTCTTTGAGTTTCTCCTTAAGAATTCTGGGAACTGTGGGTTGTTAAAGTGCTGAGAGTTGTTAGGAGACCCCCTATTCGCACTTCTGACAAGATGGATTTTTGAGGGACGCAGGTGGCGCTGTGGTCTAAACCGCTGAGCCTCTTGGGCTTTGTCAGGGAACTGCCATCAGCTCCGAGGCAAGAGGTGGAAGGGCAGTTGTGTTATAGGGAACCTCTGAACATCTTGCGAAGCAGTTCCTCCTCTGGTGAGGAGGAAAGCCCCACCTCCAGTGGAGAGGAGGTGGTGGGACCAGGGGATGCTAGGGAGAGCTCCAACACCGAGCCTGAGCAAACTGGAGAGGAGGGAAGTACCCCTTTGCCAGAGCCCATTCTGCGCAGTAGGTTTCGGTGCAGGGAGGGGAGAAGGTTGGGGGTCACACGACTGTTATGCTGGGAGAGGTACAAGGACCGACCACTCCCAGATTCTGCTAGCGACTGAGCCAGACATGAACTTACGACACTCTTCACTGTAAATAGTTTGCACTAAGAATAAAGCCTGGAAAAGGCAGGTCGGAGTCTTGCCTGTTTGCTCTCGAGCAACCACACCACCACCTGACAGGCTTGCTGATCAAAAGGTTGGAAGTTCGAATCGGTGCACTGGGGTGAGCTAACGTTACTCTGTCCCAGCTTCTGCCAATCTAGCCATTTGAAAGCATACCAGTGCAAGTAGATAAATAGGCACTACTGCAGCAGGAAGGTAAATGGTGTTTCCATGCTCTCTGGCTTCCGTTATGGTGTTCCGTTGCACCAGAAGTGGTTTAGTTATGCTGGCCACATGACCCAGAAAGCTGTCTGTGGACAAACACCGACTCTCTTGGCCTGAAGCAAGATGAGCACCACACCTCATAGTCACCTTTGACTGGATTTAACCATCCACGGGTCCTTTACCTTTACCTTTACTTATTCCCATCACAGAGCTACAGTTCCCTGAGTTCCCCTGGAAGAGGGATTGACTGTTAAACCACCTTGACAACCGTAGCTCTATAAGAGGAACAGGAATCTGCTATCAATACACAGTACCTGTAACAAATGATAGGTCCCAGGATTCTTTGGGGGAGGCCATGACTGTTTAAAATGGTGTGACACTGCTTTAGATGCATAGCGCAGATGAGGCCCAGATTATAGTTAGGCAACTGATGTCCCTTGGCCCTCATGTGCCCCACAAAATCAATTTTAGCTGTCCCTTTGCAAGTTTACCATTTTGCAAAAAACAACAAGATGTGATAAAATGTAGTCCACTTGCCAGGAAATGGAAGCCACATTCGAAAACCATGTGAGAGCAAAAAGATTTCACATTTGAGGGATAAACCCTCACCCCTTCATACCATCCTCGTTAGAGAAATGGCACTACACTTGCTAAACATCTATTGGCTTCTCTCAAAATTCATTAGATATTTTGCCTGAAGAGAGCCCTCCACGTTTGGTTGGAATGTCACTTTTGGTGAAAGCCGGTGATAGCTCAGGGCAGGGGTAGGCAACCCAAGGCGTGGGGGCCGGATGCGGCCCAATCACCTTCTAAATCCGGCCCGCGGACGGTCCGGGAATCTGCGTGTTTTTTACATGAGTAGAATGTGTCCTTTTATTTAAAATGCATCTCTGGGTTATTTGTGGGGCCTGCCTGGTGTTTTTACATGAGTAGAATGTGTGCTTTTATTTAAAATGCATCTCTGGGTTATTTGTAGGGCATAAGAATTTGTTCATATTTCCCCCCAAAAAATATAGTCCGGCCCCCCCACAAGGTCTGAGGGATGGCGGACTGGCCAATGGCTGAAAAAGGTTGCTGACCCCTGGCTTAGGGGATGTGTGGGATTGCTCTGAGGAATTCCAGTAGCTTTATGTAATTTTTTTCCTTCACTTTCTGTTGAAATTCCTAGAATCATAGAATTGTGGAGTTGGAAGGGACCGCAAGGATCATCTAGTCCAACCCCCTGCAAAGCAGGAATCTGCCACCCCACGTGGGGCTCAAACCCACAACCCGGAGGTTAAGAGCCTTATGCTCTGCCGACTGAGTACTTGATGGAGAAATGTTGAATGGTGAGGAGGCAAATGGATGTATTTCAATTAGGGAACTGCATTAAAAGCTTCTGTTCAGAAGCTGTACTATATATATGAAAAGGAAGGAAGGTTGTTCTCAACATATGGTATACAGTGGTACCTCGGGTTAAGTACTTAATTCACTCCGGAGGTCCGTTCTTAACCTGAAACTGTTCTTAACCTGAAGCGCCACTTTAGCTAATGGGGCCTCCTTCTGCCACCGCACCGCCAGAGCACGATTTCTGTTCTCATCCTGAAGCAAAGTTCTTAACCTGAAGCACTATTTCTGGGTTAGCGGAGTCTGTAACCTGAGGCGTATGTAACCTGAAGCGTATGTAACCTGAGGTACCACTGTATGCTGCTCTGAGCTTATCCTGTCCCTCGTGTGCCCATTTTGCTGCCCATTCTCCCAGTTTGCTGAGCTTCTTTCGGAGCACTTCACAGCCTGCTTTGGTTTATACCTTCCTGAATAACAGGATTAAAGTGTATTATCTTTGTTTTAGGTTTGGTTTTAAATACCGCTACAGCATCTCTTGCCTCCTTTATCAGCTTTACATCTCAGTTTAAGCAATAATGTTCTAACATATGTCTTGGAGAGGAAAGCATGCTACAACAGGATAATCCCAAAAAAGAAAAAGAAAACAACAACCAATCCTTAGAAACCAACTGATATTTTCATCGGTGGCCAAAACAGCTTTAGCTGCACCTGCACACAAGAGATTATTCCTCCCTTGCTTTGTGAACTGGCAAATCGCCATTCTTGGAGCAACACTAGTTGTGGTGGTTCTGTACACATAGATTGTTGTTTTTTCTCACACACCTCTTTCAAGCAGCACCACCTGTTTAAAGCGTTTAGACCTTTCCCTCAGGTAGGTCGCAATTAAAAACATGTTAATACTCATAATCACCACACCCCATGTTAACATCATAGGCCCTAGCAGTGGCTGAGGGTGGCTTAACTGTGATATTGAAGAGCGATTATTTCAAGACTTGATCTGTTATTAGCATCCTGTTGACAATGAAGGCCTCGGGTCAGCAATTGTGGTACGCGGTCGGCAGTCAAGAGATCAAACAGAAAATCACACAGATAGCATAAAGAGATAACCATATATTTGCGTCAGCTTGATGAACTAAGGAGAGGTTGCAGAGAAGTAATATAAGTAGTACAGCACCAAAGTTTCTCAGACCAGAATTTTCCGAGAAATTCTATTGCAATTTTCTTTTTCTGGCTCTGCCCCGCAACTGTTGGACAATTTGGGAAGGGGCATGGCAATTCAGTGAAATCCCTCCCCAATTTCCCTGCCCACAAATAAAGTATAGAAGTTAGGGTCCCACTGCCTTAGTACTGCTGACTTCAGTGGTGCCTCCACAGTGGTGCCTGTAAAACTCACAAGGCATGATGGTGTTGGGCAGTTCCTATTGTTTGTCTCTAGGGACGTGGGTGGCGCTGTGGGTTAAACCACAGAGCCTAGGACTCGCCGATCAGAAGGTCGGCAGTTCGAATCCCCGTGACGGGGTGAGCTCCCGTTGCTCGGTCTCTGCTCCTGCTAGCCTAGCAGTTCAAAATCACGTCAAAGTGAAAGTAGATAAATAGGTACCACTCCAGCGGGAAGGTAAACGGTGTTTCTGTGTGCTGCTCTGGTTCGCCATGGTTAGTCATGCGGGCCACATGACCCGGAAGCTGCATGCCGGCTCCCTTGGCCAATAAAGCGAGATGAGCGCCGCAACCCCAGAGTCGGCCACGACTGGACCTAATGGTCAGGGGTCCCTTTACCTTTATTGTTTGTCTCTAGCATCTGGTAAGAAGAAACTGTGGCATACCTACATCTTAAGATGCTGAATTCTACAAGCGAGTTTTGTATTCTATTTCCTTTTCTCTCTCCAGCTGTGAGTTTCATTGGTTATGAGTTCTGACATTTTGAGAGAGAAAGCCAGATGGACTGACAAGAATTTCTCTCTATTCATCCTTTACACGCCATTCATAAACCTCTGCAGTGCCATCTTTTCTTTTGTTAAGGTCCAACTTTTTTACCCCTCTCTGCCCCTTTCAGCCCAGGTTGAATGGGATTATTTCCTTTGTTTAAATTCTGTGCTAGGGATATAAAAAGGCATTAGTTTCCATTCTGCCCCATAGTCATCACACGCAACACTGTCTCTGTTTCGCTGCAGTTCAGCTTCTGAAAAAACAGGTTATTCTTTTCACTGTCCATTACGGTGAAATTTTACATAATTAATTACATTATCATTACATGATAATGGATTTGTAACTGGCTGACTTGGATTTGTAACTGGCTGACTGACCGAACCCAAAGGGTGCTCATCAATGGTTCCTCTTCATCCTGGAGAAGAGTGACTAGTGGGGTGCCACAGGGTTCTGTCTTGGGCCCGGTCTTATTCAACATCTTTATCAACGACTTGAATGATGGACTCAAGGGCATCCTGATCAAATTTGCAGATGACACCAAACAGGGAGGGGTGGCTAACACCCCAGAGGACAGGATCACACTTCGAAACGACCTTGACAGATTAGAGAACTGGGCCAAAACAAACAAGATGAACTTTAACAGGGAGAAATGTAAAGTATTGCACTTGGGCAAAAAAAATGAGAGGCACAAATACAAGATGGGTGACACCTGGCTTGAGAGCAGTACATGTGAAAAGGATCTAGGAGTCTTGGTTGACCACAAACTTGACATGAGCCAACAGTGTGACGCGGCAGCTAAAAAAGCCAATGCAATTCTGGGCTGCATCAATAGAAGTATAGCATCTAGATCAAGGGAAGTAATAGTGCCACTGTATTCTGCTCTGGTCAGACCTCACCTGGAGTACTGTGTCCAGTTCTGGGCACCACAATTCAAGAAGGACACTGACAAACTGGAACGTGTCCAGAGGAGGGCAACCAAAATGGTCAAAGGCCTGGAAACGATGCCTTATGAGGAACGGCTAAGGGAGCTGGACATGTTTAGCCTGGAGAAGAGGAGGTTAAGGGGTGATATGATAGCCATGTTCAAATATATAAAAGGATGTCACATAGAGGAGGGAGAAAGGTTGTTTTCTGCTGCTCCAGAGAAGCGGACACGGAGCAATGGATTCAAACTACAAGAAAGAAGATTCCTTCCACCTAAACATTAGGAAGAACTTCCTGACAGTAAGAGCTGTTCGACAGTGGAATTTGCTGCCAAGGAGTGTGGTGGAGTCTCCTACTTTGGAGGTCTTTAAGCAGAGGCTTGACAACCATATGTCAGGAGTGCTCTGATGGTGTTTCCTGCTTGGCAGGGGGTTGGACTCGATGGCCCTTGTGGTCTCTTCCAACTCTATGATTCTATGATTCTATGATTCTATGATTCTATGATTCTATACATTATTCCACACCATTTCAATGCAAAGGAAGTAGAATGCAAAATAGGAGGGAAAGTTATCAGTTGCATATTGTTTGTGGACTGACAACAGCAAATACCAGTTGTATTAACTGGATTGATTTCTGTTCCACACATGAGACAAATAAGCAAACATTGACAATTTCCATTTCTCTGCATATCTTCTTGGGATTGGATTGAACAGTTGAACACTCCTGTGTTTCCATACAGTAGAGGGCAGTGATACCCACACTCTTGTTCTTGTTATGTCTTTGTGAAAGAAAGCACTGTGAATTCCCTGCCTTTACTTTAGAACCATTCAGTCCTTTGAAATAGTCCCCAGGCGGTGTGTGCCAATTCTTTCCCTTCACAGTGAACACAACCAGTGAAATCTGAATTTGTTTTCCAAATCCACAGGCTGTGCATTGGGAAGGGAGCATGAAACATTCAACATGCAAAATAGAGTCCCAAACAAACCTTGTGCATAAGAATCTGGTAAAGGTAAAGGGACCCCTGACCATTAGGTCCAGTCGTGACCGACTCTGGGGTTGCGGCACTCATCTCTCTTTATTGGCTTTATGTGTCCAGCATGACTAAGCCGCTTCTGGTGAACCAGAGCAGCGCACGGAAACGCCATTTACCTTCTCGCCGGAGCGGTACCTATTTACGGTATCTACTTGCACTTTGACGTGCTTTCGAACTGCTAGGTTGGCAGGAACTGGGACCGAGCAAGTCCTAGGCTCTGTGGTTTAACCCACAGCGCTACCCGTGTCCCGCAAGAATCTGGTAGACTTCCATTTTTAAAAAATCCGTATATTTTTAACGCAGTGCGGTGCTTGCACAATTTGCCACAACATTTAGTTCTTGCGATTCATCTACACATATATAACTTTAAGGATGCACGCAGACATTAATAACAAGAGTAACCTACTGGATCAGGCTGGTGACCCATCTGGTTCATCATCCTGTTTTCTCAGTGGTCAACCTGATGTTTATGGGAAGATCACAACAGTCATCTTCTTGCTTGTGAATCACAGCAACCAGCATCCAGCCTCTAAACACAGCCACCAGGGCAAGTAGCTGCTGATAGCTTTCTCCTCCAAGAATTTGTCTAATCCTCTTTTAAAGCCATCCAAGTTGGTGGCCATCAATACCTCTTGTGGGAATGAATTACATCACTGTGTGAAGAAGTACTTTCTTTTGTCCAACCTGAATTTTCCAAAGATTCATGCACACGGATACATTGCTGGTGGCGGTGGGGTAGAATATGATGGATTAAATTGGGCTATGATGTGCACCACCGCACATAGTCATGGAAATTTGTTTCTTCCAATCCAAACTTGATGCAAGAAATCCAAAACTCTTTGGAAACACTTCATCTAGCTTGGTTTTATTTATACTGCCTGGCATTGGTTCTCCAGAGTTTCGAGACCAGAGTTTCCCCCGCTGCACCAAGAGATGCCAGAGATGATGATGATGATGATGATGATGATGATGATGATAATAATAATAATAATAATAATATTCATACCCCGCCCATCTGGCTGAGTTTCCCATCTACTCTGGGAGGCTTCCAATCAAGTGTTAAAAACAATACAGCATTAAATATTAAAAACTTCCCTAAACAGGGCTGCCTTCCGATGTCTTTTAAAGAGAAGATAGCTGCTTATTTCCTTCACATCTGAAGGGAGAGCGTTCCACAGGGCGGGCGCCACTACCGAGAAGGCCCTCTGTCTGATTAAGCCTGAGACTTTTTGTATATAAAGCAGGTAGTCTATCATCAAGCTGCATCCCTTCCCCTCGGAAGAGAAGACATGAACGGATCAAAGGAACTGAAAACTGAAGGATGCTGTGCAGGTACCAATTCTGGAGCTAACATTAAGATGATTGGAAGTCGTATGGTGCATGTGTATAGGGACAGAGGGCTGAGCAAACTCAAGGAACACTAACAGGAGAGAGCCACTCATTCTGTAATAATCTGAGTGTTGTAGGTATGGAGTCTGGAAATCAGTCTCTTGTTTCTGCATTGGATGCCCGTAGAGAGCTCCGCCTCCAATATTTGAACCCTCAAGCAAAGCTTTCAGCAGTGTGGTGGTGCAGGGCCATATTCATTTTGGGGTAAAATTCCAAGGGCCACATGCCAGAGGGTGGAGTGAGTGGAGCAAAAATGCAGATTTTTACCACTGTATACAGTTGGGCAAATTTCCACACACAGTGGCATACCCTTTTCTACCATCCATCCTCTCCTGGGAGGCTCACGTGCCCTACCCGCCTAGAAACACAAGTAAGGAAAGGCTTTCTTTACAAAGTTGTGACATGAGCAACTAGTACACCATATCCTGCCCCTTTGGCCTGCTCTTCTGTTTCCACATTTGGTTGGTTGTGATATTGGTAGCTAGTAAACGAGCCCTTCCCCCCTTTTATAATATTTTTATTAATTTTTACAATAACAAAACATCACATTAAAAAGTAAAACCAAACACCAAAGCCTTAAAATAATCACCATATTTTTCACTCTATAAGACACACCAGACCATAAGACGCACGTAGTTTTGGGAGGAAGAAAACAAGAAAAAAATATTCTGAATCCCGGAAGCCAGAACAGCAAGCGGGATCACTGCGCAGCGATCCTGCTTGCTGTTCTGGCTTCTGGGATAGCCACGCGAAGCCTCTTCAGGGCAGGGGGAGCGTTCTTCCCACTGCCCTCAAGAGGCTTTGCGTTGCGATCCCAGAAGCCAGAACAGCAAGAGGGATTGCTGCGCAGCCTGCATTCGCTCCATAAGACGCACACACATTTCCCCTTAAGTGCGTCCTATAGAGCAAAAAATACAGTGTGTATATATAATGAACCATATCAAAATGAACCATATCCTGCGTTGTGGGCAGTATGAGCAAGCAAGGGATCAAGTGATCAAACCCTTAATAGCAAATTTGCTGGGAAAATCTGAAGCCTCCCATATTAAATACCTTCTGGAGGATAGGTCAAATGACATTACACTGGCCGTGGCGAAGTTTCTTTCGGAGGTCGCAAAAAACAAAGATCATCATTCTCTAGACATAACATAATGACTACCTTGGTCTCTTTGGCTGTCTTAAGTGTATCTTGTATTGAAACTATTTTGTGGATCTATGGACCGCACTCTTTCTCTCTCTCTCTACACACACACATATGCACACACACGTGCGCGCGCGCACACACACACACACACAGTGATACCTCTGGTTAAGAACTTAATTTGTTCCGGGGGTCCGTTCTTAACCTGAAACTGTTCTTAACCTGAAGCACCACTTTAGCTAATGGGGCCTCCCACAGCTGCCGCGCCACTGCCACGCGATTTCTATTCTCATCCTGAAGCAAAGTTCTTAACCCGAGGTACTATTTCTGGGTTAGCGGAGTCTGTAACCTGAAGCGTATGTAACCCAAGGTACCACTGTGTGTGTGTGTTCCACATTTACTCCATAATCTGGGACTACAAAAGTCCCCTGACTTCCCTCCAAATCCTCCCCATGGTTCCCTTTTGTTCTGTTATTCATACATGACCATCCATTTTTTACCTCATTTTACGTTCCAATTATGTACTTTACCTATAATGTTACAAGTATTTCTAAAATCCCACAAATGCATTACTAAACGAACCCTTTCAACCCCTTTGCAATCTTTCGCGTGCCCTGGAGAAACTTCTATACTTGAGTCAGCAAGTTTCTAGAAGTGCTGGCTGGTCTGTAAGGGCATGTAGGCAGGGGTGTAGGGAGGCAGGGGTGTAGGGAGGCAGGGGTGTAGGGAGGGGGTGTAGGGAGGAGGTGTAGGGGTGTAGGGAGGGGGTGTAGGGAGGGGGTGTAGGGGTGTAGGGAGGGGGACAAAATCCCCCCTGGGAGGATCGCCGCCATGCTGATCGGCCCCCCAGGTGGATCACCACCATGTCAATTGCCACCCTGGGCAAATTGCCCCACCCCCTGGGTGGATCACCCTGACCCCGGGTGCAAGGCATGTGCACTGCTCTGGGTGCCTGAGCAGCTAGTTCCGCCGCTGCATGCTGCTACAGCAACCTTGATCTGCCCTTAGGCAACCTTCTCCTCACCTGCCTTCTTAAGGTAAAGGTAAAGGTACCCCTGACCATTAGGTCCAGTCGCGGACGACTCCAGGGTTGCGGCGCTCATCTCGCTTTACTGGCCGAGGGAGCCGGCGTACAGCTTCCGGGTCATGTGGCCAGCATGACTAAGCTGCTTCTGGTGAACCAGAGCAGTGCACGGAAACGCCGTTTACCTTCCCGCCACGTGGTACCTATTTATCTACTTGCACTTGACGTGATTTCGAACTGCTAGGTTGACAAGAGCAGGGACCAAGAAACGGGAGCTCACCCCATTGCGGGGATTTGAACCGCCAACCTTCAGATCGGCAAGCCCTAGGCTCAGTGGTTTAGACCACAGCGCCACCCAGCCAATCCAAGGGCTGGCACTGCCTATCAGTTTTTTTCCCTTCTTAATGCCAGTGTTCTCCTTGTAGAACTGAGCAGGGAGGAGGAGGAGGACAAAACTAAGACTGAGCCAACTAATCCGTCATTGGTTATGGCTCTGCCCATGTTGGGCTTCCTGTGTTACAAGTGCCAATGGGCACCTGCCACCACCCAACACAAGTAAACCGATATATTTCAACTTGCATTTTTCTCACAAAGTGCCATGAGGTTCAGGATAAGAATCTGAATTCTCACACACTGCTTGCCAACATGCTTCTGCCAACTGAGTAGAAATATTTTTTTGGAGGTATTCCATCTCTCCTCTCTCTCTCCCATGTTCCCCACCCACTTCTCTCTTTTGGAGTTCAGTCAAAGAGACAAATTCATTTGAAATGGAGGTCTCAAGGGTTCATCTCGGGCGGGGGGGGGACCTGTAGGTGATGGAAAGAAATGCAACTTCTTTGATAACATATTTGAATTTTCAAGTGCCCCCTCTCCACAGCTTCATTAATGGTTTGCCCCCCCCCCCAAAAAAAGGAGAGAGACAGAGAGAGATTGAATTTTTGAGACAAAGCCTCTGTGGCTTCCTGACAATGATTAGTAAGGCTCAGGAAATTTTAATTGACTACTTGTAGAGCCGAGATAGCAATGGGCCTCCAAAGCCAAATTAGAGTAGTCCCAGGGTGCGCTGCTTGCCGTTTACTGGGTCACACCAAAAAAACTTCATTAGTGGTAGAACATGTCAAAATTAGTCACTTAAGAATGTAAACAGCTCCAAAAACAGGAACAAACAGGCCTCCAGCCATCTGCTTGGTGCAACTGTCCCGCTCCTTCTCACTACTGGAGCTGCTTTTCGCTCATTCAACCAGATGATGGTTGTCTTTGATTCAGCAGAGTGTCCTGAAGTAGCAAAGCGCTGAAGATGTCAACAGATTGCTGTGCCTTCCGGTGGGGGCACAAGGCTCAGGACTCAGCAGGGAGGAGCAACAGCAACAGCTGGTGCATCCCAGGACTTCTCTTCCATCTTCTCTTCTCAATTTTTTTTTTTTTGTCTTTCCCTTTTTGCGGCTGCTGCTGCTGCTGCAGATGTGAAAAGCAAACCGCCTTGTCATTATTAGCATCGGCACCCTGGTGGAACTCTTTGCCTTTCTTTATGCACAACGTGATTTTGGCTTCCACACTCAAAATTTATTGCCTTCCTAATTATGATAATTCCCCCACCGCCCCCGGAATCGCTGTCAGTCATCAAGAGCTTGACTGGTCTTGTCCGGTGAAGCATCTTGGAGCCTGGGCCAAGGCTTTCTTTACTCAGAAGCAAATCTATCACTGCTCAATGGGGCTTACTCTCAGGTAAATACAAACAGGATTGCAGCCTCGAATCGGGTTTAATCTAGAGGTGATGGCTTATACAGTGGTACCTCAGGTTAAGAACTTAATTTGTTCTGGAGGTCCGTTCTTAACCTGAAACTGTTCTTAACCTGAGGTACCACTTTAGCTAATGGGGCCTCCCACTGCCACTGTGCTGCTGCCACCCAATTTCTGTTCTCATCCTGAAGCAAAGTTCTTAACCTGAGGTACTATTTCTGGGTTAGCGGAGTCTGTAACCTGAAGCACCTGTAACCTGAGGTATGGCTGTCTCCAACTATGGAGGGAGAGCATAGCCATCATGTAGCCATTGGGAGTCTCCTTCTCCTCCATGTGTTTGTCTAATGCTCTTTTGAAGTCGTCCATGTTGGTGGCCACCACCACTGCCTCTTGGAAGAGCAAGTGCCATACTTGGTGTCAGGGACTGGACTGAAGAAGAGGAGGAGGAGGAGTGGTGGAGGTTGCCCTCCTCCTTCGCCTGTAGCTTCCAGGGAAGAGGAAGGCAGTCTCAAATTATAGCAGGGCTTTGAGGACGATAACAGCTCAGAGACAGAACAGCAGAGCAATGTGGTGTTAGGAGAAGGAGGAGGGGAGACAGAGCAGCTAGCTGACACGTCACTGGACAGCAAAACCGACTCCCCTTCTCCCAAAACACGACGTTCACTCAAGAACAAAGGGCACAAGGACAGTTGGCCATGGGGAGACGCCGTAGAGGCAAGTGTTGTTGTTAGGTGTTATTGTTTTCTCTTCTGCCCAGGTTCTGTTTCTGTTTCTCTTTTTCTCTTTTTTGTTTGTGTCTCACCATGTTTGGTGCATATATAGTTATGTACTTTTTGAACTTTCAAGAAAGATGTGAGATAGATAGATAGATAGATAGATAGATATGAAGGGGGGAGATGTTTTTTAATAAAAAAAATAGAAGGGAAGGGGGAGGAACTCAGTGCGAGCAACTCCATCATGGAGGAATGACTAGATTTCTTTGTCTTTCACTGTGACGAAGAACACTCTTGTTTCCTCCCTGACTCTTGGTGCCATGGGAGCGGGAGAGGATTCCTCAAGCCTGACACGTTGACTAGGCACTGTGTGAAGGAGTGTCTCCACCCCCACCATTCAGCCCGGACACTGAGATCCAGCGCCGAGGGTCTTCTGGCGGTTCCCTCACTGCGAGAAGCCAAGTTACAGGGAACCAGGCAGAGGGCCTTCTCAGCAGTGGCACCCGCCCTGTGGAACGCCCTCCCATCAGATGTCAAAGAGATAAACAACTACCTGACTTTTAAAAGACATCTGAAGGCAGCCCTGTTTTAGAGAAGTTTTTAATGTTTACTGCTGTATTGTGTTTTTAATATTAGGTTGGGAGCTGCTAGGATTGGCTGGGGAAACCCAGCCAGATGGGCGGGGAATGAATGAATGAATGAATGAATGAATGAATGAATGAATGAATTTGTCCTGAATCTTCCAACATTCAGCTTCATCAGATAACCATGTGTTCTAGTGTTATGAGAGAGGGACAAAAACTTTACCCACTTTCTCTGTGCCATGCATAATTTTACAAGCTTCTATCATGCATAATTTTACAAGCTTCTATCATGTAGTGGTTAAGAGCGGTAGACATGTAATCTGGTGAACTGGGTTCGCTTCCCCGCTTCTCCACATGCAGCTGCTGGGTGACCTTGGGCCAGTCACACTTCTCTGAAGTCTCTCAGCCCCACTCACCTCACAGAGTGTTTGTTGTGGGGGAGGAAGGGAAAGGAGAATGTTAGCCGCTTTGAGACTCCTTCGGGTAGTGATAAAGCAGGATATCAAATCCAAACTCTTCTTCTTCTTAGATAGTTTTCATTTCATTTCAGATACAGTGGATGCTCAGGTTGCGAACGTCTTCCGTGAGGGAGACATGTTTGCAACCTGCAGCGATCGCAACCCGCAGTCTGTGCACGTGCGGGTTGCAATTCGGCGCTTCTGCACATGCACAAAGCGCGATTTAGTGTTTCTGTGCATGCGCGAGCGCCGAAACCCAGAAGTAACCCGTTCTGGTACTTCCAGGTTTCGGCGCGTCGGTAACCTGAGAACGTGCAACCTGAAGCGTCTGTAACCTGAGGTATGACTGTATTTATATGCTACTTAATAGTCATAATTTCTAAGTGGTGTACATTAAATATTTAAAAAATGCAAAGGATGAGAACAATTGAAGTGCACCAAATTAATAGGAAGGTACTTTAAAATGCCCGTGGAAATAGGAAGTGCCTGAAGTTCAGGAGGCCGGCGGGGGGGGGGGGGGTGGCATCTAGAACAAGCTTGGAATCTGCCCATGCCTGGTTTGCATAACTCCAGTTAATGAAATGTACTAACCAAATGCGCTATTTAACTGACAAAATTTGTTACAACTGGTCTCTTATCTTCTACACCATTTTTACAAAATGAAGGACGTGTTATCTCTTCCATCTGTATGGGAAAAAAATACAAATAAGCTGCTGGAATAAATAAGCACCTGAAGGAAATTTGCGTAATCTATACTTGGAGTAAATGCTACTTACACTCTTAATTCATCAGATAAAATTGCTAAAATGATGTAAGGAACCAAAAGTATTCATGTAGTGTGTGAGATATATATAAGCCTAGCAGAGGGTGTTTCTTGTAGGGTGATGTGGATCACAATGGCTTAATTACAGATTTCGGCAGTAAAGTATAAGCTCATTTAAATTGTTATCTTTCTTCCAAGGCACACAGGAGTTAACACGCATGTGGTTATAACATGAATTGTCCATTTTGCAAAATATTGCATTTTCCTATTGTGTATCAGCAGGCTGTTATGCGGCAAATGTGGCAAACAGTTGACTTTAATGAGTGATGGGGGCAAACTTCAGTAAAATGAGGGGTGGGGAATCAGTCACTCACTTCAGATTCTACAGGGAAAACTTCCTGTTCAGAGAAGTTTTTAGTGTGTGAACTAAAACTTGTAAAGCTGTTTGTAAACCGGTATATAGAAATGAGCAAACCAGTGATATTTTAGGGAGCAGGCTAGCAGGTGGGGCCCATTACTTACATCATGGGAGCCTACACAACACAAAACACTGTTGCTGTATGTAGGTTTTATTTTATTTGTTTTTTTATCTTATATTTTGGAAATGTGTGCCAAGATGGCTTCCATTTTGGCACCAGGTTAAGACCTATGTGTCTGGCCAGGCATTTTAGCATTTTAGTCAGCTGGTGTTAGTATGGCCTGTTATTTTAGCTGCTCCTTTTGCTTTTAAGTACTTTTTATGGTGTTTATGAACATGTACTAGAGTCAGGGGTCAGCAAACTTTTTCAGCAAACTTCCACTGTCCCTCAGACCTTGTGGGGGGCCGGACTATATTTTGAACAAAAAAAATGAACAAATTCCCTATGCCCCACAAATAACCCAGAGACGCATTTTGAATAAAAGCACACATTCTACTCATGTAAAAACACCAGGCAGGCCCCACAAATAACCCAGAGATGCCTTTTAAATAAAAGCACACATTCTACCATGTAAAAACACCAGGCAAGCCCCACAAATAACCCAGAGATGCATTTTGAATAAAAGCACACATTATACTCATGTAAAAACACCAGGCAAGCCCCACAAATAACCCAGAGATGCCTTTTAAATAAAAGCACACATTCTACTCATGTGAAAACATGCTGATTCCCAGACCATCCGTGGGCCGGATTTAGAAGGCGATCGGGCCAGATCTGGCCCCTGGGCCTTAGTTTGCCTACCCATGTACTAGACTGCTGATCTTTAATTTAATGTGTTCATCCCATCCTGCTACCTGCACAGGTAAAGGGTGTATTACGAATATTTTCAACAAATAGTGAACTATAACAATGGTTTTGTTTCCCCCTGTAAGCTACTTTGAGTCATATACTGAAAAAGAAGGTATACATTCCTTAAATAAATACCGTATTTTTTGCTCTATAAGACTCACTTTTTCCCTCCTAAAAAGTAAGGGGAAATGTGTGTGCATCTTATGGAGCGAATGCAGGCTGCGCAGCTATCCCAGAAGCCAGAACAGCAAGAGGGATTGCTGCTTTTGCTGCGCAGTGATCCCTCTTACTGTTCTGGCTTCTGGGATTCAGAATACCGTATTTTTCGCCCCATAAGACGCACCGGCCCATAAGACGCACCTAGTTTTTTGGGGGGGGAAATAAAGGAAAAAAAATTTATTTCCCCCCCAGGTGCGCTGCGCTACACCAGGAGCTTGGGGCGTGCGGAGCTCAGCGCGCCCCAAGCTTCTGCGTGCCGGCAAGGTCTCCGCTAGCGTGGGACAGCCGGGTGCCTCTCCCAGGGCTAGCGGACCCCTGCGCTAATCCAGAAGCTTGGGGCGAGCTGAGGTCAGCGCGCCCCAAGCTTCTGCGTGCCGGCAAGCAGTCCGCAGGCTGCCGCCCCAAGCCTTGCGCACCCGGTGGGACCTCCTGCCGGGTGCGCGAGGCTTGCAGACACTCGCCCGAAGCAGGGGGAGCCCTCCCGAGGGCTCCCCGTGCTTCGGGCAACAGGCTGCTGCCCCAAGCCTCGTGCACCCGGTGGGACCTCCTGCCGGTTGCGCGAGTCTTGCAGACACTCGCCCGAAGCAGGGGGAGCCCTCTGGAGGGCTCCCCGTGCTTCGGGCGACAGGCTGCCGCCCCAAGCCTTGCGCACCCGGTGGGACCTCCTGCCGGGTGCGCGAGGCTTGCAGACACTCGCCCGAAGCAGGGGGAGCCCTCCGGAGGGCTCCCCGTGCTTCGGGCGACAGGCTGCTGCCCCAAGCCTCGCGCACCCGGTGGGACCTCCTGCCGGGCGCGCGAGGCTTGCAGGCATTCGCCCTATAAGACGCACCCCGATTTCCCCTTCATTTTTGGAGGGGCAAAAGTGCGTCTTATGGGGCGAAAAATACGGTATTTTTTTTCTTGATTTCCTCCTCCAAAAACTAGGTGTGTCGTATGGTCTGGTGCGTCTTATAGAGCGAAAAATATGGTACATGGATAGGACAGTTGCAATCTGGGAAGGAAAGGGATACCAGATCAATCTTGTGCATATGTACACATAGCAACATTTTAAAAAATATTTCTAAAATCGCTCCTGAAAGAGGGTGTAATAGTGACAGTGATTTACTCAGGATAGGCTCCAGGGGGAAAAAAAGAAATTGTCCCTAAATAGCATATGACATCATGATTCCCCTACAGACTGGGCAAAGAATGGCTACGCTTCTTGTAAACCCTGATGCTGACTTTCTTAAATCTAGTTATTGTCTTCTGTTTCTTTCTAATCTTCACCCAATGATTCCCTTGAGTTACACTGCTAGCCCTCGGAGGCCAAGTTCCTTTCAGAGAGATTACCCATAGCGGTTACATCAGACAGTATTTACTATGCAAAGAGCTAGGCTGGTTTTAAATTTGTATGAGCAGCATATGGGTGTAAATTTTCCACAAGGTTTTTTGTTTTAAATTGTATATCCAATCTGCAGGCAGTCCATAGCTAGAATTACCACATTGCCACTGACCACATGGTGACCTTGCTGAAAAATTTAATGACTACATTTGTAGAACAATTTTAAGTATGTTTAAAATGTATGAATGCTGCATTTTTCAAACAAAGCAATATCGCTGTCGAAAAGACCAAACCAAACCCCGGCAGTCGGTATACATAACCTCCCTGTGTGTGTTATTACAAACCTTCATTTGATTTCAAGTTTTACTTGAGAGCATTGTTAGTTAGTGGTGTGGCATGAAGGTCATTTTATGGAAAGTACACATATCAGATGTGGCAAAGGTAACATGTTACCAGAGCATCTACATTTCAAGCAAAAAGAGAGAGAGAGAGAGAGAGAGCAAAATAACAAACAAAACCCTGCCACATAAACAAAAACATAAGCTAGTAGTCAGTCAACAGAACTGCTGGCGAAACGCCTACATATGCTAATTTTAGGACTAGAAAATGATCGTTATGTCTTTCCAATACAAGAAGGAGATATTTCAGTCCAATACTGGTGGAGAAAAAGATATGTTTTCACTGGTTGGTGTGTGTTGTAAGATCCAAGTTCAAATCACACTTAAGCTCATGATTCTTTCTTCAGATGTTGCCCTTCATAGATAGGACAGCAGCTTCCGGAGAGGTCATGTGGAGTCAAGCAGCAGTACGGTCTCCACACCTTACAGCCATTCGCTCTGGGCCACAGCTTCCCACGACTCCTCTTTGTTCAAATAAAAACAAACCTTTAGGGGAGGGAAGCGCCTTATGAATAAGCCACATGCATCATTTGGGTCTCAAGGAAAATAATAATATCATGATAGGTTTTGAAAAAGCAAATATTTTCTGTGTGAGTATTTTCTGTCATTTGTAGATGAATTGATAATGCCATGGGGCAATCTGATTCCTACGCCTATGGGGCGTAGGAAGGGGGGCGGTGGGGGCGGTTTGCCCCAGGTGCCATCCAGGGTGTGCGTGTGACAAAATCCCCCCGGGCGCGATCGCTGCCAAGTCAGATCACACACCCCAGTGCTATTGCAGTTGCGCTGGATCACACCCCCTGGGTGCAATTGCCCCACCCCCTAGGTGGATCGCCCTGCCCCCGGGCACATAGCTCCACTGCTGCTGCTGTATCCTTCCCATATCACACACAAGTGGAATTATTGTACTGATCATATCTTCATATGTGGAGAAATACACAAGCAGGAGGACGTAGCCTATGCGTTGCCACAGGGAAGAGTCCAGCAGGATGACCTCTTTAGTATTTATATAGCAATTTAGAATGGCCATCCCATACATTATTCCCATAGCCTTCCGCAAACTCTGTAATGTAGGCCATAAATATTATGCCCTTGTTGCAAATGGAGAGCAGAGGCTGAAAGACAGGAATTTGCCTAAGACCACCTAGTGAGTTTCTGGTTGAAGAGAGACCAGAAGTGAAGAAGTTTTTCTTTTCTTCTTAGATGCAAGTGGGCTTGTATATTTGACACACATTTCTACTACACAAATTCGTTTAATAGTAATACAGGCTCCCTACCATGTTTACTGGCATGGTATTCCTACCCATTTTGTACATTTTGGTATGTATAATTTTAATTTTGACTAAAACTTGACCTGGATCATGCATTGAAATTGCATGATAATCTGCTTGATAAAAATACAGCGAAACACACCTGAATTCAAATACTATATACCTGTGAGCTGTCGCAGGTGTTTCTGAAGTGTAATGACATGGAGCCTGAAACATAGTTCCTTAAATGCCGTTTCCAAATATGGTACAATTCCCTCTGCACGGAAAACTACATGTCAAGAGAAAGGATCCTAGTCTACCTTTGTCCCTGATATTTTACTTTTCTATGTGCAGGGGATGTGCTGCTGTTTTGTTGTGGAATGGAAGAAAATTCACCTGTGTGCATATTGTGGTATTGGTCAGACACCGGATGATGTTGATTGGAGTTTTAATACTGGCTTTCCAGGGCTGATATTTTGCTACCTGCAGCAAAGGACAAGATGGTGCCCACCCCAAAGTCCCATGTGCTTCAGCAGCAACAGCTGGCAATCAAGAGAGGGAAGGAAGGGAGATATTTTGCTATCCACCTCTCTATGCTGGCTTCTATTGACATTTCAGTAGCCCTAGGGAAAACTGCATATCCCAGGGTTCTCTGCCAGAAGTTGCCAACCTTTTTGGGCCATGTTAAAAAGGTAAAGGGACCCCTGACCATTAGGTCCAGTCACGGACGACTCTGGGGTTGCAGTGCTAATCTTGCTTTACTGGCCAAGGGAGCTGGTGTGCAGCTTCCGGATCATCTGGTGAAACAGAGCAGTGCACGGAAACATTGTTTACCTTCCCGCCAGAGTGGTACCTATTTATCTACTTGCACTTTGACGTGCTTTCGAACTGCTAGGTTGGCAGGAGCTATGACCGAGCAATGGGAGCTGACCCCGTCGTGGGGATTGGAACTGCTGACCTTCTGATCAGCAAGCCCTGGGCTCAGTGGTTTAGACCACAGTGCCACCCGCGTCCCACTGGGCCATGGTACACACTTGGAAATCTACACACCGACTTGCCCCACAATTACACAGTAATGTAAGCCTGCATTCACTCTCCATTACCACCACCTGTTTGTCTAGAGGGAAAAGGTGTTTTAGCTTTCTTCAACCCTAATGGTGGTGCTTTTCCTGCAGAGTGCAGCTTGAAGGGAGGGGAGTGTAACCCCCCCCCAAAAAAGCTGGACTCTTCAGAAATATCACCTGTCCCAAATATTATTGGGGGAAATATTGGAGCCAACAGAAGTCTTTTTTCAAGCCTAACTGCAGCAGGGAGGGAGGTCGATTTTGCTGTCCAGATCTGCCCCTCCCTTCAAATTGCCCCACATTGGAATTAGCTTGAAAGAAACCCTCAATGGGAGCTGTACTCCAAACATCTAGACTGCACCAGGTTGGGGAACCATATCATGAAGGGAACTGCCACATGAACCGACATCTCCTGATTCAGAAATTGTGGCTGCCATGTGACCACCATGGTCACATGTCTTGCAGGTGGGGCTGAACACACCATGCAGGCCCCCTCACTATGCTTACCACGTTTTATACAAGCAACACGTGAAGAGGGCTTGTGAGTAGATGCTTTTCGGCATATCCTCCACCATCATTTTTGCCTCTGTTTTTCCTCTCTCGCTTCCTGCTGTTGACTCTCCCTCTACTGAAATGTGGACCGTAAGATCCTTGGGATGATAGGATCATCAGGTTGTAAAAGGTGAAAAAGGTAAAGGACCCCTGGACGGTTAAGTCCAGTCAAAGGCAACTATGGGGTTGCAGCGCTCATCTCGCTTTCAGACCGAGGAAGCTGGCGTTTGTCCACAGACAACTTTCTGGGTCATGTGGCCAGCATGACTAAACTGCTTCTGGCGAAACGGGACACCGTGACGGAAACCAGAGCGCACGGAAACACCGTTTACCTTCCCGCTGCAGTGGTATATATTTATCTACTTGCACTGGCGTGCTTTTGAACTTCTAGGTTGGCAGGAGCTGGGACAGAGCAACGGGAGCTAACCCCGGCGCAGGGATTTGAACCACTGACCTGATCAGCAAGCCCAAGAGGCTCAGTGGTTTAGACCACAGCACCAACCACAAGGGTCAGCTGATCCAACCCCCGGCAATGAAGGAAACATTTCCCCAACATGGCGCTCAAACCCACGACTTGAGATTAAGCGTCTCATGTTCTACTGACTGCACTATCTTCACACTTTCCTGTCTTTCCCTCCTTTCTTTCCCTTTTTTGGGGGGAAATGTCATGTACATCAATGATGCAATAATAATACTATTCTTCCCACTCTGCCAATTGAAATCTAGGCATAGTATCTCATCACCCAGCACTGCCAATTGAGCATCCATAAGTAAAGAACTCTCTATTCTGGCCAGATGCTTTCAGCCTCTCTAACCATTCTTTGATTAATTGAGGTGAACCACCCTGTATAACAGGGTCAGCACACACAAGCTTTCATTATTTTCTTCATTTACATCAATTAGAATTATAGAGAGCCTGGGGCTACTCCTGACTTCTAAAAAAAACATGATCTATTTCTTGATGGTGTTTAAGTAGAGCACGGCAAGGGCTACATCATATTTCATTAACAAATAAAACTTTTATTTCTCCCATCAACAATACCAAGATTTATATATGGTGCATTGCTAAAGAAAGGCATTAACATCTATCATGCAAGGTGGCTGGAGTCAGAACGCTGGAGCTTGGGGCATTCTACCGCCATCAATCTAGACTGGAAAGAGAATTTCATTTTTTTTACTGACTCTAGTAAAGAGCAGAACAGCAGAGATTCTTTAAGAGTTTTTGAGATTCCTTGGTTACTGTACTATTGCATATCTAACTATGTGTGTATATAAATATCCTCTCTCCAAGAGAAAATGCATGTTATATAATATTAATTCTAGGATATTAATATTACAATGAAAGTCTGGAATGCGATAACTGTGAGGCCAGCTTAGCCTAGCAGTTCCTCCCAATCATGGTGATGGCTGTATCCTGACACTCAGAAGTGAATGCTGACAACCCCAGAATTGTGAATGTCTGAAAACAGATGTGCACTTGCTCCTTTTTCAGATACGGTGAAGTCTTGGCAATGATGCATACAGAAAACTCAACCTTGTGTTTTCAGAAATTTGTAAAATTTGTCTGCAGTTGTCAGCATTCACATTTTGGACATCCAGAATTCCACACACACACTTCACTTCTCTCTCTCTCTCTCTCTGTCACACACACACACACATATTCAGGAAGACAGACATATTTAGCAGGGGTTGTCAAGGCGGTGCCCTTCAGCAGTTGTTGGAACCCATCACCCCCAGCCAGCATGGCCAATGGCCAGGGATGATGGGAGTCCAACAACATCTTGAGGGCACAACATTGGCTATCCCTGATATATAATATAATTTTACAAACAATAAAATCAACTAAAAATTCTTGATCTAAATTATTTGCTTGGTTCACACCAGACCCTAAATAGTCTAAATAAATATGCAAGGACTCCGTTAACTAGCAGTCCAACTGATTAATGTTTACCCATAGCAATTGAAATTAACTATCACTAATTAACCAATTAAAGTTTTAAGCTATTTTGCAGTCAGAGTTAAGCACGACTAAACAACGGAACAAGTTATTTATAATTTGATTCCCATTGGTTTCTGAGGGTAGTCCTTGGGTGAGATCCAAAATACCTACTTTAGGTGTCCCCAAGGCTTACAGGTCAATCCAGTCTAATCTCATCTACTCCATTTTAGGATCGTCTCTCAACCAACTCAAGATCCACCCCACCATTCATTAAACACTGTGTTAACATCAGAGCAATTTCCCAAACTCCTTATAAAGGTAAAGGTACCCCTGCCCGTACGGGCCAGTCTTGCCAGACTCTAGGGTTGTGTGCTCATCTCACTCTAGAGGCCGGGAGCCAGCGCTGTCCGCAGACACTTCCGGGTCACGTGGCCAGCGTGACAAGCTGCATCTGGAGAGCCAGCGCAGCACACGGAAACGCCGTTTACCTTCCCACTAGTAAGCGGTCCCTATTTATCTACTTGCACCCGGGGGTGCTTTCGAACTGCTAGGTTGGCAGGCGCTGGGACCGAACGGCGGGAGCGCACCCCGCCGCGGGGATTTGAACCACCGACCATGCGATCGGCAAGTCCTAGGCGCTGAGGTTTTACCCACAGCGCCACCCGCGTCCCACTCCTTATACTGGACTGCAAAAGGTTTGGATCAAGAGAAGGTGTCTCTTTTGCTGAGCTCTGCTGGCTGATCTGTAGAGGTTGGCTGGCAGGATCCTTGCCTACGAATCCAGCAGAAAGCCCCCAACTGAAACCCTGAGCTGGTTTCACAGGTGTTACTGGTCACCATCAGGCCTGGAATTGCCACAGGAATTGGGCCCAGTCATCCTGCCTGGCCTTCTGTCATGGCTGCCATGTATGGCGGGGCTATGGATGTGGTGGTGGCGGCTCTGTTACTCCTCGGAGTCTCTGCAGCAGTGGGAGGTTCATATTGTACCCTAATTCATTGATCATATAAGGATTATGGGAAGAAACCTACCTATGGAGTGCCCTAGACTCTGATTTTTTAAATAATACTTTCCTCCCTTGAGTGGCATTTGCCATCTCTTCATGGCATATCAAAAACAGAGTGTGATGCTCCCCTCAGTCTCAAAAGCTATGGCCTCCTGCAGCATGTGTCTGGGCATGGAAAGAAACACAAGCCCAAATTCCTTTAGGTACATGAGCTAATAACATGGGTCTCTGGTCTGCTAATCATACTGAGTGGGCACCTACATCAAGCAGACTGCCGCATCTTGCTGGCCATAATTGCCTGGCATGGACTTTAAAGGCCTTTCGCCTTTACAGCTGAAGTACGATCCACATACCTTGTAAATTCCCAGAACGCTGCTTCATTCGACAGCAGTCCTACTCCAGTGTAAAGCCTCGATCTGGGCCCATGACCTTAATTTCAGAACCGTGGAATGGATAGCCAGCTGGCTTGGCCCCAGCCGGAGCGTCTCCCTTCTCAGCCTTGCCACTGCGGAGATCCATCAGTCATCCTCCTCCGACATGCGTCCGTGACTCAAGCTGCTGTGCGTGCAAGAGCACACGTTACTCAGCAGAGTAAACACACAACAGATCAGGCTTGAAGCGTGGATACTATACTAAACTACGCATTTATTATACATAAATCAGGACAAAGAAAAACATGGCCTCTCTCCTTGTCGTTCTTCTCAGAGAGAGAAAAAACAAAAGCAATACAGAGCGGATGTTCCGCTCACAGCAATCTGTGCTGGAATGTAAACAGTCATGTGACATGTAACAATCCCACATATCTGCAGCAAGGGTGGAGTGGAATTCCCAATAATATGTACACACACGCACTTTAATTTGTCACTCTTCATTAACTGGAGGACGGTTTGGGGAAGTTGTTTTTCTGATTTTTAAAATATAAATTTGTAAATGTCGAGAGCGCTGTGGTATGAAAGGTGGGTTAGAAGTCTTGAATTCTGTTAATTGTCTGTCACTTTATCTTATGGGCCAAAGAGGCAATACCTTTGTCAGTGAGAATATAAGGAAAATAAGATTGCATACTGTGCTGACCAGGTGAAAGGTAGTGAGCGCATGAGGAAATGGCACGCCATGCAGAAATTAAGAACCAAAAATGGATTCATGAACATCTCCAATATCTCCAAAGGGCAGAATTTGCTTCGATGGATAAGTGTCCACACCTCTGAATAGCTCCTCTGTTTCCACAGAAAGCCAAGCTCAATCCAAATTTGCATCTTCACAGTTTCCCTCCATAGAAGACAGGTTGGTATGGATTAGACTTCTCCATGCAAGGGTCTTAATCTCTTAGCAGATTCATTCCCAGACAAAGACAAAGACATCACAGGCTTCGGAGCCTAGTCAAAAGTCCAAGTTGCCGTGTGCTCACGCACAGCATTGTATGTGGCAGAACAACAAAATAATATTAAAATATTTATAGAAGAAATTAATTTAGAAAAGTATAACTCAGCTGAGAGAGCACTCTGCCAGACTAAAATGTTCAGTACATAACACTGTATAAGGAAGAGGCTTCCTACACAATGAGCTTGGTGGAATTGCTTTCCTAATAATTCTGGATTGCTACAGTCATCCGACATAGCTTTTTATTGATTAGGTTATACTTTTTTTTAGGAAGAAGAAGTGTGAAGTAGACGTTGGAATGGAAACATTCCCGAGGCTTTCTGTTGACAGGTGAGCTTTATTAATCATAATGCAAGCAATCAAATCCACTAACCATTGTACTTCTCATTCTCGTAACACCACAACTGGAGGTATTTGAAACAACAACTTCTCCAAAATGTAGCAAAGGGTATTTTGGCTGAAATGCTACCATGCAACACCAGGGAAACATTTACATGTTGCTTTTGGGTGTCTGTAGTTACGTGTGGTAATAAAGTTCTGTACAGGCAACTGGATCTCCTGCCTATTGATCCAGCAATATATGAAATAATTATAGGCTCTTTTTGTATCAGATATTCTGAGTGTTAAAGTCCCATTCATTTTGTGTGAGCACGTTTATTTTTTAACAGAACTTTGCCCTGAATTGATATTGTAATGACTCTTGTAATTTTGCTCTTTTTTGTTATCTGATCAGATATGTTTGATATAGACAGTAACTTTGAACACACAGGTTTTTCCCCTGTAGATTTTGACAGAGTGCTGTTATTTCCTGTATAATAACAGTTTCAATTTCCTGCTCACCATCTTAGGGTTTGTTTGTTTTTTAAAAAAACCCCTGCAATCGCAAAATAAAATCTTCAGGGAAGACTGAGTATGGTTAGAGCTACATAGATGGCTGATTAAGGAAGCGATTATCTTCCTTCTTTGCCCTTAAGGCATAATACCAAAATGATTACATACATTCTCCTTTACTTGATTTACAAGGGGCCGGGGGACGATAGTTCTCCCAGTTTTTCTGGTCAACCAAATCAGGGTCTCTTTTTCCCTCTAGCGTCTGCCCACAGTTAGGCCTCACAACCATAGTCTGGCATTCTGGAGGAAATGACAGCAATATCACAGTTGACAACATAATCCACATAGGTTCAGTTGTCTGGTGATGCTGTTCTGTAGATCAGCCTTCCTCTGCCTGATGTTCTGTAGATGATTTAGACTTTAATCCCCATCAGTCCTTACCACTGGTCATGTTGGCTGGGGATGATGAGAGCTGGAGCCCAGCAAGATTTGGAGGGCACCAGCTAGAAGAAGGCTGCTGAAGGTCAATTATTTTACAATGGGTTCCAACATAATTTTCAACACTCTCCTTATCTTCATTCCTCACCTGGGGATAGGGGGAGTCTAAGACAAGAATCGAACTCCCTCGGATGAAGCTCAGAGTATAGTTAGATAGTTTGCAGAGACATCACTGGTGTTCAGTTGTGCAGTGTTGTGAAGTGTCCTTTCCTGTTCTCAGAACATTCTGTAGACCAAGTGTTCGACAATAGCAGAACGGGAGGCCTCAAGGCATCCTAGGCATTAAATGATCTCGGCACACATCACAGGCAGAGAGTAGTGTCACCGTCCACTAAACAACTAGTTAGGATGATCCAATATGGCGACGAAGGTAGTTACCAAGTAATTTCGTTTACCCTCATCCAAGTTTTAAGTGGTTTTAAGCGGTTTTATCCTCCTTTCTTTTTATCCGAGAGTTTTAATGATCTGCTGGCAGTGCTGGCTGTCTTTTAATATCTCTCCACTTGTGTTATTTTTGTTTTATCTGGGTTGTTCCAACCCCCCCCCCGGACTCACCGCCACGGCTGCCGCCGCCTCCCTAACTGAGAGAGATAAGTGAAAGGTTCTCCTGGGCATAAATCCTCTGCCCTGTCGACCAGCTCTTTCCTTTTAGTTTTTAGCTTACTGCATATTGCGAAGTGAAGTTTGCCCGACTGCTGGAATCGGGCTGTTTCAAAAATCCTAGGATCAAGGAAGAGGGGAAGGAAGAGGCTTGAACTGGCTGCCTTACCGTGAGTAATTTTACGGCACCACTCTCCTGGAAGTGGCAGTACTCCTGTGAGGAAGACTAAAGGATTTAAGGAGCAACTAGTTAGGAGATGAGCCACCCTTCTTAGCAATCAACGTTTCAGTTGCCCAGTTCACAGGACATGAAGCAACAGGACCTGACCCTTCTCTAAACAATGATATTGAAAATGGGTGAAATGGGAGGACAGTAAGTCCACTAAATAGTTGGATGCAGAAGCAACTTGCTTGGTGGGGAGGAGACACAAACCTAGCTTCGCACAGCAGTGGGGTCACTGTTGCTTATCGGAAGGAGAGGGTGAGGGACCAGGTGGCAAGCATGCCACTGCAGGATGGATGCACTGCTGGGAGCACTGGATTGGCTCCACTGGTACACCTGCACTGCACTGATCTTGCTGCCACTTCATCACTTCCCCTCTCCCAGTTAGCAAAAGCAACTCCACTGGCTGTGCTAAGTGATTGCGGAAATCAGTTGCAGAGCCCAAAATAGCTATCATTTGCTTAGTTCCAGCAACAGCTTTTGGCATCCAACCAGTTCCTGCAAGATATGGGAGACGGTTGCTTGGCAGGCATGCTAAGGCTGGGGAAGCTTTTTCAGAATGATGGAAATACATATTGTCTGGCTGCCTGGATCTCAGAGGTGCTGCAGGGGTTGCCACAACTATTATTTCGAATGGAGCACAAGAAGCGGGGGCACCAAAATTTGAGATCCCAAGGTCTGCTATTGTGGGGGGACAAAGAATTGGCAGTTAAATCCTCTCTCACTTGCCCTTTTTATTTTCTTTTTTAAAATATTTTTTATTGAATGATTTTATGTTACAAAAAACAATACAACCATACTACTAGTAAATATAATTAAGAAATAAAAATTACACACATCAATATTTAGTTTGTTATTTGTTATTTACTGTCTTATTTCCTCCCAAACATTCCATACATGTGTGCAGACACCCACACACCCGCACACAAAATGATAAAAATGAAAGTAAATATTTTTCCCCTTTTATCTTCCAAAATATTTTCTTCAACTTTGACTTCCTGTCAAGTCCCTTTGCATATATTTTATCTTACAATCGAATGTACACAAAACAATAAACCTTTCTACATAAATTTTCCATTACATTCTGAAAACATAATAAATCCTTAATTGTTGTCCACCTCCTTTGAGTTCCTTTATCACTTGAATGTTAGCAGGGAGTCAAAACTAGTATTGTATTTTTGAACCTATCTTCTATAACCATCCCATTTTTTGCAATTTTTTGCTTTGAGTTTCCTCTGACTTTGCTAGTCAATTGAGCCGTCTCCACCAATTCCTGTAATTTGATTTGCGTGTCGAGGTCCCCAGGTCCACCCCAATAACTCACACATCACACAGAAGTTTTTGTTTAAGATTTTTTGCATAATTTTGGCCACAACTTTATTAAAATACAAATTTGTGAGTGGTTGCGTAGGCATTGGTTGCGACTATCTGCCCCCACCATGGGGGACAGACTGACATTCCGCACGATGCGAAGGTCAGAATGGGGGAATACACTTGGGGGTTATGCGGAGCAGGGAACCTGCCCTCACCCCAAATGCAACCAGGAGCTCATTGCTATGGCCCGAGCCCCCTTGACAGAGTGGACAAGCAATAGTTAGCCCCCAATTCCTTTAACGGAATCCCTTGCAGCAGCAGCATTAGAGGGGCAGGCACAGCCAATCCATGCCCCTCAACCAACCAAACCATAAACCAATGCCTAACCGCGAACCTTACAAGTTGTGACGATTTGCTATGCAGTAGGCAAAAACCAAATGGCCCCAGCCAATTAGCCAGATGGACAAAATTCCTACCAGGCCCCTGCCCCAAGAGCAGATGACCCCATGACAGGCATAGCAAGGTCAAAGCGAACAACCCTATTCTAGGGAGGGAGGGACGGGCAATCTGATGCACGGGCGAAAAGAGGAAGCCCTAGCCTCGTGCAAGGAGTTTTACTATTTCTGGCTGTCAATCAAAAAATGGCAACATTAACTTCTTCCCAACAACAAGGGAAGCCCCAATCATATCAGTGGCCAACTATCAATTAGCTCGCCCCCCAACTTTGGAGTGTCCTGGTGGTCCCCACCGCAACACGTGCTCTCCATGAAGGAGAACACACTTTCCCAATCTGTTATTTCATTTGCTCCTTTTCTTTTACAACCTGCTCTCCAGCCCATTTCCCCTTGGCTTCTCTTTCGGACATGTGTTTGCCAAGGCTGGCAGTATGTGTAGAGGTGACTGCAATGAACTTTGGGTGCTTCCATCTTGCAGTTTATTTATTTTACATTCTGCGCTCTGCACCAGGGATGCTACCAATGTCCATGATTTATGCCTCCTGATGAGGAAGCCACATATTCACTGCTGCAGATAAGTGTCCTGATGGGCCGCAAGCTTGAGAATATTAGCATCACAAATATGGAAAAGGGGGGGGGGAAGATCACTGGATCTACAGGGTATTGCACATTTAGGCTCATTTGCATGCCATGCACAATGAACTGGATCTATATTATATTCCAAGATATCTGTGCTTTTGAATGAATAAGTAAAATAAAAACAGAAACACACAAAAATCAAAGCAAACCATTAAAAAAACAGCACTAAAATCCATTAAAATCCAACAAAAACACATATGCAGAGAGTTAAAATACATCATGGGGCAAAATTGTGATGCACGCCATGGACAATACCAATTCAGATCTTGGTTATAGTTCCTTAGAGAGATATCTGAGAATGGGGACCAAAATGCACAATTAAACCAAATGTGGGAAATAATTTGCCTGCAATGTGTCACAGTTACTTTGACCAGCATTTCAAAAATAGCATGTCTCCTGTTGTAGGTATGTGTTCTGAAGATGTGGTGTTGGTGCAAGAAATAGAATTCTTTGCACAAATGGAAGTCTGCTTCATACATCCCAGCACTGCACTCTTTTCGTTGTTGTTAAAAGAATAGATCCTTTTTTGCTCTTGTAATATTTTTATGAATCCATGCGTCAAAAGTGATGGTTAGATCTATCTATCTATCAGCATTTTGTTTGATACATGATTTATCATGTCAAGTGCCTTCATGTTTAATGCTCACTCTAAGCATGCGTGGCTCCCTCTTTGTTTTACATTTTCAGCACCCGCACTTGTCTCAGTGCTCTGCTAGAGGTTAGCTTGGCTGGTGTTATTACCCCTGAAGAAACGCAAGATGACAATGTCCTTATACGAGAGCTATGAGATTACCAGATAAACTTCTGTCACTCTGAAAGGAAACCTTTATGCTGAGAAAGATGCACGATGCAATCTCCCTGTACACAAGGACGGGGACAATGTTAAATCAGTGGTGCCATGGCAGAAAGGAACATGGCTCCAAATTTCTAAAAACAAAAGAAAACTAAACCCTCGTACGTTGCATACCAGACTTTTGTTTATTTCCAAAAAGTGTTCAAAGGGCTTCCTGTCTTTGTAAGTTGCTTTGGAAAGCAAACAACAGCAACCACTTACATTTGGTGTTGACAAATATTTGATCTCATAGATGCAACGCATATTTGTGGCTTTTGTTTCAGTGAATGAAAAATGCATATTTGCAGTTGTGGATAAATTTGCCAGAATTGCTGTTGTGGGTCTGTAAAAGAGAAACAATATGTGGGATTCACCTAATGAGCACTGTGCATTGACTTTTGCTTACACAGTGGGGCTCCCCCTCCCCCACAATCCCCCTTGAAATTGGCTGGTGGGGGAGGGGGTTGGAAGAACCTCCCAGACAGCACAGGGGGAGGTGGGAAGGGGGATCATTCTGCTTGGCAATCTGAAATCCTTGTGCAGATGGAGCATTTGTCATAGCACAAAAAAGGATTCAAGCTGTGCACAATAAGCCTACTGTACAGTATATGCACACCAATGTGGTGCTCTCCAGGTGTTTTGGACTGCAGTTCCCACAATTCCTGGCTTTGAGCATATTATGTGAGGCTGGTGGGAGTTGTAGTCCGCAACAGCTGGAGGGTGCCATATTGGCGTCCCTTGATGTACAGTAATGCCAGGATCTCAAGAAATATGAAAAACAAAACAACCCACAATCCTCACAGCACAAAGATTGCATAATCACTTTGGATAAATGCCCCCGCCCATTAGGCATGGAAGAGAAGTTATTTGGTCTTCAGTTTAATGTGAACCTCCCTTAATTCGGACTACATGGACCAATTTGTAGCCAACCATGGAAATTCGTACTTTCCTGAATTTTGCAATGCAGTTCTCCAAGCAAAAACAAAATGTTCAAACAGTAAATTTTTAATTATACTGTTTTAACACTTTGGAATTTGCCTCCCTGGGCCCCTTTGGAATAGAATAGAATTTTAATAAAATACAAAATAACATATATGGATTTTTGTGAGGATTTTTAAAAAATAAAATTCAGAATGATGAAAAATGGCAGAAAACTGAATTTAAGATATGAACTGACAGATTTGTCCATTCCCACCCTAAATGCAATTTCAGTTTGGTGAACTGGATCAAAAGAGAATTTAAAGAAGGTGTCACCTATCCCAAATTCTTACAGCCCAATGTTTACTTTGAAGTAAATCCTTGTAGAGGTTGCTCAGAATTGAAACTCTGGCAGTATTTGAAAGGCATGACAAGAATGCCAAATGATTGTAGGTTTCTTTATTTGGCCAAAACATGCATAACAATAAAATGAAGACCATGAAATGTCCAAAACATGAAACAATTATAAAGCAAAAGCAGGAATAATAAGTCAATAAAAACTGGAACCCTCTTTAAAATAATTGTATTATATTATTTATTTGAGGAATTTAACAACTATCTTCAATAAGCTTTTAGGGCCTCTAAAAATGAATGAACCTAGTTAGTATCTGTCTGCAATTCCAAAACCCTTTAGTAGTTTCCTAAAAGTCTGAAGGTGTTGTGTCTAACCAATCTCACTAAAATGGAGATGCCATGGGGAAGGAAGGTCTACCTTAGTATAAGCAGGTGTACATTTTCATACATATGGGGGTGATTATAGTTGTTTATTCCTGTCTTTCTCACACAATGGAGCCCAAGGCAGAATGCACAGGGTACCAAGATAATCTCTCATCCAGGTATAGACCAAATCCAAACATGCCTAGATTAAGCAAGGTTGCTATATCATGTACACTTCATCATCATCATCATCATCATCATCATCATCATCATCATCATTTATTTATATCCCGCCCATCTGGCTGGGTTTCCCCAGCCACTCTGGGCATCTTCCAACAAAAGATTAAAAATACATTAAAACATCAGTCATTAAAAACTTCCCTAAACAGGGCTGCCTTCAGATGTCTTCAAAACATCAGGTAGTTGTTTACTTCTTTGACATCTGATAGGAGGGCGTTCCACAGGGTGGGATCCACTACTGAGAAGACCCTCTGCCTGGTTCCCTGTAACTTGACTTCTCTCAATGAGGGAACCGCCAGAAGGCTGGACCTCAGTGCTGGACCTCAGTGTCCTGGTAGAATGATGGGGGTGGAGACGCACCTTCAGGTATACTGGGCCGAGGCCGTTTAGGGCTTTAAAGGTCAGCACCAACACTTTGAATTGTGCTTGAAAACATACTGGGAGCCACTCCGAGTCACTAGTCTAGCTGCCGCATTCTGGATTAATTGCAGTTTCCGGGTCACCTTCAAAGGTAGCCCCACGTAGAGCACATTGCAGTAGTTCAAGTGGAAGATAACTACAGCATGCACCACTCTGGCAAGACAGTCCACGGGCAGGTAGGGTCTCAGCCTGTGTACCAGACGGAGCTGGTAGACAGCTGCCATGGACACAGAATTGACCTATGCCTCCATGGACAACTGTGAGTACAAAATGACTCCCAGGATGCACACCTGGTCCTTCAGGGATACAGTTGCCCCATTCAGGACCAGGGAGTCCCCCGCCCCCTCCCGCCCCCTGTCCCTTATATGCAATTCTATTTATGGCTGCAAGAATTGGGTGGGAGGGGGAGTGACAGAACCATGGCAGTTCTTGCTGTCTCATTTATTTAGAATGGGCATTCCACTCTCATTTGTATACCTTGGCACCTGATGCTATACAATAAGAGGGGAACTATCTAGACATTTCTGTCTAGCTTTTGGAATGTCGCCCACACTCATTGGAATTTGGTAGAGTTTAAGTTTGAAGCATGGGTTGTGCTGTGGTCTAAACCACTGAGCCTAGGGATTGCCGATTGGTAGGTCAGCAGTTCGAATCCCCTCGGCGGGGTGAACTCCCGTTGCTCGGTCCCAGCTCCTGCCAACCTAGCAGTTCGAAAGCACGTCAAAGTGCAAGTAGATAAATAGGTACCGCTCCGGCGGGAAGGTAAATGGTGTTTCCGTGAGCTGCTCTGGTTTCGCCAGAAGTGGCTTAGTCATGCTGGCCACAGCAGACAAATGCCAGCTCCCTCAGTCAGTAAAGCAAGATGAGTGCCGCAACCCCAGAGTTGTTTGCAACTAGACTTAACTGTCAGGGGTCCTTTCCCTTTTAAAGCTTGAAGCAGTTTAAGTTTGGGGAGCAGGAGGAGAAAGAAACAGAGAGCTGGGGTCCCCCCCCCCCGAGTAAGCTCAAACTAGGAACTGGCTTAAGAGGGAATAGTCTGAGTCAGGAATAACAGCCATGCTGCCTGCTTTAGCAGCGCTTACTTCCGCATTCTCTGTGTGTAGATCTGCAAACATATTTTTCAAAGACTCCATAATTTTCCAGGCCTATGTTATTCTCAGGAAACAGGCCTTGCTAAAAGGCTGGCCCTAAAAGCTACCGGCCCTTTTAAATAATAATGTTTTATCCATATTTTTGTGTAAAGATTATGAGTGCTTCTCCAGGGTGTTTTTTCCAACTAGGTTTCAGATAGGTTAGTTTGGGGATCTTTTTCTTCAGTTAAGTTATTTGCCTTCGTTGAGAGGGTTCCCATGCGTTAGCGAGCTGGTAGTTCATCACTGTGAGTGATTATTGGAGTGATCACTTCAAGTTAACTGTTGGCTATCACTGACAAGAGGGCCACTCAATAAAACATGAATTAGTTTAGGCTCCATTCAGCTCAATTTGTTGCTCTAAGTTACCTTTTGTGAGTTACAATATCCACTTCCCGGCAGGGGAAAAAAAATCTTACTAAATCACAGCAGCAGCCAATTTCAGTCATGAGCCATGCCGGGTTGCCCTTTCCTTGAGCTGTCACTCAAGTCAATCCTTTTCATTAAATACTTCACACTCCTTCCTACGAAGGGTGACGGATGACAAAATATTACATGTCCACGCCATTATATGATAGGATAAATGTACACTTCATTTTTTCGTGGCTTTAAGTTGCTACAGTTAAACACAGGCATTGATGTTATGGTTAGTGGAAGCCATGCCAGCTTACCCAGCCAAAAGGTGGGAACCCACCACATCCCCGTCCATCTTTGGAACGAAAGACAGTTATGCATTTATATGGGAGGCCGTGAAGAGGCAACTCCAGCCATTTGTGCAAATTTAACCTGGTTCCTATTGCTGGATGGACAGTGTGATGGCCTGGGATTCGGATGCTGAACCAGAAGAATCCCAGCCTGCACAGGATTCCTCACCTCCAGAACCAACTGAGCCAGGGCTGGGCCATGAGCCTGAAGGGTCCTCACCTGTGCTGGGTCCTCAGGTGCAGGCACCAGCTGAGTCTGCTCGGGCTCCTGAGGGGGTGGAGGACCCATTGCCTGCAGGTACTCCACTCTCAGCCCCGTCAGAGGAAGCGGAGGTTGTCTATGGGTCCGGTAAGCCTCCAGCCTCTCCTGAGCTGCAGAGGCTCAGGGCAGAGAGGCAGAGGGAACTAAGTTCCCGCAGGAGGAGTGCTCGCCTCCAGGCCAGGAGAGGCGAGTCACCTGAGGATCGGGGCCGCCCTGTGCTTCAGGGCAGATAAAAGCCAGCCAGCCCCAGTCCCAAGTTGTGGGAGCAACTTCGTTGGTTGACAGTTCCTGCCTGAACCCTGTCCTGCTATCCTACCGGAGCTCCTGACCTCACCCGACTCCCTGCCCTGCATCCAGCTTCAACTTTTATGGACTGCCTCCATACTGCACCTTGGACCTTGGACCAGACTCATACCTCACCTCTCAGTTAGCCCACAGGACCAGCACAGACAAGGTGTTTGGGTAAAGCACTCCTGAGTGGAAAAGCAAGAAGAAGGGAAAAGATTAAGCCACATACCGTATTTTTTGCACCACAACACTCACTTTTTTCCTCCTAGAAAGTAAGGGGAAATGTCTGTGCGTGTTATGGAGGGAATGCCTATGGGTGGCGGGGGGATCTGCTGCAGCCGTAAGCAGAGGATCCATGGTTCCCCTTCCTTCCCTCCTCCGTGACTCGCTTTGAAACAGCAAAGCGGGAGAGGAGCCGCTTACACAAGTGTAAGTGACTCCTGTCTGGTTGGCTGCTTTAAACCGTGCTCTCTGTCCCTCTCTCCTCCCCACTCAGCTCGCTAAATAGCAGCAAAACTTTTCAGCTCTCTAAGCCGGGGAGGAGGGAGAGAAGCAGAGCCTGCTTGTTTTAAAGGAGCAAAGCGGGAGAGGAGAGGAGCCTTCTCCCCTTATACCCCTCTTCTGCATTATTAGCAGCATCCTTCTCCACACACCCCACGCTGCTCCTTGTCCCTTAAGTGCTTTTCCTTCCCTCCCCACTTAAAACGTGGTTACAAAGCACGGATCCACATGGATCCTCAGGATTTTTGCATTGGGCTACCCCAAACTCACCGTCAGATCACATGTCTGTGGCCATTGCATGAACCACAAAAATCATACATCCACTGTTTCGTTTAGAATATTTTTTTTCTTGTTTTCCTCCTCTAAAAATTACGTGTGTGTTATGGTCAGGTGCGTGTTATAGAGCGAAAAATACGGTATCTTCATCCATTCAAATCTATCCTGCATGCATAATATAGTTTACCTCTCAGGTGAACTCCCAGAGATATGCAAGTTCTATTTGGGTAGGTCAGATTGTGCAACCCCAGTAGTCTGGTTCCTAGAAGCCTATCAAGATTACCTTCCTAATACATATAGCATGCTGTGCACCACAACAATAAGTGTCTAATTTGCACACCTCCACCTCCTTTATTCTTTGTAGAAGTGCCAAAAATGCAGTAGACACTATACGTGAATAAAACACAGGTCCCTGCCCGCAAGCTCACCAAATAGATTCTCACTCCCACGATTGTAGAGCTACTTTTATCTTCTGCATCATTTCTTTTGCTTGGGTACCTGGAAATTCTAGTCCTTCAAGACCTTTTTGTAGCACCTTTGGAAGGCTGTTTCGTAAAACCTTTTATTGGCATCACATCCAACATCCAACATGTGTCTAGAGGAAGGTCAACATAAGGTAGAGACTGTTGCCTGGGCAAGATTTCTTCTATGTTGGAAGGCTGTTACCTTCTGCACAACTGCTTGCTATGTACATAAGTGATGGCACACTTCTGGATATTTGGAATTTTGTTCACTAGTCTAGGCACCAAAAGTATCTGAGTCTACCATAGACAGTCACCATTATACTTCAATAATAACAATAACTAATGCTCAATTTAAAGGGTATCAAAATTGGGATTTGGAAAACTGTTATAAGAATATGAAATGAAATTCAACTAAGGGGAAACGAGGAAGTCATTTTACAAAGTAAATAACTGTTATTTTTAATAAGGTTATGATTTATGTTTGTTATGTTTTGTTATGTTTTGTGTTTTTGTTTGTCGTTGATATTGTAAAAACTAATAATTTTTTTGCAAAAAAACCCTATAACTATAACTATAATAATAATTTTGTTGGGTGGCTTCCAACAAAATATAAAAAACACAGTGAAACCTACATCAAACTTTAAAAACTTCTCTATGCAAGGCTGCCTTCAGATGGACTTACCAAGGTAAATAATAGCATATCTACCAGTATTTTTACAACCAGTTTAGCAGGGATATTGATTGGTAGAACTTAGGGACATAATTCTCATCTTGAAGATATATATATATATTTGTCAAAAGTTCTCCTTTCTTAACATGAGTAATAGTGGGTGTAAAGTGATGGCAGTGCATTGATGTAACACGGTAGAAGGTTATTAAAATAAGATTAATAAAAACCTTCAAGCTCAGTAGCAAAGTGCCTTCTTGACATTCCACAGTCTTTGGATATAATTATAAATGCTTAACCAGAAAGAAAATTGGGGTTGTGTGTGTGGTTCCCCCCTGCACATTTGTTACAATAATGGAGACTAATTAAGTCTGTGTGTGCCCTATAAACTTTGACACAAAATGTATGATATTGTCAGAGGCAATAGATACTAGAAGGATGGGAAGTTATGGACCAAAATAGCAAACAGTGGAATTTATCTATCTAGATTAAAAGTAATTATCATTCATTACTACAGGCAATCCTTGTTTTATGCGGGGGTTACACTCTGGCCCCTTTGTAAAGCATTCTGCCTTGCCCACATTCCGCCGTCTTTGTGACATTTTAGTGTCATAAACATTGTGATGTTTTTGGGTCACTTCCAGGTTCAGGGCCATGCGCCTGTGCGCAATCACATGTCAATCGGACATTCGTAAATCAGTCATTGCCTGTACTACAAAGATCTGAGGCACAATGAACCAGGAAATTTTGGTATATAGGTTCCATTGAAATGAATGGGAGCTGCACAAGAACAGTGCTTTCTGCATTTTTAAAAAACTGATGTTCAATAAAAGTTACAACCATATAGGTGTTATTGTTGTTTTTTTAAAAGAGCAGCATAAGCTACAGCATGTTTTAGCATGCTTTAACTTTTATTTCAAGGTCTCTCATATGTGTCCAATGCATAGATATTGAATTTTGTATTGAATATTGAATTAGCCATTCTAGAAATCAGGGAAATGTGTGTAAAAAATGAGAAAACGTTTTATTCCAAATACGCCTGACACATTTTGGCATGATTGTCTTTATCAATGGTTTAGCTATGAGAAATAATAATACAACAGTTGCTAAAGCAGGCTTCCTCAAACTTGGCCCTTCAGATGTTCTGAGACTACAGTTCCCATCATCCTTGACCACTGGTCCTGCTTGCTAGGGATCATGGGAGTTGTAGGCCAGAAACATCTGGAGGGCTAAGTCTGAGGAAGCCTGTGCTAAAGCATACATATAAAAGCCTTTTGGAAACTTCTAAAACACACACAGATATTATATTAAAAAATCATATTGTTATGAAACTAAAATAATAAGGAAACTATCTGGATAGCTTTAAAAGAGGATTATTTCCTTTTGAGCCCCTGTTGTTCCATCGGCTAATTATTGCAATTATTTAATAGAATCCACCCACTGAGATACAACATGGGCATCTGCATGCATTTGCTGGGGAGTGGGGCTGAATCTGTGGCCCTGCCCCAGATTCCACATGACTTTCCTGCTCTCCATATCCATGTGTTAGGCATCAATGTCTTCAGGAGGAAAGCCTACAGCCACAGATGTCTATGCATGTACAGTGGTGCCTCGCAAGACGAAAAGAATCCGTTCTGTGATTCTCTTCGTCTAGCGGTTTTTTCGTCTTGCAAAGCAAGCCCATTGACGGATTAGCGGATTACCACTATTAGCGCTATTAGCGGCTTTTAGCGGCTTATCTGCTGATCGGATCAGCTGATAAGTGGCTTAGCGGCTTAGAAAAGGGGGGGAGGGAAAAAACCCCGCAGGAACTCGCAAGGCATTGTCGTCTTGCGAAGCAAGCCCATAGGAAATTCGTTTTGTGAAGCACCTCCAAAACGGAAAACCCTTTCGTCTTGCGGGTTTTCCGTCTTGCGAGGCATTCGTCTTGCGGGGCACCACTGTACCCTAAAGCATGGAAGCTAAGGAAACCACATGATCTTTGGGTGGAGCCAGATCTCTCTCCACAAATCAAAAGAAGACTCCTTTGTGCATATAATGCACAAAAGTGGTGACCGACCGTGAGTCAAGGAGTCAAAGCTTTCTGGCAGTTCCATCACTGTGAGAAGCCAAGTTACAGGGAAACAGGCAGAGGGACTTCTCGGTAGTGGCACCCGCCCTGTGGAACGCCCTCCCATCAGATGTCAAAAAGAAAAACAACTACCTGATGTTTAAAAGACATCTGAAGGCAGCCCTGTTTAGGGAAGTTTTTAATGATTTATGTTTTAATGTATTTTTGATCTCTGTTGGAAGCCGCCTAGAGTAGCTGGGGAAACCCAGCCAGATGGGCGAGGTACAAATACAGTGGTGCCTCGCAAGACGAAATTAATTTGTTCCACGAATTTTTCTGTCTAGTGAATTTTTCGTCTTGCGAAGAAGGTTTCCCATAGGAATGCATTGAAAATCAATTAATGCGTTCCTATGGTCAAAAAAAGTCCAAACAAAGCCAAATTTGGTACAACAAGAGTTTATTAAGTGCTCTTTAAAGTCACACATACTGTAAAGACCATTTCAAAATTCAAACCCAGAATTTTTTTTAAAAAAAACAGCAGAGTGGCCCAATGGTCACAGAAAATCATAAAAATGCAGGAAAAAAAACCACAAGCTTCCAGATTCTTGCAAACCCCTCCCCAACTGTTCCCCCAGCCACCCAGCACACAGAAATTCAAATCCAGATTTTTTTTTTTAAAAAAAGCAGAGTGGCCCAATGGTCACAGAAAATCATAAAAATGCAGGAAAAAAACACACAAGCTTCCAGATTCTTGCAAACCCCTTCCCAACACCAAGTCCTTGAATTCCAAACACCCAACCCAAAATCCAAAACCCCCCAAAAAAGTTTTAAAAGCTTAACTTACCAAATGGCTGCAAAAGAAGTTTTGGAAAATCTTCAAAAATCACCAAAGTCTTTAAAAACCTCAAAAAAGGCTACTATGTACACTGCGTTCTATGAGTTGCTCCTCGAAGTCAAGTCGCAACTGTATTAACGGTGTTAAGAAAAAGGAAACAAACTTGCAAGACGTTTTCGTCTTGCGAAGCAAGCCCATAGGGAAATTCGTCTTGTGAAGCAGCTCAAAAACGGAAAACCCTTTCGTCTAGCGAGTTTTCCGTCTTGCGAGGCATTCGTCTTGCGGGGCACCACTGTAATAAATTGTTGTTGTTGTTTCAGATCTGCAGATGCCATTCTGCAGAGTCTAGAATCAGCTTCTGTGGCCCAGCTAATTACCTTAACTATTAACAACTATATTCCTTTAAACGCAACCTTTCAAGTTAATCTCTTGTTCCCTTGCATCTACAGCCATGGTTATACATGTCAGACCTTGCCTTATAATTAGGTGAATAAATATTTAAAACATGTGATCCAGGCTGCCTCTTTCTTTTCCTCTGGGTTATCTGTGTCATGAACTTGAGGCGAACTCAGTTCATATTCCTTAGACATTAACACCTCCAGAAGGGTAACTTTAAAAAAAAAAACAAAAAAAAACCCCCTGGGCTGGAGTTACTACTCTTACCTCAATGGCTCCTGTTGGTTTTATTTTTTATCATGTGTATATCATGCATATATTCCTGATCCTTTATCACGTGTATATGTCATTTGTTGAGCATAGGGTAGTGTACATGGTTATCAAAACAACCTACATGAAGTAGCTTAGCATGAGAGAGAAAGAGAAACAGGCCTTAGGGCTGTGTGGCTGGCCAGAGATTTCAACCCAAACCCTCCTAGTCCAATGTTAGCAGCCCATCCACTACAGCACATTACTTATTTAGTTCACAACACACTGCTTGGTTGTAATATATATTTAACTGGCACAACACCTCACATTATAGAGGGTGGAAGAGATGCGGGGGGGTGGCAGGTATGGCGAAGAGCTCTGCAGAAGGCAACGCATCTCTACATGATCTGTAGATGACACACACTTTCTTTAGGATACCTGTCAGCGACGGAATCAGGCAGATTTGCATTATTCTTTAGCCAGTCTTGCCATCCATCTGTCTTGAGAGATAATGGAGGAAGCCTCTGGGGATGAATAATAATAATAATAATAATAATAATAATAATAATAATAATAATTTATTATTTGTACCCTGCCCATCTGGCTGGGTTTCCCCAGCCACTCTGGGCGGCTTCCATAGAAACCAAAAAACACTAAAATATCATATATTAAAAACTTCCCTGAACAGGGCTGCCTTAAGATGTCTTCTGAATGTCAGGTAGTTGTTTATCGTTTTGACATCTGATGGGAGGGCATTCCACAGGGCGGGTGCCACTACCGAAAAGGCCCTCTGCCTGGTTCCCTGTAGCTTTGCTTCTCGCAATGAGGGAACCGCCAGAAGGCCCTCAGCGCTGGACCTCAGCGTCTGGGCAGAACAATGGGGGTGGAGACGCTCCTTCAGGTATACTGGGCCGAGGCCGTTTAGGGCTTTAAAGGTCAGCACCAGCACTTTGAATTGTGCTCGGAAACGTACTGGGAGCCAATGTAGGTCTTTCAAGACCGGTGTTATGTGGTCTCAGCGGCCGCCCCCAGTCACCAGTCTAGCTGCCGCATTCTGGATTAGCTGTAGTTTCCGAGTCACCTTCAAAGGTAGCTCCACGTAGAGTGCATTGCAGTAGTCCAAGCGGAAGATAACTAGAGCATGCACCACTCTGGTGAGACAGTCTGCGGGCACGTAGGGTCTCAGCCTGCATACCAGATGGAGTTGGTAGACAGCCGCCCTGGATACAGAATTGACCTGCGCCTCCATGGACAGCTGTGAGTCCAAAATGACTCCCAGGCTACGCACCTGGTCCTTCAGGGGCACAGTTACCCTATTCAGGACCAGGGAGTCCTCCACACCAGCCCCCTCCCTGTCCCCCAAAAACAGTACTTCTGTCTTGTCAGAAGTCAAACTGCTGCATTAGCAGCAGTGAAGTGACCTCCCCAGAGCACTAGTCTGGGTAGTGTGTATGGAAGTCTTGGGCTGCCCCGATGAGAAGACGTCCCTATTGGTCTCGCTGATGTGGTCCAAAGAAAAGCAGAGCAATGCATTTGGCATCTGCTAGTACGAAGTTGCCAAAAGGAGGTGTACAAGCTGCTGTCCAACTGCCTTAGGGATTGCATCTTAGTATTTTCTTCTCCCAAGGATATCCCACAAGGCAGGGGAGCTTTAGGACCAGAGCTTTCCTTCTCCTAGATGCACTACCTTCCCAGGTTGACCAATGGCCATGACAAACAAACAAGACTACCAAAGAGCAAGTTAAAACTTATCAATTTTCAGAAACAGAAATGATCAACAACTTAAAATGGTTAAGGTCCGATTCGATTAGTGACAACCAAATCTCTCCATTTTGTGGATGGGGGGTCACTGTTTCTCTCACAGCAAGAGTCCCTATAAGTTTTCCTCATTGGAGCAACCATCTACCTCCCATGTGGAGATGGGCCATAGTGGAATATAAACCCTGAAGAACCACTGTGAGTCAATGTAGATAACATTGAGCTGGACACAGCAAAGGTATGGCTTAGAATAAAGCACATTCCCATCGCAAGAGGGTAGACTTTGGAACAGTTCAAATCTGATTTCTCTGTTTGATGCTCCCAGCCACTGAAAACCAAGGCAGGGCCTATTGGCACTGTCCCATTGTCAAGGTTAGAGTAGTATTGAACAAGTTTAGGTTCCCCTCCTCAGTCACAAAGCTTCCTAGATGAACGTGAGACTGTCTTTCTGTCTCAGCCTCACCTACTTCACAGGGCAGTTTTGTGGGGATAAAACAGAGTGAAGGTGGAACCATGAACTGCCCCAAACTCCTGGCTTAGAGCAAAGGCAAGATATAAACAGAATAAATAAACCAGCATATGTAGATAGCGATGAATGGCCATTTTCAGGATGCAGATACTTTGAGTGGGGAGTCACTCAACACACTCAACCTACTTCTTCTAAAAAGGCATGCCTAGGACTCGGCTGAAAGTGAATTAAGCCTTTTTGTTTGGCTACCCCTGTACTTCGCAATGACATTTTCTCTTGGAGAAAGGAAACTCTGAGATGAATTTGGCAGCTGCAAGTCACAGATGCTGAGGTAAGAAATGCATTTGTTATCCCCAGCAAGGAAGGTCATCTAGCCATGTGGCTCCTTCTGCTTGCTGGCTTCATTCTTAGCAAGTCTTTGTGGGTGGGTCTGTATATACCCACAAGCAAAATGCCTGCGGGGTCAAGTTGCTTGCAGAGGGTCTCAGCCCTTTAGCATTATTCCATCAGCGACAGCACTTTTCAATGTGACTTTGACTGGAAAACATGCTTCCTGTTATTTGTCATCTGGGAAGAAATTGCACTTCTGCCACCGTCCCAAATAACAGCTCCCTTTTAATCAAAACTCCATTTGAATCAGAGGGATTTTTCTTTCTTTTTTAACTGCAGATGTTAAAGATGTGCTCATTGCACCTGGTATACTTTAAAGTTATGGATTACTTGGCATACCCATTATTCATTCAATAATCATTATGCTTCTAGTAAATAAAAAAAAATATTTTTTTAAAAAATCTCCTTGCTGGACAGTTGCAGCTTGCTAATCTTAGAAAACCATTTGACAGCCCTCAAAAATAAAAATAAAAAATTTCCCTTAGGAAGATCTTCCAAATTCAATATGGCTTTTTTTGGGGCTCAAGCTATGGATGTACAGAGGCTGTGCTCACCCACTAAATTTTACTATGACAAGCTTCATTCAGGTGGTGTGAGGTGTGCCTTTTGATTTGTGATTGGAGATGGGAGGTGGTGCCTCCATTGCATTAAATATTCATATTTATTTTTAATTATATTTTTGCCTTTCCATTTCTTATAGTGTCTTTTATTGCAATACAGTTTGAATTCAATGGAATGTAATTATAAGAAATAAAGGAAGCAATAAAAATACTATTAAAATCATACAGCATCTAGCACAGTGCATTGTAGTCGCTATAACAGGCAGAAAATTCTTTAAGTCAGCCAAGACCCCTCAGAAATTTTCCAGAGGTCCATGAGGAAAAAAGTTTGATCTAGATAGTTTTAGATTCCTCAGCATTTCTCATATATTTTCGCTATGGAACCCTCAAATTTTCTTTGAATTTCACTTTAGCCCAGATCTTGGTGGCAAGCCTAGTATACTAAGAAAAAGTAATTTATTTGGCAATATTGCCAAAGGAACCCTGGTGCCAAGTTAAGCATTAGTCTCTGTTCTTAGCCTTGTTAATTCTTTTAATTAAAACATGTTAACAAAGTCTGGGGAAAAATAAATGAAACTACTCACAAGGAAATTAAAGTGAGAAGCTAAGCCCATTTATAATTATTGTATTTCAATTAGGCTACACTAGAGCTGGGCGAAGAGATAGATAAAAAGGAACAACTCTTACTTGTGACTTTCATAAATATTTCCAAGGTTTCTGTGGAGAAAGGCCACAGTGTTAAGGATAACATTTTAAAGCCTGCACAATTCTTTGTGACAATTAGTCTATTTCAAAATTAATCTGTGGACATAACTACATGTTACACAAACACATGTAAAATAACCCTGACCGGGATATTTCAGGAGCAAAGTAGCTTCAGGAAGGTAGCTTAGAGTGGAAACGTGGCAAAAGGAAGTTGGTGTGGAACACAGGAAATGGGAAAAGCAGCCTTGTCCTGCAGTCTCTCCCCTGTCAATGCTGCTTTCCCTAAAATAAAAGACTATTGGATTCACATGTTATGATATAAACACATAAATACTAGCTAGAAGCAGCCACTTTTGACTTTCAGCACTGCTGACCTGATCAAACTGACACATCCTAGAAGTGTTCCAGAAAAACTGGGACATCCTGTTTTTTCTCGTGAGGGAACAGTGGCCATTTTGGAAGCCATGATCTTGCATGATTTTCCACCACAAATTTTTCCGGGAAAAAAGCACTTTTGTGGGGCCGTAATTTTCCACAGCCCTCCAAAATACACATTTCCAAAATGGCCGCTATTCTATCCCGAGGAAAAATGGGAAGGTGGCATCCGGGAAGATTGTGTCCTGGATTTTGCCATCCAGCTGTCGTAGAGTATGGACTGAGACCTTTAAACAGTGCTCTTCCTCTCCACTTTTTTGATACAAGTGACATGGGTTCCAGCACAAAACGGCTGCCATGGGCAGCAAAAATTGAATTAAAATGCTTCAGCCATTTTTCAGAGGCGAGTTACTCCATCTCCTTTATCATTTTCTGGAGCTTTCCCAACCCTACAATATTCTTTTTGGGGTGAGGCAACCAGAACTGTACACAGTACAGTGGTACCTCCTTTTAAGATCTTAATTCGTTCCGGAGGTCCGTTCCTAAGTCGAAAGTGTTCTTAAACGGAGGCGCACTTTTTCTAATGAGGCCTCCCACTGCCGGTGCCCTTCTCCCGTTTAGATTCCATTTGTCATCCTGGGCAAAGTTTGCTAACTAGAAAACCTACTTCCGGTTTTGCGAAGTTCGTTCTCCGAATCGTTCATTAACAGGACTGTTCTTAGAGTGTGGTACCACTGTGTTCCAAATGTGTATAATGGCAGTCTTATTTTCAATTCCTTTCCTAATCATCCCTAGCACTGCTCTTAAGGGGGTCTGGGTCCAGTGGTGGATTTTGAGCTTTAAAAGTTCAGCGGCACTCTGTGTGATGACAAAATTCAGTGCCTCCCACCTCTCACTTTCCGTTGTTCATCATTGTTATGGCACCTCCTATGACGCCCTCTTGACTCAGTGTCCAGTGTAAGCAAACCAGTCACGCTCCTCTTAGTCTGCCTCTGCTGGGTCCAACTTCATATGAACTTTGGAAGGGATGTCAAGATTATAAAATCTAAATTGTAGCCTCCACCTCTTCTTTGAGACCCACCTCATTTTTCCGCCCACTTTGTCAATACTTATTTGAACTGGAGAAATACTTAATTGATTCCACTTACCACATGAAACAATGGCACATGGTTTTATCAAATATGCTCATAAGTCATACAACAATAGGATCATAAGTCATGATGATTGCACGGGTTATAACTCATTGAGCTGAATGAAGCTCACCAACTTGGAGAACCTCTGCCCTTTTTTGCAATCTCAAACAGGAAGCAAAACAAAGAGTTTACTGAGGTTCTGGTGGGCCACCATCCACAGCAGGTGGGCTATGGTGGGCTTCATGGTTCACAAGTTGATGTGCAGGCCTGGGTTTTATTCAGATGTTACATTGCTAGTAGCAAATATTCTTTTAGGCCATGTCATAGAAAAATGAAGGTTGACAAATCAACTGCTGACAACATCTAAGCGAAATTTGCAAAGGGTCTACACACCCTACTCACATAGGGCGAGATATTGGTTTATTTTACAGACCATGCTGAGCCAATCCATATCAGATCAAGAACCTCCGTAGTAAAAAGTAATATGCCTCTGAGTACCAGAAGCTAGGGACAGTTGCTTACATGTCCTTTCTGTGAACTTCCTGGAGGCTATTGGAAAGAGAGTGCTGGAGAATGATTCCACCAAAACTGAAAATTAATCAGTTCATAAATTGATTCCAGGAAGATCATAATCCTGTCTTTGATCCAACAAACTTTCATATTTTTGCAATTCAATCTGCGATTGATTGCAAGCCAATTTAAATTTATTGCATTTGCATGCTCTCCACGGCTGGGTTGACTAAGTAGCCAAACTCCAGTGATCACATGCTCAATTGGTTGTTGCTGTAACCCTTTGCTCTCCAAAGGAAATGAAAAAGTCATGTTTGCAATTCACAAGCACGTGTTTTTATTTATTTATTTATTTATTTATTTATTTATTTATTTATTTAACTTTTAACCTTTTAGTTACTCGTTTTAAAACTTTGGCTCTTAAGCCATACCTCAACTATCACATGTTTGAAGAAGCAGTCATTTAGGTTTATATATGTATACCTGAAGGAGCGTCTCCACCCCCATCATTCAGCCCGGACACTGAGATCCAGCGCCGAGGGCCTTCTGGTGGTTCCCTCATTGCGAGAAGTGAGGTTATAGGGAACCAGACAGAGGGCCTTCTCGGTAGTGGCGCCCACCCTGTGGAACGCCCTCACTTCAGATGTGAAGGAAATAAGCAGCTATCCTATCTTTAAAAGACATCTGAAGGCAGCCCTGTTCAGGGAAGTTTTTAATATTTAATGCTGTACTGTTTTTAACACTTGATTGGGAGCCGCACAGAGTGGCTGGGGAAACTCAGCCAGATGGGCAGGGTATAAATAATAAATTATTGTTATTATTATATCCTTTCCACCCTGGTCCAATGCATACTGAAAAGAACACCCTATTGTGATAAGTTTTGATTACTCACATCGATGGCGAAACATTCACAAAAGTCCGAGATAATTCAAAAATTCAGAACAGAAAACTTTCGCCTGAATTTATGACGTCGGGGATTCGTAACCTGGGGAGCAAACTGCAAATTACGACGGGGTCAGTTTGCCCATCTCTAGAATGGCAAGATGGCCACTTGACCTGATTATGCAGGGCAGTTCTATTGCTGTGTTCACACTGTTCTTTATTCAGTGTGATCATCGGCTGCGTTGTTGAAATTTGCAATTTTTTCACATTTTCGTATCATGCATTATAATGTGTGCCATAAGAGATGGAGGTAGAGAAACCGTTGCTGTCAAATCCTGGCTAATGTGTGGCATAAACTCATGATAGCTGAAGAAGATTTTTTTTTTTAAGGGGGGGGGGAGAGAGAGAAACACCACAAGAGCTTGGTTTAACATTCTGAGCCCTGAAGCATGCTCCAGCTTAAATCCTCTTCTTTGCCAGCCCCCGCCCGCTCTTTGTTAAATTCACACACTCTGCTTTTGCAGTTGCTTTAGCCTGAAGCAGTTGACCTTTACCCCCGCCAGATAATCGAGGAATAACATTTGTGTTACAGTTTAACATGACCTCTGCCTCTACAGCTCTTTTTAGATTACCTTCCAAAAATGGCTGCTGACACCCATAGTGAGTCAGGAGGTAAAAGTGAAGGGGTGGAGGGTGGGGGAGAGAGAAGAAGGGAGCTTATTACTGTAGCTGTACAGTCAATGTCATGAGGAGCTGCTCTGCCCTTTTCAGTTGTGGGTGTGCAACTATTAAGGAAAAGGTATTAAAAAGAGGAACACAACTGTGATCTGAGTGGCACACAGGTTATGCGGAAAGCAAAGGTTAATGGATTGACTGTTACCTGGGTATAAAGCTTAATGTTGGGCTATACACAAGAGGATTGCCTTCTGCGTTGCATTCTTTTTGAGAAAACTAAATTAAAGAGCTAATTTATTCCAGCATAATACTCTCTCTGTCTGTCTGTCTGTCTCTCCATGTGTGTGCGTGTGTGTGTGTGTATGTGAGAGGGCAATTTTTACGTAAAATAAATGAGATACTTCCTGGTTCCTTCTTAGATCCACAACAGGCAACCTCTTTGTGAGAAGGATGCATCTAAATATTTACAATTAGATGGCTCATCTACTTAAAATGAGCAAAGTCTAACTAATTTGACTGTGGCAGTACAGTGGTACCTCGGGTTACAGACGCTTCAGGTTACAGACGCTTCAGGTTACAGACTCCGCTAACCCAGAAATAATACCTCAGGTTAAGAACTTTGCTTCAGGATGAGAACAGAAATTGCATGGTGGTGGCAAGGCAACAGTGGGAGGCCCTATTAGCTAAAGTGGTACCTCAGGTTAAGAACAGTTTCAGGTTAAGAATGGATCTCCGGAATGAATTAAGTTCTTAACCCGAGGTACCACTGTATTTCCTAAACCACAATAGCTGACACACACTGAATCAAAAAGTACTAGCATACTTGAAATATTTTGCTTTTAGGGTGTGCAAGCCTAAGGTTTACATACCCTCAAAGGAGTCTTATGTTTCTTTGTGAATTCTCGTTCACTGTGAGTCATATAATACTGATGGGAACTGGGCAAGCCCAGAGCAGAAATTCACACAGAGAGATAATAGGCAGCCTCTTTAGCTAATACTGCCACATCTCTTTTTTTGGGAACGATGCAGAGGTGGGACACAGTTGCCTGGTGCTAGAGGAGACTGACGGGAAGGAGGCAAGGACAGGGCAGTGAATCATGCAGAGATGCGACGTCTGATCCTCCAAGTGTCCCTATTTTCCAGGATTTAGAGAAGCCATCCTGGTTTCTAATTTGATCCCGGAATGTCCCTTAGGACATCCCTATTTTCTTTGGAGAAATGTTGGAGAGGACAGAGTTATCCGACCCCCGACCCAACTGAAGGCAACCCTGTATAGGAAAGTTTTTTTTAAAAAAAGTTTAATGCTTTATTATGTTTTTACATGTGTTGGAAGCTGTTCAGAGTGGTTGGGGCAACCCAGTAAGATGTGTGGAGTATAAATAGTAAAATTATCTTTCTGGAATGGGACATCCCTATTTTCATCAGATAAATGTTGGAGGGTATGCAACGTATATCTCTTCAGTGGGTTCTTTCAGCTCACAGAAGACTAAGTGAATTAAATCATCAATTAGGGTATCTTAGCACATAGTTTTGGAATTATTAGGTCTTATACCTAATAAGAAGGGGGACGACAGAAGAAGGAGACGACAGAGGACAAGATGGTTGGATAGTGTTCTCAAAGCTACAAACATGAGTCTGACCAAACTGCGGGAGGCAGTGGAAGACAGGAGTGCCTGGCGTGCTCTGGTCCATGGGGTCACGAAGAGTCGGACACGACTAAACGACTAAACAACAACAAGGTCTTATACAGTACTATATACTGGGAAGGGACCCAGGTGGCACTGTGGGTTAAACCACAGAGCTTAGGACTGGCTGATCAGAAGTTTGGTGGTTTGAATCCCTGCAACGGGGTGAGCTCCTGTCCCTTGGTCCCTGCTCCTGCCAACCTAGCAGTTCGAAAGCACATCAAACTCCAAGTAGATAAATAGGTACCGCTCAGGTGGGAAGGTAAACGGCATTTCCGTGCGCTGCTCTGGTTCGCCAGAAGCGGCTTAGTCATGCTGGCCACATGACCCGGAAGCTGTACGCCGGCTCCCTCAGTCAATAAAGCAAGATGAGCGCCGCAACCCCAGAGTCGGTCACAACTGGACCTAATGGTCAGGGGTCCCTTTACTTTTACCTATACAGTACTGGGGATCTTTTAACACAATGTGACAAAGCTTTGTTAAAGAAGTATTTTTAATTCTGTAGGCAAGTAGCTGCATTAATCTCCCCATTTACAATCAAGAAGCAAAAAGTTTTTAACTTTATCTGGATCATGCCTTTCAGGAACATCAGAAGATGCCGTATACCATTAAGGTGTTGGTTCATCTAGGTCAGTATTATCAATACTGAATGGCAGTAACTGCCCCGGATTTTATACAAGAATCTCCCAAAAATAACTGCCAATGATTATTTATGTAGTCCATTTATAGAATACTTACTATCCACAGATTTCAAAGCAGTTTTCAGTAAGAGGAAAATAAGGAAAAGCAACCACGATCCATATCCATAGTAACCATAACTATATAACTAGGATTGGGAAATTACTAAGTAGCATGATGGTGATGATGAATGTATATTTATTTATTTATACCCCACCTTTTTCCCTGAGTGGGACTCGAGGCAGCTGACAGATAAAAACAAGAACTGCTAAAAACATAGAAAAAAAGCAATCATTAAAATAATACAATTAAATTAAAATTAAATAGGATTAAAGAATTAAATAGAATTGAAACTATATACAGTAAGCCCACAACTTACATGCATTTGATGTGTGAATTCAGCTTTATGTCCTTGCAAAGATGGTTTTTAAAAAAATTAAGGTGGCGGCAGAAAGAGGGGGTGGGCATCCAGGGGGAAAGACTTTGGCAACTCCATCCGCCATTGAACCCAATGTGCTTTGAATATACACGATTTTGGCTTTAGGAACGTAACGCCAATGAAAGTACATGTGCAAAATCTGTTTGAAAGCATATGAACAATTACAATAAAAACAGCATGCGCCAGCATGACTACCAGTTCCCAACCAACATAAAGCGCACTGTTCACAGAACCACCCACACAATATCACTCTCACCACCCATTTACACAACCTCACAGCTTAAGGTGACTGGCTTGGATCTCAAGGTGCCCTCCGGGATGTGAAGGGCTTTTTCCTAGCTTGGTGCAAGGTCCTTGTATGAGAAAAAAGAATGGAAATTCAGCCTCATGTATTTGTTAGCCCAAGGTCTTGCACATCTCAAGGCGCATGCTTCCTTCTGGCACATCAATGTTGTGAATAGTCTTTAACTTGCTCCTACACAACCATTTGCAGCAAAGCACCATTGCCAGAATTTCTTTCTTCTTCCTTATATCTAGATCCAATCCTGAGTTCACATCGCTTGCCCTAGTTTTCTTTCCCACCTGCAAAGGCTGTTCGGTACGAGAGGACACTTGGGAGGAGGAGAGAGGCGTGTCTTCTGCTTAGAAATCAAACTGGAAATTTATTATGAGCTCTTTAGCAAGCTAAAGCTCTTGGCTGGCTTTTCAGTCCTTTTACATCCCTACCACAAAGAAAGAGAATGTAAATAAGAGTGATTTCCTTTGGCATGGAAGCAAATATCAAAACAGTTCCTTGCCCTCTTCCTCTTTTTTTTCTTTTTTTAGTTCAATAAACATATCAAGGCCATGTCTTTCAGTTGCATATATTTATTTGAAGGTACTTAGAAGCTTGACTTTTATGAGATTGTTTAGCCAGTGATTATTTTTGTTGAGAAATGTGTCCTCCATCCCTCTCATTCATCCCACTGGTAAGATATTTCCGTTTGTCAGAAAGCCTTCGTTTCTGATAAATGACGGGAGACTGACTGCAACACTTTATTAAAAAGTAATAACAATTTTTGTACGCACCCTTCACATTGTAAGGGGGGACTATGAATCAAAGGACACCGCCTGTCTGGGCCAGATAAATGGATCGTTTACCAGCTGAGGAGTTATTTAGGACTAGCTATTAATTTAAATCACATTTATCTTCCCTGAATAGGGGGAGGTTGCTGTGATAGGGCTGTGAATGACCAATGGTGCGGCTAAGTGCACATTATTTATTACTACCGCCTGGAAAGCACGGCACAGTGCTTAAAAAAAAAAGGAGAAAAAAAGTGCCGTGCCAATTACCATGGTTAATCTAGTCAGCCCAGTAACAACTTTCTCCCTAACACAAGCAATTTTTATACTTGTGCTTCTTCTCCTTTAAAAATCTAGCGCTTCTAAATTTGAGGGCAAGGCTGAAACACCCACCCAGACATTTAAAGTGGCTTATGCATCCTTTTTTAAAAAAAAGAAAAGAAAGAAAAGTGACGAGCAAATGGGAATATCTCAAAAACTCTCCATTTTAATTTGAGACAATTTCTCTAGAATGCATTTCTTACTAACATTGAAGGTTTAATGTTATAAGCACACGCAGTAGACTTTGATGAGACGTCATACTAACTGGGTCCAGTGGCTGCATTCAGATACAGCACAAAATCATGGTTTGGTATTATGAGAATAACCCTTATTTTGCCACTCTTCCTCCAGTGTGGCTACAAGAAGATCAGAAGTAGGGATAAGTGAGTCAATTTAAACATGAATTTGTACATGGATTCCAGCAGTTCTGACCCAATCAAGTTTGGCTTGCATCACACCACTTCTATCACTGAGGACCAATTTATGTCAGAGCTGCTCATGAACTGTTGGTTGTTTATGTGCTGGTTACTTTAGAAAACTTGAGTGCATATGTATATAATAATATAATTATAATAATACAGTATGAAATAAGTGTTTATATTTTAGTGGAATCAGAGTGAGAAACTCACTTTTTGGCAAGATTAAGGAGTGAGATGAGAATTAGAAAATATCCATGCAATTGAGCTCAACATCGCAATTCTTTAAAAAAACACAAAAACCCATTCCTAATAGGAAACTTCTGTTTTTTATTAACCACAGTTTATTGCCTCATAAACTATGGTTTGGCAAGTTGGCTTGCTTCAACTTAGCGTTGTGAAAATTCACTATATTTGTCTAGGTTTGGATGGCACAGCAAATTGTAGTTAATCTAAGATGGAAGTGAAAGCAGATGAAGAGTTGCTGGAAAGCTCTTCAGCTCTATTTCTTGCTGTGGCTTGTTCTCATAACACTAAACTATGGTGTAATGTTATGTCCAAACCAAACTAATGTATCTCAGAAGAGACAATTCACACATTCAAATAATGATAATTAGGAGCTAAGAAGCCAGTACAATGCGTGAAGAAAACCTAAAGGCATCAGAGCTGTTCAAAACCATAGCTCTCGTCAGAATATGGGACAGTGTTTGATGACTCTAGCCATGCCATTGTGTGCCTTGCGGACCAGACATGTTCACATATTCATATATGACCAGACAGATGCACACATGTATCTGCAGAGATGCATGTTTGCAGAGCTGCATGTGAAAAGGCGGGACGCAGGCGGTGCTGTGGTGTAAACCACTGAGCCTTGGGCTTGCTGATTGAAAGATTGGCACTTCGAATCCCCATGACGGGGTGAGCTCCCGTTGTTCAGTCCCAGCTCCTGCCCACCTTGCAGTTCGAAAGCACTTCAAAGTGCAAGTAGATAAATAGGTACCACTCCGGTGTTTCAGTGTGCTGCTCTGGTTTCGCCAGAAGCGGCTTAGTCTTGCTGGCCACATGACCTGTCTGCAAACAAACGCCGGCTCCCTCGGCCAGTAAAGTGAGATGAGGGCCGCAACCTCAGAGTCGTCCGCGACTGGACCTAACTGTCATGGGTCCTTTACCTTTACCTTTTTATGTGAAAAGGCACCCAGTGTTTTCAGGAAACCTGATCTCTCAGGGGCTAGGGTGGTACTACCACCAACAAAAACACTCTCTCTCCTGTTTGCCATCCTCACTTCAGAAAAACTAGTGTTGCACACCGCCTCAGTCTCTGAGCAGTGCAAGATCCCAAGGGTTCCAGGTGCTAACCCAGGGTCCATTTTTCCTTTTGGAAAAGAGGCACAGTGGAGACTGTGTTATCTTTATGATATATGGTTTGTTTACACATTGATACAACCTGAGCCTCGAGGGAGACCCTCCCTCTTTTCTCTCTGACCACTCACCAGCACCCCACCACCAGTCCCCTGGCTCTGAGCCATCTTCCCTTGGAGTGTCCCTTGGGGGTTCCCCGGAAGGAGCCTCACACCACTTCTTTGCATCCAGCCAATGGGGCAGGGGAGATTTGAAAGGCATGGCTCTCTCTAGGACCAACACATCCTCTTCCATCTCTATGACTCTGTGACACTCTTCTCCCAACTCCTTTCCCCTCTGTCTCTGGCTGCCCGGTCTCTTCCCCTTGACTTCCCTCAAGGGGCACCTAGCTCACAGGTGGTACAGAATCCCACAAATCACTGCACCTTCCCCTGGATCATATTCCTGCCCCATTACTTCCTCTGACCACACATTCCCCCACTCCTTGGACTCCTGCCCATCCCTGACCACTGTGAGAACAGCATAGTGGATGAGATGGGTCTTTGGCCTGATCCAGCAAGACTCTGCTTATGCTCAGGATATTCCAGAGGGTGTGCACCGCTGAAGAAAAGCCCACCACCTACATAGATTGTGTGCAATCTCTTCTAGAAGCCCTTGCAGATGAAGAGCAAAGTAAAAATACATACAATCAACAGTAGGCACTAACTGCTTCTTGACAGCACTTGATAGTTGATATGTAAGCGTGTTTAGTATTTGATGGTTACCATTTAACTGTGCTTAATATTTTACCATGTTTGACATTTGACATGCAATGGTATTGGGTATTTGACTGGATTTGATAGCTTACCTGTAATGGTTTTAGCAACTAAAAGCATTTGTCAAATAAATAGCATGCAATTGCATTCGGTATTTGACAATATGTGATAATTGCCAGCTTTTCAGATTTTATATCAGAAGTGTTGTTGTTTAGTCGTTTAGTCGTGTCTGACTCTTCGTGACCCCATGGACCAGAGCACACCAGGCACTTCTGTCTTCCACTGTCTCCTGCAGGTTGGTCAGACTCATATTTGTAGCTTTGACAACACTGTCCAACCATCTTGTCCTCTGTTGTCCCCTTCTCCTTGTGCCCTCAATCTTTCCCAACATCAGGGTCTTTTCCAGGGAGTCTTCTCTTCTTATGAGGTGGCCAAAGTATTGGAGCCTCAGCTTCACGATCTGTCCTTCCAGTGAGCACTCAAGACTAATTTCCTTAAGAATGGATGCATTTGATCTTCTTGCAGTCCATGGGACTTTCAAGAGTCTCCTCCAGCACCATAATTCAAAAGCATCAATTCTTCGGCGATCAGCCGTCTTTATGGTTCAGCTCTCACTTCCATACATCACTACTGGGAAAACCATGGCTTTAAGTATAGGGACCTTTCTTGGCATGGTGATGTCTCTGCTTTTTAAGAGGCTGTCTAGGTTTGCCATCGCCTTTCTCCCAAGGAGCAGGCGTCTTTTAATTTCGTGACTGCTGTCGCCATCTGCAGTGATCATGGAGCCCAAGAAAGTAAAATCTGAAGTATCCAAGATCAAAAACAAGTGAAAGGTCCCCCCAAAATCTATAGTACTCAGTTGTTGATTTTGATCCCCTCCCCTTCTCCATGGAGATTTCACAGAAGAGGAATACTTCCTTCTGGATTGTGGTCTAAAGATCTAAGATGCCACAGAACTCCGATATTATCTATTGCCTTGAGAAGTAGGACCTTTGGTCATACAGTTGTGCTATCCACAACAGCCTCACATAGGACACTCCAAAGCAACTCTAGCACAGCCCAGGTTCTCCTCCTAGGTCGCTTTATTATTTATTAGAAAAGGCAATCTGGCCCACAGTGTGTTATCGACAGCTGAAATCAAATACTTCAAAGGTCACCAAAACATTAAACCAGAAATAAATGTTGTGGAGAGGGGCAGAAGGCGGGGGGGACGGGACGCACACAAATAAAAATACATCTTTTTAATTTTGACAGAATTGATTAAATAACAGTTGAACGGTGTCGCAGGTCATTGGGTTTGGAGCCAGAAGGTCAGCTTAATAGAAGAGAGCCTGAGGCCACGGTCAGAGGGTCTGTTCTGAGGCCTGGAGCTCAGGCTGCCTCATTGTTTCTCTTCCTGCCTTTGCCCCATGTAGCCTAAAATGAAGAAATGCCTAAATGGAAGACAAAACAATCCAAACAATCCAATCTGTTTATTGGGGTTTTGTGTGAGTGTTTTTTTAGGGCTCTTGCCCTTCATTCTCAAAGGATGAAATCCTAAGAATCCTTAGAGTTGTGGTGTCTCATTCAGGGAGATAAGATTATTTCTTTTAAAAACTAAAATCTTTGATCCTACATTTATGGGAGTGATTCACATGCACAACTTCGAACCCCTCAAGACAAAGCTTTGTCAAACACAAATCCCCTGTTTTTGCATGCCTGGGCAAATTGCAAGAAGAGGGTTGCATTCACAGGATACCGTATTTTTTGCTCTATAAGACTCACTTTTTCCCTCCTAAAAAGTAAGGGGGAATGTGTGTGCATCTTATGGAGTGAATGCAGGCTGCGCAGCGATCCCTCTTGCTGTTGTGGCTTCTGAGATTCAGAATATTTTTTTTCTTGTTTTCCTCCTCCAAAAACTAGGTGCGTATTGTGGTCTGGTGTGTCTTATAGAGCGAAAAATACGGTAGTTTATTCCATCTCCCTGATGTTTTCCTCCCTGGTTTTTCCAGAAAAGAAAACTCTTAGCCCAGATAATCGCAGAATTTTGTACAGTGATTTCTCCACCATTTTCATGGATCATGTCATGTCACAAAAGTTGGGCCGATATTCTGGTGCACAGCTTTTCCCTGCAATTTCCCTGGAGGAACCATAGGGGAACATGCAGATAAAGAGTGGCAACAGTCTGATGATGCCCACTGTTGTGTCACAGCACAGCTACTGGTTTGAATTAAATTTAGCCTGTCTTGGCAGTATGTCAGTCAAAAAGCCACAGTTCTATAACACAGCAGGTACTGCAGTGTGAAAGGAATGTTACAAAATAAAACAGAGGGAAATGAAGGCAATCAACCCCACGTCTGAATGCAGCCCAGGTTTAGCGAGCTAGGGTGGTCTGCCATACATTGCTGGTAGCTGCCACATGCTGGGTAGGCCTGTCTTGGTGTAGTTTCACAACAATGCAGAGCTGTCTGGTGCCAGCTCTGTTGTTGTTGTTTAGTCATTTAGTCGTGTCCAACTCTTTGTGACCCCATGGACCAGAGCACGCCAGGCACTCCTGTCTTCCGCTGCCTCCCGCAATTTGGTCAAACTCCTGCTGGTAGCTTCGAGAACACTATCCAACCATCTCGTCCTCTGTCATCCCCTTCTCCTTGTGCCCTCCATCTTTCCCAACATCAGGGTCTTTTCCAGGGAGTCTTCTCTTCTCATGTGGTGGCCAAAGTATTGGAGCCTCAGCTTCAGGATCTGTCCTTCCAGTGAGCACTCAGGGCTGATTTTCTTAAGAATGGATAGGATTGATCTTCTTGCAGTCCATGGGACTCTCAAGAGTCTCCTCCACAGCACCATAATTCAAAAGCATCAATTCTTTGGCGATCAGCCTTTTTATGGTCCAGCTTTCACTTCCATACATCACTACTGGGAAAACCATAGCTTTTACTATACGGACCTTTGTTGGCAAGGTGATGTCTCTACTTTTTAAGGTGCTGTCTAGGTTTGTCGCCAGCTCTGTATATCTCCTCAATTTTGTTTATGTGCACAGAATGAATGCTATTTGTTTGGAGTCTGAGTACATAAAGCCTTTCAGAAGACCACCAAACTACCCGGTTTATTTAATTTCATGCCCTTACCAGGTTTGCTTTTCCTTCCTGTGTGGTTGACTTTATGAAATATCCATGACTTTAAAAAAATAATATTTAAAACACAGCTATATAAACAGTGAGGCACAGAGAGCCAGGATTTGGATTCATGGACTTCCCACGTACAAGTAGAAATGTCTGCATCACCAAATGACTGTGAGTTTAGCAGGTACATACCTAAAGGAAAGTTTCAACTTTGGTTAATGCACGCAGAAACAAGAAAGTATACTGAGTGCCACCCCTGATCATACTCTGTATTGGGTCAGGCTATTTGTCCATCTAACATAGTTCTGTCAACTCTCACTGACAGTGGCTCTTTAGGTACTTTCTAGATCTCCTTACCTCTTAACTAGACATGTCAGGAATTGAACTTTGGATCTTCTGCATACAGTGGTACCTCAGTTTTTGAACGTCTTCATTAGCAAACATTTCGGTTTTCGAACGCTGTAAACCCAGAAGTAAATTCTTCCGTTTTCGAATGCGCCTCAGAAGTCAAACATGCCATGCGGCTTCCATATTGAGTTGTCCATATTGAGGCTTCCATATTGAGTTTTTGGTTTTCGAACGTTTTGGAACTCAAACGGTCTTTTGGAATGGATTGCGTTTGAAAACCGAGGTACTACTGTACTTTTATATAATTTTGAGGGGTTCTGCTGATGCTTCTTTTGCTGTGTGTAGCTTTGATTGTGAGCTGTCTTGAAGCCACTTTGGTGTTGAACGGCAAGATATATGAGTAACTATAGAAATGGATAGAGACAGGGGGAGACTTGTAGAGGAAATATGGCTGACTACTCGTTGACTGCTGACACTCCCATTGGCAGAGAAAATTATGTGGTGATTAATAATAGCCAAGACTTAAATCTTGGTTGTCATGCCCTCCTTTTTGAGATGGGGAGATAAGTGATTAACCTCGCATGCTCTGAAGAAAACCATTTGTCACACCGAAGACAAGAAGTTTTGGGATGCAGGGAATGTCCACAGCACCCAGACACTGCATAAGAGCCCTCCAGGCTAGCCCTCAGTGCTTCAAGTTCAGTTAAGCCTCACTTCTTTTAACTACTTCTTTGATTGGGACAAAAGTAAAACAAACAAACAAAAAACAAAAAAAGCTGCAATTTTTTTACCTCAATATTGTTGTTGTTGTTACTACTCCTACTTAATTATTTTAATAGCTTGTTAGGTGCCCAATGCAGAGTTGATCTGCTAACAGGCCTAATAGTGAGTAAACAAACCAACCTCTGTGTTGCAAAATATGAGTCAGCAATATCAGAAACAACTCAATGGCCAGAAGCAATAACAATGTGAAAAACTTTATGGAATAATTCAAAACATCAAAACTAACAAACTGAAGGCTCTGAAAGTCTCTGAAAGTCCTTAAATGAATCACGTTGCCAGACTTTACCCAGCGGAGAGCAGGCTGTGAAGCTTTGTATAATCAGCAAATGTCCAATTCTGATGTCCAACTCTGAAATCTGCTGAACAGTGTTTCCGGATAATAACTACTGTTTCGTTGAATTCTTCATCAGCCAATTGGTTCAACACTTGTATTTAGAAAGATATGTAATTTCTTCAGTAACTGAAAATAAAATATTCAAACGATGACCTGCACATGCATAACAACCACTTCAAATAGCGTAGAAATTATAAACTGTAACATAAAAAAGTTATATACCCAATCTGTTTTCGAATAGATATACAGTGGTGCCTCACAAGACGAAATTAATTCGTTCCGCAAGTTTTGCCGTCTAGCGAATTTTTCGTCTTGCGAAGCACGGTTTTAACGGTTTAACAAAGTCGCAAGACGTTTTCGTCTTGCGAAGCAAGCCCATAGGGAAATTCGTCTTGTGAGGCAAATCGCAAACGGAAAAACCTTTCGTCTAGCGAGTTTTTTGTCTTGCGAGGCATTCGTCTTGCGAGGTACCACTGTAATGAAAAATACTCTGGAACACTGCTCAGCGACTCTCAGAGAGACTTCAGTTTGTTAGTTTTGATGTTTTGAATTATTCCATAAAGTTTTTCACATTGTTATTGTTTCTGGCCATCGTGTTGCTTTTGATATTGCTAACAGGCCTAATAGGCCTAGTGCCTAATAGGCCTAGTGCCCTGGGGATCCTGCCATCATCCATTCTGTGTTCATGACCAAGCCAGCATAGATGTCACTGAGACCAAAATGCAAACATGCTGGGACTGGGGTTTGGGAGAGCACGTCTTTGTTATAGACTTTGTCTTGCCCTGTGATGACCAAAATCTTCCAGATGCAGCACATGTGGAAAGCATTGAGGCATTACTCCTGGTGGGTGTAAGTTGCCCATGACTCACTTCCATAAAGCAACATACTCAACACACAAGCCTGGTAGACCTTGGTCATTAGCATCACATTCTCCCATACCCTTGCCATCTGGGCAGAGGAGGAGTGGTGGAGGGCACCTCCCCATCCAGACTCTTCCAGGGAGGAGGAAGAAGAACATAGTATAGATTTACTGCAGGGGTTTGAGGGCGGTCGCAGCTCAGAGACAGATGGGGGGGAAAGTTGGGAAATCATGGGAGAGCCAGAGCAACACTCAGCTGACATGTTGTCATTAGAAAGCATTCCAGATGCTCCATCTCCCAGAACCTGGCAAGCCTTGAAAGTAGGAGAGCAAAGAGCTCAAAGACAGAGGGCACGTAGCAGCACCAGTAGAAGAGACAATGAGAATGACGAATGAGGAAGTGGGAGAGGTTGGGGGTTGGAGATTCACTCGGGACAACACCATTATCCAAGAGGTTGGGTTCTATAGCCTCTCTCTGTAAAGATTGAAATAAAAAGGGATGGTAAGATACTTTTCCTTGTCTTTATACTTCCCTGGGCAACCAGCTGGGGGCACTGACAGCATCCTGATAGCTGCTTACCTGGGTGGTGCAGGATGGAGCTAATGTCAGGGCCATGTGGGTGCATTGGCAGGAGCACTGGAATGGCAGTGTGGTCCTGCAAATGCACATCACTGCCACCTGCCATAATAATAATAATAATAATAATAATAATAATAATAATAATAATATTGTTATTTATACCCCGCCCTCCCTGGTCAGAGTTGGGCTCAGGGCAGCTAACACCAGTAAAATTACAGTAAAAACATAATGGGGGGGACCAATTAAAAATACAGGTTAAAATGCAATTTAAAATGCAGCCTCATTTTAAAAGTAGCCCATAGATCAAAACAGAAACATAAGGGTCAGACTGAGTCCAAACCAAAGGCCAGCTCTGTCTTGCAGGCCCTGCGGAAAGATGTCAAGTCCCACAGGGCCCTGGTCTCTTGTGACAGAGCATTCCACCAAGTCGGGGCCAGCACTGAAAAGGCCCTGGCCCTAGTTGAGACCAATCTAACCACCTTGCGACTTGGGACCTCCAAAATGTTGTCATTTGTGGACCTTAAGGAGAGGCGGTCCCGTAGGTACGTGGGTCCTAATACCATCATAACTGCTCCATGCAGCAGTTATAATGGTATTCGGAGGGCAACTGCATTCCACCACATAGCAGCAATAGTGCAATGACTAAAACAGACTAAAACTAAAGCATCAGAAGAAACAGATCAGCTAAAAGAGCCAGGGAATTAGACATGGAATGCGGAAATATTTTGGCTCACTCCACATTTTGGAGCAATCCTTTCCATTTTGCCCCACACTCAGACCCATAAGCAGATTGGAAAATGTTCTGTAGGGCTCTTCCTACCCACATTGACAGAGGTGTTTCAGAAAGGCAGAATGACTAGATAATTTTGCAACTAGTGAGACCTGTTATCAAAAATATCCTTGATCACTCTGTTGTGTTAATAGAACTCCCCCCCCCCCACCCCATCACCTGACTGGGGCTCTCTTTGTGTACCTCCTAAAACAGCAAGGCCCCAGAAACTGGGAAATTCCAGGGCTTCCTTTGGTCTCATAATGGGTAAAACAAATTATCGGGACACCGAGAAACAGGCAGATCGAAGTAGCGATGATGATCATGTGTCGCAAAACCTTGGTGAAAAAAATGTTTCCATTATTGGGAATCATGTTGTAACGAGATTTCTATGGGCTTAGCCTCTCCTGGTATGCCCCAAGGAGGACCTTAAGGTCCATAAATAGCAACACCCTAGTGGTCCCGGGCCCTAAGGAAGTTAGATTAGCCTCAACCAGAGCCAGGGCCTTCTCAACACTGGCTCCTGCCTGGTGGAACGCTCTGCCTCATGAGACCAGGACCCTGTGGGATCTGATTTCTTTCCGCAGGGCCTGTAAGACAGAGTTGTTCCACCTGGCCTTTGGCTTAGAATCAGTTTGATTCCCTCTCCCTCTTTCTTTTTCCTTTCTCCTCCTGTGTTTTAATGTTGTATTTTAATCTTTTTTAAATTGTATTTTAATCAACTTGTTTTTATTATTGGTTGTTAGCCGCCCTGAGCCTGGTCTTGGCTGGGGAGGGCGGGGTATAAATACAATTATTATTATTATTATTATTATTATTATTATTATTATTATTATTTATAGAATAATGCATGTTACAAACATTTCACCTGGAATATCCATGGGTAGGAATATTCAGTGTTTGGAAAGTTTCTTTCTTTCTCTTTCTTTCTCTCTCTTTTTTTTTAGAAAAGGAAAAGACCACTAAGTAGAATGAGCGAGAGAGAGTGCCACTAGAACCCTTTTATTTCAGAAAAATTCCCATACCACGATGTCCTTTCACAGTTCAAATGTCAAGCAGCCTTTGGATAGCAGTCACGGTGGCATGTGGGGAAGGAGCGAGAGCCCTAAAAAGGAGTCTTTAATGATGACAAGCCTGGTTAAATCCATGAGCTCCAGTGTCCTTTGTCTCCCTTTCTCCCCATGGTAGCACCTGCTGACTTACACGGAGGGCAGCGGGGCAGCCATCTAGCGTGGCAATTGGTCATGCATACCCCAGAGAGGAGTGTTTTCTTCACCCTTGTGTGCAGAGTGCAAAAGGCCCTTCAATTTCCTTTTCCAGCACTTCTTTCCCTTTTGGGGGCTTTTCCTCTCTCTCCTGATTGACTAGTTTTCTATTGACTGAAAAGTCATTTCCTTTGCTTAGTCTACTGAAAAGTAAAATAGAATGTTTTCCCAGTGACCCTAACATCTTTTTTTCTTCTTTCGCAGCGTTAAAGGAGGGGGGGGGGAAGTTTGCTGTCAATTATATCGAGGTAAAAATTATATTGTTGTACTGTTGTGCTTTCCTTTCTTCACCCTCCCACCCCCTACCCCCAAGCCCGCTTGGCTTTCCCTATGTGTCAAAAGGGAGCAAATGATGCATTAAAAGCTTAAAAGCCGAAATAAAGATTAGGTGTAAAGTGCTATTGATCCCTTTATGTAAGGAAACCAAGACATATTCCACTTGGCTGTCAGGTTCCATTTTCAGCAAGTCACCCAGATGCAAGACTCGAAACTTCTACAAAGAAATCTTTAAAGTGTTGTTGAAAGTATCAAATAGGATTAGGAAAGCTAGCAGAAACAGCCATTAAAAATGGCATTGGCCCAGCTGAGCTACTGTAGGATTGCTTTGCCTGAATAAGTTTAATGCTCAAGGTGCTCATACAATGAACTGGTTATGTCACTACATTGACTCCTAACACATAGGCTCATGAGGTCAGGTTTTCAAAAATCTGCATCTCGACGGTGCACAGATTCAGGAGCACTTTTTATTGCGGGATGAAAAATAAGAGGTGACAATGGTTTCTGATGTGGTACTCATTCTCAAATGCCTGGGGATTCTCTTTGGTACAGATGGGAGCCTTTAATGCACACATTCTCCTCTATGCATTTGTCTAATTCCCTTTTTGGAGCCATCTGAGTTGATGGCCATCACTACATCTTGTACTAGCCAATTCTATGAGCTGTATGAAAAAGTATTCCCTTTTGTCTGACCTGAATCTTCCAGGAGTTAGCTTCATTGGACGACCCTAGAATCTAGAATGATGAGAGAGGGTTAAAAACAAAGTAGACTTTCCCCATGCCTAATTTCATATACTTTTACAACTCACTTTTTCTGACCTAAATATTTCCAAACATATAAGCTTTCCTCATAGGAAGTTGCTCCATACCCCTGATAATTTTGCTTGCCTTTTCCTGCACCATAGAAAAAGTGTAGAGCATACATATTTGAAGGCTTCTCAAGTTCCCCCACACTAAACGTATTCATGTCAGAGATGAGGGTCAGTAAGGAACATTCACAGATATAATCCCTCACCTGCATTCCATAGTATTAATATTTAGTACACTAATTTGCTGATCATGTAACTTGATGCTTGTAGAATGACAGATTTTGATTGCAATGTGCTCAGCCGAATTTTTATAGCACTGATTTTGAGCAGATACTAATGGTGTTGATGGTGAAGTGACCTAATTCTTCCACCAAATACCTCTTCTATTGGAGGAAACTTCCTTCTAGACCTGCTTAATTTCAGGCAGCATAATTGCATTATGTGTTTGCTCTTTCAGACCACTGTCTGGTTTGGATGCCCCTGGAATTTCTAATAATAGTCTAGTAAAGGTAAAGGGACCCCTAACCATTAGGTCCAGTCATGGCCGACTCTGGGGTTGCGGCGCTCATCTTGCTTTATTGGCCGAGGGAGCCAACGTACAGCTTCCGGGACATGTGGCCAGGATGACTAAGCCGCTTCTGGCAAACCAGAGCAGCGCACGGAAACGCTGTTTACTTTCCCGCTGGAGTGGTACCTATTTATCTACTTGTACTTCATGCTTTCGAACTGCTAGGTGGGCAGGAGCTGGGACCGAGCAACAGGAGCTCACCCCGTTGCGGGGATTCGAACCGCCGACCTTCTGATTGGCAAGTCCTAGACTCTGTGGTTTAACCCACAGCGCCACCCGCATCCCACAATAATAGTCTACAATGCTCTAAACTACATCTGGAAACCCAGCCAAATGGGTGGGGTATAAATTATTATTATTATTATTATTATTATTATTATTATTATTATTATTATCCTTGAGTCTACAACTCCCATGAGCCCAAACCAGCATGGTCTATGAGGTCTGGGACCATAGAAGCTGTAGTCCAACAACATCTGGAAAGAACTACATTGCCTACTCCTAGCCTACAATTACGTTTGCTTTGTAATGAACTATAGCATCTCACTATGGGTTGCATTGCTTCCCAAAGGATCCAGTTCTAAGGAATACAGAAAAAGCAGATATTTGACCACAGGGAAACCATATACCAATAGATAAAAATTAGGAATCAATCAAATCTAATCTAATCTGATCAATGAGACATAAATTAGTAGCAAATGGAGTGCCAGGTTTCAGCAAAGCTGATGGTATCAATGAAGATGATGACTTCTTCAAAGAAAAACGAAAAGCAATTCAATCATTAAAGCCAATGAATGACCTGAGAAAGTGTAGCAGTGACCTTAGAAATTTAGTAAAGTGATGCTTTTTATCAATAATGTTTCAGAGGAAAAGAAAACATGTTCAATAATATTTTCGAACAGATGGCCACTTAGCCAAACATTTCTGACACCTGATATTTGCTTGCCAGCTTGATTAATTAAATCCATAAGACTTTTATTGATTTACACATTTTATAATATGCTTTCCAGCCTTTCCCTGTTTCCCAAAAATATTCTGAGTGTAACACGTCTCTGAAATTTCTGGGAGGGAGACAATAGTCAAGCCAACGTTATCCACCCATTTGGTCACACCCGTGTTCAAAGGACAAGGGGAAAGGGAATATTACTCCAAGGCCTCTACCTGAAATTGTTTTTTCTGAAGAAAATCCATACATGCATGTGCATATCATGTAGTTCCGCCTTAGGAGTAGAATGAGAAAAATGTGCAGTTCCCTATGGAAATAATCCATCTCCTTTACTTTTTCCCATATATGCCTGCCATTTCTTTCCATGGTGAAAACTAAGGTGTGGTAGTTGGCCATACTGAGGGGGAAACTTTCTCTCTCCTCCAGATACTACTACTATTACTACTACTACTACTACTAATTTATTACTTATACCCCACCCATCTGGCTGGGCCTTCCCAGCCACTCTGGGTGACTCCCAACAGAATATTAAAAACACAATAAAACATCAAACATGAAAAACTCCCCCAAAACAGGGCTGCCTTCAGATGTTTTCTAAAAGTCAGGTAGTTTATTTCCTTGACATCTAATGGGAGGGCATTCCAAAGGGCGGGCACCACTACCGAGAAGGCCCTCTGCCTGGTTCCTTGTAACCTCACTTCTCTCACTTCCCAGAAGGCCCTCAGAGCTGGATCTCAGTGGGCTGAACAATGGGGGTGGAGACGCTCCTTCAGACAAAGAAGGCCTGGTCTTCATTGACAGCGGGGAAGGAGGATACAAGAATGGTGCCTCTTACAATATATAAGCCCTTACATTATGCACAGACCTCCTGTCAAAATGGCAAGCATTTTTATAACCTGTTAATAAATGGAATTTATCTGAGGCAGGACGATGGTCCATATTCAGTACACGTCAAGGTGGGATTTATTCATACGCAGCGTTTCTCTCAAGCTCCCTTTGATCGCTGTCTTAAACCAGTGTTCTTTGAGTGAAAAAACATATGCTAAAGAAGAACTTGTCACGCAGGACATCCATAATTAAAGCAGATCTTCAATGAAAAGCATTTCACAACACCTCCATTAAGCTTTGCCATCCTCCAAAAGAACATGAGCCTCGGTGTAAAGAAAAGTTAAACAATTGTCAGCTGAAAGCAGATGAGGGCTTTATTGAATGTGCATATTACTAATGCATGACAATGTGCCCATGCAGAGCACAGAAGAGGACACAATTGTTGCTTTTAATCATTGTACAAGTTTTAGTACCAATAGATTCTCTAATAGGGGGAAAAAAGAGGAGACAGAGGAGGAGAAAGAGAAAAGCAAAGGGTGGATTTTCTTCACTAGTTCTAGCAAGAGTTTTCATTGAGTGTAACTGGGTGACCGAGGTCACTTGTTGATCACTGATCCTGGTAGGAGGATCATCTCCTCATGAAGGGAAAGCTAGGATTACTCCCTTGAAGACAACACTGATCGGGACATTTGAACCTCACCGGCTGGGGTCACTGCAAGGTTAAAACGGTGGATAATCTTCTCCAAATGTGCTTCACGTAAAAGCATCAAAACAGCAACTCCCAAGCTGTATACTGGGCACAGTAGTGTGTTGCAGGAATAGATGCATCTACTCAGCCCCCCAACTAGCAAAGCCCACAGTATAAAGGGGGGGGGGAGTAAAGAAGCTAGATGTGGAGTCAGTATAAAGAGCTGACTAGATACTCCTTCCTATTGAGCTTTATGATCCTCCAACCCCTCCACTCTGGGGAAACGATATCACACATCTACTCCAAGAAGGGTGGGTGGGTGGATGGATGGATGGATGTTGAGCTTACCCCTGCTAGATAGGGGGAGCAGCATAGTTTGCAATACCATAAACACATGCGATGGTTAGAGTGTTGGACTATGACTTGAGAGACAAGGGCTTGAAGCTCACTGGGTGCCCAAGGGCCAGTCACCATCTCTTAGCCTAACCTACCTTACAGTGTTGTTGTGAGCATGAAAGGAGGAGGAAAAGACCCATGTAGACTATCTTTAGGTCCTTGGAAGATAAAATAGAAATAGAAATGTAATTTCTTAGAAATTAGAGCTTCTTAGAAGACTGAAGTAAATATACGGCCTCAGTCCTGTATACCTGAAGGAGCGTCTCCACGCCCATCGTTCAGCCCGGACACTAAGATCCAGCACCGAGGGCCTTCTGGTGGTTCCCTCACTGTGAGAAATGAGGTTACAGGGAACCAGACAGAGGGCCTTCTCGGTAGTGGCGCCCGCCCTGTGGAACGCCCTCCCATCAGATGTCAAACAGATAAACAACTACCTGACATTTAGAAGACATCTGAAGGCAGCCCTATTCAGGGAAATTTTTAATATTTAATGCTGTGTTGTTTTTAACACTTGATTGGTAGCTGCCCAGAGTGGCTAGGAAAACTCAGCCAGATGGGCAGAGTATAAATAATAAATTATTATTATTATTATTTTATTATTATGCAAACTATTTGAAAAGTAATTGTAATGAACAGATTACGCTGGTAGGATTGCAAGAAGTTTTGTAAGGAGGATTATTTGAAATATTGCAATAAAGACTATGAGGAGAATTATTAGTTAATGATAATTAAGAGTAATAGGGAAATTAAGAAATGCAGAATAAGTGATAAAAAAAGGAAAACCATCAGAGGGGTTGACGGGAGTCAAAAATATTGTATAAGATAAGTTATGTTATATGAATGTTGGAAATGATATGTTAAAAAACTAATAAAAAATACTTAAAAAGAAAGAAATAGAAATGTAATAAATAAAATAAACAAGTAGCCAAAGAAAATGTACATGATTAATAAGTAAAAGAATGGAAGGCACCACCACCCAAGTGGTTAAACAAAGAGGTAAAAGGTTTCAATAGAGCATAATTTAAGGTAACCCCTCTGCGAAATTCACTGCTGTTGCCATATCCCTTCCCAGTCACCCTTCACGGGATATCAGATGCCTAATTTGATCATTCAGTCCCTCCCAATGAAGCAGAATTCCCTGCTTTTGCATGTAATAAATGTAATCTAAAATGCAACCAACAACAATAGCAGCTAGTTTGTCATTTTTTAGAAAAAGCAGTAGCAGCAGCTTAAAGTTCGAACCAGCATAGACCAAAGACTACTTGATGTAGAGGAAGAAAGCACTGAGCAAGGCAGATAGGAGTGTTCAAATGTTTATTCACAACTAGTTTGCAGAAGGCCTCTGCCCTTCCTTCAAACCACGCTTTCATAAAAGCCAGTGACTGAGGTGTAACCACCCAGAGGACATTCATGAAGTTGATTCTGGAGGAAAGGCAAAATATCATTACTTTCCCCCCATTTTGAAATGAAGAGCTGCTGTTCCAAGCTGGGAAGATCACCCCCCACCTCCAGATGAAGCCATTGCTTTGCCAACTGAAATCTGAACCAGATGACTATCCAGCAAAGAGTAACAGATGCACCTGGTGACATCTCAGCAGAGTTCAAGGGCATGGCTGAGAAGCACACTCTGCTTTTCCCTCATGACTCACAAATGTATTGATTGTCCATTTACAGCTTAAATGCATATTTTCTCTTTTCCAAAAGGAACCAAAGATCTTAAAAGACATTAAGAGCCCAAGCTCCCGACTTTGACAAAAACCAAACAAAGGCTTCTGATTATTGTGCTTACTGAAACATGCAGAATTTCTGGATTTGTCCAAAATCAATGATTACCCAACAGACGGAACAAAGGCACTAAGTCAAAGAATAGCACTCTTTCAGATAATCAATCTCCAGTGATGTTATTTTTCCTTCAGAAAATGAGGAGAAAGGTTTGCCCCACCTTCTGAAATATACTTTGCTCCATCTCTGGAGCAGCTACAAGTTAAGACATTTCCCTACCAGAATGCTGAAATATGGTCCACAATTCACCAAACTCAAAGGAGTAACCTAGAAGTAAGCTCCACTGATCTCATTGGGTCTTACTTCTGAGTTGACATGTGTCAGGGGTTCAGGAGCAGAGGCAAGGGCAAGGGAGGAAACAGAGAGCGAGGGGGAGGAGGCAGAAGAAAAGATGAGTGATGACGACGACCCGAGATCTCCGAGTCTTTCCAGTGAATCAGAAGATTCACAGAAAGGAGCACCAGTGGCCAGGGCAAGGGGGGAGCCTAGGGGGACACCCCAGGAAGAAAGGGCCAGAGGGGGCTCAGAGGGGAGCAGTTGGAAATCGGGACCAGCGTCACCAACAGAGAGCAGGGGAGAGGAAGGGCGTCAGGTATCAAGCGCTGGCAGCTCACAACAGGAGGGAGGGCACGAGTCAGGAGTGGCCACACCTCCATCGGGGAGCGAAGAAACGGTCAGACGGAAAGTGGAAGGTTGGGCGCGCGCGCCAAGTTCAAATGCACAGGAAGGTGGCGCAGTAAGCAGCCCGGAAAGGGAGCCAGGTCCTAAAGCCCGGCGCAAGGAGACAGGAGGGTCCGGGGGGTCAGCGTCAGAAGAATCCCGGAAGGAAGAGACCCCGGGGGGCAGAGGGACCCAGAGAAGAACAGTCAGGCGGAAAAGGTGGAGTAAGGCTAGGATATTAAGTTGGTGTACACGGGGCGGAGACTCAGACGGAGCTTCGCCGGTCTAACCCATAAGACGTAGAGTTGCACGCAGCAGCTTGAGAATGGAAACTGTAACTCAATAAAGACTTTTACTAAATGATCGCTGGCTAGCGTGATCCTCTGTGAGCTAGGATCTGGAAGCAGCTCTGACAACATGTATAGTATTGCACTTTAGGAGTCTGAAGTCAATAAACTCCAAATGATAACCTTTGGGAGTTGGCCACAATTCTCCCCTACATTCAAAACTAGATTTGTTCCACTATTCTGTATAGAACAGGGCAGCAGAGGAGAAAGTTCTCTAGTTCAACCTCCCACAACCTGGTATCCTCTTAATTTTTGTCCTCCTTTCAGGCCCAGCCATCATGGGCAGTTCAGGGATGATTTGAGTTGTGCAGTCGTACCTCGGAAGTTGAACAGAATCCGTTCTGGAAGTCCATTCGACTTTCAAAAGATTTGACTTCCAAACCATGGTTTCTGATTGGCTGCAGGAAGCTTCTGCAGCCAATTGGAAGCCGCGGAAGCCCCATCGGACTTTTGGCTTCCAAAAGAACGATCAAAAACTGGAACACTCACTTCCTGTTTTCTTTCTTTCTTTTTTATTTTTTTATTCAAAATTATAACAAGACATATTATCCAAAAACATATCATCCTTATTCCCCCCCCATTTTCCCTCCCTTCCCCCTCCCACACAAAAACCCACCCACCCCAACCCCAACCCCCAACTTCCCTGAGTTCCAGTCTTTGGTTTCTCTAAGAATGCTGTTTTCTGCATGTTACAAAGCTGTATAGATCTTCAAACTATTTAGCTGATTATTATCAATATGTTTATTCAAAACCTGCCAAGGAGTCCAGTTCACTTTGTTGCGTCTTCAGATACTTTGTAAAGGGTTCCCATTCATCCTTAAAGTCACAGTTATCCTTGTCCCGTAGCTTGTATGTCAGTTTTGCCAGTTCTGCATAGTCCATCAATTTTTCTTGCCATGATTCTTTAGTTGGGGCTTCTTCAGTTTTCCATCCTTGTGCTACCAGAACTCTTGCGGCCGTTGTCGCATACATGAAGATGTTTTTCAACTTTTTGGGCAGGTCTTTTCGGTTTTTGATCATTCGGGAGCTGGAACATTCGACCCCCAAGGCGTTTGGGAGCCGAGGTACGACTGTAGTTCAAAACTTCTGAAGGGTGCCAAGAGTACTAAATTGGGGAAGGCTGAAGTAGACTCCCAGGTAGTCTAGCAGCTCCCCTGTCTGGGAAAGGTTATAAAAGGACACAAGTTAATCTGGGACTGTGCTTGTTTAGAGGCAAGATGTAGTTCCTGGCTTGTTGCCCAGCCTCTGACTAAGGTGCAGTTCTGGCGGCACCATCAAGTTCTATTTTGACTCTTCCTATTTTGGCTCCCCTACCAAACACAAGGGAGGAGGATTTTGAAATCCTGGTGGTAGTATTGATCCTATTTTGTTTTTAAAAATTCATCTTGGCAATTTAGGATGCAGCGGCCTGTACATGGTACTTATTTACACTCGTTAAAGAACAAAGCCAATGTTATCGAGAGGAGCAAGGAGGAGCACGGTGGTGTCTCCTGTTAATGGTTTTCCTATTGGATGTTAATCTTCTGTGAAAGTAAAGGGTGTGAAAATCAGTAAAAGCATTTGTGAACTTTCTTAGGTATGTAAGAGAGGAAGTTTTCAGGAGATAACCTTGACCTCCTCAAAGCAGCAAATGGGAGAGAGTGCCATTGGCTCCTGCTGCAGAATTGAAGAGACTACATATGTTTAGAAGCTACAAGTTGACCTTATAGTTCACACGTAAACTTATGTAAGAGGGATACTTTGGAAAATATTCCTACAGCACTCGAGAAAAGCTTGACAAATAAGCTGTAACTCTGTTTGCCTTAAGAATATATAAGATAAAAGATTAGCCTAAATGGCCTAGTTTCAACAGCAGCCGAGGTGGAATTTACCATTTCGCAGCATCTGTTTGAAATGCTCCTTGATATACTTCCCTGAACATAGGAAAGTCGCTGCCTATACCTCTCTGTACTGGTATTCCTTATACCAGTGGGATCTGGTACCACAATATAGCTGGGATTATATGAGAAACTGTCAACCAGGTGGGAGGAGCCTCCATTTAAGCTCCTCGCCATGCCAATGTCTGCTTTCAGGAAACTGAGCTAATGCTCTTGTGGACAAAAGCCATTGCACGGACTACTCCTGCCTGGTACTGGGCATCTGACAAGAAGGGGCTAAATGTGCAGTCTGCAGAGAAATGAAGGATGAATATGTCTATTTTGGTATCTCCATTTCTAATTTTTCCAATCTTACATTCAGTCCTCCACATTTCTGCATAAATTTGCATTTTTATAGCCCTAATGAAAATTTCATCAGCATTTTAGTGCAAATTTCTCTCAATGCACACATCTTTGTATGCAATTTTGCTTAATACAGTGGTACCTCGCGATGTGAATGGGATCCATCCTGGAGCCCCGTTCGCATCCCGAATTGAATGCAAGATGCGACGGCGCGTCTGCATGGGTCACGTTTTGTGGCGCTTCTGCACATGCGTGTGATGTCATTTTGACGGTCTGCGCATGCGCGCGTGGCGAACCCCGGAATTAACGTGCTCCGTTACTTCCGGGTCACCGCGGAGCGCAATCCAAATTTGCCTAACCTGAAGTGTATTCATCCTGAGGTATGACTATACTTTTTTTTTTGCAAAGCAATTTCTTCTAATACAATGCACGTTTGCATGATAACTAAATTCACACATTTATATGCATACTTTGCATGCAAAAATGAAAACAAAATACTTTTATTTTCATTTTTGTGCACATTACTTGCCTGTAGAACTGCATTGCAAAATTCAGAGAAGGGCGAATTTTGAAGGATGGCTGTGTTTTGGTTTGTGTGTTGTTTCACAAGTTAGAATTAGGCAAGTTTACCTTCAAATGAGAATGGAATCACATTTATCCCCAATCCCTTCTATGAGGACTGGCCTCAAACTCCACCTCCTACTCAGAAGCAGGCTAGATGAACAGATACTGATTTGGTTTATTGTATTGTTGTTGTTTAGTCGTTTAGTCGTGTCCGACTCTTCGTGACCCCATGGACCAGAGCACGCCAGGCACTTCTGTCCTCCACTGCCTCCCGCAGTTTGATCAAACTCATGCTAGTAGCTTCAAGAACACCATCCAACCATCTCATTCTCTGTCATCCCCTTCTCCTTGTGCCCTCCATCTTTCCCAACATCAGGGTCTTTTCCAGGGAGTCTTCTCTTCTCATGAGGTGGCCAAAGTATTGGAGCCTCAGCTTCACGATCTGTCCTTCCAGTGAGCGCTCAGGGCTGATTTCCTTCAGAATGGAGAGGTTTGATCTTCTTGCAGTCCATGGGACTCTCAAGAGTCTCCTCCAGCACCATAATTCAAAAGCATCAATTCTTCGGCGATCAGCCTTCTTTATGGTCCAGCTCTCACTTCCATACATCACTACTGGGAAAACCATGGCTTTTACTATACGGACCTTTGTTGGCAAGGTGATGTCTCTGCTTTTTAAGATGTTGTCTAGGTTTGCCATCGCCTTTCTCCCAAGGAGCAGGCGTCTTTTAATTTCGTGACTGCTGTCACCATCTGCACTGATCATGGAGCCCAAGAAAGTAAAATCTCTCACTGCCTCCATTTCTTCCCCATCTATTTGCCAGGAGGTGATGGGCCCAGTGGCCATGATCTTCATTTTTTTGATGTTGAGCTTCAGACCATATTTTGCGCTCTCCTCTTTCACCCTCATTAAAAGGTTCTTTAATTCCTCTTCACTTTCTGCCATCAAGGTTGTGTCATCTGCATATCTGAGGTTGTTGATATTTCTTCCGGCAATCTTAATTCCGGCTTGGGAGTCATCCAGCCCAGCCTTTCGCATGATGAATTCTGCATATAAGTTAAATAAGCAGGGAGACAATATACAGCCTTGCCGTACTCCTTTCCCAATTTGGAACCAATCAGTTGTTCCATATCCAGTTCTAACTGTTTATTGTATTACAATGCCTCTTTTCATTCAAACATATCTCAAAGTGGCTTACATATAATAAATAACAATGACACAATAATGCATAATGTAACATCACCGATACAGCATAAATCATATAAACTGATTAACAAATCATCAGCCAAAAAATTACAATCCATAAAACACTATTAACAAAAGAGCAACTATAAATAAGCTAAACATCACAATTACAGCAAAAGTCATATTATATGATTAACAAAAAAATACAAAAAAGGTTACAGAGATGTCCAGCAAACTGGAAGCTTTGTAAAAAATTTGGACGCCAAATCCACCAAAATTGAGAAGGAAAACCAAGTAATTAGGGAGGAGCAGGAGGTACTGAAGGGAGATGTGAGAGTAAAACTCAATAAAAAGTATTTAAAAAACAAAACAATACAGCTTTTATAATCTGTAAAAAATAACATTTACAAATTAACAACTAAAATAATAATAATAAGCTAAGCACTGTTAAGTTTATACACTCTCTCCACACCCCAATGATTCAAAATCTTTCACTCTATTCAGTTCATTAAAACACACATAATGCCTCTTGTTAAGCTAGCTCAGCTAAATGCTAAGCTGGCTGGGATCCTTGGGTGATGGGCCATGGTGGAGATGGTGGGGCTCTTGGGCCTACCACCAGTGGTAAGGTGGATGTTGACTCCGAGTAGCCTGCCCAGGTACCATTGATGAAAAACTCACTCATGTCACTCTCAATAATCAGGAAGTCCATAACCACTCAATGAAGTCCAAAATGAGCCTCCCCCTCCAGAGAGATGAGTTGCAGCTGAACTTGGTATAGAGGCTGACCAGGAGGCCAAGCAGTGCCTCCATGCTCAGGACATTCAGTCCATCCACCAGAAGCTGCTCCAGCCTCTTTTGTTGCACCTCCTCCCATCCCGGTGGCCTGTGACTCCGAGCTGTGCCTCGCTCTTGCTGCTCATGGAAGGCATGGAGCAAAGGGTGTTGGCCGGCTGGGGGGCAGGAGGAGATATGAGCTTGCTGGTATGGAAAAGCCATCAAGGGCAGCACCAGATGAATCTGTGAGGGGACAGCATTTCACAATGGGGGTGTCAAAAATGAGAATGCCCTCTCACAAGGCACCACATAATACACGATTGGCAAATGAGGCCAGATTAAAGGGCATAGGAACATAGAAAGCTGCCTTAAAGTGAGCCAAACCACTTGTCTACATTGACTGGCAATAGCTCTCCAGGATTTAAGCTACGAGACACTCCCAGCTCTAAGTGGAGATGCAAAGGGTTTAACTTGGCACCACCTGCATGTAGAACAGATTTTTACCTCTGAACTATGGCCCCTACCCAGCCATACTTCACATGTTGTTGTTGTTTAGTCGTTTAGTCGTGTCCGGCTCTTCATAACCCCATGGACCAGAGCATGCCAGGCATTCCTGTCTTCCACTGCCTAGCGCAATTTGGTCAAACTCATTTTAGTAGCTTCGAGAACACTGTCCAACCATCTCGTCTTCTGTCGTCCCGTTCTCCTTGTGCCCTCAATCATTCCCAACATCAGGGTCTTTTCCAAGGAGTCTTCTCTTCTCATGAGGTGGCCAAAGTATTGGAGCCTCAACTTCAGGATCTGTCCTTCCAGTGAGCACTCAGGGCTGATTTCCTTCAGAATGGATAGGTTTGATCTTCTTGCAGTCCATGGGACTCTCAAGAGTCTCCTCCAGCACCATAATTCAAGAGCATCAATTCTTCGGTGATCAGCCTTCTTTATGGTCCAGCTCTCACCTCCGTACATCACTACTGGGAAAACCATAGCTTTTACTATACGGACCTTTGTCGGCAAGGTGATGTCTCTGCTTTTTAAGATGCTGTCTAGGTTTGTCATTGCTTTTCTCCCAAGAAGCAGGCGTCTTTTAATTTCGTGACTGCTGTCACCATCTGCAGTGATCATGGAACCCAAGAAAGTAAAATCTCTCACTGCCTCCATTTCTTCTCCTTCTATTTGCCAGGAGGTGATGGGCCCAGTGGCCATGATCTTAGTTTTTGATGTTGAGCTTCAGACCATATTTTCCGCTCGCCTCTTTCACCCTCATTAAAAGTTTTTTTAATTCCTCCTCACTTTCTGCCATCAAGGTTGTGTAATATCCACAGCCAAACATAGTTTCCAGGATGGTGTATATGGGAGCAGGCAGTCCATCAAGCCTCAAAGTCCTGCTGGTCCTGGGGGGGGGGGGTGTTTACCGTGCGGCGTGGTCTGAGTCCGGTCCTAGGTCGAGGGTATGGAGGCTGTCCATCAAGGGCGAAGCAGGGTCCAAGGCAAGGAACCGGGCATGGTCAGGAACTCTGGAAGAGCAGGACAGGGTGCTGGCAGGAACAGGTTACCAACGATGTTGCTCCCGCAACCTGGGACTGGGCTGACTGGCCTTTATCTGCCCTGAGGCATAGGGCGGTCCCGGCCCACCTCCAGAGGTGACTCGCCTCTCCTGGCATTAAGGCGAGCACTCCTCCTGCGAGAACTTAGTTCCCTCCGCCTCTCTGCCCTGAGCCTCAGCAGCTCCGGAGAGGCTGGAGGGTTACTGGACCCAGAGGCAACCTCACCTTCCCCTGACAGGGCTGGGAGAGGAGCACTTGCAGGCAATGGGTCCTTGATCACCTCTGGAGCCAGAGCAGATTCAGCTGGTGTCTGCTCCTGAGGATCCAGCACAGGTGAGGGCCCTTCAGGTTCAAGCCCCTGCCCCAGCTCAGCTGGCCCTGGAGGCGGGGACTCTTGTGCAGGCTGGGATTCCTCAGGTTCAGCCTCTGAATCGGATTCCCAGGCCATCACACCACAGCTTGTTCTGAACTGGTGCCATGGGTTGTTACCAGATTGCCCCGCCCTGAGCACCTCATTCTCCATGAGCTGCAGCTCCTGAACCCAGCCCAAAAGCAGCTCCACAAAGAGCGGTATAACTAATACAAAATTTTTGATAGCGCCAGTTTCTAACCAAACATCTCCAAGGAAGGTGAGGCCCTGTTTCCCTTTCTGCCCCAGTCACACATACACACCTGCTTTGCATGTGAAGTTGCTTGAAGGCATACCTCCTGCATCAACAATTTTAAGACAAGATTTTTTATTTTTTTACACAGATGGTAACTCAATTAATTTGAAAGATTGAAATCTAACTGCATATTTAATGCCAGCAAGAACCTGCTTGTTTAATCTGACATGAAACAGGATCTGTAGGTTCCTTCAATAAAATCAAAGGTGAGGAAAGGATGATTAATTTTAATAAGCAAAAACTAATTTGTTCAACACAGCGAATGTTGTGCACAGAAGGTGAAACCATGTAACTTGATTTTGCTAATTCTTGGTCAGGCAAAACATGCATCTATTTAAATGCTCAGCTAGCTGTTCTAATGGAAACCTTTTTGTTTTGGTATTACATTAAAGGAAGCTTGCCCTTTAAGGGCTGGTTTGCATATGCATGAACACCTGATAACTCTCAGCTGAATGTGTGGACTGTTTTCATTGTAAGGTGCTGTAAAAAAAGGTAAAGGTACCCCTGCCCATACGGGCCAGTCTTGCCAGACTCTAGGGTTGTGCGCTCATCTCACTCTAGAGGCCGGGAGCCAGCGCTGTGCGCAGACACTTCCGGGTCACGTGGCCAGCGTGACAAGCTGCATCTGGCGAGCCAGCACAGCACACGGAACGCCGTTTACCTTTCCGCTAGTAAGCGGTCCCTATTTATCTACTTGCACCCGGGGGTGCTTTCGAACTGCTAGGTTGGCAGGCGCTGGGACCGAGCGACGGGAGCGCACCCCGCCGCGGGGATTCGAACCGCCGACCTTTCGATCGGCAAGTCCTAGGCGCTCAGGCTTTTACCCACAGCGCCACCCGGGTCCTGGTGCTGTATTTGAGTTATTGTCTATGCATGAAGAAGAATGCACTGGAAGAACCTGAAGGTGGTAGAATTGACTGTATCACTTCAAGCTACAGTTGGAGTGGTCATTTTCTTTCCCTCTCAGCCCACCATCTGCAACACAGGGATTTTTGTTGGCACCCATCTGTCTCAAGAGACAATGGAGTGTGCCTCTGGGGGTGAAGCCAAATTGCTGGAGAATCACAATACCTGCTGTGTCTGCAGAAACTGGTAACTCATAATGGCTTCCTCCTACATTGTTTTGGATATGTTAGCAACACCAAAGTGACCTTTGGGGAACACTGTGTATGGAGGTCCTGGGCTGCCCGTGTGACCAGACCCACCTCTCGATCTGGCTGATGTGGTCAAAAGACAAGCAGAGCAATACATTTGGCACCAGCTTGGCTGCAGGAGTTGCTGGAAGGAGGCGTACAGGGTGCCATCCTACCATCTTAGGGACTCAGTTCTGGATTTGTGTAGGGCTTACTCCTTCTCTTCCGTGTGCTGCGCTGGCTCGCCAGATGCAGCTTTGTCACGCTGGCCACGTGACCCGGAAGTGTCTCCGGACAGCGCTGGCCCCCGGCCTCTTGAGTGAGATGGGCGCACAAACCCCAGAGTCTGTCAAGACTGGCCCGTTCGGGCAGGGGTACCTTTACCTTTACCTTTACTCCTTCTCCTAAAGATGCCCCTCAAGGCAGCGGGTATGGATTTTCCCTTGGGATTTAGTCCTAAAGCCTTTCTCATGAATGAGTACAGCCAAAAGGCAGCTGAGGTTTAGCATCAGAGTTTTCCTTCTCCTAGATTGGCTCCCTTCCCAGGTTGATGAGACTCATCTGCCCCTCACTTCCCTCTACAGCACGTGCAGAAACCACCTTCTTGACTTTTGGACCCACTATTTGTCTTGTCCACTCAATCCTCCGGAGTCCAAGTCCCTAACTCACCAAGGGTTTGAGACGCATCGGCTACCCTCACCTGGTAATTATTATTTATAGAGCACCACCTGTGTCTATTGCCCTTCATGGAACAATGGTTAGGATACAGTTCTTCAAACAAATTACTTGACCAGAAGGATCCCAATGGCGTCTATGCTGCTATTTCAAAATAAAATATTTGAGCACTGAAATTGGGTTAGTATTGTATTTGTGGCGCTGAAGGAAATTTGGCAAATTAGACGGAAGGTTGAAAAATGTTCCACAAGACAAAATAATTATTCAAATGTCTTTGAACTTTGAAATAGTAACTTCACTTTAATAAACACTCATCTTTGCAATCATGAATTTAAAATGTGTAAAGGACAAAAGTATCATATAGGGTTGTATGCAATCAAGTCACTATTCTTAGACTTAAATGAAATAAATGGACTTGGCTAACTTTTGACTGGTTAGGGAAGTCTATTTATTTCAGTGGATCTACTCTTTGTATTCCTGGCAACCTAGCAGTTCGAAAGCACATCAAAGTGCAAGTAGATAAATAAGTACTGCTCCGGTGGGAAAGTAAACGGCATTTCTGTGAGCTGCTCTGGTTCGCCAAAAGTGTCTTAGTCATGCTGGCCACATGACCCGGAAGCTGTACGTCGGCTCCCTTGGCCAATAAAGTGAGATGAGCGCCGCAACCCCAGAGTTGGCTATGACTGGACCTAATGGTCAGGGGTCCCTTTACCTTTTTACTCTTTGTATAGCTTAGTTGGATACAACCCAGCACAGACAGCAGCAGCTGCTGCCTGAAGGACTCCCAATGAGAGGAGAGGAGGCTGAGGGAACACTCCACAAGAGAGGATGTTCAAAAAAGGGTGAGAGGCTGCCAGCTCTGCAGGCAAGGGGTGGCATAGCTGGGTTCCTGAGCCCCACAGGGGTGCTGCAGAAATAAGGTAGTTGATCAAGAGAGCTGAAATATACTTGGAGTCACATAGTGATTTTATGCTCTTTATTGCAGCTCATAAAACAGTGAATGAATTTCCCCCCAAACCTCAGGCTTTATATTATTTACACAATAGGTCCCGTCTGATTGGCTGATTCTGCTTTCCTCCTGGAGCCTGATTGGGCTGTGAAATATACTCGGAGTCCTGCAGTGATTTCATGCTCTTTATTGCAGCTTGTAAAACAGGGATTGAATTTCCCCCCAAACCTCAGGCTTTTATATACATTCTTTACACAATGAGTACCATCTGATTGGCTGATTCTGCTACCCTCCTGGAGCCTGATTGGACCGCTACTGCAGGCCAATCAGTTGTTGCATTCTATGATCCTACCAAGTCTAACAGGCTGATTAGCTTCCTCCTGGGGTCTGATTGGACTGCTACTGCAAGCCAATCAGTTGTTGCATTCTAGGATCCTACCAACCTATTGTTCTAGGATCCAAGCTTAGTACATAACAGGAGCCATGGAATTAAAAAGGTTGAAAACCTCTGCCTTAAGGGCACCTTACATTTTTGCTAATGAAAACACAGGCTTACATTGTCAGTGTCGCACAAGTTTAAATCACAAAGAAAATGAATACGCCAGGTATTGGATAGGACAATCTGATTCATTTAAGCAGCAGTTGCCATAAGAGTTATGCCAGAATCATCCATCTCTGGAAGGCCTTTGCCATGAATTCACCATTTTCTTCTGAAATGACAGTGGCTTAAAGCAGAAATGACGGATTATAAATGCTCTGGGGGTCATTCCAGAAATTTAAGAGTGAAGATGAGATGCGATGACAGGAAGATTATGATTAATTGCCTGTTTCATTAAAATTATATTAGAGTCATATATATATATATGCACAACTTCAAACAAATAGGCCACCCAAGGCATCTGGCAAGTATCAAATGTGTTTCAGCAGTGCTACACATAAGCCATATACCAAGAGGCAAGATCCCAGATTATTTTGCTTTTGTTGTCATTGAGATGGTTGCTTTTTCACAGGTTCTGCAGGAGGGTGAATTTTCTCATTGTCTTTCCTATCTCTGTAATGGAGATCCTGAGCTCTGTTTTTCTCTCCCCTCCCCTAATCTCTGTCATAATTCTTTTTGTAGTGAATGCCTGTCAAAATAGGTTTTCCATCTCTACAAAAAGAGATCTCTTTGAGACATGTTTCTTGCTGCCAACCATGTTAGTGAAGGATCTCTTAAAACAGCTGCTTGTTGTTAAAGACATGATATATATAATTTTATTATGAGCAGAGTGCCGTGAAAAGTACGGTATTTTGTTTTATGGGGGTATTTCTGACTAAGTTGTGTTTGGAGTGGAACATTTTGTTTGCTTGCTTGTTTGTTCATTTCTTTCAAGCCTTTGCATTGCAAATTTGAAATCTGCAATGTTTAAAGTTATTAATCATTGGGCTGCTCACACACGTACAAGGAGTATGCACACAGGCAGGCATGTTTGTGTGAATGCCTGTACACATGGTGACTGCAGAAGTCAACATGAGGATTAAACCTTACTGAAATGTAGGGTACAGATTGGGTGTACTACTGCACACAAGTTGGTTCTACTAGTGTATGATCCTGTACATTGTTCTGTTGAGATACCTTTTTTCTATGGCTTTCTACCAACATGGGCTAAAAGTACAATATCATAATGGGGCTGGGGGAAAGGCTGGCACCTGATAGGCCACATGGCTAGTGGATAGAGCCAGTGCAAGACATTTTGCTGCTTAAGACAAAGGACAAGAGGATGTTTTCCAGTTCCATGTGTGGAACAGGCAACTGAATTATTGGCAATGGAACAGCATCCTGCATCACAACTGAGGCTGGCAGGCTAGCGTAGGGCATGCTGGTCACATGACGCACAGGCAGCACTGACCTCCATTTCCTCTCTTCCTGTTCCCTTTGCCACCTGAGGTAGACACCTCACCCTGCCCAATGGGAAGGCTGGCCCTGCTGGTGGGCTGCATTTGGGTTGGTGGGTTACAACTTTCAAGTCAACAAGAGCGATCAGAGAAGTGTAACTAATGCACTGTGAATAACAGCTATACAGAAACGATCATTTATTTATCCACAAGAAACCTGCTATTTTAAAAATTCCCGTTTTTATCAGCTTACTGAGGCATTCGGATCTACAGTCGTCCCTTGGCTTTTGAACAGCTTAGTTCTCGAACGTTTTGGCTCCTGAACGCCACAAACCCAGAAGTGACTATTCCGGTTTGCGAACTATTTTTGGAAGCCAAATGTCCGATGGGGCTTCCGTGGCTTCCAATTGGCTGCAGGATCTTCCTGCAGCCAATCAGAAGCTGCGCTTTGGTTTCCGAACATTTTGTAAGTCGAACGGACTTCCGGAAAGGATTCCGTTTGACTTCCAAGTTACAACTGTACTCGTTTTCCTAGTGGTGAAGGCTACTTCATCTGTGGGTGTCTCTGAATTCAAGACAGTGAAATAAATTTTCTAAAAAACGCAAGCTCATATAGGATTGCTGACAGAAGCAGGCTGACTTGTCCTACCTCCAACGTAGGGGAGGCAAATTGTTCTAGATCAAATTTGCTTGCAGGTCATAACTTATAGTACCTGAATCTGGTCTTTTTCTTATTCTCACAATGTTCTCAATGATGACCAAGCATAAGAGATTTGTGGAAGGGACACTTGTGGTCATTCCTTGAGTTGCTTTGAAATTATTTTTCCTCAAGACAAATTCAAGGCAGGCTTGAAGAGTCTTGTTCAGGCCAAACATGCAAAGAAAGTCAACATTATTTCAATGTGGCTCGTGAAATGTCTCTGGTGGGTTTATCGTATCTGTAACTCAAATAAAAATCTTACTGGATTTTTGTGTGTGAGAGGGAGCAAACCTTCCTTCAGACTTTATCATTTTTCATTTGCCTTTTAATCCCTTTCACACTTTCAGAGGCACCCAGGAACAAACAGTACCGAGCCTTCACTGTGCTCCTAATTAACATTCGGATAACCACCTTGTACTATTAGATTACAATCTGAGGTGCCGTGTAGAGGAAATGGCGTATTTTATACTCCAATTAAGGGATTAATTGTATTCTTTAAGTACAATATGGTTATCGTTGACATAATGGTTGTTTGCTGGAGCGCCGTTGCGCTTAATGAGTTGGTGGATTAAACGGGCCCCGCTTGAAAAAGGAATTATGGTATTTGTCATACATTCCTTTGAGGATAAACCTGCTTTCAACTACTGGAGGGAGTCTTTGATACAAAACATGAAGGATCACACGAAGGTGACAGGAGAGGGAGGATGCATCTGTCAGGTGTGCTCCTGATCATAGACTCATAAAACTTACAAAGTAACCTAGGGCATATTGCAGTCAGAAGCCAATCTCTGATATCAAAAAGCAAAGGGGTGTGTGGGGCAGTTAAAAAGGCTTCAGGTAACGAGGCTGAAGCCTTGAGGAGTCACTGCCTATCAGACGGTACAGTAGTGGCCTCGGTGGACTAATGTCTGACTTGGTATAAGACAGGAGACTCAAGCCTTCTGTTCAGTTATCAGGTTCCTTTCCACAGCCCACGATGCAAGAGGCAGCTTTCCTTTCATGACACCAGGCCCTCATTCGTGGAAGCACGTTTCATCTGGGACTTAAAAAACGGATCTGAGCTTTCATGGGAATGGTTGGAACTACCTCTCCCAGCCCCACCCAGCTTTAAATCTTTCAGATAAGGCAAGGAACTGGAAATTTGTGCGAGGAAAATGAAAGCCTCCTGAAATTGTAGTGCAATTTGCATCTGGCTCTTCTTCTGTGCCTAACCAGCTCCCATTGCATGAGCTCCAGGGAAAGGAATGGAGCTCTAGCCCAGATGGAGGTAGCAATGAAGAGCTCAGAGTTAAGGATTGTGGCGATCACACAGGGTCCCCAGACGTTTGACGGTCTATTGACCCTGTGCCACCACTGTAATTGCTTTCTTCGCTGCCACCAACCCGTTTCTCCTCACGGGTACACACGGAGTCCAGTCAGTTGTTAACATTAACAAATAATCAAGTTTATTTATAGGCATGAACAAGCTTATGGTTTCAGTTAATTTTTCTTGTCAGTTTCTTAATCTTATTTCCTTAACTGTCCTATTCGTTCCTAACAACTTCAAACTGATTATCCCAACTAACTATCTGACTCCACCTAACAATTCCTTTCATTCTCTCACCACACAACTCAACCAACCCACAGACTATTCCTCCCTCTTCCTTCTCCAGCTCCCAACTCTCAACTGACTTTCACACAACTCCCACTCTCACTCTAACTCCTCCCCTCAGTTTCCACTGGCCAATCACATCCCACTCATTTTAACCCTTTCCTTATGACCCACCTAGGAGGCAAACGCCACAAGGATGTCAAGGTGGAGAGGGCTGGCTGCATCGAATTAAGAGGGCCCTATATGCCAAATATTGCAGTGTGTGTGTGGAGGGGAGGGGGAGCTAAGAGAAACGTACACAAAAGGAAATAATTTCAGCCATTTCTGTCTGTCAGAAAGCAGAGATGGCTTAGAATAAAAAGGGGTAGATACGTAAATCACACAAAAAGCCCTATAACCGAACTGAGAGTGAGGGAAAGGGGAATAACTCTATACTGGACTCAAAGTTTACACTCTACTACCACAAGGGACACGGGTGGCGCTGTGGGTTAAACCTCAGCGCCTAGGACTTGCCGATTGCATGGTCGGCGGTTCGAATCCCCGCGGCGGGGTGCGCTCCCGTCGCTCGGTCCCAGCGCCTGCCAACCTAGCAGTTCGAAAGCACCCCCGGGTGCAAGTAGATAAATAGGGACCGCTTACTAGCGGGAAGGTAAACGGTGTTTCCGTGTGCGGCTCTGGCTCGCCAGAGCAGCTTTGTCACGCTGGCCACGTGACCCGGAAGTGTCTGCGGACAGCGCTGGCTCCCGGCCTCTAGAGTGAGATGAGCGCACAACCCTAGAGTCTGTCAAGACTGGCCTGTACGGGCAGGTGTACCTTTACCTTACCACAAGCCAGCTTACACAAATGTGATTGATTGATTTTAAATTGTTATTAAACTGAACCCCATTGAACAGAGCCTTTCTAACCACCCTGCTTTTCCATGCAGAACTCACAGCAGAGTAGTGGCCATGTGAAAAACAAAAACTTTTATGTAGTTGAAAAAATTACTGTGCTTGGAGTGACTTGGGAAAATAATTCACCTAGGTTTATCCCTCACAATAAGAGATCCGCCTACCTCTCCGCCACTCCTCTCATCGCCCTTCCCTCCTTGAGTTCAGGGTAATTCCCTAGTCTGCATGGCTTCACTTTTTTGAAATGATGTAGTAGAAGATTTATTTAAAATGGCAAAATGTGGAATTGGGGGACACCTCTGCTCACAGAGCTTTAGGGATCCCTTGATCTAACTGTTAACAGTGCAATATTAAAAATTCATCTTTTGGGGCTGTGTGATTCAGGCCACACACAGTCCTAGAAGCAGGTGTGATTGTGAAATTTACCTGAATTGGAGGCTGAATGGAGAAGCATACCTAAGCCGCACTGAGCCCTTTCTCTGAGTTATAAGTGCAATACATCAGAATCAAGGGTGTTATAGTGGTTAGAATGTCAGATGAGGACTAGGGAAACCTTGGTTCAAATCTCCACTCAACCATGAAGCTCACTAGGTGACCTTGGGCCAGCCATTGTCTCTCAGTTTAACCTACCACACATGGTTCTTGGGAGGGTAAAAGGAAAGCAGAATCCTGGACACCACCTTGGGATCCTTGGGGAAAGATGGGATACATTCATCATGGCTTTATACTTGATTTAGAACCATAGCATAAATCTTAGTGCGATAAATGAGGTTAGAATATTGCTTTGAAATACCCTAACCCTAACCCTAAAGGAATGATCTGAACAAGGATAGTCAACAAAAAAATTGACTTCTTTCAATATTACAATATGACCAATGTTCTTATTTTTTCTTTCTTTGTTATGTATTATAGTGTACTGATATTTATGTATAAAAAAATGAAATAAAACATTCAGGGCAGAGGGATCTCCCCACTGGCTACCTACAAAGCTTAGAAAAAGTTTCCTCTTAGTGCCAATGGGAACTTTTTACTTAATCCCTGAAGTCATCTGGGGGAAGCAGGTTTTTAATCCAGATTATGGCTGGATATGAATCGAGACTCTGTGTTCCTGAAACTAATAAAAAAGAAAAGAAAAGACAGAGAGATCCTTGCTCCATGTAACTTTACCCACATTTACTTGGAAGTAATGACCAGTTCATGCAATCATCAGATTCAATCGTCATGGTTTTCCAGGATGATACCATTTCATTTTCTTATTGTAGATTTTAAATGAAATTTACCGACATCTTGTAATCTTATCAATCACATGATCATAATGATGATGATATGTAAGCTATTTGTTTCAACAAAAGACAATGTGGGAGACATTACAGTTGCAAATGGATAAGACAGATGATTACGATAACCAAAATGAGGTAAGTAACTTAATAACCAAGATGCAATCTAAGATGATGAAGACAAAGTGGATAATGATTAGATAAGAAGGTAGAGGAAACATCTAAAGAACCAGAGATAGGCTTACATTATAGAGCGTAGAAGTTAAGATTAGATCTGTTAAGATTAGACAGACATTGTTTACTGATTCCATTACTGGTAAATGACCTGAAGAGTCACATTTCAGAATTCTATTGAGGACCCTGTGGTTTGACCTCATATTTTGTAAGTCAAAACCACAAACAATCTTGGAAAATATTTGGCCTTCTGAAAAAGAGAAAGCCGGTTGAGGGGTGGACATCACTACTGAGAGGTTTAAAGAGGTCTTCATTTTATCTTGGTGATATCAGCATAACTTTGTCTGTAATGCTGGTCTGATTCAAATTCTATTTATTGTGGTAGATTGATCTATGTGTCCATATGTCATACATTATTCTCCTTTCAGTTGTTACACAACAGTGACAGGTGTGAGCTTGGCGTATAATGTCCTGAAAATGTTTCATGGCTGAAGTTAGCTGGTCAAGCAATGTTAAGATTCTGAGCTAAAGAGTCATAACCTCTCTTTGCTTTTAGATCTTCCTGACTAATTGCTCAGGGCAATTGTGTTCCAAGGATGTCTTTGATGCTAACCAACAGGCACACCCCACAACGAGTTTTTCTCATTTTAAACTGACCACCTTGAAAATCTGTGCAATTTGGGTTTTCAGAGTTCACCCTGCTACAACAAAAATGCTATGTTTGTGCAGTGAGGGTAGTTTCAAACCTGCCTGAGCCATCGTTTAAATGTTAGGTTGGATCACAACTAAAGCTTATGCATTTTCAAGTCAGAGAATCCTAATGTTTCTGAACTTCCACTGAACGAGTTCTGGACAAAAATATTCCATTTCTTAGGTAAGCCCTATTTGAATCAGGCTAAGTGAGACTGATTGTTACAATCTGTCCAACTGAACATCTTCTTTAAGTCTCATTACATGGTAAATTGCAGTGATTTTCATTTCTGAGTTCTTATTAAAGCCACAAGCTTGCATAGTAAGGTTTAGGGATCTTATAGGTATAGTGGAGTCCAGTGGGGAGTGAGGGAAGAATAGACTTTTGAAGCTGGAAGTATGACACTCTGTGAGACCATTAAATTTAATCCTTTCTTCAGACTCACTCCAGGGGTGATTTCAATTAAATTTGTTCAAAATGTATCAGTTTCCTGCATGTAGATATAAATGATTCAACACCGCATACATATTCACTGAGTAAGTAAGAACGTATTGAAGGGTACTTATTGTTACAACATTTTTGCAGTTTCTCAATAAATTCACTTAATAGGACTTTCCATTATTTAAAACGCTTGTTCTTCACACTCAATCTTCTTGTTGTTCCTTGAAAATAAGATATCGTTGGCTATGCAAATTTTTAGGAGACTCCTGAGCAACCAAAATTGCCCTTTTCTTTGGCCTGCTGATACCGCCATGATATTTGACAGAGGAAAAAGAAATGTGGCAATTGAGATATCAATGTCACTATAACAACAGGATTTGGTGAAGAACTTGTGCCAAATAATTTTATTCTGTCAGTAAATGACTATACCAGAACTCGGCTTTCAACTTTCAGATCAGAAGAGGAAATTGATTGATTTAATCCAGGCCTATACTTGTAACCTTCTTCACAGACCTTCACCCACTTTCCTGTTACTTTTTAAAAAATAAATAATGATTTTTATTAATTTTTCTGTTTTACAATTTTGGATAAACATTTTACATACTTAAGATATCAGTGACTTCCCTTCTTCTCTTTCCATGGTTCATTTTACATATCTTATATCCCTGCATTTTTTACAAAATCTATACCAATCAGTTTTCCGTTATTACATCCATCAAAACTTATTTACATTGTTGAATTTATCTTAATGCTGCCAGCGTTTTCAGCTGGACGCAATTATTTTCCATATATTGAATAAATGTTTTCCAATCTACTTTAAACATGTGTTCTTCTTGTTCTCTTATTCTATATGTTAAAACAAAATAATAAATAAATAAAATTCCTTCCAGTTGCACCTTAGAGACCAACTAAGTTTGTTATTGGTATGAGCTTTCGTGTGCACGCACACTTCTTCAGATCTGAAGAATCTGAAGAAGTGTGCATGCACATGAAAACTCTTACCAATAACAAACTTAGTTGGTCTCCAAGGTGCACCTGGAAGGAATTTTTTTGTTTTTTATTTTGTTTCAACTATAGCAGACCAACACGGCTACCTACCTGTAACTAGATCTATATGTTAAGTCTGCAAATTGTGTGTATTCTGTCAACTTAAGTTGCCAATCTTCTTTGGTTGGGACCTACCTTCCCAACATTTATGGCATCCTACTAAGTTGGTTGACTGGAACTGTCCTCCTAAAAGATGTCTACATATGCTTCAATTGTCCCTATTTGCAAGTGATAGCAGCCACGAAATTAAAAGACGCCTGCTTCTTGGGATAAAAGCAATGACAAACCTAGACAGCATCTTAAAAAGCAGAGACATCACATTGCCAACAAAGGTCCGTATAGTTAAAGCGATGGTTTTCCCCGTAGTGATGTATGGAAGTGAGAGCTGGACCATAAAGAAAGCTGTTCGCCAAAGAATTGACGCTTTTGAATTATGGTGCTGGAGGAGACTCTTGAGAGTCCCATGGACTGCAAGAAGATCAAACCTCTCCATTCTGAAGGAAATCAGCCCTGAGTGCTCACTGGAAGAACAGATCCTGAAGCTGAGACTCCAATACTTTGGCCACCTCATGAGAAGAGAAGACTCCCTGGAAGAGACCCTGATGTTGGGAAAGATGGAGGGTACAAGGAGAAGGGGACGGCAGAGGACGAGATGGTGGGACAGTGTTCTCGAAGCTACCAGCATGCTTTTGACCAAACTGCGGGAGGCAGTGGAAGACAGGAGTGCCTGGCATGCTCTGGTCCATGGGGTCATGAAGAGTCGGACACGACTAAACGACTAAACAACAACAAAAACAAGCCCCTGGCTTTGCACCTTGTCCCTGGCAAATCATAGACTCATAGAATGGTAGAGTTGGAAGCAGGGACAAGGGTCAACTCATTCAACCCCCCGCCATGCAGGAATGTTTTGCCCTACATGGGGCTTGAACCCACAACCCTGAGATTAATGGGTCTCATGCTCTACCTACTAAGCTATCTGTATAGGGACACTTTTTTAAAAAATACAGCATCCACTCCCAGAGGGAAATTAAAGGCTTGCTCATACCAGAGTTTATTGTGTGTGTGTTCCCATTGATTTGCTTATTGCACATGACACAATCCTCAAGCAACATTAGTCTTGATGCTTCTCCCCTGTAAATCCTGGTTTACCTGAAAAGCTGGGGGAAACTGGGCTCCAAAAAACTCCACTCAGGGTCACAGATTATTTGTGTAGGTCATAGGAAGTAGATGGATTATCCCTTTCTGCTACTCCCCCTTCCATGTCTACTATTATAGCTATACCGTGGTACCTCAGGTTACATATGCTTCAGGTTACATATGCTTCAGGTTACAGACTCCACTAACCCAGAAATAGTGCTTCAGGTTAAGAACTTTGCTTCAGGATGAGAACAGAAATCGTGCAGCGGCGGCGTGGCAGCAGTGGGAGGCCCCATTAGCTAAAGTGGTGCTTCAGGTTAAGAACAGTTTCAGTTTAAGAACAGACCTCTGGAATGAATTAAGTACTTAACCCGAGGTACCATTGTACTCATAACTATTTCTGATGCACTCCTGGAAAGAGGGTCCCCCCCCCTACTTTTTCCTACTGATCCATCAGATTTGCACAAAACCAGAAAACTGCAGAAAGAATTTTCAGTTGCCTGACTCTATGCTTTCAAAAGCATGGTGCACACATGCCCTGTTGGTACTTAATGTGGGAATCTTGTAGATACTAGGAGAGGATATATTGATTTAATAGCATCCTTCCTAACTCACCCTTGTGAGTCAGCAGCAGAGTGCATTCCCCAATGCACTCTCTTGAAATCTCTTTATTTAAGCAATCCATTCTGGCTTCGTTCAGATTGTGTTTGGTTCCTGGTAAGTCCCCTATTATGCCTCCTAAAAAGAATAAAGACACAAGAAGCTTCTTTTAAAAGTATAACAAGAAGTTTACCCACCTTCAGTTCACAGTTGGATCCCTGAAGGTAAGCTGTAGCTTAGAGTTACAGATACAGTGTGGCTTACATCCTTGTAAGGCGGTGCAGTCCAAGAGAAGAAATGGCTTCAAGAGAAAGAAGAGTCAAAGAGAGAGAGATGGCTGCATGACCGGACCTTTTGTTAGGTCTGCAAGGGTCACGCCCACCTACCTGGTCACATGCAGGGAGAGGATGCTCCAGACCAGGTGTAACAAGAAGTTCAACTGGCTGGATCAACACCCCCCTGTCTGTGTCCACTCTAGGCAAACAAGGAATGTTGTGTTTGACTGCTACAGCGATTACATCCCACACTTAACTGGCATCAAAGTATCAACAATCAGAAGAAGAAGAAGAAGAAGAGTTTGGATTTGATATCCCGCCTTTCACTCCCCTTCAGGAGTCTCAAAGCGGCTAACATTCTCCTTTCCCTTCCTCCCCCACAACAAACACTCTGTGAGGTGAGTGGGGCTGAGAGACTTCACAGAAGTGTGACTGGCCCAAGGTCACCCAGCAGCTGCATGTGGAGGAGCGGAGACACGAACCCGGTTTCCCAGATTACGTGACTACCGCTCTTAACCACTACACCACACTGGCACCACAGAAGGCAGAGACAAATGCAAAAGGGAGTGCCTGTGGGTATAAACCAGGGGTCAGCAAACTTTTTCAACAGGGGGCCGGTCCACTGTCCCTCAGACCTTCTGGGGGGGGGGGACTATATTTTGAAAAAAGAACAAATTCCTATGCCTCACAAATAACCCAGAGATGCATTTTAAATAAAAGGACACATTCTACTCATGTAAAAACACATTAATTCCCGCACTGTCTGTGGGCTGGATTTAGAAGGCGATGGGGCCGGGTCTGGCCCCTGGGCCTTAGTTTGCCTACCCACCAGTTTTTCAGAGGTGAGAATGCAGCGATGGAGTGCCACAACTGAGAAGGCCCTTCCACAAATTGCTTCATAGGGGGTTTAAGCTGGCTCCATTACTCCCAGTAGAGCCTTTAGATATCGTAATCACCACCTATGTGAAATATATATATGTTTACTGTATTTACACTGTGGGGAAGGAAGGGGGGGGGAGGAGGGTACCAAGGCCATTCTTTTATAATGTGAAAATTGCAAGATGGCTTGAAAAATGCTTGTGATTTGGGTGGAGAACCTACAGCCTTCCAGATGTTACTGGACTACACATTCCATCAAACTTGACCCTGGATTAACAGCTAAATAATGCTGAAATGTCAGCTAGCCCTTAATTAGATGTTTAGCACTCATGGGGAGCAGAGGCACTTTTCTTTCTATTTCTGATATTCAGGCTCTGAGTGCCATTGCTTATGTCTCCAAAACAGCAACCCCCATGCACAAAAGGGATGTGTCTGCAGGCACGGAGAAATCCCAAGGTTTGCACAAGCACAAAAAGAAAAAGGAGGGAGAAAAGTCTCATGGGCCAAACCCTTCCCCAACAACCCAATGAAGACCGAGGATGCTCACTGGCCATAGAATGCTAGCTGACTGTTGGAGGAGAAAATGGAAAACTGGGGAGTTGGAGGGGAAGGGAAGGGAGTGCCTGGAATGCTGAAGAACACCACTCTACACAGCAAAATTTTGTTGCGGATCCCACTTGTCCTGATTTTAAGGCTGACATGTGATAACATGAATATGCTATTTGAGCACGATGGATTCAGGCAACCATGTCGTGCTTGTAAAAACAGAACCCATGAAGTATCTGTTTTCCCAGATACATTGGCAAAATTGTTAGACTGTGCTAATTTGTCCTTGAAACCAAACTGAGGAAAGTGTTATGTACCATTGATGAGGCCATTGGCACAGCCAGCCTTCTGATGTTACCAGGCTTGTTCTTGGCTTGTTCCTTCAAGCTATGGATTTCTCTTTCCCAACAGTGGTACCTTCAGTTTGTTGGTCTTTAACCTTTCTTGTTAACAGGAAGCATAATGTGTCTCAGAGCCAACTTTGTTGCTATAATGTACTGTCCTGGGAAGCATTTTCTTCTAAATTATCTCTAATGATCAAAGATCCAAATCCTGCATCATCTTACAGTTGATACCCAAAGGCCAGCAACTTTTCACAAACTGTTCAATACACTTGTGTCTTTTGAAGTTTCCCTTATAACTTGTGCATAATGATTGAATTGTGATCCCAGGTTGTGCTTGCAGCACGCAGTTTGAATTTTGCTAGCTTCTCATATTTTTAAAGATGATTTCCCCCCTTGCGTTAGAAGGACTGGCTTTGGTACTGTAAGGCGTTAAAAGCATCATTGGATATTTCCCTCTTTCTTAATATTAAAGAGGCATAAACCATCATCATCACCATCAGCAATAACATTTTAAAATGGGACTAAAAGTGAGACACATAGCAAGGTATAAACAAAGGAAGCATGTTACTAAAGATTGTATTTTGTCTGGTTTTCTGTGCTGTCATGCAGCTAAACAGCAGTGAGGCCACTACTGGAGGGGGCAGCTGTGTGACTCTGCCCTCCCATGCCATTTACCATAAATGATGCCACCTCATAGGAAACTTCTAATCATTTTCAGGGCATGGACGTCTTCTTTGGCCGTAAGCTACGTACTTGAATTCCCTGTGTACACCTTTGAAAATGCACTCATACAGTACGTGCTTCCTACACACAGCATCCGGGTGTTGCTGCCCCGGCAATCTGTTCTGTGCCACTGAGTATTAGGGAAAGATTTGTTTTATACTGAAGTGAAGTCAAGTAGGTGAAAATGCTTGTGTTGGGTATGTTTGTATAAAGCCTACAATCTCTCAGCTGCAAGGGACTCGTGTATTGCTAGAGGAGGTTACAAGGGCTGGGTTTGTGCCAAGAGATAGATTTGCCTCCTTGTTCCCCCCCCTACAGAAATGACTTTTTCTCTTCCTGTCTATTGCTGTCTATCTGTGTGTTGTTATTATTTTACTTATCCCCCCCCCCCCAGAGAAAGCAGAAAGCAAAAGAGATTTCCAGGCAAGTTGCTGTATTTACATCCAGTGACATGGCAGCCAGACCATTACTTATCAACTCACCATTAAAATTTAATAGATTAACCATCCATTATTGAAGAATTAATGTTGAGATCCAGCTGTGCTGTCCCACCGCAGTTCACAAGTGCCTGCAAAGATCCTCTGCAGCCTTTCTGGGTTCTTCAGCATCTCTGTTTTATAAAAGAGAAGCCAGGTGCACTTCAACCCTTTACATTTGTGTGTGTGTGCAGATTCACACATACAACTCACATGAAAGATCTGGAGTTCCATCATCCATCCATATGTCTGACTGTTTGGTACAGTGGTACAGTTAGGTTTTGTGCCTTGCAAAGGAGGCTTGTGTCAGTTGGTCTTATACTTTTAACAGTCTTAGACACTGGGCTTAACAGTCTTACTGCAGGATGCTCTTTATGTGAATCTTATGTGAATCTGCCTAATAATCATAATCATAATCATAATAATTTATTATTTATACCCCACTCATGTGGCTGCATCTCCCCAGCCACGCTGTGTGGCTTCCAACAAAGTATTAAAATACAGTGGTCTGTTAAACATTAAAAGCTTCCCTAAACAGGGCTGCCTTAAGATGTCTTCTAAAAGTCTGATAGTTGTTCTTCTCTTTGACATCTGGTGGGAGGGCGTTCCACAAGGCGGGTGCCACTACCGAGAAGGCCCTCTGCCTGGTTCCCTGTAACTTGGCTTCTTGCAGTGAGAGAACCGCCAGAAGGCCCTCAGCGCTGGACCTCAGTGTCTGGGCAGAACGATGGGGGTGGAGACGCTCCTTCAGGTATGCAGGACCGAGGCTGTTTAGGGCTTTAAAGGTCAGCACCAACACTTTGAATTGTTCTCAGAAATGTACCCAATGTAGATCTTTCAAGACCGGTGTTATATGGTCTCGACGGCCGCTCCCAGTCTAGCTGCCGCATTCTCTATTAATTGTAGTTTCTAGGTCACCTTCAAAGGTAGCCCCACATAGAGCCACATAGAGCCCTAAGGCCAGCTGTTGTGCTCCTCATGTGTGCACCATTGCCTGCTGAGACAAAGGTGGAGGGTGGAACACATGGGGACATTTCTTTTTCAAGGCACCATTTTGGGGTGGTTGATTGCTTTCTTTGTTTGGTTTCACCACTTATTTATTTTGCCAACATCTCTTGACACATCAACCCCTCTGACTAGCTGACAATTGAACCAAAAAACTACCAACAGCAGGCAAAAAAAGAGGAGCTCCAAAGCCAATTAGGGTCCCCCCAAAATATTCCTACTCAGCTTGCACATGGGCAACTAGCCCAAGGCCACACTGCAAAGGGAGGGAGGGTGCCCTGAAGAGAAGACTGGAGCATTTGGGGAGGAGCAAGTCTTTAAATGGAAACACGGGTGGCGCTGTGGGTAAAACCTCAGCGCCTAGGACTTGCCAATCAGAAGGTCAGCGGTTCGAATCCCCACGGCGGGGTGAGCTCCCGTTGTTCAGTCCCAGCTCCTGCCCACCTAGCAGTTCGAAAGCACTCTTAAGTGCAAGTAGATAAATAGGTACCGCTTTATAGTGGGAAGGTAAACGGCGTTTCCGTGTGCTGCACTGGTGCTGGCTCGCCAGAGCAGCTTCGTCATGCTGGCCACGTGACCCGGAAGTGTCTCCAGACAGCGCTGGCCTCTTAAGCGAGATGGGCGCGCAACCCCAGAGTCGGACACAACTGGCCCGTATGGGCAGGGGTACCTTTACCTAAGTCTTTAAATGCCTACTCCTCTCCCTTACATGATTGGCCCACTCCTTCACATGACCCACCCAAAACTCCTCCCCGGGAAGAGACCAACTGATTCTTATTTCCCGGGGGAACAGGATGTGGTGAACTCACTCCCACCCAATACTGTGGTAGAGGTATTGTTTTAGCTAATTGTTTTAAAGTGTTTTGTGTCTTGCTTTGGGGGATTTACGTTGGCAAAAGTGGTATGTTTCTAAAATGAAAGAAAAACCATAAAACAAAATAATCATATTCACTTGTCTGGAACCCGTCCAAAATGGGAAGTGCCAGCACCCCTGATCCCAGAAGCTTTGACCCTTGACCCAACCCCTGTGCTCCACCTCAAAAGACAACCAGTTGCTACCAAATGGGCATGGAGCTCAAATTCCCTGCCAGTTCCATTCCCTTGCAAGCCCAAACATTTTTGTTTGTTGATGACAAATTGATAGGAAGAAAGAATTCTTCTCCCGCTTAATGCCCTAATTTAATTAACCATCATTTAAAAGACTGTAAGCCATGATTTATATTAAAAGGCAGACACTTTGTTGCGTTTATATAATTTTGCCAAGACTATGTGATCTAAGTTAGTTTTGTTTGGCAGCTTTCATGTGAAAGGAAGTGTGTGGGTAAATGTTTGTTTTGATGGCATCTTGTTGAAACATGTCATCATAACTATAGGTTTTAATCACTATCAGAAAAATTAGCTGTCAGAAAGTAATTTTACTGTTGAGCACATGGCCTGGGGTACAGTCCCTTTGTAGCTGAATTGTTTTCAGGCAATGTTGAAAGAATTCAGATAATTCCCCTTCTTTATCTTTTAATGGGCATCTCTGTTCTTAAATACTGTGCAGCAGGAATCAGAAACAGCATTCTGTGTCTAAGGCATTCATATAAGAACAGTAAGTTCCCAGGTGCACCTACCACAACACAACAACAACAACACATGTGAGCCAGACGCTGTGTAGAAATAGCTTGGCCTGTCGCTCAACATCCAAAAACCAAAGTGCTGCACCAACAAGTACAAAATAACCCCTCTGCAGTGCCACAAATCCAACTCAATGGTGTAATACTGGAAAATGTCGATCACTTCTCCTTCCTAGGCAGTTATCTTTCCACAAGGGTCAACATTGATGCCGAAATACAGCATCGCCTAAGCTCTACAAGTGCGGCTTTCTCCCGATTGAAGTGCAGAGTGTTTGAGGACCAGGACATTTGCAGGGAAATCAAAGTGCTTGTTTACAAAGCTATTGTACTACCGAGCGACTTCCGGTTCGGCGCCAGCGCTAATGGCTGCTCTCTCTCCGAGCTCCGGAGAGAGGACGGCTCTGCGAGTTCGGGTCTGACCTGCTTCGGCAAGCGGGGGACCCCTAAAATCACAGGAACGGATCCTGTGAACAAGGAGATTCGGTGGGCACCCGAAGCGCCCCCTCTTTACCGCAGAAAGAGCCTTTTTAAAGGCTCCGGAACGACAACGGGGGAGCGCGGTGCTGAGAATCGCTACCCAGCCCGCAGAGTGAAGCCGCGTCGCCATTAGTGGAGAGCGCCGATTCCCTTCCTGAATAATCTGGACAAAAAAGACCCGTGAGTAAGACTGTACCTCTATTCGTGCTAAAATTACCTGAAACTAGGCTGAAAACGGGAAAGGCAAAAATTAAGGAAGTCTGCCTTCCCCCGACTGCATGACAATCAAAGCAACGAAAGTTACTAAGCTGCATCCGCGAGGGAAAATTGTTTTTAACTGTTTGAACCCGACATTTGGACTTTGACTATCCCCTCCAGCTTGCAGGGCAGAGGGGAGGAAAAGGTGACTTTATAAGCTGCATGACTAATTTAATGGAAAAGGAAACCTTCTGCAGCCTCCAACCTGGTACGAACTGCTCATAAAACAAAGGAACACTGAACTGACTTCAGATTCCTGCGAAAGTAACAAAGTGGAAGCTTCATTGTTTATTTGTTACAAAGTTTTGGGACTTTGCGGATATATTATATCAGGGAAGGCTGGGACTCTATCTACTGGGAAAGTGTTGCAATATACATATAGAAGCCTCCTGATAAATTTGCTTTTTAATACTCTTTATTTCGGTTTGCGGACATTCTGCTTTGCTCCCTCTAGAGGGTAAACTAAAAGTTGCTACGCTTTGGGACAGTGGAATTTTCCTTTAGGAGAAGGCTCTTGTGGGAATTGACCTTGGGATATGAGTGGCCCAGCAGACGAGATAAGCACGAGAGCCAAGACAAGGCAATATCAACAACAGCTACAGCAACATAAGAAAAGAGGCTCGATCTCAGGAATAACTTCGACAGTGACAACAGGACAAGAAAGAGGTACAGCAGTCTCCATGGATGCAGTATCGCAAGCCCTTCTTAAGATAAATCAATCCCTGGAGAATTTAACAAAGCAAACGGCAGAGAACACTAAGAAATTGACAGAGAACTCACAGAAATTGACAGACTTGACAGCAAGACTTGATTTGAATACAGAATCTATAAATAAGCTTACGCAAGAAAACTCTGCCACACGTCAAATTGCGGAGGAAGCCAGAACTATTGCTGGAGAGACTCAGGAAAAATTAGAACCGATTGCCAGGAAGGTCTATGACCACGATGCAACTCTGGCATTGTGGGAATTACAAAGAAAAGAAAAGAATCTGAAATTACGATCAATTCCAGAGGATGAAGGAGACAATCTTACGGACTTTTTAATGAAGGAGTTTGCTGATGCCTGGGAAGACTTAGAGGAAGACGAAATCAAAATCATAACGGCATTCAGACTGGGCAGAAGACAGAATAGAAAGGTACCGAGAGACTGCTTGATTACCTTGAGATCGAAGGAGGAAAGAGACAAAATATTAAGATTGCACTTTGAAAAGGCCTTACAAATTGGGAATTCACCGATACAGATCTTTAAAGATATCCCTAAACATATTCTGGACTTGAGAGCTTCTTATAAGGACTTGGTCTACCTGCTCAAGAAGAATAACATTCATTTTAGGTGGGAATTTCCACAGGGACTGTCTTTTGATTACAGGAGGAAGAAGGTGAAAATAAAGACGACACAGGATAAAGACAGTTTCCTGCATAAAAATCAAGAAGATCTACAGAAAGGAACTGTAGACCCAATTGCTGAACAAAGGAGCGTAATAGACATTTTGAACCTTTCATTTGGACAGAACCTTCCACCACCAACAGAGGAGGAACAACAATTGGGAGCAGTTGGAGGAATACCAGAAAAATAACAAGATGGCCCTGCAATTCCTTAGCTGGAATTGTAACGGGATGAACATGCCTTTGAAGAGACGACAAGTATTCCATATTTTGTACAGAGAACAATTGGACGTGATTTGTTTACAGGAAACTCACATAACCAGAGCCCACAGGAGACTGCTTATGAATAAAAAATTGGGACAAGAATTTATCTCGTCGGACAAAGTGAAAAAAAGAGGAGTTGTGATTTATGTAAAAGAGAAGTGGGCCCCAAAAATGATTTTTAAAGATGAAGAAGGAAGATATTTAGCGGTGGAGATTCAAGCACAAGGAGAAAAATTTTTGATAATTGGGATTTACGCACCAAATGAAGGTAAAGCAGAATTCTTCAAAAAACTTCATGAAACCCTGACGGACTACTTGGAATATAATATGATAATCATGGGAGATATGAATGGTGTAGTTTCTACAAATATGGACAAGACACAAAGACTGATACTTACTAAAGAAGGGAGACTCCCGAAGACTTTTTTTGAAATGACTGAAAACATGGACTTAATAGACATTTGGAGAACAAGGAACCCTCTTGAAAGAGAGGGAACCTTTTTCTCCCAAGCAAAGATGACCTGGACTAGAATTGATCAAATCTGGATTACTAGTGGAATGGCTCCGAAGATTAAGAAGGTAGAAATCTGCCCAAAAACCTGCTCCGACCATAACGCCGTGAAGATGGAAATGAAACTTACAACAACTGGTCAGTTTAGATGGAGAATGAATGACACCCTGTTTCGAGATAGAGAGTTCCACTTGAAGGCCCAAAAAACCTTAAAGGACTATTTTGAAATTAATCTAAGGGGCGATGTGGAAAGAAGAGTGATCTGGGACGCAAGTAAAGCTGTGATGCGAGGGTTTTTGATTCAACAAAATTCAATAAAGAAGAGAAAGCAAAAGGAGAAAAGAGAAAAATTTTTGGAAAAGATAAAAGAAGGAGAGAAAAAATTAAGGTCAAAACCAAAGTCCCAGGAGATTTTGAGGGAGATTAAATTGTATCAAACACAATATATGGAATTGATGAACCAGGAGATAGAGTGGAAAATAAAGCAAATGAGACAAAAGACATTTGAGTCGGCAGACAAATGTGGCAAACTCTTGGCATGGCAACTCAAGAAAAGACAGAAATTAAATACAGTTTCAAGTTTAGAAGTGGATGGAAGGACCATATCTAAACCAAATGAGATAAGAAACTGTTTTGTGAGTTACTTCAAAAAACTTTATTCCCAAGGATTACAAAATGAAGAAGACATAGATAAATTCCTTAATAAATATGGATTACAAAAAATCTCTTCTCAAAGTAAGGTGGATTTAAACCAGAGAATAACAGAACAAGAGATAGAGGGTGCCATTCAGGACATGCAATTGGGCAAATCTCCAGGGCCAGATGGACTGACTTCCAGATACTACAAATCGTTAAAGGAATGGTTGATACAACCGTTAAAGGATGTCTGTAATGAGATCTTAGAGGGAAAAAAGGCACCTGAATCGTGGAAAGAAGCATATATTTCACTCATACCAAAGACAGAGACTGAAAAGACTCAATTGAAGAACTACCGCCCAATCTCGTTACTCAATGTGGATTACAAAATTTTTGCAGACATTTTAGCAAAAAGATTCAAAAGAGTACTGATGGAAAAGATTCATAGAGACCAAGCAGGCTTTCTCCCAAAGAGACACCTCTCAGATAATGTTAGGAATATAATAGACATTTTGGAAAAGTTAGAGGTGAACATAAATACTAAAGCAGTTCTGATATTTGTGGACGCGGAGAAAGCCTTTGACAACATCTCTTGGAGTTTTATGAAAAAGAACCTTCATGGGATGGGGGTAGGCCAAGGATTTGAGAACGGTATGGGTGCGATATATTCTGAACAAAGAGCTCAGCTGATTGTAAATAATGTAATAACTGAGGAACTCAAGATAGAAAAAGGAACACGACAGGGGTGCCCAATGTCCCCATTGCTTTTTATTTCTGTTCTGGAGGTGTTGCTGAATATGATTAGAAATGACCAGCAGGTTAAAGGTGTACAGGTCGGAGCAAAACATTACAAGTTAAGGGCTTTCGCAGATGACTTGGTTTTAACTTTACAAGAGCCATACACTAGCACGAAAAAGGTGTTGGAGATAATTCAACAATTTGGCCAGGTAGCTGGATTTAAATTGAATAAACAAAAAACTAAAGTCTTAGGGAAAAACCTGACAGATATGGAGAAGAATAAGTTTCAAGAAGAGACAGGTTTGATGGTGGTTAGGAAGGTGAAATACCTAGGGGTTAATTTAACATCTAAAAACTTGAATTTGTATAAGGACAATTATGAAAAATGTTGGTCAGAAATTAAAAAAGATCTAGAAATATGGTCAAATTTGAGATTATCAATGTTAGGCCGAATTGCAGTAATTAAGATGAATGTATTGCCTAGAATGTTATTTTTGTTTCAAACTTTGCAGATTATTGACAAGATGGACTGTTTCAAGAGGTGGCAGAAAGATATTGCGAAATTTGTCTGGCAGGGCAAAAAGCCCAGAATAAAATATAAAATACTAACAGATGTAAAAGAAAGAGGGGGATTTGCCCTGCCGGACTTAAAATTGTATTATGAGGCAGCAGCATTCTGCTGGCTGAAAGAGTGGATGCTCCTCGAGAATACAGATATCTTGGACTTAGAAGGTTTCAATAACGCATTTGGTTGGCATGCATATTTATGGTATGACAAAATCAAAGTGCATAGTGCCTTTAAAAATCACATTGTAAGGAAAGCGTTGTTCAATGTATGGATGAGATACAAAGACCTGTTGGAAAACAAAACCCCTAGATGGTTGTCACCCTTAGAGGCGAAGGCCCATAAGAAAGTCAATATGGAGGTCGGATGGCCAAAGTATTGTGAGATTTTAGAACAGGATGGAGAGAAACTGAAATTAAAGAGCCATGAAAAACTAAAACCCAAAGTACAAGATTGGCTCCACTATTATCAAATAACGGAGGTTTTTAAACAAGACAGGAAAATTGGCTTCCAGGTGGAAAAATCAAAACTTGAGACAGAATTGCTAGAACCCAATACTAAGAATTTGTCAAGAATGTATAACTTGCTGTTGAAATGGAATACACAAGATGAAATAGTTAAATCAGCTATGATTAAGTGGGCACAGGACATCGGCCATAACATTATGTCTGCTGACTGGGAAAGGTTGTGGAACACCGGAATTAAATTTACGGCATGTAGTGCCTTAAAGGAAAATGTGATGAAAATGGTATATAGGTGGTACATGACCCCAGTCAAGCTAGCAAAAATTTACCACTTGCCTGACAATAAATGTTGGAAATGTAAGGAAATTGAAGGTACTTTTTATCATCTTTGGTGGACATGCCCGAAGATTAAGGTTTTCTGGGAGATGATATATAATGAAATGAAAAAGGTATTTAAATATACCTTTCTTAAGAAACCAGAGGCCTTTCTCTTGGGCATTGTCGGCCAATTGGTGCTAAAAAAGGATAGAACTTTCTTTATGTATGCAACAACAGCAGCAAGAATACTGATCGCAAAGTATTGGAAGACACAAGATCTACCCACCGTGGAAGAATGGCAGATGAAAGTGATTGACTATATGTCATTGGCGGAAATGACGAACAGAATTCGGGACCAGGGAAAGGAGACTGCGGAAGAAGATTGGAAGAAATTCAAGATCTATCTTAAGGACTACTATAAACTTGAGGAGGTTTAGAATGTCGAGATTCTACAGAGAGAAAGGGTTGCAGTAATACAAGATTAGAATAAGAAAGGACTATGACGAATTAGAGTTGAAAAAAATATTTATAAGTTGCTATAAAATTTGGACATGAGGATGCAGAAAGGGGAGGTATGGGGAAGTCCGAGGAAAGGAGTTTATGAAAAGACATTATGAAACTATACTTGTTTGTTTGTTTGTTTTCTTTTTTGTGTTTGTTTGTTATAAAAATTTTTGTAAAACTAATAAAAAATATTATAAAAAAAAATACAAAGCTATTGTACTACCAACCTTACTGTATGCTTCTGAAACATGGACCACTTACAAATACCACCTCCAACTTCTCGAAAGATTCCATCAACAGTGTCTCCGAAAAATCTTACATATCACTTGGGAAGACAGGCAAACTAATATCAGTGCACAGGATGAAGCAAAGATCACCAGTGTCAAAGCAATGATTCTTCAACATCAACTTCATTGGACTGGTCATGTTGTGCAGATGCCTGATTATTGTCTTCCAAAGCAACTACTCTATTACAAACTTTAAAATGGAAAGCGTAATGCCGGTGGTCAACAAAAGAGGTTTAAAGACTCAAGGCAAATCTAAAAAAATGTAGTATAAACACCGACAACTGGAAAACACTGGCCTGTGAGTGCTCCAGTTGGATAACGGCCTTTACCAAAGGTGTCATGGACTTTGAAGACACTCAAACTCAGGACGCAAGGGAGAAACGTGCTAAGAGGAAGGCACGCTTGGCAAATCCACACCATGATCAACTCCCGTCTGGAAACCATTGTCCCCACTGTGGAAGGATGTTTGGGTCAAGAATTGGCCTCCACAGTCACTTACGGACTCATTGTTAAAACCGTGTTTATGGAAGACAATCTTACTTGGCTACGAGTGATCACCAAAGAAGAAGAAGAAGGAATGGATATGCAATCTTTTCAATTTTTGTAATCTCTCCTCCCTCAACATATACACAAGCATGAGGTATAACGATAACTAAAACTGGGCGTGGAAAAAAACAGCATGACATCATGCATGCAGCTGCTGATACACAAGTGATGTTGTAGCAGATGTACAATTTTTTTTAAAAAAAAATACAATTAAATGTAGTGATAAAACAGATCTACACATCCTTCTTCCATTTCCTCCCTCCCACACATTCTTCCAACACATGAGAGTTATTTTATAATGTTTGACACTTATTTTGTTGTTTATTTTGTAGACATTATATATAATAAAGAGTTAACTTAACATTGAGGGCCCAGGAACACCTGGAGGAGTGCAAAGAAATTGAATGAAAACATTAGACAAGTGTTGGATTCAAATAAAGCCACAATTTTTGTGATTACGTATGTGGTTTGGTGTCGGCATTGGGCATGTATTGAAATGGTTAACCAGCCCACCTGCTGGTTGATGTACTGTTGGGGCGCACCAAAATATTGGGGTACCCCCATGGCAGAAACTTCCCCCCAAAGAGATTTAACAATAAAAACAACAAAATGGAACACAATCCCATAAAAACTCATTTTACTTTTGAATTAAAATGTTAATAGTATTCGTTTAATGAATTCCAGCAGCAGAAAAACACAGAACTGAACCAGCAAAAATCATGTGTTGTTGTTTAGTTGTTTAGTCGTATCCGACTCTTCGTGACCCCAAGGACCAGAGCATTCCAGGCACTCCTGTCTTCCACTGCCTCCCGCAGTTTGGTCAAACTCATGCTGGTAGCTTCAAGAACGCTATCCAACCATCTTGTCCTTTGTCGTCCCCTTCTCTTTGTGCCCTCCATCTTTCCCAACATCAGGGTCTTTCCCAGGGAGTCTTCTCTTCTCATGAGGTGGCCAAAGTCTTGGAGCCTCAGCTTCACGATCTGTCCTTCCAGTGAGCACTCAGGGCTGATTTCCTTAAGAATGGATAGGTTGGATCTTCTTGCAGTCCATGGGACTCTCAAGAGTCTCCTCCAGCACCATAATTCAAAAGCATCAATTCTTCGGCAATCAGCCTTCTTTATGGTCCAGCTTTCACTTTCATACATCACTACTGGGAAAACCATAACCATAGCAAAAATTATACAATTAACCAGTGACATTTTTTGAAAAGACAAGCCTTCACTAATAAGCCAGGGCAATGTAGTGATGCAGCCTGGTGATGGACATCACTTAGCAAGGCTTACCATAGGACTGATGCCACAACAGATAAGGCTCTACCCCTAATGGATGCTGGCTTCAATTTCTAAGGTCAAGGGTTTTGGAGCAAGGCCACACATAACAGAGTATGGGGTGTGCTGGGAGAATGGTACAGAAAAATGCTGTTCCTAATAGGCCCAAGGCTGTTCAGTGCCTTGAACTGATCTGAATACTATTTAGTAGACAGTGCAAATCATGTAGAACTGATATGACAGAATCAAGTCACTACAATGGCTCTCATTATATTGAATGTGCAAAAGTCAACCATATTTCCCATTGCCCTTCATTTAGCATCATGTCCTATGCAGCCTTCTGTTCTCTCAAACCTCCAGGGAACGGTATGCATGTGTTGGACAATGCAGGGGATAAAATCAGATCTTAAGGGATGCAGAAGTTTGTGTTCACCACAATGCGACTTCAGCATTGCAAATCAACATCAGATCACCAACTGATAGCTCCAGTTGCAGCATCAGTGCCCCTGAGCTCAAGTAGCCTCTAGTCCATCATATCAAATGATGCCATAAGGTCCAAAATGACCAGCTGTCCTCGATGTAATATCATCGGTAGATCATTCATCACCCTGACAGGCCTTAGTCTTTACCCCATAGGAAAGCGGAAACCCAGCTGCATTGCTATGGCCATTCCAATTATCTTTCCTATAAATAGGAGATTAAAAACCAAGTGATGGCTGGCAAGTATTCTGGTATCAAGGGATGCTTTCTGCAGAAGGACGTGGACCTCTGAACACCCATGGCTAGCTGGCACCCTTTCTCCATGAATGAGGGATTCACTATCCTAAGTCTTTTAAGTACCTCTGACCTTCATTGAGAAGATAGTCATGGATCACAGGTGCAAATGGTGAGTTTAAGCACAGGACAGCTGCTCGTCCCCTGATCATTTTGGTTGCCACTTTCTGCAGCATTTTCAGCTCTGCAATATCCTTTTTGAGATACAGCAGCCAGAACTGAAGACATTTATTCCAAGTGGAGTCCCAACACAGATTTTAATTATTTTAGTCTTGAGCTGTTTCCTAATGATCCCTGTCATGGAAGACTTAGAGACCAACTAGTCAAGAGACTAGACAATATTTTCTTTCTTAAACAAGAACAGAACAGCAAGAGGAAACACCTGACTTCTCTCTGGTACAATTAAGTCCAGTGACACTTAGTGACTAAATGATGTAATGACACTATCCATACAATCCCAAACATGGAATCCACCATTCTCCACAGCTGTTGGGTGGCGAGTCAATGTTTTCATTCTGCTATTCGCCAAGATCCTATTATGTCACTCCTGTTCAGACGACCACCCACCACCCACCAGTGTATACGTGAAGTCTGGATATTTTGTGGCAATGTGTAGCTACATACACTTAACTGCATTTATTGTCCTTTCACCAGTTTGGAGAGATACTTCTGATTTCTTCATCACCCTGAACAATTTGGTTATTAACAAACCTGGCCACTTCACTGCTGCCCTCTAACTTCAGATCATTTATGAACAAGTTTAAAAGCACCATTCTGACAAAGATCCTTAGGAGGCTTCACTTCTTTCATTATCCCACTTGTGAAAATGAGCCCATTTATTCCTACTCCTGTTCTTTAATCACTTATTGATCCATAAAAGGACTTTTCTTCTTATCCCATGATTGCTAGGTTTACTCGGGAGCCTTTGCTGAGGGTCTTTGTCAAATACTTTAGAAATGTCCAATAACATAATGTCTACCAGATAACCCATATCTGCATGCTTATTAACACTCCCAAAGAACTCTGAAAAGGTTAGTGAGGTGGAACTTACCATTTCAGGGGAATTTTTCATTTTTCTATGCATTGAGAGCCCTCAGCTCCACCTGTCTGTCTGGCCATGTGCACAGAACAGATAGCATTTCAGAAATCCTGAAGTTTAACTTCCTCCCTAGCAACTTAAATTGTGGTGCCAGGACTGCACAATGACATTGACCCACGTTATTACTGCTGACATACGTGGCAACCACTGATTCCCCCCAAGCACAATCTACCAGTCTATCTGGATGAAACATGGCACCTGCTATTTTTGTACCAGGTAGGCAAGACACCACATGAGCTAGATGCCTGTCTTTCTGTGTTCCCAAAGATCAAAGTAGGAGGTGTGAGAGGATATCAGTTTGTTGACCAAGGAATGGATGCCTTCTAAGTGACCATTTTCCTTCTCAGAGTTATGTCTTCCTTCCCCAAGGCTACTATTTTCCATGGTATTGACATTGCCCTGGGAGTGGGGCTCTGTTATCACATCCTTGCGGCTTTATCCACCACACCCTCGGCCTCTCTACACTTCTCCATGTGAGGTGGGAACAAACAAGGGAACAAACTTGTTTCCTAAAACCCCAGAGCTCATTACAGTGATCCATTACTTTTTCCAGAAGTGAGACAGATATACAGGTGACACTCTGTGCTGCGCACTGGGTGGCCCCCAAACTCCTTTTGGATTTCTCTTTCTTTGATTCATTGCTGGTTTTTGTTTGCTAGTTGGGTTTGATTTCTTGGAAAGATAGGTTTTTATAATACAAAAAGCAGGGAGGTTTGCTTACTATGGCTGCCTTTGCCATGTTGCTAAGAAGAGAGTGCTTAACTCTCTTCTTACTTTTTCATTTTGTTGCCTTGTCAGTGGAGCTGAGACATTTTGTCAACCACGGCTACCCTCATGCTCCTAGAGCGCAGCATTCTTCATTGGGGGGTTGGAACCAAAGAGTACGCAAATCACGTAAAGAGGAAAGTCCTTGGAGCATATTTCATGAGGTTAAAAAGAACTTGACAATTGCCTTAATTACAAGAAATTCTTGTACAAAGCTATACATGTACAAATTGGTTCCAGGGAGATAATATTTCAAACTATGGTTCACACGGAACTAATGTAAACATGCTTGTGAACAAGATCTGAGGCACGTTCCATCTACAAACACATAGTGAGTCACTGAGCGGCTGCTTTAGGGGGAAAAAGAGTGAGTGGGTTTATCAAGCCTAAACATGCTTTCCAAACTAGTTTCACTTGTGTCTAATGGTTACATTTCCCCACTGATCTGCTCCCTGACTAAAGGAGGGAAAACAACTTGCCAGAGAAACATGTAAATCACATGACTTTCAGTTAGTCTCATATCTTAGGAATTTGTCCGTACCCACCTATTGGCATTTATTTACCAAAGCTAGATTAAATGTATTTCCATTGGAAGTTCTAAATGGTAGACTGAGCAACATCCCCTATCAGAATAGGCTTTGTTTATGTTCTCAGGACGTCGATTGCATGAACCATATTCTACTGCATTGTGGGCAGTATGAGCAAGCAAGGGATCAACTGATCAAACTCTTACTAGCAAGTTTGCTGGGAAAATCTGAAGCCTCCCATATTAAATACCTTTTGGAGGATAGGTCAAATGATATTACACTGACCGTGGCAAAGTTTCTTTCGGCGGTCGCAAGAAATAAAGACCATCATTCTCTAGATATAACATAATGACTACCTTGGTCTCTTTCACCTGTTGTTTGATTGTCTTAACTTTATCATGTTTTGAAACTGTTCTGTGGGTCTATGAACTGCAATTAATCAATATAAATCAATGGTACCTCAAATAAATAAATCCCATCTCCTGAAGTATCTTTATTTGATTTTCCCCAAAACATAAGCTGTTTATATGCTTTTTCCTACGTTTTGCCTCGCTCATTTTCCTAAGGAGCTTATTTGGTGACATCCATTGTGTCTCATGTGATTATTACTTAGATCATCTATCTTTCTATAGCCAACTCAATATACAACTGCTTGATCATGGTAACTTCCTGGACCATCTCCATCGATTGGGAATTGGTGACACTGTGTGACAATGATTCCACTCCTACCTATGGAGTCCAGTTCAGAGAATAGCACTGGAGGATTATGCACCTGCCCCTAGTTGTGTGAGCTCAACTGAGATTGAATCGTGACAGAGATTCTGTGAGTGAGCCGACTGGGAGTTCAGAAATTTACCAGTTCTGGATGAGGTCTGGATGAGGTTACAATCCCTCTGGAAGAACAGGTACATAACTGTAGGAGTAGAGCGAAAGCTTTAAAGTGAAAAGAAAATCGAATATTACCCAGTTCACTTTTACAAGTAACTTGAAAGATGTAAGTTTTGAACAGGTAGAAATGAAATCCTGAGCCCCGACATGTAAACTGTGCACAGCCAGTAAATGGAAGCTGTTCAGTTGTTGATATTACTTTCAATGAATGATTTTGTCTGTTTCAGATGAATCCTTAAATGCTATTTATTACAGGTTAATTAAAAGACCATTGATTATTTGAAACCATTTTCTGAATGCAGGCAAGTGCATAGCTAATCTATTTCTATTACACAGTTGTTACACCTCAGTAATTATATCTTTAAAATACAGTTTATGTTTAATTAGCAGAACAGTAGCTTACCCTTTAAAACCAAATTTGGTCTTTACTGTGTGATTCACATCATTAAAGTGTTAACCAAACATGAATACCTGTAATGTACTTTATTTTGGATTTTGGTAGCACCACGTTAAATGGGAGAGAGATAGAGAGAAGAAAAATATGTGGGTATGTTTGTCAAACTTCTTAAACAGAAAGTACACAATCCAGATCAATTGAGTAGAGGCACTGCTTCTCAGGGGTGTTTTCAAGTGCTAAAGTTAGTGGAGGGATGACAGAGAGAGCAAGAAACAAGGCAAAGAGCTGAGTAGATACAAGATTTGCAGGACTATGGACAGCTCCCAGTCAGACAATTAGCTCCATCAACCTCATTACACTGGTGCCTCGCAAGACGAAAAGAATCCGTTCTGTGATTCTCTTCGTCTAGCGGTTTTTTCGTCTTGCGAAGCAAGCTCATTGAAGGATTAGCGGATTAGCGCTATTAGCGGCTTTTAGCGGCTTTTAGCGGCTTATCTGCTGATCGGATCAGCTGATAAGCGGCTTAGTGGCTTAGAAAAGGGGGGGAGGGAAAAAACCAGCAGGAACTCGCAAGACATTGTCGTCTTGTGAAGCAAGCCCATAGGAAATTCGTTTTGCGAAGCACCTCCAAAACGGAAAACTCTTTCGTCTAGCGAGTTTTCCGTCTTGCGAGGCATTCGTCTTGCGGGGCACCACTGTAATGGAACTGAGCCATATATAGTGGTCCAGCCCCTGGAAATAGCCACTGTCTCATCCCCCTTAGTGATGAGCATATATTTTATAGCAACTGCTTGAAATCTGTAATTTCTTTAGTTTTCAGTATTGTCTTAGAGGATCTGTCAGCATCGCACACAAGAGGAAGTAGATGACAGGCTAAATAAGACTTTCGGCCAGGCAGATGTTCAGAGGTGTTCAGCCACCCATTCTACTGGACTTGGCTGGGTGGCTGCTATCAGCTTCTTCATCAGATGGGGGTGGACTTACTCCGCATATTCTCGTGTTTTGGTTATGACACATGACCCCTCTCCATATAGGAGTCCAAGTTTCTAGTTCGTTTTCTAAATCATTTATTTAAATAGCTTATCTCATAACAATAAGTTAACAAGCCAAAACAAACAAAATAATTATCTTGCAATAGAATAAACCTTGTGCCTTACAGTCTCATGCGGGTTAGTTCTTCTCCAATATGAGCTGAAATGGCAGTATTCTTCCCAAAGTTGCAAGCTGTAGAATGCCCATCCCTCTATCCATGAAAGCTATTGGTATTTTACAAGTGAAAACTGTGAAAAAATAAATTGCTAACAAATTTCAGCTATTTTCCCAATGAGGTATCCTAAAGGAAGCATTATCAGATCTAATGGAATTTTTTATTCAATGGCATTAGATACTTTTTTGAAATATCAAAAAAAATGGATTTTCCACTAAATATGTCTAAAATCAGCATCTACTTGATTATATCCCCAAATGGTATTAATATGATTTTATTTTATTTTTGAATTTATATACTGCCCTATACCTGGAAGTCTCAGGGTGGTTCACAAACAAAATCAAAACATAAAACCACAAAATCTATATTCAAAGTAAAAACAACAGCCCAATAACCCCCCCCAAAAAGCCACATTTTAAAAGGACATAGGATGTCAATCAAATCATTAAACAGAGTTTAAACAGAGCATTTTTGCCTGGCGCCTAAAGGTATATAATGAAGGCATCAGGTGAACTTCCCTGGGGAATGCATTCCACAGACAAGGAGCGACTGCAGAGAAGGCCTGTTTTTGTGTTGCCATCCTCTCGACCTCTCAAGGAGGAGGCACACAATGGAGGGCCTCAGAAGATGATCTCAGGGTCTGGATAGGTTCCAATGGAAAGTGGCAGTCATTGAGGTATTGTGGTCCTGAGCCGTTTAACATATGTTCCATATGTTTATATATTTTTAACCAGAATGACACATCATTGAAATTGATATAGATATAGATACTGTTGTGCAAGTGGAATTTGTTCTGTTCATGCAGTTATTTAGTTGAACGTTGACATTAAAGTCAAGCTCAACTTGGGCCATCCAGCAGCATTTTCGGAAGCTTTCTGGAATCAATCTGCTTGACCTTGGTGGTGAAAAAGATACCAGGCTGAAACATCATGTTCTTCTTAGAGCATAACATTTCATATGGAGGTCAATTAAAGGTGATATCTCTCAACTACTGATAGATCTCAACTGCTAATTTAAGGTGCCACATGGGAAGAAGCACATTCTAAACTAAAGTGTGTAGAATTCAGACAGTGTAGAACTCGAACAGTGTAGGACAGTGTAGGGGACGCGGGTGGCGCTGTGGGTTAAACCACAGAGCCTAGGATTTGCTGATCAGAAGGTCGGCGGTTCGAATCCCTGCGGCGGGGTGAGCTCCTGTTGCTCGGTCCCAGCTCCTGCCAACCTAGCAGTTCGAAAGCACGTCAAAGTGCAAGTAGATAAATAGGTACCACTCCGGTGGGAAGGTAAACAGTGTTTCCGTGCACTGCTCTGGTTCGCCAGAAGTGGCTTTGTCATGCTGGCCACATGACCTGGAAGCTGTACACTGGCTCCCTCGGCCAATAAAGCGAGATGAGCGCCGCAACCCCAGAGTCAGTCACGACTGGACCTAATGGTCAGGGGTCCCTTTACCTTTACCTTTAGGACTTGAATTGTGTCTGAAAGGTAATAAGGATCCATTGCAGATTCCATAAAACAAATGTTCTCCACAGTCTGATCTTGCCAAAAGACAAGCTGTATCGTTTTAGCTTGTGAAGTGATATCAAGGGCAGCCCCGTGTGATGCATATTGCAGTAGTCTTACCAAGAGGTTACTAGAGCATGGATGTTAAAAGATCTGTTGAAGTCATTGCCCTACAAGATGTTCCTTTTCTTCTAATAGAGTATTCTGAATTACCACATCTACGAGTACTCAAGCTTTGTTTCCAGAAAGCTCAGATATTCTTCAATCAAGTGCAATGCCAATAGATTTACAAGTGATGGAGGAACAAATGCCTGGCTTGTACCTGTGTTGCTGACAGATGAGGTGACACACATGTGGCTCAACCATCGCATTTGGTTTTTTTTAAAATGATATTTATTGAAAAAAGAATTTTTTTAAAAAATCACAGAGAAAAAAGAAAAACAAAATTACATAAAAAGACAATAACAGAAATAAAAAATAAAACCATCCTTTTCAAATTCTCCACTTTCTTTACCTTCTTTCCCTGACCTCCTCCTCCTCCCGTCTCTTGTATCTTGATTGATAATTGTCACAGCAAATCCTTTCCATAATTCATAATATTCTGTCAACTTATCTTATATTAAATATATATATCTTATATTAAACCTTAAAACTTAAAATTTAAATCTTATTCATTCCAGCTTCTCATAACCACTACCTTTTTACCTGATTCTTTAAGCATTCTTACAAGAGCCTAGTAAATCCATTTCAACATTTTTGCAACTTTCATAAAAACATTTCTGACGGTAAAAAAAGAGAGAATAAAAACAATCCAATCTTCTTCCAGCGTCCCCTCCCCCCGGTCCCGGGATTATCAGTCCTTTTTGTCCCTTTAGTCTGGCCCATTCAACCTGGTCTCAACCATCGCATTTGAAAACGCTCCTTAAAATGGTCATGTAGTACAGGATTTCCATTTTACATTTGGCTGCATGGGTCTTGCTTATGTCAGGCTTCAATTCATAAGGAAATCTGCACAGGGTAGCACTCAGCACCTAGAGAGCCAGGCAGGTCAGGTTGGCAAAAAACAAACAAACCAGAGTTAATTGAAAGCATCACATGATAATGACATTTTGTTGTCACTGAAATGAAAAGGTGTCAACAGTCAATGAAAGCCAAAGATCCCCCTTTTAAATGCTGTAATTAGTTGTGAAACAAGAACATACCTTCATCTGGGCTCTTCCCTTATCTTGCGTGGCATCTGCGCTGGGATGCTGCTACTAACCGATATGGTATTTTGTGATCACAGTGACATGGATGATCTGTACATCATGTAGCTTTGTGCATGTCACAGGCACTCAGGTTAACTTTGAAAGTGCAGGCTGAACTGTGCATCGCAGGGATTGCTTGCAATATTGTATATGTGTGTGTGTTGTTGACAGGGCTGGATTTAGGTTTGATGAGGCCCTAAGCTATGGAAGGTAATGGGGCCCTTTATATGTCCAGCTGTGCTTTGTCAACAACAAATTATAACTGGTTTTTGTGTGTGTGTTGAATATAAGCTATAGGGTAATTTATGGACCTAATAGGTATCTGAAGCCATTTGCACATGTTGCTGTATGAAGGGATTCTTTATTTGTTTTTTATCTTATATTTTACAAATGTACACCCAGGTTTTCCCCCTTTGATTTATTGGGGAGCCCCCAAGAGAGTGGGGCCCTAAGCTATAGCTTGTTTACACCCAGCGATCTGTGGAGCTCAAGGGCTGTATCTTTCCAACAATTGCTTTGATAACTCAGAGGAGTAGTGTCAAGGAACTTGAACCTTATTTATTTATTTATTCATTTCATTTCATTTCATTTCATTTCTATTATTTGTAGGCTATTCCATAGAAAGGGGTTCTCTGAGCAGTTAGCAGATTTTTTTTTAATGCGACACTGCAACCCAACTCAGCATTAGAACAGCACAATCTTATACCTGCCTACTCAGAAGTAAGTCCCACTGAGTTCAGTGGGAATTGCTCCCAGGTAAGTGGGCATACGATTGTGCTTTACTTCACCAACTCTCATCCGCTCCAAAACAGGGCTATGTGTTCTCTGCTTTGGCTGGTCAATATTGTGGTTGTTCCAACCACTTGCAACAGGACCTATTCAGGAAACAGGATGGCTGTGGCTTGTAGCTGGTGGTTTGTGACCTGGTTGTCCCACTTAGCCACAAAGGGAGCATAGGATGGAGCACTCTGGATTGTTCCTGCAACGTTGGAATGGACTCTGCAAAATAAGACATGAATTAGTCAGCAGGGTAGTTTGTAAAATTCATGGAAATTAGCAACTATGAAAATAGTCCAGTCCAGACCCGTCTTACCCATAGAGGCTAGTGGCGCGGGGCGCCAGGGCAGCAAGTTCTGGAGAGCGCCAGGCGAGAGTCCGGGGAACACCGAACGAGCATGCTGAGTGAGTGAGAGTGCATGCGCCGCTCCCCCCGAGTGTTGGCTTGGTTTTTTCCTTTTAGCCTGCAGGCGCCGAATTCTGCAGGGCGCCAGAAGGCTAAAAGGGAAAAAAACTGAGCCAATGCTTGGCAGGAGCGGTGCATGCGCCCTCGCTCACTTGGCGCAGGCCCGCTCACTCGGTGTGCTGCCTGCCGCGGCCACTGCTGCACGAAATGGCCAGCTGAGACAGGAGGCACCGCAGCCACCCTCCACCTCTTCCCCGCGGGAGGAGCCGCTGCCCACCTCCAGCCCTAAAAAAAAGGTCGACAGCTCTGGGAAGGGGGGGTGCCAGAGTGATCTTAGCACCATGGCGCTGGATATGCTTAAGACGGCCCTGGTCCAGTCATTGAGGAAATAATACAGTGGTACCTCCAGTTATGAACTTAATCCGTTCTGGAGGTCAGTTCTTAACATGAGGCACGCTTTCACTAATGGGGCCTCCCACTCAGTGGCGTAGCGTGGGGGTGCAGGGGGGGCCGGCCGCACTGGGCGCAACATCTGGGGGTTAGGGTTAGAGGGCGCAAATCCACGGGTTAGGGGGCGCAAATTACTTGCCTTGCCCCGGGTGCTGACAACCCACGCTACGCCACTGCTCCCACTGCTGCCGTGCCGCTGGCGCGCGACTTCCACTCGCATCCCGGGGCAAAGTTCGCAACATGGGGCATCTACTTCTGGGTTAGCGGAGCTCCTTACCCGAAGCATTCATAAGGAGGACAGTACGTAACACGAGGTTCCACTGTACTTTACAACTAAAATGGACTGTGTGTGTTAATTATCGGGGGAAACCATTCTGTTAAAAGAATCAACTTCTATTTTGTCTCCCCTGTGTTATCTTTTTACAACAGGATTCTTCCTCAACATGCAGAATATGAAACATATTTCTTCTGTGTATTAGTATTCCTCTTAGTAATCTTTGATGAATAATGTGTTGACAATGTTTCTATATTTTAATGGTGCTATAATGTCTTCATATTTATGTCCTCATCTTAGATGGCACACTACAATGTATCATCTTTTCTTTTTATCATATTGCTTGATTTGCTTACATTCTATGAATTTTTAAATGGTAAAATCCAAACATAATTAACAACAACAACAATAATAACATTGCATTGCCAGTTCATAGACTGCCAATAAAATATCGGGGGGAGGAGGGGGGAGAGAACATTTCCAAACTAAACTACATTTTTAATTGCACTCCATTAAGATAGAAAAAGGTGAACTTTATTTTTAAAAGCATGTAAATTGTTAATAAACTAACCCCACAATTAACTAATGGTCAAATTTGACTGATTTTTCTTGCTTTCAGTAGTTCTTCACGCTTCATAAAGAATTACTCAACACAAGTGAGTAAGACCTTTTATAAATAACTTGAAAATGAAATTTGGTTGATGCTTGACACCGGGAACATCTATCAAATTACATAGAAGCCAAAATGTTCCAGAGGAAACATCACTATCGCCTGGATGACATTACATTTGCTAGTATGAAATTTGTGTGATTGCAATTCACGATCCTCCTCAAAAGCTAAATACAAACCTGTCAAGACGGCTTTTAAGATGATTGTTGTTGGCAGTGACACGGTGCAAGAGCTTCTATTAGTTAATTGCTCCTTCAAAGCCAGCAACACATTAGGAAAAGGGGGGGGGGTGCAATTGTTGGTTTGTTTCAAGGACAGACTATATATATATATATATATATATATATATATATATATACTTCTTATATAGTCCAACAGATGTTAAGATATGTTTCAAAATTAAAATGGGAATGCAGAGATGTGGGAATTGTGTGGCCTTTGGAATGCTATGTGTTACAAGTCAAGGGGAAAGCAGAGATTTTCTGATAATAATAATAATAATAATAATAATAATAATAATAATAATAATAATAATAATTTATTTATACCCCGCCCATCTGGCTGGGCTTCCCCAACCACTCTAGGCAGCTTCCCAAAAAAATATTAAAATACTGTAATACATCAAACATTAAAAGCTTCCCTAAACAGGGCTGCCTTCATATGTCTTCTAAAAGTCTGGTAGTTGTTGTTCTCTTTGACATCTGGTGGGAGGGCGTTCCACAGGGAGGGCGCCACTACCGAGAAGGCCCTCTGCCTGGTTCCCTGTAACTTGGCTTCTTGCAGTGAGGGAACCACCAGAAGGCCCTTGGTGCTGGACCTCAGTGTCCAGGCAGAACAATGGGGGTGGAGACGCTCCTTCAGATATACTGGAAATGAGGCCGTTTAGGGCTTTAAAGGTCAGCACCAACACTTTGAATTGTGCTCGGAAACGTACTGGTGCATCCATAGAACGATTTGTGCTTGATGGTGGGCTCCACACACTTTTGATTGAACACACCGTGGGTATGAAGTTATGTCTTCACATAAGCATATACTGATTAGTCTGTTGCAGCAGCAGCAGCAGTACTACTAGGCTTGCGGAAAGTGCCTGCAACTGATTTTGTGGGGTCCTCTGCTCTGACCTCAGGGTCAGAGAATGGTGAGGAGCTGCCTCTGGGAAGTGGGCCTGGGAAACCAGTTTATTACACCCCTTTCCACATGCTTAGCTCTGGATCCAAGCTGTCGTGTTTTGTATCTGAGTATAAAAATAAGGAAGGGACGCGGGTGGTGCTGTGGTCTAAACCACAGAACCTAGGGCTTGCCGATCCAAAGGTAAGCGGTTCGAATCTCCCCGACGGGGTGAGCTCCCATTGCTCGGTCCCTGCTCCTGCCAACCTAGCAGTTCGAAAGCACATCAAGTGCAAGTAGATAAATAGGTACCACTCCAGTGGGAAGGTAAACGGCGTTTCTGTGCACTGTTCTGGTTTGCTGGCCACATGACCCGGAAACTGTACGCCAGCTCCCTCGGCCAGTAAAGCGAGATGAGCATCACATCCCCAGAGTCGTCCGCGACTGGACCTAATGGTCAGGGGGTCCCTTTACCTTTACCTATAAAAATAAGGAGCCAGTTCGCTCAGTCAGTTGCACCACATGGCTCCAACATGAGAGCAGCTCTTAGCCCACAGAGTGTGCAAGCTCAGCATCAGGGTCTCCAACGCAAACACAATAGAGCAGAGAGACATGACAGATAACGAAATCCCCTCCTGGAATGGTTAAAAAACATGGCGGGGATTTATTTTTTAAAAAAGAAAAAAGGAAGGAAATGAAATCTCCGAGTAAGAAGAAAAAGAATCCTGCTTGGTTCTGTGTGGAATCTTATGAGATAAGAAAATGGATCATTGTTTGGTTTTGGAGTGCTTGTAATAGCAAATAATCTGGCAGAGTGCCTCTGTGCCACTGCTTTCCCTCCCTTCCCGGGATTTCTGATGCCTTTCCCGTTTGGATCTCCTGCTTAGATAAAACAGATGACTTTCTGGGCCTGCTTCTGCTAACAGCAGGCAGGAGCGCTGGTGACTGATTGGTTGAAACATGAGGATTAATGGGTATTTATATTTCATTAAATTTTATGCTCACTGGAGAATAATGTATCACTCGCAGATATTGAAACATATGTCAACCCTATCCACTTACATATAATTCAATTTGACTTAAATGCATTGATCAAATTTTATTAAAGTCCAATATATCTTCCAAAAAGGCCCACTAACACAATATCGCTGCTTCGTATTCATCAGATAAAAGGAGGCAATTGGGTTGTAATTCTATTTATACCTTTTTTTCGAGGAAAAAGGGGCGATTATTGGGTAGGGAATAAACATGACAAGGTGACTGCCGCTGGCTGAAGGACTTAGGATGGGGATTATTAAGAGATTTTGCAACTTGCCCTTCTGTTTAGTAAGTTTAGTTGGGATTATCCATGTGGGAAAGAGGGGTGTGGAAGGGTGTAGGTACTACACGGGAAGGGGGGGAACCCAATGTTCCTTATTTCAGAAGGAAAAGGGAACAGAATTATTGTCAGGGGAATTTTGAAAGGAGAGCTTTGGCAGCAGACTAAAAATGGGGAAACTCTCTCAGTTCTGTAGATCTGAGAAGGATTTGCTCCCCAGACAGCACATTTTTGTGTGTGTGAATTTAGTGCTAACTACCCTAGAAGTGGCTTCGTCATGCTGGACACATGACCCGGAAAACTGTCTGCGGAAGTGGACAAACGCCGGCTCCCTCGGCCTATAAAGCGAGATGAGCGCTGCAACCCCAGAGTTGTTCGTGACAGGACTTAACAGTCAGGGGTCCCTTTACCTTTACCTTTTTACCCTCCAGATATTCAATGGATATTTGCTGAATATATTAGACCTCAATATTAATATTTGATAACTAACATTTAATATTTGACAGAATTTGGAAGCTGGTGTGCAATAGTATTCACTACCGGCAGCTGATTTTCAATGGTATATTACAGTGGTTTTCAAACTTTCCATCTTCGGGCAATGTTTCCCAGCACTGACTTTTCTTCCCAGGCATTCACCTGAAGTCGTGGGACTCCATCCCTGACCATTGGCCACGATGCCTGGGGCTTAAAGGAGCTGAGGACCAATATTTGGAGGGCACCACGTTGGCTACCCCTGATTTGTGGGAAACTTTGGGGAAAGCAACTCAGATTGGAACAGGAGTTAGTGGACTTTCATCTCTACAAAATGGCTTCACACCCTAACCCCATGGCATGTTATTTCTACTGATCCTCGATCAGGCCTGGCCCAGTGGCACCATTAAAAGAGAGAGATCAGCGCATCACTCCCTGTTCTCCATAGAAATTTCCTCTGAGCTCAGTCAGAAGTTAGCACAGAGAGGCAAAAAAATGCCTTAGCTTACTTTTACTCTGCTGTTCTCTAGCTAGCATCAGTTCCACTGAAGCATCCTTTCAGGATCCCCTTGTCTGAAATCTACGGCTAGGCTAAGCAAACTCCTTCCACAATGCCACTTCTCTGGCTGTTACAGGGACAAAGAATCTGGATATTTAGATCCGATGGTATCTAATAGGAAGCCATCAATCTTTTATAGTAAGAGAATACATAAATTATAAACAAATATGTCCTTTGGTCTAGTCGAACAGCATAATGATCAAAGACACACAATAGAAATGTATTTGCTTCTACAGTATGTTTTATTCCCTGAGCTCCCAGTCTGCGGTGATGGACAGGCAGCGAGCTGTCAGTTTTTGTTCCATCTGTCACACTACACGTACCTCCTGTTGTTTTAAGTAATCAATATGGGGGCTGAAATCACCTACCGCTACCTCTGTTACCTCCTATTTTGTCCACTCATAAATTATGAATCCCTGCACAACATCAAGTCTACAATTTCGATTGCATTTGCTAATCATTGATCAATAATTCAAAAGCCTCTTCTTCTTCAAGGGTCCCTCGTTTCCTGGAACATATGGCGCAAGGCTGACAATGTTCGCAAGACTATTCCCTTACACAGAAAGCACCATTTTTTAAAAACAAAACAAAAAAGTTGTTCAAAGTTTCTTTTGTTTTTCTTTTCCCTCTCTCGCTCCTTTTTCTTTTTATGAATCAGACTTTGTACTCCCCCCCCCCACCTCCACTCTTGTTTTCTATATTTAATGAATACACAAGCAGAGCACCTACAGAGCAATGTACTTGGTGGATGTAACTTACAATTGTATAGTGTGGACAGACATGGCACTTAGCAAAACAGCCTTCCTCCTGTTTTTTCATCAACCGTTATTTTGATGGGTATATTGTTCATGCAATGCATATGTCTTTTTACCCACCCCCAGTGCTTGTCTCGCTTGCTTTTCCCCATACGCGCTTCTGCGGACATCTAATCAAAAGAGTTTTCTTTTTGGACTTTGTGCATCTGTGCTTTTATGTATGTGTGTTTCATAATTATTGTGTGTGTGTGTATGTGTGTGTGTGTGTGTGTGTGTGTTTGCCTGCAGTGCTACATTTTAATACAAAACATTTAGTAAACGCCCAACATGCATCAGTGAATGCTGGCTATTGTCAGATAGGTTTTGTGTGTGTGTGAATATAAACACACACTTTTCAATATACCAGTGAATCTCACAATAATATTTAGCTGACTTTCAACATTCGGGCATTTGAAACTGCCCCCGTTCAGATGTGAATATCAGTTTAAAAATATAAATAAAATTGAACATTCACTCAATTAGCTGCCTATCTAGCTGTCCATCTATTCACACACACACACACACATACATGTATATTTCAAGTAACGCAGTTAAGGGTTGAAAAGAAGTCAGCAGCTATCTGTTCTTGCATTTTCAGGCAGACTGAACTGGAAAGCATTATGATAGCAGCCCAACTTACTGGAGGGTTTGCTGTTTCTTTGTCTAAGATTGTTTTATTAGCTATTATACTACTATAGTATGATCATGAATAATAAATGCCATTATACAGAAGAGTTCTGATTTCATCTCCACAGAGTCCTCTTAAACAGCCCTATTGTGCAAATGTTAATATATTAGCATACCTGCGCTCAGTGTGTATGTTCAGTGTACAACTTTAGTAAGAAAAGAAAAGTAGGCTGAAACCATTAAAAGATCTAATGCTATGTGTTGTTTGAAATTCGTTTTGACAATATAATGTACAAATCCTTGGAATAGCTCAGTCAGCAGAGCATGAGACACTTAAGCTCATAGTTGTGGGTTCATGTTCTACGTTGGGCAAAAGATTCCCGCATTTCAGGGGATTGGATTGGATCACCATTATGGTCCCTTCCAACTCCACAATTCTATATTCTATGATTCCATGAAATGATTCATCATAACCAGCAAAGTCCATTCAAAATTAAGCAAACTGAAGTCCCGTTCAACTCAATGGGTCACAACTAAGCATGCAATCTGTTTCCCCACTGAACTCAGTGAAACATGGTGAAACTTTGACAAGAGCAAACCCAATACTAACAACAATCATTTCCAAACACTGTACTGTAAGGGCTGGACTACAACTCTCATCCCATTGGCCACACTGGCTGGGGCTGATGGGAATTAGAGTCCAAAACATAAGGGAGGCCATAGGTTCACCACTCCTGATTAATGCAAAAAAGAATGTAAGTTAACTAACTGTGTAGTCCTATCCTTGTCTTCTCCAAAGTTAGACCCATGGAGTTCAATAGGGCTTAAAAGGTAAAGGTAAAGGACCCCTGACAATTAAGTCCAGTCGCGGATGACTCTGGGGTTGCGGTGCTAATCTCACTGTACTAGCCGAGGGAGCCGGCGTTTGTCCACAGACAGTTTTTCCGGGTCATGTGGCCAGCATGACTAAGCCGCTTCTGGCGAAACCAAAGCAGCACACGGAAATGCTATTTACCTTTCCGCTGGAGTAGTACATATTTATCTGCTTGCACTTTGATGTGCTTTTGAACTGCTAGGTTGGTAGGAGCAGGGACTGAGCAACGGGAGCTCACCCCGTTGCGGGGATTCGAACCGCTGACCTTCCGATCGGCAAGCCCAAGAGGCTCAGTGGTTTAGACCATAGCACAACTCATGTCCCATTTCAATGGGGCTTACTCCAAGGTAAATGATATAGGTTTGCAACATACGTAAATATGGCTGTATGCTCAAAGTACCCACATAAAGAAGAGGTGGCCCAGTATGTTTCTGCATGACTTGCTACTCTGATCTTGGTGTCTTCTAATGGACTGCTATCTGGCAGGTGTCTGTGTGTAATTTTGCTGTATTTCTACATCAGGTATAATCATGGGCATAGCCAGGGGAGGCAGGGAGGGGGACCTCCCCCCCCTTAATCCATAAAAATGCTGTGCTCATGTCTTCAGGGGTTCCTTCTGTAGACTCACCTCATTTTGTTTAAGAGGCACATCCAAGACAGCAACTTGCGCAGAAATTCGGGGGCTCTGTGAACAGTCCCTCTCAACAATGAGAATGTTGGGGAACATAAATGTAGCATACTGAAACTGAAATATGGACAGCCCATTTAGACATTGCAAGGTAGTCATCTATTAGTCTGTTCACCATGATTTTGTCTATTACACTTTTTCAATCCATCCAAGTTAGTGACTGGCACTATTGGAAATCTAATGTTTTGGTCATTTGCTGTGAGGGTGCTACCTGTCTCTTCTTTTGGATTAGATTGGGGAATCTTCCAGATGGTTTCTTTTCTTTTCATTTTAAATAACTTTATGTAAGCAGGCTTGAACATTTGTTAATAAATAACCTTGCTATGAGAAAGCAAACACAATCTGAGAATGAAAGCACTTTTCCACGCAAGGATTTCCTCTATTTAAGAATACAAAAGACGGCTGCCAATCACCTACTTGACGAAGGGAGTTAATGTTCCAGAGAGTAGTAAGATCAGGCTTGTTTTTTCCAGGGACCAAGACCTTGGAAAACAGACCCACCCACCCAAGAGTACCGCTATTCTAATTTTGCATGGAGCATCCAAGATGGCCAGGGGCATTGTGAGATAACTCTCATTTTGCCTGCCGCACCTCATTTGTGGCTGGGATCTTAAAAAAAACAAAACAAAACTTTTACAAGTTAAGCAAAAGTAATAGAAAGTCATGGTCTGTAGCATGCTGCAACTATGGAGTTTTTTTGTCTTTCTGACAATGTTCTGTTGATGGATCTCATATGAATGAAACCTCCATTGTGGTACATTCTCATAACCCTGTTGCTAAGTTTCTAGACATCTAGGGTAGTGAGAGATTTTGTCTTCAGTTTGAATTCAGCTTCTTGGTGTCTCTGTCCTAGACCCAGATAGGTTTTGGCCAAATTTAGAATAAATTGTAGCAAGTCTGAGTAGCAAAAAGATGTGATAAAGGAAGCAAAAGTGACAGTAATCGGATCAGACAATCACCAAAGCTGACAACATTCACAACATGCTGGTTCCAAATGGAAATCAGCTGTGCTCTGTACCTTTCAGAAGACAAAAGGGAAGAAAAAAGTTTTTTAAAGGTGTGTCAATAAGATGTTTAATGCCTGGTGGACAAACAACTCGAAGCCATTCAACATGGCTCTCCGTTCAATTGTGAAAAGACAAATTGATCATTTTGAAGAAGACTGCTCCAAAGTTTTCAAAGGAAGCAAACAACTGGAATGTTTCAAGGTTAGAAAGAGTTCAACTTCAACATGTTTTATTTATTTATATTCGGGTCTGGTCTGGAATTACTAGAATATATCTATTGGATGGTTTATTCAAGCTGCTGATTGCAATCCTCATCAAATGTCGCTAGCATGCCTTTGGTACAACCAGGCAGTGTCCTGGGTACATGACAGATAGTTGAAGTTTTCATACTGTGTTTTAGAAAACTCAGTGGATTCCTTAAAAACTTGGGGGGGGGGCACTCAACAAGAAGATCAATAATGTTCCCTGAAAAATATCTGGACCATTTGTTAACAATCTTTCCCTAAATGCAGACGTGTGAGTTGGATCAGTTCATGGAAGTCATAGGAAATTGCCTTCTACTGTATCAAACTATTGGTCCATTTAGTTCAGTATTGTCAGGGGTCTCGAGATACCAAGAGATGCCTGAGACTGAACTGGGAACCTTCTGCATGCAAAACTGTCAGGGACGGGGCAGAGGCGGAATGGTGGGGACTACCTCCCCAGCTTGACCCTTCCAGGGAGGAGGAAGAGGAAGACAGTTTAGATTTACAACAGGGGGTTGAGGAAGGTCACAGCTCAGAGGCAGATGAGAGGGAAAGTTGGGAAATCATGGGAGAGCCAGAACAACACCTAGCTGACACATTGTCATTAGAAAGCATTCCAGACCCACCATCTCCCAGAACCTGGCAAGCCTTGAAAGTAGGAGAGCAAAGAGCTCAAAGACAGAGGGCACTTAGCAGCACCTGTAGAAGAGATGATGAGAATGAGGAATGAGGAAATGGGAGAGACAGGGGGTGGTGGAGATTCACTTGGGACAATGCCATTATCCAAGAGGCTGGGTTCTACAGCGTCTCTTTGTAAATACTGAATAAAAAGCAGGTGGTGGGAAACATTCCCTTGTCTTTGTACATTCCTGGGCAACCAGCTAGGAGTCTCTGGCAGCAGCCTGCCACTGAGCCACACTTACTCTCCAACTACACTCAGTTAATTCACGCCGATGGTGAAGCCCACCAGGGACATTTTAATTCCCTTCTCCCACTGGCTAGATGTACAGTGTGTGTGTGTGTGTGTGTGTGTGTGTGTGTGTGTGTGTGTGTAAAACCAAATGCATTGCAAAATGCCTGCCTTATACCTAGAATGGGAGGCTCATGCGCATCTCCAGGGGTTGTGAAGTTGGGGAAGAAAGAGAGATCCTTATTGCCAAACTTTTCTCCCTGGAGCCTGGGACCTGAACTGCAAGGATTGCAGAGTGATGGTTCCACATATTCCTTCTTCCACACTGATCTCTACAACGTCGAACCCTGGAATCCATGCATAGGATAGGGGTGGGGATGAGCAAAAGCAGTGGGCATGTTATGGATTACCAGAGGCAGATTAAGGGGAGCATGACCAGTTCTGCATTGGACACTGAGTTCTGAGAGGGTGCCACACGGAACACTGCAACAGTGATGAGCAACAGAAAGTGAGAGGCAAGGAGTGCCAAATTTAGGGTCGCACAGGGCGCCACTGAAATTTTAAAGCCAAAAGTCCACCACTGTGGATTACAGATCTTTGGTTTGATCATGATCCTGTTTGCTCCTGTATCTGGGAATTAAGGTGTTGCTATCTGACTTCTTTATACTGCATTAGTTTATTCATTTTGATTATACGTTTGAAGGGCTGATTTTGTAGGCTGAATCGACAGAATCCAGTCCACCAATATCTCTTAGACGCTGCATTATTTCATGACTACATGAAGGGAAGAATTAGGCTGTTAAAGTTTATGAGAGCCCAGATAAAACTGGCCTCTTTAAAGGGAAAGAAGGTGGTGTCCAAAACAGCAACAAAAGCAAAAACTGGGGAATAATGTCGAGCTGGTGCTGAATAGGGACTGTACTGAAACATATTTTAAATATTGGAGGGGGATTAAAATCCCAACACATTTTGCACTGAGTCGTCTTCTTTGTTGGCAACTGTAATATGAATTTTTGAGCTGACATTGGTGGCATTGAGTTTGGTGTACTTGCTTTAAAAGGTAAAGTATCCCTGACAGTTAAGTCCAGTCACGAACGACTCTAGGGTTGCGGCACTCATCTCGCTTTACTGGCCGAGGGAGCCGGCGTTTGTCCGCAGACAGTTCTTCTGGGTCATGTGGCCAGCATGACTAAGCCGCTTCTGGCAAAACCAGAGCAGCGAACAGATACACCATTTACCTTCCCGCCAGAGTGGTACCTATTTATCTACTTCAACTTTGACATGCTTTCGAACTGCTAGGTTGGCAGGAGCAGGGACCGAGCAACGGGAGCTCACCCCGTCGTGGGGATTCAAACCACCGACGTTCCGATTGGCAAGCCCTAGGCTCAGTGGTTTAGACCACAGCGCCACCCACGTCCCACTTTAGCCACTCCCAATAACGGTGTTTTTGTTTGTAGCCTTAGCATTACTTTGGCTGGATCATGATGATGATTTATCCAAAGCCACAGCAGACAGCTCTCTTATTTGTATGTGGCTCCTACAGAACAATTCTAAAATACGCCTCTCTGTTTTGTCCAAAGGTGGTGGTGGTAGGAATAATACCTACAGCATTTCTGAGGGTTTCTCTTTTACATCTTTCATCCTTTAATGAGACACTCATGCACTCGTTTAGAGATCCCTCCGGGATAAATTCACGACATAGATGTTACTCTTCAAAATGTTCCCTTTATGCCACGACTTGATCAGTTTTTGTCCATCGTTCACAGCCAAAGGAAAAACGATGTTACAGAAACCCTTCCATTCTTACTGAAAGAAAAAGGTTATATAAAACAATGTTACAAAATCATGAGGTGGCGGGGGTGGGAGGGGAGCCCATGTAACTTAAAGCCAGGCTTGTTAGATTATTCAAATGAAGGAGCTTCTAACAGTTTAGTTAGGAATTAAGTTAATTGGGTTTGGTGTAAGGTTGGTGTACTTCCTGCTGGAAAGGCTCCCATATTTTCCTCCACAGAAGTACTGGCTGGTCCCCCATGTCACCCTGTTAGCCCAGACTTTAATTAGTTCTGGCATTCGCCTCATAATGATAAATGCTGAGATGATGAATGGAAATGCAAATGAGTGTGAAGTGGCTCAGCCATCAGAGCCGCATATCATTAATACTTTCCTACTGTTAAATCGATCAATGTCATCCCAGGATCCCTCTCTTCAGCGGGTGCAGATGGCCACCCGCCAGAACGCCTTCCATTATATCAGCGAGGGAAACTTTGTGGGTTTCTCCCCTCCATATGCTTTTTATTCCTCATTTCATGATCCTTTTTGGCAGCTCAAATTCCAATATAGTTCCAGCTGAGATGCTAACTGTTATGGTCAATAAGGAAATTGCTAATTTAGAGCAAAACAAACACCAATTGGAACTAGTCTCGAATAACAGTGTTTTCCACACGCCAACACACACACACATTCATTTAAAAAGTGGCATGGACACCTTTAAAATATGAAATACAATAAACATACAGTTAATGCTGATTTACAATAAGCCTACATTTTTTAAAAAAAGTTTCCCATTTTTGATAGGTATGATCAGGAACCCATCTAGAAGGGAAACTCTGATCCTAAACCTCTGGTGCCTTGCAGGATATCTTTGGGAGAAGAAAAGGCTAAGGAGAAAAGGCTAAGAGGCATATATTTCACTCATACCAAAGTCAGAGACTGAAAAGACCCAACTTAAGAACTACCGCCCAATATCATTGCTCAATGTGGATTACAAAATTTTTGCAGACATTTTGGCAAAAAGATTTAAAAGAGTGTTGATGGAGAAGATTCATAGGGACCAAGCAGGCTTCCTCCCTAAAAGACACCTGGCAGATAATGTAAGGAATGTAATAGACATTCTAGAAAAGCTAGAGGTGAACATAAACACTAAAGCAGTATTGATCTTTGTGGACGCGGAGAAAGCCTTTGACAATATTTCTTGGAGTTTTATGAGGAAGAATCTTCATGGGATGGGGGTAGGCCAGGGTTTTGAGAATGGTATGGCTGCAATATATTCTGAACAAAAAGCTAAACTGATTGTAAACAATGTTGTGACTGAGGAACTTAAGATAGAAAAAGGAACACGACAGGGGTGCCCGATCTCCCCATTACTCTTTATCTCGGTTCTGGAGGTGTTGCTGAACATGATAAGAAATGACCAGCAGGTCAAAGGTGTGCAGGTCGGAGCTAAACACTATAAGTTAAGAGCGTTTGCAGATGACTTAGTATTGACTTTGCAAGAGCCAAACACTAGTACGAAAAAGGTTTTAGAAATAATACAACAGTTTGGCCAGGTAGCTGGATTTAAGTTGAATAAGCAAAAAACTAAAGTTTTAGGGAAGAACTTAACAGATATGGAAAAGGAGAAATTTCAAGAGGAGACAGGTTTGACTGTGGTCAAGAAGGTGAAATATCTAGGGGTTTACTTAACATCTAAGAATGTGAATTTGTACAAGGATAACTACGAAAAATGTTGGTCAGAAATTAAAAAAGATCTAGAAATATGGTCAAAGTTGAAATTGTCAATGTTAGGTCGAATTGCAGTGATTAAAATGAATGTATTGCCTAGAATGTTATTTCTGTTTCAGACCTTGCAGATTCTTGACAAGATGGAATGTTTTAAGAGGTGGCACAAAGATATCTCGAAATTTGTCTGGCAGGGCAAAAAGCCCAGAATTAAATTTAAGATACTGACAGATGCTAAACAAAGAGGGGGTTTTGCCCTGCCGGACTTAAAATTGTACTATGAGGCAGCAGCTTTTTGCTGGCTGAAAGAATGGATGCTCCTCGAGAACACGGACATCTTGGATCTGGAAGGTTTCAATAATGCTTTTGGTTGGCATGCATATCTTTGGTATGATAAAGTCAACAGTGCCTTTAAAAATCACATTGTCAGAAAAGCATTGATTAATGTTTGGATAAGATACAAAGATCTATTGGAAAATAAAACCCCTAGATGGGTGTCACCAGTGGAGGCTAAAGCAGTGAAGAAACTCAATATGGAGGTCGGATGGCCGAAGTATTGGGAAATTTTAGAACAGGATGGAGATAAGTTCAAACTACAAAGTCAGGAGAAATTGAAACACAAAGTAGAAAATTGGTTCCAATATCGCCAAATAATGGAATTTTTTAAACAGGACAGGAAAATCGGTTTCCAAGTGGAAAAATCAAAATTAGAAACCGAACTGCTAGAACCCAATACTAAGAATCTATCTAGAATGTATAACTTGTTGTTGAAGTGGAATACACAGGATGAAACAGTTAAATCGGCTATGATTAAGTGGGCACAGGATGTTGGACATAACATTATGTCAGCTGACTGGGAATGGTTATGGAACACCGGTATTAAATTTACGGCATGTAATGCCTTAAAGGAAAACACCATGAAAATGGTTTATAGGTGGTACATGACCCCAGTCAAGCTGGCAAAAATCTATCATTTGCCCGACAACAAATGTTGGAAGTGTAAGGAGACTGAAGGTACCTTCTACCACCTTTGGTGGACATGCCCGAAGATTAAGGCCTTCTGGGAAATGATCTATAATGAAATGAAAAAGGTACTTAAATGTACCTTCTCTAAAAAGCCAGAGGCCTTTCTTTTGGGCATTGTCGGCCAATTGGTGACAAAGAAGGATAGAACTTTTTTCATGTACGCTACAACAGCAGCAAGAATACTCATCGCAAAGTATTGGAAGACACAAGACTTACCCACTCTGGAAGAATGGCAGATGAAAGTGATGGACTATATGACATTGGCCGAGATGACAGGCAGAATCCGTGACCAACGAAAAGAGACGGTGGAAGAAGAATGGAGAAAATTCAAAAGTTACCTTAAGGACTACTACAAACTTAATGAATGCTAAAGTGTTGTGGTTTCCAGAAACAAAGGGGTACAGGGATATAAGGTTAGAATATAAAAGAGGACTAAGATGACAGAGATTTGAAAGCAACAATTGGGAGTTGCTAGTTGAAGTATGGACATTGGGATGCAGAGAGGGGGGGTATGGGGAAGTCCAAGAAAAGAAGTTTATATGAAAATATGTTTGAAACTATACGTGTATGTTTGTCACTTTTAGTGTTTGTTTGTCTTTTTAAAATTTTGTAAAACCAATAAAAATTTTATAAAAAAAAAAAAAGAAAAAGAAAAGGCTAAGGAGTAAACCTTACACAAATCCAGGGAGGAATCCCTAAGATGGTTGGATGGCGTCTTATACTCCTCCTTCCGGCAACTCCTGCAGCCAAGCTGGTGCCAAATGTATTCCTTGCACCACATCAGCAATGCCGAGGGGGGGGGGGTGTCTTGTCATCTGAGCATCCCAGGACCTCCATGCTCTGGGGAGGTCACTTCGGTGTTGCTAACACAAGCGATTTGCCTTCACCCCTGAAGGCACACATCATTGCCTCTCAAGAGAGATGGATGCCAACAAGATAAGGAACCTTAGGATAGACTATATCTATCTGGCCCTCAGTACTCTTCCCAGGACACACTCCTATCCCAGGGCTACAGCCCTGCTCCACACTCTAATTAATTGCTTCTACTTGGCTGGAAAATATCATTGAACAATTCTTACTTGCCTAGAAGGGGAGTGGAAAATTTGTGTAGGGTGTAAAGGTAAAGGTAAAGGGACTCCTGACCATTAGGTCCAGTCGTGACCGACTCTGGGGTTGCGGCGCTCATCTCGCTTTATTGGCTGAGGGAGCCAGCGTACAGCTTCCGGGTCATGTGGTCAGCATGACTAAGCCGCTTCTGGCAAACCAGAGCAGCACACAGAAACGCCGTTTACCTTCCCGCTGGAGTGGTACCTATTTATCTACTTGCACTTTGACATGCTTTTGAACTGCTAGGTAGGCAGGAGCTGGGACTGAGCAACGGGAGCTCACCCTATCACGTAAATGTAAAAAGTTATATACAGTGTCCATCGCAATGAGCCCCAAATACAATAGATGATGATGTAATAAAATCTCTCTCTCTCTTGTGTATATGATTCAATGTCAAAAGGCAAGAGGTGATTTGGGGTTAACTGAGGATGGAGTTCTATACTCTGAGTACTGACCATGCACTTGTGTTCAATTTCTACAATATATGTAAGTTGCCAGAAACCCAACCAACCTCTATAAATCTTGCTTGGCTGCTATCCGGCTTCTGAGATGCCTTCAGGCATTGCTCACACTTTCAAGAACTTCTTTACAGACATAAGGACTAGAAACATAGGCAATGGTTGTTTTCATGTGAAACCAAGAATCAAATTCTGTTCCTAATAGTACACACTGCACTTTTCCTATGCACATGAAGTACAAAGTGCACATGAAATACATTCCTAATAGCACACACTGCACTTTTCCTATGCACATGAAGTACAAAGTACACATGAAGTACATTCCCAATACACAACACTGGACTCCATGCTATTCCTTACAGTATGCAAACACTTTCCCCCACCCATACACTTATAAAGGTAAAGGGACCCCTGACCATTAGGTCCAGTCCTGACCGACTCTGGGGTTGCGGCGCTCATCTCACTTTATTGGCCAAGGGAGCCAGCGTACAGCTTCCGGGTCATGTGGCCAGCATGACTAAGCCGCTTCTGGCGAACCAGAGCAGCACACAGAAATGCCGTTTACCTTCTATTTATCTACTTGCACTTTGATGTGCTTTCAAACTGCTAGGTTGGCAGGAGCAGGGACCGAGCAACGGGAGCTCACCCTGTCACAGGGATTCGAACCGCTGACCTTCTGATCGGCAAGTCCTAGGCTCTGTGGTTTAACCCACAGTGCCACCCACATCCACATCCACTTATACATGAATACCATTTGGAGTGAGAGTGAATAGTATCTCCAGTTTTTTATTCTGGAATTAAAAAATGTGCCCCAGGTATCAAAAGTTTGGGAGTCCGTTAACCACCGTGTGGGGTGCAAGAGATCAGTGTTGGAAAAGAATCACAAGTTGCTGATTCAGAATTATCTGTTGGCTGATCATAATTGCAGAGATGCTCTCCACATTCCAATTTTGTTGAATCAACGTTATCCAACCTTGGAAGAGATATGGTTAAAATTTTAACAGCTTTTGCTACATACAGTGTGCCTTTTCAGTTTAAAAAAAGTTGACCTCTGGTATTATGAAAGAAAGACAATCAGTTCACCTAATAGGCACTTTATTTGCTAATCAAACCTCTCATTAACAATTAATTGGCACAAAAGTTCGCTGTCCATTATTGCTGTGTCAGTCAGACACTGTGGGCTTCGGAGAATGAAACGAAATGAGCTGGTCAGGTTATAAATAATTTCCACTGGCTACTCCTCTTACCTCAGGATGTTTAAGTAGAGGTCAATGTCCTGTCCCTTACAGCTGGAAAAAATGGCTCTTTTGATAAGGGAACAAGTATTACCTCTCTCTCTGTGTGTGTGTGTGTGTGTGTGTGTGTGTGTGTGTGAGAGAGAGAGAGAGAGAGAGAGAGAGAGAGAGAGAGAGAGTTCTGCAGGGTTCACCATCTGAATACCTATTTGATTTTTTAAAACAGGGATCTGAATTACCATCTGCAATACCACAGTACACCGTCTCACAATCTGCAAGCCCAAAATTAACTTCCCTCAGACACATGTGGATGTCAGAATGGACATTTTGCAGTAGAAGACTGATGCGTTGGGGCAGTGTTGTGTGACTGTTGTTTTTAAACCCTTCTCCTGTCTACTGGTTTCTCTTCATAAGTTATTTTTCCACGCATGGAGGGAAAGATAATGTTCCTTATAGTTCTACCTCTAAGGGTGGGAAAAGGAATGATCTACTGAGGTCTAGATCAACCCTGAATGGCTTCTAGACCAGAGTCAGCATGTTTTCTGTTCCCCAGTCTGAAGCTCTGCTCCTCCTCTAAGCAGTAGTGGTTGGTGGGGCAGAAGAGGCTGGGCAGGGTTGCTGACCTGTCGCTGCCAGTTCCTGATAGGGAGAAGGAGTGGGGCAAGGCATGGGAGCAAAGCATGGAACATCTGAATGGCTCCACCACCATGCTGGCACCATACCTACGTACCTATGAGACCGCCTCTCCTGGTATGTCCCACAGAGGAACTTACGGTCTTCAAACAAAAACATCTTGGAGGTCCCAGGCCACAGAGAGGTTAGGCTGGCCTCAACCAGAGCCAGGGCTTTTTCGGCTGTGGCTTTGATCTGGTGGAACGCTCTGCCACAAGAGATTAGGGCCCTGCGGGACTTGACATCTTTCCGCAGGGCCTGCAAGACAGAGCTGTTCCACCAAGCCTTTGGCCAGGGCACAGCCTACTCCCTCCTTTGGCAATCTTCACAGAACTCTAGCCCAATGGTTGCCATCAATTTGATTTGAAGTAATTTTATAATGAAATGATTATAAAATGTTGTCTTATTTTATTGTTGTTAGCCGCCCTGAGCCCGGCTTCGGCTGGGGAGGGCGGGATATAAATAAAAAAATATTATTATTATTATTATTATTATTATTATTATTATTATTATTATTATTATGTTTCACTCCTCGCATCTCACACCTCCCTGTCTTCCTCAGGAACCAGCAGTGACACTAACTGTTCAGAAGGCAAGTGAGAAATTGCGCACACCTGCCCAGCATGACCTCAGCTACTACCTCTGTATCAGGGCTGCCACAACCTGGAGGTCCCTCAACGCCACCACCACGCCAAGTAAGCACAGCACTGCTGCATCTCTGCCCCCTTCATGCACCACTACATTTCTTGGTTGCCTCCTCTATTGTGGATCCTTGGAAAGCCACTTTGCCAGAGTGGGCAGGCAGGCAGGCAGGCAGGCAGGCAGAAGAACCCCTGAATAAGTTGCAAGGAAAGCTGAAACTGGGGGAAAATTTGCCCCTTTAGCAAAGAGAATGCTCTTCCAAGCTCCCATCTCCTTGGGCATGTGGAAACCCATCAGCAGCGCTCTCTCACTAAGGCGGGTTTAATGCCTTTGAATTTAACAAACAGCTGCTGCCCAGTCCCCCCCTGTCTGCCGATATTGATTAGGGAATCTGAGATCTTAACTGGCAAGCCTGGCCATCCTGTTGATTTCAAGGTGCCAGTCCCTTGGGACCAACATTTTCATGTGGTTTTTCTTCTATATTCCCTCCCCGCTTTCTTTCAAATCAAATGCATCTGGGAGGATGGCAGTATGGAGTTGGGGGACCCTTTCCCATTTAGCTGTTTTTCCTCCCCCAAATCTCCCAGTTAGTTTTTACCTTAAAATGCAAACCTACCAATTTACACCTCCCAAAATAATACACTTGTCCAATTTTTGTGATGGTGTTCTGCAGCCAAAAAAAAGAGTAGAAAAATGTATATTTTAGGGGGATGTGTGCCTAGAAATGTGTGTATTATTCAAACAAACAAACAAACAAACAAACAAAAATGCATTATTTTAAGGAAAATTGCTTACAAAAATTTGTGTATTAGGAGGCATGAACATTAAAGCGCTCAATAGGATTTAAAAAAAAAATTAGTAGAAACGAATGCAGAAATACTGCAAACTAAATTTAAGATTGGAAAAATGAAATAGTTTTAGAAAGCAAAATTAATGGATTTTGCCTGTCCTTTGATCACACTTTGAAAGTTTGCTGAGAATTCTACGCTTCACTGAAATCCGAAATAATTGTGCTAAAAATATACATTGAAGCATGGGCATAATCAGCTGAACCAACCTCCAAGCCCTAATTAATACAACAACAGCAACAAACAACAAAGTTTGCCACATGGAATAGTGTTTTGCATTAACATTTTACTTCAACAGCCATACCCCTATTCAATTCATTAACCAGGCCTCAGTTGTCTCTAAAGAGATGGGCTCAGTTCATAGTTCATAACACTTCAAGGTTTGCATGTGGGGGAAAGTATGAATTGGGTGATCTTTCAAACGGGCTTCTGCTTTGATCTCCTGACTCACCTGTGAACCCTATGGATGCATTGAAGGGGAATAGTCCATCTTCGTATTTCTCCCCTATAAATCTAAGTGCTGGCCCATAGTGGAGTACCAGTGGCCAGTGGCTGTCATAGGTGGAGTGAACTGGCAATTGCCCTTGGCCAAATAGTGAGACCTGACTTCCTGGCTCTATATAGCTGAAGGAGAAATTGCCATAGTGTTGAGAGGAGGATCCTACCACAAAGAAATGTATTTTTAAGACTGCATTTTGGTTTAGCAAATGTTTGTACTTCAGCTACAACCCTGTCAATAAGGGACAAAATGGTGACCTGACATTCTGGAAACTGGTAACCGTTTCAGTTGAATCAGTTCAGAATCAGAAAAGAATGAGTTCAAGAGGTGAACCACAAAGTTGTAACTTAATATGTATTACTTGCCATTAATCCGTTAACTCCTTTCTAACTTGCGCTATTTGTTACCTTTTCAATCTGCAGGAGAATCAAGCATCAGGAACATAACCCTAAGGCTTAAAAATTGATCCTTTGCTTTGTTTGTTTTTCCTCTCCACCCCCCCCCCTTCTTTCCTGGTGGAACACATTATAAAGAAATGACAGCCAGCTTTGCGAGAGGTTCCTCTCTCTGTTGGGGGGCAAGGCTTGCCTGACGGAGAGTTGAGAAGCTCTTCTGCATTTTTCTTCTTACGAAAAGCAGAATGCAGGATCTAAGTGAGGTCAATTGTTCTGCAAGCTATGTGTCTCTGGATCTTGCAGCAGCAGAAGTCCAGGGGTGACTCAAGCTGTGCTGCTGCCTCATGGAGAATTGTCTTTGCATCTTGCTGAGCACTGTCAGAGCATTTAGGCCAGCCTCCCGCAACCTGCTTCCTTCCATCACTCAAGCCCATTCATGCCCAGCCAAAGCATCTGGGGGCTGCCCATTGAATCTCTGCAAGAGTGAGTCCTTGCTCTGGGCTTGCCTCCATCCAACCAAGAAGCATACCCATATGCATAATGTTGACTCTTTCTAAAACAGGGACAACAAACACAGTTAGCCCTTCCTCCATGACCATTGATCATCACGTTGGGAGTTTTAGTCAACAATGTCTAGAGGGCACGGTATTGTCTATCTCTGCTCTAAAAGTAAACTATTTCAGTTGTAAGAGTCAAATGTGCCTCAGATTCAGGAAAGGGATTATGCCTCAACTATCAGAAAGAGTTTTGCCCTAGATGATTTTCCACTTAGCCTGGGGCTCCCCAAAGGTTACCCCAGCCCTTAATATGTACCACTTGTCAAGTTGGGATGTTTCTGCTTGTGATCATCTGCATAACTAATAATCCTGCATCAGAATCAAAACTTATACTGAAAATTGCAAGTAGTCCACATGTTTCTTCATTGTCAACTGGTTAGTTAACTATATATCTATATACCTATATAGCTACACACACACACACACACACACACACACACACACACACACACACCTGGTTACATGCTGATTTCACTGAGTTTACACAGAGGCTCTAAATTACATGGGAAATTAGAGTTGATAATGGTTCAGAAGACAATTGTTTGCTTCTTACCTATATACCTGATCCAGGTAATATGTGTTGAGGACAAGATGTAACTGGGCATCTCCTGTCAGGTACTTAATACAACATGAAGTGAGGGGAAATCAAGGTTATGGTGTATAGTTACACCTGAGCCTGACTCCTCAGGGTTTGAGTTCCACGTCAAGTGTATCACCCTATTAAAAAGGAGTCATTTAAGACTGGACAAGGTGTGGAGTGCTGAAACATCTAGGAGCTGAGCCTTCTAGATGCACAGTTCAAAAAGCTTTGGAGGAAAGCAGAGGCAATGCTTCAGAACTGGGAGGCGATTGTACTATGTGATGAAGTGACATTGGACTTTGCTCGTTCTCTGAACTGCTCGATCGAAATGTCTAATTAAAGCAAGATGAAAGTTCCATTATCATCATTGGCATCGCGGTGAATGTTACCTGGTCCCCAGATCAGGTGCCACGCTGTGTACACTTTGAGAATGTGAACCAAGGAAAAAAATATTCTAGGGGGATTTGCTGGAAGAGCAGAGAAGCTGCTGAAACACAGATAAGTAAGAGTCTGAAAAGTAAAAAGTATATTTAAAATGCAGCAGAGCTTAGTTTCTGCAGTAAAAGCTATGCACCTAACCCAGAAAAAGTTGCACCATAGGATAGTGAGTAATAGATGTGGATACACATTTATAATAATAATAATATTTTTTTCTTTATACCCCGTCCTCCCAGGCCTTATCCCTGCCATGTTTCCATGCAGATGGGAATGTGAACTCCACGTATCCCACATTCTATGTAGAGGCATTTTAGGAACACAAGAGGCAGGGGGCACCAACTTTGAGCATCACACAGGGCACCGCTGGAATTTGAGAACCCACAGTCTACCACTGTTCTATGTCTTTGTGGGAGAAGGCATTCCAGACACTCTCCAACAACCCCAGTTACATCTATATAGAGGCAGTTCTCAATATTCTCCTTGCTACAGTCCCCCAAAATTCTCTCATCAAGCATTGACCTGGTTCTCAGGGGCTCCTACTGAGTGCTATAGAACGATTAATAATAATAATAATAGTAGTAGTAGTAGTAGTAGTAGTAGTAGTAGTAATAATAATAATAATAATAATAATAATAATAATAATTTATTTATACCCCACCCATCTGGCTGGGTCCCCCCAGCCACTCTGGATGGCTTCCAACAAAACACTAAAATACAATAACCTATTCAACATTAAACGCTTCCCTAAACAGGGCTGCCTTTAGATGTCTTCTAAAAGTTTGGTAGTTATTTTTCTCTTTGACATCTGGTGGGAGGGCGTTCCACAGGGCGGGCGCCACTACTGAGAAGGCCCTCTGCCTGGTTCCTTGTAACTTGGCTTCTTGCAGCAAGGGAACTGCCAGAAGGCCCTCTGCGCTGGACCTCAGTGTCCGGGCAGAACGATGGAGGTGGAGATCAAGGTCAAAGTGGACCACAGTTGAGAGTAGTCATGTTTAGTGAGTGGATCAGCAGTGGGTGCTGCAGCGGTGGGGCAGCACCACTCACCTGATGTCTGGTCGGTCATGTTGCTGCTGCTACTGGGAGGTAGAGGGGAAGGCTATGGTGAGCATGGTGTGGTGCGAATACACCAGCGGCATTGACCTGGTGTTCCTGCCAATGCGTTTGCACCACACCAGCATTGACACCACCTCACCCATCTACCTCTGCCTCCTGGTAAACGGCAGCAATGCTGCTCATCAGAGGTCAGGTGAGTGGCAGTGCCTCACCATGCCACCCACTACTGGGGGGGGGGATGAGCCAAGAATGGGGTCGGGGCAAGGAGTGGAACTCCCACCTATTCATCAAACTTGGCAGACGTTTTACCACTTAATAATGATGTTTTGCACCAGCTACTTCTCGCAACCTGTGAGTGATTCCTGTAAGAATTATAAAAGGAAGGTACGCATTTTTCTGTTGTAGAAATGAAATAGTTGGCAGAGCTTGAATGTGTTCTTAAAATTAACAGTGATAATTATAACATTACAACTGGAGTTAAAACAGCATACCATATCAAAAACCTGGGTGTTTGCTTGATAAATTTGCAGGAAGAATGAAATCAGCAAGGAAATCTCAAGCTTAACAACAAAGAGTGCTAAATGCATCTGGTGTCTCTCTCTCTCTCTCTCTCTCTCTCTGTGTGTGTGTGTTAAACATTCATAATGATTGAATAAGTTGTGAAATTCAACCAGATGGTGTAGCTATTGTCCTTGCCATATTCTAAAGACTAATAGAGTTTGTACTCCAAGATTTATATTTTGTCGTCATTTAATTTATGTATCAATAATACATAATAACTCAAAAAGAGACTTACAGTTTAAGAAAGAATCCAAAATCTATATTAGGACACTGTCTTTATTTGACTTAAGAAAGCATCATAACATGGTGTGCAAGCTTTTCAGTTTTCCAGAACTGTTCAGCAGGGTAGATGGTAAAACACACACACACACACACACACACACACACACACACACACACGGAGGGGGGAGGCCAATTCATTTGTGTCTTCAAGTATTGAGAAGTGTTAAGATGTATCCTTATTCTCCAAGAGAGCATTTCCTTCCAGCCACTGGGTAAAGCTACCCAATTTCACTTCTATCCACATTTTTCTTTTGCCTAGTGTGCTGACTAAAATTAATATTTACCTTTGTTTATACAAGGAGTAAGGGACGTGGGTGGCGCTGTGGGTAAAACCTCAGCGCCTAGGGCTTGCTGATCGCATGGTCGGCGGTTTGAATCCCCGCGGCGGGGTGAGCTCCCGTCTTTCGGTCCCAGCTCCTGCCCACCTAGCAGTTCGAAAGCACCCCCAAGTGCAAATAGACAAATAGGGGCCGCTTTATAGCGGGAAGGTAAACAGTGTTCCGTGTGCTGCGCTGGCTCACCAGAGCAGCTTCGTCATGCTGGCCACATGACCCGGAAGTGTCTCCGGACAGCGCTGGCCCCCAGCCTCTTAAGTGAGATGGGCGCACAACCCTAGAGTCGGACACGACTGGCCCGTACGGGCAGGGGTACCTTTACCTTTTTATACAAGGAGTGCTTAGCTTCCCTTCATTCATGTCCTGTTTTCAACCTACCCAAGGACCTTGTGTGTCTCACCTAAGGATGGAGGAATAATACAGTGACAGCTAGTCGTTGCATTTGCAGAGATAGGGCCCCAGTCATTATGTGTGTTCTCCTTCCCAGGAGACCTGAGTGCAACCTGAAACCCGCAAAGCACCTGAAAGGGCCTTATTGGAATGTCTGCAACCTCTTCCTAACCAACATCTTGAGATTCTTACTAGATGCAGATATGGTGGCCTGACCAATAGCCTCTCCCCCGTCTTCCACCTAATGTTCTGTTTTTACCATCTGGTCTCATGAAGAGTTCTGAGGAATCAGAAGCCTGCAGGTTATTTTGTGACATTTTTTGTTGACCTAATAAGGGCATAAACTGGCCACAAAAAATTGCCTTGTATATGTTGTCAGGCAACCCAATCTGTTTCAGTTTCACACTGTATTTTCCCAGTTCAATGTGTTATTCCGATTTGTTAGACCCAAAACTCTGTTTTCCCTTTTACTATAATGGGGAGTGAGGAAATGACTATCACTTCCCTCCCTTTTTACAGAAGCAGATAAAATTTGCAGGCTAACACTTGTGAGTGAATTAAGACTGCCAAATTTCAGGCTGATGCAACCAGGGGGTTTTTTTGTGTGCAAGGAACATTTAAAGCTTTTTAAAAAACCTTCTAATTTTGCATTTTTAAAAAATGAAAAACTGGTGACATAAAGGAGGTGCCGCTGGGTAAGTGGGTAATATTAGGCTGGCAATAAAGTGAAACAACTGGGAGCTTACACAAGAGACAAACAACCCCCACCCCACAGGGAGGAGGGGATAAAATGTTAATAAAACCAGTGCTTTTTTCTGGAGGTACTCAAGGGCACACTGTACTGACACATTCTTTTTCGAGAAGGAAAGCAGTACATAAAACTACTAATACTTGATAGCAAGAATTCAATGTAATAAAATCACTGGTACCCTAAAACAGAAGAGAGGAAGATGAAACTTTAAACAAGCAAACTAAAACCAGGAGGGGGGAAATTGGAAATGGGGGGGGGGGAGGAAGCACACACAAACCTAAGGAAAATATGAGAAAACAAATGAAATGAAAAACAAATAATTAAATTAGGTGTTGTTTGTTGGAAAACAGAAAGAGATTAGAATTAAAAGGAATGAATAAATCACACCGAAAGCCCTACAGCTGAACTAAGGGGGGGGGGGAGAAATAGAATGATCCTATATAGAGCTCTCCTAGAAGTTAGCAAAGATCTCTCCCTAAATCACTCCCAGTGTAGTGCTCTGGAAAAACTAGGATTAAAACTCAGGCCTGTTTGTCAAAACCAAATATTCCTCCAACTCTCCACCACCTTCCCATTTGAATTCAGCTTGGTTTTACTTAAAAATAAAAAATGCATGAGTTACTTTATTTTAATGCATCAATTTTGGGGCTCCCAAGTCCACAGAGCATCTCAGGACATTAGGGAGTTCTTGATCTGACGCAATAGGCCAGCACTGGTCATGTGTGTGGGAAGCCTGGTTTTACAATGTTTGAGGCTGTGTATATAGTGTTTCTACAGGATTGTTTTAAAAGCAAACAATTATTCATAATACAAGAAATATGGCCACTGGCTCAATATAGTCACCTCCTTTGTTCACATGACCACAACTGTTTTCACTGTTTCTGAGACAATACCTTGTAGTGTTCAAGAAACTGTGATCTTTTGTTAATACCAGAAAACATCCAAAAGAACAATAAAACAGTACTTTATTAAAAGTAAACTTTTCCTAAATACAGTGGTACCTCGGGTTAAGTACTTAATTCGTTCCGGAGGTTCGCTATTAACCTGAAACTGTTCTTTACCTGAAGCACCACTTCAGCTAATGGGGCCTCCAGCTGCCGCCGCGCGATTTCTGTTCTCATCCTGAAGCAAAGTTCTTAACCCAAGGTATTATTTCTGGGTTAGTGGAGTCTATAACCTGAAGTGTATGTGACCTGAAGCGTATGTAACCTGAGGTACCACTGTATTAGTATTTGGCATTAAACAAGACATCAATATACTTAAAAAGAGGGTATCTCAAAAAATACATAACTCCATCAGGCACAATTCAGCCAAAGCTAAGCTCCTTTAAGCTTACAGTTAACATTTCCATTGAAGTCAATGGATCTGAATTGTGCCTAAAAAGATAATTTGGAAGGTACATGTCACAATGAAATTAAATAACATGCATTTGTCATTTCTATAAATTTGCATCAAGTAAATTCCTATGAACAAAGTTAAATTCATCGAAGATTCCTTTTTTATATAAAGCATACCACCATCCTTAATTAAGTTATTTCATTTGCTAACGTAATAAACCAGGGGCACTGCATATTATGCACTGTGGATACAGTAAATAGCATGTTATATGTATTCACCTTTTTCATGTATTCCCTATAATACACCACTGGTGGGCAGCAGCCAAGTGCAATGTGGCTGAGTATGGTTGAAAGATGAAAATGTAACTTCACAAGAGTGTACATGAAAATAATCTGGAACTTAGTGTGTTTTGCAAATAGGCATTCTTGCTATCCAGTGTTTAATAATTCATCACCCCAGCCCAGCAAAACTCAGTGAACAATGAAATAACTCAGAACCACAAATATTAGAGCAAGGACATAGCAAAGGGAAAATCTAGTATGACATAGCTCTGGAGTTTAAGAACAGATTAGAGCTGTAATAAATATACACACATATTCAAAATGCATGAAATTTCCCAATGTTACCATTCAACATTTTAATGAATTATTCAGAATTTCAATTTAAACATTCCTTTTCAATATTCAATATTCAATTTTATTTTATTATTTTTTTACTTTAAACTGCAGATATTTAAAACTTTGGGGCATCTTTTAATTTGGTAGGTTCCAAATTCGAAAATACAAATATCTATTGCATGTTATCTATCAAATGCTATACAGATATATTTTTGTAAAAAAAAAAAATGCAGTTATAAGTCCGCTATCAAATACTGTCAAATATTAAACACTGTTGTGATCCTCCTGCAAATTGTGCCACATATAATATAACAATGATTTCCAAACATTCTCCTGGGAACTGATTTCTTTGGAATCCTATTGAGGTGGCTTTTATCAGAAGACAAGCTTTCCTAAAAGACATAATGCTTATCATCAATCTGAATCTTCTTCTGCCCTGCACAGGCACAAGGCAATGTTCAGTGCGCTCAGCACTTCACAGTGGATAATGTGATGACCCAACAATGCATGTGCCCTAGCGCATATCCCCAAATCACCTTCATTGAACAGGCACTCCTTGGCAGACAATGTGGAACTCGCTCTCTTGAAGGAAGGAAGTTTGAAAAGCTCTGTGATATGCCATTGCACATCAGCTATCAGGACTGTCGAATACACCAGATATAATTGTGCGCCAACTACCAAATATTATGAAATATCAGTTGTTGAATGTCAACCATGGAACTGAAATATTCCTGAGTGTCAAAGGCAGGTATCAAGTAGTCGGTGAATATCTGACAAATATTTGGCTATTCAGAGAATATCTGGAGGCGATTTGACTTCAACATTCACAAGGGAGAATTCTGGGGGGACAAATTAATTTCAGCATGTGTAAGAACGATCATAACAGATCCCTCCGCAGGCGAGGGGATCAGCATAGGTTTAGACTGAGCTGTCTTTCCTTCATCATCCTTCCTGGTTGACTGTCAGAAACTCCCAAGAGCATGAATGTGGGAGGAGGGCTGTATGGATTTGTGCCTTGCAGGGACATGTAGGTCACCCAGTGAAAGCAACTGCACATAGCCAAGGGTTTTTGTGCAACTGAAGCATTTAAAGTTTGGGGTGTTTTTAAAAGGAATCCTCCTCTTTGAGCTTTTGAAGACAATTTGCATGAACATGACATCAGGGGTGAACAGCGTGGAGGAGTAGAGCCATGGATCTGACCTCCTTTTATGCAGTCACTTGCAGGCAAGGAACGCCGCAAGTCCAATGTAGCTCATTTCTGTATGCAGTTAGTGGTCCGTATAGTTAAAGCTATGGTTTTCCCAGTAGCGGAAGTATGGAAGTGAGAGCTGGACCATAAAGAAGGCTGATTGCTGAAGAACTGATGCTTTTGAATTATGGTGCTGGAGGAGACTCTTGAGAGTCCCATGGACCAAACCTATCCAGTCTAAAGGAAATCAGCCCTGAGTGCTCACTGGAAGGACAGATCCTGAAGTTGAGGCTCCAATACTTTGGCCCCTTCATGAGAAGAGAAGACTCCCTGGAAAAGACCCTGATGTTGGGAAAGGTGGAGGGCCCAAGGAGAAGGGGACTACAGAGGATGATATGTTTGGACAGTGTTCTTGAAGCTGCTAACATGAGTTTGACGAAACTGCGGGAGGCAGTGGAAGACAGGAGTGCCTGGTGTGCTCTGGTCCATGGGGTCACGAAGAGTCGGACACGACTAAACAACTAAACAACAACAATAGTGGTTCCCGATGGGGATACATTTTTACCCATGGCAGATGTTACTTTTAAGTTCAGTGAGATAACTGGATGACTATTGTAATGTCCGTATTTAGATCATGGGTGGGAAATCTATGGCCCTCCATACATTGCTGGACTGCAACTCCCATGATCTCTGGTAGCAACAGATGGGGGCTGTCCAACAATGTCGGAAGTCCACAGGCTCCCAACTCCTGATTGAGATGCATATTTGCATTGCCATGGACATTGATTTCCCTTGCTTGATTTGGGTGATTCAAGTAACTGCTGGATAGCTCAGAGCGTAAAGCACGAGACTCTTAATCTCAGAGTTGTGGGTTCGAGCCCCTCATTGGGCAAAAGATTCTTGCAGGGGGTTGGACTAGACTCTCATGGTCCCTCTACAATTCTATGATTCTAAGTCTAAACAACCACCTCCCAGTGTGATTGCTGTACCCAGCTCCTTAAAAAAATAAAAATAAATCATGGTCATATTCCTAACATACTGAACAATAAGTAGAAATCAGAAGAAAGTGTGTGTGTAATTTTGTGTAGAAATAAAACCGAGTTGCCTTAAACAAATTATGCTTACAGTAGAGTTTAATGCTTTTGTGAATCTTAGAATTGGTTGGATTACTAAATCCTTGGTTGCTAAAGGTTAAGTAACTTTTTCTTGAAATAATTGTGTGAGATTGTGCCCTTGGCAAAGTTCTACCAAATTCAGTTATCCACATAATCACAAGCAGGACTCAACAGGAATGTTGGACAAGATTCTCCTCAACAAAGTTACATGATTAACCAATTCCACTCTATATTCTTTTCATGAAATGTGAAAAGAAAATGTGATTTCTTCCCTTTCCCAAATAGGAACCAGCTTTAACAGTGCAATCCCATGCCTGTCTATTCAAAGGTGAACTCAATGGACTTACGCCCATGTAAGTGATGATGATTAACAGTTAACATGGAACTTGATTCAGTGTTCGGTTAAGCTTCCAATTTGTGCATTACCTCCAAACACTCATGAGTAAATGTGTAAAGAAGATTAAAAACCCATGGTAAAGTTTGTTAAATAATTTTGGCGCTTTCTTGACAGCACTCCTGTTTTGTAGCTAGTATAATGCTCTGCTTAGACCTGGGTCCTACTGTTATATGTTTGTGGTTGGGCTAGATCAGGGGTCAGCAACCTGTTTCAGCCATGGGCCGGTCCACTGTCCTTCAGACCATGTGGTGGGCCGGACAATATTTTGAAAATAATAATAATGAACGAATTCCTATGCCCCACAAATAACCCAGAGATGCATTTTAAATAAAAGGACACATTCTACTCATGTAAAAACACACTGATTCCTGGACCGTCCGTGGGCTGGGTTGAGAAGGTGATTGGGCTGCATCCAGCCCCTGGGCCTTAGGTTGCCTACCCCTGGGCTAGATGTTATCTTAGGGTCCCTTGCAGTCATGTGATTTTATAGCTGTGAGACTACAATCTGTGGAAGAGGATAACTGCAAAGAAAATGATCAGACTTTGCTAAGGAAAGGAAGCACTGGGTGACTTTTCTGGAGGGTCAACAGTTCTTTAAAACAAGGAGCTCCCCTCCCACATATACACAGAGAGTTCAGGTTTTTAAACTTTGGCATGTATAATTTCTTTGAATTGTTCAAATATCAAAAAATCTCATATATTCACATGAATTAATACAGCAATAAGAATTCCTTTAGGCACTTCTTCAGGATTTTGTGGCAAAAAAAAAATAAATATTTAAAAAATGTCACTGACCCAATTCCAACCCAACATCAATTTATCTCAAAAGATGTCATTTCTAATTTGCTTAACACCTTAATTAAATGAAACTGGCTATCTTGCCAAAAGACTAATAACGGCGAATATCTTGTAAGAGATTTCTTTTGATAATGAGTTCTGGAAGTGATTAATGCTTACACATATGTAAACATTTTCACTATGTCATTAGCCGCTGTGGTGCTAATTTATACAGATTAAGGCAGGGAGGCGACTATGGATTTACATTGCATGAGTAATCTATGTAAGACAGGAGCAATATTTGAATTAGGTGAGAAGGGAGATTTTAATCCCCCCCTTCTAATTCCTAATCTTTTGATGCTATTTATTACAAATATATAAATGGTAATTTCTAATAATATTATACAAAGTTAAACAAGGCAGTCGTTCCAGGCAGAATGCAGCCCGCAGCTCAGTCAGGGGTTCCTTTTACAAAGGAAGATGTACCTGCTCTTGTTTCAAGATTATCTTTTGATTCCATGTTATCAGTCAAATGTAATTGAGATGCAGAAAAATATATAATCTTATGCAATCTGATGACATGCAGATTCAAAGGCTGCTCTTACCAAAATTGGCAGCTGTGAAGTTATCACTCTGTGCTTTCTGATGTCTCTGTTCTATTGTTCTTGTAGTCGAAATACAAAAGAAACACCTCTGGTTGGGAAGGAACAGATTTCCAAGTTTCCACCTGAACAGGATCCCCATTGTTCCCTAATTAACCGTGCCTTATTAAGCCTTCCAGCACAAGGGAAGGGAAAGCTGATAACAATGTATCTATATTACTCATTGTAGATTGTTATCCCTGTAGGGTGTTGTGGTTTGTTTGCTTTTTTGGCTTGCTTGCTTGTTTGTTTCAAAATTAGTCACCAAATCTAATCATCTTAAACTAGCATCAGTAATCCATACCAGAAATGGTGTTCTGTGGGAAACCTTTCTGTAGGAGAGCAATGCAACTGATGTCTGTGCTGGTGGCAGAGTATTCACATCTGATGATGCTTGTGGAACTGTATACATGGCCTTGTTTTGAGTCACTGTCCTGGGGTGCCCATACACTCAGCAACAGGTGTGCAGCCTTCTGTTACATTTGCAGTTCTGGGATCAGGAAGAGCGTGTGCCTGCAACATCTACCACATCATCATCATAGAGATTTGGCTTGTTGCATAATATTGTTTGGCCCACTCATGAGATCTTTGAATGATGATTCTTCTTAAGACAGCCCAGACTTTTTACATAAATCCGCTTACAACAGCGCGACAAAGTAGGCCAACATTCCAACCTCTCACGCTGTGGATGGGTGTTGAGGATGAGAAATCATGGGTTTCAAAGGGCCATGCCCTGTAAATTTAGAAGATCTAAACTGGCGATGTTCTGGCTCACACAGTTTGGTGGAAATTCAGGTGTGGTCCAGGAGTTTGTAAATTGCTCCAGTGTCCACAGGGATACAGCTGTGGCGAGGAGGCAACATCAGATTGTGATTCCAAATAATATCGCACCACATTCCATTCTGTCAGCCACAACCTGCTTGTCAACCGTTCAGGGTGGGGGGCAGAAGGCCGGGCCAGTTTTTTGACAATTAGGTCAGCTTTGAGTGGGTGTGTATGACAGAGTTCTTTGAGCAGGGCCATCTTAAGCATATGCGGCGCCGTGGTGCAAAGCTCCCTCCAGCACACACACACACACCCCTGTTCCCCAGAGTTTTTAAGGGAGGATGGTGCTGCTGGCGGGGCTGGAGGAGGCGGGCAGCGGCTGGAAGGTGGTTCCTCTGATGGAGAAGAGGCGGAGACTGGACGCGGCGCCTCCCGGCTCAGCTGGCTGCTTTGTGTCGCGGTGGTGACAGCAGACAGAGGCTCCAGGCACGGCGCTGCTTCAGCGTGGCATGGCGCAGGTGGGCAAGGGTGGCGAGCTGATACTGGGAGGCACCACATCCAGCCTCCACCTCTTCCCTGGCACCCTCCAGAACTTGGCGCCCTGGCGGCCTGTGCCACTAGCCTCTATGGGTAAGACGCCCCTGTCTTTGAGCAACATAGAGACATCAGAGAATGTGCTTGTGGAGCCACATGGGAGGGTGGAAGTAGTTGTGTGTCAGGTGAACAGGCAGTGAAATGAGATGTTAGGTCACAATGATTGTTACTTTGTGGCAATATAGTTATCAACAAAGCACTCCGGTGTCATGGACTGGTTGGATGTAGAGGAATGGTGGCAGGAACCAGCTGAGGAACCACCAAAGGAAGAAGGTTCAGAGCCCAGGAGTGGTGGTGGGACAATGATGAGTGGTCAGAGGGAGAAAAGGGAGAAGACGGAGAAAAGCAGGTGTTGGAAGCTGAAGATTTAACAAGGCTTAGTGAGTTGGGAGAGTCTCTAGCAGAGAAAAGTCCAGAATCAGAGGCAGAAACTAAAGCAGGGGAGTGAGAGGAGGGAGGCCAAAAGGCAGAGATGAATCAAACAGATGAAGAGTCACAAGCATCTTCCCCTTCTGCTGCGACAAGCTCCCCTCCCCACTTGTCTCCCAGAACCAGTAGAGGCATGAAAAGGGCGGAGGAGAAATTGGCTGCAAGCAGACACAGTCTTGGGGAAAACCCTGGAGAGGAGGGGACTTTTGAAACCTCCCCACTGTGATGGCCTGGGAATCCGATTCAGAGGCTGAACCGGAGGAATCCCAGCCTGCACAGGAGTGCCCGCCTCCAGGGCTGGCTGAACTGGGGCAGGGCCTTGTTTCTGAAGCACCTGCACCTGTGCCGGATCCTCAGGAGCAGGCACCAGGTGAATCCACTCTGGCTCCGGAGGTGGTTGTGGACACAGTGCCTACAGGTGCGCCTCTCCCAGCCCTGTCAGGGGAAGGTGAGTCTCCCCCTTGGTCCAGTAACCCTCCAGCCTCTCCTGAGCTGCAGAGGCTCAGGGCAGAGAGGCGGAGGGAACTGGTTTCTCTCAGGAGGAGTGCTCGCCTTAAGGCCAGGAGAGGCGGGTCTCCTGGGGGCCGGGACCGCCCCTGGCCTCAGAGAAGATAAAGGCCAGTCAGCCCGGTCCCAGGTTGCAGGAGCAACGTCGTTGAAGAGCTGCTTCGGCCAGCACCCAGTCCTGTTCCTCCAGAGTTCCTGTCCTTGCCCGGCTCCTTGCTTTGGACCCCGCTTCGCCCGTGGAGGACTGTCTGCCAACCCTCGACTCAGGTCCTGGACCTTGCCCCACAGTAACCTCCCCCCGGGACCAGCACACCCACTCAGCCAAAAAGTTAACTGGGTGACCTAGAGTCAGTAACTGCATCTCAGCATAGCCTACCTGCCAGGGTTCTTGTGTGAGGATAAAAATGTGGAGGGTGAAAACCATATAGGCCATTTTGAGCTCCTTGGAGGAGAGCATCAATCAATCAATCAATCAATCAATCAATCAATACTAATCCCTGAACAACTAACAAATGAAGCTGTGAGCTCAGCTGAGCACTTTGAGAGATTACAAGGTGCAGGTACACATGTCCTCTGTAGTAAAAACAGTTCTGTTGAGCTTTAGTGGCTGTGGTAGATTTACGGGAATTAAACAGTGGGGGAAGCAATGCGCTAAATTTTCTGGTGGCAGCACCTGAGCACACAAAAGTCCTTTCAAGCATTTCGTTCTGGACAGAATAAATACATGTAGGGAGATGGACTCCAGCCCTACCTATGCACATTCCTTAGCTGCTTGGAAAGAGTCTATATGTACAGCTGAATGTGCAGAGAGCTCTTCCCATGAAACCCTGAATCAGCAAAGTGGAAATTAGCATCTGTTCAGGAGTTCAAATAAATTGTGTGAGTTGGGGCAAAGCTTGTCATTGCTGTGCTGCCCCTGTGCTCCTCCTACCTATAATGAATACCAGAAAAGGGATTCAGTGCCCAGCCACACTTTAGCAATATTGTCATTTTTATAAGTATTTTCATCCCTCACTTATCAATCTGCATTTTCTTCTGTGTTAAAACAGTTTGCAGCTACTGCCACAGCCCAGCTCCTGCAGTGGGAACCTGCCCCTCTCATTATTAACTATTAAAATCCTTTTTTAAAAATGTAAATAACTTCAATGAGATGTGGCTTTCACCTCTGCTCCCAATATAATACAAGAAGAGTTTTGAAAGGTTTCTTTTGCAAAAGTTTGGCATTTCCATACACTGTGCATAGTGTTCAGTAACACAATTTTAACAAGAAAAAATATACACCGTTTGTGAAGCAGGTTTCATCTGTTTGTGAACTTCCGAGAGGAATAACATTTCCGGACACATCTGCACATTGGTTAGTTTGCAAATAGGGCATTTCATAAACATAAGGAATTGGAGTTTGGGTTTTTAGGTGCTTGCATTTTTTTATATTTTTGGGGTCCTTTGCCCTTGGAATCTCTCTGCTACTTTTTAAATACTAATTTAAAAGTCACGAAAAAGGATGCACTTTCTTTCATCGGCACATTATCTTTTTGATTACTGGGCACAGCAATGGGGAGTTGAAGAGTTTCATCTTTGATACCACACAGTCGAAAGTGCGCACAGATCAAACCGCAACAGTATTTCCAGCTCGACTTTTACCTGCAGCAAGAGCCGTCTAGGCAAATAGCCCAAAGCATATTTAGGGCTGCCCTGCAGTCAAGGAGACACATCAAGTGAGCAGAGAGCGTCAAAAATAAGTCAGCTGGAATGTAATTGGCTTGGATCACAAGGCTACGAGACCGGGGCTATTGGTAAACTACAAAGCCGTTTTGACTGTGTTTCCTGCTTCTCTGGCCCTAATGTGAATAATTCCTGTAGAAGGTGATAAAGACGACAGAGGGAATTTTACCTAATGCAGATGGACATCTTAAGGCAGAGAGATCTACCCATCCTTCCAATTAGCCTACTAGGTGCAGCTTGATATAAAACAGAAACAGAGCCCTGAGGACATGAAGCAAGGCGGGGAGAGGAACACAGCTCAGCATGTTTGTAGGAAATCCAATTATTTGTCTGACGCTTTGAATTCAAAAGTGGATTCCGAAAGTCCTAAAGCAATTATGATTTGCCACTGAAAGGGACTGGCTCATGCCAGCAGCTAAACATTTGCATTGTTTTTGGCTGGCGTGCAGCATTTACACTGCAAGGGCCCTGAAGCACCATCACTTCAGCATGTCGCCAAAGTGATTTTAATTTTTAATAGGGCTATTTTAAACACATTGGTTAAAAAAAAACTATTTCATGGTAGGGACAGAAGAGACCCCCCCCAAAAAAACTGAACTTTCTTCAGCTTTTAAAAAAATGATTTCATGAAAGCTGAATCTAATCTCCATCTAGGAATGTTTGATTAGTGCATTTAGCACCCGAGGATAGTCTTTTTTTATATTTAAGATGGAATATTTGACCGTTTTAATAGTTGGCATGCAAGGGAAGATAGCATTTTACAGCTGACATGCCATGGCATTTGATACCATTTCTGGAGCTGGGGCCCCTGGATCTCTGGGCTACAGCACCTGTTGGGTTTCTGTTCCTCTCACTGTGCAAATATTGTGTAGGATTGGTTCATCACATGTCTGTGTTATGCATTCCAGCACCGACTGTTGGAATCACGGGAGCGGATGTTTACTGCACTCTGTTTCCGTTTGTTTTTGCTTTCACTTCTGACTTCTCTCCGAGGAAGACCAGAGAGAGGTGACATGGTTCCTTTTCTTCTAGGTAAAGGTAAAGTGACCCCTGACCATTAGGTCCAGTCGTGACCGACTCTGGGGTTGCGGCACTCATCTAACTTTACTGGCCAAGGGAGCCGGCAAACAGCTTCCGGGTCATGTGGCCAGCATGACTAAGCTGCTTCTGGCGAAACCAGAGCAGTGCATGGAAACGCCGTTTACCTTCCCACCGGAGTGGTACCTATTTATCTACTTGCACTTTGAGGTGCTTTCAAACTGCTAGGTTGACAGGAGTAGGGACCGAGCAACGGGAGCTCACCCCGTCGAGGGGATTCGAACCGCTGACCTTCTGATTGGCAAGTCCTAGGCTCTGTGGTTTAACCCACAGTGCAAGCAGCTAAGTGCTCACAACCCCAGCCTAGCTCTGACTGCGTTTTATCTCTGCTGGACTCTGAATGTGTGCTCAGTGTCTCCAAGACATGAGTCACTATAAATCATCGGGGAAGGCTGTCAGAACTCCCTAGAGCTGGATGCTGATGGGAGGGATAGGCTGGAAACATTTCTGTCATATGCCTGGGGGTCGTCCATGCCCCGAGCAGACCTGATATAATGGTTATGCGCCCAGAGCCAAAGGCTGTCACCATGGGGAGGACACATTCAGCTGAGACTTCCAGACCACTAATGAACTTGTAATGTCAGGAAGGATCCATAGAGCAGGCACAGGCAAACTTGGCCCTCCAGATGTTTTGGGACTACAACTCCCATCATCCCTGACCAGCTAGGGATGATGGGAGTTGTAGTCCCAAAACATCTGTAGGGCCAAGTTTGCCTATGCCTGCCATAGAGTGTTTCACCAGCAGCATTTCCATGGTTACGAGGAAACAAACACTGACAGGCAGGGCTCTCAAATTTGAGTGGCGCCCTGTGCAACACTAAAATTTGCCCCCCACCATCGCAGACTGTCGCGCTCCATTCTACAACAATAAGTATCCAAACAAACTCCTGTGTTGCAAAAGAGAACATCAACAATGTTTAAGCAACACAATGACCATATACATACGTAATAGACAATCTTTATAGAATTCATTCAAACAATAACAAGTTCAAAATGAAATCTTAGTCTCAAAGTCTCTGAAAATCTTTAAATGAAGCGAGGTACCAAACTTTGTAGGGATGCGGGTGGCACTGTGGGTTAAACCACTGAGCCTCTTAGGCTTGCCAATCAGAAGGTTGGCAGTTCGAGTCCCTGCGACGGGGTAAGCTCCCGTTGCTCGGTTCCTGCTCCTGCCAACCTAGCAGTTCGAAAGCACGTCAAAGTGTAAGTAGATAAATAGGTACCACTCTGGCGGGAAGATAAACGGCATTTCCGTGTGTTGCTCTGGTTCGCCAGAAGTGGCTTAGTCATGCTGGCCACATGACCCGGAAGCTGTACACTGGCTCCCTTGGCCAATAAAGCAAGATGAGCGCCGCAACCCCAGAGTTGGCCACGACTGGACCTAATGGACCCTTTACCTTTACCAAACTTTGTACGATGAAAGATGAGCTGAGCTTTATGTATTCAGCAAATATAATGTCCAACACTGAACAGAGATTCCAGATATTGACTGCTGTTTCGTAGATCTTCATCAGCGTGATGGGAGAATATAGAATTGTTTCATAAGACCATCTTATTTCAAATGGATATATGTAAATGAAAATATCAAATGCTGTGGAGCAGTGCTCATGTAATAATGTAGTCACTGCTGTTATTGTTTGAAGGAATTCTATAGAGATTGTCTATTACGTATGTATATGGTCATTGTGTTGCCTAAACATTGTTGGCACTCCATTCTACAGCATTGATGTTGTGCCCCCTGAGGTGTGGCGCCCAGTATGGCTGCACTAGTCATGCTACCCTAAAGCCACCTCTGTTGAGAGGTTTCCTATGATGAGGAACCAGGAGGTGGACCCTGGTGTTACATTACCTTGGTGCATTGGGACTAAGGCTGGGTTATTATGTTATCTGGGTGGCCAGCAAGCCACACCAGTGCTCAGTAGCAGCCAGCAAGATGGGGCGAGCAGTTTCCAAATGCTGCACATTTCTGCCGGTTACAAAGGGGGTGGGGGCAAAGCCCCAGGGAGCTCAGCATAACACAGACCAACAGCAGAGCCAATCCTGCATTTTCCTCCATTGCAGGGGGTTGGACTAGATGGCCTTTGGGTTCCCTTCCAAGTCTACAATTCTATCATTCTATAATCCTCAACCCATCTGAAAAGCAGGGATACAGAACAGGGCCTCCCTTTCTGATCTAAGGTATTGTAGCCTTATTGGAGTTCATCGACTGGGTCTGTGTTGCTCCGGGACAGGAGGAAGGAAGTCAAATGACACCGAGGTTGGTTCAAAGAAAGAGTTTATTCTGCTCTCCGGATAGCAGTAGGCACTTGCGTGGTGTGTCCACAGCAAGTCCAAAGAAATGAGAAGTTTCACGCAGTATATATATCCTCCAGGCACCCTCTCCCTCCTTCCCCAGGAATCCAACCACGTCAGTCTATCCACGCAGATTGACATCACAGATGTTCCTGCTCCGGCACTCTTAACCATTAAAGGGATTTCCTTCCTGCATTCCTGACCATAAAAGGATATTCCTGTTCCTACTCTTGTCTTGGAGCCAGAGGTCACCATTTCCGAGAACACACTCTGGCGTTGTTCCCAGACTTGGGTCTGTGCGTCTTTGTGGTCAGAACATAAGATAAGGCACAGACGTGTTTTCTCTGTTCTACTGGTACAGTCAGGGTCATCCTTGATGTCACAAACTGATAAAGGAGAGAGCTGTGTTCTTGTTATGCATTTGCTCAATGGCTCAAGTTTATGCATTTTAGCTAAGGAAAAACAGGGATTTTGGTGCAGTTTAAAACTGCCTGCACAGTCAGTTTTGGGTTTCGGAAACCTATTCCTTCAGTATCTGGGAAGAAATGCATATGCAAAAGTCATCACATATAGACCCAGCTTAGCTGCTAGGGAGAGCCATACATACAAGCAAGCTTTCCTGTATGTGTCACTTGTTAGATTAGAAACCAAGAATGTAAACCTGGTGCACTTGCGCATTAATGTCTATCTGCCTGGCATTGCCATCCACAGTTTGGCATGCACAGGTGTCTTTTTCAAGAGCAACGGGAGGTGAATCTAGCCTGACCACAACATTGCAGACATCAAGTGAAAAACATGTATCCCTGAATTCCTCCATAAATACGTTTCTTTCCTGCTTTCTTTAAGAAAAAAGAAAAGAAAGAATTTGTGATATTTTCCCAAGTATTGCGCTCCCATGTTCTTGCCTTTAGGCATCCTTGAAAAGGTTCATGTGATGTCTTTTCCCATGTAAATTACTTGCTGTTCTCTTAATATTTTAAAGCTGCTTTGCTTTGTATAGTCTGGAAGAGAGAAAAAAGATTTTAAAATTTAATTACATTATTTTGATGATGGTGATGGTGACAATTAGCAGCAGCAGCAGCAGGATAGTGTCAACAGATAAGAAATGGTGTGACTTTCTTATCATGTTTCCAAACCACAGGTTATTGCTGCATGCTCTGCTATGCACCTGTTGAAGATAGCCAAGTTTCTCCATGATTTTAATCATTCTGGATGATACCCAGCATGACCCAGATCTGTCATCCTGAGGTTCAAAATATTCTGTTGCCTCGGCTGCATGAAAGTGGCTATTGTTTATTCAGAGAAAACACCACATTCTTTTCCATTTCCTTGTGTGTCTCACAACGTGAATGACTACACTTATTTCAGTGTGGCCAATAATAAGATAGTTTCCAGTCTGAATGGCAGAGGTCATAATCACCATTTTCTTGAACTGTTCTTCTTTGCACATATCTGCCTTATATTTAAGCAGTCTGCCCTTACTGTAGCAGTTTTCATTTGGCAGAAGTTCAGGTTGATTTACTTGTATCATTAACCCACGTCAGATCACCTGCCGAATTGATAACTATTTCACAAAACCAAACATAACCTTCTGAAAGCCAGCAGAAATTATTTTGAAGGGTTTTAACCTGAAGACTGATGTGAGCTTCTTCTGGAAAGCACTGATGTGTCTTGAGAACATGGAGCCAGTGGTAAAAACTAAGAAATGAAAGCTAGGAGCTAAATGGCAACTTAAACCTAGGTTATGGTTGCAACAACAGAATGTCTAGGTGAGCTTTTTTATGACAAGAATACAAAGCTGAAAATGAATGAACTGCAGCTAAAAATCATGGTCATTCATACTCTTAAGAGGGTCTCTTCTCCAGTCTTAAGAGAGTAGCTGGAAGTGGGGAGGCAGAAAAAGGCCCTCCTTTTCTTCCACTCTGCAGTTTTAATCTGAAATCTTAGGCACAGTACTGCGCCCAGAGCTAAGAAACTGCTGAAACTAATGAAATTCCCTGTCGCAAATTGTGCCTAGAACAATGGGAGTTTTGAACACTGCATGGAGCCATAGGGTACACACTTATAAGCCTTGTCCCATCTGCACTATACATTTAAAACAGTATCATACCACTTTAAACTGATACGGCTTCCCCCAAGGGAATGCTTCAGGTTACAGACTCCGCTAACCCAGAAATAGTACCTCTAGTTAAGAACTTTGCTTCAGGGTGAGAACAGAAATTGCACAACGGCAGCAGTGGGAGGCCCCATTAGCTAAAGTGGTACCTCAGGTTAAGAACAGTTTCAGGTTAAGAAAGGACCTCCAGAACGAATTAAGCTCTTAACCCGAGGTACCACTGTAGTTAAGAGTGCTGCGAGAGTTAAGATATGATGTTGAGTTCTCAGGATTCATCTTCTTGCTGACGGAGAGATCTCAGGTTCCCAGGAGTGAGTAGTCAATTAGCCTAGACCCTCAAATGGAAACATCCAACCTTTTCCTTGCCTAATGCAAACTTTTCTGCGTAGTATTTTAAATACTATATATTTCTCCCTGAGAAATTTTCTTTCTGCTGGGATTAACATAAAGAGATGCTTATTTTTAACTATGGCAGATCTTTTCACCATGTGAGCAATCATCTACGGTCTTGAAATGATGCCACCCAAACAGATATTGCCTGTGAGGATTGCACCAGAGTGTGATCATCTCTGCATCTTTGAAGCCACATTCTGATGGATCACATGAGATTAGTAAAGACAAATATGACATCATATAATTCAATCCGTGCTGAGTAAGGTAATGCAATATGACATCCATAATGGATCAATTAGGCTTCCTCTCTAGGTTAGGGTGCCTACTGTCTTTTGAAGTAGAAAAGAGCTACAGCAATAGATGTAGAGGGGGGAAACAGAGCCCTGATCCGTAGCATGAATCTTACTTACATATTCTGTTGAAAAATGTCGGCTGATGAAGACTATTGCGAAACAGTAGTATCATTCTGGAGACACTGTCCTTTTGAGACGTCTTCCGTTGAAACTTTTGAAAAACTATTGCGAGACTTTACTTTTGAAACTTTTGAGACGTCCTGGTGGGGATGTGATAAAATTTAAAAAAATTGGGGAAATATACATGAAGAACTGAAAAAAAAATGTTTAAAACAACAATTGGTAAGAAGCCGGAAACATTCCTTTTAGGAATTATAACAAATGACATCCCCAAAGACATGAAGAGAATCTTTTTATATGCAACAGCCGCCGCAAGGTTACTGATTGCAAGAAATTGGAAATCAGAAGAAGTACCAACATTGAAAGACTGGCAACATAATTTTTTTTAAAAATGATTGAATTAGCAAAAATAATGGCAACAAGTAGAATGCAATCTAATCAAAATCTCAAACAGGAATGGAAATGTGTAGAAGAATACATGACCAAAAGATGCTCCAACAAGAATTTATTGATATGTTTAGACTGATTTCACAAAGTTAAGTTAAGCAGATATATAAGAATGAATGTTTAATTATTAAGACACAAAAATACAATCTGAATAATAAAGTTACAAAATAATAACAAGGAAGTCACGCACAGGTGGAGGGAAGACTCAGGGCAAGAAATAAGAAATCAATAATTGTTGGTACATAGTGAAATGTGAAAATGTCAATTTACAAATATAATGTATATGTATCATTATGTAAAGATTTCATATATGTATTGCAACATTAATAAAAAAAAATTTTAAAAAAAGAAACTTTTGAGACATCTTCTGTTGATACTTTGTGAGACTATTGTGAGACTGTCCTTAGACATCTGTTCTGAACAAAGGGCTTGACGGGCCTCGCTACCACTCTGTTATATTGTATAAATGAACTTTGATTGGCTTACGCCTATAATTTCAATGATATCATTATTTTATTATATATTTTCTACTAACTACAGTATCACCCTACGTGTTGTCTTTGTATTGTTGCGATCAGTTCTTATTGCAACAGGGGTTTGTTCTTGGAAAATCCAGGGCTGCCTTAACCCACTCTGGCCTAATCCTGAGCCAATCTGATTTACCAGGACAGTAGTTTAAATCTCACTTGTGTTGTGAACTGACAGCTCTCAGCATCTCTTCACCACCTGCAAACTGCTGAAATGTGTTAAAAAGAACTTCCTTTTGAATGTCAGGCTGGGTATCACGAGTGCAGATAGTTTATAGCACATGGGGCTATGGAGAATTCTCTGAAAGAATATGTCAGACTAAAAGGATATGTATTTAAGGTCTGGGGGGAGGGAGGCACGATAGTAATTGATGTGCATCGCCACCAGAACTATGAACTATTACTATGTAGTCTGACCCAAGGCAAGTTCCCCTTCCTCAATAAAAGCTGCATTCCATGCTAATAAAACAACTCAGAAACACCCGGTCAGTTTGCTTCAAATTCATGACTTAACTGACACAGTAACTGATCATTCATCAACGCTGTCTATGGCATAAGAGGAATGGTCTGCCCCCTCTCAGCGCTTACACATGGGACAAGCAGGACACATAAGCACATAGACTGCACTCTCACCCACCCCACTCCCCAATTTTCCACAAGACTAGAGGTCCATATTGGGCTCAAAGGAGTTCCTGCGCCACAAAAGGAGCACTGTGTGTTGTAGATTACCACTGTACTGAGTACTGTCTGTTCTCATTTCGTTCCAGTTGTGTTTCAGAGAACTATAGAAGGTGCCTCTGATTTTGCATGTATAGCGAAAGCCCACAGAGTGGCAAATTTACCGTATTTTTCGCTCCATAAGACACACTTTTCCCCTCCTAAAAAGTAAGGGGAAATGTGTGTGCGTCTTATGGAGTGAATGCAGGGGGGAGGCAGGCAGGGAAAGCCCCCAAGAGCCGCACACAAGCTCCACGCGGCTCTTGCGGGCTTTTCCCCAGGAGGGAAAAGGGCTGACGCGGCCAGTCAGTCCCTTCTCCCTCCTCGTAGAAAAGCCCACAGGAGATGTTCGCTCCTTAAAGGGTGTACGGCTCCTGTGGGCTTTTGCGGGAGGTGGGGGTATTGCCATAGCCGCACGCAGCCTTTCCCGGCCAGAGAGGTTGCACGGGGCTAAAGAGGAAGCCAAGACAGCCAGCGGGATCCATCCCGCTCGCAGTCTTGGCTTCTTTGCTCTTTGGGCCGGGGGGGGGGCGGGCTTCCCTCGGCAGCCCCGAGAAGCTCTGGGAGAAGCTAAAAACTAGGTGCGCCTTATGGTACGGTGAGCCTTATGGAGCAAAAAATACAGTAGCACAGAACTCAGCTCTCTGAGATTTTTTGTCTTTTTCAGTTTCTTAGGCCTTTCTGGCTAGGAAGGTAAACTTGAAAGATCAATAACACCCAAAATCTCAGCAGCTCAGAGGGTGGCAGAATAAGATTTCAGTTTGGGGTAGGGCTGCATAACTTCTTGCCCACAGAATAAATAGTGCAGTGTGCATATTAAATAAAAGTAGGCAATTTTGCATAATTTAAACTTGTCACTGAACTTATATTTTCTTGGTGCAAAATATGGATTTCCTCTCCTGAGTGAAATTTTTTTTTAAGGCCTGTACCAGCTTTGATACCAGCCAGGATTAGTCACTTTTCAATCCCATTGATTTCAATGGCAGGATAAAGCAGAAATATTAATCTCTCCTATGAAAAATCAATGAGACTAAAGAGTGACTTTGAAGCGTGCTCAAGGTCTTCAGTCTCTAGGCCCAGTTTGGTTTGCAGAATCTTATGCTGCAGCACTGTTGGAACGAAATGCACTTGCTCAGTTCCTGGACGAGAGGCTGAGACCCTAAAGAAAAGGTCTCTCAGATTATTATTAGACTCAGATGATTCACAGTCCTGTAGATTAATTGCCCAGTGCAGATGAAACACCAGCAGAGCACAGAGATGTAGAAACTCTGTGTAGGCTAGTGAAAATATTGAAATACCTTTTTGAGGGGAGGTTGGGATTAAACTACTTTAATTCGTTGCTGCAGAAATATTCCAAGAAAGTGCCACCATTGTGGTTACAAAATTTGGCCTTGTGTCCTACTCTACAGAGAACAATCCTTTATTTTGTCCAGTCCAGGTCTGCTTCAAAGATGAAGAACTGTAAAGGAGAACAGGGTCCTTGAGATGGCCCATTGACAGTGAGCCCCCAGCAAGCAAAGTGAGCAGGCACGCAGGTCACCAAATCACAGTCTTCCCAATATGCTGAGGTGAGGAATGTGCAGTGATTTAGGCATATTTGCACTTATGCATAAATATTAGCAGACCCTTCAAGTGGGGTCTGCTAGGACTTCCCTATTTTCATTGAACAAATGTTGGAGGGTATGGAATAGGACGTCCTTATTTCCATCGGATAGATGTAGGAGGGGTCATCTCTATTTTCATCAGAGAAGTGTTGGAAGGTATGCATTAGACTATAGAAAACTATAGCATATTTTGCTCTTTTTTAAATGAGCAATCAGTTAAGAGGTGAGCTTCCTAACTGATGAAGGTTTCAGAAGGTGCCTAACCCACCCCAACAAACTGTTGGGATACTGCCGGGGAGACGGGGGCATCAGGCAGGCCCCCAGCTGGCTCCAGCCACTGGCCGGCAGCCGGGTGATCACCGGTCTCCCTTGGAACAGCATCAAACAGTGACACAAGCCTCAGATATGTTTAGAGACTCGGCACGCTCTATCAGCAGAGTGGATAAATCTCGCACAACAGAAGTGGCGGACAGAGTCATGTGTAAGCAGTATTTACAAGCATTTACTCAGCATAGTGCAGGAACAAAGGAAAACATGTCTGCTTCCCTTCGTCTCCAGCAAAACAGCAGCAGTGCAAAAGCTATATACAAACAGACGTTCCCAGCAGACTGTGCTGGAAGTAAACAGGCATGTGACACACAACAGTCATGCCTGTACCTTTTAAGGTGAAACGGAACTATATCCTAATACAAACATCATTCAGACTTATTCCAGCCCCCTTCCAGATGGATTTCCCAATCAAGACCCTGGATTGCAGCTGACTCTCCTTCTCTATTGCCTTCCTGTAGTTCTGTTCCAGTGCTCCACCCAACTATGGTTCTAATCCACACAGCAGGTCCCACATACGAGACTGCCTAGTGCTCACACACAAAGAGGCACTTTGTTGTAGTAGAAGAAGCACGGTGTACTATCTAGAGAGTTGGCCTATAGCCCAGGAGACCCAGGTTCAAAGCCATGGTCTAACCTACCTCCCGGGGCTGTTGTGAGATTAAAATGTGGGGGTAAGAACCATGTATGCCACTCTGACATCTCTGAAGAAAACGTGGATTATATATGTGATAGATAAAGGTCGATTGATAGATCAATGCCAGCTTTCAGGTATTCTCCAAGCAAATTTCGTGAATCTGAATGTTATGAATTTGACAGCAGTGTGTTCCTCAGTAAATGCACGATAAACCTCCCTGGTATAGCCAAAATTAGGAAACTGATGTGGATCTCTTCACAGCATTCTGCAAATTTCTACATGTAAAAAAAATATTTGAACCTCTGCTTATATGTGTCCAGCCTATCATATCATGGTGTTCTCTGGAGCTGCCAGTCTATGGGTAAATGAGGCTGCTTATTCAAGGGATAGCCTTGGTACATAAAAGCACTTTACACCTATATCTAAATAAATAATTTAGGGAATTATCCAAGGATAAGAGAGGAGGCTTCATCGAGAAGGCGCTTAAACCCTCCGATGTTTTTAGCACATTTATTCAAACTGATGCTGAATAATTAAATAAAGAAGAATGGGTGTTTTTATCTTTTATGCATTTTGCATGCAATTGGGTGACTTGCCAGACAATGAGGTTTGGGGGAAAATAATAATGATGCAATATTGAAGCGAGTGCATTTTCCTTTGGGATGAGATATACTCAACACTCCCTTTTATCAAGAAACCAGCCAAATTCCCATTGTTATGACTAGTGGGGAGGACTTGCAGATTGCAAATATTCTCAGGAAAAGTAATGTGTTTCTGCAGGCTCTGCCAGGGCCAGCCTAAGATATTTTTCTACTTGATTCATAGGACTAGGTGGATGAACACACGCCTTCTACATATAGCAGCAAACTAAAAAACTGAAGGTTACTTCAACCCTGGCAATGGGATAATGTCTTCAAAGTCACTTGAAAATAGCAAGCTGATCTAGGGGAATGTTGCCCCCTCCCAGCATCTGCTGCCTGAGGTAATTTCCTTACTTTGCCTAATGATAGGGCTGGGGGTGGGCTCTGTACACAGAAGCATGTGACCCACCTCTGCAGGATCCCTGTCAGTAAGAGCTGGCCAGCCATGGCATCATAGATGAAACACTGGTCTTCTACTCAGCAGTACTACCAACGAAGGCGGCTTGCTAACGTTTTTGTCCGAGGAGTGAATGGCAGCCATTCATTTATGTTAGAGAAATTAAACAGGTGAATTCATGGAACACCAATGGATGAAAGCTCACCTTGCCCTGATCAGCCACTGAGAAGCGCAGCCTGCTCTTCTCTATCCTGTCTGTCCTATCCTTTCTTTGCTACATTACCCTGCATGTCAAAATGTCAGAAGAATGAGAGGAGGCTTGGAATTGGCTTTTGACAGCAGTTTTCAGAGTTTACTTTCAACAATGGATACAACTTAGCCCTATCTAAGAATATTTATGCTACTGACTTCAGTTGGCCTTACTTCCAGGTTAGAGGGTGTAGGATTGAAGCCTGAAATGTCTTAATTTAAGTAGAGCTGAAAGGTATATACCGTATTTTTTGCTCTATAAGACTCACTTTTTCCCTCCTAAAAAGTAAGGGGAAATGTGTGTGCGTCTTATGGAACGAATGCAGGCTGCACAGCTATCCCAGAAGCCAGAACAGCAAGAGGGATTGCTGCTTTCACTGCGCAGCAATCCCTCTTGCTGTTCTGGCTTCTGAGATTCAGAATATTTTTTTTCTTTTTTTCCTCCTCCAAAAACTAGGTGCGTCTTGTGGTCTGGTGCATCTTATAGAGTGAAAAATACGGTAATTTGACTGGCTCACAGGACACAATCCCATCAAAGTTATCCACTTGTCAACCATTTTGGTATCAGTTGAGAGATTGAAGCACTGGCATTCTTAGGTTCCCCTAGATCATGTTCAAAACCTAAGAACTTTGAGAATGAATAAGTATTAGGTAAATAAATAATTTGAAGGAAAGCTGGAATATATATGTGAGATTAATTGATAGATACTAGCTGGTGTAGAGGGAGGCCCACTCGCAAGATTTCAGGTATTCCCCAAAACAACTCTAGTGAATATTAATATGCTTATCTCTCTACCAAATTCTGCCATATATTAAATGCCAACCACTGAATACTATCAAGTATTAAATCCTATTGTAAGCCATTTTATACAATTTGGGTGCTAAAAATTCCATTACATGTCAGTTATCAAACACTAAAGGTAAAGGGTAAAGGGACCCCTGACCATTAGGTCCAGTCACAGATGACTCTGGGTTTGCGGCACTCATCTCACTTTACTGGTCAAGGGAGCTGGCGTACAGCTTCTGGGTCATGTGGCCAGCATGACTAAGCCGCTTCTGGCGAACCAGAGCAGCACACGGAAACGCCGTTTACCTTCCTGCCGGAGCGGTACCTATTTATCTACTTGCACTTTGACGTGCTTTCAAACTGCTAGGTTGGCAGGAGCAGTGACTGAGCAATGGGAGCTCGTCCCGTCATGGGGATTCAAACTGCCAGCCTCCCAATTGGCAAGCCACCCGCGTCCCTTATGAAACACTACTCAACATCAAATATTAAAATCAACTGTGGACATTAATTATATCTCAAAATCAAGACAAGAATTCAAACACATGAATTCAAACACATGAATCAAAATCAAATTGCATAGAATATCCAAAAACATTCATGTGTTGAGAAAATATTCTGGGTTAAAATTCACAAAAGAAACGTTTTGATAGGAATACTCAGAAGCATATTAGCCTGAGCTCCAACCAAGGCTCTGATCCAGAAGAACTCAAAATGCATTGCATACGAGGAAGCCTCAATTCTTTCTTTTGAAACTTTTCCTCCACTCATTCCTTCCACTCTCATGTTTTCCTGCCTCCCTGAGTTAAGGTATCCCAGCACAGGTCATAGCAAAGGCAGCAGCAGGACAGAGCAAAGGCTGTTCACGCTGTTGTATGGTGGGGAGAGTCTGCTGACCGCTGTGAGCATCATAAACCTCTCAGTTTGATGATCAACTGTGCAGTAAATTAATTAATCATCATTTTATGCCTCATCAAGCACTTTGCCGAGCCTCTCGACAGGGGGGCCTCTCAATTAGCCAATGGGAAGCAGACTGTTTTGTTTAGCTGGGTGAGTCTTCCATAAACAGGGGAGGCCTTGACAAGCTAATAAATATGTCATCTGTCTGTGTCACTCGCTACAATGTGGCTCCACCTGTAAATGTGTGGGATTCAACCTAAGGGAGGGAGGGAAGCATCATCGACCACTTTGCTGAGATTTAGAATTTGGTGTTGCTGGGAGAATTAAAAGCCAACCTGTGGGCACAGGGAGGCCAATAGGGGCAGCCCCCTCGCCACCTCTGTGTTTCAAATACCAGGGGATGCTTCCTCAAGGAAACCCTTATGGATAGTCCCCACATCAGGCGATGCTCTTTAAATGCACTGCTCTGAGTGTACTGGACAGCTGAAAAGTGGCAGTATAAATTTGAATGAATAATGGGACACATTCCTACGTAGGATTGCCAAGTGGCAGGGGGGTTGGCAACAACACGCCAGGCTTGATCCTGTGCCATTGATATCAAATGTAAGTTTCCCGATGTTGAAAGTATTATTACCACGGTAATCCATTGTTCCTCCAAGGTTCTTCATTTTATCCTCACAATAGCCCCATGAGGTAGGCTACTGAGAGATACCCAGCGAGCTTCATGGCTGAATACGGATTTTAACCCTGATCTCCCAGATCCTAGTTCAATACTCTAACCACTACTCCACACTGCCTTTCACCCCATTGTCTGAACCCCTGTGGTTCCTTAAAGGAAAGACTTTGCATATAAATTATTATTATTATTATTATTATTATTATTATTATTATTATTATTATTACTGGAAAGTAAAGTGAGATTGCAATCTAAGCATGACATGAAATTTAATTCGACCAACATAAAAAAGGAGTTACTGCAAGGAAAATACATAGAGCAGGAGTAAAACATCCCATTGCTTCTCTTTTGGAAATCTGGACTGTGGAACAACGCTCCCAGCAGTAGCAGGAGAAATTCATTTTGTCCCTTTCTGTGTACCTATATTTTCCTGCTGCTGCCACAGGAAGGTGAATATGGGTGTCCCAAAGAAAGAAAAATCTGTTATCTCCAATGGACAAAAATATATGTGAACAAATCTTTATATTGTGGGTGCATTAGCAATCTAGACTACAGACTGAAAAGTTTTTCCTCTTACCATGGGCTTATTGTACCTCATCTACACACACTTGATCTTAGCCAAAAGGCCAAAAAGTGGGAAAAGGAAGGGCCTTAGCTGAATGGTCTATTTCACATGCTGAAGATCCAGGTTCAATCATCATCAGTTCCAGGTAGGGCTAGGAGAGATCCTCTGTCTCAAACCCTCGAGAGCCACAGCCTTTCTGGGTAAACAATACTGAGCTATTTGGACCAATTCTGATTTGCCACGTAACCCTGCTGCCTTCATCATCATCCTCAGTGCTGTTCCTTGCATTGGATTCCTTTACCCTTCTGCGTTCCGTACAAACTTGTCCCACTTACTTTGCTTGTTGTACTTAACCTCTCTTTGCTCACTTTCTCTTCCTCCATGGTATGGTTGAGTCATTTTAGATGCTGAGTTTACACCAGGGGGTTGGAGCACCTTTACATGTGAAGTTATCTTCCCACAAGGGCCAACATTTATGCCAAAACTCAGCATCTCCTGAGCTCTGCGAGTGGAGCTTTCTCCTGATTGAAGTCCAGAGTCTTTGAGGACCAGGACATTCACAGGGAAATCAAAATGCTTGTTTATAAAGCTATTGTACTACCAACCTTACTGTATGCTTGTGAAACATGGACCACTTATTAATGTCATCTCCAACTCCTCGAAAGATTCCATCAACGGTGTCTCCGAAATTTTTTAAACATCACTTGGGAAGACAGGTGAACTAATGCCAGTGTACTGGAAGAAGCAAAGATCACCAGTGTTGAAGCGATGATTCTTCAACATCAATTTCGTTGGTCTGGTCATGTTGTGCGGATGCCTGATTATCGTCTTCCAAAGCAACTACTCTGTTCCAAATGGAAAGCGTAATGCTGGTGGTCAACAAAAGAGGTTTAAAGACCCTCTCAAGGCAAATCTTTAAAAATGTAGTATAAACACCAACAACTGGGAAACACTGGCCTGCAAGTGCTCCAATTGGAGAACAGCCTTTACCAAAGGTGTCATGGGCTTTGAAGACGCTCAAACTCAGGACAAAAGGGAGAAATGCGCTAAGAGGAAGACACACTTGGCAAACCCTCACAGTGATCAACTCCCGCCCGGAAACCTATGTCCCCAGTATGGGAGGATGGGTGGATCCAGAATTGGCCTCCACGGTCACTTACAGACTCACTGTTAAAACTGTGTTTATGGAAGACAATCTTACTTGGCTATGAGTGATTGCCAAAGAAGAAAGAAGAAGACGACATGTGAAAAGGCTTCCCTGATGCACTTGGGGGTAGTCCCCTTAAAAGGACCACCAACTTCTGCCCCAAAATCCTACTCTGATGATAGCAAAGCTCTTCCTCCTCTGCTGCTTCACTACCAGCCTTCTTTTTCAAGCCCAAGATAACTGTCTTTGGCTTGCATGCATGTGCCTTAGCTACTCCTTATCATTAGATTCACACATCTGCCAAACTCCTTCTATCATCACCTTCAAGGAGATTGAAGGTTCTTATTTCTCAAGTCTCCACAGCCCCTTTCCTTGCTGGTTGTATTTTCATTTCAAATGGTGAGCCTGCAGTATATGTGCACACACATATGCCCACACTCACGTCGAGCTCCTGGGATATGGGTGGTGGCAAGTAAATAAACTTTTATGCAAAGCAAAAGCATTGACTTGATTGAGCATAGCACCAATGCCATTCATTCCGATTCTAAGCCCCAGCTACTGAGAAATATCGCCCCCCTCCCCCCCTCAAAAAAAGTTGCTGATAACTATTGCTGGTTATATGTCAAAATACCAAATTGAAATTCAGGTGATATTTAGCCTACAGTAAGCTCTCAGAAGAATATGAATAATGCTGGTCAGGAAAGAATATCATCCCTTATTTCCCAGGCATTTGGCTTGAAGTAATCTTTAAGAAAAGTGCACCTGCCATGGTTATTTCAAAATTAGCTGAGGCACCAAAGTGATGTATAGCCACAGTTCTTCCTGCGATATGGATGTCATCCCTATGGGGTTTCGTGAGGCAGAATTGTTCATATGGGCAGCCTCACATGGAGGACAGATGGGAAGAAAACAAAATGAGTTGATTTATCTACAACAGAGACCCATCTTTCTTACACTACCCAGATTAGTCACTTGCAAACTCTCTCTCTCTCTCTCTCTCTCTCTCTCTCTCACACACACACACACACACACACACTTTTAAACCATTTTCTGCCTTGCAGTGTGAACTGTTTCAATTCAGAGCTGATAAATAAGTGCAGGCAGCCCAACACCAGGGTCACATCTACACCAGACTGATGACAGCACTTTCTTGTCACTCTATATAATAATAATATTGGGAGCATTTCCAGACAAACTGAAGCACTTTTAAGTTCAGTATCTCCCAATGAAATCAATGAAACCTAGAAAGAGTTCATTTTAGTGGGATCATTCCTATTATTAATAGCATTAGCATTAAGATTATTATGTCACCTTCCATATTTATATATAGTCAAAGTACAAAATATAATGACAATGAAAAAGCAGTTTAAAACAACAGATATTATTTTTTAAAAAAAAAAAAAATAGACAGCTGTGGCAAAGACCTATTTATCCAGTTGGAATTCTTGTCCTAATATTAATATACAGTGGTACCTCGGGTTAAGAACTTAATTCATTCTGGAGGTCCGTTCTTAACCTGAAACTGTTCTTAACCTGAAGCACCAGTTTAGCTAATGGGGCCTCCCGCTGCTGCCACACCTCCGTCATGCGATTTCTGTTCTCATCCTGAACCAAAGTTCTTAACCCAAGGTACTATTTCTGGGTTAGCAGAGTCTGTAACCTGAAGCATCTGTAACCCAAGGTACCACTGTATTAGAATTCCAGAGTTAGATTCCCATCCCACTCTGCTCTCTACAACAAAACTCTACCAGTGTCTATCGTAATATTGAAAAGCTTTGGGAGGAGAGTAGGCAGGAATTTGTTCTCAACATCAGCAATGCTACATTAAAGTGATGTGTCTAGCACCATCAATTTACATGGTATTTTGCAAAGTAACATAAGCAAGGAGGGAAATGCAGGGCACATGCCCTGAGGAACTTAAAATCTGTGAGCAAGATTCAGCCAAAGTTCAGCACTTTTCAGTCCCCTTGATTGCAGTGGAAGAGATTTCCTAACAGTCTTTTAATCCAGAAGTGCTTGACCTTTCCTGAATTGTGCCCTACACCTTGACAGTAGACAGAAGGCAGAGGGCATGGAAGGGATACAGCTGCATGGGTAACCAGGGATGGATATTCTCAAAGGCAGGTGTACATATTCCAGCTTCAGTCTTCATCCCCAACGGAAATATGGAGGTGTTGGCTGATCTGTGCTAACTCTACAGTTCCTCAACATGGGAAGCCTAATTGTCAATGAGAATGCCCAATTGTCGTCATGATTGCTTAATGATGCAAAGACCCAGCCACTTAAAAGCAATCTGGAGCTTGAGCGAAGTGCTTGCCAGCTCAGAACGAAAGCAGGTTTACGACCAGATGCAATATGGGTACCTAAAGTATAAAAGAACCTGTGCCAAAAATATGTCTTTAAATAGGTTTTGTTCATGCATACACATTCCTTTTCCTATTGCCTTCTCTATTCTTTCAGATTCAGGGAGGGGGTTTAGGAATGGATACTGAAACGAATGCATAACCTAACGTAACATTTTGCAAAAATATATTGGACTGAAACCACTCAGCTCCTCCCTGCCCCAACCCATTGAAAGTCAGGCAGATAGGGAAGTTTCTTTTGGGGGCAGCCTCTCCAAGAACTAAGTCATCAAAAAGACTGCATGTGCTAATTCATCTCAATGGCAGACGCCAATTGACTTGCCCTGAAAGTGAGCTACAGAATCAATTCCATATGGAGCCGACAGATTGAAACCTACCTTTTCATGGAGAATAAAGCTATCGGTGGCTGGGATAGCTATGATGGTTAACCATCCATGATGCCTCTGAGTACTACTTATTGGGAGTTGCAAGTTGGGAGGGTGCTGTTTCACTCAGATCCCGCTTGCAGGCTTCCCTTGAGTATCTGGTTGGCCATTGCAATAATAATAATAATAATAATAATAATAATAATAATAATAATAATAATAATTTATTTGTACCCCACCCATCTGGCTGGGCTTCCCCAGCCACTCTGGGTGGCTTCCAACAAAGATTAAAAATACATTGAAATGTCACACATTAAAAACTTCCCTGAACAAGGCTGCCTTCAGATGTCTTCTAAATGTCAGGTAGTTGTTTATCTCTCTGACATCTGATGGGAGGGCCTTCCACAGGGCGGGCACCACTACTGAAAAGGCTCTCTGCCTGGTTCCCTGTAGCTTTGCTTCTCGCAGTGAGGAAACTGCCAGAAGGCCCTCAGAGCTGGACCTCAGTGTCTGGGCTGAACAATGGGGGTGGAGACGCTCCTTCAGGTATCCTGGGCCGATGCCATTTAGGGCTTTAAGGCTCAACACCAACACTTTGAATTGTGGTCAGAAATGTACTGGGAGCCAGTGTAGGTCTTTCAGGACCAGTGTTATGTGGTCTTGGTGGCTGCCCCCAGTCACCAGTCTAGCTGCCGCATTCTGGATTAGTTGTAGTTTCCGGGTCACCTTCAAAGGTAGCCCCACGTAGAGCGCATTGCAGTAGTCCAAGAACAGGATCCTTGGCTTGATGGGCTGTTCTTATGTTCTTTCCAACAACAATCCAGGCAGGCTTGAAACTGTGGTGACTGCAGCCACCCTTGAATTCAGATTCATATAAGGAATCTGTATTCTCCAGTCCCTGAAGTCAGTCATTAGGGGTGAAAATGCACCTAGCAGTATACACTGCTTCATTGGTGAGAGGAAGTCAGAAGGCCAATCAAGAGACTTCATAAACCTGTAAATCACAGGGGAGTTTTCAAAAGGAATACATTCCATTACTGGAACAGCCTTGTGCCTCTGCTTGGCCTTGAACCATCAGTCGAGAGGACATTTTGCCAATATTAAAGCTCATGACAAGGCATCAGGATGGAGGGAGGCTATTAGATGTATTGAGCACATATCATTGAATGTTTTATTGTTTGCTGCCAATTTGGGGGCCAAGTTCTTGGAAAAGGTCATTTTAGTATTTAACCTTAATATTTCATTTCAGGGGTTTTTTTTGTATTCGACCATTGAGAGCTGACATGCAGCACTATTCACTTTCACATAGTATTTTTGTTCTGACATGTAACACAGCTAATATTTGACAGCATTTGATAGGTGACATGCAGCAGGATTCGGTATCTGAAAGCATTTGCTAGAAAACATGCAGTGGTGTTTTGTATTTGACAGCTGCTGAGATTTCATGTTTGATGCCTGCCAAAGCAAAGAAAACTTGGTGGAAGACTGGAAAGTTGGCCAAATATTGAACAGCTGCAAATACTCGTTTCATCTCGACGGCAATGTGTTAAAAAAATGTGGACAAGCTGTAATCCTAAGGAGGGGCTAGGTTCTGCTCACATATTTGGTGGGCGGTAATTTACACAAGGGACGCGGGTGGTGCTGTGGTCTAAACCACAGAGCCTAGGGCTTGCCGATCAGAAGGTCGGTGGTTCGAATCCCCGCAACAGGGGTGAGCTCCCATTGCTCGGTCCTTGCTCCTGCCAACCTAGCAGTTTGAAAGCACGTCAAAGTGCAAGTAGATAAATAGGTACTGCTCCGGTGGGAAGGTAAACAACGTTTCCGTGTGCTGCTCTGGTTTGCCAGAAGTGGCTTAGTCATGCTGGCCACATGACCCAGAAGCTGTACACTGGCTCCCTCGGCCAATCAAGCGAGATGAGCGCCGCAACCCCAGAGTCGTCCGTGACTGGACCTAACGGTCAGGGGTCCCTTTACCTTTTACCTAACTTACACATGCATGCCCATCAGTTGATTGCTCCACACTCGATGACTGACAGGTGAGTATGCAAACTGAAAGGCACCTGAGATGGCATGGAACAACCCTCTGCGATGCTTAGGCTGTGATTGCCCATTTGCACATGCAAATTTGGATGTTGATAATTTGGATGACTCGATGATCAGCCGTGTATGAACCAGCCCTCACATGGCAGAGATCGGCACGGGTCCAGACCAGTAGCATGAGAAGTGTTTGAATTTTGCTAGCTTGTGGGTCAGAAGTCACCGTTCCCAGGTTCAGACGCAGACCTGAGGGCAACCGCAGCTGCTGCGATGCATGCCAGCACTTGTGCCACAGCAGCTTAAACTGATCTATAGGACAGGGCTGTTAAAATGATGAGCAACCGGTATGTTGTAGATGCCTGCAGAGCCAGGAGAGAAATTATAAGTGTTTAACAAAGCAGTTTAGCTAATGCCTTAAGTACCGATTTTGTCAGAAATGACTTACAGTCCAGAATGATATGCCTTTTGGAATTAAACCTACCCAGAAGAACAAAAAGCAAAAAGAAGACAAGCGCCTTCTCCTAATGAATGGCTGTTCTTGTTGTAACTGTTCTCCACACCAAATGCCTTTAGGGCGTTGCTTATGCACTTGATAAAAATCACAGGCCAGGTGCTCCAAGTCTTTCAACATCATAAATTCCACTCTGACACTGGGGGGGGGGGGGGGATAAATAAAAAATAGAAGGTTAAACAAGTTTGATGGAGAAATGCTCTCCCAGGTGTTATTTTCAAAGTTCATGACTAATTTGCAGCAATGAGGAATTGTCACAGGTGATATTGATCGTGTAAATACGCTGTGTACAAGAAATGCACTTCACATTGCCGAGAAGGCAGTGGCGCTCAATAGGTAGGGCTTCGTCTGCAGTGGTATAACTCATTGTTTCTAGGGCTTTGCAAGTGTGGGCTGTATTCCACTAAATAATTGTGCGAGCAGATTTCTGAAATATTAAGTGGTTTAGAAATGGCTTAAACAAATAAATAAGGAAAAGGCATATCTACATGGAAGACCAACTGATTTCACCTCCCTTTCAAGGGTGAGTTGGCTCATCAGAGCAATTTGACAGCCGCTGCCTTATCCAAGGGCTGACAACCAACCATTGGTTGCAAGTCAACAGACTTGGGACTGGGGCTGTTGTTCTTGTTGATACACAACTCTTGGTTAATGGGCAATTGTTTTCCACTCTGCTGGACCATCTCCAAAGGCACAGCCACAAACAAACCCGAGCAGTGGAATAACCCACCGCCATGCCATACAACTGGCCTGTTGTAACTTGAAAGGATGAATGTGGTATTAATGATCAGAGGGAAATGCTTGATTTTTAAGTGTTCAGCACTGGAGAGGAAAATTGAATTTGCTGTGACAGTTGCCATGGTAACCCCCTCAATTTCCAGTGCATAGCAGAGTAAATAGTTGTGTAGAAGCTTTTGATGCATGAGACCCTCCTTTGACAGCCATATGTTGCACATTCAATGCATTGTTTATATCTTTTTATAATAATAATAAAAAAAATACAAAGACATCCGTGGGCAGAATTAGGAGCGTGGCATTTCCATGCTGCTTGCTCTTCTATAAGGAGCAGGTAAAGCCTTCCAATAAATACCTGCATTTTAAATAGACATAGGCTTGCAGAAAACAGATTTTTTAAAAAAGAGAAAGTGAAACTATAAGAAATCATTAGCTTGCAATGCACTTTACAGTTTACACCAAGACTCTAGTGCAGCATTCTGTTGCCCTTTTTGCCCATCCAAACATAGCATTTGAGGTTCAGACAAAAACTGCCTCTGAGATTGGAGATTCCATTTAGTTGTCATGGTTAATAGCCATTAATAAGCCATTTGACCAATCCTTCCAGAAAGCTATCTAGGCCAGTGGCCACGGCAATCACATTATATTTATCAATTACATTTTTGCCCCACCTTTCTTCCATGATGGAACTCAAGAGAGCTTGCAAAAGATTCCCAAGTGGTCTGCCATCAAGACACCGAGTACGTCCAGATTTTGCTCAGCTCCAGCAAGGTGGTTTTAGCATATGCCTTCAGAAAAAGTCCTGGGAATGTCTGTTTGTTTAGTTAGTTATTTTGTTTAGCAATGATAAACCTAGACAGCATCTTAAAAAGCAGAGACATCACCTTGCCGACAAAGGTCCGTATAGTTGAAGCCATGGTTTTCCCAGTAGTGATGTATGGAAGTGAGAGATGGACCGTAAAGAAGGCTGATTGCCAAAGAATTGATGCTTTTGAATTATGGTGCTGGAGAGACACAAGACTTACCCACCCTGAAAGAATGGCAAATGCAACTAATAGACTATATGGAAATGGTGGAAATGACTGGCAGAATCCGAGACCAGGGAGAAGAGTCGGTGGAAGAAGATTGGAGGAAATTTAAAACTTATTTACAGAAATATTGTAAAATTCTTGAATGCTGATGACATTGAAATGAATTGAAGGGGTTCTAGCAACAAGGTAAAATGTAAGATGGGATTGATAATAGATAAACTAATAGGATATGAATTTGCTGAACCAATTTTTAAAAGGGATACAAAAAAGGGAGGCGTGAGGAAGTCAGGAAAATAAGTTAACTAAGGATGAGAAATTAAAAAAGAGGGAGTTTTGTTTTCTTTTATATGTGTTTCTTCTTCTTTTTTGTGTTTAATGTTTGTATTTTTGTATTTTGTAATTGTGTATTTTTCTGTTTTTTTATTTTTCTGAACTTTTCTATTGATAAAACTTAATAAAATATTAATGGGGAAAAATGAATTATGGTGCTGGAGGAGACTTTTGAGAGTCCCATGAACTGCAAGAAGATCAAACCTATCCATTCTGAAGGAAATCGGCCCTGAGTGCTCACTGGAAGGATAGATCCTGAAGCTGAGGCTCCAATACTTTGGCCACCTCATGAGAAGAGAAGACTCCCTGGAAAAGACCCTAATGTTGAGAAAGATTGAGGGCACAAGGAGAAGGGGACGACAGAGGACGAGATGGTTGGACAGTGTTCTCAAAGCTACGAACATGAGTTTGACCAAACTGTGGGAGGCAGTGGAAGACAGGAGTGCCTGGCGTGCTCTGGTCCATGGGGTCACGAAGAGTCAGACACGACTAAACGACTAAAAAACAACAACAAAATATAGCACTCAACACCCCCTGTCTTAAGCGGTTTGCATAAAATTGCATACAATATTCATGGGAGGGCGATAAAGACTTCAAAAACAGCAGGTGTAATAAAATTAAAATTTGATCATAAAATTATATTAAAAAATAGATAAACTCGTTAGCTTTAGAAACAAATGTACATACTAAACTTACAAATCCAGAGTGACTTGCCTAAACTGGTTTTAGTTTGCTCCATAAATTAATTGCGCATTTCTGTGGAGAAGTACTTCCTTTAGCATTCCTGAAACCACTATCAAACAAGTTCAGTGAGTAATCCCAAGGTCTAGTATTGCCCAGGCAGGAGCATTGTGTGACCCACGAGAACAACAAAACAACCAGACTTCACAACAGTGAAGGGATGAAATCAAGCCAAATCAAACCAGCAGACAAGGTATGGGTTGGTATGGCATTGGGTCCCAGGATCAGTTCATCAGTCCACCAATCCCACATTGGTGGAATGGGTCCACTGGGTCCACCGCCCCAGACCTGTTCCATGGGAGCCATCCAGTGCTGAATCTTGCATGGTGCAAGCCAAGCAAGCAAGGTCTCACTGGGCAACCAGGGTGCAGATTCCAACCAGACAGATACCCCAACCTAAGCTTGGGGTGCTTTGGTCAATCCTCCCCTCAGGCCCCTTATGGGGGGCCCCATACTTTTTCCCATGAGTCCATCAAACAGACAAGATACTGGGCAAAACTTTGCCCAGTATTTTGCTGCAATCTGTGCGCCACAATGCCACTGGGCAAAGGCGCCCCACACTTATTGGGCAAAGAACAAGGCTTAAAGGTGAAGGAATTATAACCTCCCTCTATAAAATCTCTCCACCCCATTCACAGCATTGCAAATATCTTATTGTGCCACATCTTGGTCTCGCTCTTGCTCTAAACCAATTCCAGCATAAATGGGGAAGGAGTTCCAATAAATATTTTCTAAATGTATTTCCATTTTTCTCTACCATTTTGAGAATATTCGCGTTCACAGTTTATATGACCATAATCTCTGTCTGCAAAACCCAGTCTATGCACAGAGGTCAGGGTCAGGGACATAGCTGTCAACCGTCCCTCATTTGGCAGGAAACTCCCTTATCCCAGCACCGTGTCCCGCTGCTGTCCCTTATTGATGATGTCCCTTAAATTTCCCGGGTTTCAAAGGAAGCAGCTTCTCTCCCTCCTTTCCTGCCAGCCAGGGAGGAGGGAGGCTCCAACTGTGTTGCTTGGCTGCGTTGCTCACCCAATAAGGAGTCTAAGAATGACTGGGGGTGGAGCTTGCATGCCTTGTGCCGATCAAATCGGCCACGTTGCCTGGGAACTCACCTTTGCTCAGCGCTTCCCAGCAGAGGTGACGGTGGTTTTCCTTGCTGCATCCCTTTGCCGGGTTGCTGCGCTGTGGGAACCACCGCTTGAGGCTTCGTTTGGCTGCTGGCTGGGCTTTCTGCCTTTGGCTCAGAGGGGCTCAGAAGTTGAACATACCTGTGCCCGGAAAATCCCTTATTTTGGCTGCTGATCCCTTATTTTCGAGGCTGCTGGTGCCTTATTTTCAAATCTGTAAGTTGACAGCTATGGTCAGACACTGACACTGCAGTCTCATTTCCCCCTATATGGGGTGACCGTGCCCTTCTTTCAAGTTGCATGAGCCTTTTGAAGCTGAAGGAGGCAGAAGGCGAAGGGAAATGAGGCTGGATTCATGCATGGGCCAGAATGAGGTGATAGAATGAACTGCACTCCTTCAGAGGCAGATGGCCCTCCATGTAAAAAGAAAAAAAATTAGGTAAGCAAGAAAAATGTCAGGTAGGAACCTTGATGGGCTGGCATTCTACTTGCAGGGATTAATTTTATGTGAGCACACCAGAGCCTTTAAAAATGCTGTCTCCCACTGACAGTCTGAAACAACACCAGCCACTCTATCACCTCATGATTCTACCAGCTGTTTATCCAACCTGTGAAAGGACTGGAGGCGATGGAATGGAAAAGGAAAACATGAAATCAGTGAATCAAGAATGTGCAAAAGATAGCCACATTGAACCATCAGAAATAATTGGAAATCAGAAGAGAATAATGCAGAAGTCACCAGTTTTGGGGAGGCCATGGGCAGATTTGCAAACTGAAGAAATTTTTGTGGGAGCCGCACAGACACTGGAATTAAGCACAGGTTTTCATGTGTGTTTTTTAATAATATTTTTTTATTGGTTTTACAAAAGTTTTTATAGACAATACAAACAAATAAAGAAACAAACAAACATGTATAGTTTCGTGTCCTTTTTTTCATAAACCTCGCTTCTCCGACTCCCCCAAACCTCCCCTTTCTACATCCCAATTTCCAAAATTATTTCAGCAAATCCTAACACTTATTTTTACCAAATTTGTCCCTTATTTATTCTTTTCTTTTACTTAATCTTTGCCGCTGTAAACCCCTTTTTTCTAAAACTTCAACATTTTAGCATTCATCAATTTTATAATATTTCTTAAGATAAATTTTAATTTTTTCCCAATCTTCATCCACCGTCTCTTTCCCCTGATCGTGGATTCTGCCGGTCATTTCAGCCAGTCCCATATAGTCTATCACCTTCATCTGCCATTCTTCCAGAGTGGGTAGATCTTGAGTCTTCCAATGCTTTGCGATGAGAATTCTTGCTGCTGTAGTAGCATACATAAAAAAGTTCTGTCTTTCTTTGACACCAATTGGCCAACAATGCCCAAGAGAAAGGCCTCTGGTTTCTTAGGAAAAGTACATTTAAGTACCTTTTTCATTTCATTATATATCATTTCCCAGAAAACCTTAGTCTTCGGGCACGTCCACCAAAGGTGATAGAAAGTACCTTCAGTTTCTTTACACTTCCAACACTTATTATCAGGCAAATGATAGATTTTTGCTAGCTTGACTGGGGTCATGTACCACCTATAGATCATTTTCATTATATTTTCTTTTAAGGCATTACATGCCGTAAATTTTAAACCAGTGGTCCACAACTGTTCCCAGTCAGCAAACATGATGTTATGACCAATGTCCTGTGCCCACTTAATCATAGCTGATTTAACTGTTTCATCTTGTGTATTCCATTTCAGCAACAAGTTATACATTCTTGACAAATTCTTAGCATTGGGTTCTAACAGTTCTGTTTCTAATTTTGATTTCTCCATCTGGAAGCCAATTTTCCTGTCTTGTTTATAAACCTCCATTATTTGATAATAATGGAGCCAATCTCGTACTTTAGTTTTCAATTTCTCATGACTCTGTAGTTTCAATTTGTCACCCTCTTGTTCCAAAATTTCCCAATACTTTGGCCATTTGGCTTCCATATTGAGTTTTTTCACAGCTTTAGCCTCCAAAGGCGATAACCATCTAGGAGTTTTATTTTCCATCAAATCTTTATATCTAATCCAAACATTATATAATGCTTTTCTGACAATGTGATTTTTAAAGGCCTTATGCACCTTAACTTTGTCATACCATAAATATGCATACCATCGAAATGCATTATTAAAACCTTCTAAATCCAAGATATCTGTATTCTCGAGGAGCATCCACTCTTTCATCCAGCAGAACGCTGCTGATTCATAATACAATTTTAAGTCCGGCAGGGCAAATCCCCCTCTTTCCTTTGCATCCGTTAATATCTTAAATTTTATTCTGGGCTTTTTGCCCTGCCAGACAAATTTCGAAATATCCTTCTGCCACCTCTTGAAACAGTCCATCTTGTCAAGAATTTGCAATGTTTGAAACAAAAATAACATTCTAGGCAATACATTCATCTTTATAGCTGCAATTCGGCCTAACATTGAAAGCTTCAAATTTGACCAGGTTTTCATGTGTTTTGTTCATCATCATCATCATCAAACCTTCTTATTGGCATCACATACAAACATCCATAACATAACAGTACAGAGTTACCACTTCCCCCATTGCACAAAACATTTACCCCCCTCCCCGCAAAAAAGGAGAGGCAGAGCAGACTATTGTCACATCTCTAGGTCTCCAGGGAGATCAGTCGTCTGAAATGTGTTTCGACGACAGAATACCAGATAAAGATATTTGGCCACTAACTTGGTGAGCGCCTGGTCATTCCCCAACCCAATAGTAGAAAGTGTACTGTATGACCTCCGACTCTAGTTTCCATTTGGGGATGCAGAGTTGCTCTAGGAATTGCTGGCGGAGATCAGCATATAGTTTACATTTAAGAACGATATAAGTAATAGTTTCCACCAGGTGGATGTGTTTTGTTGGCTACAAGACTCTGCTTCTCTCCAGCCTAATTCCAGCAGTGGGGACACCTGTGAGTGCTAGGGAAGGTCTCTGCAGGCATATGTCCACCCACAGGCACCATGCTGACCACCCCAGTCAATAGTACCTTTATTAAGACCATGTAAAATGTGACAAACTAGTGAGCAGAGGACCTGTCTGAATGAGTTTAAATCTTGTCCGTGGTTTTCAACTTGATCAAGTGTTCTGAATCCCAGGGAGCTAGTACAGATTGTTGAAATCGTTTCTATTGCTCAAATGCTCTTCCTTAGTTTCTTTCACCAAAAATGAGCTGTGCTAAATAACGGGGCCTCTCTGTGTAGTTTCTTTGTAGCTGTGTGCAGCTTTAAAGTAAAGCCTGCTTATATAAATCCAGGGGTTTGCTCTTAGGAGCCAAGAATGAGGATCAACTACCGTCCACCTTGCCTATACAGTGGTGCCTCCCAAGATGAAAAGAATCCGTTCTGTGATTCTCTTCGTCTAGTGGTTTTTTTTGTCTTGCGAAGCAAGACCACTGACGGATTAGAGGATTAGCGCTATTAGTGCTATTAGCGGCTTTTAGCGGCTTTTAGCGGCTTATCTGCTGATCGAATCAGCTGATAAGCGGCTTAGCGGCTTAGAAAAAGGGGGGGAAGGAAAAAACCCCGCAGGAACTTGCAAGACATTTTCGTCTTGCGAAGCAAGCCCATAGGAGATTCGTTTTGCGAAGCACCTCCAAAACGGAAAACTCTTTCGTCTAGCGAGTTTTCCGTCTTGCGAGGCATTCATCTTGCGGGGCACCACTGTATTCCTTAATGCATTATTCCCCAAAAGGATAACCCCCAAGATTTTTTGGACTACAACTCCCATCATCCCTGACCATTGGCTATGCTTACAGGGGCTGATGGGAGATGGAGTCCAAATAAAAACTTGAGGGCACCAGATTGGGGAAAGCTGACTTAATGGACAGCTGCATTATTCTTTCTTACGCAAACATTGCCTACTACAAGGGGTAGCTATTATTTGCTGAAGGATCCTCTCCCACCTTCATGATCTTCTTTGTCCCCCTCCTCTTTCTTATGACTGTATAACTCAACTCCTTCTAGACCTTGGTCTCCTCTTTTTCTCTGCAAGCATCTACTATACTTGACTCCAACCCTGTCCCTTTTAACGCATTCAAGGGCATGGCAAAAATGCATGCCTTGACTGAGCCTAGTGGGCACATAACATCCCCGTGATCAAATGCCACATGAGCAGTAGAGCTAGAAATGTGAGCTTAAATATTTTTCCTGTCCGAAAAGCTTCTTCTCCATGAGAAAATACAAGGGGGGGGGGGGCAAACAGCTTGACTTTGAAGAAATGTAATTAATCAAGAAGCCCAATATCAGCATGAAAAAGCCTTTCATTTTTGGAAATTCAGCATGTGGTTATCAACACCTGAAAAGGTGTTCAAGACTGAGCTGTGTGACCTCACCAACTGCATAGAGAAATCACTGTGGAATTGGATCTTTAAAAGGGTCCCATATGTGTCTGGGTGTTCCTTGATAGTGACAATAGGTAGGGCTTTGTGGTTCTACTACAGCGGTACCTCGGGTTACATATGCTTCAGGTTACATACGCTTCAGGTTACAGACTCCACTAACCCAGAAATAGTACCTCGGGTTAAGAACTTTGCTTCAGGATGAGAACAGAAATCATGCTCCGGCGGCGCAGAGGCAGCAGGAGGCCCCATTAGCTAAAGTGGTGCTTCAGGTTAAGAACAGTTTCAGGTTAAGAATGGACCTCCAGAACAAATTAAGTACTTAACCCAAGGTACCACTGTATATGGTTCTGCAGAAATGCCCCAACATCACCTTGGCTGCATAATTTCATTTCCTGAGAATCTCAGCTTTAAGTCTCCTCTCACAAGAATCAGTTCAGAAGAGCTCTTGGCCTGTGGTTTTAATGTATTTACTTTATTGCATAAGCAATCATTCAGGAGGCAAGGTGAAGGTTGTTGATGTGAAGCCCCAGAGGGGTATGAGTGAAAAGATCAGCACCTATACTAACTGTAGAAATTAGCAATCACTGTGAAAGATACACCTATGAGATTTCTCCCATCTACTGGTATTTAACAAGCCGCCTGCTAGACCAGGGATCTAGCAGGATTAGTACTGAACACTAACGGACAATGGCTCTCCAAGGTTTCAGAGATGTATCTTCCCCAAACCTACCTAGAGATGTCAGGAATTGAACCCAAAAAGAAGAAGAAGAGTTTGGATTTGATATCCCGCCTTTCACTCCCCTTCAGGAGTGTCAAAGCAGCTAACAATCTCCTTTCCCTTCCTCCCCCACAACAAACACTCTGTGAGGTGAGTTAGGCTGAGAGACTTCAGAGAAGTGTGACTGGCCCAAGGTCACCCAGCAGCTGCATGTGGAGGAGCGGAGAAGCGAACCCTGTTCACCAGATTACGAGACTACCACTCTTAACCACTACACCACACTGGCTCTTGCATGCAAAGGGTATGTTCTACCACTGAGCTTTTGCCCTTCCATTCCTGACCGTCTGCACTGTAGCATGTAGTGCTGACATTACCAGAGCCCTCTTCCAGATGGGGTCCAGCAAACTTGACTGAAACCAATCTTGTCTTATTCAAACAAATCGCCGGATCTTGTTTTCCATTTTCTATTCCTTCGCTCTTCAGATTTACTACCAGCTTGCTCACGAGCTTGTTTTCTTCCCAAATTCCAGCCCGTTAATAATGATGCAAGAGCCCACGTCTGACAAGATAGGAACATGGGTGAAATTTCCCCAAAGGAAAAAAAAACAGATATGGAGGGCAAGTGAGAGTCTTTCCATCTGAATTGCTCCATCCTAACAGGAAGCCAACCCTGTGAGGAAACTTCTGCTTCTCGTGTTAGCAAATTCCAGAGTCAATGGATTCCTCAGCTGATTCAAGGAAAGAAAACTTGAGAAAGCCGTGAGGAATACTAGTTGCCATAGATCATATTTAATGTTGCAGGACCAGCAGGAGAAAAGCAGAATTTCAGGATTCATCTGGTGGGCCTTGCCAAAAAGATAAAGAGGATATGGGACAGGAAAAGTGGTAGTCATGGTTATGAATGACACAACTACACTCAACAATGGAATTTGTTAACCCCCCTCCCCAAGAGAGCATTAGTTTATGTGTATGTATTTGATTTGCTTATCATAGTATTTCATTTTCTATAAACACCAGCTTAGTGTTGGCCTGAAGCAAGGAGACCTGAATTCTCTTCTCCTCTCCTTTCATTCATAAAATTCAGTGGATAAAGGGGTGAATATCTGGAAATATTTAAGAACTGGTATGCATTCGACAGTATTCCATAACAGAAGCACACCAGCAATCAGTAGTGGAGAGTATCCAAAAGCTAAATTTTTGCAGTTGAATTGATACATTATATATTAACGTCATTCATTCATATAGCCTCGTTTAGCCAAAAGTTGTAAAACTGAAAATGTCAAATTATGGTTCTTAAATAACATTGTTGAATTTTGAGTCTTGAATTTTCAATATCAAAATCTGAATTTTGTAACGTGGGAATTCATCTCCTTTCAATAATAATAATAATAATAATTTTATTATTGTTATTTTATTTTTTGGCTCTGTTGTGCAAACCTGCTGTGAAGAATAAGCTACAACATTTCCTCCTCACTGTCTTCATATTATTTGCATTCAAAACACCTTGTCGTCTTTGATGTTCACACCGCAATCATCTTCAAGGTTCTCTGTATCTTGAAAGCAAAGTGTTCAGGACCACACAGTATCTGAAGCCTGAAACTACACACAAGCAAAGCAAATAAACTGCTCCAAAGATAACTAAGATCAATGGGAACCTGCTCTCTGAATCTCAACAGGTTTGATGAGGTCCCGCCCACACTTTCCCACACCCTTAAGAGTTCATGGAAAGCTACTTGCTAACTTGGATCAAGCTGGGAATCAGTTAATCAGCTTTTAATTGCTCAGCATCACCATTAAGTACTACAAATGACTTGTACAATGGCCAGGTTTTAAACTGTTGTTATGTTTTTTATTTGAGTTCACATAGCTAACATTGGGACGTGGGTGGCGCTGTGGGTTAAACCACAGAGCCTAGGACTTGCTGATCAGGGGGTCAGTGGTTCGAATCCCCATGACGGGGTGAGCTCCCTGCTCCTGCCAACCTAGCAGTTCGAAAGCACATCAAAGTGCAAGTAGATAAATAGGTACCGCTCTAGCAGAAAGGTAAACGGTGTTTCTGTGCACTGCTCTGGTTCACCAGAAGCGACTTAGTCATGCTGGCCACATGACCCGGAAGCTGTATGCCAGCTCCCTCGGCCTATAGAGCGAGATGAGTGCCACAACCCCAGAGTCGGTCACGACTGGACCTAATGGTCAGGGGTCCCTTTACCTTTACCTTTACCTTTATCTAGCTAACGTTGAGTTTGGGGCTGTGTGTTCCCCATCATTCTATGTACAGACTTCCTGAGGGTTGCAAGGGGTGAGGGACATTAACTCTGTACATGCTCAGTGGCATTCTTTCAGTGCTCACTCTTTCAGATGCACCAAGTAATGGCTTGACTGGACTCAATCACAAGCCATGAGCCCCCAATTCTCATTTTATTCTATTATTTATTTATTTCACAAAAATTATATACCACTTACTCAACAGAAAACCTCTATGAAGTGTACAAAGGACAATTTAAAACATTAATTAAACGACACCCATAAAAGCATATTGATTCTAGATGTGCTTCATCTTTCCTACAATCCCATTTTCTTGAGTGATTGCACACACATGTGCATGTGTTTATTATTTCTCTCCTATGGGCAATTGTGAAGTCACCCTTCTCCAACCAACTCAATATGGTATTTTCTAGCAGTGGTTTTCCAGGGTTTCAGACAGGGAGCCAGATGTAAAGTTGGTGCTCTATCACTGACCTACCTTCAGATGTCTTCTAAAAGTCTGGTAGTTGTTCTTCTGTTTGACATCTGGTGGGAGGGCATTGCACAGGGCGGGTGCCACTACCGAGAAGGCCCTCTGCCTGGTTCCCTGTAACTTGGCTTCTCACAGCGAGGGAACCACCACAAGGCCCTCAGAGCTGGACCTCAGTGTCCGGGCAGAACAATGGGGGTAGAGATGCTCCTTCAGGTATACTGGACCGAGGCCGTTTAGAAATGAGCAAACCAGTGACATTTTAGGGAGCAGGCTAGCAGGCGGGGCCCATTACTTACATCATAGGAGCCTACACACAACAAAACACTGTTGCTGTATGTAGGTTTTATTTTATCTTATATTTTGGAAATGTACATCCATGTTTTTTCCCTTTAATTTTTTTGGGGGCCCCCAAGAGAGCGGGGCCCTAAGTTATAGCTTGTTTAGCTTATACATAAATCCGGCACTGTCCCTGGCTATTGGCAATGCAGGCTGGGGCTGACAGAAGTCCTTAATATCGGGGCAGTGTATTAACCAAGATGCCTCCCCCATGAAGGGCAGCTACCCAGATTCAGTTGTCACTCTGATCTTTGCAGAGTGAAGGTAAGCATGAGCCGCCTTCTGCAGCTGCTAATTAGAAAATTAAACCCTAGCAAATGGCTTGTATTCTGCTGGCAGCTAAGCCTCTTTCCCCCCAGTGTTCCAAAGTACTTTTTGAATTGTTTGCTGTCAGCAAAACAAGCCTGCTACCTGTGATTCAACAGACAACAAAGCCCAGCAGTGAGATTTCAGTCAGATGATGTCACCCAGGTAAAATTGTACTGACAAGCTTTTAATTAAAGTTTTCCCACACATATTTTGCTGCTGGTCCCCAAGAGCTATTATTCATTATGTGCCGATTGTCAGCCGATTGTGAGTTGGGAGGGAAATGTTTTATTTCCAAAGCCCTCGCTGACAGCTACAGAACACTTTGTTATACAATCTGTTTACTTTTTGTTTTTTTAAATTTTCCTTTGCCTCCCTTACACTTGCTAAAGGGGAAATAGCCACGCAGTTGTGTTTCTAGTCGGTGGAAATAATAAAATGCATCTGATCGTGTAAGGGAAGAACGGGGAGGCAGGTGCATGAGGAGGTCTTGCAGAAATGTTGCCCACTTTATCTTGTGGACATTTCTGCACACATACACCTCCCGGAGCCTCCCAGCTAGTCAGGGGCTCATTCCTTTAGGGAAGGGCAGGTCTTCACAGGTGCACAGAGGCATTTCAGAAAAGAGCAAAAGTTGAAGGCGGCTTTGAAGGGAGGGGATGTTTTAGTTATTTATTCATTCTTCCCTGGTTTGAATATGATTCCCCAAAGCGTTGTGCAACAGTTAGCAAAGAGAGAAAGAAATAGGCATGGTTGATTCAAATGTAAGTACAGTGGTACCTCGGCTTAAGTACTTAATTCATTCCGGAGGTCCGTACTTAACCTGAAACTGTTCTTAACCTGAAGCACCACTTTAGCTAATGGGGCCTCCTGCTGCCGCCACGCTGCTGGAGCACGATTTCTGTTCTCATCCTGAAGCAAAGTTCTTAACCTGAAGCACTATTTCTGGCTTAGTGGAGTCTGTAACCTGAAGTGTATGTAACCTGAAGTGTATGTAACCCAAGGTACAACTGTATGTATAATATAAACAGTCCTCTTTTTTTCCCTTAAAAAATGTTTAGGGGTACTCTCATTATCCTACTCATATTGAAATACTGCCTCTCAATGAGGTCAAACTTAGATTCACAAAATGTTTAGGGGTATGCGTACCCCTGCATCCCTCCAGAAAAAAGCACTGAATATAAATAAAATGTGCTTAGGGCTGCAATCCTATACCCACTTGCCTGAGGAATGAGCCCGCTGAATTCATTGGGGGATGACCTTTGAGTCAACATGTGCTCTAACTTTCCCATGGAAATAAATGAAGCTAAAAGGAATTCACATGGCTTGGCATGTGCCCAAATATTTTAAGAGGGGGAAACAAATAGAACAGTACTGCCACCCCCTGCCTTGGGGGGGGGGGATTTGCCATACACCTCCTCGCTGGAAGAAAAGGAGAGGTGGTATCTCCCTAGGGGGTAATATCATGGCCTGAGAGGTTGATTTTGCCCACCCTTTTGCAGTATGGGCCTACAGGCTAGTCGTCTTTTTTCCAGGGTCTGAGTAGGAATTTGGGGGGGAGACCCTTATCGGCTCTGATTCTTCTCTTTTTCACCCACTTTACGCAGTTGGGTGACATTTGTCTGTTGAAGTGGTGCTCCTTCAGTTTAGCTAATGTCATATATCCCAGGCAGGTGAGAAGATTTCAGGAAAATGGAACACTTACCTGAGGTGAGGTTGGGTTGAGGGCTTCCCATAGTCATGGTTGTCAGGCATGGCTTGCACGACCGAAGGTTTAAGACCTGGCTGTAAGCAAAGATGTATGCATCTGTGCATGTAAAAGGGAGAATGGGGTCCACAGTCTGGAAAAAGGATCTGGGGTTCAGCAGTGAGCAATGGTACAACTAAAAGTGTCCCTGCCGATAGCAGATAAGGGTAAAACACAGAGAGGGAGAAGGAGAGGGAGATATGTTCAAAAATACAATAATAGTTTTGACTCCGTGCTAGCATTCGAGTGATAAAGGAACTAAAAGGAGGTGGACAACAATTAAGGATTTATTATGTTTTCAGAATGTATTAGCAAAATTATATAGAAAGGTTTGTTGTTTTGTGTGCATTCAAATGTAAGATAAAACATATGCAAAGGGACTTGACTGGAAGTCAAAGCTGAAGAAAAGATTTTGGAAGATAAAAGGGGGGGAATATTTACTTTCATTATTATCATTTTGTGTGCGGGTGTGGTTGTGTGGGTGTCTGCACATATGTGTGTTGTTGTATGCAATGTTTGGGAAGAAATAAGACGGTAAATAACAAATAACAAACTAAATATCGATGTACGTAATTTTTATTTCTTAATTATATTTAGTGGTAGTATGGCTGTATTGGTTTTTGTAACATAAAATCATTCAATAAAAATTATTTTAAGAGAGAGAGAGAGAGAGAGAGAGAGAGAGAGAGAGAAGGAGAAGGAGAGGAAGAGGGAGGGAATGCCATAAGGCCATCCAGTGAGTTCAGACAGAAAACGGTGTACTTCAGATTCACTGCTCAGTCTCTGAGAGTTTACTATGTGCAGAAATATATATTTGTTTTTTGTTTTGTTTTATACTGCCACTTCTCATCCAGAAATCCACCTTGTCACACTGTGGAAAGTGTAGAATGACTGGCTCTCAGTCGTCATGATGGCATTTACCTTCAGAGCATAGACTGCCTCCTGAAAGATAGTCTTAAAAGCCAAAGGCTCTTTAATCCAACAGTTGGATTTACTTCTCATAATTAAAGTCAAACCCAAATATGTCCAATATAAGCACTGTGAACCATTACATGCCCTTTAAGTCTTTAAAAGTCCCTCTGGTACCTGCCTCCCTACCTCACAGAACGCAGAAGATTATGTATTAAAGTAGCAATTGTAATGGTCAGTGAAATGCTTTATTATTGCAAAATCAAATGTAAGTACTTTGTTTCATTGGAGAACTGCCATAATCTCGTGACAGTTATGCTATAAGTTATGGGCTGGGAGACAGATCAGTGCATTAGATTAATACTTTGCCTTTTGAATCTATTAATCTACCACCTTTGGGACAGGATTTTAAATCCACTCCAGACTGAAGTGACTGAAAATCATTCCCGTCTGACAGTTTTAAAAGATCACAAATGAAAGGCGCTAAGAAGGTCTCTGCTTGGCCGATACCAAACAGAGAGAATCATATCAAAATACATCCATCGCTAAGACCTTACTTTAATATTCCCACCACTGGAAAATAGAAAGCTGTGTTCAAAGGGTGCATTTTCCCCCTGACTTAAACCTGTCTTTAATACTAAAATTGAGATACAAGTTGAAAAATCAGTCCAATGCCGTGTAAAAAAATACAGCTGACAAATTAAAATAATGGACAGTGGAAAGAGTGGTTTTATGGCACCAAAGACATATTGTACAAGGCATTGTGGACTTGCAGGGTGCTTAAGAGTTGAGCTAATGAGGCTCTGCCCTTTGGGAGTGTGTCCTTTGGAAACCCCTTGAAATGGAGCGTAACTGGGGAAAACCACTTTCTCTTGAGTGCCTCCTGTTTACTTCAGTAGGGTTTGTTCAGCAAAAAGACTCCTGCTGGGTTGTACCTGTTGGGTAAACAGCTCACAGTCACTTTACAGGTTTAAATCAGGGCTGTGTGTACTTTTCGCTAAAGAGATAATATTACATTTTTGCACCCAAGCAAAGCTCGCACCACGAAAAGCCGAATTCTGCAACACGTTTGGATTGTGCAAACTGAAAATACGTGCGAGAATGTTCTTATTTCCTTTTTCTGCATAACTCATTCTACACTTTTTACCACCCTGCAGAATTTGATCTATTTTGTTTGTCCCTATGAAGGGGAAGAAGCTGCTCTGGGCCATGCCCCCAACCACTCGAAAGCTGATCCAGGCACTTCTCTGGTTTGGGGGTCTTTCCTGGCAATGCCCACAAAGAAGTGTATTCCTGCAACCAGAAGATCCAATGACTTGTTGTTTAAAAAGCAAACATGAAAACTGCAATTCCCAAGAAGCTGGAGTAATCAGTTCAACCTTCCACCCCAGAATTACGGAGCAGATTTCAAGTCCACAGCGCCTGTGTAAAAACATGTGGCTGTAATTCTTTTTACCTCTTACTTAAGAGATAATATTTTATCATAAGAGCAGTTGAGGATTTATTTTACACTGTAGGCCTCTTTTACAGTTACCACACAGGCCTCTCCCAATAACTTAAACTGGTCTATTTCCCTCCTTTCAAAAAAGAGAGAATGCATATACAAGCAAAGGCAGCATTAATTAGTGTTTATGAGTGTCATATTTTTAATTAAGTCATTCTTACTTCAGGGTACAATTGTATCTTTTTTTAAAGGGGGGGCTCTTCCAGATGCTGTTTCTGAGGCTAAACACAAAAGAAAGACATCTGGACATCAAAGTGTGAACATATTTGTGAAGATAGAGGGGCAACGCTGTGATTTCATGTTAACGTTTACCATAATTGCAAGTGTAAAATCTTTGCCAGTAATTGTTGGTTAATAATGGGTAATACTAACATTATCACAATCTATTATTCCAGTCCGTATAGTTAAAGCTATGGTTTTCCCAGTAGTGATGTATGGAAGTGAGAGCTGGACCATAAAGAAGGCTGATCGCCGAAGAATTGATGCTTTTGAATTATGGTGCTGGAGGAGACTCTTGAGAGTCCCATGGACTGCAAGAAGATCAAACCGATCCATTCTTAAGGAAATGTAATGGTTCAAGGGGTTGCTTGTGCATAAGCCGGTGCCCACACCTGGCTGGGTTGCCTAAGTGAACCTTTTCTGTCCGGACAGCCACTCACCCGTGGCTGTCTCAATCGCTGGCAGAATCCATCAGTGGGCGTTTCTTAAACTTCATCCAGCAAAGAAGTTCTTTCACGCCCAGTCTCCTCCTACTTTCCCTGCGCGGAAGCCTTCTGCGCAAGGAGGGCGTAGGCAGCGGAGGACCCTTCCTCCCCCCGCTGGTCCCCGGCAAGGAGTCATGTGACTCCCTCTCAGATTCCCCCATCTGCCCCCCTTCTCCACTGGAGCTGAGCTGATTCCCTTCCCCAGAAGATGGGCTGCCTCTCCCAATCCCGGGACACTCTCTGGGATCCCTCTGGAGCTCTCTCTCTCCCTCCAGCACTGATGGCAGTTCCCTGACAGGAAATCAGCCCTGAGTGCTCACTGGAAGGACAGATCCTGAAGCTGAGGCTCCAATACTTTGGCCACCTCATGAGAAGAGAAGACTCCCTGGAAAAGACCCTGATGTTGGGAAAGATGGAGGGCACAAGGAGAAGGGGACGACAGAGGACGAGATGGTTGGACAGTGTTCTGGAAGCTACCAGCATGAGTTTGACCAAATTGCGGGAGGCAGTGGAAGAGAGGAGTGCCTGGCGTGCTCTGGTCCATGGGGTCACGAAGAGTTGGACACGACTAAACAACTAAACAACAACAACAAATTATTCCAGTCTGTACCCCATTTGTTATTCCCATTCAGCATTTAGAGTGCTCAGAAGGTTTCATGTACATTCTCTTCCTGTGCTACAATGCTTAAAACAGCACGGGGAATCTGTGGCCCTCAGGAAGTTGTTGCATTCCAACTCCCATCACCCAGCATGTCCAGTGGCCAGGCATGGTGGCACTGGTGGTACAATGACCTCTGGAGGGCCTCAAGTTCCCCATCTCTGGTTTGCAGCAAGCCTAGGCAGGTGAGCATTATTATCCCCAAATTGCAGATATGAATGGCTGAGAACAAGTCGCTTGCCAAAGTCCATGACAGAGGCAAGATTCATGCTGAGGATTTCCTGATTTATTGCTTAGTCTCTTAGCCCAGTAGTGGGAAACCTGTCTCCCTTCAGATATTATTGGATTACAACATGGGCAATGGTCAAGTTTGATGGAATGCATAGTCCAGCAACATCTGGAAGGCTGTAGGTTCTCCACCCAAATCACAAGCATTTTTCAAGCCACCTTGCAATTTTCACATTATAAAAGAATGGCCTTGGTACTGTTATGATATAGAAGCAATGCAGCTGCAAACTGGTAGCTTGAAAACAAAACATGATGGGAATGTTGGGACTGTCCGTGGGAAACAGTGGGACGGTCAGTTCACAGGGCAATGCACCGGAATTTGCTCAGAGTGTAATTTGAGCTCTTCCTCTTGCGTATGTACAGGAAGTACAGGAAGTCTTTGCCACTTGACTGCTGGAGTTTGAAGAGTACAGACATGTTTTCTGTAATGCTGCAAAGACAGAAATAAAAGCATGTAAATACGTTTCTGTCTATCTCCTTTCCCTGCCGGGGGAGCAGGAGGGAGTGGGTGTGTTCTTCCCACGTTTGTGAAGAATCGCCTATCGTGACCTAGCCTGGATCTTGCTGGGGAATGCAGCCAGGGAGGTCAACAGGAGACCAAGCCGAGTGCCTGGGAGAGTTGCCAGTTTCTCCCGATAAAGGCTTGATTTCCGACAGGTACCACCCTCCTCCTCCTCCCCTTCCTCCCCCACAATGCAGTAAACAGATAGATAGATATATTTCATATAGGTGGTGATTATGGTATCTAAAGGTTCTACTGGGAGTGCTGGAGCCAGCTTAAACCCTCTGTGAAGCAATTAGTGGAAGGGCCTTCTCGGTTGTGGCACTCCATCACTGCATTCTCACCTCTGAAAAACTGGTGGGTAGGCAAACTAAGGCCCATGGACGGTCCGGGAATCAGCATGTTTTTACATGAGTAAATGTGTCCTTTTATTTAAAATGCATCTCTGGGTTATTTGTGGGGCATAGGAATTCGTTCATTTTTATTTTATTTTTTCAAATTATAGTCCGGCCCCCCACAAGGTTTGAGGGACACTGGACCGGCCCACTGCTGAAAAAGTTTGCTGACCCCTGAGCTTCAAATACATATTTCTTTGCTAAGACATTTACTGGGTATTAATGCATGCCTGTCTGACACACACAGACACACGACTACGTATTCAGTTAAATCTCAGATGCACCCCATTCTAATATTGCTGTGCAATGAAAGGCAGGTTGCAAATATTTTAAATATGGAGATACATTCTTCAGTACCCTGAGCTGCAGGAAGTTGCAATGGCAGCTGTTTTGAGTGACACCTGGCCATCTCAAGATATGGCCTCTGGTCCCTCACTGCTCATATACATCAGTGAATCACTGCCCAATCCTTTCAATTGCTTTTCATGTTCTACAAATTTATGGGATCAGTTAACTAAACTCTTCTATCGCCAATGACTTCACAATCCGTTTAAAAGGAGGAAGCCAGTCAGTTAGGGCCATACAGTATTATTACAGGCCCAACATGATATTATTGTTGTTGTTGTTGTTTAGTCGTTTAGTCGTGTCTGACTCTTCGTGACCCCATGAACCAGAGCACGCCAGGCACTCCTGTCTTCCACTGCCTCCCGCAGTTTGGTCAAACTCATGCTGGTAGCTTCGAGAACACTGTCCAACCATCTCGTCCTCTGTCGTCCCCTTCTCCTTGTGCCCTCAATCTTTCCCAACATTAGGGTCTTTTCCAGGGAGTCTTCTCTTCTCATGAGGTGGCCAAAGTATTGGAGCCTCAGCTTCAGGATCTGTCCTTCCAGTGAGCACTCAGGGCTGATTTCCTTCAGAATGGATAGGTTTGATCTTCTTGCAGTCCATGGGACTCTCAAGAGTCTCCTCCAGCACCATAATTCAAAAGCATCAATTCTTCGGCGATCAGCCTTCTTTATGGTCCAGCTCTCTCTTCCATATATCACTACTGGGAAAACCATAGCTTTAACTATACGGACCTTTGTTGACATGATATAGAACCATCAAAACACTCCCAAGATCACATCAAGAAAGAAAAATATGTAAGTGAACCACCCTTTTCCTTTAAATTTGCTATAATAAAACATAACAAAATTTGGAGCCTAGCAATGTGCTTCATATCATTGGTCCTAGCTCAGCTTTGTTGACACTAGCCTTCCACAAGCTGGTGGCCTCCAGAACTTTTGGACAGCTCCCCACCAGCCTTGAACATTTGCCATGTTGACTGAAGTTGATGCAGTGGTGTAGCGTGGGTTGTCAGCACCCGGGGCAAGGGAAGTAATTTGCGCCCCCTAACCCGTGGATTTGCGCCTCCTAACCCTAACCCCCAGATGTTGCGCCCGGTGCGGCCGGGCCCCCCTGCACCCCCCACGCTACGCCACTGAGTTGATGGGAGTTGCAGATCTGAAGCACATCATATTGGGGAAAGCTTGTCCACCCAGCAAAGCAGTGGCTTTCCAGAGCTCTGGATTGAGGTCTTTCCCAGCCCTACCTAGGGATGCCAGGTGGTCACACCTGAGAGCTTTTGGTTGCAGAAGACATGATTTGCTACCACTGAGCTACAGGCCTTGCCAAGAAAGTCTCACTCACAAGGTGACAAAGCCACTTATGAGTATATCAAGGCTGATCGCTAAGAGTTATAACACTGTGAATGACAACAGATATGTGTGGGAAGGATTGTTTACTTCTGGCGTTGTGCAGGTGCGAATTCTTCCTGCTGCACGAAGGCTTTTGATGGGTTTGGCATGTATATTTATTTTAATTATCATAATGCTTTATAGCATGTTAGTAAATGTTCTGCAGTGTAAGTAATTATTACTAACATGAGACATCACAGCAGGTCTCTGTTATTAAATTTCCATCTATTTTGTGTGCTGAAATTATGGGGTGTGCCCATTAGCAATATGCAAATGAATGCCATTCTTTAGGAAGAATTCAGTCAGCAAAACATGTGTGCTACTATTCCCCAGCATACATTCTTTGTTTTATCTCTTGCAAGCAGCAAAGTGGGGACTTTTTATCCAGAGACATCATTTTGGCACGGCTTTCGGTCTGATACTCTGCGATATTTTGCCTTTTTGCAAAAACTTCACTGGAAACGGTGACAGCAGAGCTGGATCTGTTGGCTGCAGATTTATTTCAGCTCTGCGTAAAAGTAAAGGTTAGATCTCTTTAATTCTGACTGACTACATTGAAGTCAACAGGAGGACATAATCTCCCGCTCCCTTCCACCTCTGGTAGCTCCTTTTCACCCCAGTATTCTGATGCTACAGGATAAGATACATCCCAACCAAGTAGACCAATGAAAAGCCTTAACAGAAGGCATCTCACCAATTTTCCAGATGTTGGGAGGAGTTCAGAAGTTCACTGCAGAGAAAGACTGTAAGCAGAGCTGCCACTCTGGGTCAATGGGAGGAATAATCACATGGGAAAGATCAGCACAGTTGAGCAGTGGTTTAAGCAGCCTTCATAGTCAGGATGCTGCACAGAACCCACATTCCCAGAAGCTGTAATTTGTGGCATGAATTCCAAACACTGGAAGAAACTGAGCCATAATAAGATGATCCAATATTGAATTTTACAGGCAAAGCCATGGAAATCCAAACCAAAGAATGGACTGATACATTTCTGAAATAAATTTCTTTTTTTATAAGATATTTATTAATTTTTTTAAGATATTACAGTAAAAATGAAAAAATACAAGAAAAAATACAAAATAAAAACAGTTAAAAACACCTTAATTTTCCGTTGCATATTTTTCTTACACTTATTTCCCCGGACCTCCTCATACCTCACTTTTTTGTATTCCACTTCAATTTGTTAGTTCAGCAAATTCTTGCCATTAAGCTTTTACCCATTTATAAACATTTTTATTTCTCTTAAAGCATTGCAGCTGGAAACCACTTAATTTCTATCCAACATCATTCTAACATTCGTTAATTTTACAATTCTGTAATTCTGTAATTCTTTGAATTTCTTCCAATCTTCTTTCACCGACTCTTCTCCCTGGTCTCGGATTCTGCCAGTCATTTCTGCCAACATTTCTGAAATAAATTTCAAACAATGCTTAAAGCCATATTGGTAGCAGGTGCAAGAGTAAAAATGGCACCAACCGATACCCATCCAGACAGCGACACAGCAGAAAAGCTTGTCAAAGGACGGGGTCCCGGAATAAGCATATGAAGGTGGAACTAGCAGAGGCATTGAGAAGCTTTTGTTGCCAAGAGGTGACATTCCCATGTTGTGTTCTTCCCCTCTTCTGTAGCTTCTGTAACTGGCACAGTCTTTGAGTCATGGCGCTGTGGGTTAAACCACAAAGCCTTGGACTTGCCGATCAGAAGGTCGGCGGTTCGAATCCCCACAACGGGGTGAGCTCCCGTTGCTCTCTCCCAGCTCCTTCTAACCTAGCAGTCCGAAAGCACGTCAAAAGTGCAAGTAGATAAATAGGTACTGTTCTGGTGGGAAGGTAAACGGCGTAGCTCTGGTTCTCCAGAAGCGGCTTAGTCATGCTGGCCACATGACCCAGAAGCTGTACGCCGGCTCCCTCAGCCAATAAAGTGAGATGAGCGCCGCAACCCCAGTGTCGGCCACGACTGGACCTAATGGTCAGGGGTCCCTTTACCTTTACCTTTACCTTTATGCTGTGCACCTCCCTGTCCTCATTCCACATATTTGTGGAGCAGGGAAACATTGCATGGTGGCATCTCACAATACAAGTTACAGAGACCAGGAAGGAAAAGAAAATGCAACACAGGGAGGTTACTTTTTAGGCATTCTCTGATGTAGCCAGTACTATGTGTGTGGGAATCCCGAAAGCATCCCCATTGCCCAGAGAACACAGCCAGTCCTATCCTCAGAAGGGCAGAGCAAAGATGGATGGCAAAGTTGGGTGGCAGGAGACAATATGGAATGGAGTATACTTAGGGTTGCCATATTCCCAAAAGTGAAAATCAGGACAAAGTTGTGGAGCTTCTTTCTTTCTTTCTTTCTTTCTTTCTTTCTTTCTTTCTTTCTTTCTTTCTTTCTTTCTTTGTCAAAGTTGAATTTTTGGGGGGACCATACATACAGGTTTTCCTGGACATTTTGCCGATTCAGCAAAAATCCACCCAGACGTCATTTTTGCAGCACATTTCCTGGATGCGAACATAGAGAATACTTGTCCATTGTTCTGGGAGCTGATCCAAGTTTTTTTTTAATGGATCCTTCTTTCTGAGTGTTAAGAATTAGGTGCCCTTCCTGTTTTCATTCAGAAAAATATAGATAAACCTGCACCCCACATATTTAAACTTTGGGAAACTGTGGGATAAAGGAAATACCATAGGACTGGTTTATTAGCCTGCACTTTCAGCAATATAAAATATACAGTCTCTTCTGGTTATCTTTACCTAAGTGGAGAAAAAAGGCTCCGTAGCCAAGAAATTCTGCCGCTGCCTGCCTTCACAGAGTGTTGTGCCATAAATCTATGTAATAATACACTACTATGCAACTTCAACAGCCCAGTACAACACCTGGCATATTTATGCCCCGTCCATACATCTGGTAGCTTCCATTTTCGTAATGAAATCCTTTTAAGTTTAAGCAAACAACTAATTTCTTATCTTTGTTATAGGCAGCAGTAGTGATTATTCTAGTCAAAGTGCCTGTTCAAATGTGTCAAACGGTGATATTAGGAGCCTGATGAGCCTGGAGCCTCTTAAATAGTTCCACGGACATTTTGCCCCAGAGCAGTTTCACTTTTGGAGTCATTAAAATGACACATTTTTCTCTTTAAAGGCTTCAGCCAACTGCTTTTGTCTTGCCGCCTTGTAGGTTAACACAATGAAGGGGAAGAGTCTTTGAGGTTAAAGGAGCCTGCAAGTACAAGAGCCAGTGGCTATAAATTCTCCTGTTAATAAATTTAGGTTGGAGATCAGAAGAAAATGTTTTAACTATTTGAGTCCCTACAAGGCTCCTTCAAATCCCCATGAGACCAACCCTCAAAAGTTATTGCTTTGAAAATGTATGCCGGGTATCTCTGTGAAGAAGTAAGTCGACCTGTGTTCCCTGGTACCTATTTCCTACTTTGCCATCACAAATGGTGCATACACAGCCATAATCTGTAGTGATCTTCCAAAGTCATATCTTTTCCTACCCTAGGATCTTAGATTTTGGTCCTCCTCCTCTAAACCAAGTGTGGAGAACCTTTGGCCCTCCAGATGTTGTTGAACTACAACTTCCATCACTCCTGAACATTGGCTAACCTTGCCATGGATGATGGGACTTGTTGTTTAGCACCATCTGGAGGGTTAAAGGTTCCCCACCCTGCTCTAAAGCGTCAGAACTTACTATTGCCAGAAATTGGAGTGGTGTGGACTTTGAAAGGTGGGCTTATCAACACAGTTTATTATGATTCATTGCTATTAACTGTTATTTATTTATTCAGAGCCCTCCATGGACATAGCAGGAGGAAAAAGATATGTTCCAGTCCTGAGGAGCTTACAATACAAATGCTCACAGAATAGGAGACAACAGCAGGAAAAGGAAAAATATGAATGGCTAATACATACAATATAGGAAGGCTAATACAGGGAAAGATGTTCCTCCAAATGCCTTGGCATGCCAGCCCCTGAAAGCTTGCTAGCAGAGCTTACAACTCAAGGATGGGGAACCTGCTGTTTAAAACTTCCTGGGTCAACATGAACACCTTAACTTTAGCCTGGAAGGCAACAGGGAGCCAATGAAGATGGTTCAGGATCTGTGTTTTGTGGTCTCTTATAGCTGCCCCAATCAGCGCTATAGCAACAGCATCCTGCACTGCTGATAGGTTTTGTTCAGTTCTACTGAACCCACCCTGTGGAACACCCTCCCACCAGATGTCAAAGGGAACAACAACTACCAGACTTTTAGAAGACATCTGAAGGCAGCCCTGTTTAGGGAAGCTTTTAATGTTTGATGCATTACTGTATTTTAATATTTTGTTGAAAGGGGAAGCCCAGCCAGATGGGCAGGGTATTATTATTATTATTATTATTATTATTATTATTATTATTATTATTATTATATTCTACTTCCTGTTGGCAGTATGCTATACCCTGGATGGCAGTGGTTATTTCCTCTTGGGTCTAACGTGGTATAGCCAGTGCCAGATTTATGTATAAGCTAAACAAGCTATAGCTTAGGGTCCCACTCTCTTGGACACCCCCCCCCCAATATACTTCTTCTTAATTTTATTTCACTGTTGATATACTTCTTCTTAATTGTATTTCAGTTCAACAATGACTTTGATTAAATACATATTTTGCTATGTGTAAATGGCTTTTGATACCTATTAGGTCCATAAATTACCATATAGCATATATTCAACACAAAAAACAGAGACAATTGGTTGTTGACAAAGGACAGCTGGACATATAAAGGGCCCCGTTACCTTCAGTAGCTTAGGGCCTCATCAAACCTAAATCCGGCCCTGGGTGTAACATGTGAATGTCAGAACAGAAGAATAGCCTCACTGGGTCAGGCCAAGAATCCATCTGGTTCAACATCTGGTTCATTTCTAGGGGAAATGGTCACCCTTTAGAAGCTGTTGGACTACATTGCCTGACCATTGCCTTTTTTAAAAAATGTTTTTATTCGGTTTTACATTTAACAATTAGAATCACATGTAAATCATAATCAAATACACATAGGATTTTCTGAATCCCTTGCCTTCCCTCCACCCCTTCATGGGTCCCGTAGTTATTCTTTTCCAACCGCATCTTATATTGTTCTCCATGTTTCCTTAACACTCAGTCCTTACTATAGTTCTTGTTACATTGCAGGTGTTTTTAAAATCCTGCCAATGTTTTTAATTGTTTACAGTGTTCTTCAAAGTAACTTATAATTTTTTCCCATACTTCATTAAATTTATCATCTTCTTGGTTTCTGATCTTCCCTGTTACCGGTACTTTTGCCATTTCAGCATAGTCCATCATCTTTGTTAACCATTCTTTTTTGGTTGGTACTTTATCTTCCTTCCATCTCTGGGCTGACAGCATCCGTGCAGCTGTCGTAGCGTACATAAACAGTCTTTTCTGTTCCTTTAGTAGTTCTGGACCTAAAATTCCTAATAAGAAAGCTTCTGGTTTTTCCAACAAAGGTTATTTTAAACATTTTCTTCAACTCATAATAAATCATTTCCCAAGATGCTTTTGTCATCTTGCACATCCACCACATATGGTGGAATGTGCCTTCCTTCTCTTTGCACTTTCAGCAAATATTTGTAGCAGTTCTATACATTTTTGATATTTTAGCAGGAGTTAGGTACCAAATGAAACATCATTTTCATATAATTCTCCTTCAACGTACAGCATGCAGTAAATTTTAAATCTTCCCTCCATAACTTTTCCCATGATGAAAATTGTATATAGTATCCAATATCACTCCTGACCATTGTCAATGGGAGCTGAAGTCCTGTAACATCTGAAGGACCACAAGTTCTCTCTATTTGTCCTTAGGGTTCTGTGCCCCTTCGTGTGTTATCCTTCACAGAACCATAAATGGGGTTTGTCCCACTGGCCCTGCCCCCTGCTGTCCACAGGTTGGCCATACCACATCTGTAGAAGGGAGCCTGCGGTGTGCAGAGAGTCTTTCCCAGTGATGTGGAGCTCAGTGCAATCAGAATTCCACATCTCAAGGGATGTCTGGACATGTGCAACATGGTCCTCTCAACTCACCATGTATTACCTCCCTATCCCACTCCATGCGATTAAGATCTCATGGAGGACAATGAATGAAGTGGGGACCTACATCTCTGCTTTGTCCCACGGGCCTAACTATTCTTGCTACTATCTTTAACTACCTTGCGATGACCATGAATGTAGGTTTGTTGTGGAGAACCCAACCCTAGGATAAAAGTTGAGTAGGACAGGAGTCTGTGGCAGAGAGAAGTCCCTAATCAGGAACTGAAGCTGGCAAGTTTGAGGAGGGTGGTAAAGATACAGAGATTAGTCAGGCCGGGGAAGAGTCACAAGTGTCCCCCACCCCCTCCTGCTGAGACAAGCTGCCCTTCTCCATGTTTTCATGTCTCTTCTGGCCAAGGAGAGATTGGCTGCACTCAGGGACAGTCTCCAATCGCCTTTGGGAAGCCCTGGAGAGGAGGAGACATAGACAAGCAGGGAACTTTCGTCTTGGCAGCTGAGTCCCACAGGGAATGAGCTTCTCTGCTCATTAGGCCTGACACTCAGCCAAGGCTGTGAAGATCGTGTTTTTGCTAATAAAGAATTAACTCCAACTCTGAACTGTGTGGTTTAATGCCTGGCTTGCTCTGTGACAATCACTTGCATAGCGCTTTTGAGCCACAGTGGTCCTAGGGTGGTAGGTTGCCCACTGCACTGCCAAGCTGTGTGTGACTACTTCCTTCTTACCTGCTCTATTGTATATTCTCCTATTTTTCTCCTCACAGGGCTGACTTCTGGCCTTGAAGCCCCACTAGAAGAAAATCAGCTGAGGATGAGTTGCTTTTGGGAGAAAGGTTCAGGACTTCCACCCCATCTGCTCAGCCATGTTAAAGCATCCCTCATTAACCAGTTTTATGGAAGATCTCCTGTGATCCATTCTAACATATATGTTTGCTGCTGCCTCGTTCTGTTTGTCCCATGGAGAAGCAGAGCTTGCAAAGCGCTGTGTGCCCCTTTTGCTCCAACTTTTTCCCAAGTTGTTAAAAAATACAAACGATGTTGTTAAACGATACATCAATAATGATAAAGCAAAGCCCAGGCCACGAATACTGCTTTCAACCAAAGCAGATGTTATGCATTTAAAAAACAACAACACTTTGCAAAAGTTTTAAACATGGGACAAACTACAGGAAAACCAGAGAATTTTCTGCTTCTTAAATGGGAAGCATCCTTCAATCACTTGTGCTGAATAAGTCTTTTTATCTCTAGGGGACTTCTAAGATCAAATGTTCTAAAAGTGAAGCGGGATTCTTTCTGTTAATAGCAACATGGCTTGCATGCAGTGATGCCTTTATGCTATGCCAAGAGATTAAAACATGCTAGATGCTTTTTAAAACAAAAACAAAAACCTGGTCTGTATGAGCCACAGTTTCTCTTATTGGTCCACTTGCATTGGAAAAGCACATGTGGGAAGCAGGTTTCTGGAGATCAGAGCATTGACAAGCTATTGGCGATCACAGGCGGCACCTGGTCACGTTCTACCATCCTCTGTAATAAAGTTCCAGATGTCTACAAGTGAATGCAGCTGTTGGCTGAACGCTTCCTTTTCCTAAACTACTCTACAAGTATCATCAGAAAGAATGAACAGAAGAGAATGTAACGGATGGTGTCTGGGGAACCTAGGACCTGGAGAAGAACCTGCAAATGCATTGGGTACTAGTAGACCAGTCCTCCGCTGTCTGCCTTATTTGAATATTAAAATCCCAAGCTCATGCTGTGTGGATGGGTGGGGAGAAATCACCATGTTGCAGATTTCAAGCATTTCAATCATCTGGTGGTCACCTCATTTGCACAGCAATGGCGCTCATCTCGCTTTATTGGCCGAGGGAGCCGGCGTACAGCTTCCAGGTCATGTGGCCAGCATGACTAAGCCGCTCCTGGCGAACCAGAGCAGCGCATGAAAACACCGTTTACCTTCCTGCCAGAGCGGTACCTATTTCTCTGCTTGTTCTTTGACGTGCTTTCGAACTGCTAGGTTGGCAGGAGCAGGGACCAAGCAACAGGAGCTCACCCCGTCGTAGGGATTCGAACCACCGACCTTCTGATTGGCAGGTCCTAGGCTCTGTGGTTTAACCCACAGCACCACCCGCATCCCGTGGTCACCTGATTTGCACAGCAGCCTTAGTTAGGTTTCCCATATTCCACCTCCCCCAATCTGGACAGCCTAATTTCCAGATTATCATTATATTTTACCAATTATACAATTTTACTCTGTGCATAATGGATAGCAAAAGAACTAGTGAAAGAAGTTTAAGTTTTGCCACAGCCAGAAATATCTGCAAAAAAAAGAATAATGTTTGAGTTCAGTCCTAATTCAACATGAATAATGCCTTTTTCCATTCAAGTGATGACTATACAGGAAAATACTTTTAAATAACTCATTGGAAACCGTTCCCAAAATCTCTGGTATTAACAACGTGAATGGAAATGTGTCAGAAACCATCAAAAGGGCCATCTTGGGTTCTGATTCTAGTTTAGCAATCAAATGATGAAAATCTAATTGTGTGGCAAAATTACACACTGGATGCAACGGAGAGCAACAGAGGATTGGATTGCTCATCTTTCTCCACCTTGTCCTCAGCCAAGTGGCATGGAACAGCTGGCCAGAATTTCTGAGTGCCTTTAATGAAGTGAATAGTTCATTGTTAGTATTTGGTGATTAAATGCAAAAAGACTAATATTCCTGTGTGGATTTGCTGAAAGAGAGTTGCCCCAAAAGGCAGGCAAGTCTCAGAAAGTGTCACATGGCTTTACAATCGGCTTATTCAGAAATGCAGAGCAACCCTACTCTTTGAGTAGAGTATGTTCTGCTGTGTTCAATGACATTTACTCCTAAGTAAGGATGGATTCATCCCCTCTTCTTCATCAGTTTGCAATTCTTTAAAGAAAAAAGGTATACTTGAAAAGTCATATGCATTTTCATGCATATTTATCCTACTACATGCGTTTTTATGATATTTTCACATATATACACATTTTAATGCACTTTCCCCTTATATACATGTTTTTTATTAGAGAACTGAATCACAAAATCAGGAGGAGTGCAAATTTTGAAGGGTATGTTTTGGTTGATGCATTGATTTGGAAAGTGCAAATTCATATTTAAAAAGTTACCGTACACCAAAAGAATTGCCTTCCATCCTGGCTCCCAAGTAAGTTTGCATAGAATTGCAGTTTTACAGTACAAACCTATGCATTTTGCTCAGAGGTAAGCTCCATTATATTCAATTGGACTTTCTCCCGGTCAGGTGCGTACAGAATAATTGCAGCCTTGGTACTTCTACTTTTTTTTTTTTAAAAAAAAAAACCTATTGCAATTATTGAAACATTTTTAACAAACCAACTACAGAATAAATGCTGTTTCCTCTATTTTCTGTTCCTGGCCTCAGAAATCTGTGCAAATGAACTTGTGTCTAATTCAATTGGGTTTGCTGTCAAAAACCTTCTCCAGCATTCTAATGAAATGAATTCCAAACCCTGGAGAGTCACTCCAGGGAAGCACCATGTGATACAAAGTCTTCCAAAGGAAAAAGCTTCAAGCCAGCATCTGGTTGCCAAGGAGTTATTTCCAAGCCACTGTCATCCCCCAAAAATGTTGATACTTACATCTTCTTTCTCACAATATGGTGTTACAAAATGATAAGGAAGAGAAGCAGCCATTATTTCAGTCGCACAGATGACATGCTTCGCATCTATATTTCAGAATCAGGAACTATAAACTTAGCTAAATTTTCCACTTTTGTGGTGGTTTAATGTGCTTTCTGTGCTTGTTGGGCAAGAATGCCCTGGCCCAGCAAGGAAAATCTGTGGACTGCTGATGCAGGTGTGAAACCGGATATAGCTCACAGGCGGAGCTTATCCATCACCGCTATGGATGCTTTGAATGTGTGTATATATAGATGTCCCTCCCTGTCTGGGGGCACTGGTCATATACAATGAAGGAATGGCTGAAACTGAATTGGGGGCATAAATGTTTAAAGCTGGGACCATTCCCATTTTCACTTTGTGTTCAGAGACACAATCCACACGACCCATGAGACAGGGACCTTGTAACGCGCAGTGAAAGACTCTTGAAGTTCAGTCTAATTCCTTAAAGGGAGAAGCTCCAGGACCTTCTCAGCCAGAGGACACAACCCTGCAGGAACTCTGTCCCTCTAGCCTCACAAAGGCTACAAAATAAGGTTATAGCCTTTTGATCAGCCAGCCAGCTCCTCCAAAGACTACCATACTTAATGTCTAGTCCAGTGTTTCCCAACCGGTGTTCCGCGGCACACTAGTGTGCCGTGAGACACCGGCTGGTGTGCCGTGGGAGGGAGGCGGGCGAGTCGGGCGGCGAGAGGCGGCGGCGGCGAGGATCCGCGTCGAGCCGGGGGCGGCTCCGCGGTGCTGGTGCCGAGCGGCGGGGCAGCGCGCGCAAAAGGGAGGAGCGCGAGACAGCGGAGGAGGAGGAGGCCGGCATGTCCGGGCAGCAGCAGCAACAGCAGCAGCAGCAACTCCCGGCGACGGCTCCTCCTCCGCCCGCTATCGCCGCCACCACCACAACAGCCGCCGCCGCCTCAGCTGCTGCCGTCCCTCAGTCCCTCGCTCTGCTGCCTCCTCCCACCCCGGCAAGGGGAAGGGAAAAAACTTTCACTTTTGTGCGTCCCTCCCGGCGTGACGCTGCGCGCTGACGTCACGGGGCGGGGCTTTAATGGTGGTGTGCCGCGAGATTTTTTTCCGGTAAACAGGTGTGCCGTTGCCCAAAAACGTTTGGGAAACACTGGTCTAGTCAGCCTAAATAAGGCTTCCATTAACTTTAGCTTCCTGTAGAGGGAGCATCTACTGTCATTGTCAGTAGGACCTCTTTGAGCTGCTGATTAGCAAGAGAATGGTTGGGGGAGGGGGGACACAGAAGACATTTTCAGCCCATTACTGCCAAAGGATAGCACTGTGAAGTGCACAGAGCTCGTGAGAAGCCCTATGAGAAAGAGGGATGTACAAGGGGCATGTGACAGTGATGGGGGAGGCATGGGGAAAACGACTTCAATGAAGTGGCCAGGAATCAAGTCATATAATATGGTCATGGTTGGAAGTTGGGTCCTCCATCATGGAGGGCACGTGTTGCGGTGAGATCACCAGAAACTGCCTCCCTGTTGTGGGGTGGGACCATTTGGATGGCCACAACACCCCATTGGTTGCCCCTCTGTTGCTGGGGCAGAAATTTGGTCGGTTGGGTTGGCTATTGGCTGCTGAGGGGCTATTTAAGCTGCTGCACATTGCTGGAGAGTTTCACTTTCTTGTGAGGTGCAGTGAATCACCCACCTTCCTCTCCCTATATTTAGGGTTGTTCTTGTGGCCATGCTATGCCTGTCAAGGGGTCGTCTGTTTTGGAGCAGGGGCCCGGTAGGAATTTTGCCATTTGGCTGATTAGCTGGTGCCAATTGGTTTTTGCCTGCCATGTAGCAAATCGTCACAACTTTGTAATGTTAGCAGTTAGGCATTTGGGTTCAATGTTTTGGGGAGGGGACGTGGTTGGCTGTGCCTGCCCTCCATTGCTGCTGCTAGGGAATTCCATTAAAGGAATCCAGGGGCTTGCCTTGCTTTTGTCCGAACCTTGTCAAGGGGCTAGGACCACACCAGAGCCCCTGGGGTGAGCTGTGAGATCAAAGGAGTTCTCACTCCCCCAGGATGCTTTCCCTTACTGACTTATGGTGGTGCCCAGTGTCAGTCCTGTTCCTGCCACCGTGCAGGTTCAGGTCATCTGGAACCAATGCCTAAGCAACCACTCACATGCTGTAATCCATAAAGTTGTGCCCAAAATTTAATGCCAAAAACCTTAAACTAAAATCTGTGTCTATTGTGTCTTCATTTGGGGCTGGTTTTGAGGGGTCTTCACATGCAAGCAGAGGGGCAAGGCCTTTTAAGGTAAATCATGGGATATTAAAGCCTATGCAGAAAGCAGCATGAGACTTAAGAAGGAGGAGGGTATCCAATTCAGGAGATTTCAGCTTAACAGAGATATTTTGAATGACAGGAGTGGGGAACAGCCAGCAGGTGGGAATGCCAGAAAATACCCAAGGACGATGGGTCGCTTTTTCCAGTTTAGCATTAATTATAGCTGAATTTCACAAGTATCTGCACAGCATACCTGATTCCCATGGTTTCTGAGGAATTTCTTAAGGAGTACATTTCAGATTTAAATCATTTAATCACCTCTCAAAATTCACTGTATTAATAACATTTTTGCTAGCATTTTCAGAACGACGGCATTTGGTTTACTTAATCGCTATGTGCAAATTGGAGCCTAGTGTTAAGTGAACGTGTTTTTTTCTCCACTGGCCACAACTGTTGCCAGGGATCAGGTAGGAGAAGTTGGCAGCTAATGGGCCAGAGGCCAGCTCAGTGAGTTAGGAGGGATTCTAGCTCAGATCCTTAGTGCTGTCAGCCAGTAGGAAGAGTAGGAAGCATTTAACAGCTTAATAATAATAATAATAATAATAATAATAATAATTTATTTATACCCACTCTGGGCGGCTCCCAATCAAGTGTTAAAAACAGTACAGCATTAAATATTAAAAACATCCCTGAACAGGGCTGCCTTAAGATGTCTTCTGAATGTCAGGTAGTTGTTTATCTCTTTGACATCTGATGGGAGGGCGTTCCACAAGGCAGGCGCCACTACCGAGAAGGCCCTCTGCCTGGTTCCCTGTAGCCTCACTTCTCACAATGAGGGAACCACCAGAAGGCCCTCGGAGCTGGACTTCAGTGTCCGGGCTGAACGATGGGGGTGGAGACGCTCCTTCAGGTATACAGGACCGAGGCCGTTTAGGGCTTTAAAGGTCAGCACCAACACTTTGAATTGTGCTCGGAAATGTACTGGGAGCCAATGCAGATCTCTCAGAACCAGTGTTATGTGGTCCCGGCGGCCACTCCCATGATTAAATGAGTACAATGTTAAATGAGTACAATTAAAACAAACTAGGAAACAAAATCATTCTACAACAATAAGCAGAGATTTGGGCAAACTTTGATGTTTTATAAACTCGGGTTCCTTGCACTGAGCAGAGAATGTTCTGTAATCAAGGTAGTGCTACATAGAGCATGGTACAGGAATGGAGGTAGGAGGTTACTGGAGCCTGCAACACTTTGACCAGGCTCTTCAGGTCCAAAAACAGCCATAGATGGAGAAACTAGCCATAGTTGATCATAGCTGCTTCTTGTCTTCCAGTCACAGAGATGGATCCAGGAGCATAGAGCAACAAAAGTGTGCAGAATGCAGCATACTTTGTTTTTTAGAGCAGTTCTTTTCAACGCTTAGCTCCCAAGGCAGCTTAAAACAGTAAAGGTAAAGGGACCCCTGACCATTAGGTCCAGTCGTGGCCAACTCTGGGGTTGCGGCGCTCATCTCGCTTTATTGGCCGAGGGAGCTGGTGTACAGCTTCCGGGTCATGTGGCCAGCATGACTCAGCCGCTTCTGGCGAACCAGAGCAGCGCACGGAAATGCTGTTTACCTTCCCGCTGGAGCAGTACCTATTTATCTACTTGCACTTTGATGTGTTTTCGAACTGCTAGGTTGGCAGGAGCAGAGACCGAGCAACAGGAGCTCACCCCGTTGCGGGGATTCAAACCGCTGACCTTCTGATCGGCGAGTCCTAGGCTCTGTGGTTTAACCCACAGTGCCACCCGTGTCCCTTCACTCCTTACAACAGTAGGTAAGAATAAAACCAAAATACTGTAATAAATAGAACGTATAAAATCACACGAAACCACTAACAGTAACAGCAGCAACATCAGACAGACTGTGGAGTTCAGAGAGAACAAGAAGAAGATAAAATCCTTACAAAATGGCCAGAGAGACAAGAAAAATAAAGGAACAGAGCCATTCCCCAAATGTTTGTGCAAATGGGGTTGCTTTGACCAGGTGTCTGAAAACTGACTGTACCATGCAAACTTGGGGAAAGTTCTTCCACAAATTGGACATGGCCATTTTCCTTGTCGCTAGCCTACCTCTGAAGGTGTGGACATGCAAAGAAAAGCCACAAAGTATGGCAGGAGGGGGGTGGGAATGCAGGGAGAAAATGCTCTTTCAGATACCCTGATCAAAAATCATTAAGGGCTTTATAGCTCACAGCTTTTTCAGAACCAGCACTTTGAATTGAGTCCAAGCACACACTGGAAGACAGTGGAAATTTTTAAACCCTTGCAGAATATGTTCAGTTTGGCCGCTTGCAGTTAACAGCTGCTACATTCCACATCAACTGAAGTTTCTGAGCAACACATTGCAGTAATCCAACCTGGTTACCAGAGCATGTATAACTGTGGCAAGGCTATCTTTGTAAAGGGCATAAAACTGATACAGTTCTTACCCAAAGAGCTTACAATCTATATCAGATAGGCAAGACAAAGATGGAGGAGCAGGGCGATCAGATACCGATGTTGAGTAATGGGGAGGATCAGATGGGAGCGCAGAAGCAGGCAAAATGAGGCTGGGGCAGTGAAGTAAAGGCTTGATTTTAAGAAGGAAAGTGGAGAAAATGAAAAATGGAAGGGAAAAGGAACAGGGAAGCTTGGCAAAAGGAGAGGGGGAGGATGCTGCTACAAGGGTGAGCATCACAGGAGAAGGAAGGAACGTGACTTCCAGCTGGAGGCTTAATTTGTAAATAAGTAATTGAGGTAACATAAATGGGTAGTTGGGACGTGGGTGGCGCTGTGGGTTAAACCACAGAGCCCAGGACTTGCCGATCAGAAGGTCAGCGGTTCGAATCCCCACAACGGGGTGCTCTCCTGTTGCTCGGTCCCTGCTCCTGCCAACCTAGCAGTTCAAAAGCACGTCAAAGTGCAAGTAGATAAATAGCTACTGCTCTGGCGGGAGGGTAAATGGCGTTTCCGTGCACTGCTCTGGTTCGCCAGAAGCGGCTTAGTCATGCTGGCCACATGACCTGGAAGCTGTACGCCGGCTTCCTCGGCCAATAAAGCCAGATGAGCGCCGCAACCCCAGAGTCGGCCACGACTGGACCTAATGGTCAGGGGTCCCTTTAAATGGGTAGTTAGTAACATGGCTTACTTTACTTACCAGATTCCCCACCCCCAGAAAGGGTAAATCCAGATTAAAGGGTGGTGGAGGTACAGATTGGCATTTTTATGCCAACGACATTTTGTGGATACTGCAAAAACCTTGCAAGCATGAGGAAGCGTGATCACACACTTGGCACCTGTCTGGAAGCACCCAGAGATGCAAATGAGAGACAGAGAGTGAGCTAGAGGGTGTCTGAGAGTAGATAAGCACATGCAGAACAGGAGAAGCAAGGAAAGGTGTCAGAGGAGACACCAAAGGAAATCTAGATCAGGAGCACAGAGGTGGAGAGGTTTAAATCTGGCAGCATGAAGCTTAAACTTGAAGTGATGTGTGACAAGGAGCCAGGATAAATATTTAAGAAGTGGGGAGGATGTGATGGTAGCAGAAAGTGAAGTCTTGTTCACAGCATAGCACCTGGATCTACATCAGTGCCAAGGCCACTTTTAAATATTCCTGGAGTGGAGAATCTGAGGGACTCCTTCAGTTCGCAGCAGCTGTGTCTGACCCACCCCAGGCAAAGAGAGCTTTCCTAGCACAGCTGGAAGATCAAGCATCGGATAAATGTAACTGGCAGGGCTACTGGCAATTGGGGAGTAGAGATAAGGGGTGGGTTCAGGCAGAAGAGATGTGTTCTGAGATAAGATTAGAAGCTTTGCTCTTGTTAGAAATAAAGGCCAATTCCAAGCACAATTAAGAACACCGTGGTTGTTTGTGCTATTATGAAATCGCAATACAGTTTTTCAAGCCACTTATATGAGCTGTCACTCCTCTGTTACAGCTTTATGAGTGTCAAGTCGTCGGCATGGTTGGAAACTTTTCTGTATTCCAAAGAAGCAATTGTGACCAAAGTGGAAGAGGAGGAATGACCACCGGGAGGAGTGCAGAGAGAGAAACGCCATGCACAAACGGATGCCTGCTTCTGCCCCAGCTGCAACAAAACATGTCTCTTCTGTATCATTCTCTACAGCCAGTGCAGGCGCTGTAATTCTCCAGTGATTTGACTTCACCCCCAATGGCACACTCTTCCATTGCCTCCCAAGATAGACAGATGCCAATCCACCTCCAAGTTCATAGGCCTCATGCCACTGAATGCCAGTTACTGATACTACTGTCCTGTTTGTGGGTTTCCTTGAGCCATCTGGAAGGTCACTATGGGAAACGGAAAGGTGGGATGGATATACTTTTGTTCTGATCCAGCAGAGCACTTCTTGTTCTGTAATTCAAGCATGCCATGGGCCTATGGAACCGAAAGCAGCTAATTGGCTACTTAAGGGAAGAAGCAAATAAGGAAAGGTTCAATTGCAGGGAGCAGTCAGACTACTACCACTTCTGAACAAATATATTATTAGGATCTTGACCATGTGGACAGGAACTGCTGGATAATACGGACCTATATTTGCTTCTGCTTCCAGCTGATTGCAAAAATAAAAATGCAGTGCTTCAACAGCCCTAATGTGGAAGCAACCATCTGTGAAGTGATTTGATATTATTCTTTACAGAGGTTTGAGGGGCTTTGTTATGGTGCATACCCTCCATGAACTTCTAAAACTAAAATATATTGATTATATGCTTAAGTGATAGGCACTTGACCACCTGAATTTGTTATTAGAAAAACCGATATGGTGAAAGCCACAAACCTTTGTTTAAAAGCGAGTGGGATTGACTTTCATTTTTCAAGTCCACTAAGGTTATGAGGTATAAAAAGATAAGCATATCAAGAATACAGTATGTTAGAGATACTGTCTTTTTAAAACTTTAATCCTGAACATGTCCAAGACAGGGACCTCATTTCTTTCGGTTTAGTCTTGTTCCCCTATCCTTACCATTGAAATGTTCTGCATATGCAAAGAGAAGCAGCCAAACACATTTTGATGCTTGCGACAAAGGACAAGTTAGAACCCATTCCCCTTACAGGTGCTGATTGGGCATTTTAAACATTGGCGCTGAGGAGGTGTCCTCTCCTGGGCCTGAATGCAAGAAGAGAGATTAGCTTAAGGCGTACAGAATAGTCTGCGTATGCCATAGGACACACACTGTTGTCCAACACCTCGCCACTGCTCTGCAATAATCTGGCACTGGCTGCCTGAGGCAGTTGCCTCACTCTGCCTTTCGGTAGGGCCAGCCCTGCGATTCAAATATGGAATTTGAACTGGAGCCATTGGCACTCCCATGCAATATCACAAATCCCAAGCAGCGTTCTGTGGAGACTATCCAAAGCACAGAGCCACGATGCCAAGATAACGTAAGCCCCAAGCTCAATTTGTCCTGGCTTCCCTGCATGCCCGTGTTATATTCCCTCCTTGGAAGAAAGAAGAAACATATCTGGTAGTTTCTGAGCGGCTCGTTTACTGTCCTCTAATTCTTCTGATGTAGGAGTTGCAGGTTCAGTGGTTGCAAATCAATGAATTCATCAAGAGTGGTTCTCTGCTGTCTCACAGCTTTTGTAACTCAGCTAACTTTGCAGCACAGCCGTCAGTCAGGCCACTCCACAATGTGATTCATATATTCTACAGTACTTGTCTCTTGTTTTATTGGTTTCAGCAGGAATGAATTGGCTTTTTGAGAAACAAATAGAGATCCAAACACTTGGATTCAGCCAGCCTGTCTGTGGTTGTAAGTCCGTTCATAAACTGCCATTCAAAGGGTTTCTTCCCATACACGCATTAGTCACCTCATCATTGGAGGTATTGGTTTCATGGTCTGGTTACAAAATGTAGCCCCTACAACTCTGGAATATATGGTCAAGAATATGGTCGTGAATCTATGAGTAGGAAAATCACTGGCTTATAAACCATTTTCAACCACAAACTCATTCAGGGCCAGCTGAATAAATAAATAAGGGAACTTCAAGGATTTACTGAAAGCAAAAAAGGTGCCAACTTTTTCACCCAAAGAGGCTTTTCTTCTAAAACATTGGTGGCTGGTTTCCAGCCATGGATGTGCATGCTGATTTATTCTTGTCATCACCTTCACCTTGTCCTCTTCAGCACCATCTCTGGTGCTTTCTTCTTTCCCTCTCTGAGCATCCAAAGAGTCTTCAGGCCAGCAGCTGTCATAGGACAACAGCTTCCATCATCTATGTCCACTGGTCATGCTGATTTGGGATGACAGGAACTGTGGTCTAACAACATTTCGAGGGCACCATTTTGGCTACCCTAGATGTAGACTGTGGCCCAATGGCCTAATTACACGTGACTGTCAAAGCACAGAGAAATGAGAAAGAGAGCGGCAGAAAAAGAGAGAGAAGGAGGTACCTTGTCCACTTTGGGCTCTGGCCCCAAACCCTGCTGGCTTTGGCACTGCCCATCATTGGCATGCAGTCTCTCATAGATCCATCCTGAAGGAATGCAGTCCTCTCTCTGCTGTATCTGAAGTTCTAGACCCCCATGGTGTAGTGGTTAAGAGCGGTGGACTCGTAATCTGGTGAACTGGGTTCGCGTCCCCACTCCTCTACATGCAGCTGCTGGGTGACCTTGGGCTAGTCACACTGCTCTGAAGTCTCTCAGCCCCACTCACCTCACAGAGTGTTTGTTGTGGGGGAGGAAGGGAAAGGAGAATGTTAGCCGCTTTGAGACTCCTTAGGGTAGTGATAAAGCGGGATATCAAATCCAAAACTTCTCCTCCTCCTCATGTTGGTGAGCCGGCCCAGAATCGGCCAGGTTGCCTGAGGCAAACCACCGTCTTTCAGCCTCAGTCCACCACCTACAATTTGGGGCCAAGCATGCTGGCTTGGTAAGGGCTTTGAAGTTTCTATTATTCTCATTGCAATCTGGAAGAAATCATCACCACAACAATAAAAAGGCATCCAAGCTAAAAGAGTGCATCAGGTTTCTCCAGGGTAGAAAGTTAGAACGGCACGCTGGTCAGTGTTAAGTGATTTCCGTCTCCTTGATCTGGGAGGTGAGCAAGGACTTCATAATAATAATAATAATAATAATAATAATAATAATAATAATAATAATAAATTTATTATTTATACCCCGCCCATCTGGCTGAGTTTCCCCAGCTACTCTGGGCGGCTCCCAATCAAATGTTAAAAACAGTACAGCATTAAATATTAAAAACTTCCCTAAACAGGGCTGCCTTCAGATGTCTTTTAAAGAGAGGATAGCTGCTTATTTCCTTCACATCTGAAGGGAGGGTGTTCCACAGGGTGGGCGCCACTACCGAGAAGGCCCTCTGCCTGGTTCCCTGTATCCTCACTTCTCGCAGGGAGGGAACCGCCAGAAGGCCCTTGGCGCTGGATTTCAGTGTCCAGGCTGAACGTTGGGGGTGGAAATGCTCCTTCAGGTATACTGGACTGAGGCCGTTTAGGGCTTTAAAGGTCAGCACCAACACTTTGAATTGTGCTCGGAAACATACTGGGAGCCAATGCAGATCTCTCAGGACTGGTGTTATGTGGTCCCGGCGGCCAGTCCCAGTCACCAGTCTAGCTGCCGCACTCTGGATTAATTGCAGTTTCCGGGTCACCTTCAAAGGTAGCCCCACATAGAGCGCATTGCAGTAGTCCAAGCGGGAGATTAACATCAAGTCTATTAAAGTTGCTTTATTTTGGCTAGATCATGTCAAAGGCCTGGTTCTCGTGGAGGTGAACAAGCTGTGTCTGGGTTATACCACTTCATCTCGCACTTCATACCTCTGGATGTTTCTCCCTATGTAACAAAACGTCTTGTTCAGAGAATGGCTGCCTATTGCAGGGGTTGGAGAAGCCAGAAGGCCTTTCTGTGCACAGAAACATTTTCTATAGAGGTGCATTCCTTCATGTCACAAACGCACACAGTACAAAGTGGTACAGCCACCTACCTGGTTCCCCAGCTTCCTGTGAATGGGCCCCAAGGGAACCTTTCCGGAGCTAAACGTGCCGCAGGTCAACTCAGGGTATATTTTCCTTTTATTCTCCCTCCTGTTTCTCCACCCCTCGAAGGTGTTGAGTGTTGGGAGCTAACGAACTTCGCCTTGTAAAACCCCCCCACTTAATCATGTCAACTTCGCTGTAAGCAAGAGAGGAAGGGGCTTCAAAGGGGTCAGCTGAGTCCCCAGGGGACACGGGGCCCAGACGCCAGCGGAGAGATCCTAATCGGGCTTGCAGCGATGGAGGGCTATATTTGCCCAAGGATTTGGGGACAGGCCAAGAGCGTTCGAAGCGAAAAAAGAGAGAAGCTCGATTCAGCCTCCATCTCCCTCAGAGAGTATTGGCTTTTGCCAGGCTCCAGGCACGGCTGCAACGCCAAGGGAAGCTCGCTCAGCCCCAAACCAGAGAGGGAGAGGGAGCGAATGAAGTACAGGAGTAATTTGAGATAATGGCTTTCTAACAGGCTTGGGCAGACCTTGGACACAAGCAAGTGATGTTATCACCCTGCATCAGCATTCCTCTTCAGAAAACAGGGCTAGGTGGTGCTGCTGGGGGTGTTTCGGGTTTATCCCTCCGCTTCCACTGCATTCCCTCCCTCCTCCCTCCTTCCGAGGGAAACATTAACATTCCATCCAGGATTGCTAAACAGAATCTTAATTAGCTGATACTCTTGCGCGAGGGTTTTTCTTAACTAATGGTTGCTGTCAGGGTATCTCTCTCTCTCTCTCCCTCCCTCCCTCTCTCTGTCTCTTCGTTGGGTTCTTTGGGGGATATCGTGTTCTGCTGCAAAGCATGACTGAAATGCAATGTGCAGGCGGGAGAAAAAGGGAAAGGGCAGAGAGGGAAAGGGAAGATCTGCAAATCTAAGAGTCGCAGGCCCACTCCCGGCCTGTCTCCTCCGGGAGGCATTGTTGGGAGAGCTAATGAGAGGAGGAGGCGCCGCTACACTTCTCCCGCAAAAGCATGGCGAGGATTTTGTAAACAGGGCTGCTTGCAGGTGGGCTGGGCTGTGGACACTTAGAATCATGGAACTGTGGAGTTGGAAGGGGTCCCGGGGGGTCATCTAGTCCAACCCCCTGCAAAGCAGGAATCCTGCCCACAGCCGTCCCTGGGTAGGGTGGACTCGAAGCAACCGGGCGCACTGACCCATTGTGCCTCTAGGGCTGCTCCCTTCCGCCCCAAAGCTCCCCTGCCGTCTAGACAGAGAGCCGGCGAAAATCCTGCCCAGCTTAAAGACAGCGAAGCCTTCCTTTTCTTTCGGAACTACAGTGGTACCTCGGGTTAAGTACTTAATTCGTTCCGGAGGTCTGTTCTTAACCTGAAACTGTTCTTAACCTGAAGCACCACTTTAGCTAATGGGGCCTCTTGCTGCCGCTGCGCCACCGGAGCACGATTTCTGTTCTTATCCTGAAGCAAAGTTCTTAACCTGAGGCACTATTTCTGGGTTAGCGGAGTCTGTAACCTGAAGCATCTGTAACCTGAAGCGTCTGTAACCCGAGGTACCACTGTATATATTCTTCTAACCTGATCCTGCCCCCACCCCACCCACACCTCCTTTTTCTTTAGGCCTATCCAGCACACTCCCAACTAACGGTGCTTTTACTAACCAGGCCGCAACGAGAACTTGGCCCGTTTATTGCCATGGGGTGTGGACCGAGGGTGTCGGGCCTGTAATAGCGGCGTCCCCTAAGGCACACTTACCTGAGAGTTTCCCACCGTATCAGCCTGGCTAAGGCTGCGCTGCATCGTAACACCCCCTTGCACCGAACCGGACACATTGACAAGCGGCGCGCGCATTATTTAACCCAAGGAAACGGTCTTGTTTTGCAGCAGCGCCTGGTTGCAGTTCGCTTGCCCCACCAGTCTCCTCCACCTGAGTAAGCGGACAGCCCAGTTAGTATAGAATGAGACTCTTAATCTCGGGGTGGCAGGTTGGAGCCCCACGTTGGGCAAGAGGGTCGGACTAGATGACCCTCGTGGTCCCTTCCAACTATGTGGTTCTGTGAAAGCAGGTGGGTGAGAGTTGGGAGCCGGAGGGTCCTTTTCCCAATGCTGCTTCGGTGGTGAAGTCGCTGAGATAATCTGTGACGCCTCTCCCACGTTTCTTATATGGGGAAAAATGAGTGTTTGTATGACTGAGTTAGTATATATGACACTTTTCCTCTTTTTTAGAAACCTAAAATTGAAAGGCTCGAGGTAAGCACTATATGGGCACGATCCACTGGGAAGTTTTCTTGCGCTGGTCTCCTTTGGAGTGGCATTGCCCTTCGATTTCGATGTGCTCTTAAGGTTGAAGTCCTATATTATCTGAGGTTGGGAGTGAGCCCTGGAAGTCCGTGCGCCTTGCTTTTGACAAGGCTTGATAGGGTTGCACTAGAAGTGCTCCACGTTGGCTGGACCTTGCCTTGTACTTGTAAATGAAATGCTAAAACGGTGCCCTCTTCGCCTCCCCATTCATTCCAATAGGAGTTATTCGCTCAAGAAACCCGCCTGCTTGCGCCCTGGGCCTTATCATTTTGCATTTGAAGCTGGCAGCGCGAGGAGGGAAACAGAAGAGCCTTCACCTGGCCAGCGAACGGCGCAAAAACCCCAAACCCACCAAGAAGGAAGGTCTGGTGCCTGACGTTAACCCTAAAGAAGACGGATCCTGTTTCTCAGGAAAGGCCCAGGAATAAGTGCTTCTTTGTCTACCAACCTGCCCTTTGCCGCTACCCAGATTTTAGAATTAAGTCAATTAGGTTAATAACGATTAACAAGGATATCACTACATATCTAGAGAAAGTGACGAGGAGGTGCGAGGCACAGTTGTTGTTTTTTTCAGATGAGTTGTTGGAGTCTATTTTATTGCATTTTTAGTTTCAGGTTGCCGATATTTGTATGTGGATCCGTATTTTTGAGATACGGATCGTTGGACACGATGGATTTGTTTGGCTTCATTGTTCTTCTATAGGCCGCCTTGAACGCGGCCCAAGGCGGCGCATAGAATTGAAGTTTAGCTCAATCCAGCCCCAGTCTGCTCAGAAGTGAGTTCAGTTGGGCTTCGTTTATTATTTAGAATGTGATCCTAATACCCCGCTCACCTGTGTAAGCAAGTCCAAAGACAGCTTTTAAAATACTGTAAGCTGTTTTGTCCTGGGAGGCGGGTCTGGAGAAACTCTGCGGCGATCTACTGGGGCCTTTTGGGCTTAAGCGCAGACCTCCCTCTCTGCTTGCGTAAAAGACGTCGATTACTCAACAAAGACTTCGCCATAAAACTCGCAGGGCCGGAGGGAGCTGAGCGAAGTGAGACAATGGGGCGAAGTTGGTTGATGTGGCAATAATAATGCTTAGGGAAAGTGGGGTGGGGGTGGGGGAAGCAGACGCACGACTCTCGACCATTTAATTGCTCCTTTTAAACCTGTTATTACGATGTTAACTGGTTAAGTATATATTGCTGCCTTTTATTGCCTTGATGTGACAAATTAAAACATACCCTTCTGAAAAGAGGCTTTCATTGGTGGAGGAAGAGGCAGGGAGAGGCGGGGGGCGACAGAGCTGTCAGACTGAATTAATGGGGGGGACTTGCATTTTTTTCCCCCTTTGCGATTTTGCTGCTATTGCGTTTTTTGGAAGGGGGCGGGAAGAGTCCATCAGCCACAGTCGATTTCTGTTCTCTCTTTTCCTCGCGTCGCGAGGTAGCCTTCGACGCAGTTTATATATAGATCTGTGCAATCTGCATCATCTCTTTATTTATTGACCCGTGCCTTTCCATATATAAAGGCACTGCGTCTTTTCTCTCATTTCTCCTCGCGATCTTGCGCGTTACTCAAGGGCGAAAGGCGAATGCCTTTTCGCTCCTGAAGTGAGCTGGATGTGGACGCCCTCAAAGATGTCAAGTGTGAACGTGGCACGTACATCTTCGCTTTGTAATGTGCTAAGAGAGAGTAGTGACCTGTCCAGGACTCACGCTGTTTAAAAGGGGGTATTAAAAGTGGTGAATTGAGATCTGAACTGGGAAAGCTCCGTTTACAAAAGGTGTGTTTGTTCCCAGAAGAGATTTTCCCACCTCGCCGCCCCGCGTAGTGAAACTCTCATAGTGAGATCTGGAAAAAAAATGTCATCAGATCGTCAAAAATCCGCGAACAGAGAGGAATGACTCTTTAATGGTTTTATCTTTTTAAAAAAAAAAATCGAGAAGGGCGAGTCCTTGTTTTGAACAATGAATGGCTGGATTATTTTCAAAGCAACGTTCAACACACGCACTTAAAAAAATAACGCCAAAAATCTCGACCTGGGGGTGCTCAGACCTGGGGCGTTTCCTTTTAACACCTCTCACCCATTTTTTGGAGGATGGGGGTCAAGCCTGAAATCAGAACCGTTTATCTCTTCAGTTTCAAATAAAGTTCTTTAATTTTACACACTGCCGTTTAAGTCACTCCTGCCGGAAGGTATGTCCTGCGCAGCTTACTCGAGAGCAAACGTTGTTGAATCCATTGAGCTCGGAGAGGCTTTGGCTTCCGAGTAAACAAGCACAGGATCGGTCTGCGCAGCTTAGACAAAGCGCGCGCCCCTCGATGCCCTCTGGCTTGTCGCTCCAAACAAGTAGGTCTCCACGGCCCTGTTGCTTCGCGTCCAGTTTCAGAATCCAGCTTCGGAAGTTGAGAACTTTAAATAACAATAAGGATAATATTTTTTTTTAAAAAGCAACCTTCTTCTCCCTCGGGAGAAGGAAGAGGAAGACGGGAGGCGCTGTCCTTAGCTCCTTCGGGGGAGTTCTCTCCGCTCCGGCCGCGATCCGCTTTGAAGCCGTTTCTCTCTTCCCAGGACTAACTCGCTCTCTAGGAAGGGAGAAAGAAAACGACCCCATGAAGAAGACTGTCTTTGGCGGGGGCGCCGCCTTCAGCCACGCGGAGCAGCCAGAAGGACCTGCCCGGAGGAGGGAGGGGACAGAGGGCCGCGATGACATCCTAATGAAATCAGCTCGGAATCCATTACACGAGAGGATTAGCTAATTACCAGATCAGAGAGACGGAGAAGAAAAATAAATAAATATGCCTTTAAGTAACCGAAAGTAATTATAACCCCATTGTTGACGCTAACGATTAATAATTGATCGGATGTTCTACACAATGAAATGTCAGTTTATTCTCCTTTGGATGCGCATATGGCTATTTCTTTTAAGGAAGCGGGGCGGAGGTGGGGGGGGGGGTAAATACCCTGTCAATAGGATCACAAACATTTTCCTTGGCATGGGGAACTTGGTTTCAGACGAGGATCTCTCTTGCTCTGGGGAACTGAAAAGCTGGGTGCCTCCCTAGGCCCGTGGCCATCCAGACGGGTCTGGATTGCAGCTCCCATCACCTCTGACCATTGGTCATGCTGGCTCAGGCTGATGGGAGCTGGAGCCAACGATAGCTGGAGGGTCACACTTTAGCCACCGGGCTGGGCAGGTATTCTAGATTTAGCGCTTTATTTAACGGGAAGTTAAGACGCAAGGCTCGCTTTTAGCCCTGGAGAGATAATTCGGTTACATTCGCTCCTGCACAAATGCGCACAGACGCCTTTAAAAGGGAAGGGAGCTGTACTGCCACGTTTCATAGGAAACTGTTTTCCTATGTTCATGTCGTTTGTTCGGTTTCTGTTTAATATACAAGCCTTCCCCCGATTGGAGGCCTTACAGGGAGAGTGGGGCGCACTGGTGCAGCTGCCTGCAAATGAAGGGCTGGTGATGGGGGGGGGGGCAGGATTTGGGCCTCTTAGAAGAAGCAGGTAGCTCACGGCGCACAATATATATAATAAAATATCTCCTATATAGCACCCAACGCCGCTAAAACCCTAGTGGGACGGTTCTCTTCGCCCTCGTCTCAAGGGCAAAGTTCCCATAGGTTTGAACGGCAGCCAAGGTTGGGTGCAATTGCGTCACTGAGAAGCGCATACCGTTGGAGAGCAACTATGGGGGGGGGCAGTTTTGCTTGCTGTCGGGCACGTAGCCACCCCCCCCCGCACTCCTGGCACATCTGCTTAAGCCTTAAGGGGGGGGGGAATGATGCAAAATAATGAATCGCGCGCATGGCGAGGCTTCAAAACAGAGAAAAGCTTCCAAGCTTCGAGAATGCCATTGCTTTGATTTATTTTATTATTTTTAACCGCGGGGTTGTGCGAGAGCGTCCTGACGTTTATGTGTGCATTTTGAACAGTCAGAGGAGTTCCGTCAGATGAGTAGCTCTAAAGGTGTTTCCAAATTCTTGCCTCGCTTTACTCTTTCCTATTTAAGAATCTGATTCTGATTCTTCTTCTGTTTCGCTCCAGCAACCCGTTTCCTTCTCCCCGCCGCCAGCTCTTCGCGGGGACGGCGGACGCGTGCTTTCAACACGCCCCACCCAACCAAAATAAATTACGTGTTCATTCAGCGAGCATCCTTCGATAGGGTGGCGAAAGTGCGGGGAGATAGGTAGCCCCTTCCTTGGCATGTTTACGCGGAAATAAGTCCCACTTGGTGCAGCGGGACTTACTCCCGGGTAAGTGTACATAAGATTGCAGCCTTAATCCTTATTGTTAATAAGCAGCAAAGCCTTGAGCTGTTAATTGGATTTCGGCTTCTCTTTTCTGACGCCCGGCTATTAGCTGTGACGTTTCTCATGTATTTGTTAAGGACTTGTGTTCCGCTTTGTGCTTGGCTCAGCGCGGCCGAAGAGGAACGCCCCCACTCCAGTTTAGGGATCCCTCCCCATCCCCAGAGGCGAAAAGCCCTGGTGGCCTGCAGTCTCTCTCTCTGTGCGAGGTGGAGGCATGGTTGGGAAATAAAGAGGCGACACCGATTTAACCTCCTGCGACGGCTGGCCTTGCATGCTGCTAACAATGTATCTTTGAAAATCCCCAGCGGCGCGATCCACCAGCTTTAAAAGCTGATATCGTTGGCGTTTGCAAACTTATCGGTTTGCACATTCGCTAGAAGCAACCCCATAGGACTTCGCGTTCGCGTAAACGCGCGCAAGGTCAAGTCTGCGAGTCCCATTGAACTGAATGGCAGTCTATCCTCCAGTAAACGAGCGAGCGATTTGCGGACAGGTTTCCGCGCGAGAAGCCCCAGATACCGAAAAGGCTCCGAGAGGCTTGATGGCTCACAGACCTCTTGCTGGTGCGCGGCTGCCTGCACACCAGACATTTACAGCGCATTTAAAGCACACGCGCCCCAAGAACCCAGGCAGCTGTAGTTTGCCCCTCGCAAAGTTGCAAAGACCAGCACCCTGAACAGACTACAGTTCCCATAATTATTGGGTGTGGGTGTGTATGCATGCGCTTTGAATGCACGCCGTGCGCGCAGCCCTGTGTACAGACGTTGAATTTAGCTCTGCCCCTGCAATCGTGAGCTTGCCCGCGGGAGCAAATCCCTCTCGGTCTCCTTTGAAATAAACAAGCAAGTCAACACAAAGCAAACAAAAACAAGCAAACGACGTCTGACCAAGGAAGTGAAAGGCAAGCGGAGGAAGACGCGTCCTGCTCTCGCCAGTTCTTGCCCCCGCCCGCCTCACTGCAAGGCAAACAAGCCCTCCCTTCTTGCCAGCAACTGCTGACATTTGTAGGCAGGAAAGGAAGTAGCAGTACAGAGATGGGGCGAGGGGGTGTGTTATATCATATCTCCCCCTTACTGGACCGCAGCTAGCCCAGTCTGACCATTTCTCCGAGTCCTGGTGATGTAAGGCGGGTGTGTGTGTGTGTAGGTGTAGACCTTTTACCTTCCAGGCAAGGTCGCATTTCGCGAAGCAAAGGCTACCTCGACTGCTACAGTTTCATGCAAGCACATTAAGAGGAGCCCGGTTGTATCAGGCCTACTTGCGCGCAAGTAGAGAGCGCAAACTGAAAACTGGGCGAGTTGGAAAAGTTGGGAAGGGTCGCAGCGAGAGAAACAGGAGGGGGAAATGTTTGTTTGGGGTTTGAATCTGTTACTGGTAGTAGTAGTAATAATAATAATAATAATGATAATAATAATAATAATAATAATAATAATAATAATAATAATAATAATAATAATAATATTCCAAGGAAGGGGACTCAATGGGTTTTCAATAGCATGTGCACCACCAAGAACAGCAGGCCAGTATTTGCACGATTTCCTTTTGGATTTACATTACTCTGTTTCTGTTGTTTACTCTTCAGTAGGTATGGCAGTTGAGCTCTCCTTTCGTTTATCTTAGCGTAGAATTCAGCTGGAAGCTCTCCTGCACAAGCCTCCATTTCGCAATGTTCCAGTAAGACCTTGCAGAGGAGCTTTAAACGGCGCCAAACTTCCGCTTAAATGAATGGGGCATGCGCAAGATTTTACTCGCCTTCAGCCAATGAGGGCTTCGCGTTCATTTATACATTTTAATATCTAACGCGATATCGTTTCAGCTCATCACAGTGGGGGTCTTGCGCAGGAGAACTTCCCGATGGATGCACCTTAATTGCTATTTAATAAATCGGTTTGATTTGGGCGAGGCGGTGGAGACTGAATCCATTGCAAAGAGATAGTAATTCACATCTCTCTCTCTCTCTCTCTCTCTCTCTCTCTCTCTCTCTCTCTCTCTGTGTGTGTGTGTGTGTGTGTGTGTGAATGTGAAGTAGATTATACCAAAACCGTTGGATGTGACAGGCAAAGAGGGAAATGTTTCAAAGCCGGCTGCCCAAAGTCTTTCGACTTTTCCTTCCAGAAAAAGAAATCCCAGGTCTAAATTCTAGCAAGGGGTGAGTAAATTATGGAAATCTTAGATAATTCTTTGGGCGTATAAACATCAAAGGAGAGTCGTTAGCTTTCCTAATCTCTGCCACAGAATGGATTTTCAAAATAAAATAAAATAAAATATAAAACCAACTGAAATGTACATGTTATCCAACAGAGAACCTGGTGTATAATAAGGCGAAGAAGGGAGGGGAGAGAGAGAGAGAGAGAAAGAATATCCACGCTATGGAGGAGGAAGCTCCCATTCAAAGGTCGCCGCGAAAGGGAGCGCGGGATAATTTTACACTTTTCTCCTTTAGAATAATAATCTGACAGATACGATGGAATTGTTGGCATCTATATCGCCCATCTGCCCGAAGGCACTATATTCCCTCAAAAGAGCTTTAGCCTGCAAAAATATATATCACATATAAAAATTACACTGAGTAGTATTTAAATACAAAATTGTATTAAACCCACAAGTTACCGTTACAAAGCCAAAACACAACAAATTCCACAGCTTCATTTGAAGCCTGCTGCGGCCAGGGATAGAAATATCAGCCAGTTGCTGAGAGCACCATTCGCCAGGGAAGTTCTCCTGCGCACGCCCCATCGAAATGAACGGGACGTGGGCAAGAGGACTCGCGGGGAAACCTAATGGAAAAGCGTGGTTCGTTTCAAGTGAGGCTTGCACAGAACTGCCCCCCCCCCTCGGCTGACCCTCTTAACATTCTGCACTGAGAAATTTGAAATGTCGCATAGAAAGGATCTTATAATCCTAAATAAAGAAATAAAAAGTATAGATGGGAAGAAATAAAATTTTAGATAAAGGAGGCAGGCAAACAGATTTGGTTTGTGTCAGAATTGCTGTAAAGAAGAAACACTTTAGGAATGGGTTGGAAGTCTAGACCGAATTGGGAATAGCTCATGGGGGGGGGGAATGGGGGAGGCCTGAATCACTCAGATAAATAGACCCCATTATTGCTGGACCACCATCCAAACCTGTGCTAAAATATTGTCCCAAAATATTTACTTTGAACTCAGTTCTGGTGACATCAGTGAAAACTTTAACAATTGGGTGATTTTAGGATTGCAACGTAGAGTATGAATATTTTAAAATTATTATTATTATTTTAAATGTTGCTTTCTACACACACACACACACACACACACACACACACACGGCAGCCACTTGCCCAAGAGAGCTGTCCTTTGGTGAGGCTACTTTGTTTACTTAGGGGGAAGGTGATGAGGATGATGTTGTTGTTGTCGATGATGATGATAAGCAAATACATTCTGGTAACAACATAAGCTGTAGGTAACCTTCTGTAATTACACCACAGACATGCACGCAGATTCCACTCTTTATCCAGTTAACATTCCCCAGGCTGAACCCTGAAGTATCTAAGATCACTTTCAAATGCCCTTTCTAACAAGCCCCTGAGCAGGAGGCCACTAATTTTCAGCGAACAAAAAGCCACTGGAGAGAGCCCCGTTTGTCAATATCAACTGGTCGAGCAATTTCCCATCTTCAGACACATCGGCCTATCTAAGCTGGCAGATGTTTAGACAAGATTTTATAAATTGTTCAATATCAGCCCGTAATGAACCCCAACTGACCATTCCAAAGCAGCTAAAAGCACCTAGGATCTCCCCTGCTGGGATCTAATAATGCTCTCACGCTGGAACATTATTAATCATGGAATAAAATAGATGAGCCTCTTGAAAAATAAGTGTATGATTGATTAAAGGGCAATCTAAGAAGCTATTATTCTTGTTTTATAACCGTAAGTTATATTCACTCAATTTATCTTTGAGGGAGAAAATAAATGGTTGTTTGTCTCCTTATTGAAATTATATTATAAGGGAATTCTCATTATTCGGGGGGGGGGATTGAAGTGATGGTTTAGCTATTTTTTTAACCTAATGGTGAATCTCTTAAGTGATTACCACATTATAGATATATTTTTTAAAGAGGTGGGATATTTTCCTTTTTTTTTTTTTACTTTCAAGTGTTTTGTATCTCTTGATAAAAATGAAACACAAATCTTCACTTAGAGTGCAAGTAAATATGGCATTTTGAATTAAGAATTCTAGCACTAAATACAACAGGATATACAATAGTAATCTTTTAAAAATGTAAATTGTATATAGTCCAGTGCAACAGATTCACTCTGAAGGTTTTTATTGTCCTGCAATATATACGTTCAACAGGTTTAATTAGCCACATTGCTAAATATATTTTAAATATTTAAGAAGTTACCTTAGGCAACTGTAACAGTGATATTTTATAAATTATCATGAATTACAAAAAAAGATAAATACTAAAAATGAACAAAAAAAGGCCACCACCTTATTGTAGACTAATCTGTTTTTATTTACAATTAAAGATATAAATTAGTAAAGAATTCTCATTAAACAACGAGGGATTGTATAACCATCAATGTCTCAAATAAAAACCAGGCATAATTTATTTACAAAAGAGTTGGGATTCCATTGCAATACAACTTGCATAAATTACTAGAAGCTCTCATATCATTACAAAAATAAATATCAAATTTGTTTCCACTTTGTAAGTACTCAAGTTCTTCAGTCATGGTTTATTTAATTAATTGCTACTGTATGTATCTTTTACAAAGTGTTTGTACAATAAATCCTATCACACCTACAGAATATAGATATATATAGATATATATATATATATACCGTGGCAATAAGCTGATCAATTCGAGATATCCTGAGAAAAAACAGATTTGCTTCTTTCTTTCTTTCATTCTTTCTTTTTAAGTCACATATACATTGGGGAGAACTAGACTATACCAGTAAACTCACATAATGTCCAGCAAAATTCTGGTTTAACAATTAGAGAGAGTCTGTAGATTTAATAGTGCTCTGTGGTCTTCTTTTATACAGTGGCACAAGATGTGATCCAGATTTAGAATTTTGTTAGAGATAGATAGATTAGCTTGGGGAGAGATGATGGCTTGTTGACTTTTCTCAAAGCAATTGTGACACCTACCTGTGAACCAAGGAAAACACCAGATCATCCACAATCTTTCAGTTACACGCGGCGTGTTAAAAATGGAAGGCAAACTAAAACGCTTTTTCTTTTCTTTTCAGCATAGGAGGATTAGGCTTGGGTTCTGATCTGCTCCCCCCCCCCCCCGTGGGGGTGGGAAATGGTTGGCCACAAGATATTCTTTAATCCTAACTATAGCAGTGATTTGGAAATAAATGGGGAAACAGAGGCAATTCATGCAGACACTATGTTCTCTTTGGAACCCAGCCAGGATTCATCTCATTTTCCTTCTCTGCTGTTTGAAATGTATATAAGCATGCTAACTAAAATCACTCTTTATTTTGATTCACAACTATTAGACTTGCATGTTTATAAAGATGCCTTAAGGTGCATTTGAGCAGGGAAATCTTCTGTACAGCACCCGAAGCATTGAATCAGTGCAATCATGTTCTTTTATTTGGCATGCTGATATACATTTCAAATAGTACAGAGGGACAATGAGATGAATTCTGGCTGGCCTCCAAGGGGAACACACAACTATCCGCCCATATATTTCGACGGGGCCTTATGTAGGAGGAGTTCCCAATCTACTGCAGTTGCAATTTTCCAATAATAATTTGGGGGGGGAAAAAACACACCCTATGATTTAAATATTTATTGAAAATACACAACTTTCATTTTTTTTAAAAAAAAAAAAGCAAGAGGCTTGTGTGAAATAATTGAACTGATTTCTCCCCCCCCCCAAAAAAAAACCAACCCACACACACAAAAAAAAGAAGGGTGAAAATGCAATAGGCTTTTCTTTTTGTAATAATGCTCTTTTGGTAATGGAGCAAGAAATTAACATTAAGCAAATTTGCAGGCTGAGCAATATGTTTCTGGAGCTGATGCCAAATGATCCTCCTAAGCGGTGTAACAGAATAGAAGGAGAAAGAAGGAGAAAAGGAGCTGGTCTCACTTACTTGCCTGGCTGCTGTGTGATTGCACTTCTATAGGTATGGTTGTAGTCCTACTGTGCACACTTCAGTGGGGTCTGTCAAAATAGAAGCGTCAGTTAGTCACAGGACACAGCTGGCTAACTAGATTATACACTCTGGGCACAGCCTAGCTCCCTCTTGCACAAAACCCCAGCACAGCCCTTGGAAGGCCTTTTCTTGAGCTGGCATTTCTCAGCGGATCTGGGAGTTAACTCGTTCGAAGGGCCAGCATTCTTAATTACTTGTTTTAAATTTTAGCATAACTTGTAGCAATGTCTCAGACCAATAATGGAACTTTGAAGGAGACAGACAACTGAAGCTGCAATCCTAAATGAATTGCCTTTAGATTCGGTCCCATTCTACTCAAGGGGGGGGGGTTACTTCCGAGTAAATATACTTGGGCACAAGCTATCAGACTTCTCTCTGCTTCACACTGTACTGTGTTTCCTCTCTCTCCCAAACCTGAAACTGTTCTCTTTTTTTGCTTGGGAATATTGCCAAAACAATATTCACCCTTGCTGTTATTTCTCCCCTCTTAGCAACAAAAACAATGAATAAACTTTCTGCAAATATTTTCAGATTATAGACAGGTTCAAGGAGTTTTTAGTGATTTTTAGAGGCATTTTAATTACACGGAGCAATTTATTTACATTATGTTCCTAATCACATTCATAACTGGAAGGCAAATCTCAACGTTTTCTGTTAGATCCTTTTCTTCAGAGGCCTGACCACAGCTTCGGGCTGCAATCCCGCACAAAAGGGCTGCTTTAACAACAACAACAACAACAAAATTAAAATCTATGGAATTCCAAGCAGAAAAACTGCGACCTGGATTGCAGATTTGAAAAAGAGTTTTGTACCTGGACTGTCAGAAACCACCATTGTCTTCTTGCTTGTAGCACCCACCTTATTGTGATATTTTTTTTGGGGGGGGGGTAGAGTAAATTTGCGCCCCACATTATTCCTTAGTAGAAAAGAAAACCTAGCCAGCAAACACCTACCTTTTTTGGAGTCTGGATTGGAAGGCTTGTAATGTTGTTCTAGGTGGCTCGCGATGGTTTTCAAAGAGTTCTCCGAGCCCTGCTTGTGCAACGAGTTACTGCCGCCTCCGCCGCCGCTGCTTAAGACCGTCTGACTTAGCCCCTCGCTGGAGGCCACCGTCGCGGAGTTGTACCTCAGGATGCCCTGACCCTGGAGGGCGTTGAAGTTCCCATAGTTTGTGTAGTTGCTATAAAAAGGCGAGGTGTAATAAATATGCCTCCCCAGGAGAGAGGAGGGCGAGTAGGCAGCGTTGTGCGGGGTGGAAGAGGGCGGCGCCGACGGCTGGCAGCTCTGGCCCAGGTTGTGCGGGTGGTGAGGGTGGTGATGGTGGTGCTGAGGGTGCTTAAGGTCCGAGGTGGCGATTTCCGCCAGCGACCACAGCTTGGGCTTGCTGGCCGGCGTGGTTTGCGAAGCCGCCGTCGGGGCCATGCGGGCGTCCAAAGCGGCTTTGTTGGCGTTGCGCGCGGAGTCCTCGGCGTGCGGGTGACCCAGCAGAGGGGCTTCCACCCCGGTGAGAGGGGAGGAGGTGATGGGCTTGGAGGGAAGACCCCTGTCCGCCGCTGCCTCGTCCTCCTCCTCCTCGTCGTCGTCCTCCTCCTCCTCCTCCTCCTCCACGTCGTCCTCGTCCTCGTCGATCTCCTCGTACTTGTCCTTGCACTCCGAGCCGGACTCGCAGAGCGGGTCCCCGGCGCCGCAAGGGGCCTTCTCGCCGTCCGATTCGGCCGAGCAGGAGTGGTCGGTGAGCGAGTCCACCTGCAAGCTGATCCCTGCGGCAGAGAACCAGGGGAACCGTCAAGGAAACCAGGCGGAGGCACCGGCAGCAGCAGCAGCGGGAGGAGGAGAGCGCAGCACCCCGTCTCCTAAACCTCAGGCTCCACGCCACCCCCAAAACAGGTGGCAAACAATCGGAGCACCCCCCCTCGCTCCCCACCCCCTTCTACACTCCAGGCCCCCCAGAGGTGATCTCCTGCGAAATCCCGTCGGATCCATAGGCCTCTTGAGGGCCTCTTAGATTCCACGATAGGAGAATCGGACGGCCAGGTCGTGGGTTCAGGTGTCGGCATAAGGCACAAGCTTGAGATAGGAGCCAACTCCTAGGGGCCAAGGTGCCTTCGAACCCCCTTCCCCAATAAAATATTTGAGTGGGCTCGGCCCGCCCAAAGATGATGGGCATTGCCATTCAAAGGGTGTGCGTGCCCCGCTACTTGTGATCGCTTATGTGGGGCAGGGCTTACTTCCCCCCCCCCCAAAAAAAATCACATTTTATTGAGAAGCGGCCTTCAGCCTCCTCTGCTCCCCCGTCGTGTGCTTCTGCTACAAATAATCCTCGTCCTCATCTCCTTTCCAAAGCCGCTGTAAGCACTGCCCGAGACAATGTCCCTGAAGCGCTCCGAAGGCTTGAGATCCTTCAAGCCTGTTTACCTGGAAGCGGGATAACTACCGCGGTTTACACGGCCTTTTCCCGGGGCAATCGCCTACGGGGAAGCAAGCTTCACTCCGCTCCGTGGCGCTTACTTCGCAAGGAACGGCGTTCCCCGCTGTCTTTCAAAGAGAAAGTGCAGGGGCGGCAGCGGAATCCCTGGGGATGAATGTGGAAGATGCGCGCAATGCAATGCGTGGATGCTGCCCCTCCAGCCTGGAATAATCCCCCCCCCGCACACACACACACTTACCTCCGAGTAAGCCCCACTGAACTCCGAGGTAGACCTGCACCGGGTCGGGCTGCAGAGCTCCACGCAGGCCCATGACCTGCCTCCCTGCCCCACGAAACCAGCCTGTTCCTCCCTCACCTTCATCCTCGGCCGACGTCTCGTTGCTGTCGCGGCCTTTGTCCGACGGCAACGCCTCCTCTTCCTTGCCGCGGATCCCGCCGGCGTCGAGGTCCTCGTCCTCGTCCTCGCTCTTGTTGCGCGGCGCCCAGGTCATCTTGTTCTCCTTCTTGAGCCTCCTCCTGGCGTTGGCGAACCAGGTGGAGACCTGCGTGAGGGTCATCTTGGTGATGATGGCCAGCATGATCTTCTCGCCTTTGGTCGGGTAGGGGTTCTTGCGGTGCTCCTGCAGCCAGGCCTTCAGCGTGGCCGTGGCGTCCCGCGTGGCGTTCTTGCGGTAAGCGGGGTCGTTCAGCTGGTAGGGGTAGGCTGGGCTACCGTAAGGGTGGTAGCTGATGGCCCCGCTCATGCCCGTCGCGTGGGCATCGTAAGGGGAGCTCTGCCAAGCACAAAAGCAAGGGCGTTAGGCATTTCGGAAGAGCTGGCAGCCACCAGCTAGCAGGCAACGCCACGGGAGCGACTATTACATTTTACACTAATGTAATGCAATCACTCCAGCGAACAATGTTATTATTTCTTAATTGTAGTGCCGAGCACTCCTGCAATATTATTACTCAAGAAGAAAAAATAAAGTATCCAGAGGGCATTCGAATCCCTTCTTCCCTCTGAAAACTGCTGATGTCTTCGTTGCAGTTTATTACAATTCAACGCAGACATTTTTATTTTCTCCCTCCAAAGGCCCTACAGGTAGTTTCTTAAAATGATAGCTTTCTACTTTTCCTCTCCCCTCTCCTCCTCCTCCTCCGCCTCCACACATGGTTGCAACGATATTTCCTCTGTTGCCATACAGGAAAGAGAGAGAGAAAGAGAGAGAGAGAGAGACAACAAAGCCCCCCACTTAGCAATTCACTTCGCTAATGCATTGCAAATCCAATTTGCAAACCAGAAGATATGCACCGTTTCGAATTGGTCAAATGCGATATAATTAGCATTTTAATTCGCCCTTTAAACGTTTAAATTGCGCTGATTTAAAGTCTGCATAATACGAGGGTGAGGAGAGAGAAGAGAAAGGGGGGGGGGGAGAGAGGAATTAGTTGAGCCAACTTGATAACTTTCGGAGTCGGTCCAGGAAACCAAGCTAAACACAGCGCTCCGAATGTACCTAATGTTCCTAAATAGCCCGGGAACAATAAGGCTTGGCAACTTGCGACTGCTTTTCTTCTGCCACGAGAAAGTCAAACAGAGGAGCGTTTGAGATCGGCTCCCATTATCCTAAATAAAGATCGCCAGGCTGGGAGAAAAGGTGCGGGGGGGGGGGGGGAGAGAGAGGGAGAGTCGACTCCAGCCAAAGGCGCTCGATCTGATATCTCTTGTGTAGTGAAACAAAACGAACCCTTTGCCCCACTTTCCCAGGACCAATTGGCTCCGCTAGCTTTAATCCTTCGTCGGTTTGCAAGAGCTGCAAAAACACGCGCGATCGCCAGCACAGACGTGCTCGGAAGCAAGCGCGAGTTGGAGGTGGAAATCCGTCCGAAGAGGAGCCCTCTCTCTTCTCTCCCCCAGCAACAAATAAATAAAAATAGAAATAAATAAACAACACCTTTAATCGAGTTTCAGCTTGGACTCCATTCCATCGGTAGAAAGTCCCCCCGCCCCCGCCCCGGTAAATCACATAGATTTCTAAATATATATATAGGAGAGAAGCGCTAAAGAGATCGAAGGAAAAAGTGGGGGAGGATACGGATGTCAGAAAATGAAAGTGAGCGAGGAGAAAAGAATAAAGGAAATAAATTGGCAAGAGAAAGAAGTGAGGGAGATGGGAAGAAGGAAAGGGGGAGGGAGGGAGGAATGAGAAGATGGATAATAAAGAAGCGAAGCAACGAAAGAGGGGGAAGCGAAGGAGGAAAGTCGAGAGAGGCTGCCTCGGTGGAGGAGCGCTTCCGTGTGTGTGCCTAACGCGGGTTGCCCGGCGTGTCGGGCGGGCTGCATCCCCACGACCCCCCAGCCTAGCCCGGGCAGCCTCGGCGCTGCCAGCGGGGGAAGCGATGGAGGAGGATGAAGATGGAGGCGGCGGCGGGCTGTCCGGTCCGTTACCCACCATGTAGGAGGGGAATCCCGTGGCCGGGTCGGTGGAGTACTGGAGCGGGCTGCTGAAGCCGGTGGCTGCCGCTTGGGCGGTGAAGGCGGCGGATCCGGGGTAAGGGCTGAACGCCGAGCCCGAAGACGACCTGGCCAGCTCTTCGCTCCGGGGCGCCGCCAGCGCCGACGCCCCGTAAGCCGGGCACGAGTAGAGCGCCAGCGAGCCCGGGGGCTGGTAGAGGTAGCCCTGAGGGTAGGACATGGCTGGCGAGCGCGAGCGAGCGAGGAAGGGGCCTGGGCTGAGGCGAGCGGAGGACGACTGCGGGCGCTTCGGCTACGGGCGCCGCCGCTCGCTGCAGCCGCTGAGGAGCTCACAGCGTCCCCTCCATAGGCGGGAGGAGCGCGAGCCAAAAGGAGAGCTCGGCGCGAGGCTGAGGGAAAGCCTCTCGCACGTCCCGGGAGCGCGCGCGCGCCCGCCGCCGCGGCCGCCTCGCGCGCTCGCCCGCGCTCCTGCTTTCCCACGCAGAAGTCACCCGCGGTTGCTGCTGCAAGAGGAGGAGGAGGCGGCGGCGGGCATCTGGGCAAGAGGAGCGCGCGGGAAAATGGAGGCGGAGGAGCAGGAGGAGGAGACGTCTTCCCCAGCCCGGGCGGGGAAGGGGCGGCCGAGCAGAGCGCGCGCGAGGCAAAAGCAGCCTCGGCCAGGCTCTGCCAGGCAAGCCCCGGCGGCTCGTCTGGTCGGCGCGCTCGCGAGCCGCCCCCCGTGAGGCGAGCGAGGCGAGCTTTCCCCCCCGGCGCCCGGCGCGACCAGCTTTTGGCGCGGGCATAAGGGAGTCTGCGAGGCGAGGAGTTTTGTGAGGAGAGGAGTTTCGCCGGGGCATTGGCAAGGCGAGCTGTCCGTCACGGCGGCTCATTTGCATACGGAGGAGGACACGCCCCTCGCCCGGCTTCTTACCCACCGAAGGAAGGAAGGAAGAACTTGGGCGGGACTCCCGGCCAGCGAGAGAACATGAAATGAAGCCCCGCCCCTCGCGCTCGGCGCCTGAAGGGAGGAGGAGGAGAGAGAGAGAGAGAGCGCGAGGATGGCGCGCTGTGGCTGCGGCTGAAGAAGCTGGCCGGGCGCCGAGCGACCAAAGGCGTCCTTGTCTCGTGCTCCCCACCTCCTCCCGCCCGCCCGCCGGGCCTGGAGGTTATATAGCGTCACGTGGTCGCAATGCTGCGCCGAGGGAGGGAGGCCGGGAGGGTTCCGAGGTGTTCCTCGCAGGCACGAGGCGCGGGCCTCGCAACGGGCATGCGCGCCTTCCGGCTTCGGACTAGCGCAGCCCCGGGCTGATCATGCCTCGCCGTGCGTCAAGGAAGAGAGTTGCGATCCTATGCCCGCTGGGTTCCGAAGAGACGCGCCCAGGGGGAGGGCGGATGAAGCGCTTTGCAAGACGCGATCTTATAAATCTGGCCAGCCTGGAGTCGGAAGGAAACCCCGAATGGCTCCGTGGGGACGCGCTCTCCCGCGTCGCCAAGATCGCGGCCTGAAGTGGGGCCGAGTGCCAAGTAAACGCGCAGAAAAGGGCCGGCCGTGTGGAGTGCAAGGAGACACGTTTAGGATCGGGCGGTGAACAGCAGAAGCCCCGCTTGGCACGAGAAAGCTGACTCCGGTTTGCTGGTTCGTGGGGTGGGAGAGGTCAAATTGGAGCAGACCCATTTGCAGGTAGCAACATCCCCGCCACCCCAGTGGAAAATAAAAACAAGGATTGTGCTATTATTCTGTCTACCACTCACGATTAAAGTGACATTTAATTGTCTATAAACCACTTGCTTAAAACACTCTCCCCAGTGTATTTTCCCAAGCTCTTAAGACCTTCGCACTTCTGGGTGGAGGGGCAAACGCACCAAGGTCCCTTTTCTCAAGGAAGGCTCACCAGGAAGCATTGTGAGACCCTCCCTCCCCTCCCCACCCCACCCAGTTAATTTCTGGAATACATTCACGCCTTGGTTATTATCCTGTGGATGAAGAAGATCTTGCTTCAGATCCACTGGGGGAGGGCTCCTTTATTACTTGTCCTCCTTTTTGTATGGTCCAAAGTCCAGCTGAAAGTGCTATAATCCACACCCCAATCTGTAAAGGCGAGGGTTCTGCGCCTGGAGCGCCCGTATAAAGGCCTTGCTATATATCCATTTTCTTACTGCAACCCTGCCTCCCCTACCCAAACAATTAAGATTTAGGGGCCATGCTCTCAAGACATTAACGAGAGCCGTGGTATGTAAAGGAAGAATGCTAATCGGATCCATAAATGATTCCGTGTAGACAAAACAGAAACATCTGAAATGTCTCTGCGCGTATAAGCCGCGTTGACGCGCTTCTGCCCAGTTTGCCAGATGGCGGTCTGATTCGGAAGTCGAATCTGTTTCGAAGCAACAACTTGCTGTCAGCAGGCGGGTGGGGGGTGGGGTTCAAATTCAGCAGAAGGACACGTGGAATTAGAAGTGATCGCGGGCACTATAGCTTGGTGGGAACTGAATCTACGCTCTTTAGAAGTGTAGAGTGACAACTGCGCTCTCCGGGCCAAGAGCCCAACTGAGGGTGCTAGAGACAGCTGCACGAATAGGTGGCTTCAGCAAACAGGTCTTCTCCCCACCACCCATACCCATCCCAGTTCCCGCCAGCCAGCCCTGTGCCAACGTGCGCTTAACCTTTATGAGCAAAAGAGGGAAATCTACCTTGCGGACCCTTTCCGTTCATTCATATATTTGGGCGGGTGGATGGAATCCTGATCTCAGTGACCACTTTCTTCAAGCAGCCCCGAGTGGCTTAAAAGTCCGCCACAAGATGCGGGTATCTTTAGGGTAGAATTGCAAATAATCAGTAGCGGGTGATTCTAGAAATGCCAATGCAATCGCCCACGATTGGCTATTTCCTCCTCCAACTGGCAAGTGATTTGAAATCACCTCGAAATCCAGTTGGGGACTTACCTGCAGGGAAAGGGGTTTGGAGCAGAGGCGCCAACAGCCTCCTGTGTTGGGTACGGACTGCAGCATAACGCACGCCTCTCCCCGCCCCCATCCTTCCTACTCTCGAAGCAGCTGGCAATTTGGGAAGGCGAAATTAATTAGAACGTCAGCAAGCCCCCCGAGATGACTTTCCTCCCCGTCAAAATCGGAGAAGCGACGAAACGTGGCTTCCCTCGACCCCCCTTTTTTAAAAATGTTAGCCTCTTCCTTTTGCGGCGCTGGAGACCCGAAGAAAGGCGCGTTGGAAGGCGCGCACGGATTTCTAACTCTAACCAGGGACACGTTTCTAGTCGGAAAGCGGCCATGGGGGAGATATCTCCACCCCCGTTATTGCTGCTTGTTTGCTGGGGTGCTTGTGCGTTAAACTGCTGGATGTTACAATTAGAAACAAGCGGGGGTGGAGGGATTGCGGGTACGCGCCAGCCAAAGTTGAGACTTCTCGCATTCATTCTTATTGGGTGGGCTCCAAAACGTCTGTTTCCCCCTCTTGCATGTAGGTGCCAAGGAGGCAGTGTGCTCTCTCGGGGCTCGGTCTCACCCTGACCCAAAGAGTCCATTACTTAGAATTAAGTCCAATTGATATCGGTGGGATTTACTTTCAGATAATGCGCCTGCGATAAGAGTCTTGCGCACCCGTTCAGGATCCGCGAAGGCGAATCCTCGGTATGTACAGTATTTCTTCCGGAGTGGCTGTGTTAAGAAATAAAATAAAATTACAATTGCGAGAAAAATGGCAAAGCGCAAAATATTATATCTATTATCTAATTTTTAAATATAGTGTTTCCACCTTTTGCTTTTCCTCCGAATATACAATGTTGCTTTCCATACAAAAACAATAATAAAAAGAGGGACGGCTGAAGGGCGGGGGAAAGAGCGGCTCGTTTTCCAATAAGTGATTAATGAATAGCGCATTACCATTTCAAAAGGGGAGCCCTTGCTTTTGGGTCGATTTGCATAATTTTTGTATGGCTTCAAAAAAAGCAACACCACATTGCTGTCATGCATTTCCAAGAGCGAAACATAATACAGTCTGTGTGACAAAGAGATCCCTCCTAATTTGACACCGCCAAGGAACTATCCGGAGCGTTTAGCTAGAAATGGGACGTTTTGTACGTTTTTGAAGGCTCGCTCGCCTTTTCTCCTGGAGTTTGGTCTGCGTATGCCATGAAATGAGAACTCCTGGATCCCTGTCTCCAGCTCTCCGCGCTTTGGGGGGATCGCCTGCTCCTGAATGGCTGATTTCCCCCCCCCCCTCCCGGGACTCTCCGAGGTTTCCATTTCCCACTGCCCAACTACTACCCCCCCGCGCCTTTACTCATTTCTTTTCAAAATCGCGCACCCCGCATTGTTACGCAGCAGGGCTGTCTTACGCGCGCTTATTACTGATAATAAATGAGCAATATGAAAACGCCTGCGTCGACGCTTCGCCGTTTCTAGGCGGATTCTTGTTGTTGTCTGAATGCTTATTTATTAACGGAGCCTCCTTGGCCCTAAGTGCAAATCGCATCTGATTTCGCTGAATAACAACTTTTCTCTCAAGGTGCGGTTAACTAGCGGCGAAGAAAGAGCAATCCATTATTTCTCGATAAAGGTCTAGCGTGGAAGTTTGTGTGTGTGTGTGTGTGTGTGTGTGTGTGTGAAGGGATGTCATTTTCGGCTCTCCCACCCCCAGCCCATTCCCTGTGACTGAAACTTTATAGCCACCGAAGGTGCATGGACAGGATCCTGCCCAGGATAAAGGCTTTTCAAATCCTCTTGATTTCGGGAAGGGGACTTATTTAAACTCTCTGCCACTGGGATCAATGGGATTTAACGATGCAAGCTCAGACGTGCTTAACGGGAAGACAGTCTCAGGGAAATCGATGCGACTTGCTTCTGAGCGGCTGCGGCTTAGAGTCCAGACTCCGAAAGTACTTGCGGTTGGGGGGATCGGTCTGCCTGCTCTTTGAACTGGTGGTTCCACCCAGCAAAGGAACCCTCTGTCACATCCGATCCTCAACCCAGTTTGTGCGAAGTATAAGGGGGGTTCGCTCCTTGGCACCAGGGCGCGCTGGTATCAGGGCAGCGGTTGCCAACGCGGCGCCCTTCAGTTGCTATTGGATTCTAACTCCCAGTCATCCCAATGATCAGGCGGGTTGAGAGTTAATGGGAATTAATGAGAGTGAACCAGCATCTGGACTGCACCGCGTTAGCTGCCCCAGCAACAAACTACATTTCAAAACGTCTTCATCGTGCAGTCCTGCCTTAAACGCACTTATTGACGGAAAGCGAGTGTTACTTTTGAGCAAATCTTAGGCACACTTACCTGTGAGTAAAGTTCACTGAGCACAGTGCAGATTAACTCAGGGGAAGCACGTGCAGAGGTCAGTCTACACGTATGGAATCCGCATTTACGCGCAGGTAAAGCCCCATCGAATTGAGAGGACCTGACATTACAAACGGTGGTCAGAGGTGCGCTGCATAGTACACTTACCTGGAAGCCTTTTCCCTGAAAGGCAATTGCACTTACAAAAGATTTAGGTTTGGCCTATAATATAATCAGTGTAGGGGCTGGGTGAAAAGAGGTGTTAGTGGGACAGAGGGCAAGATTCATTCAGGTAAAGGTTTAAAGGCCTGATCTTGGAGGTATTCAAGATTTAAGAGCACACAAAAGGATCAAGTATATGTTCATAGCATTTAATCGAATTTATTTAAAATGCCTTACAATAATGGAACAGGTGGTCCTGAGATCTGACATATAAGGGGAGGAGGGCGAATGCTTCTTTGCGGGGTCTGTATGGAGTCCCTGGAGGCAACGCGAAGTGCATTCACTAAGCACTCAAACTCAAAGCGTTTCCCACATCTGGTGTTCGGTAATCGTTCCAACAGCCTTGCAAGGTGGGCACTTATATTGTGAAATCATTTGAAGTAGCTTCCAAAAGGATGCAGTCATGTCTAGCTTCGGGTTGTGGGTCTGTTGATGGGGAAATAACTGGAGTTTGGATGGATTGCAGGCATCCGAGTAATGCTCACTTAGTGCGCACTTTATTTTAATGGAAGCTCAGGTGTTTCCAGTAATTTAAGGCTTGCTCACACAAGCACGTATGCACACGGCTTGAAAATGGTAGGCTTGGTAGTCTGTGTCAACTTCAACAGGTAACACTAGTCCCTCGTGTGAATTCTGTGGTAGCTCTTCCATGCACCCTAGTGCCCATCGGTTGACGATTTGCACGTGTGAACAGGCCTCTATAGCTATATGGGGAGAGATAATTTTTAGGCACAACCTTTTCTAGTGCAGTTAGTTCACGCATGCAGCATGCCAGTCGTCGAGAGAACTCCAGTGATGTAGAGAGCCCCCGGTTGTTGAGATGCACGTGTGAACGAGACAATCAGTTTAAGTAGGCGGCAGCAATTGCCTATAAACGTAGCGGAGCTTACCTTGGGTTTTGTGCCGTCGGGGTCGCCTATTTTCCTAGAAATTTGTGGGTGGCTGTGTGTGAGCACTGACACCCTCGGGCATCGGCTGAATTGGGACGTTGAGGATTTTGTTTTCAAAGGTTTCTTCGGTCTGGAAAGCGACAGGTCAACGGAGCCTCCGATTCCAAAAGGAAACCGGTGAAAGAATTCGGAGGACGGAATTTGGGGGAGGGCTTTGGCTCTGGCGGTAACTTGACGCCTGGGAGGCGAGGGACAGGCGACTCCAACGTTGTTCGGATAAAAAGAGACGCTCCGAAGACGAAGCCCAGGGGGAGCCTGGGAGGGTACGGGTTGGCCCGATCCTGACTTTCCAGGCCTCCGAGACCCAGCCAAGCTGGCAACCAGTCACAAAGCTTCCCAGTGGCCGCATTGGCCCTCCTGTCTAAGCTTAGAGCAGACCCTCAATTTTAGATCCCACCAACTAACTACGGATCCTGAACTTTGTTAAAACCCCAAGCTCAGATAGACTGCTCCTGCCCCAGCGTCGCAGCCGAGCAAAACAAACGGGGAAAATACCCTCCGGTTGCTGCTGTCCAGGGACATACTTCTGGATCCCCTCGCTCTCTCCCCGCTCCAGCATCCCCTCTCCCTACACTCCCAGGCATACTCAGTGACTGGATGCATTTGACTGCGTTAGGCTTAAGAACTAGGAGATTAAGTTGCATTGTGCTGGGCACGCTGCCCTTTCCAAGCCTCTGCGCGAGCGACAGCCTGCCTTTTCACCTACCATCGTAAAAGCAGGCTTATTTATTCCAAGGCTTGGGGGGGGGGGAATGATATGACTGAACATTACTGGACAAACTGCCAGGATATTCCAGGAATTCAGTGGACCTTACCCCCGAGTATGGCTGCAATCCTATATCCATTTATCTGGAAGGTTAAGAACATTAAGAACTCAACTAGGTGCAGTCCGATCCTATGAACGTTCCTTGCACGGGAAAAAAAGCCCTAATGGGTTTGATGGGTTTATCCACTCCCAAATTAAAAACCACTCTCATCCCTGTAAGCCCTATGGAACTCAATGGGATTTACTTCTGAATGGGCGTATATAGGATTGCAGAGTTAAACGCGCCTAGAATTTCAGCCAGGCACCCGGAGCAAATGCGCACAGCACTGCGGCCAGAACCCGCCACTCCCAAGAAGCTCGGAAACAGCGCAAGAAGCTTCTCTCCTCAGCGGAGGGGGTGCGCCATCTCTGAACGTGGGGGCTCGTTTTAGTGGTCATGGCCACAAGTTTTGGTTCATGCGTGGACACCCTAGCCTCAATGGTCACAGTAGATCTCGTGGGAGCGAATTCCACAGAGGCGTTAGGCTCTGTGTGAACGAGCTTCCTGCCTTTGCCTGTTCCTCTACGCCTTAGTACCGATGATCGATCCGTTTCATCGGGTTGACTCTCAAGGAATTTCAGGGCGAGCAAAGATCGGATCGAGACTGTAAGTGGTTCCTCCTCGTTCTTTTCCTTCTACATTAGTTAAAAGTCAGATATTGCTGTCACCCTCCACGACTTTCACGCCCCTTCTCAATCTTGATCAGCTAATTCGACCCTGTGTCAGAAATCTCACTCTCTCTCAGCTCCCCAATCCCAAATACTCACCCCCAAAAGTATAGTTCAGGTAGGCTAAGATCGCCGGAGGAGTGAACTGAGCAGCCGAAATTTAAACTAATAACTTAGAGGAAACGCGGAATCCCCATTGATTTCAATGAGGAACGTTCAGACACGTGTTTAGTTCTTGCACAGGAATCAACGAGGACATGAAACGTACTCAGAACTGGCTGGGTCGTGCCCAAAGCCTTCCCTTCCTCCCGTTTAGAAAGTGGATGGGACATCGTTCTGGATCATCTCGAGAAACCAGTCCCATTTGCGGCTTAATATATAAACAATAGAAGTCACAGCCTCTCAATCAAAGACTGGAATCACCTATAAAGCAATGGAAAGCGGTGTCGGAAGTAATGGAAGGAATGTGGAAGGCGAAATAAGTTCCAAACCTGCCTGCCTTAGCAAGTGTCCATAGGATCGCAGAACTAAGCACAGCCGTGGCCTTTGAAGCGCTTAAATGTAGCGGAATCGCGCTCACGGTTCTTTTTGCAGCAGGAGGAAGGAAACTGTATCAGAGCAGCGATTCCAAACTGGCAAGGTCAGCGCGCAGATCCCAAGCAGAGGAAACATTCTTTCCCCAGGAGTGTTTAAAAGGGAAAAGTTGTTGCTGCTGTTGCTGTTGCTGTTATAACAGCAGCAGCAACAACAGTAACAACTGGCGCGGTGTGCATGTGTGGCACCTGGTAGGGATTTAATCTACCTTGATAACTTTGTAAAACAGCTCCTACTTTTAAAAAAAAAATGTCTCAGAGACCGCACCTTGACTCCATCCTTTGCTTTTTATTTTATGTTTTTGTCACTTTGGAAAGAAAGGCACTAGAAAGACAATACAGTGGTACTTCGGATTACATACGCTTCAGGTTACAGACTCTGCTAACCCAGAAATAGTGCTTCAGGTTAAGAACTTTGCTTCAGTATAAGAACCCAAATCGGGCTCCGGCGGCGCGGCGGCAGCAGGAGGCCAAATTAGCGAAAGTGGTGCTTCGGGTTAAGAACAGTTTCAGGTTAAGTACGGACCTCCGGAACGAATTAAGTACTTAACCTGAGGTACCACTGTATCTCGGAAACTTTCCGCAGTAACTAGCGGCGTTCCGTAGGCAAGGAATATGGAGGGCGCCTTCTCTCGTTCGCGGGAGGAAGTTCAAGTCTTCCCACTTTTGTTGTGCTGCATTCGAGCTTGCAATCGTTCATTTTCTCTCTCTTTCTTTCCGGGCTGCACCTCCTCTTTTCTGCTGCGCGTAAAAACCACTTGGACGCCCCTCTCAGAAAAGAATAGAAAGCCCGATTTCTGAACTGGGTACTCGGTTGAGTCGGGGCAAAGAGGAAGAGCGGGGACTTTTGCCTTCCTCGGGCGGCAGAGTTCCTGAGCATTTGCTGGCGGAGAGAATCGACGGGAACCAGGACGTTGAAAGTAGAGCTGCGGAAGCGCCGGGTTCTGCGGTCGGGATGAGAGACCCGGAATCGACAGGGGTGCCTCCTCCCCAGCCGATCGGTTTTATTACCGCTCTTAACACTAGAGAGCACCTGATCACCTGCTTTGTGCCTTTTCCGCAGCAGGCGCGCACGCGGGGGCGCAGAGCGCGCCTGTGCGCTCGCTTCGCCAAGCCAGGGAGCGACGGCCGCCGATTTGGCATGGGATGATGATGATGATGATTTTAAGCACCAAAAACACCGAGGGGGGATGCCTCAAAAGGGTCATTGCACCCCATCAAAAGAGCCTCTGGATGGAACATAAAGTTCGTTCAAGGTGACTTCACCAAAAGCACCGTTAGCTCGGTGTTTCCCAAACTCCATGAGGCAAGGTGAGGTAACCACCTCAGGAGGCATGTTCCACAGGGGCAGCAGATCTGACCTCCAAGGAATGCTTCGCTTACTGCTTCTGCCACTGCTGCATGCTCCTTTGAGGCTGCATGTGCCTCCTGCTCAGCAGCGCCCCCTAATGTCGGCTCCAAAGCAGCCTCTCAGGAGAATAGGAGGCTCGGCTGATCTCCTCCCACTGTTCCTGATGTAGATCTTTGTTCCCAATGTTTCCCCTTCTTCCCTGACGTGGGTGGGACGGGACACCATTTTGTGGTTTGCCCCAGGTGTCAAAATTATTATTATTATTATTATTATTTATTTATTAAATTTATATACTACCCTTCATCATAAGATCTCAGAGCACTTCACAGAATAAGATGTCTTGGGCCCAACCTCAGGTGTACTCCAGCCCTTCATGGATTTTTAAAATGCTCACTTCGTTTTCCTAAACTTTACTTTTAAACCTTTAAAGTGCATGGCTTCTCACCAAAATCCCGGGAGCTATAGTTTCTTAAAGGTGCTAGGAATTGTAGCTCAGTGATGATTCTTGGGAGAAGCCATGTGTGTTAAGAGTATGGTGTGTGTGCTGCCTTGGGTAGAGTAGGTATAAGAATATCGTCACTCCTTGGGGTTTCTGCACAAGTCTGTCTGTGCTTCCGCCAAGGGCAGGTAATTCTGCGCTGTCTCGGCATCTGATTAAATGACCCAATATTACTTTGATGCAGGGATGGGGCAGAAATACATATCCTATGGCAGTGACAGATGCTGCTGTTGCAGGCTGGGTCTCTGTTCAGTACTCAGGGGTGCCGACTTGAATAAAATATTGTGTGGGGGGGCACGTAAGCCCCACCCCACACAATCAATTACATGATGCAGTGCACACACACCATTTGAATGGCAATGACCATCAACTTTGTGGGGCCCCAGCCTCCCCAAATATTTTACTGTGGGGTGCTGAAGCCTCCACGGCCCCTAGGAGTATGTCAGTACTCCTGGGTGATGAGGGTGGGGTGGTGGTGGTGGTGGAATCTGTAGCTCTCTGGATGTTTTGGGACACCAACTCCCATCAGTCCCAGCCAGCATGCTGAAGGGTCATGGGATTCAGTACTCCAGCTTTGGTCTTCTTGTCCCTTTCCACTTCTGTTAGATGATTCCAGGAATGCTCATAGACTAGAATCATAGAATCATAGAATCATAGAGTTGGAAGAGACCACAAGGGCCATCGAGTCCAACCCCCTGCCAAGCAGGAAACACCATCAGAGCACTCCTGACATATGACTAGTCATTTGGCACATTAAAAAATAAAATAAAATTATTTATTCGGTTTTTTATATTACAATTTTACAGTCACATATCCAACATAGATCAAACCTATCCATTCTTAAGGAAATCAGCCCTGAGTGCTCACTGGAAGGACAGACCATGAAGCTGAGGCTCCAATATTTTGGCCACCTCATGAGAAGAGAAGACTCCCTGGAAAAGACCCTGATGTTGGGAAAGATGGAGGGCACAAGGAGAAGGGGACGACAGAGGACGAGGTGGTTGGACAGTGTTCTCGAAGCTACCAGCATGAGTTTGACCAAACTGCGGGAGGCAGTGGAAGACAGGAGTGCCTGGCGTGCTCTGCTCCATGGGGTCACAAAGAGTCGGACACAACTAAACAACAAATCCAACATACAACATAGAAACAAGATTCTGAAGAATCTCCTGGACTTCCCTCCTCCCTTTTGTGGGTCCTATTGTTAACCATTTCCTCCTGCATCTTCTATAATAATCCAAATCTTTTATCTCTCCATTGGGTCCAAAACTCACCATTTAACTACAAGCCTCCAACTTTTTCAGACTTGGGGCCTACTCAGAATAACTGCCTACAGAGAGCAAATTGTTTTTCTCATTCTCTCTCTTTCCTGCTGTGTGGAGGCCCAAGACATTTTGACACCTGAGGCGAACGACAACATGGCGTCTCCTCTCCCACCGTGGAAAGAAGGGTTGAGTGAAGATTTGCATTGGGGACAAGGGTGATGGTGGGGTGAGGGGCAGAATAAAGAAGGGTTGGGGAGATCTTCTTGCAAAGAGACCTCTGCAGAGATGGCATTGGGGAGGGGTGTGTGTTGCCAAGGAGGTGGCAGATTCAGCCTCCAAGGATCATGCCACAGCCATCTTTGTCATTGTGGTAGTAGTGCAGGCATGGGCAAACTTGGCCCTCCAGCTGTTTTGGGACTGCAACTTCCATCATCCCTGACCACTGGTCCTGTTAGCTAGGGATGATGGGAGTTGTAGTCTAAAAACAGCTGGAGGGCCAAGTTTGCCATGCATGTAGTAGTGGTTGGCAATACATACCTTGGAGGCCAGATCCGCTGTCCCTGTGGATCCTGCCACCTGAGGTGGTCACCTTGCCTTGCCTCATAAGTGTGTCATCTCCCTCTCTCATAAAAGGCAACACACACACACAGTCTATATACAACAAATGGTGGTGCTAATTGTGGGTCTCAACCCATCAGTTTTAGATCACTGCAGTATAGTAAAGAGGATAGCTTATGGAGGGTTCATACATTCCCTCAAGCTATATGTTCACTTTGAGTTAGAGATATAATGCAACTGATATAGTAGAGGTTCCCTCCTCCTTCTCCTATAATAGGATTTGGGAATCACTCAGTGAAACTGATGGGCAACAGGCAGTGGTATGGGTGGTTTATTGCTAGTCCTACTCAGAGCAGAGCCATTGAAGTTAATGGACACAACAAACTCGGGCCATTAGTTTCTGTGGGTCTGCTCTCAAACACAACCCTTGTAAGTGGTGTAATGGTAAATCCTGAAATGGAGGCATTTTTCATGACAATCCCCATGGCCACACCCCTACCACATATAGGCAACAAACATTATTTTTTAAAAAAGATAAATAAATATGGACATTATGGCTTTAACACCAAGCCAGCTTTTGTCTCACTTTTCCATCCCACTTTGTTTTACATATCCAGCCTGTTGAGATCTAGTGAATTCAAAACTTTGCTCTTTTGTGACATCACCATCTAATTTGCACGCCACTTTTCCCTAATTAAAACCGTGCTCAAGGCGGCTTACAACATGAAAATATCACATAATTACAAACATAACAAAGGCAGTAATCAACAATAAATCAAACACATCAAAAAGTACACAACTACCATTTCAAACCGAAATTATTATAAGATCAAAAAATTAATATACAAAAAATTAATATCAGTAACAGCAAAATTAAAAAATCCCCAATGAAACTCACTAAACAATACCCCAACCCAGTTTTTCTCGGCCATGGTAAAGCGACTTCACTCTGACCAAAATAAAACATGACAGTTTAATACTTAGCCATCCATGCTAATGCAACCTACCTCTTCCTCTGCTTAGTTTATATGGTGAGTTTCTCTCTGATAAGGGTTACTTATTTGGCATGAGTATGATTGGCAAAGGGTGACCCCAGGGGGAGAACATCGTTGCCTTTGATGTGAAAAAATAGTGGTGCTTCACGCCTCTGCTCTGCAACACCTCTGGTTCAGAACAGACAAAAGAAAGTACTTCTTCACTCCGATTTACATATGGAACTCATTGCCACAAGGAATGAGCACAGAGAGACCCCTCCACCACTGAAGAAAAAGACTGAACAAATGTATGCAAGATGGTTCTATGAATGTTAGCTGCCATAGCTGAAAAAAACATCAGCTTATGCAAGCAACAGTGTATGTGGCTCTGAGTTCATCAGATGCTGGGCTCCAGGGATGACCATTGTCTACATGTAAATATTGTGAGCCATAAAGAAGGCTGATGGGTGAAGAATTGATGCTTTTGAATTATGGTGCTGGAGGAGACTCTTGAGAGTCCCATGGACTGCAAGAAGATCAAACCTCTCCATCCTGAAGGAAATCAGCCCTGAGTGCTCACTGGAAGGACAGATCCTGAAGGTGAGGCCCCAATACTTTGGCCACCTCATGAGAAGAGAAGACTCCCTGGAAAAGACCCTGATGTTGGCAAAGATGGAGGGCACAAGCAGTGGCGTAGCGTGGGTTGTCAGCACCCGGGGCAAGGCAAGTAATTTGCGCCCCCTAACCCGTGGATTTGCGCCCCCTAACCCTAACCCCCAGATGTTGCGCCCGGTGCGGCTGGCCCCCCCTGCACCCCCCACGCTACGCCACTGGGCACAAGGAGAAGGGGATGACAGAGGACGAGACGGTTGGACAGTGTTCTTGAAGCTACCAGCATTAGTTTGACCAAACTGCGGGAGGCAGTGGAAGACAGGAGTGCCTGGCGTGCTCTGGTCCATGGGGTCATGAAGAGTCGGACACGACTAAATGACTAAACAACAACAAATCATTGTGAGATTCCTAGAGGTGGCTGTTCTGCTTTTTGAAGCTCAATGCTAGACCAGGCTGACCATTTCTTTCCTCCACCAAGGCAGTTCCATGGTCGCTTGGTGGTCTCCGTTCCAGCCATATGTGCATGATTTCAAAAGGGGGAAAATCTCAGTAAGTTAAGACAGCTAATTAGATAAGTCACTTGGACCAGGAAACAAATGCCTCTAAATTCCAGGAGTGCTGGAATGTCTTTAAGTCAACAAACACTGCACAGATTACCCCCAGTCTGCATGTCAAACAAGCTTTTAAGGGAGGCAGAGGATGACTTGCCTGAAAATTCTCCAGACTGAAGAGTAGTAGCCAGACAGAAAGATGAAGGAAAGGAACATAGCTCTAAACATAAGCCGAGAGAGAGAGAGAGAGAGAGAGAGAGAGAGATGGATGCTTAAAAGTCAAGTGGAATTTAATCTTAAATAAAATAGAAACACAAATAAAAAATTATAGATAAAAAAAGAAGACCAGATCTATAGATCCATTTAACTGCAGTCATCAGGACTCCCCAGATTTCTATGCAACAGATATCCTATGTGCTGTATGGGAGGCCCCCACAGGGCCAAACTAGTTGTTGTTGTTTAGTCGTTTAGTCGTGCCCGACTCTTCGTGACCCCATGGACCAGAGAACGCCAGGCACTCCTGTCTTCCACTGCCTCCCACAGTTTGGTCAAACTCATGCTGGGAGCTTCGAGAACACTATCCAACCATCTTGTCCTCTGTCGTCCCCTTCTCCTTGTGCCCTCCATCTTTCCCAACATCAGGGTCTTTTCCAGGGAGTCTTCTCTTCTCATGAGGTGGCCAAAGTATTGGAGCCTCAGCTTCACAACCTGTCCTTCCAGTGAGCATCTTCATGGATCACTGCCTTGCCGTGGCGAAGGGGCTTGAATAACTCAGAGAAGCTATGAACTATGCTGAGCAGGGCACCCAAGATGAACGGGTCATAGTGGAGAGTTTTGACCAAACGTGATCCACCTGGAGGAGGAACTGGCAAGCCACTCCAGTATCCCTGCCAAGAAAACACCACGGACAAAGACAACAGGCCAAACTAGACACGATGCTAAAGATACAACTTCGCTTGAAGTTGTATCTTTATTATATATATTTAAAAATAATGAAAAGAATCACTCCCACCTTCAAATTCTAATAAGAACTATGGTACAAAGGAAGAACATTCACCTCTTCCTTTCCCATCCCACCTTGACAATCTCCCTAAGCTAATGTTAGTCCTATGAGGAGAGCTCTCATTGGTACCATTTTACATAATCTACACCATACCTTTAAGGTACATTTAAAGCGTATGGATTCCCCCAGAGAATCCTGACTTAACTAGATTCTAGTTTGTGCTTCAAGCATCTGTGAAACACTTCTGAGAAATATTGACACAGGGCCAACGTGATGTTATGATTCCCATTCAGCTCCCCCTTCCCGCTTTGTGTTCTGCAGAAATACAACACAGGGAACTGGCTACCCGCCCTGTGATGGTGAGGGGAAGCTAGCTTGAGACAGTTCAAAAGGCAAAGTTCCAGAGAAATATAATTGGGGATGGTACAGAATTCAGTACAAAGATACAATAAAGAATAAAGAAGACAAATCAATGGAACAGTGCTGTGGACTGGCAGGATGTCAGGGTGAATGGCAGAAAGAGTTCAGTGGCATAGTAAACACAAGGCCTTGGCTCAAGATGAATAATGTTGTCAAGCTTGGGTTGGATTGAGACTTAGCTATGCTTAGAGCAGAGTAGACCCACAAGAATGGGCCTTTTCTGTGATGGCTCCCCACTTGTGGAATGCTTTCCCCAGGGAGACTCGCCTGGTGCCTTCATTGCATATTTTTAGGCACCAAGCAAAACATTCCTCTTCTCTTAGGCCTTTGGCTAATTAAACACTTTATGACCTCTTAAGTTGTGTGCAGGAGTTAATGTTATTGTATTATGTTTCCGAGCACAATTCAAAGTGTTGGTGCTGACCTTTAAATCCCTAAATGGCCTTGGTCCAGTATACAGTGGTACCTCGGGTTACATACACTTCAGGTTACATACGCTTCAGGTTACAGACTTTGCTAACCCAGAAATAGTACCTTGGGTTAAGAACTTTGCTTCAGGATGAGAACAGAAATCGTGCTCCAGCGGCGCGGCAGCAGCATGAGGCCCCATTAGCTAAAGTGGTGCTTCAGGTTAAGAACAGTTTCAGATTAAGAATGGACCTCCGGAACGAATTAAGTACTTAACCCGAGGTACCACTGTATCTCAAGGAGCGTCTCCACCTCCATCGTTCTACCCGGACACTGAGGTCCAGCACCGAGGGCCTTCTGGCGGTTTCCTCACTGCGAGAAGCCAAGTTACATGGAACCAGGCAGAGGGCCTTCTCGGTAGTGGCACCCGCCCTGTGGAACACCCTCCCACCAGATGTCAAAGAGAACAACAACTACCTGTCTGGGCTGTCTGAAGGCAGCCCTGTTTAGGGAAGCTTTTAATGTTTGATGCATTATGGTATTTTAATATTTTGTTGGAAGCCGCCCAGAGCGGCTGAGGAAGCCCAGCCGGATGGGCGGGGTATAAATATATTATTATTATTATTATTATTATTATTATTATTATTATTATTATTATTATTATTATTAGTGTTTTTATATTGTAAACTACCCTGTGATCGTCAGATGAAGGGTGGTATAGATTTTTTTAAAAAACCAAATGGGCTTTAAAGTCATGACTAGTTAAAGTCCCATTGATTTCAATAGGTTCCCTCAAAGCATCACTAAGCCTGGATCCAGCTCAGTGAATGGCCTCCTAAGGCAATACAGGCAGCCCCCCCCCCCATTTATGCATGGGTTATGTTCTGAGGCACTGCATACATTGGTGAAATTGCATATAACTGAAACCCATTGGAAAAGCTTGCAAACATCTCTGTTCTGCCCCACCCCACCCTTTTAGTGATGTCTTTATGATGTTTCCAGGTCACATATACATGGTCACACACTTCCTGAACACATGTAAATGGGGAGCTCTGCATATATCTAAATCCAGACCAACCTAGATTATAAAGCATTTTGCTGATTTAAGGAATTTAGGCTGTTTCATTTTGCTCTTTTGGACAAGTTTAGCAGAGTGCCGACAAAGGTCTGTATAGTTAAAGCTATGGTTTTCCCAGTAGTGATGTATGGATGTGAGAGCTGGACCATAAAGAGGGTTGATCGCTGAAAAATTGATGCTTTTGAATTATGGTGCTGGAGGAGACTCTTGAGAGTCCCATGGACTGCAAGAAGATCCAACCTCTCCATTCTTAAGGAAAGCAGCCCTGAGTGCTCACTGGAAGGACAGATCCTGAAGCTGAGGCTCCAATACTTTGGCCACCTCATGAGAAGAGAAGACTCCCTGGGAAAGACCCTGATGTTGGGAAAGATGGAGGGCACAAGGAGAAGGGGACGACAGAGGACGAGATGGTTGGACAGTGTTCTTGAAGCTACGAACATAATAATAATAATAATTTTTTAAAAAAATATTTATACCCCACCCTTCCCAATTCAAAAACATGAGTTTGACCATGCTGTGGGGGGCAGTGGAAGACAGGAATGCCTGGCGTGCTCTGGTCCATGGGGTGACGAAGAGTCGGACACGACTAAACGACTAAGCAACAACAACAACAACATATTCCTCATAGATTGATGGTTGATGTTTCTGCACAAAAATGAGTCGGTAACCCTGCAATAGGGTCAGGAGAAAATTTCAGTCCAGCTTGCATTTTCAATGTGAAGCTGCTTAATTTGCACAACCCAAAACAACCTGCAAACCAAAAGACAGCTATCCTTCAACAAATGCACACCCCCAGATTCTGCAATCCCCAAATGAGTACAGGCAACTCCCCATTTGCACAGGGATTGTGTTCCTGCCCTCTGTGTGCGTTGGCAGAGTGCATAAGCCTGCCCTGCCCCTGTTACACCCCCTTTTCTGGGCATTTCTGGGTCCATAGTGATGAGTGTGTGCGCAGTCAATTGGACACATGTAAAATGGTTGCTGCCTGTACAAAAGTGCATGTATTGTAGGGAAATGAGCATCAAAATGTATATCACAGGAACCTTGGGGACAAGCCCCATGGTTTGCACATCTTTCATATGGAGGAAACACATTAAAGTGCCACTTTTTATCGTAATTGCACCATTGCATTGCCACAATGCATTTGACAATAATGTTACAGGTTTTTGACATAATGTTACAGGAGCGGCACAGGTCGTACAGTCTGCTTATCTTTTGTGATGACCCATCACTGTTGTCTTTAGAAGGCATCACAGGAGTGGGGGTAGAATCGGGGAATGTGAAAAAAGGAGCCCCTCCTTCCATCCGCCATGTTATGCAAAGGAAGAAGCCGGATTTTTTTTTTAAATGTCCCAACATTAATTATAAACTTTGATGAAAGGATTTTCTGAACCATCCAATTTGCACAAAAGTTAAAATATTTTAATGCACGTATTTAGAGCACATTTCAAACCCACAAAGAATTCCCAGATAACCCAATTTATTTATGTACCGCAATCTGCTTTTCCTCCATATTTTCCCTCCTGTTTTGTAGCAGTACTGAATATAACCACAAACACTTCTGCTATCTGAAAAAAATGCAAAATGCTTCCTGAAAAAAAAGTTTAGCATACACAACTTGTCCAGTGAAGTTCATTCTAAATTAGGACAGCTGTTGTCTCTGAATGCATTACCAAGTGAATCTGTAGCCCAAGACATTATTCTCTGCAAATTTTGAGGGGGCAGATTCTCTGAATATGTGCAAATATTTGCTACTCAGCAGGATTAGCATTAGCATTTGGCATCTGATTTTGCAGCCATGCTTAGTATTTGACAACATCTCTAAAATGACGCGCCAGAGCAGTCAAGATCTGACAGGGACTGACATATGACAGTCAACCTTTGGCAGTATCTGACAGCTGACATGCAAGAGCAATCAATGTTTGACATATCCGACAGATTACTTATTTATTTAAATTTATACCCTGCCTTTCTGTACTGGGCACCCAAGGTAGCTCTCAATAATAATATACAAAAGCAGTAATCATTAAATAAAACCAAAACAACAAACAAATAATAAGCAGTAAATAAAGCAACAGCAGGTTAAAAACTAAAATAATTATCATCATAAGCAGCACCCTGTTCTAAATAAAGAAACAAGGGGAGGAAGAAGAAGTACCTTAGCAGGCTGAAGTCCTATTTAAACTAGAAAGGACTTAAATGGGCCTCCCTCAGTAGAATGTTACTAAGAATAGGCAAAGGGACTGAGGTCATTTCTTGTGTCAGATGCACCTCAGTTGTTGATGAGACAGGCCCCTTTGCACTATCCATTTTAAGCAGTATTATACCACTTTAAAGTCACTGCTTCTCCCAAAGAATCCTGGGAACTGTAGTTTGTTCATAGAGTTACTATTATTAATAATAATAAAATAACTTATATACTGCCCTGTGAACAGGAATTGGCTGTAAAACCACCATGAGAATCGTAGCTCTGTAAGGGAAATAAAGGTAAAGGTAAAGGGACCCCTGACCATTAGGTCCAGTCGTGGACGACTCTGGGGTTGCGGCGCTCATCTCGCTTTATTGGCCGAGGGAGCCGGCATACAGCTTCCGGGTCATGTGGCCAGCATGACTAAGCTGCTTCTGGCGAACCAGAGCAGCGCACGGAAACGCCGTTTACCTTCCCACTGGAGTGGTACCTATTTATCTACTTGCACTTTGTGCATTCGAACTGCTAGGTTGGCAGGAGCAGGGACCGAGCAATGGGAGCTCACCCCATCACGAGGATTCGAACTGCCGACCTTCTGATCAGCAAGCCCTACGGTCTGTGGTTTAACCCACAGCGCCACCTGCGTCCCTGTAAGAGAAATAGGGGTCTCCTAATAACTCTCAGCACCCTGAACGAATGACACTTTGCAGGATTCTTTGTGGGCAGTTTTAAAAGGTATGACACTATTTTATAAGTATAGTGCAGATAGGTCCATAATAGAGAAGGGGCTCTCTTTCAGATCTTAATCTTGGGCAGTCCCACATCACTTCCCCCCTGCCCTCTTAATGCTGTGACTTGAATCCAAATTTGGGCAGGTTCATATAGGAGGATGCAGTCCTTCAAATGACCTGGTCCTTTCTGTGATTTCCCATTAATCATCTGATTGGCTTCTCTCCCATGGATCTTTTCCAACAGGGTTGCTCAGCTGAAAGGAGGTAAACAACAAGAGAGGGGACTAGCAGGTGATCGGGCTTGGGGAGAGGATGGCCAGCTATTGGATGGAAATCACAAAACAGTGAACACGTTTCTGTGATTTCCAGAACTTTTTTTCCATGCTGGATATTAAGCAAACTGCAGTGGGGAGTGGGGACGAGGAGGAAAAGCTGGGTTTGGTGTTAGTACCCCAAAGAACACAGTTATTATTTATCAGCAAATGTTCTAAGAACTTTATTAAGTTGGCAAATGTCAAATGTTGATGTCAATTTCATTTCTGGAACTCACATGGCAATTTGTGTGTTGCGGGTTGGTCAGATTTTGGCATATAAAGCAAAAAATTTAAAATTTGCTGAATTTTTCTGGATGTTCATTTCAGCTGTGGTTCAACCCTACAAGAGTCTAGGGAGATGCACTGGACTTTTTTGGGCGATTTGAGACTGCCCTTCTGCCACTATTCACAGTATAGAAAGACCCACCCATTCTTTGTCCAGGTTTAACTACTGATTCTCCTCATTTTGTGGGCACCATTACCCATTACATTATGCTCAGGTATTTCACTTAGTACAAATGAGGCCGTCTATTTTGACTAACATGCATTCTAATCAAATTATGCTAGTTCAAATAAGAAAGTTTTCCCCAAAATATTTAGACATATAAAGTATCCTTGTCTTTTATATTAAATTAATGCATCAGATTAGTTACTTTCTGACTGTAGTATAAGTAGAATACTGTTTGATCACTAATAAAATGCGATAACTACCACGCTCCTGAGATTAGCCCAAGAAACCACTGGCTGCTTGGGGGTGAGTTATTTTGTTGAAATGGTACTCGTGGGATTAACAGTGATTATATCCTCTGGGAAATCACAGTGCTTTCTAAATCCATTTTGAGTTTTCTTCAGAAGAACTTGTAAGGGAACAAGAAGTGCAGTATATAGAATGATTTCCCAGGGTCTTTGAGAAGCAATTCATCTAATTGTGTTACATTTACATAACTCCAATGCCTTTTTTCTCAAATGGGTTCCTCCCCCCCATCCATCTGTCATATTTTATTCTTTAGAACAGAAATCACAACATGCCTCAGAAAGTTTAATGATTAAAACTATGAACTGCACGTTTGCACACAATAGGCGCAGCCATTGGTGCAAATATTATAAGGGCACATCAGGGACTCCGGGGTGTGAACCACAAACCTCAGGATCTGCAGCTTAGGCCTAGCCAAGTAAGCTATACATTGATTGGGTGTTGCAGAAAGGTGTTAGGGATGTACCATGGCAGCACCATTGACAGGCAGATGGTATAAAGCCTCTGGATTGGCCAGGCCTGGAATAAATATGCACAGCTTCTCCTTCTGCCAATACCTGGTCAATAGCAGGGTCTTCTGCTGAACTTCAGACTACAGATCAGGGCTAAGGAACCAGTGGCCCTCCAGTTGAAACAGGACTACAGCTTCCATTAATCCCTCATCGCTGGTCATGCTGGCTTGGGCTGGTGGGAATCAGAGTCCAACTACTGTACATTAAGAGCAGCCACAGTTTCTCTGCTATTATAAAAGCCCACATTCTTCAGCTGATGCAATTTCAGAATGTTTCCTTGCACCCTGTGTTTCCTGCTTACATGGGCTGAACTGGCTCAAATTTGTGTGGTTCCCAACAGCAGGGGCAGGCCAAGGGTAGATTGGTGATTTACAATAGAAACCCAGCAAGGACTTCCAAGGACTTCCCATAAGCAACTATCTCACATAGAAAGGGCTTGGGGTAGGGCCAGTCTTTCTCTCTCTCAGAAGCTAAATATTCCCACCGTCAAGGTCTAGGAGTCAGTGTGGTGTAGTGGCTAAGAGCAGTAGACTTGTAATCTGGGGAACCGGGTTTGTGTCTCCGCTCCTCCACATGCAGCTGCTGGGTGACCTTGGGCCAGTCACACTTCTCTGAAGTCTCTCAGCCCCACTCACCTCACAGAGTGTTTGTTGTGGGGGAGGAAGGGAAAGGAGAATGTTAGCCGCTTTGAGACTCCTTCGGGTAGTGATAAAGCGGGATATCAAATCCATACTACTACTACTACTACTACTACTACTACTACTCTTCTTCTTCTTCTTCTTCTTCTTCTTCTAGCTTTCATTATGACTCGTTATAACAACACAAAGCTTTTCCCCCCTTCCTGACTAAGGTTGCACCTGGCTCCAGTTGATGGTCCTCTAGTTTCTGTTTGAAACCATCAAAGGTCTGGATCCAATGCTGGTCCTACTCAGAGTTGTGGGATGTGACATTAATGAAGCAGTCAAAGACAACATTTCCTGTTTGCCCAGAGTGGACACACAGGGGAATGTTGCTGCAGCCAGGAGGACTTCCTGTCACACCTGGTCTGGAGTATCCTCCCCCTGTGACCAGGTAGATGGGAGTGACCCTGACAGATCCTATAAAAGGGCTGGTCACTTTTCCTTTTTCGCCTTATTCCATCTTGCCTTTTGTTGTCTGCTAGCTCTCAGCCAGCACATGGGCTCATCCCTCACAGAGGATGAACTCACACTTTTCTCTAGAACCATAACTACAAGCTAAAGCCTTCCTTCAGGACCATACTGTGAACTGGATGTAAGTAAACCTTATCATTACTTTTAAAAGAAGACTCATCATTGTTTTTAAGAGGAAACTAAAGGGGATTTACCAGGAACAATCCAATTTGGGCAAGCCAGACTGGATTGCTTAACTCAAATGGTTCTAATGAATCTGTTAACTAGCTTCCAGCAATGTAAAAGGGAATGTGCTCTGCTACAAGCTCACTAGCGTGAGTGAGGAAGGATAATATTTAATCAATATATCCTCCCCTACTATCCTCAACATGCCCACAAGAGTAGACCCATGGACATGAATGAATACGCCAACTTTAGGTCCATTTATTTCAATGGGGCTACCGTGAGTAGGACTAGCCTAGATGCTCACCCCTGCCCTATGGAAGAAAGCTGTGCATATTGTTTTTGTATGTATGAGCTCTTGGTCAATAACTCAGAGACTTGAAGCAAAATCTGAGCTTGGGGTCTCGCTTAGGGCTCATCCAGTCTTCCTTCTGTGGTGCATTTGAAAGCACAGGCCTGGACTTTAAAGCTCTGTGTCTGAGTTTTCTTTTGCTTTGTTTATCCCGTTGCTTTCTCCTGGAAAACCCGTGTTTTATTGCTGCATCGAAGCGAATGGCAATTGGGTTTTCTGTGAGTTTCTGGTTGCTCCGATTTAGCACTAAAATGTGGGTTTCCCAGGGAAAGTGCTGGACAAAGCGAAAACCCTCTTACACAGAGTTTTAAAGTGTGGCGCTATGTCTGGAAAGCGTGGCACAAAAGGAAGTCTGGATGAGCCCCTAGAGAGGGTGCGCACATGCATCATGCTGCTCGAAGACTTTGTTGGGCAGAGAACATCGGCAGACAACATGAAGACTGTGGATTGGCCTAAAGGTAAAGGACCCCTGACCATTAGGTCCAGTCATGACCGACTCTGGGGTTGCGGCGCTCATCTTGCTTTACTGGCCGAGGGAGTCGGTGTACAGCTTCCAGGTCACATGACCAGCATGACTAAGCCGCTTCTGGCAAACCAGAACAGAGCACGGAAACGCTGTTTAAATAGTGGTACCTATTTATCTACGTGCACTTTGACGTGCTTTCGAACTGCTAGGTTGGCAGGAACAGGGACCGAGCAATGGGAGCTCACCCCGTCGCAGGGATTCGAACCGCCGACCTTCTGATCAGCAAGTCCTAGGATCTGTGGTTTAACCCACAGTGCCACCCGTGTCCCTGTGGATTGGCCTAGCCTGGTATAAATGTTGGAAATCTGGTTTGGGTTTGTCTTTGCTAGTCAACAGAGTAGCACACCTGCTGCAACTTGGAATTCACATTTGCCTGCTCAAGTTTCCATCTCCAGGTATAATGGTACCTGGAGCTGTGCAATAACACAACCCACCTAACCTTACTGATTCTAAAGCTCCCTTCACGTCAGTGGGTTTGCAAAAAGTTCCCTTGCCATAGGCCCCAAGGCAATGAGTTGGAGCTTGCACAGAAGCAGTACTTGGTGGGCTAGAGACCCAACGTCTATCTTATCACAATCTACGGCAAGCTTAACTGCCTTTGATCTTATCTAATAATAGATAGATGGCTAAAATAATCACCATTTAAATATATTAGGTTGTTTGACATAGGTACTACACACAAGGAAAATCAATAATGATTATACAATCAGGAGATACAATGTAAACTGCATACCTCGAATGCCTTTGCGGGGTTAGATAACATCACAGATCTCCTAATGAAAGTCAATAGCTATTTGTTTTCAGGAGCAGCACTTGAACTTTGGGGGTTATTCCTTTTTACAATAACTAATCCAACTGTGGGCAGAAGGTTTTAAAACAAATGAATATCAAAGAAAGAATGACAAGTAGACTCAACAAACAAGTGTGTGTGGGAAAGGACTTCAGTATCCTTTTGAAAAACAAAAAGGTACCTCGGGTTAAGAATTTAATTCATTCTGGATGTCCGTTCTTAACCTGAAACTGTTCTTAACCACTTTAGCTAATGGGGCTACCCGCTGCTGCTGCCACACCGCGGCGGCGCAATTTCTGTTCTCATCCTGGAGCAAAGTTCTTTTTAAAATTAATTTTATTCATTTTTCTTTTTCATTCATTACATACGTCTCAAAATTCTTAACATTTGCTATATATTCCTCCCTCCCTCCCCTCCAGGGCTTCCCCCAACTTACGCTTTTAATTTGTTTCTCTTTTCACACTTTGCTATCTCCTAACAGAAAAAGTTATTAATAACATAACATCAAGCCTAAAAACATAAAAATAAATGTAAATACACCATAATATTTCACTATTTTCTAACCATTTTCTAATACTAATAATGTGAATGCTTATTTAAATCCTGAAGCAAAATTCTTAACCTGAGGTACTATTTCTGGGTTAGTGGAGCCTGTAACCTGAAGCGTCTGTAACCAGAGGTACCACTGTATTTTAGTGTTTTGTTGGAAACTGTCCAGAGTGGTGGGGGGACCCAGCCAGATGGACGGGGTATAAATTTTTATTATTATTATTATTATTATTATTATTATTATTATTATTAATTATTATTATTATTATTATATTGGTTTTCACACGGGAAAGAAAAAGCTGGTATACCAGTTTGATTCTGCCCCCCTTTTTTCTCTTCTCTTCAAAAGATCACTGGACATAATTCAGCCAAACTTAAGCACTGGGAAATCTCATTGATTTCAAAGGCGTGGAGGTAAGTGCACATTTAATTATTGCATGAAAATCAATGTGGCTTAGATTTATCCAGACCCAGGGTTGGCTCAAGACACCAGAGGTCTGAAGGTGGTGCAAACCGGGTGCAACTTTATTTTTCTTTTGGAGATGCTGCTATGTCAAGGAGAAGCAAGGTCAGCAGCTCCCAGCCAGGCTATTGATTAGGCATATGGTTGGGTGCAAGGAAATCAGCCCTGAGTGCTCACTGGAAGAACAGATCGTGAAGCTGAGGCTCCAATACTTTGGCCACCTCATGAGAAGAGAAGACTCCCTGGAAAAGACCCTGATGTTGGGAAAGATGGAGGGCACAAGGAGAAGGGGACGACAGAGGATGAAGTGGTTGGACAGTGTTCTCGAAGCTACCAGCATGAGTTTGACCAAACTGCGGGAGGCGGTGGAGGACAGGAGTGCCTGGCGTGCTCTGCTCCATGGGGTCATGAAGAGTCGGACATGACTAAACAACAACATGGTTGGGTGCATCATGTGCCTCCATGATACATTTTGTTGCATGTGCGCTGGAGGGAAGGGGCATGTGGCTGCTTCTTCATCTCTCTCTCTCTCTCTCTCTCTCTCTCTCTCTCTCTCACACACACACACACACACACACACACACACAGGTCTAGTGAGCATCTCAGTCCCAATCGACCACTTTTGATAGGGCTTCATCTTAGCTTGTTTGTCATGGTGCAAACACATTGTCAGAAATGCTGGACTTCTCTCCCAGGAAGTGATAGCAATGGGGATGTACCAGGAAAACACATAGTTCTGAAGGAGCCACAGCCTTTCCAGCCCCCTGATACCCTTCCCTCAATGGGGAGAGATTTATGACACATAGCCTAGGACTTGCTGATCAGAAGGTCAGCAGTTCGAATCCCCACTACGGGGTGAGCTCCCGTTGCTCGGTCCCTGCTCCTGCCAACCTAGCAGTTCAAAAGCACGTCAAAGTGCAAGTAGATAAATAGGTACCACTCCAGCGGGAAGGTAAACGGTGTTTCCGTGCGCTGCTCTGGTTCGCCAGAAGTGGCTTAGCCATGCTGGCCACATGACCCGGAAGCTGTACGCCGGCACCCTCAGCCAATAAAGCGAGATGAGCGCCGCAACTCCAGAGTCGGCCACGACTGGACCTAATGGTCAGGGGTCCCTTTACCTACCCTGTTAATTTTCTTCCCACTGTTGTCAATAGGAAGGGATCCCTGCCCCCCGGCCACATACTTTTGCTCCCCCCCCCCAGCTTAGCTGGAGTCTCTGATGATGCTTGCTATTTGCTCACATTTCACCTGGTGATGATTTTGCGCACTTTATGTACTCAACAATTTTGCACCGGTTGTTGTTTCCTACTGGAATGCCGGCTTTGGATTTTGCCGTCGATTTCTTGCTTGCATCGCGATAACATTTTAAGTTCTGTTTTTATTCCATTTCAACTGCGTGCTGCCTAGAGAACCTGTTATGCAGCAACTAATCAATACAAACAATAAACAAAACAAATGATAAATAATTCCAGCAGCCTCCCCAAACTCAAATGGCCAAATTCTGAGTGTTTTTTTAAATTTATTTTTAAAAAACTTTTATATAATTTATCCTTTCATTTGAAAATTAAGAGCTTCTGAAGGTATGAAATGTACAATTTATTCCTTTTATCTGCTAGGCTCTCCAACATGGCTGTCAAATTTACTGTTTACATTTTTCTCTGTAATCACACTATTATGCACTTCATCACTCTCCCCACCCCCCATCCTTCGACCTAATGGTTTTAAAGGGGAAGGAAATTAGTTGTCTCTGCTGCCAACAGTTGACACTTTTATGGGTCATTTGTAATGAAGCCATTCTTTGGTTTTAATGGAGACCTTGATTTGGATCGGTGTGAATAATCGTCAAAAGGTGATTAATTAAATAATCACTACCGCCACCAGCCTGTAAAATGGATCAACATATTACATTACACTGATCCAAAAGTTAGTTTATTTCTGCACTAGATTTCAAATTCAATGCATTTAAACAAGCCTTAAGCCCAGCTGTATAATTTACTACACATTAATTATACATTGCGCATGGCTAAAGAAAGTGTTTACACCTATTTTTGTAAAGCTGTGTAAAGTATGCCGTCGCTGTGTTTCATAACGGATAGGCAACTACTTGTGATATATATATACCTGACCATTAATCTGAGTAATTTGAAAATTAAACAAAAATTCCATTTGATTTAATTTCAGGAAATGTCAGCATGTTTTAGAAACATGATGCTTTAGTTACTGGGGGAATCTATTATTTGTTAAAAACAATTTCTAAATGTTTAGTTATATGGCTTAAGAGACTCAGAAGAAGAATAGTTAAGGAGTTAGTCAGACATGAGAGAAATTAATAAGCGCTACAGAATTATCAAGTGGTGTTCTTGAATTCAGAGAATGCTCCGGAGAAGTATATAGTGATGCTTTGAATTCCAGCTCCCCCTGCCCCCCCCCCAAAAATTAAGCACATACCACAAAAACATGAAAGCATCATCGCCAGGAGTGGTATTGACTTAAAGTTGCTACAAAAGGATGTGATCCTGAGTAAATAGTTGTTCTGCTTGCTTATAAAAAGCAGTGATTTTTCTGAGGTAAACGTTTAATGTCAGGCCGACTAGAAATACTGCTAATTTATAAGATACTGAAGGTGCTTTTGATCAGGGGTTCATTTTACGATACGATACGATTATGTTTATTGTCATTGTCCCATAAAGGTAAAGGGACCCCTGACCATTAGGTCCAGTCGTGGCCGACTCTAGGGTTGCGGCGCTCATCTCATTTTATTGGCCAAGGGAGCCAGCGTACAGCTTCCAGGTCATGTGGCCAGAGTTACCTGCCGGAGCGGTACCTATTTATCTACTTGCACTTTGACGTGCTTTCAAACTGCTAGGTTGGCAGGAGCAGGGACCGAGCAACGGGAGCTCACACCATCGCAGGGATTCGAACTGCCGACCTTCTGACTGTCAAGTCCTAGGCTCTGTGGTTTAACCCACAGCGCCACCTGCGTCCCTACCATTGTCCCATACAGAACAACAAAATTGAAAAAATAAAATAAAAAAATCTACATAAGACATTAAAAACCAGCAAGCCTGCTATCCCAGCTATCCCGACCTGGTTAGCCCCCTAAAAACTCTGATACCCCATTTTTAAAATACAGTATACTCCCATAGAGACTCCCTACACTGCGTTTAAAACCAAAATCTCATTTGGATAGAAACTGTTTCTCAGGCAGCTAGTCCTAGTCTTTATAACCCTGTACCTTCTTCCAGAAGGCAGAAGCTGAAAGAGATCATTTCTGGGGTGTGCATTATCCTGCACTATCTCTGCAGCTTTCTTATAGCACCTGGAAGCATAGATTTTGGAGGAGCAGAGGGCTTGGCACACAGTCTTCAAACTCCACACCAACTACAGCAAACCCAACCACAGTCAAAGCTGTTAGAAACCACCACCTGTGCTGTAGGGGGCACCATCAGCGCAGGAGGGAAGGAGGAGGACACTGGACGCTTGCAGTGGTCTGCCTCAATTTGGGAACATTGGAAGTTTGTTTTGAGTCAGGCCTTTTGCCCATCTACCTCAGTAATGTCTGCAGCACATTTGGGGAACATGTAGCCCTTAAGATGTTGCTGGACTAAGACTCCATCATCCTTGACCACTGGCTGCACCGGCCAGGGTTGATGGAGCCCAACAGTGTCAGAATTACATTCCCTCTCCCTAGACTACAACCATCAGCAGTGGTTCTCCAAGGTTTCAGACAGGAGTCTTTCTCATCCCTAGCTGGAGATGATGACAACAGAACCTGACACTTTTTGCTTACAAAGTTTCTGCTCCAACAGTCCGTCCTCTGCTCCATAAGCTTTCTAGACTTTGGAGTCATTGCCTTCTAAAAGCCAAGCTCACCACAGATCCTTTGACTTAGGATGTTAAGTCTGCATCCGGTCTGCTCTCCGTCAGGAGTCCAGGTTCCCAGCTTGATAACACAGTAAGTGTAGATAATTAAAAGGAGGATTTATTGCAAAAACACACACATAACTCTGGATGGCTCGAACAAAACCTCTGGCATCATTACTCAAGACGACCCTTCTAAAGAGTCCTTCTAGGATCTACAGAAGATATTGAACTTATGGCTCTTGTTTTGCTTCCTGTCTAACAACCCTCCCATTCGTCGTCTCTTAGGACTTAGTGGGTCAGCTCCACCTTCTCCCTGGTCTGAGAGGCTGCCTTTGAGACTCTGTGCGCCTTTTCGTGCTTCCAGCGAGCTTTGGTTGTGTTCTAGCCTGCACTCCGTAACTGCCTTATCACCTTGCTCGTCAAGGTCAGGAAGAGCCAAAGTTTGCAGCTGCTGGCTCTCTCCTGCGTGTCTCACATCTAAGTCTCCCTGTTCCTGGCTGCATGCCTTCTCTGGGAGCTGGCTCATTCCTGATACTCTCACTGCTGGTTTGGGAAGTGACAGTGGAGGCCAGTCCATTTGAGCAAACGGGGCACTGGCCCACCAGCTTCCATGTGCTCCACCTGTCTACCTTTCTACTTGCAGCTAGTCCATGGGGTGGCACTCTCGGTCAGTTTCCTCCTTTTTCCTTTTTTTTTTGGATGAAAAAATTCTTTATTGAAATTCATTAATGTCATTACAGATTTAACTTCACACATACACATACACATTTTATATATATATATATATATATATATATATATATATATATATATATATATATATATATATGCGCAGGTTTTGGTGTCTTCGGGTGTCTTCCCGTGTAAGAGTTGGGGTGTCTAGGCGACGTTTCGACGAGGTCTCACTCGTCATCTTCAGGCTGGTGCTTTCGGCTTCTTGTTACTGGAACAGAGCAGGATCTCAGTGTTTGAGTTCCTATAAATACTGTTGAGGGGGTGTGGTGTATCTACGAAAGCATATATATATATATATATATATATATATATATATATATATATATATATATTTCTTAAATTAAATTTGTAATTTAATTTAGAATGTTAATTTGACCTAATTCCACTTAGATATCAGCTAAGCTAAAATCATATAATGGTACATAAAATAAAATAAAACAACAACAAACTGAAGTAAAATAAATATAGACTTCCCATCATTTCCCGATATAGTGGACGTTTGTGATTTTGAATGTATTTATAATTATTACCTTACATTTAATATACTTTCTTACAACCTAGCGTACTGATTTTCCTTTATTTCTTAATATTTTATGTACACAAGGGTCATTCAAACACTACCATAGATAATATGTCACTGTTATTTTTTTTGTAAGTATCTCTTAAACGTTTCCCATTTTTGAGAGAATAATTGTTTGGTGTTACCTCTTAACCTATTTTTTAGTTGAGCCATTTCCACATAGTCTCAGTGTTGCCTCTTGTAGCAGGGAGGAGGATGGGGACAAAATTAGAATTAGTTGACTCTGCCTGTCCCACCTGCTGTCAGTTTCCCCGCCTTCTGCCGTACCAGGGAAGTTTGTAATGTGTGACATTTTAATGTATTTTTAATCTTTGTTGGAAGCTGCCCACAGTGTGGCTGGGTAAACCCAGCCAGATGGGCGGGGTACAAATTAATAATAATAATAATAATAATAATAATAATAATAATAATTATTATTATTATTATTATTATTATTATACCAACCCTAATGGATACTACCTAGCACTGGGAAGTGGTGTACCCTCAACATTTGTCACAGTCCATATATGTCTTGTAACCATCTCATTGTTTCTTACGACATTTTAATGTGCCCACCACCACCATGACCAGCTTGAGAAAAAGAGTGACTTACCTGAGTTTTAAGGCAGTAATGGGCACACAGCCTTGGATCTGTGAAATGTCAGGGAGACATTCAGCTTTGCTTGCCCACCTAGTTTTCCTCAAGTGAGAAGCCACTTAGAATCCTATTGTGTCATTAAGTTGTATAGAAATTAATTTAATACTAATGCTAATAAGAAGGGACGCGGGTGGCACTGTGGGTTAAACCACAGAGCCTAGGGCTTGCTGATCAGAAGGTCGGCGGTTCGAATCCCCGCGACGGGGTGAGCTCCCATTGCTCGGTCCCTGCTCCTGCCAACCTAGCAGTTTGAAAGCACGTCAAAGTGCAAGTAGATAAATAGGTACCGCTCCGGCGGGAAGGCAAACGGCATTTCCATGCGCTGCTCTGGTTTGCCAGAAGCGGCTTAGTCATGCTGGCCACATGACCCGGAAGCTGTATGCCGGCTCCCTCGGCCAATAAAGCGAGATGAGCGCCGCAACCCCGGAGTTGGCCACGACTGGACCTATGGACAGGGGTCCCTTTACCTTTAATGTTAATAAAAAAAACCAACCAAGGAATTAATAATAATAAGGTCAATAGGTCAAAACAGATCGTGTGTTATTGTCATAATTGTTTCAAGGTCAGGGCTGCTCAGAGGCACCCTCCCTCCTCTCAGCTTTGACATTTTCAAGGTACCAAGAAAGGGGCACAAAATTGCCTTGTCAGCAAAATATCAACACATTTGACACCACCCATACAATTTTAAGTGCGTTTAACCCCCCCCCCACTCCTTTCTACTGGAGAGATTCCAGCAGTTTTCTAGCTCTCCTTGGAAGAATTTCAACCACATCATGCTCAATACATGCCATGTAGTGTCTCACATTGATTTATTTTAAAGCAAAGGCCGAGGGCACTTTTTAAAAAAGTGGTATTTCCCCCCCCCCCTAAAAAATTAAATGTAAAAGTATTTTAACTCTGAAATTGCAGAGATTTTTTATATACAGTGAAGACACACAAACAAAGGGGAAACTTAATGGTGAGAGGTGGTAGGTTTTTTTTTTTTTTGCGTAACATTTCTGCACTTGTTCTGTCTACAAAATACTTCAGTAGATTGACAAGAGGCCCCATTTCAGACAAACATTAAATAGCTCCAGTGTGTTAAGTGATGATGACAGAAAAGGCAGCACTTCACAGGGAAAGGTAGGTGTCTGCTGTACTCCAAAGGCAAACAGCTGTTTTGAACTGTGAAAACTATTTAAAGGTTTAGTGTACACCTTGGATTCCTGCTGTCTACATAAGTACAGAGACCTAAATCCACTGCATACTGGGACTAACTGATCAAAGCAGTAGTTAAATTTATCCATGGAAAATCTAAGTAGTCTTTGGAGGCGACTCTTTGAATGCAGATTAGCGATTTCATTGAAGTAGTCAATCAACTGCGTTTCTTCTTCGTCTTCTTTCCCCCTTTCTCTCTCCCGGCTGTTAAAATGTCACTGAATGAGCAGAGTAGATTAAAAAAAGGAAAATGGAAAAAAAAAGATGAGCCAAAAAAATAATAATATTTCAACTTGAACAAACTTGCTATTTGTAAGACTGGATCACATGAATCTGCTTGAGACTCAAGATCATTTCAGAGGTAGCTACAGGAATGAATCCCACAAAGGGACTAGGTTTAATCATCCAATCCCAGACTGTATTGATTTTGGAACTACTTGCAATGACTATATAAATAAGCCATTTCTTTGCAACTGTATCTGGAGTCGGTCATGAACCCAAAAACCTTCACAACCTGGTCCAAAGTGAATTATGCCCTGCAGAAATAAATTAATAAAACTAACACAGCTAGGCTTCTCGACCAACTTATTTTCACGTTTCAAGAGCTTAAAAATATAAAATCAATAATCATTTAGTCATAAGGGTAAATGAAGCGACAGAACATCAAAGTATACCCTTTAGCCATTCAAGTCATTCTTGGTAATTTATCTCATCAAAAGGCAGGGGTAATAATCCTTTCCACTCTGAGACAAGCCGCCACACAGCTGCTGTATTATCCCAGAGTAAACAAGTTTGGAGAAAATATTAAAAATCGATATCTGTTTCCTTCTATCAGGCCAGATGGCATCCATCATAAATCTGGTTTTTTAAAGAGTTCTTTAGCTTGAGCAGCCAGACTGTGAAAGACAACTGAATTAACGATAGACAACTCAGCTCCGTTTAATGGGAACTGACAGCTGGATTTCCTTACACTTGCAATTTGGAGGCAATGGGACAATTTTCTGAAAATTAAACAGACATGCAAAAAACCATCCGTTACATTCACAGAGCACAACTGCAGGAGGTGCAGCAAGACTTGGGGGGGGGGGGCTCCAAATACTAGCAGCAGCTTTGGATAATGCATGAAGAGAAAAAGCAGAAAACCCATGCTTATTTACGACAGATAGAACAGCACTTTGCATTTCACTGTGTTTCCTCTCAGAACAAGCCTCCTGGGTAGGCCACTTTTTGTCTATTTCATTCTCCTGTGTGAGCACCAAGGCCTGGCCTATGCAAACTGTGGATGAGATGCTCAAACTGTTCCTGGATTGTAGCACATCTAACTAAAGGTGGCCGTTTCATGACTGGACACTTCCTCACCCAAAAATAATAAAACAAAATAAAATACTACGTGCATGTACTACAATATACATGTAGTATAGCACAGTAGTGTGTCATGCTTAACACTGAGCAAAACTCTTCAGTCCAACATGGTGATGGCAATAACTGTGGGAAGATCTACAGCCCAATCACAAATGCATGATTGCTAAATGATCATGAATAGCAGACTCTGTGACGTCATATCCTCTAAACCTCTGTGTTGGGAAGGGGAACAATGGAATTTTAATTTCTACTTCTTCCTGTCACTACAAACTCTCTCCTCCAGAGATGAATCTCCATTTTGAATTGGACTATGGATATTTGTATCATTGAAGGAGTATTACCTGCCTGATTTTCATCAGTGTAACGGTTGAATCCTGGCAAGACTTTGATGTGAGTAAACCTTGTATTCTTATTGTTTACTAAACAGTCTGAGAGTGATTTCTTTGTTAAGAGGCAAACATTAAACAGGAGAAGATAATCCAAGTCTGCCTTATACATCAGATATCATATTGAATATCATATTTGTTCTAGAAAGTTATGCAACCTTGTTCTAATAGCTTCTATTGAAACAAGTTGTGCACAGATGGTGATTTCCAAACTCTGCTAAAATAGATATTTGCATTCTCACACAGGTGAGCAAGAGGAAGGATAATTACTAAATAAAATACCCTCTCCTACTCTTCAAAATCAATCCAACAATAACAACTATTATTTTAAAAGCACTAAGATTAAGTAGGAGCATTCCATAATGCATGACGAAGGCTGAAGCAGTCTTACTGAAGGACAGTTTTATAATCTCATTTGCAGTTTCATAGGCCAGGGCTAGGTGACACATTTGTGTACATCTCTTGAGGAAGTCAACATTCAAAGGGCTGCTTAGGGCTGACCCAAGAGATTTGTGGTAGCTCTGTGGAATTTTTGACACTCCCCCATTCCCCCCATATCCCTTAGAGCACATCGTTTCAAAATCAGGAGACCACACTGAGTGGGATAGCGGCGCTGCTGTTTGGAAACTCCCCCCCCCGACCTGAAACACTCTAGGGCATATTTTACTACACACAGGTCCCACTTACTACAGACAACGCATTCCATGCAAATCATTTTTAGATGAGTGTTTGCATAATGAGTCAACAATTTCCATTTATTCCTATGGGGAAATTTCTAATGCATTTCCAAATAAGGTAATTTGACCCCCCCAAGCCAAAAACCCTGGGAAAAGCCATTACAAATACTCTCTGATTTGTTCAGTTGGTCTCCTTCCCTTCTTCTGTTCCTCAGTCAAGTAGCAAAATGCAAACAGAAGTAAAAAAAAAATGCTATCTGGATATCTGAATCTGTGTTGTGTATGGCAAGGTTTGGGTACTAATTCGTTGTGAATTTTCACATAGCAAACATTTGTAAAGTGAGACCTTCGTAAATTTTCTGCTGCTCCAGAGAAGCGGACACGGAGCAATGGATCCAAACTACAAGAAAGAAGATTCCACCTAAACATTAGGAAGAACTTCCTGACAGTAAGAGCTGTTCGACAGTGGAATTTGCTGCCAAGGAGTGTGGTGGAGTCTCCTTCTTTGGAGGTCTTTAAGCAGAGGCTTGACAACCATATGTCAGGAGTGCTCTGATGGTGTTTCCTGCTTGGCAGGAGGTTTGACTCGATGGCCCTTGTGGTCTATTCCAACTCTATGATTCTATGAAATGGTGGAATCCTAAGGTCCCTTGAAGGCCACAGGATAGATCTAACCCTTCTACATCAGAGAGGGAGATTCAATACCAAAGCTTCCTTCCCCACAGCTACTGGCTCTTCTGATGTCCTGGCCCAGCCGCAGTCAGAACTCCGACACTGGTATATCTCCAAAGGTGGATATTCCTAGGGGTTTCCCTCAGGGTCCCTGCCAACTCTATCATGGTATGAGACTATGAATTAATGTTGCACCCGAAAGTGTGACTTGTCAAAGCTCACATGGAGAAAGGGGACTGAAATTCAGGTGACCCAGATCAAGATCAGACTTAAGGTTCTTTGTTCTGCATTCTCAAAGTGCAAAAGAGTGACATAATCTAAACCGCCCCCAGAGAATCCTGACCACCAGACCCTGCTTGCTGTTGCCATTGTTCTGAAAGCAAGACTGATGTTCAGGTATTGCCCCAGCTGAAAGGATTGTACGTACATGGAGGTCTGATAGACTCTGTCCCAGAGTGGTTTAACAATCAATACCTCTTCCCAGGAACTCTGGGAATTGTAACTTTGTGAAGGAAAGCAGCCTTAACAAACTACAGTTCCCAAGATTCTTTGGGGTAAGCCATGGCTGGTTAAAGTAGTATGATACTGCTTTAAATGCATAGTGCACATGGGCCCCAAACTAGGTTGAAAGTCAGGTTCCTGTATTCTTCTTGCAATATATCCATAATGATACACCCCCCCAATGATTCTAGACAATAATATCCCTCCTTCTGACCACCATTTCCCTACAATATTCTACAAGCCAGTTCTTTCTAAATAGTTCACCTTATAGCGCACTGGAGCTGAGCTTAATAATTTAGTAGAAAAGTTTAAATTCAGCCCATGTGTGTAGTCTAAAGTGTGTGTACAGCAGAGTTGTACCTTTAAAATGGAAGATAAAAAATTCATATGAAAATCATCAAAGAACAAGGCTTGCTATTTTAATTTTTTTTAACAAACTAGGAACATAGCCTCTTTTGCTCCTTTGATAAGTGTCATAAAAATTTAACATGACTAATTTCTGCCTGCAGTGATTCTTTCATATTAGACATTTATTTACACAAATTACTGGTACTAAATTGAATTATATTCTTGCAATTCCATCCACAGAACACTTTCAATGTTTAATAGAAACACATCACTTTCTTGCTTACATTATGAAATCAAAGTTTATATATAACACGACTTTAAATGAATTTGCTTCAAGGAACTGGAGTATCAATTCTTTGTTTACCTACAGTAATGATAGGCAGTACATAAATCCATATATAATCTAGGCTTTCTACTTAGTACAGTGATGATGCACAATGGTGTAAACCTAGGCTGTTTTCATAAATGACACAAACTGTTATTTGCATTTCTCACATCTGTAATTCAAATGAACAACCTACCTTGGCCAGAATGCTATAGTGAATTTAAACATGGCACATGAGTCCCACTCTCCAGTGCATGCAGTTAACTGAGCCATGCTCTAAGAAAGAAGAGTGAACTGAAACAGTGTGCGCACATCACTTTCCCCCAAGGATGGGGAATCTTCAGATCAATGGCCACATTCTCTTCTGGGGGCCACATGCTGGGTGGGACCAGAGATGAAAGTGGGTGGGGCTATGAATGTAAATTTTACCTTTAATACACACCCACACACTCTTCTCAGTCATCCATACAGGGAAGCAAGAAGCATGGTCAGAGTTCAAGGACGCATTCCAGCCAAGCAGAAATACCCAAGGTGGTTGCAAAGTAGGGTTCTCTTTGACAGAGTGATGGGAGGAAGCACTGCCCTCACTCCAGTGGCCTAGCATGGGTTGCCAGTGCCCGGGGCAGGGAGGGAGAGAAACATATGAAGTACACATGCACATTCAACTGCCTGGCGTTGTCCACGTCACTCATGAGATTGCAGCCGCAGAGCTAAGAAAAGAAGAGTTGTTCCGTTATCTAGAAGTCACTTCCTTGTTTGCATGGAGAGGCCATTTTCAACGGAGCCCTGTGATAGAAGCATGAAGCTATATTGAGGCAGCACCAGGTGTTGAAATTTTGCACCCCAACCAAATTTGTGCCCGGGGCAACCACTCCTGTGCCCCTCCATATCTCACTCTGAATTGGTTTTGTGCCATCATCATCCTTTGGGTCTTTCTGCAAGTGGTTTTAAGGAGGTGACTATTAAATCCTGATTTAAACAAACGTGTAGCGGAAGTGAGATTATTCTAAGCATATCCTATAGTGCTGTCACATCTGAAAGCCCTGAGCTTAAAACATCTTACCTTTGGCTGGATCGTGCCCTTAATAAATAGATCACCATGTATTCTCTTTCTTGATTTCCAAATGTCTGATCATTCAAAGCTTTGCATGATAAAGTTCCTCTTTTATATGGTTCCCCTAAACCTTTTGAAGGAGATGCTCTGTATAAACAAAGGAAGCTATTGGGTTTCACAGCAACATAACTTTGCCAATGATGTAAGGCTTAATGTTATTAAAGAATAATTAAGGAGCTGAAGTGTGGTCTTTTATGCTTGCTAATCTTGGTCACTGCTATACACACAATTGTTTGTTAAATGGCAAAGTTTATTGATTTGGCAAATTCCGCCCCACATTGTATATTTCCATCCAGCCAGTGTTTCCTTGTGCAGTTCAGCATTTTTAAATGTCAACAGCAAAGTATTATTGATCTGTAATTAAAAGTGCAGAGGAAAAATTAGCATAGTAGAAGTTTAAGGTCATTAGTACAAGTACTGTTAGACAATTATTTAGCTTGTTTTAACATTTATTTCCTTCCCAGGTATTGACACCCAGTACGCTTTCTGCTGAAACATTTTCATCTTGCTAAAAAGGCACATATAGCAATTGCTACTCGTTGGCAATGCAATAGGATTTTGGTATTTGACTTTCAAGCTGATGTGGCAGTTCTGAAAGGTAATCTCATCTGATGGATCATTTTCAAATGCAAGTAGGACTAGGTGTTTTGACATATACTACAGCTGCTTCAATAATCAAATTTGTATTAATTGCATTAAAGAAGCTACTATGTACCCATTATGAATAAAAACAGCAACACCATATACAGTGGTACCTCAGGTTACATATGCCTCAGGTTACATATGCTTCAGGTTACATATGCTTCAGGTTACAGACTCCACTAACCCAGAAATAGTGCTTCAGGTTAAGAACTTTGCTTCAGGATGAGAACAGAAATCGTGCTCCGGCGGCGCGGCAGCAGCGGGAGGCCCCATTAGCTAAAGTGGTGCTTCAGGTTAAGAACAGTTTCAGGTTAAGTACGGACCTCCGGAATAAATTAAGTACTTAACCTGAGGTACCACTGTACTGAACTTTCCCTAGTACCATACAGAGCCAAAACTAATTTACTCGCCCAAATCCTCTTTTTCAAATGTTGGTGTCAAATATTATTGAGATATTCTCTGAATGACAGGATATTTGCCAAATAGTTAAGTTTCTACATTTGACACTGAATATTTGATTTTAATGTTTGATTTAACAGTTGTTGATAGCTGACATGCAATGGCATTTAGTATTTGACAATATTGATAGCTGCTGCACAACGGTATGTCACTGTGGTTTCTACCCTTCAGGAAACACTTTTCACATTTGCTTTTCTGCAGAGGGACATGTCCTTGCGGAGATTTTCGAGGTTTAGTCTAGTGTGCACACTTGGTTCTCATGGGGAATGTATGTGAATAAAAAATCTACCTTAGAGCACACTCAACATTCTCCTGTGGATGTGGATCATGTATTTTGACTTTCAGCAAGTTTGGGATGGGGGTGAATGAGTCAGAAGCTCAATCAATCCGGATTTAGTGAATTTTAAAGGATGGGATTTTCCAAAGAGCTCTTTAATGATCTGGTGTGCTGCCATTGCCTTTTTCTCTCAGCTGATCCTGCTTCCCCCATTTTGGTACCCGATGTCCAACGCTGTAGAAATGTGAGTGATGAACTCTTTGGAACATCCCTTTTATTGCTTACATGTCATGTACCATATTTTTCGCTCTATAGGGCGCACAGGACCATAGGGCACACCTATTTGTGTTTTTTTTTGGGGGGGAAATAAAGAAAAAAAAGTATTCCCCCCCCGAGCCCCAAAGAGCGAAGAAGCCATGACAGTGAGCGGGATCCATCCTGCTCGCTGTCTTGGCTTCATTTTTAGCCACGGGGCTGGGGGTTCGGGAGCGAAGGCGAGGTTGCACTCAACCTCGCCATCGCTCCTGGACCTTGCTGCTATCCGAAGCCGGGGAGCGCGGCGCTGTAGCCCGCTGCGCACCCCGGACTTTGGGCTGCAAGCACCTATCTGCAAGCCTACGGAGCCCGGCGGGAGTTCCCGCTGGGCTCTGCAGGCTTGCGGATAGCTTCCTGAAGCCTGGAGAGCGAGAGGGGTCGGTGTGCACCAACCCCTCTCGCTCTCCAGGCTTCAGCTAAAGCCTGCATTCGCTCCATAGGACGCACACACATTTCCCCTTCATTTTTGGAGCGAAAAATACGGTACATCAATTCAGAGGACATGCTGCCTGAATTGGGGGCCCCAGCTGCACCCTCACCACTGAATTTCACTGAATTCTCCTCATCACGGTAGAAGCATGATTTTCATGGGTAGGTTGGTGAGTGGGAATAACCCTCCCCGCTTGCTATCATACCCACATAAATTGCATTCTCCTCAGCTGCTAAGGACACGGGTGGCGCTGTGGGTTAAAGCACAGAGCCTAGGACTTGCTGATCAGAAGGTCGGTGGTTCGAATCCCCGCGACGGGGTGAGCTCCTGTTGCTCAGTCTCTGCTCCTGCCAACCTAGCAGTTCGAAAGCACGTCAAAGTGCAAGTAGATAAATAGGCGGGAAGGTAAACGGCATTTCCATGTGCTGCTCTGGTTCACCAACAGTGGCTTAGTCATGCTGGCTGCATGATCCAGAAGCTGTACACTGGCTCCCTCGGCCAATAAAGCGAGATGAGCACCACAACCCCAGAGTCGGCCACGACTGGACCTAATGGTCAGGGGTCCCTTTGTCGTTACCTTTACAGCCCGCTAAATAGCTGTGCTTGAGGTCAGTCCCTATCCTACCCATGTAAACAGCATGCCAGACACAGTATGAATTCAGTAACGCCTCTTCCAGCTATGTTTTAACGCAGCAGAAGTTTTTTATAGGTTGCAATTTATTTCTTCAGATGGGCAAGTATCTTGCTGCCCTTTTTCCTAATTTCCACTACTGAAGCTGAAGAAGTTGGTTGTAACCCAAGTCAGTACTCATCTTAAGATAAATCACAGTCTTTGGGGCATCAGCATCATGCCATGTTTCTCTCCTTCCTCTGTCCCCTTAAAATTTTGCTTGAAGAAGAGCTCTGGAGAACTCAAAAGCTTGCTAAGTATTTTGTGACGTTTTAATGAAATGTCCTGTGTGTCTTTTACATTTCCCCCCCAATGGACCAACAAGCTAAAATAATAATAATAATAATAATAATAATAATAATAATAATGCCTGAAATATGCACATGGCTTATTGCAGATTTCCCCCTTTCTGCATTTTTTATTTGGGCTTTTATTTTCTTTAAACGTGCGCAGTTGTCAAGAGTACATTTCTGGACTGACATTAAGCACACCGGTAACCCCTTTTGAACTGCAGCCTGTTGCTTTAGTTAAATTCATAAATACACAGGCACATACACATATACAAAAATGTCATCACAGGCCCTTCCACTGTAAGAGTAACCTTTACACAGACTTTCCAACTTGTCTGGTCTTCCTTGAAGGTCGATTGGGTTTTCAACTCTGTTATCTGCTAGGTGTTTGATGGAGTGGTCCAGATAACAGAGGAGAGAGCAAAGGAAAAAGGGTTTTTTGAAGATCAAAAGTAGCTGTTCATTTTGTTATCTGACCCTATCTGTAGTCATAGTAACAGGTTTCTTTTAACCTCTGCCATCAGATGATTTGTCTCTATCTGTTATGAATTCTACTTTGACTGAGTAGCTGGCGATAAAACACAAAGTGAGTACTGTGTGTTCCCCCTCCCTTCCCTACTGCAATATTAAATACTGAGAGATAGAAGATATAAGTCATATTTTGCTACTAGAGGATTTAAATATTACCTTCAGATCATTTAAACTGACCTGCTAATTTAACAAATTAGACAGGCCTTCCAAAGTGTAGATAAAGCAATTCAGATTGGATGGATAATAAGAAATAGCATGAGATTCCCAGACTGAATACCAACGGAGTCCGCAATGGCTGCAAGAAAGAAGGGGTAGTTTAGCACAGGTAGGATTAGAAAAGCACAGGACTGAAAGTTTGGCCACACATGCATGTTTAACACTTGGAGATTGCAAGGGCAAACAGTGACTTGCATGTGCGAACAGCCACTACGCCACAGAGAGAGAACGTCTAGCTCACTTGAAGTGCAGGAGTGTTTTTCTGTTCACACATTCAGCTGAGAACCATAAAGTAATGATGGCATGATACCTATGCAGGGGAAGCGCTGCCATGCTGTGGGGGTGTAGAGATCTGTTTTGGGGCATCGTTGTTGGAGCTGGGTGGAAGTGGGCATTGTTTCTGAACGGTGTAGCAAGACATCTTTGAAAGCTCCTTTATTGGCCCTAACTTGTGAGTGGGGAGTACCTTTTGGGTTCCACTTCATCAGGCAGCACAATGTATTGGGCTAGTATTGTACATCTGCGTATGTGTAATCATCAACATCATCATCATCAGTGCTTTTTTCTGGGGGTACGCATACCCGTAAACAAATGTTAAAAAATTAGTTTCTTCTCTAGCACGGTGAATCGTCAGTTCCGTTCCTACCCCTGATGGTGGCCTCATTTCCTGCCACAGTGTTTTCTGAGTCTCAGATGGAAGTGAGCGTTTAATGTGTGAAGTAGGAGTTGGAATCTAGCACGGTGATTGGTCAGTTTTGTTGTTACTACCTCCGATAGCAGCTTCCTTTCCTTTCCTGGTGTTTCCTGAGACTCAGACAGAAGCGAGCGTTTAATGTGTGAAGCAGTGTGGAATGTGGATATGTGGCGTTTTACTGATGAGAGTCGAGAAGATGTTAGTGCACACAACCTCAGGCCAATGTGGAAGTTACTGTGAACTGTCAGCTGTGTAATATGCGGTAATGCATGTTCTTTGTACTTTTGCCCATTTACTGTATTTATTTTCCCCGATTTGAACTATAAAATGGTGATTTTCTTGAATCAAAATGAGAGTACCCCTAAACATTTTTTAAAAGAAAAAAAGCACTGATAATAATAATAATATGTATACGCCACCCATCTGGCTGGGCTGCCCCAGCCACTATACCTAGGAACTAGGGTGTGAATGGTTTCTACAAAAGAACACAGAATAGACTCTGGCCCTTACCTAGGGCACACTTAAAAATATGAATTCTAAGGTCCTATCTGTACTGTACATTTAATCATGGAGGGCTAAAAACACCCCTGCTAGGGCCCTATTCAGAAGTCCAGGGCTTCATTCAGCAGAATGATCAGGAAGCCCCCAAATGATGCTGGCTAGGCTTACCGCATTCTGAAATAAATGAATAATATACATTGCCACCCAAAGGGAACTGGGGGTTGGAGACAGCTATAAAACCATTAAGCCTAGAATCTAAAATTACCTAACTGTACCACTGTTTGCAGTGCATGGGGACGATTGTCAAAACAGTCAGCAGCCACCATGCTGGCGAACGTACTTCAGTCCTCAGCTCTTCGTGGGGAGTGAATGGTCAAGTGGAATCACATTTTCTCATCAACGCTCTGCCAGAGTAGCTTCTGTTCTTTCTGCAGCACAGAAAGCAATTGGGAAATGCATGGGGGATTCATCAAACGGATGACTACGGCTGTTATCAGCAGTCATCCCCCACCTTTTTTGCTAGCACACAACTGTGTGACTGTTGAATAGGCCCACAGGGTATAGGCAAGCCCCACTTTGGTCCACAGCTGAGCTAATGTTAGCTGCACATAATTGGCACTCCTCAAATTTGTGAACCTTTTAATTAGTGAACCTTCAGGGAGGAGAACGGAAGGGATCACAACTCAACAGTGCAGCGCGTGCTCTGCATATATATAAGGTTTGGGTCTCAGGTTCAATCCCTGATATGTTGAGCTGAAAGATATTAGTTGGCTGTGCTAGGAAAGACTTGAATCTGAGCCCTTATGGAGGTTGCCTGGTCAGGCAATGCTGGCTAAACTGCGCCATTACTTTGACTTGGGATATGGTAGTTCTTTTTTCCCAGTGGTGATGTATGGAAGTGAGAGCTGGACCATAAAGAAGGCTGATCGCCGAAGAATCGATGCTTTTGAATTATGGTGCTGGAGGAGACTCTTGAGAGTCCCATGGACTGCAAGAAGATCAAACGCATCCATTCTTAAGGAAATCATCCCTGAGTGGTCACTGGAAGGACAGATCGTGAAGCTGAGGCTCCAATACTTTGGCCACCTCATGAGAAGAGAAGACTCCCTGGAAAAGACCCTGATGTTGGAAAAGATGGAGGGCACAAGAAGAAGGGGACGACAGAGGACGAGATGGTTGGACAGTGTTCTCGAAGCCAGAAACATGAGTCTGACCAAACTGCAGGAGGCAGTGGAAGACAGGAGTGCCTGGCGTGCTCTGATCCATGGGGTCACGAAGAGTCGGACATGACTAAACGACTAAACAACAACAACAACATGGTAGTTCTTTAGAAACCCAACTGGGGAGCAAGACTAATTTTCAATGGCTCTGAAGTCAAGGAAGGTTAAACAGAGTCATGGAAGTTGTGGGTAGACCTCAAGTTGCCCATTGATAGGCCTACTTAGTTTTTAAAGTTTTGTTTGTGTGCGTGCACACATGTGCTTCTGCAAACCTCAGGATTTCCCCAAGCATGCTTGTACCTTCCTCTTTTTTTTCTCAGGAGTTCTGTTTCAGATCCATCTGTGTTGGCACCTGGGTTTGCTATTAGAAAGGTGAGTAAATCGACAATATACAACAGTCTGAATTTCAACGTGAAGATTTTCTCTCAGTTGTTGAAATCTGAGTGCTTTGGGCTTATTGGAATCTCTTCACTGTTTTTATTCTGGCAAGATCCAAAGATGAAACACACAAGTTATCGACAGCTGCACATTAAATACTGTCAGATAGGAACAACATCAACATTCACAGGTGAGAATTGTGGGGAATCCATTTCTGTTCCAACAGACAGCAAATTGGTCCCCACCCTACCCCAGTGCAATAATTTTCTCTTCTCAGATTCTTCTACTAAACCATCAAAGAATAGGAACTTGACCCATGTGAGTGATGGGCTTTCTGTGAGGAAGCCCAAATGAAGGCAATTAACTGATTTTCTCTTTTAGTGTATACAGTGGTACCTCAGGTTACATACGCTTCAGGTTACATACGCTTCAGGTTACAGACTCCACTAACCCAGAAATAGTGCTTCAGGTTAAGAACTTTGCTTCAGGATGAGAACAGTAATTGTGCTCCAGCAGTGCAGCAGCAGCAGGAGGCCCCATTAGCTAAAGTGATGCTTCAGGTTAAGAACAGTTTCAGGTTAAGTACGGACCTCTGGAACGAACCAAGTACTTAACCCGAGGTACCACTGTAAAAGGATTTGTGAAATCAACAATGAAAAAATAAGGCTGCGTACTCTATATAGGTGATCTGGCAAATGAAGTCCCCAATTAACCTATCATTTTTGCATGCACTTCACATTAGGCACCCAAAGCAAGCAGACACAGGGAGCTGCTTCTATGTCATAAACCATGTACAAAATAATTGACGCCTGTGGATATTACCGGCCAAAAGAGAAACAGAAGCACCTTCTATAGAGGGCAGCAACTTCTCTCAAAAATGTCTACATACAGTATTCTCTTTATAGTTGCATCTAAGGAGAAGCTTTCTTAAAAACCTCCATCGATGGTGTGTGTTTGTGTGTGTGGCTTTTTCTTTATCCCCCCTTTTGAGTTTTTATGGATATATATTCTTTTCTTATTGGGGGCATCTTTCTAGAGAGAATTCTAAATGAGTTTTCAAAAGCGAGTCAGAGTCAGTTTCCTCTCTTTAGGGCAGGAGCGGGTGGGTCTGGTTCCTTCAGATCTGTAAACTGGGGAATCTACAGGCAGGTCAGATCTCCAGAGAGAAGTTTGTCATATGGAAATGCTTAACGGTCCAGCTTACATTCTGTATAGTCTCGCTTTTATCTCTTCAGGGTTTGAACATGATCCTTTCAAAGCCAGATAACCCTGGAAGAAGAAGGAAAAAACCCTTCGCTACTGCTTTGCTAGCTACCCGGTTCCTATAATCACACTCCACAAGGAATAGGTTACTATGACAATATTGTTGCAAATAGTTTGGCTGAGCATTCGTTCTCCTCCTCTCCCCAATACTCTCTTCCCTTCCCAGTGCCACATACTTTTTCCAGACTTGGGGTGTGTAGGGAAAGGAAATCTACCTTCTCAAGTTTTGCATATGCAGTACTTATAGAGGAGCCATTGGTTAAACATTTTGCTAGAGTCATTGACATGCATTTCAACTGACCATAAATCAAATAAAATCTTTATTGTGATGGTCAATGGCCAGCATTCAAAAAGCAAAAGTTCAGCTGTCTCTAAATGCAGATTCTAAATACAATGTTTAGAAATAAAGCCAGGACCAGGTAGAATGACCAGGATGCAATGGCTGTTAAAAAATAGCAACCCTGTGACCACATTCAGTGGTGTTTTTTTAACCATTATTATCTGCTGTTTTGTTTTACCATTTTGTTGTTGTTTTTTAAAAATATTTATATGCCACTTTGAGTGTTTGCAAAAGCAGCCTATAAATGCTGTGTGGAGTCTCCATCTTTTATCTGAAGCCATCCACATTGGCCACGACTGTCACTGACTTTCAAAACATAACAGACCCGTCTGTCTGTGGCTGTGAACTGTACCCGAGTCTTTGTTTTGCCATCTGCCTTCTTGAAGATGGGGAAGGTGGGGCAGAGGATCTGACCTGAGAGATAACAGGAGCATTGCTTGCACTCAAGGGAAAATACCTTGCCATAGTAGCAGGTTTATAAAGGGAGGAAAAAAAGTCTATTCAACTCTCCTTTAGTTAGAAAAAGTGATTTTGTTCTGTAGCAATCATCTCTTTATTATCTTCATGTCACAGCCCCAACACTCTGGTGGGTTAAGGCTTATAGAAAGGTTTCCCATCATCTAAAGTGGCAGCTTTTCTGTTTTCCTTCTGACATCTGTACCTGGGCCCCTAAAGGGGAAAAAGTGGAAATAAATAAAAGCAGAAATATGAGAGAGAGCAAAGGGAAACAGCAGACTTTAGAAACAACCCCCTCCATTTCAACTTTGGAGAAAAGGCCATTTTCAGAGCTGGGGATGTTTAATAGCAAAGCCTCTAGGTTTTCTTTCACAGCTAGCTTGGACGTTAGACATCATATGGTCAGCTGCCTGAAAATGTGGTATGCACATTGACTGTCCCTGCACATTTGACTACCATCACGCATGCTCTCTGAAGTCTGTGCTGGGGTGTGTGTGTGTATTTAGGTGGAAGGATTGCAGGAATCAGCTATATACCGTATTTTTTGCTCTATAGGATGCACCCGACCATAGGACGCACCTTGTTTTAGAGGGGGAGAACTCTGGGAAACGGGGGGGGGGGAGCGCCTGAGGGATCTTTGCACCACAGCACCGGATATGCTTAAGACGACCTTGATTTTGTCAGAATTTTTGTGCCTGGAGTCACCGCCCCTCTGGCCCTCCATGTTACGCCACTGCCAACCACTTTTTAAGCCACCCCTCTTGTTCCTGAAATTCCAGTAGTAATCGTCCACATGCTTTCAACCTTACCTGTCAAGTCATGAGGTCTAGAAACTTAGGGTGCCATCTGTCCTCTTGATAGAGGGATCTGGCATAGTGTTTGTCTTTTTATTTTAATATTGTGTACTGCCCTGGAATCAAATATTGATATTAAAGAGCTAATATTGCTCTCAGTGAACCTGGCCTTATTCATTGAATTAAGTATTATTGCTCTGAATTTAATTGCTGGAAATGAAGCAGTAGGTTTTCCACAAATCCTTTCAGTTTCTAGCTTTTAACTTTTTTTTTAAGGTGCTGCCTTTATTTACTGCTCATAAAGAATATTTTAAAACAACAATGGTCTGTTCAGCAGAGCTATCAGTAGAGAGTTAATTTTAATGCTCATGGCATTCAAGAACGTAAGAGAGAGCATCAGAATGTGAGCTAGCCCGTCACTGCTGTGGCACATTCCTGTAGCTGAACGGACACTTTTCAGGGAGGAGAATAAATATTCCTGATTTTTCTGAAAGGTGTTTGAATTATTGATATTTCCCTCACACAAATCAGAGTGTGGAATTATGGGGAAATCCTTTTACTAGCCTTTTAAGACGACTAGCTTAATGCTGTTTATTTCTTCTTAATTGACAGATATAAAATATTTCTCAAGCAGCTTATGGTTTGCATTTTCACAACACTGTTCCAAGAGGATCTGCATTTATTCCACAGATACCTGCCCCCCTTCTCCCATTCACTGGCATATTGAGATTTCTCACTTTTATGAATCATTTGTGCTGACAACTGTTAATACAGGGGAAATGGCATAAACCTGAACACAATGGGTTTGGGATGTCAATGTTATGTCATGCTCAGAGTAGACCCAATGATGATGATGATATTATATTATAATTAATATTAATTATTATTAACATTTACTAGTCTCTTTTTTCATGAGTAGTGACCTGAAGCTCCTTTTAAAAACCCTTTTGATTTCAGAGGGTCTATTACACAAAGAATAACTAGTGTTGGATATCAGCCAATGTCTTTAATAAGCAATGCAAAAATTAAAGAAATCACACTTTGTATAATCTCATAAAAAGTAAGTACTTTGAAGTTTTCTTGTTTTTTTAAAGGTGAGGTTCAAACTCCAGCTTAACTTTCCCATTGAAACAAACAGGGCTGGAGTGTGTCTTCAGTTTTTATATACAAAAAACAAACAAACAAAAATCCCTTGCCCTAGACCAGGGATTCCCAAAATTGAATCTCCAGATGATTTTGGACCACAACTCCCACCATCCCTAGTTAGTAGGACCAGTGGTCAGGAATGATGGGAATTGTAGTCCCAAAACAGCTAGAGACCCAAGTTTGGGAAACAAACCCTAGGCTGGAGATGAAGGGCTGAATGGCGGGTTTAAAGGAAGTGTACTGGCTTCCTGTTTGCTTAGAAGGCTGGCTGGGCATGAGTGTGATGGCTAAAATGGCCTCATGGGTCAAGTGGGCCTAATTCAGTCTGTGGGCCAGATGTTCCCCACTCCTACTTTATTTTATTTTTTTTCAAATGCTTTTTATTGAGATTTAAGAACACCAACCTACAAAAACATCAAGTCTTATTACATATATCCTGCTTTATGCTCCATAGAGCCGTTGACTTCCGTCCTTCCCTTCTGCAAGTTTTCTTATTCCAATCTATAATTCACAGTTTCATTGGTTAAAAATTACACTGTGACATAAGATTTAATTCAATCCTGCCAACGTTTTCATATTTCTACAGTTCTCACTTATATAAACCATAAATTTACTCCATTCTTTTTGGTACTACGTCTAGAGAGCCAGTGTGGTGTAGTGGTTAAGAGCGGTAGTCTCGTAATCTGGTGAACCGGGTTTGCTTCCCCGCTCCTCCACATGCAGCTGCTGGGTGACCTTGGGCCAGTCACACTTCTTTGAAGTCTCTCAGCCCCACTCACCTCACAGAGTGTTTGTTGTGGGGGAGGAAGGGAAAGGAGAATGTTAGCCGCTTTGAGACTCCTGAAGGGGAGTGAAAGGCGGGATATCAAATCCAAACTCTTCTTCTTCTTCTTCTTCCTCCTGATTGCGAATTCTGTGTGTCAATTTTGCCATTTCAGTGTATTCGACCAGCTTTATCTGCCATTCGCTTACAGTCGGAATCTCCTGTAACTTCCACTTTGGGGCTGTCAGAACTCTGGCTGCTGTTGTTGCATACAGATATAATCTTTGGTCTGTCTTCATAATGACTTCTCCCACCAAGCCAAGCAAAAATTATTCTGGCTTTTTTGGAAAAGTATATTTAAACATCTTTTTTAACTCATTATAGATCGATTCCCAAAAATTCTTTTATTTTGTTACATGACCACCACATGTGGTAAAAATCGCCGTCCTTTTCCTTGCATTTCCAGCAAGTTTTACTACTTGTCCTATACATTTTTGCCAGTTTGGCCCCACTCCTACTTTAGACCAAGAATGAGAGACCTGTGGTCCTCCATATATTCTCGGACTACAACTCCCATCATCCCCAACTGTTGGTTGGGGCTGATGGGAGTTGGAGTCTAGCAACATCTAGAGGGCTCCATTCCTGCCTTAGAGTATAAGGTCCTCAAGGTAGATTTTGTTTTGTTTTCTCTCTGTGTGTATGCATATATATATATATATATATATGAGATGGCTGGAGGAGGAGGAGGCAGTACTGTTCTTTGCAGTAGTTAAACTTTAGGCTGCTTAAAATAAAATTAAATAAAATTGCTAGCGGGAAATAGTTTACCACTCTTTTGTACTAGGAAAAAAGTCTGGGCATGCTATTTGAAAGCATATTAATGCAACTCCAGGAAGTCTGATATTTCATTTAAAGGGAATATAATAAAGTGTTTTCTTTGTATTGATTGAAGAAATATAGTGCTTATTTTTTTCCATACTTTTTTCCCCTGGTCATGATTCAGGAGGTTAAAGGGCAATACCATCTGTTTCCTAACAGGACTGTTGGTGTAAGATTTGCAAGTCCTACAGGTACCTTTAAGCATGGATAAATATGCACTCAAGGGTTCAGCCGGATAGTTTTTCACCACCAAAGGATGATTATGTTGTGTGCCTTGAGACATTGGCTATAATATATTTCCTGTCCTTTTATTGCATTTTGGAATCATAAACAATGACTGTTTGGCTCAAAGCCATTTATTCAGCCCAAAAAGACATTATTTGCACAACAAAAATCAATAAAAATGTTACTGGGTCTGGCTGGATACTTTGCTTAACTGTGATATTTGTCTGTCAGTGATGGCATGCCATCTCTCGCAGGAGACTGGGGCCAAAACATAGCTATTGATCCAGTCATCAGTGATGGATACTGGCATTTGGGAAAGGGCTGCTGCCAAGAATCTCGATTAAAAAAAATATTTCTACGTTTTGCCTGCAGCAGAGTCAAGATAACCTGAACAAGGAGATTTTCTCTTTTATATTGGGTTTCTCCCTCTTGTGGTTGTTAAATGCTGAAGACCAAAGTTCATTATTGAAAGAATTAAGTCAATCTATGTTTTGCCAAAGGCTTTGACATCATATCAGATTCTTCTGATTTAGACACGATCGAGTTGTCCTTTTCATCACCTTAAAAGCAGAGAGGAAGACTTTTATACACATCAGTGCCAGGAGTGTTGCGCCGTGAGGATGCTTACTTAAACCTCCTCCACCTTTTTTTTTTGGTAAGGCATAAAACTAGATCTAACAGAAACAAGACAAAACTGATTCTCAAACAGAGTTACATAACCACGAGCGCTGTGGCAGTGCTTCTTAAAAAGTTTATTGTACTTTGCGGCAGGGCAACCCTATCAGCTTTTTTTGCAAATATTCTTGGCAGTGCTAAAGACACACCTCTGTTCCCCAATGATTTTTTTCATTTCATGCATGCATCCATTGGGGAAAAAAAAAGTTTGCTTATTTGCATTGCCCTCACTGGCTTTTTCTCTCAGTTGCCTTCACTTGCCATGAGTGACATCAGTGTGATCCATGATCAGAGCCATAGCTAGGTGCAGTGGCGTAGTGTGGGGGGTGCCAGGGGTGCCGGCTGCACCGGGCACAACATCTGGGGGGCGTGAGTCCAGAGGGAAGGGACAAGCAATCAAGGCTTGTTTGGGGTGGGGGGGGTCATCGTCTCCGTTTGGCCGGCCCCCCTCGAGGAAGCGGGAACCTCTCCAAGGCGCAGTGTGCCGTCGGTGGAGGGAAAAGAGCCGCGCAGCAGCAAAGCCGGGAGGAGGTGGTGGTGGAGGCGCCGCCTGCCGCAGGATCCGATCCGAGCCTGCTAATCGCTTGCTGGGAATTAAGCAGCTCAAAGAGGCAAAGGAAGAGGTGGAGCCGCTGGCCCGGCCGGGAGGAAGCTGGAGAGAGCAGAGCGCCTGGGCGCGGCGAGGTTGGGTAGGTGCGCCCTGGCTGGCTACCTGCCTCCCGGGCTCAGTGCCTCCACGACCCCTCCAGCGGCGATGGGAGAGATGGGGGGGGGGGGTCTGGAGCAGCCCCGTCTGGCCTGCTCCTGCTTCTCCCCCGCCTCCTTCCCGTTGCCGGTGCCTTGATCTCATCCAGATCAGGGATGAAACACGCCCATCCTTTGCTACTCCTTGTTGGGTCACTGCTTCATTTCTCCAGGGAGAGAGAGAGGAGAGGAGAGGTGCCGGGGATTGCCAAGCACGTGTGACGCAAAGGGCCTGCCCACGCGCAGGCTGAGCTCCGCGTGGCGGGGGCGGAGGGAGGCGCTCTGCACATGCTTAGGAGGCGCTCGCCAGTGGCGTAGCGTGGGGGTGCAGGGGGGCTGGCTGCACTGGGCGCAACATCTGGGGTTAGGGTTAGGGGGCGCAAATCCATGGGTTAGGGGGCGCAAATTACTTGCCTTGCCCCGGGTGCTGACAACCCACGCTACGCCACTGGCTAGGTGATCTTGTGCCCATGGTAGAACTGTCCAGATTGCATCCTCTAGCCATGGACAAATAAACTCTTCTTCCCGCCTCTCCTCCAACCCCATCCCCCTTCCACCCATTCAATTCCCCCTCTATTTTAAACCATTTCTTATGGGGCAACAATTGATATTTATATTCATGGACATATTTTTAGCTGATTTTGCTCCCCCCCCCCATTGCTTGCACCCCTGGCGGAGGCCCACCTTACCACCCCCTAGCTATGGCCCTGTCCATGATTACCTGAAATCTCCCCATTGATTAACTCAGGAAGGAGAGAGAAGCAGCTGGGAGTGTGTGGCACAGAAGCAGAGACAAGCAGAAACCACACCTGGAAGAATTCCCCTTCATTACCACACTTAATGGCACTGCTAGATGTAGGTCAGAGTGGCTAACCATTTTTCTGGCCAAGTTACACAGAAAGTAAAGTAAAGGTAAAGGGGACCCCTGACCATTAGGTCCAGTCGTGACCGACTCTGGGGTTGCGGCGCTCATCTCGCTTTATTGGCCGAGGGAGCTGGTGTACAGCTTCCGGATCATGTGGCCAGCATGACTAAGCCGCTTCTGGCGACCCAGAACAGCGCACGGAAATGCCATTTACCTTCCCGCCAGAGCGGTACCTATTTATCTCCTTGCACTTTGAGGTGCTTTCAAACTGCTTGGTTGGCAGGAGCAGGGACCGAGCAATGGGAGCTCACCCCGTCATGGGGATTCAAACCGCCGACCTTTGGGTCGGCAAGTCCTAGGCTCTGTGGTTTAACCCACAGTGCCATCCACATCCCCTGCACAGAAAGTAGGGATGGGCAAATAGGTCACTTTCAGGTTTTCCATTTCTAATTTTTCCAATATTAATTTCAGACTTGCACTTTTCCACATCAGTTTGCTTTTTTAAAAACAACAACACACAAAACCCTCATGAATATCCACCAGCATTTTAATGCTAATTTCTCCTAATACATATGAACATGAAATTTATTATGGTCAGAGACCAGCTTGAGAAACACAAATGGAACTACAATCCCAATAGCAAAACAAACATTTAAAACAATATACAGTCCTAATACATATATTCACTTCTGCATGCAACTTTGCCAAATATGCATAATTTTGCATAGCCATTTCCCCCAGGTATAATACATTCTTAATTATTATTATTTTTAATAATAAAAATATTTTTTTAATAATAGTCATTTATCCAAGTGTATGCATTTCTGTACAGATTATTTGGCTGGAGAAGTGCGTTTGAAAATTCAGAAAGTTGCGAATTGTGAAAATTGGCTGTGTTTTGGTCTTCGTTTCATTTTGGAAAGTGAGCATGATGTAAATGCAAACTCTTCCATCTTTAATTGGCAGTCAACCTCTAAAACTCAACAATGTCCATGATGAATGTGGTGCGCGCGCGCACACACACACACACACAAAACCTCATCAGACACTGGAGCTGGTGTTATTTAGCTGTGTGGTGGTAAGGTCAGGGCTGTGCAGGTGGAGTAAACCTGGTTATCATAATAATAATAAAATAATAAATAATAAAATTTTATTTATATCCCGCACTCCCCAGCCAAAGCCGGGCTTAGAGCATTTAACAACAATAAAAGTAAAGCAGTTTACATAAAATCACAATCAATTAATTGAAATGCATTCTAAAATCAATTCATTCTAAAATCAATTCAAAATCAAATTAATGGCAACCATTGGGCTAGAGTTCTATGAGGATTACTATGAGGATATACAAAGGTTCGGTGGCCAAAGCGATGACAAGCAGGTTATGTGTGTGTGTATATGTATTTAAGAACTTAGAAATGCTGGATTTAGCTTAATTTTTTTCAGTTCCTCCAGAAGCTTGAAACAGATTATCCTGACCGGTATCGATGGGATTTTTAATGTAATCACCAGATGGGAGTTGGTTTGAGATGTTTAGTTTGCAAGGCGTGTGTCACATTGGGTAGGCTGCCTTGTAATTTATTGTGCAGATATTTCAATCTCATGGCACACTCATACTTCCTCTTCACAACAATGGCGCTTACGGGGGGGGGGGAGCACAAGGGAGGCAGAAAACCTGTTAATCAAAGGACAATGAACACTGGGCCTGCCTGCACAATTAGTGACCCATCACTCCAAACACAGCTTGTCCCACCTGAGGTTTGGTGCATCCTGCGTTTGTTCCTGTAAAACCAGGGGAGTTGGCAGACATTTGGCAGCTGTCATACATAGCGACGTGCTTGGCCTTCCAGGCAGGCATTGTGGCAACCTCCTCATTTCTGCAGCCCTTGACAGACACCAAAGGAAGATTGGTCCATCATTGTTGTTTAGTCGTTTAGTCGTGTCCGACTCTTCATGACCCCATGGACCAGAGCACACCAGACACTCCTGTCTTCCACTGCCTCCTGCAGTTTGGTCAGACTCATGTTGGTATCCTCGAGAACACTGTCCAACCATCTCGTCCTCTGTCGTGCCCTTCTCCTTGTGCAAGGATGTCTTTCCCAACATCAGGGTCTTTTCCAGGGAGTCTTCTCTTCTCATGAGGTGGCCAAAGTATTGGAGCCTCAGCTTCACGATCTGTCCTTCCAGTGAGCACTCAGGGCTAATTTCCTTAAGAATGGAGAGGTTGGATCTTCTTGCAGTCCATGGGAATCTCCAGAGTCTCCTCCAGCACCATAATTCAAAAGCATCAATTCTTTGTCGATCAGCCTTCTTTATGGTCCAGCTCTCACTTCCATACATCACTACTGGGAAAACCATATCTTTAACTATACAGACCTTTGTTGGCAAGGCGATGTCTCTGCTTTTAAAGATGCTGTCTAGGTTTGTCATTGCTTTTCTCCCAAGTATCCCAGGTCAATCACAATGCACCGCTGGTGTCATGGCCTGGGCAGGGTAAGGCAAGGCAAAGGGATGGGGCAGGACAATGCATAGGTCCAGAGTTCAACAGGGTCCCATGAGGAAAAGTGAGAGGCAAAGATTGTCCTGGAAGCTCTGAGACTAGTAACTTGAGGGAGAGGGGTAATAGTACTACCTCATGTGGCACAATCTCTCTCCAAAACAAAGAAACAAAAACACATTCCCAGAGCTTTGTATACCTGCTGACATTTCCTCTGTGTAGACAGAAGGAGCGGGTGGTGCTGTGGTCTAAACCACTGAGCCTCTTGGGCTTGCCGATCAGAAGGTCGGTGGTTCGAATCCCCGCGACGGGGTGAGCTCCCATTGCTCAGTCCCAGCTCCTGCCAACCTAGCAGTTCGAAAGCACGTCAAAGTGCAAGTAGATAAATAGGTACCGCTCCGGCGGGAAGGTAAACGGTGTTTCTGTGCACAGCTCTGGTTTGCCAGATGCGGCTTAATCTTGCTGGCCACATGACCCAGAAGCTGTCTGCGGACAAACGCCGGCTCCCACGCCCTATAGAGCGAGATGAGTGTGCAACCCCAGAGTCGTTTGCGACTGGACCTAATGGTCAGGGATACCTTTAACTTTACCTAGACAGAAGGAGAAAGCAATATGTGGCAGCAGGAGGCAGAGACAAGCACAGGAATAACTGGACCAGGAGTAAGGAGGCTCCAGGGACATTGGGAGCCAGCATGACTGAGAGGATTTATAGGATGTAGAACATAACAGATAACTAGATCTTTGTCTTCCAATGCACACAGAAGAACTGAAGCATGGGTGATGTCCAACTACATTTTACTTAGAGGCGACCTATTAAAATAAGCAGGACCAGCTTAGTTATGCCCATTCATTTCAATGGCTTGCATTTCCATAACCATGCTTTTTTTTCTCTTTAAAAAAAAATAGCCATTTACATTCCACTAGTTCATGGGTAGGCAAACTAAGGCCCGGGGGCCAGATCCAGCCCAATCACCTTCTAAATCCAGCCTGTGGATGGTCCAGGAATCAGCATAGTTTTTACATGAGGAGAATGTGTCCTTTTATTTAAAACGCATCTCTGGGTTATTTGTGGGGCATAGGAATTCGTTCATCCCCCACCTTCTAAATATAGTGTGCCCCCCCACAAGGTCTGAGGGACAAGTTTGCTGCTGAAAAAGTTTGCTGACCCCTGCCTAGTTAATCTATATAATCGAATTTAAAAATCATTTGAATAGTTAACCAGCTTCCAGGGCCATCAGTTCTGCTACTGGAGTCTTAGCCCTTTTCATTCTGCCTTTGAGGTTCCTTTTCCATTTAAGCTGTCTCAAAGTGTTTTAAAATAAGAAATCAGGGACACTCCATTTCCCCTTACCCCAGTCCTAAAAAACAGGACCAGATTCAATGCTGATCATTAGCTAATGTCACACGGTGAGTGACATTATATATCATTATCATTATATGTGATGGGGCTCCCCTGTTCTCTTGCCCCTCTCCAGCTGCCATACCCCCTCAGTCTGATCTGGAAGGTCCCCCAACTCTTTGGGGGGATGGAGGAGGGGGGTAGGGGAGAGAGGAAAGAAAAGTCCCATTTGCACAAGTGGGACATCATATCTGGAAATTGCCCGTATCAAATTACCTTGAAATGTCCATTAAACATGCAAAATAGAATGCTTTCAATATTCCCGCCCACCCACCCATTCTAAACACACAATGGGGGAAGAAAGGGAGTGTGTTGCTGTGTACCTCTACACGTACCCTATACAAAATCATTTTTTGGGTAGAGGTTAATATGACAAGGCTTTGCTAGCGACTCTCTGTATTGGGGCACATAGCCGCTGTCTTAGATCCAAGAGGAACCAGTAGTGCTTGCTACATATCTTTGATTATTTAGATAGAGATAGACTATACAGTGGTGCCCCGCAAGACGAAATTAATTCGTTCCGCAATTTTTGTTGTCTAGCGAATTTTTCGTCTTGCGAAGCACGAAATCCCATAGGAATGCATTGAAAATCAATTAATGCGTTCCTATGGTCAAAAAAAGTCCAAACAAAGCCAAATTTGGTACAACAACAGTTTATTAACTGCTCTTTAAAGTCACACATACTGTAAAGAGCAGTTCAAAAATTTAAGGGAAAATAAATTAACTTTATAAACAAAACATGTCTTTGTTTTTAGTCAAAGAAAAAAAAGTCGCGAGACGTTTTTGTCTTGCGAAGCAAGCCCATAGGGGAAATTCGTCTTGCGAGGCAAATCGCGAACGGAAAAACCTTTTGTCTAGCGAGTTTTTTGTCTTGCGAGGCATTCTTCTTGCGGGGCACCACTGTATATTCATTCTGAGAGAGAAATTACAACTGAAAATGGAAGAAAGAGGGGCGTGGTTGGAAATGGGAGAGAAGCACATACACAGAGAATAGACAAAATTATAATGCTGCAGCCTGCAGTGAATGCCTGTATAATATATATCAGGCACGTCCAACTCTATATAGACTGCAATCTACTCACAGTAAAATAATGGCAGTGATCTACTCATTGACATTGCCAGAGTTGTTTAGCTTTTTGGGGGGAGGAGTGACCACAGTTGTTGAACTTTTTTTTGGGGGGGGAGAAAGCAGAGTTGTTCAGCTTTTGGGGGGAAGGAGGGACAGGAGTTGCTGAGGTTTTTTATGGGGTGGGGTGGGGTTTCAAACCAGTGAGGGGCAGGCAGGGGAGTAATCAATACCCCTTTTTTTCCTATCCGGTGATCCTATACAGTCCTGCGATTAACCATGAATGACCACGATCACCCAGGGATCTACCTGTCAATCGTGGTCGACTGACTGTACATGTCACACACACACACACACACACACACACACACACACACACACACACACACATGTACACACACACACACACACACATTTATGTATATATATATATATATATATATATATATATATATATATATATGTGTGTGTGTGTGTGTGTGTGTGTGTGTGTGTGTGTACACACACACACACACTGCTTTTTTCTGGGGGGGAATCAGGGGTACGCATACCCCTAAACCTTATGTGAATCTGAGTTTCGCATCACTGAGGGGCAGTATTTCAATATTTCAATATGAGTAGGAAAATGAGAGTATCCCTAAACATTTTTTAAAGAAAAAAAGCACTGCGCGCGCGCGCACACACACACACTTTAACTAGCAGTCTGCTGTTGCTTTGCTGTTTCTTTTGACTGCAATATAAGATAAACGTTAGAAAGTCACACATGTTATTCAGGCCCATATCTTCAAGCAAGTCTGTAATTCAGGAGTATAAAGTGGGCGAATTAGACTTATCTCAGCCAAATGGTTTAGCGGCTTGGGATTGTTCTTGTAAAATAATGAGACTACCCATGGCACCTGCTTTTTCTTAAAGAAGAATGATGTCTTCAGGGAGGAAAAGAGTATCTACCACTCGGGCAGTTTAATAATGCCACCATTTATAGCTTTGGGATTTTTTTTAAAAAAACAACAACGACATTTCATTGATGAGAAAAGTAACAAATGAGAAAGATTTGAAAGCGTTTTTTTAAAAAACTATTTCATATTCCCGGCCCATGACATTTGCAGGCAATTAAAATACTTTAAGCAGGTGTAACATCCCGACGATACTTCAGGAATCTAAATAGGGATTGTAGCACATGGTAAAGATTTAGTAAATACTTTTCTAGTCCAAAATCAATGCCATCGATTGCCATTAAAGTAGCAAGCTAAAACAATGAAGAGGCTTCTAATTTTCAGGCTCCTAGTGGAGCCGACTCTATCTCTGCCTCCACCTCCTCCTCCCAGTTAAGAGCATCATTAAACGGTAAGAGCAAACAGCATATTGAGAGGCCAAGTGTTTTATTAATTCATCATCAGAATTATCTCAGTGCATTAATATTAATAGCTTCAAATTGGATTTCATTTAGAAGGTGAAATAAATACGCTGATAGTAAAAGCTTGCAGACCCGGCGAATCTTAAGGAACGGGCACTTAACACAGAGCAGGACTCAAAAATAGATTTGATAAGTCGAGCTGACTTCCTTTAGCAGAGGGACACCTTATGGGTAGAGTTTCAGGCAGCTTTGAAGATCACAGGAAATTTTAACTTTTAAAAGAGGAGCACCCTTCAAGTGAGGGAACTGGCAGAATGAAATAGCAAAAGTGTCACTTCACCCAACTTCAGTGTGTGTGTGTGTGGTTTTTGAGGTCTGGGATGGATCTGGATGTTTCATAAACTGCCAAGCTTCTTATATTAACAAACTATTTGTCCTTATGATGAGTACAGTGGCACCTCGGGTTAAGAACTTAATTCGTTCTGGAGGTCCGTTCTTGACCTGAAACTGTTCTTAACCTGAAGCACCACTTTAGCTAATGGGGCCTCCCGCTGCTGCCGTGCCACCGCGTGATTTCTGTTCTCATCCTGAGGTAAAGTTCTTAACCCGAGGTACTATTTCTGGGTTAGCGGAGTCTGTAACCTGAAGCGTCTGTAACCTGAAGCATCTGTAACCTGAGGTACCACTGCATCATGCTATACATTGCAGAGATTCAGGAGGGGAAGGGGTCCCTTTTGATGGATTCCCATGTCAAGGAGGGTGAGACAACTTCTGCCCTCCATCCTGTTGACTATGGGTGCAGCAACAATTTGTGTGAACAGTGCCTGTTGTAGAGAAGGAAAAGGGAAGAAGCACAAATGGAGAGGGAAGCAAATTTTCTCCCGACGCCAATTTGTCAGATGAGCAGCCAGCTCTACTCAGCAGTCTATTCACCTGTAGGCCAATTGCTTTGTTCTGCTGAAGTTAATGGAAGCCATTGTGCACTGAGCCAGTTTTATTTTTGTAGCATCGCTTCTTTTATCTGCATGGTCCAACCCAGGGGCCTTCATGGTAGACTGAAGGTTTGGACTGTTCCATTTCATTGATATGAATCATAGAATTGTAGAGTTGGAAGGAACCACGAGGGTCATCTAGTCCAACTACCTGTAGTGCAGGAATATTTTGCCCAGTGTGAGGCTTGAACCCACAACCTTCAGATTAGGAGTCTCATGCTCTACTGCAGGGGTTGTCCACCTGGTCCCTACCGCCCACTAGTGGGCGTTTCAGGATTCTAGGTGGGCGGTAGGGGTTTCTACGGCATAAGCAGAATCCTCCTTCCATCGAGCACTGGTGGGTGGTAAGGAAATTTTACCATCAAGAAAGATGGTGGCCAGTAGGTATAAAAAGGTTGGCTACCGCTGCTCTACTGACTAAGCTACCCACATGGAGAATGGCTTATTTATATACCATTTGTAACCTAAGGCTCCCAGACCTGTAAAGGATTTGGGGAGCTGATTGCTTTTAATGAAAGGGCTGGTGCCATGCTGTTTTAATTGTAATTATTGATACGTTCTAAACAGATTTGTTATATGTATATAGTTTGAATTCTATCAATGTTTAACTATATTTTAATGCAGTTCTTGTTTTTATCGGTAAGCCACCTTGAGTCCCACCAGGGAAAAAGGTGGGATATGTATATACATACATACTATTTTGGAAACATAGTTTTATATAACTTTTATTTTATTTGATTATTTATTACATTTTTATACTGCCCCATACCCTCAGGTCTCAGGGTGGTTCTCAACATAAAATCATAATACAAAGACACAAATTACATAATAAAAACAAAAATAAAACAAGAACAGCCCAAAAGAACAGCCCAATAATCCCCCAATAATTTCCATATCTTTTAATATACCATCTCAGTCCCCCCCCCCCCACATGTGATTTCATACATTTTAAATGATGATACACCAATATGGAATTGTTGAATTTTCCCAATGTCTAGCATTGGGTGTTTTATTTTGGACAAGTTGAGCTAGACTGAAAGGCTGAAATATTATGATGCTTCCTAGTAGAGAGGTTCCACTGAAAGCAGTGGAACACAACTGCAACTTAATGCACCTAAAAATTCCCCAAATCCTGGTGCTCCTAACGATGTCAGAAACAATATGGCAAGCTCTTCCAACAAGTGTTTCCCAGTACAGTGGTACCTCTGGTTATGTACTTAATTCATTCCGGAAGTCCGTTCTTAACCTGAAACTGTTCTTAACCTGAAGCACCACTTTAGCTAATGGGGCCTCCCGCTGCTGCTGCGCCGCCACTGCACGATTTCTGTTCTCATCCTGAAGCAAAATTCTTAACCCGAGGTACTATTTCTGGGTTTGCGGAGTCTGTAACCTGAAGCATATGTAACCTAAAGCGTCTGTAACCCGAGGTACCACTGTACAAAGATCCCCAGGAAACGTAGTTTGCCAGAGCTTCGTATCAAAACTTACTGTTGGCTGCACCCAGGAGGAGTTGATGTGCCTCAGGCTACAAGTGGGAGTGGAAGCCTGCTCAGATTTAGCAGGAATGTTGAGTGTGTTGCAGTGGAGCTGGTGCAAGGCTGTGATGGAAGGCGGATCGCATGGCTACAAGAATGTTCCAAGGGCAGCCGCTTTTGCATGGCTTGAGCTCAAAGAGTTGGACTCTGCCCACCGCCAATGAAAAGGAAAGGTGTGCTGTTTGCAGATGGGAGAACTGTGAAGGTGAAAGATAGTAAAATGGTGGCAGAGAGGCCATGAAGGTAAATGATATATTTGTGCAGGGAAGGAAGGTTACGCTGCAGTTTGCTTTTAATGGAAAATTGCAAACAGTCCTTTGCAACAGGCTGAGAGCGAGAAGGAAACTGGCTGAGGGTGGCGGCCATCTCTCAGTGTGAAAAGAAACTACATAACAGGACTACCAAGGATACATTTAAGAAATGGTGTTATTTTTATTAATCTTCCGGAGAAGGGTGCCAGTTTCTGTGAGGACACAGGAGAGAGAGAGAGAGAGAGAGAGAGAGAGAGAGAGAGAGAGAGTTAGTTCCACAGGGGCCTGATGGAGCCAGGTGAACAGCCTGCTCCCTGCCAGATCATATTCATTGTTGACAAAAGCAAGGTAATGCCCATTTGAAAGAATCATTTGAACTAATCTCATGCATTGGTGGGTTCTAAATTAAGTGTAACAACTCTGGGAAAAAGCTCTAGGCATAATTGGATAACTCAATGAAAACAAGAGGCGGCCAAAGAAAACAGTCTAGGTAGTCTTTAGGAAGGTACAGACAGAGGCTTTTATGCATACAGAGTGGAAACAAAGAGTTTATGGAAGGGCTGTTGAAAGCATTACATGCCAGGAAAGGCCGACTCCAAACAATAAAACATGATTTCTCTCCCCCACTGTTTTTTGTTTTTGCTTGAGTCAAGTCAGGTTTTTATTCCAGGTGATATGAAAGTGATGTGATGGGTACCCAGTGCAGAGGTGGCAAATTGTTCACTGAGAGAGCTTTAGAATGAAGGTGCCATTGAAAAACCACGTGTAACAGACCAGATAAAGGTAACATAAAGCGGGGGAAAGGGAGTGATGTAGGTGTTGGTATATTTAAAAACCTATTAGCTGAAGAACTTGGAATAGCTTACCCAAAGTGCTTGGTCACGATTCATCGGCAAGCCCCGACGAAACTCACCAAAAGCCCACCAAATGCGACACTCTATGGTGGAAGCCAGCCTCCGTTTTTAATTTCACAAAACATAGCCGCATGAGAGTTGCAAACAAACCAAACATCGTTTGGCACAGAAAAGTGAGATACAGCTAGCTTTCTGTGGTGAATGGGTACCCCCCCCCCCAGTAAGCTGATAACATCTGAAAATTGTGTAGAAGGTAATTGTATTAATTTATTTAAATAAAAGGGACACGAGTGGTGCTATGGGTTAAACCACTGAGCCTAGGATTGCCGTTCAGAAGGTCAGCGGTTCGAATCCCCGCGACGGGGTGAGCTCCCGTTGCTCGGTCCCTGCTCCTGCCAACCTAGCAGTTTGAAAGCACGTCAAAATGCAAGTAGATAAATAGGTACCACTCCAGCGGGAAGGTAAACGGCGTTTCTGTGCGCTGCTGTGGTTCACCAGAAGCAGCTTTGTCATGCTGGCCACATGACCCGGAAGCTGTACGCCGGCTCCCTCGGCCAATAAAGCGAGATGAGCGCTGCAACCCCAGAGTTGGTCACGACTGGACCTAACGGTCAGGGGTCCCTTTACCTATTTAAATAAAAATGGAGACTGTGTATGAGGATTACTGGCTAATAACCCAAGCAGCCTTGTTAAATAATTACACCAAATTAAAATAATTTTACAGTCATACCTCGGGTTACAGACGCTTCAGGTTGTGTGTTTTTTTTGGGGGGGGGGGTTACGGACACGTCAAAACCTGGAAGTACCGGAATGGGTTACTTCTGGGTTTTGGTAGTCATGCATGAGTGTCCACTGTATTTTAAAATGGACATGATCTCTGAGGGAGAAGGTTTTTCATAGGCTGTTACAGAATCTGGCATGGCCACTAAGAAAGGAGCTGAATGGTGTGCTATTATACTGTGCCCACAGCATTCTCTGGTTTCTCTTCAGATTGTATAAATCTTTCAAAGCAAGCTGGGAACCCAGAGTTTGAGTGTTCTATTTTATTTTATTTTTAAATATCTCTATCCCCTTTAGAAAGACAGTTGTGAAGCTCAATGTGCAGGCACCTTTCAAAGTATTCGCTTTGTGACAAATGAGCCTGTTTCCATCTTTCCATGTTTTTTAGCCAATGAGTGAAGCCACAGCTGCGATTGATGAGTGCTTTAGAGACATTTAGAGTTGTAGAAGCCCAAAGGGAAGACCTCCCCCCCCAAAAAAAAAGTGGCTATAAAATGACCCATGAGGAGGTTCCTTCTCCAGACAATGGAGAAGGGAATTCCTGGCTCATTCTGATGTTGTTTTGGAGTCTTCCCTGCCATCTGTGTCACTAGATGGCAGGAAAGACACCAAAACAGCTGGTCCATTTTGAAGGAACGACCTTCTTCACGTTGAACCTCCCCCCTCCCCCAGTTAAATAAGTGTTTGTTATCCAGAGAAAATAATGCAGAAATCTAGGACATCAGTGTAGTTGTTGATTAGGCAACAGTCTGCCCACACCAAAGCAAAAGGTAAACAGCTAAGATACTAACTAGTTCATACTGCAACTCATGTTATTTTATTTGAGTATGCACACAGTTAAAAATGACTTTGCAGATACAACTACAGATCTGTATAGTGGGGTGTGGCGGGGAACAGGGAAGGGTTGAGACAACATCGGTTATGTCAACCCTACAAGGATATTATACTCATATTGCAAGGTAGGAGAAGGACTGAGTATGGCTAACCTGCTGTGTAGTTCAGTGTTGTCATTCAGTCTCTCGGTCTGCTTGCTTTATTTATTGTTGTGGAAATGCATGGGGGGCATTTGTAGCAACTATTTGGGAAGGGGAGGGGAAGATTTATTGCTTTCCCATTCGTGGGAGAAAATAGGGCAACTCTTCTGGGTGGATTGTTGCTGCTGGTGTAACACTTTAATTGGTATATTCCTGTTAAAGTGTGGTAGTTTGACCCATGATGGTAACATTCTTGTAGTTTTTATGAGGTATAAATTAATAACCACAACAAATGCTCTTGGAACAGATTGCTTGCTTTTAAACAATTTAATCCAATTTTATCCAAGCATGGGCACCTGAACCTTGGCTGCTGTGAAGTGTAAATTTTAAATCTCTTTGACTCTCCCCACCCCATCGAAAATATCCACCTCTTATTGCACTGAATGTATTATTACCTTCCTACCATCAATTGATGAAAGACCTACATAACTGTTAAAGGCCTTCCTTGTGCCAACCCTACTCTAAAGTTTCAGGAGGGACTGTTGTTGTTGTTGTTGTTGTTGTTGTTGTTGTTGTTAGCATAGATTAGGGTTGACACTTGAGGGGGCGCCTGCTTCTTGGGAGAAAAGCAATGACAAACCTAGACAGGATCTTAAAAAGCAGAGACATCACCTTGCCGACAAAGGTCCGTATAGTTAAAGCTATAGTTTTCCCAGTAGTGATGTATGGAAGTGAGAGCTGGACCATAAAGAAGGCTGATCGCCGAAGAATTGATGCTTTTGAATTATGGTGCTGGAGGAGACTCTTGAGAGTCCCATGGAATGCAAGAAGATCAAACCTATCCACCATTCTGAAGGAAATCAGCCCTGAGTGCTCACTGGAGGGACAGATCCTGAAGCTGAGGCTCCAATACTTTGGCCACCTCATGAGACGAGAAGACTCCCTGGAAAAGACCCTGATGTTGGGAAAGATGGAGGGCACAAGGAGAAGAGCACAACAGAGGACGAGATGGTTGGACAGTGTTCTCGAAGCTACCAACATGAGTTTGACCAAACTGCAGGAGGCAGTGGAAGACAGGAGTGCCTGGTGCGCTCTGGTCCATGGGGTCACGAAGAGTCGGACACGACTAAACGACGACAACAACAAAACAGACAGAAATGCAGCAGATTAAGCCTTTCTAGTATGGAAGTAGAACAATCAGCTTCACCTGTTGACATTCTGTCTGTAAAACATCTTTTTAGTTGCAGGCAGCACCCAGGTTTTAATTTTCTCAGTCATCCATCCCACAGATTTGCATACAAAGTGCATACAGATTTCATGTGAATTTGTGCTTTTTTTGTGAAGGGGTATGTGTGAAGCGGGTCCCTCCATATACACTGTCATTGGCTCAGAAAATCCTGTTGTCACCCCTGCCCATTGCCTTCTCTCATGTTGCCTCCCAGCTGAGATTGCAATTCCTTTGCCTTAGAAGTCTGCATCAAGCTTCCTACATGCTATCTTATTTATTTCATTTAGGAATTGTTTCCCATAAATTGCCAAAAATGAATTTATCAATAAAAACATTAGGGGTCAAAACATTAACACAAATAATAATAATAATAATTTGAAGACCAATACATAATTAGGATAAAAATATCCAATTAAAAGGCTTGTTGAAAAAGAAAGGGCGTTGGTTTTTTTTGGCAAACACAGAAAAAAGGCACTTGTTTAGCTTGTTAACAGGAGGGCATTTTCAAAGGTGCCACCACACTAAAGGCAACGTATGGAATGGGCCTCCTGAGGGAATGGAATATGCAGGATGCCTTATCCTGTGAAGCACAGTGATTTGTTGGGCTTATAAAAAGTAAGATTCTTTTTCTGGTATCCTGAAGACAAGCTCTATAGGGCTTTGTATGGCGGTGCCAGCATCTGGAACTTAGCCTGGTAGCTGTTTGACAGCCGGTGCAATTCTTTCAACAGTGACATAAAATTATAGTGATATTCTGGCCCAGTGAATCTTGAGCAGCTGCATTTGGTGCACCCCTTATTAAGTATATCACACACACACACACACACATTTTGCACACAGTGTTGCTTTACATGTGCTTTTTGCAAGCAATTCATATATATATATGAATATATATATGCAGGTTTTGGTGTCCTCGGGTGTCTTCCCGTGTAAAAGTTGGGGTGTCTAGGCGACGTTTCGACGAGGTCTCACTCGTCATCTTCAGGCTGGTGCTTTCGGCTTCTTGTTACTGGAACAGAGCGGGATCTCAGTGTTTGAGTTCCTATAAATACTGTAGAGGGGTGTGGTGTATTGCCTCAAAAGTTCTGGGCAGAGGGGAAGTTCCCAGGCTAGTGTTCTTTTCTTCTTTTGTTCCTTAATTACTTGAGGGATATCTTGAGTGATTACTTGAGTGATATTCTGAGTACCACTTAGGTGGGTCATTGGGTGTGGATTAGTTGCTAAAGCCTTCGTGTCTTGACCTCTTGAATTTGTGAAGAGTTTTTCTGGGAAGATGGCTGTACTGCACTTAGTTGTGCTTTGGCTTGGCTTCGTGTATAGGGGCGAGCTGTGGTTTTGTGCCCTGTGCCAGCCAGATCTGTGTAGGGATTGCAGGGGGGTGCAGCATCCGGAGGTGCCACTATGGTTTGGTTACTGGATGGTGTCTGTAATTTATCTGTGGAGAGGGTCTGGGTTTGGGTCTGGTGTGGTTGATTGGTGGTGGCGTTCTGTGTGCCTCTGGATCTGGTGTCGGTTTTTGTGGGGAGGGCTAATTTCCAGATGTCTGGCAGGCGGGACGTGTCGTCACGCTTGTTCATGTTGTGAGGGTGTTTCTCTATCTCGATGGCACAACTAAGTGCAGTACAGCCATCTTCCCAGAAAAACTCTTCACAAATTCAAGAGGTCAAGACACGAAGGCTTTAGCAACTAATCCACACCCAATGACCCACCTAAGTGGTACTCAGAATATCACTCAAGTAATCACTCAAGATATCCCTCAAGTAATTAAGGAACAAAAGAAGAAAAGAACACTAGCCTGGGAACTTCCCCTCTGCCCAGAACTTTTGAGGCAATACACCACACCCCTCTACAGTATTTATAGGAACTCAAACACTGAGATCCCGCTCTGTTCCAGTAACAAGAAGCCGAAAGCACCAGCCTGAAGATGACGAGTGAGACCTCGTCGAAACGTCGCCTAGACACCCCAACTTTTACACGGGAAGACACCCGAGGACACCAAAACCTGCATTCCTGTACCCGTGAAAATCTACGAAAACGAATATATATATATATATATATATCGTTTATAATGTTATCTTCACTAATCTGCCTAATGTATGCATCTCTGTATGCATTTCTTATGTTTTGAGAACTGTGTTGCAAAAATTCAGAGAAGTGCAAATTTCAAAGGATAGTTGCACTTCAGTTTGCATTCTAGTTCGGGAAATGTGAATTAGGTAGGCTTGCATTGCGAACTGAACAGATATCTCCCCCATCCTTAGCTGGGGCAAACCCCAAAGTTTGCAGAAGTGGGGGTGGGGTATAATCTTTTGGGTGGTAAACAGAAAAGGGGGAATGGGGAATGGAATGGGGTTTCCTAGGAAAGGGCATGGCTGGCTGGTTCCACAATGCAGCGCTTTGCTGCAGGTCCCAGTTGTTTATTTTCTAACTTTCAGATTTCAGCTATCTCCTGTGATAGCTCTTTTAGATAACGCGCCCCCCCCAATACATTACTCATTTTGCAAACCGAAGAAAGCTCAGCAAATTGGCTCTTGTTGGGTTCTTCCTTAGTTGTCTCACCCCATTCTCTCTCTCTCTCTCTCTCTCTCTGCGCCCAAATGCCTTGTAGGCTTTAGCTGTGAATCCCATGCTCTGATCTGCTCCTGCAACTTCACAATATTTGAACTTTCTGTTTCCCTGGGCACTGCACAGAACCTTTTGCTCCTTTTACTCTTGAAATAAAAAGCAGTGTTCTTTATGAATTTTTAACACGACACACTACTTTTCCCTCCCCCTCCTGCCAACGCTCTCAGGCAAGTCACGTCAGTGTCTGGACTCTTACATGTGAATCTCCGAGCCCGACTGCCTCCATTTGTAAACAAGTGTGAACAACATGACCACATTAGTGTCACTTCCCCGCAAATTCAGTGTTAAGAAATTACAAATGTATGTACCATGGAACAGTTTGACAAAGCTGTATCATTATACATTATTCATAGTAATCTTTCTCAAAACTTGACATTTTGGAAAGTTTCTCCACTTTGTGCATCATAAAAGTGTAATGCGGGTTGTGAATGTGGCGTTTGGAGTGTGTGTGTGGAGGGGGAAGCAAAAAGGAAAGCACGAAAAGAAAAATCTCAATGCCATCAGTGTTTCCCTTTCTAGGAACCTTTGTTTTTTTTGAAAGCTGCTTCTTTCAAACATCAAGAGATTTTATTTTGTGTCACTGGTGCAAAATATCGACTTTAAGGCAACCTATTTTCTTCTTTTATTATGAAGTTCCAAGTTTATATTAGTGTGTGTGGTCAGAGGCAATAATAAGTGTCAAGCTTGGCTTATAAAATCGTTCCTAGGCCTTTTAACCTTCAGCAGAGCCCTGAATAAGTGAGCGAGTCTATGGATGCTGACATTTATGGCAAAGCAGAAAATAGATGTCTATTGATGGGGCTGTATCTCTGATCATAGTTCATATCCCCTTTCAGCAATGGAGTTAACATTATCTGGCTGATGTCAGGCGCCATGATGATCACTGCCAAGAGAAGGGCAGATGGTCCCAGGCCTCCTTTGCCGGCGACGACTGTTTTGTGGATATGATCAGCATAACTCAGTCACTATCAGTGCTGAGATCCCAACTACACATCAAGAGTCATCGTGTGGCACGGCCCTGCTGGGATTGTTAAGTGGGGCACTGACTGCTGTCCCTTTCAGAAGAACTCCCTGCCTTTAGAAAACTAGGACCTGATAAATGGAAGCATGGTCTTTTCCCTCATGTTCTTGTTTTCTACATGCAAAAAGGCCCTCCAGAGAATGTTTCAGGTATGCAATTTCCCACAGAGGTGGACAATGACAACAAAGCCGTGTCATGTGGTTATTCTGCACGTGTAAGCGAGTTCTGCTTTTCTATGCTACTTAGCATCTGGCTGTCAAAGCTTGGGAACATGCCATCCCAGCAGGCAAGACCTGGTCACCTCTAGTGTTTCCCTGGAGAAACCACCCCTTGGTTTGCTGTCTTTCCCTGTCTTACCTTCAGACCTCAGAAATGCCTTAACTCATTTTCCTCTGCATCTTTCTGAACTGGCAGCAACTGGCAGCAGAGATCTGGGCCTAACCATTGGCCTCTGCTACTCTGACACTGAAGCTCTCACAGCAAGCTGTGCATGTGTCTGTTAGAATTCCTGCTCCTTGATTGCAGTCATGGGATTGTTGTCTATCACATGACGGTATATGTTTTGACTCCACAGAGTGGGAAGTGACGGAGACAGGATGTTTGTGTTACTGTGTTCCGTGAAATGGGACTATTGTTCTTTGTTCTTTTTCTCTTTGCTGTCTGATGCTAGAGGGAGAGGGAGCCATGTTGCAGTGCTCCGTGTGTGTTTATATGTAAATAAAGTAGATTAGCCAAAATGCTGAGTTGCTGAGGTCTGTCACGCAAGATGCGAAGACTCTATGGATCCCTAAGTGTGCCGATGTCTGTTGGCATCGGTCGCTGTGATGTTCGGGCAGAAGAAAGCTTTTGAAGCTCCCAAATGATCAACCAGGAGGGAGAGAACATGCCAGTCGGGCATGTGTCTCTGCCAGGGTCCTACTCGAGTGTAGGCCGAGCTCCTGACAGTATCATGGGGTGTCACATCTTCCTGTGAGACATCCTGATCTTTCCAGGAAAAGCAGTAGCCCATTTGTTTATCTTTTTAATCAATACAGACCCCCCACCCTTCCATGTAAAAAATAATAATCGAGATAGCTTGCAAAATAAAGTCAAAGACTAACACCATCGCCACTGCCTTACAGCTGGCATTTCAGTTATCCTAGCAGTAGCTCTGGGACCAACTCTGTGTTACAAAGATGTCTGCAAACATGACACGAAGGCTGGCAACATCAACTCCGCCATGTGGGAAAGCCTTGCAAATGACCACAGTGCCTGGAAACAGACTGCGACCAGAGGAGAAGTGACCATTGGGAGGAGTGCAGAGGGAAGAAATGCCATGGTGCATCTGCAGCACAACTGGATGTCTTCATCTGCCCCAGCTGCAACAAAACATGTCTATCCCATATCAGTTTCTAAAGCCACAGTAGGCGCTGCAACCTTCCAACAGTTTGACTTCACCCCCAAAGTCACACTCCTCCAGTGTCTTCCGAGACAGATGAATGCCAACCAACCAGGCCCCAGGGTTTTCCCTCTCTGTCCCAGAGGAAGTCAGATGAAGTTTCAACATGTGTATGGAGGCTTGCCAGCCACTGGGATAAGTTTGTGACATGTTTTCAGAAGGAAAATGTCTCCTAAGCCTTGACATCACTTTCTCCTTTTAGTTGTGCCTGAAAATACAAGAAATATGTAAAGTAACTAAGCAAGTAATAGACATCACCCCAGAATTGGCCCTACTAAACATCTTCCAAGACAACAATGCCCATTTACACCACAAAGAACTCATAACCCACCTACTTCCAGCAGCCAGAAACACCATAACCAGACACTGGAGAGACCTGTCAGGAGTAAGCATGGACCAATGGTACCAAATAGTATGGGAAACAGCCCTACTAGAAAAATTAACTAATAAACTGAAACTGACACGGGGACAAACAGAAGAAGACGCCTTCACCCCGGTATGGCTCCCCTTTATCACATACACAGCCCAACAGGACAATGACAATAATCCACCAACAGCATACAAATCAGTATGGCTAACCTGATCCAAAACACCCACCCACCTCACTCACACACGAACACAAAGATCACCACAGCCAATCACAAGCAAACAATCACACCCTAGGCCAACCCCAACCTCTCTCACCACCAAAGGAAAACAAGTGAACAACACAACAGTGGCGTAGCGTGGGTTGTCAGCACCCAGGGCAAGGCAAGTAATTTGCGCCCCCTAACCCGTGGATTTGCGCACCCTAACCCGTGGATTTGCGCACCCTAACCCCCAGATGTTGCGCCTGGTGCGGCCGGGCCCCCCTGCACCCCCCACGCTACGCCACTGCAACACAAGCAACGCTGACACCAAACTCTACATACATTAAACATAATAGAAACACCGCCACCCGACCCCACCCCCATCCATCTTCCCTCTCTCCACCCCCTTTCTTTTTTCTTTTTTTCCTTCTTCTTCTCCCCCTAATGCCTCAACAAATGAAACGGATTTGTAAAAATGTTACATGAAAAAAAAATACGAGGCACTACACTTCTGTAAAACAAGAAAATCCTTAATAAAATATTAAAAATAAAATAAAAAAGGACAGAGGAGAGAGAGAAAAAACAAACAAACAGAATTTTAACGAATAACTGCCATAGTTGCAAATGGAGTACTGGGATAAAGAAATCATTGAGTGCAGGAATGAAACAATGTTTGCAGAATGTGGCAGTATTAGCCAGATGAAGCAAGATGCCACCTGAAAATTTGTATCTAATCTAAAACAGAAACCAGGCTGCCTGTGTTGTGTAGACTGTGACATAGATATACCAAATGACATGTTTGCCCTTAAGCCCTGCCTTTCACACCTGCCCTTTGGCTTACCCCCTTGATCTTTCAGGGTACGAGTTTGCACAGAAGTAAGATCCATTGGGGACGCGGGTGGCGCTGTGGGTTAAACCACAGAGCCTAGGACTTGCTGATCAGAAGGTTGGCGGTTCGAATCCCCGTGACGGGGTGAGCTCCCATTCCTCGGTCCCTGCTCCTGCCAACCTAGCAGTTCAAAAGCACATCAAAGTTCAAGTAGATAAATAGGTACCGCTCCGGCGGGAAGGTAAACGGTGTTTCCGTGTGCTGCTCTGGTTCGCCAGAAGCGGCTTAGTCATGCTGGCCACATGACCCGGAAGCTGTATGCCAGCTCCCTCGGCCAATAAAGCGAGATGAGCGCCGCAACCCTAGAGTCAGTCATGACTGGACCTAATGGTCAGGGGTCCCTTTACCTTTAAGATCCATTGAGTCCAATGGGGCTTTCTCCAGGGCAAGTGTGCATAGAATTGCAGCCTTAGTTACATGCAACTGTATTTGCTCACATTCTTTCCTTCCTTCCTTCCTTCTCTCTCTCTCTGTGTGTTCTTCCTCCTTTTTCCATTTTAGAATGTAGGTTCCTTGCAGGCAAGGACCTGTCTATTGTTTGCTTATGGAACTCTGTGAAGCGCCTTATAGAATCCATAGTCTAGTCTGCTGTGTCTAGCAGTGACCAACCAGATGCCCCAGAGACATTCACAAAGAGAGCAGAGTGGGGATAACAATCCATTGCTTGCCCCTGGCATCTGTGCTAATCAAAAATACGCTGCGTTGCATATCGGAGCTGATATGCTTTTTAGCTTTCAACATTTTGAAACGTGGTTAATGAGTGACATTGTTCCTTATATTCTGATTGCTTCCCCAGGTATGGTTCTTCCACCCCCCACCCCCAAAAAGATAGGAAAAGGTAGTTCACAATTATAAATAGTTATTTGCCGTGGGTTTCTGTGTGATGCAGGATCAGGCAAGAATGCTCTGGGCTGTGTTGCAAAAGCCAGCCCCCTTCCTTTTCCCAAATGGCAGACAATAATGGGGTCAGGTCTCTGCCCTTTGACCCCCCCTTGCCCCTCACATTCAGCCCCCCTCCAGGGAGTTTTAAACACATCCACAGTGGCTCTGCCCATGCTCACTTCTGCAAACATCAAATTTTTTGCTTACCAGTTGAGAAGAACGCCTCCCTTTGATTTTTAATGCCTGCACTGGCTTGGGAGCAGGAGGGATGGGACCAAGACTGGAGAGATGGGGAGAGCCAAGAACCATGCCTTGAAAGCTAAAAACATGGAAGTGAGGAAATCTAACTTTGTTTGGTTTGAGGCCTAGCCAGCTTGTTCACAAACAGCGTTCCCCTTTTAACACGCATGGGCTCATTGACTCTGTCTGTTACATCTCCAACTCTTGAGATGGCTACTTTATCTTCGGATATGACCTCAAACAGAGCTATGAATAGCACATTCCTGGAAGTATGTCCAAATGCCAAGCAATACTTTGCTGCACTGGAAATTGCTTTGAAAGCTTCTTCGGGTTTCAGAATTAGCTGGCTAGAGTGGGAGCTGCTGTTCAGAAACATGTCAGGGGTACTTAGTTCTCTGCATCACTGAGGAAAAGGCTCAGACTTACCACTGCCAAGCCACCCTAGAAAAGCAGGTGTGTGGCATGTTGAGGGTGTGGAATTTGCTTCTTCCTGCTGACATCCAAAATGGCCTCTCTGTAAGACAGCTGTGCCTAGAGTCTAGCCTTCAGTTCAGTGGGGACTGACCTCTTCAGAAATGAGTCTCTGTTCCTTCAAAAGCAGGTGAGCCAGTGAGCCCACCTAGGCCCAGAAGCTCTGAGGTATCAGCAGGCTCCCACAACTCATGGATCATGCATGGGGGAATATGGAGCAATATCTCAACAGCTGGTAGAGGTCAAGGCTTTGGCACTATGCATGAAAGGTAGTGAACACTCCCTTTGGGGCCATGGAGGAGTGTGTCCTGGGGATCTGAAGTTTCTGACAATTCCAGGGACACTGGGAAAGGGAGTAGAGTGGCCGCTACTGACCACTGAGAGTCTTTGCTCTCTTACTTTTCTTGCTCTTTCTCTGCTTCCCCATCCTATCTCTCCGGTCGTTCTTCAGGGACCACATCCTGTGGAATATGAGTGGGTGATTCCTATATCTGGGACTTAGGTCCACTGCCAATTCTAGATGGGGTGGTGCCCCTCTGAAGAAGCAGGTACTCAGTCTCCGGGTACTCCTTGTCCCATCTCTGTCCTTAGAGGCCCAAGTGACCTCTTTATCTAGGACAACTTTTTGCCACCTCTGGCTGGTGCACCAGCTGTGACCATCCCTGGAGTCCAATAGCTCCAGGCACACTGTGGTACATGCACTGGTAACTTCAAGGCTTGATTACTGTAATGAGATTTGTGTGGGGCTACCCTTGTAACTGGTCTGGAAACTTCAGCTAGTGAAGAATGCAGTGGCCAGGCTGCTCACAGCAGCAGATTACTGCAACATGTTATCCTGCTGCTGAGGGAGCGGCACTGGTTGCTGATTTGCTAGTGGGCCAGGTTCAGAGTATCCGAATTAATTTACAAAGCCCTAAACAACTTGGGCATATAGTACTTTAGGGACCGTCTGATCTTTCAGGCACTGAAGAAGAAGAGTTTGGATTTGATATCTCCCCTTAAGGAGTCTCAAAGCGGCTAACATTCTCCTTTCCCTTCCTCCCCCACAACAAACACTCTGTGAGGTGAGTGGGGCTGAGAGACTTCAGAGAAGTGTGACTGGCCCAAGGTCACCCAGCAGCTGCATGTGGAGGAGCGGGGAATTGAACCCGGTTCACCAGATTACGAGACTACCGCTCTTAACCACTACACCACACTGAAATCCTCTGATGGGGCAATTCAGGTGGTTCCCCATGTCCCTGAAGTTCAGCTGGCCTTCACAAGCAAGTGAGCCTTTAGTGCAACAGGCCCTGCTTTGTGCAGTTCCCTGCCGGCAAGAGTTTGGCGGGGAATCACCTTTCCCTCCCTTCAGATGTCTTTTGAAGACTTTCCTGTTGGGACAAGCCTTTTTAGGGAAGCCTGTTTAGTGAAGCTTTTAATGTTTAATAGACTATTGTGTTTTAATATTCTGTTGAAAGCCGCCCAGAGTGGCTGGGGAAACCCAGCCAGATGGGCGTGGTATAAATAATATATTATTATTATTATTATTATTATTATTATTATTATTATTATTATTATTATTTGCAACATCAATTTTCATTTCAATCCAGTCAGTACTTAATGATGCTCTTATGTTCATTGATTTTGTTTTTAAATGCCGTACTCCACCTAGTTATATCTGCATGAAAGTGTGAAAGGAAATGCGCAAGTAAATAAAATACAACTTTCAACGCTCCAAGAGGGCAGTTATCAGCCCAGAACTTTATAACCAGTGTCTGTTGAAATTGGAACCTGAATTAACTGTGGCCCACCTATAGAAAACATTCTTTAAAAAAGCAAGATTTGGCTTCACATCAGAGACTACACAAATAGTTTTTACACACGCACACATTCAGAAACATCTATCTTCCATTCACCGGCAATGCAAATGTCACTAATAGAATGTAAATAAAGACAAGAAAGCTAGCTGCGGCCCAGTGACTCATTATGCATTTCCGATGTGACCATTGGGGCTGAACGTATTGCTCACGTATTGCTCACTAGATTAGTGAGAACTCTACATTCTCCCACTGAATGTGTTTCTTCAAAGGTCAAAGAGAGGAAAGCTAGAGAGACTAGGTTGAAACTACAAATGGTGTTCTGTTTGGTCTAAGGCCAAGTGGTTTGAATGAAGAACGTGAGACAATAAATATGAAGAATTAAATGTCCAATCTGGAAGAGTAGTCTTGGTTCTGGAGAAGTCATGTCCATAAATTAAGTTATGGCAACTGCAAGTGGTGGTTTTACTTTCAATGATTGATTTTGCCCTTTGTGAATAATCATAACTTCTCACAGGAGGAAGAAATGGCACGAGAACCATGCCTATACTTACAAAACCCTTTGTATTTGTCTACATCTATAAAATCAAGTTCTTGATCCCAACGTGCTGAGAGCCAGTGTGGTGTAGTGGTTAAGAGCGGTAGTCTCGTAATCTGGGAAACCGGGTTCGCGTCTCCGCTCCTCCACATGCAGCTGCTGGGTGACCTTGGGCTAGTCACACTTCTCTGAAGTCTCTCAGTCCCACTCACCTCACAGAGTGTTTGTTGTGGGGGAGGAAGGGAAAGGAGAATGTTAGCCGCTTTGAGACTCCTTAAAGGGAGTGAAAGGCAGGATATCAAATCCAAACTCCTCCTCCTCCTCCTCCTCCTCCTCCTCCTCCTCCTCTTCTTCTTCTTCTTCTTCTTCTTCTTCTTCTTCTTCTTCTACATCATCAATAAGGGACAGCAGTGGGACACAGCACTGGGATAAGGGACTTTCCTGCCAGATAAGGAACGGTGCTGCGCTGGCTCGCCAGATGCAGCGTCGTCACGCTGGCCACGTGACCCGGAAGTGTCTGCGGACAGCGCTGGCTCCCGGCCTATAGAGTGAGATGAGCGCACAACCCTAGAGTCTGGCAAGACTGGCCCGTACGGGCAGGGGTACCTTTACCTTTACCTTTGCCTAACAGTTACAGCAGCATTGTTCAGGCAGGCTTAAAATGGTAATTCAGTTACAAAGACGTGCTTTAGTTTAATTTAAGATGTTCTTCACATTTCTGGCTTGATGATGAAGGTGACAGAAGGTGAATGTGCCTAGGTAGGTAGGAGAATATACTTTATATACCTAGGCCCTCCCCCTGTCAGGGCCATAGCTGTCAACCGTCCCTTAATGTGGTGTTATGGGATAATAGACATCTCTTGAGGTTTTTAAATGGGCCTTAAAGCGCTACCTCTTTGCCACTGCCTTTAGCAACTAATTTGATATGAATTCTAGAAACTCCCCAATTTTCATTGCATCTTTATAGTTTTATATGTTTGGGTGTTAGCCCTCTTGTTTTTAAGCTACGCTTTGAAATATATTTTTTAAAATATTTTTGTGGTGTTTTATGGATTTAAATGATATCTTAGCGTATGTTTGATATGGGGCTTATTAATTGCCTTGGCAAGAATTTTTCTTGAAAAGCAGTATACAGATTTCTCAAATAAATAAATAAAAACTATGAACAGGTCCAGGAAAATCAACTAGATTACACTTCCCACCTGTCCCACACTGGGAATCATCATCTACCAGGTTGACCAAGGCAGTTTCAGATCTATAAAACCACTGAAAATAAACTCTTTGTGTTACCAATTCCTGTTTCTGTATTTTCTGACACTGTGTTCCAAATTGTCACTTAGGAGAAAGAAATTCAGAGGGTGATGCATATGTAAGTACAGTGGTGCCCCGCAAGACGAATGCCTCGCAAGACGGAAAACTCGCTAGACGAAAGAGTTTTCCGTTTTGGAGGTGCTTCGCAAAACGAATTTCCTATGGGCTTGCTTCGCAAGACGACAATGTCTTGCGAGTTCCTGCTGTTTTTTTCCCCTTTCCCCCCTTTTTCTAAGCCGCTAAGCCGCTTATCAGCTGATCCAATCAGCAGATAAGCCGCTAATAGCGCTAATAGCGCTAATCCGCTAATCCGTCAATGGGCTTGCTTCGCAAGACGAAAAAACCGCTAGACGAAGAGAATCACAGAACGGATTCTTTTCGTCTTGCGAGGCACCACTGTACTTCTTAACATGAAGCTGAGCCTCTTCTCAGCTTGTTAGGATGCTGTATTGGGCTATTCTGCTGGTTCTTTCCATCTGAATTTGATTGCTGTCATCAACAAAGTGTTTCCTTGTTTTTAGGTGTTCCAAGAAAATAGTATAGTTAAAAATTGTATGAAGTTTTCAGTGTAATGCAGAATTAGCTGACGCAATCTCAGTCTCCTCCATTTGCAGCAGGAAAAATGTAAAAGGTCACTAAATCTGTGACATGGAAAAGATGTTGATAATTATTGCAACTCACTCTAAAGCAGTGAAGATGTATTATTACATGCAACTTCTTTGGTCTCGTGGAATTTTAACTTTTGAGTGTCATGCCTTTGCCAGACGTAATATAACAACCAGATTGTTGGCTAAATAATGATTAAGAGCAACCAAAAAGCACCCGCTATTTACCAAAGATAAGGGCCCTGGGTGATTGGTTTGTAGGCATTTGATCATGTGGGGCATTTCACCACCTGCTTGGTTAAGTAAATATTCGTCTGTATTTTTTAATCAAACTAGGTTATCCTATGAGGGCTTAGCAAACAGATTTCCTCCCCCCCTCCTTATGCTAACTTGGCCCAATAGTTCTTCTGCTTAGTTTTGAATGAGGTGGTACTAACTCATAAAATTAATTCCCATTTTGTGGAATTGTCAGAAATGAGGATTGTTCTGACCCCTGTTTGAACTCATCAGCCGAAATGAAGTTGTTCAGTGAGCTGGAGAAGACAAAGCGGAGTCCTTAGAAATTAATCAACACCATCAGCCTTTGCAATAGGCCTGAAAATGGCACACACACACACCAGGCTGACCCTGAGCAGCTCTGGATTCCCTTCATAAATGAAAGTCATCATTCTTGGCAAGGAAGATACTAAATTATAGGCTTTTAAATTTAATTTTCAGTTTACTTGTGTTTTCGATTAGGGTGCCATGTTTCATAAAGACAGTAGTACCTTTAAGTAGTAAAAGCCTTCATTTACCATCCCAGGACCGGTTGTAATAAAATGTAAATATGGACAAAAAACAGTTCGCAAATGAAAGCAGGCTGCTGTTTTCACACCCCCCCCCACCCCTTTCCTCAGTGACACCTTAAGCAACAATACCAAATTATTTTTCTTCATACCAAAATCAATAACAGGCTTGGAAATAAAAAGTAGCCCTGGAGCCTCAGGCCACAGATTTTCATGACAGGCTACTAAAACTATCTTTCAGTAGCCCGAAGGCCTGCCAGCTAATCATTCACTTTCCTTTCGCTATTTAGTTGTTGGATACCTCTCCGGGCTAGTAAAGCTTAAAAGCTATGTGACAAATTGTCTGCTAAAGCAACATTGTCCTTTTCTTTTTCTTTTCTTTTTATATCTTCGTGGAACCTTAATCTTTTGCTTGTATACAAAGTTCATGTTGCTTCTGCGAGCAACAAAAAATGATGATAATATGAACTGCTTGGAAACTTCCAGAAGAAATATAGGAGACATTATTGGTCTCCCTCTAAACTCATTAAAGTCAACACTGAAGCCTTCATGGATGTTCATGAGCTTAGGACGGAGGCCTTAATAAACAGAAACCAACTTAAAGTGCTCTCTTTTCTCTCTCTCTCTCTCTCTTTCTCTCTCTCTCACACACAGAGCTTTTAATAGCAAAATCTTACTTTCTTTTTTAAAGTTTAAGCAATTGGTGAAAAGTTATCATGTTTGCTTGCCTGTCTATCTAGCCGGCTCTACCATTGGGCAGAGTGAGATGGTTGCTTCATGCAACAAATGCAGAGGTAGATGGTTATGGAGTGGTGCTGAGGTATTGGAGGACAGAGCTGCATGTAGCACACATACTGTCCTTGCCCCTATGCTAGCCTGCTGTCCAGTCTTCACAGCTGAAATAAGATTCAACTTCCAGTCCATTTGATTTTTGTTGTTGCTGTTCTTTAGTCGTTTAGCCGTGTCCGACTCTTTGTGACCACATGGACCAGAGCATGCCAGGCACTCCTGTCTTCCACCGCCTCCCACAGTTTGGTCAAACTCATGCTGGTAGCTTCGAGAACACTATCCAACCATCTTGTCTTTTGTCGTCCTCTTCTCCTTGTGCCCTCCATCTTTCCAAACATCAGGGTCTTTTCCAGGGAGTCTTCTCTTCTTGTGAGGTGGCCAAAGTATTGGAGCCTCAGCTTCAGGATCTGTCCTTCCAGTGAGCACTCAGGGCTGATTTCCTTCAGAATGGATAGGTTGGATCTTCTTGCAGTCCATGGGACTCTCAAGAGTCTCCTCCAGCATCATAATTCAAAAGCATCAATTCTTCGGCGATCAGTCCTTGCCCCTAAGCTAGCCTGCTGTCCAGTCTTCACAGCTGAAATAAGATTCAACTTCCAGTCCATTTGATTACCATATGTGAAATGGAAACCTTCTTGCCCTTTGCCCCGGCAGCAAAATGTCTTTGGGTGGCCCTGTTTATCATGTCTAGGTACCTAAAACAAGAATGGAGATGTTTAGCTTTTTAAAGATACCTCTTCCCTTTTCCCTACAATCAAAGCTACCTGAAGTAGCAATTCTCCTACTGCAGTTATGACCTAGCTTTGTGAATGTGAACAATTGAACTAGGTTGTCAGGTAGTCAATACTGAGGTCTGGTAAGACAGTAAATGCCAGGTTCGGCCCATATTTGCACTGACCTGCTACCTTAAGCCTATTGGATTCTTCTCTGGCTCTGGATGAGGAGGTAGAATAGACCAAACCACTTCAAACTAAAGGTGGAAGATACCATTTCTGAATGTTTTCGCTTTTCCCACATTAAAAATGTATTTACAAGTAGAAGAGCATCTGTGTGCTGGTGTTCTAATTCCAGATATTTTACATTGGGAAACTGCAATCTGAACTGGTAAGAACATATGAAAATAAGAAGAGTTTGCTGGATCAAGCCAATGGTTTATCAAGTCCCAATATTGATCCTTGGTGACTACTTTTTACATCAACTGTCCATTTATTATCAGTCTCTGTTTCCTGTTACACGACCAATCCCTTATCCACAAGACAACCTCTCTTCTTATTCCATGATTGCTAAGCTTACTTGGGAGTCTTTAGTGGGATACATTATGGGCAGCTTTTGGAAATCCCAAAGACACTATGTCAACTGAAATACTATATGCTTGTTGACATTCTCAAAAACCTTTAATTGGTTAGTGAAACAGGACTCATCCTTACAGAAGCCATACTTGTTCTTCTTCAGCAAGGCTTGTTCCTCTGCATGCTTGCTTATTTTATCTTTAACAATACTTTTCATGAGTTTCCTCCGGACATATGTTAAGCTAACCAGCCTGCGATTTCCAGGATCTGCCCCTCCCTCTGGAATTACATTGACTACTTTTCAGTCCTCAGGGGGGCTGATCTTAGGGACAAGTTATATATTTCTATTTGAAGATCAGCAATTTCGCATTTGATTTGTTTGAGAATGCCCAAGTGGAAGTCCTCTGGACCTGGTGATTTTGTAAGCTTCTGTTTTGATTATTAGGTTGTCTCTTGTCACTACTATTTGCCTCAGTTCCCTCAGACTATATATTCCTGTAAAAGTCCTCCACCTCCCTGTAAATTAATAGCTGAAGGGGTTTTTTAAAAAATCACAGGTCTCACCCATGTCTACATCCAACACGTTCTCCACTGGGCCACCTATTTTACTGGTTTTATTTTCACTTACACAGAACCTCCCTATCCACAATTCAGAAAGTCTGCATTCTACTAGTCCTCTTTCTTTGAATAATTATATCAGTATCTTTCCCCTCTATCTCCATGTACCCCTTCCTTCCTTCCTTCTCTGGTCCCACACAAAGCTATATAGAAGAAAAGTGGGGGTAGGGAGAAGGGAAAGAAACATCTTAGCTTAGTCCTGTCTCTGGCTGTACATCAGTTGTATCATTATTGGCAGTTGATCGAGTGCCTTGCATTTGTTTAATGACGCATGGTTGACTTAACCTTCTAGACTGTACTTCCCTGAGGAGAATCCGCTTTCTCCTAGAAATTGAGTCATGTCAGAGCAACATGTTAATTATTATTGTAGTCATAATTCTCCACTCCATCGTAGGCACAGTTTGATACTTCTCACTTGCTGTAAATAAGGTACCTACATTACAAAGCCTCGTCTTGCTGCTGCTGCTGCTGAACAAAATCACAAAGCCTCAGTCATCTGTGTAATTACAATACTAAAGTTCCAGAAATGAAACCACGCTCTCTTAAATGTAGCAGCGTTTATAGCTGCTGGTTTAATATGTATCCCTGTGATACTGGGTTGAATTCTCAATAGTTCAGGTGAAGGAACGAACCAGATGAGTACTCTCTCTCTCTCTCTCTCTCGTCAGAGCTTCTTTCAACTGTAACCTCTGTGACCTTGAACTAGGATGGCTCTATGAGAGGACATTTGCAGAATGTCCCAGGCTTATCTCCACCAAAAAGGTTCTAGGGTAAAGACCTGTGCCTGAGACATTGGGGAAATGACTCCTGTAAAATAGGCAGTACTGGGATTGATGGTCCAATTTGGTAAAAGTCACCTTCATATTATCTGCCCAAGGAGTCATGCAGACCTTGACATGGGGTCGGATCCAAAGCAAATTGCACTTAGATCTCATTGAAATCGATGCAAAGATTAGTCTTGACTTTTCTGAAGTCCCATTGATTTCACCGGGAACTAAGCACAACCAGCGCAGGGTTGTATCTGACTGAGTCAAGTGGGTGTACAGTGGTATCTCGGGTTACAGATGCTTCAGGTTACAGACACATCAGGTTACAGACTCTGCTAACCCAGAAATAGTACCTCAGGTTAAGAACTTTGCTTCAGGATGAGAACAGAAATTGTGCTCCAGCGGCACGGTGGCAGCAGGAGGCCCCATTAGCTAAGGTAGTGCTTCAGGTTAAGAACAGTTTCAGGTTAAGAACGGATCTCCGGAACGAATTAAGTTCTTAACCCGAGGTACCACTGTACTCTGAGTAAGATGTAGGAACAATTCTTAGTTTGTTTGGATCCAACTCTATAGTCTAACAGGGAACCCTAAACAGATATCTCTGAGGAGGTCAAAATACCAGACTGTCCCCATGATTACCAGCATAGACTTGGGGGGTAAGGGATCTGAATTAACCCACCAAGAGTCACTACCCAGGATGTTTTTACCCTATAAGGCCTGCACTGGAGAAGGCAAGGAGTTCAGCCTGAGGCCATTAAGATACACAGTTATAAGCTAAAGCACCACACTTTTAAATCCATAGCTTCCTTGGCAATCTTGGGCGTCCGCCAAAGTGAGCAGGCTAGAAGTAAGACTGGGGGAATCACATAATGTGTATGCTTGTGGTGAGCTTCAGCTGCTTTGCAACGAGTTGTAGACATATCTGCCCTGTTTATCAGGTACATGGGGAGAGATTCTGTGCTATAGCAGTTAAAGTGCATCTGTAGTACTGGCAACCTTGAAACGTTGTATTTGGAAATATGTATGGCATGATCTCTTCATGTTGTGAGTTCCCCCAGTTTCTTATTTTTTCAGTCTTAAATTTAGTCCTCTGCACTTTTGCAGCAATTAGTGAATTCTTTTTCAAAAGATCCTCAAAATAGCATTTTACTGTTATTTTCTCCTATTAAACACATTTTTGTATGCCGTTTTGACCGGTATTGTACACATTTTTGCAAATATTTTCTCCCAATATGATGCATTTTGATATGTTAGCTCACTAGTTTACTCGGTTTCATGCACACATTACTCTAAAGTATACGTTTTTGTTGGTTGGTTGGAAAAATGCATTGCAAAGTTCGGTTGTGCAAATTTTGAAGGGTGGCTATTGTTTCAGTTCTCACATTGCTTTGGAAAGCGTGGATGTGATAGATTTGGCTACAAATGCAAACAGAGTCGGATTTTCACCTCATCCTTCCTCGGAAACGAAGGCAAACAAATAACCCAACACTGAATCATTGCATGGGTCTAGCATCCTAGTTAATTTGCATTCTTGTTCCTTTGAGCATCATAAAGGAAACTGACTTATACTAAGTCAGACCATTGGTCTGTCTAACTCAGTTTTATCTACACCAGGGTTAGCGAATGTGGTGCTCACCATACATTGTTGTACTCCAGTTAGTTCCTACCATGGTTAGTGGCAAGGGAAAACGAGATTTGCAGTAGAGCAACAACTGGAGAGCCTGCATCCATTGAGCTATGTCCCTGTTAGAGCCAGATTAGGGATGCTCATCCTGAGTGAACACTTTGTTCAGGGGTCAGCAAACTTTTTAATAATAATAATGATAATAAAAATTATTTTATTCATACCCCGCCCTCCCCGGCCAAAGCTGGGCTCAGGGCGGCTAACACCAATAAAATCACAGTAAAACATAATAGGAGAAAAAGAGAAGGGGGGGGGGAACACCTCAATTTTAAATACAGGTTAAAATGCAGTTTAAAATGCAGCCTCGTTTCGAAAGTAACCCATAGATCAAAACCATAAGTGGAGGGAAACATAAGGGTCAGACCGAGTCCAAACCAAAGGCCAGGCGGAACAGCTCTGTCTTGCAGGCCCTGCAGAAAGATGTCAAGTCCCGCAGGGCCCTAGTCTCTTATGACTGAGCGTTCTACCATGTCGGGGCCAGTGCTGAAAAGGCCCTGGCCTTAGTTGAAACCAATCACCAGGGGGCCAGTCCACTGTCCCTCAGACCTTGTGGGGGGCCAGACTATATTTTGAAAAACATAAATACCCTGCAAGCTGGTCCCGCAGCTGCCTCCAGACCTGGAGGAGGAACACACTCTGCATGCGCTCAGGAGCACATCTCGGCGCCGCCTGCTCACCAGCATTGTTGACGAGCATCCGCTCCATCAGCCCGTCCCCGTGGCGCTCCCAGGCGGCATGCACCACGGGCTGCAGCCTGTCGTCCGAGGCCAGGTCAATGGGCAGGCCGTGTTTGCGGAACGCCGGGCAGGTGGTGCGCCGCTCGCCCTCCAGCTACTCCAGTGTGGCTGCTGAGTGCGCCAGCAGCAGCAGCGCCAAGCCGTGTGCCAGGCATGGGACCAGCAGGTGCACCAAGCTCCGGCTGAAGCTCCGCGACAAGCCCATCATGATTCCCATGGGGCAGCCCAGACTAGCCGCCAGCTGCCCACGGCTGCGCCGGGTTTACCTCAGCGTGTGGGTGGCAAGACTTCCTGCAGCCAATCCGAAGCTGCACCAGCATCACCACCTGCCCAGAGGCATCCGCAGCTTCGGATTGGCTGCAGGAGTTTTCTGCAGCCAATCCGAAGCTGTGCCAGTGTTGAGGAAGTCAGTCCCTGGGCGGCAAGGCATCCTCGGCTTCTATTCAATGAATCACCACGCCAAGCAGGTTTAGCTCAGTGTGGGGACTTACCAAGCAGGCAGCAGGTTCTGCAGGACGGATTTACAAGCCTGGTGGGCCACATCTGGCCCCGGGATGTAGTCTGCCAGCTCCTGACGTAGTTGATGTACCAGCATTGTTCTTGTAGAGCTTGAGATTCTGGGTGCATGCAACACTACGCAACCCAGTATCACACTGAAATTGGGCCCAGTTCCTTCAAAATCAATAGGGCTTGCTTTTGAGTAAATAGGTTTAGCACCGGGGGAGCCAGCCCCCTGCCTGAAACCGTTTTCTTATTTAAAACAGAAAAATCTTTGGCACTGACCTTCCACAGACTTGTTTGTAGTTGGCTATTCCAGCATACCATACCTGCGAGTGTATTGACTGGAGTATTTTGCCTGTCAGGATTAACTTAATGTTGTTATCTTTGGCTGTAATGGGTTTTGAGCCTGCTGTTGCCTGCCTGCGAATGCAGCCGTAAATTACTTTACAGTAAGACATGATGATTTGCTAAGTCTCTTGATAGGTTCTTTAGTCAGATTTAGAGTAAAATGTGAGGTAGAAAAAGTTTCAAGGCACTAGATTTATATTTGGAAGGTAACGTTTCTGGAGCCTTCTCGGGCTAATCTCTCCTGACAAAATTTGGTTTATACAGCTGAAAACACAGCAGCATTCAAAGCATCTGAAAATACTTCTCTCTGAATGAAGTAGTAAATATTATTTCCTACCCCCCTTTCTCTATAGGCATTCATGGCTTCACAAATACTACACCTCCCATTTCCAGTGTATTCCACAGTTGCAGGAAACATGGCTTTTACCAGATTAAAGATATCTTAAGCTGCAATCCTATACCTGCTTATCTGGTAGTAAACCTCACTGAGCTCAGCGAGACTTACTTCTGAGTAGAAACATAATGGATTTTGCTGTTAATTGATTAATCATAGAAGTTTTTATTAGATTAAATTAATTCAGTAAATCTGAATATGTTTGCACAAGAGTAAAAACCAAACTTATATGAAAGACTCCCCCCTCCCCCCCCGGAATTTCCTTCTTATATAGGACATTCAACACACATGCTCCCCCCACAAAGAATTCTGGGCACTGTAGTTTGTTGAGGCTTACTGAGAATTAAAACTCTTGTGAGGGGTAAACTCCAGTGCCCAGAATTTACTGAGGGAAAGAATGTGTTTTAAAGGTATAGTGCGTATGTAGCTATCGGAGATGCTGTTACAAGAAAGCATTATGACTTGTATGATAAGGGCAGAATGACTCTTCTAAGACTGTGCTTGCTATCTTCAGCTTTTGTGTTGTAATAATCATCACTTCTTTTTTTCCAAGGTCAGAATACATCGTCAATAACACAGCAAAAGCGATTTTACAGAAAGAAAGAAGAAATTAAATAAAAGAAAATTCACTTTTCCAGATCTTTTGTCATAATCAACTGGACTTCCCCACGTCTTCCATCCCCTGCTTTCTTTACAATAAAAAATAAACAGCAAATTGATACCTTGTTTCATGTGTTTTTGTACTTTCATCTAATTATAGACTCCAAGAATTTAAACTTTTTACTGTCATAACTTAATTTCCATCATCTTCAAATCTCAATACTGAAGCATGTTTTTCCTAAAACTTAGCAAATTCTCAACATTCATATAACTTATAATGTTTTTGAAGATAGTCCTTAAATTTTTTCCAATCCTCTTCCACTGCCTCTTCTCCCAGGTCTCGGATTCTGCCCGTCATTTCGGCTAGTTCCATGTAGTCCATCAGTTGCGTATGCCACTCTTCCAGCGTGGGTAGCTCCTGTGCCTTCCAATATTTGGCTATAAGAATTCTTGCTGCTGTAGTTGCATATAAGAAGAAAGTTCTACCTTTCTTTGACACTCTCTGGCCTACAATGCCCAGGAGGAAGGCCTCTGGTTTCGTAATAATCATCACTTCTAACATTCTGCTGCCTGATTATCTCAGGCCACTTTTTTTTTTTTACTCAAATATATATTTTTAAAAAGTAATTAACTGATTTTAGGTATTTTTCCAAAGCATTCCAAGAGTCACTTACAATAATATAAAAATACAACAACACAGGGAAAATAAAAAGAAAGAAAGAAAGAAAGAAAGAAAGAAAGAAAGAAAGAAAGAAGCTTATTTGAATGCAATAAAACAACACCAATAACATCTTAAACAGATAAAAGAGAAACATAAAACCCAAACGTTCATAGCTAAAAATGCCTGGGCAAATAAGGCCCCCTTTTTTTTGCAGTCTAAATAACATCAAAGAAAGAACCAAGTGGGTTTCTCTTGGGAGAATATTCCATAATCAGGGTACCACCACTGATAAAGCCATCTCCCCAGTTGTAGAATTCACTGAATCAATAATACTGGGGGAACCTGAACATGACTGTGAGTAGCTTCCTTATGGAGATAGGTGGTCCATCAGGCACCCTAGACTGAAGTTCTAAAGGTATGCATCAGCACTTCGAATTGAGTCTTGAAACAATCTGAGAGCCAGTGTACAAATTGCAGCATTGGTAAGATGTCTTCCCAACATATAGTCCCAGGTAGCGGTTTCACAGTTGTATTTTGTACTAACTGAAGTTTCTGAGCTGTCTTCAAAGTCAGCCAGGGCCAGTCCACTTAGGTGGCAGGATCCACCAGGGCAGCAGATCTAGATGTAGATGTTTATTCAAGGCTGGTCCACCCATGAGGCAAGGTGAGGTAATCACTACAGGCAACAGAGTCTACCTGAGCAGCAGTACCTGCTGTCAATCTTTCCTTCTTCCTCGTTCCTGATGTATATATTCCCTGACCCCTTCTTCCCTGGCATGGAAGCAGGACCTATTTGGAGATCTGCCTTGGGTGCCCAAATGTCTTGGGTTGGCCCTGACAGCTGCCCAAGCTGCAAATTACCAGATAACTGAGGTCTAGGAAGGCACAAAAACTGGAGCTGGTGAAACGTACCCTTTGCCATGAAGATCATCTGCCTTTCCAGTGACAGAGTTAGATTAGGACCACAGCCCAAACCTATTCCTTTGGGAGGGTGCCACTTCATCCAGAATAGGTTGAAACTGATTAACTGATTAGACAATTAATCAATTAGATTAAATCTGTCAATCATAAATAATAATTGGCTGAACACTACAAGGCCTTTGGCTTAACTCCCCTCTTTGGCATTCTGTTCATCTGTAGGTTTATTTAATTTGATATCTCAATGGATTGTTGAAATATTTGAATGCACATGCTCAGGTACAATTCTCCATTTCATGTCCAAACAAGATCCTGGCCTACTCGCCTTCTTACAAGGGGCCTAGAAAATATGTTTTTTAAAAAACCACTGCAATGCAGATACCACATTGAATATTGGTCTGCATATTCATTCTTCATTTAATGTTCAAGCAGTAGCTTGACCACTGCGTCAGTTTCCAAGGTGGGGAGGAAATATACAAAATATGTTGCAATATGATACCTCCCTCAAAGACTGACATATCAGCTTGAAAGCTGTTATTCACTCGTAGTTGTGCATTTCAAGACTGAACATCACCTTGACATCCCTGACAACAACTAAATATGTTCAGTACTGGTATACCAGGACTCACTTACGGTAGTTGAAATTCCCAGGCTTCAAATATTATTTGGGTTGCAGACTGAGCTATTAGTTTTAAAGAGAGTGACAGAATTGTATGGAGAAACATACTGTATGAGCCCTGGTGATGCACATATTCTACTCTGCAACAATTTAGAAAAAGCACGTCAGATTTCTAGCTTATTAACAATTTTGTACTAACATAAGGCAGATGCTGCTGTTATTTGGATTGCAGTCGGCCCGGTTTCAGATCCTACTGAGATGTGAAAGAACAAATTTCCAGACTCCACCTACAGAGGGCTCCTGAAGTCTGTCTCACTTTGCACTTCTTAAAGTAAATACATTTCCATCAAAACATTTGGTTTAGGGTAAGATGTCACTGTCAGTGAATGCACTGAAATCTTTGTTTCAAACGACAAGTAGTTTTCGGAGAAAAGAAGTTAACTCCTAGCCACTTATTCCTGGAAAGACGCAAAAATACCAGCACACACATCTGTCAGACTATTTACCCTCCGTCAGGGACTTCAAGGCCTGAGCCAGGAATATCTGTCTGAAGCTGGGATGTGGCTTAGTAAGGCTCTGTGTGCTAAACCCTTAAAGGCCTCTTAGTCATATGTAGCATCACCCCATCAAATTGGCAAGTAGTATGAAGATTCAAGGTTTTGATTGTCCTGGTATAAATGCTCGAAATAGGGTCTTCTGGTTGGGCCTGGTCAACAGACTCCAGACTAGAGAACACACCCTCCAGGTTTGATTTGGGTACACCCTCCGATGGCCTCAGTCTGCTCCTGTCCACTTCTCGTAATTGGTCAGTGTAAATGTAGGTCTCATTTTTGCAAAGTATTCCCTAAGGAATAATGAGGAAAAATAATTTCACAGCACACTGACCTGCCAGACCGTGAACCTGTGGCCACTGGAACACTTGTTTCATACACAGAAGTCCTCCCTGCTTCTTCACCATACAGTATGCTCCATCCATGCAGAAAAGGGTGACGGGTGAGTGTAAATATTATTCAAAATGTATAAATTATTACTGGAATGGCAATTGAAAGACAAAGAAGTTAAATCAGTTATGATACACTGGGCTTAAGACATTGGTCATAATATACAATTAGAAGATTGGGGGAAATTATGGAAAGAGGAAATAAATTTCACTGCCTGCAGTGCTTTAAAGGAAATATAATGAAAATGATGTACAGATGGTGTATAACACCGGTGAAATCAGCTAAAATGTACAAAACAAATAACAAATCCTGGAAATGTAAGGAAAAAGAAAGTACTTTTTTCCATATGTGGTGGGAATGTAAGAAAGTAAAGGACTTATGGGAAATGATTTATAATGAGATTTTAAAAATGTTGAAATATACATTTGCAAAAAAAAACCCAGAAGCCCTTTAACTTGGTATAGTAGGTACAGAGGTATATAAGCATGATAAAAAATTGTTTTTATATGTGACAACTGCAGCAAGAATACTATTAGCCCAGCGATGGAAGCAAGAAGAACTACCTACAAAAGAAGAGTGGCAGATGAAACTGATGGACTATGCCGAGTTGGCAAAATTAACTGGGAAAATTCGGAACCAGCAAGACCAGACTTTCTTGAAAGATTGGAAGAAATTTATGATATATTTGAAAGACAATTGTAATCAATTGACATCACTTGTAGGGTTGCAAGAAGTTTTGTAAGGAGAACTATATGAATTAATGCAAAAACAACTAAGAAGGAGTTTATTTAGGATTTGGATTTTATAGCAATAACTGTCAAAATACAAAGAGAAACAGGAATAGAGGTAACAAAGAAGGTGAAATACTTAGGGATATGGGTAACGCCAAAAAATATAGATCTATTCAAAAACAATTACGAAACGGTATGGAAAGAAGTTAAGAAGGACATAGAAACGTGGGGTCGGCTTAGACTGTCATTTTGGGGTAGAATAGCCACAATCAAAATGTCGGTACTTCCAAGAGTTCTGTTCCTCTTTCAAAATATCCCGATCATTAAGGGTACTAAGATATTTAAAGCCTGGCACAGAGACATCTCCAGATTCATCTGGCAGGGGAAGAAGCCGAGAGTAAAGTTTAAAATTTTGACGGACACGAAAGAAAGGGGAGGCTTCGCCCTTCCTGATTTGAAGATATACTACGAGGCATCTTGTTTATGCTGGATAAAGACATGGATAAAATTAGAAGATGGGGAAGTGCTAGACTTAGAGGGTCACGATAACCGATATGGGTGGCACGCCTACCTGTGGCATGGGCGGAAGAAGGGCCACAAAGGATTTGGGAATCATATATTCAGGGGCCCTCTGTTGGAGGTTTGGGAAAGATATAAGGAGATGTTAGAACCCAGAACACCCCAATGGTTATCTCCATTAGAGGTAATGGCCATCAAAAAGATTAATATGGGAGCCAACTGGGCAACCTACGAACAACTGCTTATGAAGGAGGAAGGAAAATGGAAAATGAGGCCGTACGATCAGGTTAAATTTCAAGTATACGATTGGCTACACTACCACCAAATAAATGATATGTTTAGGAAAGATGTAAAAGATAAAGGCTACGCCGACAAAAACTCTAGATTCCAAACCGAGATCCTGGGGAGTAACACAAAAATATTATCCAAAATGTATAAGTACTTATTGGACTGGAACTTAGCTGACGAAGAGGTTAAGGCGGTAATGACTCACTGGGCTAGAGATCTTGGCCGCAATATCTATTTTGAAGAGTGGGAAAAACTCTGGAAACAACATCTAAAATTCACGGCCTGTGTGATACTTAAGGAGAACCTAATGAAAATGTTCTATCACTGGTACCTGACCCCGGTTAAGTTAGCCAAAATGTATGGATCCTGCAATAAATGCTGGAAATGTAAGGTAAGGGAGGGTACCTTCTACCACATGTGGTGGGAATGCCAAAAGGTCACAGGGTTCTGGGAGAGTATATATGACGAAATGAAAAAAATGTTAAGATATACTTTTAACAAAAGACCAGAGGCGTTCTTGCTAGGTTTGGTAGGAAAGGAAATAAAGAAGAAAGACTATAAATTGTTCCAATACGCAACAACGGCAGCAAGGGTCCTAATAGCAAAAAATTGGAAGCAGGAGAGTATTCCAACAACGGAGGAATGGAGAAGTAAATTATTAGAATATGTGGAGATGGACAGGATGACATGTAAAATTAGATACACAAAAGATCAGAGGTTTGTTGAAAATTGGGAAAGTTTTACGAAATATCTGGAAAGCTTAATCGACGAACAGATAACACTAGTAGGTTTCCAAGGAGCTCTGTAAGAGATAAAGGGTAAGGCTAAAAGAAAAAGGATGGATGAGAATGACTTATGGCTTTACAAATATGGAAATGCGGATTTATTGTTTAATGTTATCTTGGATGATTCGTGGAATGACTGAAGGAAGTCAACTTCTTTTCTTTAAGTGAACAGATATGAGTTTTGATAAAGTTTGTTATGTACTTTGACTTTTGTAAACTAATAAAAATTATGCATGAAAAAAAAATAAAAAAAAATAACTGTCAAAATAATATGCAAAATCAGAAAGAAAGTTAGAAAACCATTAGTCGAGGTTGACGGAAGTCCTGTGATAGCCAAAGGTTTGTTATACTGTATAAGATGGGATGTTATGTTTGGAAAATATGTGTAAAACCCAATAAAATTTTTTTTTATATATATATATATATATATATATATATATATATATATATCTGATTGTTGAAGAATTGATGCTTTTGAATTATGGTGCTGTAGGAGACTCTTGAGAGTCCCATGGACTGCTAGAAGATCAAACCTATCCATTCTGAAGGAAATCAGCCCTGAGTGCTCACTGGAAGGACAGATCCTGAAGCTGAGGCTCCAATACTTTGACCACCTCATGAGAAGAGAAGACTTCCTGGAAAAGACCCTGATGTTGGGAAAGATGGAGGGCACAAGGAGAAGGGGACGACAGAGGACGAGATGGTTGGACAGTGTTCTTGAAGCTACCAGCATGAATTTGACCAAACTGTGGGAGGCAGTGGAAGACAGGAGTGCCTGGCGTGCTCTGGTCCAAGGGGTCATGAAGAGTCAGACATGACTAAACAACAACTCTCTCTCTCTCTCTCTCTCTCTCTCTCTCTCTCTCTCTCTCTATATATATATATACCGTATTTTTCGCCCTATAGGACACACATTTTCCCCTCCAAAAATGAAGGGGAAATGTGTGTGCGTCCTATGGGGCGAATGCAGGCTTTCGCTGAAGCCTGGAGAGCGAGAGGGGTTGGTGCGCACCGACCCCTCTCGCTCTCCAGGCTTCAGGAGAGCCCCAGCGCCAGCCCCACAAGGTCGGGGGACAGAGGGAGGCGGAACGCCACCATCCTGCTGTCTCCCAAAGTGGTTTGGAGGCTGACGGCGAGTAGACCCCGCCGCCAGCCCCAAAAGCTCCGGGGACAGTGGGGAGGTGCAGCGCTTGGCAGGAGCGGCGCACGCTCCCTCACTCCCTCTTTCCTGCCGGAGGAGCCGCCCTCCAGCCGCTGCCCGCCTCCTCCATCCCTAAAAAAAAAAGGTTGACAACTCTGGGAAAGGGGGGGGGCACCAGAGGGATCTTTGCACCAGGGCGCCGGATATGATTAAGAAGACCCTGGTCATACCTGAATAGGGATGCTGTTTAATAATAATAATAATAATAATAATAATAATAATAATAATAATAGATTTATTATTTATATCCCACCCACCTGATTGGGCTTCCCCAGCCACTCTGGGCAGCTTCCAACAGAATATTAAAATACAATAACCTATTAAACATTAAAAGCTTCCCTAAACAGGGCTGCCTTCAGATGTCTTCTAAAAGTTTGGTAGTTGTTGTTTTCTTTGACATCTGGTGGGAGGGCGTTCCACAGGGCGGGTGCCACTACCAAGAAGGCCCTCTGCCTGGTTCCCTGTAACCTCACTTCTCACAGTGAGGGAACCGCCAGAAGGCCTTCGGCGCTGGACCTCAGTGTCCGGGTAAAACGATGGGGGTGGAGACGTTCCTTCAGGTATACCGAGGCCGCTTACGGCTTTAAAGGTCAGCACCAAAAGAGAGAAGCCACATGGAAAGCCCTGTTTCAAGTTACTGCGCAGCATACTTCAAATATTTTAGGGACTCAGTAAAACTCCCCTGCCTAACCCAATGGGTATATAAGGTATAATAAAATTGTGCATGGTTGGGATGTCCATGTGGTACATATTGATGGTGACTGCATTGTGTGCCACCATGTTGCACTTGTGGTTTGCGAGTTGCCTCTTGGTCTGTGCGTGACTCTTTTGCATGGGAATGCACTTGTGGACCACAACACATCCTGCTGCTCTTACGATGCCACCACCAGAAGCTGCGCTCTAGATTGGTATTTGCGTAACAGCTAGCAGTTAGGTCTCCATACCCACTGATGAATATAGACACATCCAGTTGTTTCCTCCATTCGTATGATAAATGGATGGTGCGGAGAGAAGGACAGTGCCTTCTTGCTCTGCCTCAAGGCTTCTGCATTTTCACCGGAAGGTCTGAAAGGTATGCCAGTGCTAATAATGCTAATTTTAATAATAATTAAAATTAAAAGGGAAGCTTTTAATGTTTAATAGACTATTGTATTTTAATATTCTGTTGGAAGCAACCCAGAGTGGCTGGGGAAACAGATGGGTATGTTATGTATGTATGTATGTATGTATGTATGTATGTATGTATAAATAAATAAATACATGGAATGTTTCTCAGCTTTTTCCACTTTTAGTGAACTTTAATCTCAATGATAACGAGGGTTTTGTGTTCAAATGCTTCTACAATATTTATTCTCTTGAGCATAAAACATAAGAAAATCATACAGGATGTTAGAAAACTGCCTTTTTGGCCATTCATCTATTAGCTTGGTATGGTCAACACTGATGGGCAGTGGTTTCAAGGAAGAGTCTTTTCTATCCCTCCCTGGGCACACCTGGGATATACTGTATGCAAAGCTACAACCTTTCATCTTAGACACACACACACATACACACGAGAGAGAGAGAGAGAGAGAGAGAGAGAGAGAGAGAGAGAGAGCTGAGCAAAATAAGCAACATAATAAAGTTTAAAACCAAAGGAAAAAATAAAGCTCATTTATTATTACAGCAATAATAATAATAATAATAATAATAATAATAATAATAATAATAATAATTACTAATGTTTGTGTTTCACCCTTCCTACAGGATTTGGGGCAATGAACACATCCCATTTCATCAAGTTCTGTGAGGTAGATTCGGCTGAGAGAGAGCAGTCAGGTGAGAGTCGTGAAAGTGAGATATTGAATCCAATTCTCCCCAGTGAGTTCAACATTCTATACGCTATTCTATCCCTGGTGCCTATTGTTAGAAATGTTTTGTGGGGAACATGTGTAGCTATAGTTTATTCCTGCTACCTGTGGAGCCACCTCTTAGTCTCCATCTACTGCTTAAACTTCCTCACTGTTACAAACCATTACAGAAGTGCATGCAAAAAAATAAAAATAATTCAGATTATTTCTGTACCCTGCGCATTACATTGTTTTACCACAGTTAATGTTTTATTTATGAGGAAAATAAATTGTCAGAGTTAAAAAACAGTGCATTTTGTTCTAGGCAACACATTGCTTTTATCACACAAATAATTTATTGGTTCTGCTTCCAGATGAGTTCTCTGCTGACCTTTGCAGGTACACTGAATATTGCTGCATAATTCGTCTTGTTTGGAAAGTGTATTTAGCATGGCCATTAATACATACTGTCATAACCTTTGTGTTCAGCAGAGAGTTTATTGCATTGAAACCTGGAGTTCCTATTTAAAGATGTGCCAAAATCAGAACCTTCCACTCAACTGATAAATTTGGGGGAAGGTCTAATACATTTGTATGCTCAGAACTTAACTGCTATAATTTAAATGACCGGCTAGATAAATGGCATCATCCCAGCAATACCAAAGACTATGTGAGAAATAAGGGATTAAAATTCAGTGGTAGAGAAAGTGCTTTGTTGTGTTTTCTTAGTGCCAAACATCCCATTGTACTCCAGTCCAGATGTTGTGATTCAAGGACCCGCAACCCGCATAGGGGTAAATATGACACAAGGACACATGTATTTTAGGTTAATGGGCTAAAAAAGGCCACAACTTTATTGATTACAGCATATGAGAGGTATTGGCTTAGGCAATGGATAAAACAACAGAGCGTGACTCCACCCCCTCAGGGAGGGGTGAGTCTATCAAGGGTTAACCACCAGTGGGAGGAGCCTGTTGATGCAAATACAACTGAAAGCTCCCCCTGATGTCACCGGGGGTTGTGCCATGGCACTAGCCACTAGCAAGGGCGTCGGACAGGATCCACGACCGTCGGATTCCTTTACCGGAATACCATAAAGTGGAGGGGTAGGCGATGGCCACACCCTGCCCTCCAATACACAATCATATTCCAATGCCTATTATTCATCACACTGTAGTGTGATCAGAAGACAAAACCAGGCTGATGTTATTTAGATGAATAACCTTTATTAAAATACCTACATCAGCATTCATTTTAGAGAAAGCGTGGACAATATGGCATCTTCTAGATATTGTGGAATACAACTCCCATCAGCTTCAGAAAGTGTGGTCAACAGCTAGGGTTGGTGTGAGCTGTAATCCAAAATATCCACAGGATGCCATTACATGTTGGCAACCCGTGTTTTAGAGAAACCACTTAACAAGCAAGCAAATCTCTGAAAAGCAAAACATGAGTTTAGGCATTTCCTAAAGGCACTCAATTGCCCAGGAGTTAACAGTAAATAATAGAAATTTGGTGATTGGCCGATGACGCTTTGCGGACTTCCTGATATTTCCACTTTAACAATTTTAAGAATTCCCAGCAAACAACACTCACCACGTATTGATTTATTTTTTACTTGTAATAAACCAGTAATCAAACTGATTCTTTATTGCAGTGGATTATTCAGTTGATTATGTAAGGATTGAGAACAAGTTTTTAACCTAGGATTCCCCCCCCCCCCAGTTGAGCATGTCTGGAGGGCAAGCAGTACAGCCCTCACCATTTGACGTGATTGTGAGCTGAGACTCAGGACAAAAAGGGGTTCCAGTGTGAATGGCAACAAGAGATTCTGGCACTTTCTCCCTCAATGTTTCTTGCTCTCATCTTGCTTGTTTCTTGGATTATAGCAGGAATCTATAACTGAGATGTGTAAGGGAGGGTAGTTACTGGTTGTGAGGTGGGGAGAGGATTAAGACACCCTTTGCAACAGAAAAAATGTGATGATATAATATGGTGTAACCTCTAAATCTGGGGCTATGATATGGGTCAGATAGGAAGCTCTTCTTGGCTAGAGTGAGCTCCTAAGCCCACCAGTTGCCTACCTCTGTTATCAGGTTGAGAATGGGGTGACCAAATGTGGCTTCCAAAACAATTTCATCTGGTCCCCAGTGGACCTACTGAAGATGTTTTCAAAAGCAGTAAGAAACAGGAATTGATAGAATCATAGAATTGCAGAGTTGGAAGGGACCCCAAGGGAATCTCAACTAGATCCAGGGCTTTTTTTCAGCCAGAACTCTCTGGAACTAAGTTCCAGCACCTCTCAGTTGGGGGCTATCACCATTCAAAGAGAACAAGGGAGGTGTTCATGGTGAGTTCTGGCACCTCTTTACCTAGAAAAATGGCACTGACTAGATCATGACAGCTGGCCGTCCAACCTCTGCTTAAAAACCTCTGAGGAAGCAGAGTCTACCACCTCTCATAGGAGTTTGTTCCATTATCGAACAGCTCTTAGTGTCAGAAAATTCTTCCTGATGCTTAGCCAGACTCTCCTTTCTTGTAACTTGAATCCATTGGCTCTGGTCCTAGCCTAGGGAGCATGTGTTACTGTTACATCTCTTATCTTGGACTGTGTGTGTCATATATAAATACACAAAGTGGTGTGTAGTACTTTGCCTGAGAACACAGGTGATTTATACCCGTGAAGCCTTTAGTGGTAGATTGTGCTAACTTTCTTATAAAGGTGGCTACTCCAGTCGCTGGACCACTACAATAGAGTTGACGATTCAGTTTCATGAATGGTCCTTTCCTATTACAGAAGAGAAAATATTAAGGATCCCCATTCATAACTGTCCCTCCCCCTTTTTTAAAGTGTGGTTTGAAAACAACAATAAAGAGTGTTGGCTCATCATACCAAGGGATGGGTCGCTGCCCTCTAAAGTAAGGTTACCAGATTTTTTCCAATGAATCTGTGGACACTTTAATTAATTAATTAATTAAATAGTACATGTTCAGGACGTTGATGCTGCAGCGATGGCGGTGGTAGAGGAGTGGCTACCGCCTGGACCTCAACTGCCACGTTTCCCCTTCCTCTGAGGCTTCTATCTCCTTTCTCCATGAGCCTAGGCAGCCCCTGGGTTGTTGGTTCTTCAGTGGTGGTGGTGGGGAAGCAGTGTGCGGTGGGTCAGGCATGGAAGGTGGAGAAGGAGGGCTGCTCTGAAAGGCTGCAAGACACCTCCCTTCGCAGCTTAGTTGCTTGGGTCAGGGAAAGTGGAGGCAGCCCGGACGAGCTGCATCTTTGAGCCCCTGCACCTGCACTGCCATCATATGGGGACTTCCAAGCAGCTCCTGAAGCCAGCCAGAGCCAACTGCTCCAGGTTGATGAGACTGCCGCTGCTCTGTTTCCCGGGGACATTAGATGAAATCCGGGGACATTCTGGGGATGGAATTTGTCCGGGGACTTATTCGCAAATCCGGGGACTGTCCCCGGGAAACAGGGACATCTGGTAACCCTACTCTAAAGACTCCCAAGACCTCCACAAACAAAGCGGCGTCAATATCAGTTGAGGACATTGCTCTCATCACCCTCCTCCACCCCCCAACTAAGCATTCAGAGCTGTCCCTATCAGTTTGATCTTGCCTGTAAAATAAGCTGACAATCCCTCACAGTGAGGAACACTCTGCCCTGTTTGTTGCCAAGCAAAGACAGTTCTGCTTAATCAGGCTACTGCCAGTCACTCAGCACTGTTCTGAGCACTCACGCTAATTTCGGCCTCTGCTTTCCTCTTCTCCGCCTAATTTTGAAAATGTTCGATTAATTTGAAATGAAAGGGACGGCGCATTTGATAGAGCCGTTTGTGACCTGGGGCTTCCAGGCATGTTGTTGCTGTTACAACTGGGTGCTACTGTCGAATCCATAGACAAAGCAAATAAACCAAGCCGAGGCAAACAGAATGGCCACTTTCTTAGTGCTCCTTTAAAAAACATTCACTGAGATACCCCCTTTTTCCAGTGTATAAAAGTGAGTATCAAAGCCCATCCGCAGCAATAAAGGACGTTCTTTTCACCTCCATATTATTGTTCAACGGTCTCTTAATCACTCTGCTCTGATATTTGATATGTGGCAGTAAAATGTTTATATTACAAAAACGTACAGTAAATCTTCCAGTTCAGGAGCAAATTAATAGTCTGGAACTGTGAGAATCTGACTATATCTGAATATTGATGATCTCACTTTCCAAGTCTCCCTGGGATTGGGAGGGTGAGGTGTTGATCATTGCTTCTCGCTGATAAGCAAAATATTTCCAGAGCGTGAAGGAGTCTGTGGTGTGTGAGAAGGATAACCCATAATCTGCATCAACACACTAACTTCTCCTCTGCCATTTGCATTGAAAATCAGGTAGAAGTTATGCTAAGCTCTCTATTATAGCCTCGTGTATGTGAAAGGTCTCCCCCTTCATTTGAATAAGGCCTCTTCTGCATGCAGAAAAAAGGAGCACATTTAAAAGGGAATGTTCCTTTAATTAGGATGGCATTTAAAAGCCAGAGCCTTAAATGTTCATTTTTGTGTGAGAGTGATGCTAAGTTGCAGAGCATTTTCCAAGTGTATTGTAGCTTCTCCTTTTTCTTCTTCTTCTTCCTTTCATTAAGCATTTTTTTATTTTTATTTATTTATCTCTCGCCGCCTCCCCCAGTAGAAAGGGAATGACATGCATTACAACATGGAGTAGATTAATATGACGAGCTAGATTAAGGAAAATTTAAATCAAAGTGTTTGATGAAATGTAGGGGAAAATGTTTAAGTATAGGATTAGGATTACAATATAGAAAGCAGTCAAGGAGATCAAAAGAACCCTGTTCAGAAAGCCCAATTTAAAAAGAGAGAGAGAGAGAGAGAGAGAGAGAGAGAGAAATTCTATTGAGCGAATTCTTACAGCGAAATGATTAAAGGTTTGGGTTATTTTTTAAAATATACATTACGTTCAAAGCAACTTTATAATAAAAATAAACACTACAGACAGTGTGTGAATTAGAGAGAATGGATTCATATTTCATGAAAGCAAAATGACTGTGTCTATGTTGGTCTTGCATAAAATATATATATGCGAAATGATGGCATTTAACTTTAAAGTATTACCCGGGAGAATAATGTTGAGTTTAGCATGCAGCTTTATAGATGTTAACTGATTGACAACTACATGAATATGGATTTCTTTAAACCTGTATTTGATTCTTTATTCTTTTTATATATATAAAAAAATCAAATGGAACTTACTAACTACATTTTAAGCAAATCTTTTGGAAAATGTTTAATCTTCTGGTGTTCAGTAAAAAAAATAAAAATGGATCTGCAGCGTCTGTGCTGGGGAAGCTGAACCAGATTATGAAAGCTGAACCAGCAGGAACGCTTGTGCATTTCACATCTCCTTTGCAAAGCTTCTCTCCTTTTTAATTGTTGATTTCAGTTGTTGGAATGTGCTGACGTCACAGGACTCATAATTGTAGGACACTGTGCCTGGTCTTTGTAATGAAAACAGCCTCCTCTAGAGTGGATTTCAGCAATACAGAAAAGCAGAGCAATACGGATGTTAATCCACTGAAACAACTTAAAAGATTATGTTTCACAATATGCAGGTCCCTAATTTGTACGAGCTTTAAAAAAGCTAAATTATGTATGTAGGGATTGTTAACTACACAATGGACATTTGTTGACATCTGAATCACCTAGGTAAGCCACATTAATTATTATTATTGATTTTTGTGTGTGTGAAATGTGCATCGACACTGACATTTATTCCAAGAACTGGTGCAATCTAGGGCAAAGTTCCTCAAAATACTATAAAGGAAGTTGTAGAGGTCATCTGTAATTCAGCTAGATAGGCATAGAACAATTTATCATATACCAGTAGGGCAAAGAATAACAGTACACAGAACTAATGTTCGCAAAAATGTGCTGACAAGTAATTGATATTAAATTAATAGCAATTAATAGCATTTATTAGAATAATACAGTAGTACCTCGAGTTAAGTACTTAATTTGTTCCGGAGACCCGTTCTTAACCTGAAGCACCACTTTAGTTAATGGGGCCTCTTGCTGCCGCCGCGCCGCAGGAGCCCAATTTCTGTTCTTATCCTGAAGCAAAGTACTTAACTTGAAGCACTATTTCTGGGTTAGTGGAGTGTGTAACTTGAAGCATATGTAACCTGAAGCGTATGTAACCTGAGGTACCACTGTACTTAACACTTTCATGTGTTTGAAATGCATCCTTTATAGTGGAGGAGTAATCATGACAACAACCTTCTAAGATAGGCAACTGTTATCATTCCTGTCTTTCCAAGGGGTGGTGGATCTGAGGTAGTGGCTTGCAGTTAGCCACCTAGTGAGCTTAGTGGCTGAGAAATGATTTGAATGAAGGTTTTCTCAGCTAATGAACAAGCATGGCTGTGTTGATGGCAGGGCTGGTCTACCTACATAGGGAGAGAGGCAGTCCTTGAGCTCTTTAAAGTTTTATTGGTCAAAACCGGCACTTTGGTTAATTGGCAGCCAACATAGTTGGGTGAGGATTGGTGAGCAACCTGGCCACTGAATTCTGCACCAGCTGAAGTTTCTGAAATGTCGTCAGAGGCAGCTCTACGTATAACACATTTCAGTAATCTAACCTAGAGGTTATCAGAGCATAAACAGCAGGAGTTAGGCTGTTCCTGTCCAGATAGGGGCAACCAGCCACTCAGGCCACCTGAGCCTCAGGCAACAGCAAAGGATTCTGAAGCACCCTCAAGCTGCAAAACAATAACAACAACAACAATTTATTATTTATACCCCACCCATCTGGCTGGGTTTCCCCAACCACTCTGGGCAGCTCCCAACAGAATATTAAAAACACAATAAAACACCAAACATTAAAAGCTTCCCTAAACGGGGCTGCCTTCAGATGTCTTCCAAAAAGTCACATAGTTGTTTATTTCCTTGACATCTGATGGGAGGGCGTCCCACAGGGTGGACGCCACTACCGAGAAGGCCCTCTGCCTGGTTTCCTGTAGCTTTGCTTCTCGCAATGAGGGAACTGCCAGAAGGCCCTCGGCGCTGGACCTCAGCGTCCGGGCAGAACGATGGGGGTGGAGACGCTCCTTCAGGTATACTGGGCCGAGGCCATTTAGGGCTTTAAAGGTCAACACCAGCACTTTCAATTGTGCTCGGAAAAGTACTGGGAGCCAATGTAGGTTTTTCAAGACTGGTGTTATGTGGTCTCGGCGGCCGCCCCCAGTCACCAGTCTAGCTGCCGCATTCTGGATTAGTTGTAGTTTCCGAGTCACCTTCAAATGCGTAGAGCGCATTGCAGTAGTCCAAGTGGGAGATAACTAGAGCATGCACCACTCTGGTGAGACAGTCCGCGGGCAGGTAGGGGTCTCAGCCTGCGTACCAGGTGTAGTTGGTAGACAGCTGCCCTGGATACAGAATTGACCTGCTCCTCCATGGACAGCTGTGAGTCCAAAATGACTCCCAGGCTGCAGTTACCCTATTCAGGACCAGGGAGTCCTCCACACCAGCCCGCCCCCTGTCCCCCCAAAACAGTACTTCTGCCTTGTCAGGATTCAACTTCAATCCATTAGCCGCCATCCATCCTCCAACCGCCTCCAGGCACTCACACAGGACCTTCACCACCGATGGTATCAAAAACCCCTGTGGAACTTTCCCATGTCTCCCTTGAAGGAGGTCATTTGCCAGGTGACCAGGGCTGATTCCATGCCAAACCCAGGTCTGAACCTAGACTAGAATGGGTCCAGATAATTTGTTTCCTTCAATACTTGCTTGCAGCTGAAACACTGTTATTCTATCGAGCCCCTAAAAGGGGGTGTTAGAGATTGATGGTAATTGACAAACACCTTCAAGGCAGTTGGAACAATTACCTCATGAAAGACATGTCAACCACCCTTTCTGGACCATACCGGTCAGCCTACCCCCCCGACTTGCACAAACAAGCCAGGATGGGCAAGGGTCAAGAGGGCATTGCCCATCCCAGCCAATACTCTATGCCACCTCTCCCAGGCAGCTGTCCTAGACAACAAATTATTCACTGAAATGGTTTAATTTGTGCCAGAAGCATTTGCATGTCAAGGTCCCCAAGCCAGCCCCTAAATAAATCACGATTCACACAGAATTTTTTTTAAGGTTTTATTCTGGCCACAACTTTATTAAAATACATAATGTGAGTGGTTGCGTAGGCATTGGTTGCAACTATCTGTCCCCACCCAGGGAGAGAACTGACATCCGCAAACCTGCGAAGTCAGTAAGGGAAAACATTTTTGGGGAGAGAATAGAGTGGGTGCCAGACCCTCACCTCTCCCCCAGATGCTCCCAGGGGCTCTTGTGTGGCCCTAGCCCCTTGACAGGTGTTCAGACAAGAGCATGGCAAGCCCCTGGATTCCTTTAACAGAATACCCTTCCAGCAGCAGCATTGGAGGGGCAGACACAGCCAACCCTTACCCCTCCACCAACCAAATTTTAACCAATGCTTAACCGCAACCTTACAAGTTGTGATGATTTGCTACGCAGTAGGCAAAAACCAAACGACACCAGCTAATCAGCCAAATGGACAAAAATCCTACCAGGCCCCTGCCCCCAAAGCAGGAGACCCCATGACAGGCATAGAATGTCAAACGCAACAGCTCTAAAATTAGGGAGGGTGGGCGGGCGATCCGATGAGCGCAGCAAAAGAGGCTGGAAAAAAACTGTGTGCCAAGTTTATATAACCTTTGGGCCAACCCTCTAAATGGTAACATCAAAATCTCCCCAACAACCCAACTTGACCCAATCACAGTCATGGCCAGTAACCCAGTAACCTAGAGGGGGTGTCTTGTTAGACCCCAACCCAACACGTGCTGTCTATGAAGGAGAACACGCTTTCTGGAAAATGCATACCCTGCTAAGACTGAAACAGGGAGCAGAGTGAGGAGATAGGACAGAAGACTGCCAGGTGGTCTTGTATGTTTTCATAACTTGCAGGTTTTCACATCTGGGAACTGGAGTTGGGTCGAGTGCTGTTGCCCTTTGATGCTGAACGAAGTGTTCTGATTGAGGGAATTATCTGAATCAAACACGGTATGATTTAACAGCATCTGGATGAGACACTGCCTGGGAACGACATACAAAATCCTCCGAACTCTTTCAGTGCAGAATAGGATGTAAACAACTATATTTAGAAAGGAAGAATTCAATCACAAGTTGTGGGAGTTCAGGCAGACCAGGGTTGCGTTGCTCGTCTTTGACATCATGAATGCGCTTAAGCTATAGGTACATCTAACGAAGTTGATTGAAATAAGAGTGAAGACTGGGGGAAGAAGGCAGGAGTGAGAAACAATTTGCATCCAAGATGGCTGACCTTATTAAATTGCAAATTAGTGCCATGTCCACAAGACCACACCTTTGCTCTCCATGTAAATTAAACTGGAATAATGGGCGTTTGTTAGTTCTGAGCACAGATCAAACAATGTGGCTAGGAATCCTTACTTCACCCATAAGTAGACATTGCTAACCTGTGGGGTGTGGGGGAGGGAATCTATTATTTTACCACCCCCCCTCTTTTTTTTTGTATCACTCAGATACTCTGAATGACAGGATGGCTAAAAGATGATGAGGAACAGGGCCGGCAGATTTTAAATCAAGACGATGTAAATCACCAAGAAAAAATAAAGTTTCCCACTCTGCAGTACAGTAATTTCCTAAATTAATGTGGTTGACATGTATTTAAAGTAGGGTTGTGATTTTGTCTTGATTTTACTGTTTTAGCTGTTGTAAACTGCTTTGAGGTTTGTTTGTTATTACAATCAAGCAGTGTATAAATATTATGAAAAATAAAGAAATTAATAAATAAGAAAGACTTAAAACTTGTAGGGTGGGGGGTGGCATTCCCCCTCCCCCTTTGGCCTGTAAACTGCATCCATCCTTGGCTAACTGTCTTGGAGTGTCTGCTAGTGGTGGGTGGGATCAAAAGTAAGATGGCGAAATGGACATGTTTAATAAGAGAAAAGTCATGGTCAATGTTTACTAAAGATTGGAACCCTCTCATAGACTCCTCCCTTCTTTTCTTCTTTGTACAGTGATACCTCTGGTTATGGGACGCGGGTGGCGCTGTGGGTTAAACCACAGAGCCTAGGACTTGCCAATCAGAAGGTCGGCGGTTCGAATCCCCGCGTCGAGGTGCTCTCCCGTTGCTCGGTCCCTGCTCCTGCCAACCTAGCAGTTCGAAAGCACATCAAAGTGCAAGTAGATAAATAGGTACTGCTCCAGCGGGAAGGTAAACGGTGTTTCTGTGTGCTACTCTGGTTTACCAGAAGCGGCTTAGTCATGCTGGCAACATGACCCAGAAGCTGTACGCCGGCTCCCTCGGCCAATAAAGCGAGATGAGCGCTGCAACCCCAGAGTCGGTCACGACTGGACCTAATGGTCAGGGGTCCCTTTACCTTTACCTCTGGTTATGAACTTAATCCGTTCCAGAGGTCCATTCTTAAGCTGTAACCATTCATTATCCTGAGGCGTGCTTTCGCTAATGAGGCCTCTGGCGTGCGATTTCCTTTCACTTCCTGGGGCAAAGTTTGCAACCAGGAGACCTACCGTATTTTTCGCTCTATAACACGCACCTGACCATAACACGCACGTAGTTTTTAGAGGAGGAAAACAAGAAAAAAAAATACTCCTAAACGAAACAGTGGATGTATGATTTTTGTGGTTCATGCTGTGGCCACAGACATGTGATCTGACAGTGAGTTTGGAGTAGCCCAATGCAAAAATCCTGAGGATCCATGTGGATCCGTGCTTTGTAACCACGTTTTAAGTGGGGAGGGAAGGAAAAGAACTCAAGGGACAAGGAACACACGTGGGGTGAGTGGAGAAGGATGCTGCTAATAATGAAGAAGAGGGGTATAAGGGGAGAAGGCTCCTCTCCTCTCCCACTTTGCTCCTTTAAAGCAAGCAGGCTCTGTTTTCTTCCTCCTCCCCGCTCATCCCCGGCTTAGCGAGCTGAAAAACTTTGCTGCTATGTAGCGAGCTTTGCTCCTTTAAAGAAGCAGGCTCTCTTTCCTTCTCTCCTCCCCACTCAGCGGCTCCTCTCCCGCTTTGCTGTTTCAAAGCGAGCCATGGAGGAGGGAAGGAAGGGGAACCATGGATCCTCTGCTCACGACTGCAGCAGATCCCCCCCCTCCGCCACCTGTAGGCATTCCCTCCATAACATGCACAGACATTTCCCCTTACTTTCTAGGAGGAAATAAGTGAATGTTATGGTGCAAAAAATACGGTACTTCCGGGTTAGCGGAGCTCGTAACCTGAAGCGTTCGTAACCAGAGGTACCACTGCATCTCTCTTTCACTTTTTTTTTATAAAAAGTGAGTGTGGGCACCCTACCCTCCTGTTATGCCCGCACACGACACACACAGCCTGCTGTTATGCCCGCAGACGACACACACAGATCAGCTGAAGAGGTTCTGTTCCCACACTCCATCCACCCTCTGCTCATCAAATAATTGATCTGATCAGCTAGGAGAGGGCAATTTGAATCCCTATCAGGTTGCTTGTGCTGGTGGATTTGTCCACAAGCAAAAAAAAAAAAGTGTTGGAAAGAAATGAAAATTGTAATGAGAAAAATATTTTTGGATATAATATGCAGCTAGACTGAGTTAGGGAATACAGTGGTACCTGAGGTTAAGTACTTAATTCGTTCTGGAGGTCCGTTCTTAATCTGAAACTGTTCTTAACCTGAAGCACCACTTTAGCTAATGGGGCCTCCTGCTGCTGCTGTGCCGCCAGAGCACAATTTCTGTTCTCATCCTGAAGCAAAGTTCTTAACCTGAGGTATTATTTCTGGGTTAGCAGAGTCTGTAACCTGAAGTATATGTAACCTGAAGCATATGTAACCCGAGGTACCACTGTATGCTTGGGGTAAAACACCATGGACACCTCATCTTAGAAATATTTCCTCTCATAGCCATGTTCACAGAAAAAACAAAATTCCCATCTATACATGCCTATTTTATCTCCCATATCTTGAGCCCACTTTGCCATCTATTCTATTCCTTCACTTGTTCGCATTCATATTCATATTCTGAAAGGAGATTAAAAACTGCCCTGATCCAGCTCTGGTGTCACGTAGTCATGCGCAACTAATCGGGCCAGAATATGGATAGGGACGCGCATTCTAATGCATATCTGAATGACGATCCAATTGAAAGTAATCTAGTATGGATCAATGACTTTGGATGCACAGCAGAATGTGCGTATGATTGATGCCTCCAGCTCCTGATCCAGCAGCTGATATGCACATGGAAGCCCTGATTGTACATCGGCCTCTTTATATATGGATCAGAGTGAGATTGTTTTCGCTTTCACCGATGGTTAATTTCTCAGAAAACAGAAAATGAAGTTCAGGCTAAGTAAGCATAAAGCGATGCACACTGGGGCAAAATAACCCCAGCTGCACATGTACATAATGGTGGGGTCTGAACCGGCAGCAACTAATCAGGAAAGAGATATTCATGCTGCGGTACATAACTCAGTTTAAAAAAAGAAAAGGAAGACTTGGATTGCAATCCTGCATCCAGTTACACGAGAGTAATCCCCAGGGAACTTTATGGGACTTCCTTCTGAATAGACACACATAAGATTGCTCTAAATAAAAAAATTCCTTCCAGTAGCACCTTAAAGACCAACTAAGTTAGTTCTTGGTATGAGCTTTCGTGTGCATGCACACTTCTTCAGATACACAAAGATACACACAGATAAGATTGCTCTGTTAGTGTGCGTCAGTGGTGAAAGTGGAAGATTTCGTACTAGGGGTTACTGAAAATAAGTGTTTTGAAATTCAGATTTCATTTTTAAAGTTTAAAATTTAAACTGTGTTATTTGTTTATTTGTAATATTAAAGTGACATTTAATATATTGGTGGGTGCTGATTTAAATATAAATACTTTGGATTTATTATTATTATTCATTCTCTTAGGGGGTAACTTGGCCCAGTATACCTTAAGGGACATCTCCACCGCCATCATTCAACCTGGACACTGAGGTCCACTTTCAAGGGTCTTTTGGCGGTTCCCTCACTGTGAGAATTAAAGTTACAGGGAACCAAGCAGAGGGCCTTCTTGGTAGTGGCACCATCTCTGTGGAATGCCTTCCCATCAGATGTCAGGGCGATAAAGAATTACAAAACCTTTAGAAAACACCTGAAGGCAGCCCTGTTCAGGAAAGTTTTTAATATCTGATATTTTATTATTTTTTATATTTTTCTGGAAGCTGCCCAATAATGATAATGATAACGACCATGGTGGAGTGGACATTTCAAAAGATCAGAAAAAATTGTTTATGTATGCTGCGATGGCCACTCAAATGCTGTTAGCCCAAAGATGGAAATAAGAAGCAGTCTCAACTAAAGAAGAGTGGCAAACCAAGTTAATGGACTATGTTGAAATGGCGAAACTAACTGGAAAGCTCAGAAATGAAGATTGCGCGTTGAGGTCCCCCAGGCCACCCCAATAACTCACACTTCACACATCAATTTTTGTTTAAGGTTTTTGGCATGAATTTGGCCACAACTTTATTTAAATACACACACGTGAGCGGTTGCTTAGGCCAGTGTTTCCCAACCTTTTTTGGGCAAAGGCACACTTGTTTCATGAAAAAAATCTCGAGGCACACCACCATGCCAGATGGGGAAAGGTCACTTTTTACTTATGTAAAAAAAAAAAAAAATAGTAACAGCATAGAAGGTAATGGTTAGGCTAGCATCCCTCTTCCAAATATGCTAGGTTTTTATTTGCAGGGACTGTTCTACATGGGAAAGCATTCAGCACTGTCATTCTCCCATCTGCCATCTGAATTGGTACTATTCTGGGTCAACTTACTCTGCTGCATGTGTAGATGAGGCCTTATTAACATTTAAGCTGAGAAAAGTATGACGTTTCAGTAGACAGTCTGCAAAATGGCACCAAGTGTGGGGGAGGAGGGAGAACAGGTTTCAGATACAGGATATTAAGCATACACGTACCTCAGATTGAACTGGTTGCTTGCTTTGCAAGTTTTCATTTCCCAAATGACTGCCTTGGCAAGCGCAATACCTGCCAGGCTCAACGCCGGTCTCGCGCTGCCGCTTCCCGCGCTCTCAAGGCCCCGGGAGGAGGAAGGCGTGAAGGGAATCCCGAAGGTGCGAAAACCTCGCACATGCGCAGGCCTTCCGCCTGCGACAGCCCAGTAGGCCGGCCTAGCCTAGCCGTGCGGCAAGGGCAGCAAGAGCAGTCAAGAGCTAGCGTGCGGCAGAGCGGCGATGGGATGTGGGAGGGAGGGAGCTCCTCGCCGAGGAGGTCGTCCAGTGTTACAACAAAGGCTGGGATGTCACCGCCAGGGCAGAGGGGCAACGTCCTTTCCCGGGCCTGGCACGGAAGACCCCCCCCCTCCGCCTTGCTCCCAGGCCCTTTCCATGCCACCCCTCAGAACCGCCACAGCGGCGCTACCTTTGATGCCGGCCATGATGCTGCTGTTATTGTCGCGCACAGGCCACTCCCAGCCAACCACAGAGCGGGAGGAAGACGGCCAGACAGAACCCGGAAGTGAGCGCTCTTTCAGAACAGAGGAGGACTTCGGGAGGGCAGAAGCCGGATGGCACCGTAGACTTTAAAATGGGTAGATGGACACGCAGGGCGCAACTTGCAGGTTCTGTAGGGCGTTTGACCTGCTCCTTCCTCCAGGGCGGAAATAAGACACGTCTATACGTGCGGCAAGAGCGGCAAGAGCAGTCAAGAGCTAGCGTGCGGCAGAGCGGCGATGGGATGTGGGAGGGAGGGAGCTCCTCGCCGCCGCCGCCGCCCCGCCTCTCGCCGCCTGACTCGCCCGCCTCCCTCCCACGGCATACCAGGCAACGTCTCGCGGCACACTAGTGTGCCGCGGAACACCAGTTGGGAAACACTGGCTTAGGCATTGGTTACGACTATCTGTCCTTGCCCCAGGAACAGAACTGACTTCCGGATTCCAGCGAGAGCCAGTGAGGGAAACAACTTTTGGGGAGAAAATGAAGCTCAGTCCCTCACTTCTCACCCTCATGCTCATGTTCCTGGTGGTTTGCACGGCCCAAGTCCGATGCCAGGGACAAGGACGAAAAGAATGGCAAGCCCCTGGATTCCTTTAATGGAATTCCCTTTCTGCACCACCATTGGAGGGGTAGGCACTTACCCCTCCACCAACCAATTTTAACCAATGCCTAACCACCAACCTTACAAGTTGTGACGATTTGCTACGCAGTAGGCAAAACCAAATGGCACCAGCCAATCAGCCAAATGGACAAATTCCTACCAGGCCCCCGCCTCAAAGCAGACGACCCCATGACAGGCATAGCAAGGTCAGAGGACAATGACCCCCCCTTTTCAGGGAGGGTGGGCGGGTGATCCGGTGCACGCAGCCCAAGAGAAGGCCCCAGGCTGCAAACCCTGTATTTAAGACCCCTGACCCCTCCCACACTTTAGCAACATAACATTCTCCCCAGCAACACTCCTTGCCCAATCACAGCATGTGGCCAATATGCCCAACAACAGTGGGGTGGCCTTTTTGGCCCCCACCACAACACGTGCTCTCTATTATGGAGAACACGCTTTACAAGAAATTTAATAAAGAATGGGAAATGTTTATTATGTGGTTGCAAAAGTATTGTAAACAGAAAAATACATTGGCAGGATTAACCCAGAAATAGTACCTTGGGTTAAGAACTTTGCTTCAGGATGAGAACAGAAATCGCGCAGCGGCAGCGGGAGGCCCCATTAGCTAAAGTGGTGCTTCAGGTTAAGAACAGTTTCAGGTTAAGAACGGACCTCCGGAATGAATTAAGTACTGGATAAGTCAGTGTATGTTGCTGATTTATTTATTTTTTTGTATTTATCAATCATGGAATGGTAGAACTGTAGAAGAAAATGAAGAAGAAGAAGAAGAAGAAGAAGAAGAAGAAGAAGAAGAAGAAGAAGAAGAAGAAGAAGAAGTAGTTTGGATTTGATATCCCGCTTTATCACTACCCAAAGAAGACTCAAAGCGGCTAACTTTCTCCTTTCCCTTCCTCCCCCACAACAAACACTCTGTGAGGTGAGTGGGGCTGAGAGACTTCAAAGAAGTCTGACTGGCCCAAGGTCACCCAGCAGTTGCATGTGGAGGAGCGGGGAATTGAACCCGGTTCCCCAGATTACGAGTCTACCACTCTTAACCACTACACCACACTGGCTCCACACTGTAGAGCTGGAAGGCTCATCTAGTCCAACCTCCTGCATTGAAGGAATCTTTTGCCCAATGTGCATCTCAAACCCATGATTTTGATATTAAGAGTCTCATGCTCTACCAAGTGAGCTATTGCTATTTTCATATTTGGAAGCTTCCTCCAGCTTTGGAAAGATTGGGTATAATCAAGGCTTTTTTCAGCTGTAACTTGCTGGAGCTGAGTTCCATCGCCTCTCAAGTGGTCATGTGTTGGTCCCGGGGGGTTACCGTGCGGCGTGGTCCGAGTCCAGTCCGAGGTTGAGGGTGTGGTATGGGGGTTGTCCATCAAGGCTGAAACGGGGTCCAAGGCAGGGAGTCGGGTGAGGTCAGGAACTCTGGCAGAAGAGCAGGACAGGGTGCCGGCAGGAACAGGTTACCAACAATGTTGCTCCTGCAACCTGGGACTGGGCCTGACTGGCTTTTATCTGCCCCGAGGCATAGGGCGGTCCCGGTCCACAGGTGACTCACCTCTCCTGGCCTGGAGGCGAGCACTCCTCCTGCAGGAACTTAGTTTCCTCCGCCTCTCTGCCCTGAGCCTCTGCAGCTCAGGAGAGGCTGGAGGGTTGCTGAACCCAGAGGCAACCTCACCTTCCCCTGAAAGGGCTGGGAGAGGAGCACCTGCAGGCAATGGGTCCTCCATCACTTCCGGAGCCAGAGCAGATTCAGCTGGTGTCTGCTCCTGAGGATCCGGCACAGGTGAGGGCCCTTCAGGCTCAGGCCCCAGCCCCGGCTCAGCTGGCCCCGGAGGCAGGGACTCCTGTGCAGGCTGGGATTCCTCAGGTTCAGCCTCTGAATCTGATTCCCAGGCCATCACAGGTCGCTATTGCCATTATAAGAGAACAAGGGAGGCGTTCATGATGAGTTTCGGCACCTCTTTTTCTAGAAAAATAGCACTGGGTATAATGTCTTGAAGCAAATAACTAATGCAGAAATATGGTTGATTTGAAGAAATATATATTCATTTAGGAGAAATGAAATATGTGACAGAGGCAATGCCAGTTGTTAAATTTACTCATCTCGGCTCCTTTTGGTGATATATCATGGAAAGGTTGTCTGAACTGTCAACACAACATCACTTTAGAGGATGTACACAACATCCTCCATTCAAATTACCTTTCAGATCAATCACCCTCATCAGACCACTATCTTCATCTGGTTGCTGTAGAACAAATATTTTGGCTCATATGGAGGAAATGTTAGCATTTGAAAGAGTCCTGACTGGGAAGCCTTCAGTGACTTAAGTCTGATAAATTGGGTTTCCTGAAGAACTCTGTCCTCCACTCCAAGTAATTGTGTATCTTGGGGCAATTTCAACAAAGTTCCCCCCTGGAAATAAATAACAATTCTAAATGACTTTAAAAGTGTGTAAGAACCCAGCCAAAGTGGGCCCATTGATTTCAATGGAAGAGATCATTAGATTTAGACCATACCATCTATGGGTTGTCCAGTAGTGATGTATGGAAGTGAGAGCTGGACCATAAAGAAGGCTGATCGCCAAATAATTGATGCTTTTGAATTATGGTGCTGGAGGAGACTCTTGAAAGTCCCATGGACTGCAAGAAGATCAAACCTATCCATTCTTAAGGAAATCAGCCCTGAGTGCTCACTGGAAGGACAGATCCTGAACCTGAGGCCCCAATACTTTGGCCACCTCATGAGAAGAGAAGACTCCCTGGAAAAGACCCTGATGCTGGGAAAGATGGAGGGCACAAGGAGAAGGGGACGGCAGAGGACGAGATGGCTGGACAGTCTTCTCGAAGCTACCAGCATGAGTTTGACCAAGCTGCGGGAGGCAGCGAAAGACAGAAGTGCCTGGCGTGTTCTGGTCCATGGGGTCACGAAGAGTTGGACACGACTAAACAACAACAACATTGAGAGGCATGTACAGTGGTACCTCAGTTTACAAACTTAATCCATTCTGGAAGTCCGTTCCAAGTGCCCCTGCGGTGGTGTGCCATGCCCTCACAGGTAGTGTGCCATGCCTCCGGGATGCGCGTCACACCCCCGGGGGCACCAGCCACGCCCCCAGGGTGCCAGCCACGCCCCCGCCTGCTCTCCGCCCCCGGTAGCGGAGCATGCAGCTTTGCCACTGTGCACAAGACCTTAACTAGGGCTGACTCAAGACATTTTGGCAGCTGAGGTGAACCACCGAACTGTGCCTCCCTTCTTGCCAAGGAAGAAGCGGTGAGTGAAGATCTACATCAGGAACAGGGGGGGCAGGAAGCTGCATTGGGATTTGCTGCCCCATTGATCCTGCCACCTGAGGCAGTTGCCTCACCATTATTATGACATTATGACATATTTATTTATACCCCGCCTTCCTCCCCCCTCAAGGCAGCTTACAGATAAAAATCAAAACCGCTAAAACATAGAGAAAACAATAATTGAAAAACTATTAAACATTGACAGAATTAAAACATATATAAACCAAGGGGTCTATGAAATACCCTGCAAAGTCTGCCCAGCCACGTACATTGGACAAACAAACAGACGAATAAATGCACGTATCGCAGAACACAAGAATGCCGTCAAAAAAGAAGAAAAAACTTCCTCTCTTTTCCAACACATGAAAGAAACAGGACACGAAATTAATTTTGCAGATTCCAAATTGCTCTTTAACATGGAACATCACCACAAGAGAATAATCATGGAAGCCATCGAGATAGAGAAACACCCTCACAACATGAACAAGCGTGACGACACATCCCGCCTGCCAGACATCTGGAAATTAGCCCTCCCCACAAAAACCGACACCAGATCCAGAGGCACACAGAACGCCATCACCAATCAACCACACCAGACCCAAACCCAGACCCTCTCCACAGATAAATTACAGACACCATCCAGTAGCCAAACCATGGTGGCACCTCCGGATGCTGCACCCCCCTGCAATCCCTACACAGATCTGGCTGGCACAAGACACAAAACCACAGCTCGCCCCTATACACGAAGCCAAGCCAGAGCACAACTAAGTGCAGTACAGCCATCTTCTCAGAAAAACTCTTCACAAAGCTCAAGATGTCAAGACACGAAGGCTTTAGCAACTAATCCACACCTAATGACCCACCTAAGTGGTACTCAGAATATCACCCAAGAAATCACTCAAGATATCCCTCAAGTAATTAAGGAACAAAAGAAGAAAAGGCACATTAGCCTGGGAACTTCCTCTCTGCCCAGAACATTGGAGGCTATACACCACACCCCCTCAACAGTATTTATAGGAACTCAAACACTGAGATCCTGCTCTGTTCCAGTAACAAGAAGCCGAAAGCACCAGCCTGAAGATGACGAGTGAGACCTCGTCGAAACGTCGCCTAGACACCCCAACTTTTATACGAAAGCAATATATATATATATATATATATATATATATATATATATATATATATATATAATCTGTTTAAATGAAACCAATAATTACAATAATAACAGCACAGCACCAGCCCTTTCATTAAAAGCCAGTTGGAACAAGAAAGTCTACACCTGCCGGAGAAAGGACAACAAGGAGGGAGCCAGTCTTGCTTCTCTAGGGAAGGTTTTCCAAAGTCTGGGAACAGCCATTGAGAAAGCGAAATAATGATTACTTAATAAACCACTGGTTCCATTTTGAGTGACTGACTTGACAGAGGTTTACATAAGTGACATCCCTGATTACTAGGAAAGAGAAACTAGACAGCTAGCCCTAGCCACAACTGTATACAACCCAGTATGAGTTTTGCAGAGTAACATAAGAACACAGAGAATTCCTTGCCTTGCAGTGATTGTGTTCTAAATTTGGCCATGAAAGAGACAATGGTGGAAAGGAAAGGAAAAGGAGCAGCAAGGAAGAATGTGTGTGAATGCTCTTGAAGGTACTTAAGGTTAGAGACTGTAGCGGGCAGAAAATTAAAGGGTTGAATCAAAGACTTTGCGGGAAAGGTGGGATGCGCTTAACACCACAAATGAAAACAAAGGAAGTTAAAGGTGCTAGACTTTAGCTGGATCACCAGTTGTAGAGTTTGTATCATTATAAACGAAGAGCAAAAGGGGGTCTTTTGCCAAACACATCAGCATTTTTACTGGCAGCTCTTAAAGCATTTTATTCAAACTCACACAGAGCATATCTGCCAAACTGGACGCTGCGCCGATCGACTGAGTTCTGAATCATTTGCTTTACTGGAAGCTCTGTGTAGAATTCCCAGCAGATTTGGAGAGAGAAAACACCGTTAAAAGAAAAACAAAATATAAACACATCCTGCTTTGTGCGCTATGATCATATTAACTTGAAAATACCAAACTTGGTTCTTTTAATGGTATATCAACCGTATCAAAGTACCTCATAATCTGTAACAAGTTTTCTTGATTTTCTTGTTTTATCTTTTTTGTAAACTGCTTTGACGGTTCCACCCCCCCAAACAAGCAGTGTATAAATCTCAGACCACAGGAACTGGGTGCAAAAAAGGCAGGTTTAAAATCTAGTATTGTAGAATTGATGCTTTTGAATTATGGTGCTGGAGGAGACTCTTGAGAGTCCCATGGACTGCAAGAAGATCAAACCTCTCCATTCTTAAGGAAATCAGCCCTGAGTGCTCACTGGAAGGACAGATCCTGAAGCCGAGGCTCCAATACTTTGGCCACCTCATGAGAAGAGAAGACTCCCTGGAAAAGACCCTGATGTTGGGAAAGATTGAGGTCACAAGGAGAAGGGGACGACAGAGGATGAGATGGTTGGACAGTGTTCTCGAAGCTACCAGCATGAGTTTGACCAAACTGCGGGAGGCAGTGGAAGACAGGAGTGCCTGGCGTGCTCTGGTCCATGGGGTCACAAAGAGTCGCACACGACTAAACGACAACAACATTGTAGTTCACTCGGTCCTTTATGTGACAAATTGTTTTCTGATCCTATAAGTAGATGATTCTAGAGACCTGCGGCAGCAAAGGCCTTCAGGTGAACATAGGAATTCCAACTGTTCTCCTTTGCATGTGAAAATCCCCAAACCCCCAACAAAATGAATCACACAGGGCACAAAATATTTGTTCAAGATTTTTGTCACTAATTTTGGCCACAACTTTATTGATTACAGCATGTGAGTGGTTGCTTACGCATTGGTTTGGACTACCTGAACCTGCACTGGCAGGAACAGGACTGACAACTGGAACCTCCAGAGGTCAGTAAGGGAAAACATACTGGGGGAGCACAGAAGCAGATTTCCGCCTCTTAGTTCACCCCAGATGCTCCCAGGGACTCAGGCATGGCTCTACCCCTGAGGTGGGATCGGACAGACAAAATGAGCCCCTGGATTCTTTTAACAGAATTCCCTAGCAGCAGCAACAACAAAAATGAGGGGCAGGCACAGCCAATCCATAATCCCCTCCACCAAACAATGAACCAGTGCCTAACTGCCAACCTTACAAAATTGTGATGATTTGCTACACGGTAGGCAAAAACCAAAGGGACGCGGGTGGCTCTGTGGGTTCAACCACAGAGCCTAGGACTTGCCGATCAGAAGGTCGGCGATTCGAATCCCCGCGATGGGGTGAGCTCCCGTTGCTCGGTCCCTGCTCCTGCCAACCTAGCAGTTTGAAATCACGTCAAGTGCAAGTAGATAAATAGGTACCGCTCCGGCGGGAAGGTAAACGGCGTTTCCGTGCGCTGCTCTGGTTCGCCAGAAGCAGCTTAGTCATGCTGGCCACCTGACCCGGAAGCTGTACGCCGGCTCCCTCGGCCAGTAAAGCGAGATGAGCACCGCAACCCCAGAGTCGGCCACGACTGGACCTAATGGTCAGGGGTCCCTTTACCTTACCTTACCTAGGCAAAAACCAAATGGCATCAGCCAAGTGGCAAAATTCCTACCAGACCCTTGCTCCAAAAACAGACGGCCCCTAGACAGGCATAGCAAGGTTAAAACGCAACCTTAAATTATAGGGAGGGAGGGAGATGCGCTGCACAATGCGAAAGAGAAAGTACTGCTCCTCATGCAGCCCCTTAAATAGCCCCTTAGTTGCCAATCAAACCCCAACCGACAGAAAATTTTCCCCAGCAACAAAGGGGCAACCAATGAGGTACAGAGGTCATCCAAACGGGCCCGTCCCAGCAACAAGAAGGCAGTTGGGTGATCTCATCGCAACCTGTGGCTCTCCATGATTTGGAGGACATGCTTTCTCAGCTCCTAATAATAATAATAATAATAATAATAATAATAATAATAATAATAATATTTTTGTATTTATACCCTGCCCTTCCCGGTTCAAAAACCAGACTCAGGGTGGCTAACAACAAATTTAAAACACTTAATTATAAAAGCATCATAAAATACAGTATAAAAACACGAATAACAATAAAATTCAAAAATCAATTTAGGGGAAATAAGCATTAGATAATCCCCAGAGCTAGCTGGCTGAATTTGTCCTACTTGGGCCAGCGAGTAGACCAGGGGAGAATTAGCTGTGGGGTCTCAGAGCGGGTGATTTTCATAAAAGGGGAGGGGGAGGCAAGAGAAGGGAAATAAAAGATCAGGCTGAATTCAAATTAAAGGCTAGGCGGAATAGCTCTGTCTTACAGGCCTGACGGAAAGAGGTTAAATCCTGATGGGCCCTGGTCTCATGGGACAGAGCATTCCACCAGGTCGGAGCCATCACTGAAAAGGCCCTGGCCCTGGTGGAGGATAGTCTTGACTTCCTTAGGGCCTGGGACCTCTAAACTATGGTTATTCATGGACCTTAAGGTCCTCTGTGGGTCAAAGCAGGAGAGGTGGTCCCGTAATGAAGCAGCATATCCCTTTCTGTTTGTCCCCTCCTCCAGTTTTCAGTCTTAGGCTGCGATCCTGTGCACCATTTGCCAGGAGAAAGCCCCACTGAACACCCTGGTCTCTCCCACCCCAGGCCCTTCCTTCTTTTACCTCCCCTTCTTTAGGCACTTTCACCTGACCACCTCCCCACTGGGATGAGAGTTGCTTAAAAATGGCAGCCAATGGCAGCCTTCCGTCTGCCCCACTGTTCTGTGACATGAAGCAGTTCAGCCAATCACTGCCAGAGTTATTGCCGCCATCACCGAAACATTACAATATTGCCATTACACAAGCGAACACAATATTTTAATTTTAATATTGCCGTTGTTTATGTGCTTTAGATGTACCATTTTATCTTGTACATTGTTTCTGGTGCTTTGTTTTGAAGTGGCAATTTATTGAGTTTTAATAAATAAACAAATGCACAGGACTGTGCACTAAGGAACACTTCAGACTGCTCAGAATTCCGTTAAATCCATTTTTTTAGTACGGTATTTATTTAAAATTGCACATGATTGAAACTGGCTCCCATTAGCTCTTGTATTGTTGTGTTTCATATTTGGCTAAGAGTTTCTCTCAGTGAAATACAGTTTTGTTTTCGCTATGTAATTGAAAACAAGGGCACAAAACTCATCCAGTGTTATACAGCGGTAATGTGATGTTCTAATCTAGTTACTTAGTATATGATACGAAGCCAGTCGGCGGAGCCCTGCCTTTGAAATATGATTTAAAACAGAATTTATAATGTTGCGGAATTACATAAAACTGTGTGAAATTGTGCAGATAATCATTTAAATCTCCCTACATGGAAATATAATTGCTCCTGAAATTAACTGTACCTGGGGTTCATTCATTTGGTCATGGCTAGTTTCTTATATAGAGATGATTTGATATTAGAGCTAATTAAGATCAGGTCAGAGTTGCTGAAGGTCAGAGATTAATGCGCAGGATCATTGAAATGATAATTATAAACAGATTAGGAAGCTACGGTCTTTTATAAAGGGTTATTAGATAATTACTGTGAGAGTGTACGGCTTACTGTAATAATGGATTATCGACTACTTACAGCGTTTTAAGGGTGAGAGTATATTACTTCCTCAAGGACTAAGAGGAATAATGTTGCTGGAAATCAGGGCTCAGTAAATAAAAATCATAGTACCAACTGCATTTCATTTTTCCTCCAAAGATTCTCTCTTTATTCACTGCAGGCTCCATCATTTTGCTTTGGTGATTTAGAGCTTTTAGTCCATTGAAAGTTTCTTGCCCGATTATTCTACATTGGATTCCTCCTCTTTAAACATTAAATGGCATGTAGAAATTAAAATGTACAGTGGTGATGTTGATGGGAGCTCTGATCTAGATGAAGCAAATGGGTAATAAAACAGGGGGCAGTGGTTGCTAGGACTAGAACAGAATGTTAATTAGGGAATTCCCAATCCAAAAGGACATCATATGTTGCTGTAGGAGAGTGCTCAGTGTGGGAAACTAAAAAGAACAGGAGCACCTCCCCTATTAGGAAAGATGAAGGCAATTGGGTCCTTTAGTTCTGAAAAAAATAGATGGTCACGGGGTAGGGTGGGGGGACATGGGAGAGATTTATAAAATTATGAAAGGTATGGAGAGAAAGAAGGCTAAACCAGGTAAGGTTAGCCAGTAGGTCTCAAACCCTCAATGAGTTAGGGACTTCCCCTGTATGTCCAGACAGGCTTTGCTGAATTGAGCAGAGAAGACCAATAGTGGGTCCAATGATCAAGAAGGTGGTTTCTGCAGATGGTGTAAAGGGAAATGAGGGGCAGATAGGGCTTGTCAACCTGGAAAGGTAGAACATCTATGAGAAGGAAAATTCTGATCCTAAACCTTCACTGCCTTGCAGGGTATCTTCTGGAGAAGAAAGGGCTAAGAAGTAAACTGTACTCAAATCCGGAATGGAGGCCCTAAGGTGGTTGAATGGTTCTTTATACGCCTCCTTCTGACAACTCCTGCAGCTAAGCTGGTGCCAAACACATTGCTCTGCTTTCCTTTGGACCACATTGGCGAAGTCAAGAGATATCTGGTCAAGAGACATCTGGTTAAGAGTCATCTGGGGAACCCAGGACCTCCATGCACACTGCCCAGGCTTGCACCCTGGGGAGGTCACTTTGCTGCTGCTAATGCAGTGGTTAGACTTCACCCCCAGAAGCATACTCCATTGTCTCTTGAGACAAAAGGATTTCCCTCTCCCTCTCTCATAATGCTCATTAGTAGTGGCTTCAGAAGACCCTTTTTCACATAACAGGTCATTAATTTATGGAATGCACTACTGCAAGCTATGCTTCTTTGGCTTGAAAAGGAGATTTGTTTTTTTATTCAGTTTATATGCTGCCTTTCCTCCAAGAAGCTCAAGGGGGACTCATATGGTTCTCCTCTGCCCCATTTTATCTGCTCAACAACCCTGTGAGATAGGTGAGACTGTGAGACTGACTGGCTCAACACTACCCAGGGATCTTCATGACTGAGTGAGGATTATAGTCCCAGGTCTTTGTCCAACACTGTTACACTGTATTAAAAAGGTAAAGGACCCCTGACCCATAACACTATATTAGAGAATGCAGTCATACCTTGGTTGAAGTAGCTTCAGGTTAAGTATTTTCGGGTTGTGCTCCGCGGCAACCCAAAAGTAACGGACCATGTTACTGCCGGGTTTTGCCGCTCGCACATGCACAGACGGTCAAAATGGCGTCATGTGCATGTGCGGAAGTGGCGAAACACGACCCACGCATGCACAGACACACAGTCACGTGTTACGTTTACTTCAGGATGCGAACGGGGCTCTGGAACGGATCTCGTTCATATCCAGAGGTACCACTGTAGCTAAATGCAACCTCCATGTCTAGAGGCAATAGACCTCTCAGTACCAGATACCAAGGAGTAATAGAAGTAATAGAAGAAGGCCGTCACCTTTGTGCCATTCTTGTGAGCTCCCAGTGGCATCAGTTTGTAAACAGAATGTTGAACTAGATGGATCCTTGCTAACCAATGCATATATTCATTCATTCATTCATTCATTCATTCATTCATTCTGTCTTTAATGGCCCAAGTACCCTTATTATAAATGTGTGTTTCTTGGTATTTTTCTAAGGCTCACAGAACTGCTCTCACTATTTTCTCACCCAATACTGTATACAAACAGATACAAAGCAAGATTTAACACAGAGTTCTAAGTGTTTGTGTGCTTTTAAAAAAAGAATTTTTTTTGGGGGGGGGGAGAGTCGTTTCTGCCCTCTTTCCAAGGTCATCTTTCCATCATTCATACAAGGCCAGGGAGATAGGAAAGGTTTGAACAGGCAGGATTCTTCCCCACACCCCTCCGAAAGAACCTTTTATTTGGCAGGCTGCAAGGCTGTTCCTAAGTGCTGCCACTCTTCAGCTATGGCAAAGAGCCCTCTCTGACCTGGATGACTGACAAAATGGACATTTCTGAATGAGCCTTTTGTCATCTGGGAACCACAATATCAAAGAACAATTATTTACACACTTTAGATTAAAAAAACATACAGGCGGGAGAGACAGCCTCTGCCCCCTTTCCTACTTGGTTTAACCCCAGGCCACACACCATGGTTCACTAATTACTGAAGGCTGTTTGAATACAGGGTTTTCAACAGCAAATTTAAGCTGTTTAATCTTCAAAGTGCTGTCGAGAAGTGAGTAATTGTCTTCCACAAAAGCTTAACAAAGATGCACTATAATATTATCATTGTGCAAACCTTCTCTCAACATCCCCATTGCGGAAACTGTGATTGTGGTGAGTGAAGAGCAACAAACGCCAGCATCTCCTTGCTTGAAGTTCTGTGCTGCCCTAAATGCATCCAAACTTCATTCCGGGCTTAATTTTTCACAATGAGATGCCCACTGTTACATACCCTCCGACATCTCTCCAGTGAAAATAGGAACATCCTAAGGAAAAGCGATAATGTGTATCTGAATTATGTATTTTGAATTATGGTGCTGGAGGAGACTCTTGAAAGTCCCATGGACTGCAAGAAGGTCAAACCTATCCATTCTTAAGGAAATCAGCCCTGAGTGCTCACTGGAAGGACAGATCCTGAAGCTGAGACTCCAATACTTTGGCCACCTCATGAGAAGAGAAGACTCCCTGGAAAAGACCCTGATGTTGGGAAAGATGGAAGGCAGAAGGAGAAGGGGACGACAGGGGACGAGATGGTTGGAGAGTGTTCTTGAAGCTACCAGCATGAGTTTGACCAAACTGTGGGAGGCAGTGGAAGACAGGAGTGCCTGGCGTGCTCTGGTCCATGGGGTCACGAAGAGTCGGACACAACTAAACGACTAAACAACAAAAAAAGGAAAAGCGGGACATTTTGGGATCAAATCAGAAGTTGGGACGGCTTCTGTAAACCTGGGGCTGTCCCTGGAAAATAGGGACACTTGGAGGGTCTGCTGTTAAAAAATGGCTATTGTGTGTCTGCATATGTACACTTTGAAGGGGTGTGTGTGTGTGTGTGTGTGTGAGAGAGAGAGAGAGAGAGAAAGAAATCTGGCTTCTCTGTGAGCTCAGGTTGCAGATCCACATTGTGCCCCATCTCCTCCACAGGATCCCTATCACTGAGGACCAGGCCACCCAATGTTAGAAGCTGATGACAAATTTTGTCCTCTCTTAAACTGTGGGTGGATCAAAGAAGTGTTTCAGTTAAACGCGTTGTAAACTTTGCATGAGAAATTGTGTTGGCAAAAATTGAACTCCATAATGCTATGTGGTATCACAGTGTTTAATGCATATAAAGGTAAAAAAAAAAAGTAAAGGACCGCTGGACGGTTAAGTCCAGTCAAAGGCGACCATGGGGTTGCAGTGCTCATCTTGCTTTCTGGCTGAGGGAGCCTGCGTTTGTCCACAGACAGCTTTCCCAGTCATGTGGCCAGCGTGACTATACTGCTTCTGGCGCAACGGAACACTGTGATGGAAACCAGAATGCACGGAAATGCCATTTATCTTCCTGCCACAGTGATACCTATTTATCTACTTGCACTGGTGTGCTTTTGAACTGCCAGGTAGGCAGGAGCTGGGACAGAGCAATAGGAGCTCACCCCCTCGTTGCGGATTCAAACCGCTGACCAAATACAACACATATAAAACGCCTTTTTCTTTGCTAGTCTAGCTGAGCTCTGAGTCCTCAGGCCCAGCACTTTACTTAAGAACATAGGAAACGACCTTACACTGAGTCAGACAATTGGTCCATTGATCTCAACATGGCCTACACTGATTGGTTGTGGGTTTTCAGGGTTTCAGATAAGTCCCTCTCCTAGCCCTACTTGGAGAGGCCAGGTCCTCTTAGTGGTTCTCACATCCAAGAAACTGGCCAATTGCATCCTCTGGATGGCTTCAACCCACAGAGCAGCTCTGACCATTATTGGACCAGTGTACTATACGAGGCTTCCAGAAACTGCAATCAGTGCAGAATGTGGTAGCATGATTGCTGACAGGAACGAGGTCCTGTCTGCATATTACAACCGTGCTCAAAGATCTGCACCAGCTGCCAGTTTGATACTGGGCCAAGTTCAAGGTTTCGTCATCGGTACAGAAAGCCCTTAATGGCTCGAGACTCGCTTACTTGAGGGATTGCCTTGCCCCGTACGTGCCAATTTGACCACTTTGATCTGCAGAACTTGCACTTCTACAAGTGCCAAGTAATGATCACTCTGTGTCCTCACTATGTTTATTTACTTATTTACCAGTATCTTTATAACCCACCTTTATTCCAAGGAGTTCAAGGTAGCCCATGTGGTTTATTTATTTGTTTACAAAAGTATTTCCATACTTCCATATCATAAAATATCAGGGCAGTATATATAAGAAACGTAAAACACCACAAATGTTTCTCCTCCCCCCATTTAGCCTCACAACAAGGAAGGGTTGTCCTATTGTGGCACAGCAGCTCCCACATTCAATATTCAGGAAGGACGGTGAGTGTCCCTTGTCTGAAACCCTGGAGAGCACCTGCCACTCTGTGTTAGCAATACTGAGTGAGATGGTCCAGTGGCCTGACTCAGTATAAGGTGCCTGTCTTTGTTCCTAACAACCCTGTGAGGTAGTGTCAGAGGATCCACACACCCCACGGTAGGTTGCCAGGAACCGATAAGACAAGGAAAGTTCTTACCAATGATACTTTTTCAATAATCACAGAGAGAGGCTTAGAAATGCAGCCTCTTGGAGTAATGGTGTTGCTCCAAGTGAAACCCCACCCTCTCCGTCTCGTCCTACTTCTGCAGGAATCATTACTACGAGTCCTGAAAAGTGCCCTTTGCCTTTGAGCTCTCTGCTCTCCAACTTTCATTGCCCGCCATGTTCTGGGAGAGGGAGGGTCTGGAATGCTTTCTAAAGACATCAGTTGTTGCCCTCCTGGTGGTTCCTCGTCCTCGTCCTCCTCTCCCATTATTTCCCAGCTTTTCCCCTCATCTGCCTCTGAGCTGTGACCTCCCTCAACCCCCTGTTGTGGTTCTGAACAGTCTCCTTCTTCTCTGGAAGGGTCAGACTGGGGAGGCGGTCTCCACCATTCCTCCTCTGCCCAGTCCCTGACAGGTAGGTTTCGCTGAGAAGCAATGACTGGACTAAGGTCACCAATGAACTTCATGGCTGAATGTGGATCTGAACTATGTGAACACCAAAACCACTAGGCCACTCTGTTTTCTATTCTTTCACACACCTTTCCGTTTCAGCATATAATTTAGTTATGCAGAGGGTTGCCATATTTCAAAAAGTGAAGAACCAGACACAAAAACTGAGCTATTTTTATGGAAAGTCAGTAAAAGCGACACTACCAACATGGGTTGCCATAAGTCCGGATTTTCCAGGAAATTTGACCGATTTCTGCTCGGACACTGCTTCCTGCTGCAGTATTCCAGATATATCTGTTAAATTCTGGACATATGGCAACCCTATGCATATTTGTTATAAGAAATGCTGGTTTTATCTGTTTTCATTGAAAATTATTTCATGTACACAACATATATTTTTCTCTCATAACCCACCTGCTCTCAGCAGCCAGAAACACCATAACCAGACACTGGAGAGACCTGTCAGGAGTAAGCATGGACCAATGGTACCAAATAGTATGGGAAACAGCCCTACTAGAAAAATTAACTAATAAACTGAAACTGACACGGGGACAAACAGAAGAAGACGCCTTCACCCCGGTATGGCTCCCCTTTATCACATACACAGCCCAACAGGACAGTGACAATAATCCACCAACAGCATACAAATCAATATGGATAACCTGATCCAAAACATCCACCCACCTCACTCACACACGAAAACAAAGATCACCACAGCCAATCACAAGCAAACAATCACACCCTAGGCCAACCCCAACCTCTCTCACCACCAAAGGAACACAAGTGAACAACACAAGCAACGCTGACACCAAATTCTACATACATTAAACATAATAGAAACACCGCCACCCGACCCCACCCCTATCCATCTTCCCTCTCTCCACCCCCCCTTTCTTTTTCTTTTCTTCTCCCCCTAATGCCTCAACAAATGAAACAGATTTGTAAAAATGTTACATGAAAAAAAAATATGAGGCACTACACTTCTGTAAAACAAGAAAATCCTGAATAAAATTTAAAAAAAAAACAAAAAATAAAAAACACATATATTTTTCTGATGAAATGATTGCCTGCTCTTGATGGGGTTACACTTCCTCTGAAGGAGAAAGTATGCAGCTTAGAGGGTCTTTCTGGGTCCTTTGCTGTCACTTGAGGCTCAGGTGGCCTTGTGGGTACCCAGTGCTTTCCATTAACTTTGGCTGGTGGCCCAGTTGCACCCTTGGCTGCATAGGGATAGCCAAACTACTGTTGTCTATATAAACATAGAATCGTAGAATTATAGAGTTGCAAGGGACCCCAGGGCCCATTTGGTCCAACCGCCTGCAATGCAAGTTCATTTTGGGGCTTGAACCTCAAACCTTGATATTAAGAGTCCTATGCTCTACCAGTTGAGCTATTCAGTGTGCTGGTAACCTCTAGGTTAATGACTGCAACATGTTATCTATAGCACTGCTTCTGAAGACGGTTTGGAAACTTCAGCTGGTGCAGAATTTGATGGGCAGGTTGCTCACCGGGCAACAGTGGCGTAGCGTGGGGGGTGCAGGGGGGGCCCGGCCGCACCGGGCGCAACATCTGGGGGTTAGGGTTAGGGGGTGCAAATCCACGGGTTAGGGGGCGCAAATTACTTGCCTTGCCCCGGGTGCTGACAACCCACGCTACGCCACTGCCGGGCAATATGGTTTGAACATATTACACTGATCTTGGCCAGACTGCACTGGTGGCTGATTAATTTCCAGACCCAATTCAAAGTGCTGGTTTTGATCTATAGAGCCCTAAACAGTTCAGGACTGCAACACCTCAAGGACTGCTTCTCTCCATATGAACCTGCTCCAACCCTTAGATCATCATCTGAATCCTGTGCCTCCTCCACAAGAGGTCCAGAGGGTGGCAACACGAGAGCAGGCCATTTCTGAAATGGTCTCCCCAGGGACGTTCAACTGGCACCTTCATTATGTCTCTTTAGGTGCCAGGCAAAAACGTTCTTTTCAGCCAGGCCTTTGACTGATGAACATCCTATACCTCTTTTAAAAATGATTGGGGGGAGAGGGTTATTGGTTTGCCCTTGTTTTTATTATGAATACAGTGGTACCTCGGGTTATATACGCTTCATGTTACGTACACTTCAGGTTACAGACTCCGCTAACCCAGAAATAGTACCTCGGGTTAAGAACTTTGCTTCAGGATGAGAACAGAAATCGTGCTCTGACGGCGCGGCAGCAGCAGGAGGCCCCATTAGCTAAAGTGGTGCTTCAGGTAATGAACAGTATCAGGTTAAGAACAGACCTCCAGAACAAATTAAGTACTTAACCCAAGGTACCACTGTATTGTGTTTTTTATATTGTATTTTGTTGTTGTGAACTGCCCTGAGCTCTATGGATGAATGGATGAATATATACAATTCTTTACAACAACAACTGCTCTAAATTAATCAAATAAAAATTCCCTAAGTTCTGTTTTCATATTGAATTCCAACCCCAGACTAAGTTATTTGAACTCAGGTCCCACTGAATTCAATGCAACAGGTTAATCATGAACTGACATAATACATCTTGATTGTTGCCTGAATCCAACCCATTATTGATAAAGTGGATTTGTCTTATGCACAAGGTTGGGATCCCAAACAGGTCTTTTCTGGTTTAGAGCGAGACCTCCTGTCCTTTAAGGGAACTATTTGGAACTGTAGTTGCTATCATAGGGTATAAACAGAAGAGGCTGAGATGCACCACAACTTCTGCATGCAATTCCTACATGATAGCTCCAGTTTGAAATGCTGGATATATTCAACACAGGTATATTCTGAACCCTTTTGTATCACATCTGCTGAAAACTTTAGTTCTAACAGCTTAAAAGAAATACTTGGGCCAACATGTTTCTACAAAAAGAGAATACCTATCAGTAATGCTCTCAATTCAAGACTCATTAACAGTCCTTCAATAAAAAAGTAAAAGGAGGGAAAATGGAAAATTCAATAACCAGGACTGTGTTTAAGGGCCTTATTTGATTTTTATAACCAGTGTGAAAAATGTCTATAAAATATAACTATAACCTGGATGGTGTCGTTGTGATTAGATATGGTAGAGTAGTATTAGCTTTTAAAACAGAATAACAATGAAAGGGCTGTATAATGCCTTCAGCCAATCACCCCAAATGTAGCTTAGTTCTACGTGGGGGTTCATGTGCACCAGTATTTTTTAAAATCTAAGTTTCTTTTGGTGGGGGAGTTCAGGGATTGCATACAGAGCATCCTGCATACGAAGGGGGAAATGAAATTACATCTTTCACAGGACTTCACGTTTGCCCTTGTTTTGTTATGAGAGTGCTGGAATCACCAAGAGGTTTCCAAGTAAAAAACTACTATTTTTGTCAGGAGAGATAAATCAACATCCAGAATGCTTGTGGTATACACAAAAAATTAGACAGTGCAATCTCTGAACAGGGGGTCAGATACAAAACACTGAGGAATGTTGAGCAGTCTGCTCCTACATCATCTTGAATGCTTCTGTGTGCAAAACCAAAAGTAAGAGTAGGGTAATATCTTTGCTGGGATCAACTGTCACAAAGTAGTGAGCAAGCTTTCGAGATCTCCAAAACTTCTGTTCAGGTTGGATGGGAAGAGAAAGAGGAGGAAGAAGAAAATGGTGTTTTGGGCATGGTGAGAAGTCAAGTGCCTGGACTTTGTAAGAAGAGAAGAAGAAGAGTTTGGATTTGATATCCCGCTTTATCACTACCCTAGGGAGTCTCAAAGCGGCTAACATTCTCCTTTCCCTTCCTCCCCCACAACAAACACTCTGTGAGGTGAGTGGGGCTGAGAGACTTCAGAGAAGTGTGACTGGCCCAAGGTCACCCAGTAGCTGCATGTGGAGGAGCGGAGACGCGAACCCGGTTCCCCAGATTACGAGACTACCGCTCTTAACCACTACACCACACTGGCTCTGTCTTGTAAGGTGCAATGGCAGTGGTGTTCTTCAAGCTTAATTATATCAGACTGTGCTAGGTGTAAAACATGGCCTGCATCAGATTTATATCATGTGGGGCATCTGCCAAGACTCGCATCCCTACAGGGACCAAATTGTAGACTTCCAGGGCCTCCAGGCTCTGCTGCCCTTCCTCCCCCCTGTGCTTTCTTGCTGCCTAGTCACTTGCAAAGTAACAAGAGTTAAGAGGTAAAGCAGCATCCAATACATGCCTTGCACTCTCCTCCTGGGCAGTTGTTTGAGGATTGGGTCCCAACAGTCCAAGTGAATGGGCAGTAGGAAAATCAGTGGGGAGAAGTTGAGCCCACTTGAAGAGCTGACGCCTGAGCTTCAAGGTGCCACAAGAAAACAAACAGGAACACTGGACAGAGTGACCATCCACTTTAGGTTCCTCACAAGTAGATTTTGGCCCTCTGCTTGCCGGGTCTGCTTGATTCGAACCTTGAGCACCTGATGCTGGGGGCAGGAGGAAGAAATTCAAGTGAGTTCACATTGAAAGGTGAACCTACCTCATTTTCACTTTCTGAAAGGATACACATGCATGTACAGATCACAAAACACTGGGCAAATGTGGAGAACTGAACTAAAAAGAGTGGAAAAATGAGAATCTAAGGGAAATGGAAATTGTCAGATTCATTTGAACCCACTTATATCTTACAGGATATATGAGGGATGCAGGTGGTACTGCGGTCTAAACCTCTTGGGCTAGCCGATCAGAAGGTTGGCGGTTCGAATCCCCACGATGGGGTGAGCTCCCGTTGCTCTGTCCCAGCTCCTGCCAACCTAGCAGTTCGAAAGCATGCCAGTGCAAGTAGATAAAAAGGTACCACTGCGACGGGAAGGTAACTGGCATTTGTGTGCACTCTGGTTTCTGTTACGGTGTTCCATTGCACCAGAAGCGGTTTAGTCTTGCTGGCCACATGACCCAGAAAGGTGTCTGTGGACCAACGCCAGCTCCCTTGGCCTGAAAGCGAGATGAGTGCCACAACCCCATAGTTGCCTTTGACTGGACTTAACCGTCCAGGGGTCTTCTACCTTGTTACCTTTACATTCATGCAAATGCACCCTCCCCCAAATTCTTCTATCTCAGAAAGTAGTGGAAGGATCACAGAAGGAAGATAGCCACACTCTGCCCCACCAAAAATAAGGGGCTTTCCAATTACAAATTGTGTAAACCGACTCTTTCACGCCATTGCTTTTCAAGATGCACACTTGCCAGTTCCTCTGCTTTTGTCTGACCCTTCTCTTAACAAATACTCTTTTTTTTAAGCCATGGGATGTGCCTTTGAAAACAAAACTATAAAGCAGCCAGAACCTAAAGAGGACTATTGTAAATTAATGCGCAGTGAATTACCACAGCTACTGATTTATTCGGGAACTTTTCAACAATATGTAAATAGCATTCAAAAACTTCCTTTCATATGATTCCTATGTAAGGAGCAGTGCATTTGAAAGGAATTCCTTGATGTTTCATTCAAAAATTCATTTGGATACTTTTATATTGAAAGTAGTCAGAAAAGAACAAAATCAAGGCAGGAGGAAGAAAGCAACAAATTTTCATACAAATGTATATCATACCCTGGTACTCTGAATTCAGTTATTCCTGAGTGAACACTTTGTAAATTTACCTTCATTTTTTTGGCTATGCTTTGGTTGTAACTAGCTGCTGAATTCTATGCATGTTTACTTCAAAGTAAGTATCACTAAATTGAGGCTGCCTGCACACCATACAAATAAAGCACACGAATTCAGGGAACTGTAGTTGGTTAAGGGTGTTGGGAATTGTAGCTCTGTGAGGAGTAAACTACAGGTCTGATGTTTTGCAGGATGAGATTCACTGGAGTTCATTTGCAGCTCTGTTCAGTTGATGACTGTCATTATTATGGGCATTATTGGGAGTGGTAGTGATGGCATACTCTATGTTCCCCAATATGGTTTTTTTTTTGCTCTTTAGCCTTGTGACCAACTTGAATTTGCTTTGTCAGAATTTGTGGTCTTTCTTATTTTATTATAATAATAACAATTTATTACTTATACCCTGCCCATCTGGCTGGGCTTCCCCAGCCACTCTGGGCGGCTTCCAACAGAAAATTAAAAACATGATAAAACATCAAACATTAAAAATGTCCTTAAACAGGGCTGCCTTCAGATGTCTTCTAAAAGTCAGAAAGTTGTTTATTTCCTTGACATCTGGTCAGAGGACATTCCACAGGGTGGGTGCCACCACTGAGAAGGCCCTCTGCCTGGTTCCCTGTAACCTCACTTCTTGCAGGGAGGGAACCACCAGAAGGCCCTTGGAGCTGGACCTCAGTGTCTAGGCTGAACGACGGCGGTAGATGCGCTCCTTCAGGTATTCTGGGCCGAGGCCATTTAGGGCTTTAACGTTCAGCACCAACACTTTGAATTGTGTTCAGAAACGTACTGGGAGCCAATGTAGGTCTTTCAGGACTGGTGCTGTATGGTCTTGGTGGCCACTCCCAGTCACCAGTCTAGCTGCTGCATTCTGGGTTTGTTGTATTTTCCTCATTCGGGCATGGCTTGCTTTTTTATACCTACTTCGATTCCATTAATTAGCCATATCATCACCCTCTTGGACTTTTTGTCTCCTTCTTAAGCTGAGGTACACATTTAATTTGAACTTCTATTGCCATGTTTTCAAATAACCTCCAAGCATCGTGAAGAGATTTGACCCTCTTGACTCTCCCTTTCAACTTCCTTTCAACTAATCCTCCCTTTAAAAAAAGAGAAAAAGTTTCCTCTTTTGAAGTTGTATGTGAGTACGCTTGATGCCTCTGGAGCACTTTGCCATTCATATATATAATATGACAGCACTGTGGTTACCTATGAGTGATTCAACAGCACTTGCCTTGTGCCCCAGATGCTGGGTACCATTCATGACTCATTCAAGGATCAACTCACCACTGGTTAGTTCTGTTAGGAGCTATTCTACAGTATAATCACTTCTCTCCTGTTGCAGATGGTACCTTTCCACTTGATTGTTGTTGTTGTTGTTGTTTCACTGTTTGGGGTGTTGGTGGGTTTTTTTGGGGGGTGGGAGAATGAAATCCTACTTCTCCTTTTAATTCATTCATAACAAAGATCTCGCAGTGAAAAGCAGCACCTATATGAAATGTTGCAAAATACCATTTCCCCTGATTTCTTATTTCAGGTAGGTAGCCGTGTTGGTCTGACGCAGTCAAAGTAAAAATAAAAATAAATTGTCCAGTAGCACCTTATAGACCAACTAAGTTTGTTCTGATATAAACTTTTGTGTGCATGCACATTTCTTCAGATACTGATTTCTTATGTTTAGGCAGTGTATGTCATTGCCACAAAGGAGGGAAGTATCAACAGGTTTAAGGGAGGTTTCCAGAAGTACATTTTAAAGGGTGGACCCTAAATGGATGGACTCCAAAAGCATCTAAAGAGGGCTGAGCATGCTCAGGGGCCACAGAATGCTGAATGGATGTTGGGGAGGGGCACAGGGAGGATGGGATGGAGTGGCTAGAACAGGGGTCAGCAACCATTTTCAGCAGGGGGCTGGTCCACTGTCCCTCAGACCATGTGGTGGGCCGGACTATATTTTGAAAAAAAATGATGAACGAATTCCTATGCCCCACAAATCACCCAGAGATGCATTTTAAATAAAAGTGCACATTCTACTCATGTAAAAACATGCTGATTCCTGGACTGTCTGCGGGCCGGATTGAGAAGGCGATTGGGCCACATCCAGCCCACGGGCCTTAGGTTGCCTACCCCAGGGCTAGAATCTTGAACATGGCACACATTACACCGTGCTATTTTGTTGCAGGACCAAGTTGTATCAACAGTCTGTTTGAGATAACATTCCAACTTTCAGTCAGAGAACACACCCTGTTCGACTTCCAAAACATTTGCAAACCAAGGCGTGGCTTCTGATTGGCTGATTGGCCCTGGAAACAATGCCGACAGCTGAAACGGATGTTCGGCTTCCAAAAAACGTTTGCAACCCGAAACACTTACTTCCAGATTTGCAGTGTTCAGGAGACGATTTGTTCGGGAGCCAAGGTACCACTATACTGGGAGAGACCCTGTGTGTGCAGAAAGGCACTGGTCACTCGCAGACTTGTTTGTGTGTATCAGCCCCAAGAAACAAGTTACCGTATTTTTCGCTCTATAACACGCACCCGACCATAACATGCACATAGTTTTTAGAGGAGGAAAACAAGAAAAAAAAATTCTAAATGAAACAGTGGATGTATGATTTTTGTGGTTCATGCTGTGGCCACAGACATGTGATCTGACGGTGAGTTTGGGGTAGCCCATTGCAAAAATCCTGAGGATCCATGTGGATCCATGCTTTGTAACCATGTTTTTGCACCACTGCGGCCCCAGGCAACAGTGGGTGCGTGATTTTTTTGGTGCAAGCTGTAGCCATGGACATGCTATGTGATCTGATGGTGAATTTGGGGTGACCCAGTGCAAAAATCCTGAGGATCCATGTGGATCCGTGCTTTGTAACCAGGCTCTCTGTCCCTCTCTTCTCCCCACGCAGTGGCTCTTCTCCCGCTTTGCTGTTTCAAAGCAAGCCACGGAGGAGGGAAGGAAGGGGAACCATGGATCCTCTGCTCACGGCTGCAGCAGACCCCCCCGCCATCCGTAGGCATTCGCTCCATAACACGCACAGACATTTCCCCTTACTTTCTAGGAGGAAAAAAGTGAGTGTTATGGAGCAAAAAATACGGTAGATTATTTGCAAGGATGATTACCGTTTCACAGCTCCCATTTCATTGTAACTTTTACTTACTTACTGAGGGACAAGATCCGCCTCAGTTTGAAGACTTTAAAGTCCAGCACTAGGAAAGATATCAGACTTGACTGCCCTGCTGAAATCAATGAGGCTTAAAAGTGCTGTAATGTGGACAGATCGTGTCTTTATTTATCCATCACATTTGTATGGTGGATGTTTGCATAAGTTGTGCGCTTCATTTTTGGCGATATATGTGCTGAAAAAGTCATTTTGTAAAAAATGCAGCGTGTGCCTATTCCAAGATACCAAAGGAGTTGAGAGAGGTACATAGATGGATATCATGTTTGCTCTTGTTAAAACAAATAACCTTTGCAGACCTCCGTGCACAACGAGAATATTGTATGACACGTCCACAGATAAAGAAACATTCAGCTGTTGCTTGCAATCTGGAGCATGGCGCTATGCAAATACGTTTGAAATGTTCTAATAGCCCATTTAGTGGGTATATGCCATATAAATGTTTTTCCCTTGTGAAGCATAATAGGGTTGCTGGACAACACGCAACAGAGTGTTCTTCTGCTAAAAGACATTGTAGAATCAACGATGACAAGGCCAAAAGCTGTAGAGGGAAGTGAAGGGCAGATGCGGCTCATCAACCTGGGAAAGTAGCCCATCTAGGAGAAGGAAAACTCTGATCCTAAACCTCCATGGAGTAAACCCTACGCCAACCGGAGTGGAGTTCCTAAAACAACAACAACAACAACAACAACAACAGCAGCAGCAGCAGCAGCAACAACAATTTATTATTTGTACCCCATCCATCTGGCTAGGTTTCCCCAGCCACTCTGGGCAGCTTCCAACATAGATTAAAAATACATTAAAATGTCACACATTAAAAACTTCCTTAAACAGGGCTGCCTTCAGATGTCTTCTAAATGTCAGGTAGTTGTTTATCTCTTTGACATCTGATGGGAGGGCGTTCCACAGGGCGGGTGCCACTACTGAGAAGGCCCTCTGCCTGGTTCCCTGTAGCTTTGCTTCTCACAGGGAGGGAACCGCCAGAAGGCCCTTGGCGCTGGACCTCAGCGTCTAGGTTGAATGTTGGGAGGTGGAGATGCTCCTTCAGGTATACTGGGCCGAAGCCGTTTAGGGTTTTAAAGGTCAACACCAACACTTTGAATTGTGCTTGGAAACGTACTGGGAGCCAATGCAGGTCTTTCAAGATGGATGGATGGTGCCTTGTACACCTCCTTCTGGCAACTTCTGCAGCCTAGCTTGTGTCAAACCTATTGCTCTGCTGTCCTTTGAAAGTCACTCCAGTGTCGCTAATGCACGTGGTTTGACTTCATTCCCAGAAGTGCACTCCATTATCTCTTAATGCCAATAGCAATGTGTGTTGGGAGGCGAAATAGGGCTGCTTCCCAAACTAGCCTGCTTACTAGTGAAGGGCCCAATGTGGAACCTGAAGCTGGAAACAAAAAAGGGTGTACATCTGTCCCCACATGTTTCATTCTGGCCAGCAGGGCTGCAGATAGAGCAGAGAATTCACCACTCTACATGCCACCCCCTCCCAACCTCAGTTAGGATTGCTGTCAGGTGTTTGAATTCTTGCGAACATATCATGACAATACAGGGGCTCAGTCAATGCTGTGGCAGGTTTCACCACTGCAATTCCTTTAGAAAATCATAGTATAGATAAATATATACAGTGGTGCCTCGCAAGATGAAATTAATTCGTTCCGCAAGTTTTTTCTTCTTGCGAGTTTTTCGTCTTGCGATGCACGGTTTCCCATAGGAATGCATTGAAAATCAATTAATGCATTCCTATGGAAACCGCCTTCAGACCAGGTCCGGGGACAGTCTGTCCCCCGACCTCTTCTGAAGGCTGGGGGGGGGGACAAGGGCTTCTCTTCCCACCCCCAGCATTTTAAAAAACCCCGGGACAGCGGAGGACTTCTCCGCTGTCCGGGGCGATCTTAAAATGCTGGCGGGCGGCATTTTAAAATCGCCCGGGACAGCGGAGGACTTCTCCGCTGTCCAGGGCGATGTAAAAGCCCCTGGGAAGGCAGGCAGGGGGGGACAAAGACTTTTGCCCCCCGTCTGCCTTCAAAAGCCGTCCGGGACAGCGGAGAAACGCGCTGCCTTTCTCCGCTCTCCCGGGAAGGCAGGCGGGGGGGAGCAAAGACTTTCGCCCCCCACCCGCCTTCAGAAGAGGTCCAGGACCTCTTCTGAAGGCGGGCGGGGGGCGAAAGTCTTTGCTACCCCCCTCCTGCCTTCAAAAGCCGTCCGCGATAGCGGGAAGCGCTTCCCTGCTATCCCGGACTGCTTTTAAAATGCTGGCGGTGGGGAGCAAAGCCTTTCGGCCCCCGCTGGCCTTCCTGGACCTCTTCTGAAGGCCGGAGGGGGGGGAAGGCTTTGCTTCCCACCACCAGCATTTAAAAGAGGTCCCCGGAGATTTCCCTATGGGCTTTTTTCTTGCGAAGCAAGCCCATAGGGAAATTCGTCTTGCGAAGCGCCTCCAAAACAGAAAACCCTTTTGTCTTGCGGGTTTTCCGTCTTGCGAGGCATTCGTCTTGCGGGGTACCACTGTAATAAAGCATTTAAGATGATAAAACAAAAGTAGAATTGTGGAGTTTGTAATACTGTACTTTACATAGGATGGAATGAAAAAAATGACAAAATACGTGAGGGTCATGCAATATTCTGACTTTTTTTGTAAATAAAGTGCTATGTTTGTAGTCTTAAATGAGTATTTGATTTGACATGGGTAAACCTGCCTCGAATTCAGCTCAGTCAAGAAGTTCAGTCAGTGATGATCATCCAGGGTCTGAAAGCTCCTTGGAGGAAGGGCCATGCAGAAATGTGAATAATCATTATGGGTTAAATAAAACTGGAGCTCTATTGCAGATTTCTTTAGTGTTTGCTCTTTGTCAGACAAAGCAATGGATGCTGGGGTCCCCAAACCTATGAACCATGCAGTTCTCCTACCTCTGAAATCCATGGGTCACATCAACGGCTAGCCCACATATCATAAATCAGGAGGAAGGAAATCACCAGTGCCCTAAAAGACAGTCATAGAAAGCCAAATGTTCAGATGAGGAGCCAGTTCCAGTATACTGAGTATCATTAAGGGATTCTCAGTAAGAAAAGTTATCGGTGTGACTATTTCCCAGCAGTTCAAAATATGAAAGTGTTCTCTTAACCTTTGTCTATCGTAGCTACGTATATAACTTAGTAGGTACATGACTTATGGATTTGTGCCAGACATACACCGGTGTTTAAGGGGGAAATCTTGTTCCAGTGTCCCCTGATATATTTAAGGGTTTAGCAAAGTTCTCCTGAACTCAAGAGGCGCCTTCTGTTTATCAGCTATGGTGGTGAAAGTTGACCCAACAAGGCTTAAAGAGCTGTGCTTTTGCTTTCAGTCTAGTCAAGAAAACCACAATCGCTGTAACAATTTGCTCCTAGCCATAGTCTACCAGCTGTCTAAATTTACAAGGTCACTGCCAGCATAACCTAAGCCAAACTTTTAGAGACCTTGGGGTCAGGTTTCGCATAGCTGTACATTCCTCCTTGATTCACAAACCCCATCACAGAGCATTTGGCATGCTTTAAAGATGAATGTTCGTTGCTTCCCCCATTTGCAGCTTCAAAGGACCAATTACTACTGGACTGACATGGCCTGTTTCATGATACTTCCTGTGCAAAGTGCTCCCTCTCTGCATCTTGAGTTTTAGATGCTTATGTTTTCGTCGGTCAGTTTCTCTTTGGGAAGGCAAAAATCAATACCAGGTTTCCTCTCACCTCTTCCTTGCACTTGTTAAAAGCAATTAGCTTTGGTATCTGTAGCAGTACTCCTGAATACTCTTACCAGGGCAAAGGTGTTTATGTTCTCTGCAGTGGCTACACTGATACGGAATAATTGAGATAGTTTTGCCATTAAAAATACCAGGAACATCTGGCTCCTAAAAGGAATTTCACGTTTTGTAAACTATGAGTGAATGACAGATAATCCCCTTTGGACATTCTCAGTATGTGATTTACTAAGAATGAGACAATTGGTTAAAGTGTGTGTGTGTGTGTGTGTGTGTGTGAAAAGTGTTGGATAGAGAGTCAGAATTAAGGATATTTTGAAGTGATGCAGAGTTGGGGGGCCTGTGGCCAACTACTGTTGGACTCCAAATCCCATCGCCTCCAGCCAGCACGACCAACGATCAGAGTTTATGGGAGCTGTAAACCAGCAAGATCTGGAAATGGATTCCCTGTACCACTTAAATATAGAAGGAAGAAGAGCGAAGACTCATAGCAATCTGTAGTTTCTAGAACAGCCGAAGACATTTCTTTTTCGACAAGCTCTTCCAGGTGAATGAAAAGCCTTAGGCGTCCTTTTCATACTGCTACCTTCAATTGTTTCTTGTAGTGTTTCAAAAACATTTTTTTTACCCTGTTTATATGGTAGGTTTCTAAACTGCTGTGAGACAAATGTAAAAGGCAATTAATTAATAACAGAGTGTAATCCGCGCACAGAGGCGATATACTGTACAAACGCAATCCTTGCACAGAGGAATAAATGTTATTAAGGGCCTGCAATTCAAACAAATAGTACAGGCCTCCAGCATAGATCTGATCTTCCATCAAGCAAGAACTTCCATCAAGACAGGTTAAGGGATGACACAGAAACTTATACTCAGAACATGGAACAGCACCACCTATTGGCTGGAGGTTGTGGTTCTATAATGACTGCAATATCCTGTTCAAAGGACATCACTGTCATTTTTTTAAAATGATTTTTTTTGGAGTATGCTTTCTATATTTTTAATGTTGTAAACTGCTTTGATATGTTTGGTGATCTAACAGTATATAAATACTTTTATAAATAAATAATTACAATTACAATTCCTACCCCCGGGTCTGCCTGTCTTATTTGCATGGGACAGCACAATGGGGCATGTTTATCATTGTTAAGTGCATGGAACATGTTTGCAATTAGCAGAATAATCTAAATATATATTAGGAGATGTGGTACTATGGAAAATAAGCATCTTGTTTGAACCAAAGGAGTTAATAAAATGAGATACTGTAAAATTATTCATGCTAGAGAATCTATGTAGACCCTTGATTGCTTCATATTTCAGATTATTACTTTCCATATTACAGAAATATGACCCGTTGAGAAAGAGGACTATCTCTGAAAGAAAACTAGGTAAAATGTATGCAAGAATAACAGAGCCTGATGTAAAAGGGGACTCATCAGAGTAAATGAAGTTTGGCATTGTGTGAGTTAATGTTCCCCTGAAAAACATGATGTGCAGTTCTCAGGAGTTCCATAGGAAATGTGTGAAAAGTCCCCTGAGATTGTACATCATTAATGGCCTGTTGTACAAAGAATGAAACATTACTCTCATAGTTAGATTAACTAATTATGGATATATATAAAAAAGGCAAATCAATATCAAGTTTGTTGAAAACTGGACAGCCTTGCTGTTCTGAAATTTTATGTTTCATGATATTGGTCAAGAGTGTGCTGCTCTTTTGTAAGTATTCGCTTGTTATGTGACCATGGTGATAAATGGTGTATATATTGATATATCAACCTCAGAGTGGCTCAGTTTTATAAACAATATCTTTCTTGTTCTTATGGCAGTACTAGTATGTAGCAGCAATAATGATATTTATGTATTTATTTCACAAGAATTATATATACCTGAGTGCAATAAAACTTCAAATCACCTTACAAAACTATTGATTTGCCTCCTGCCTGATTTCTCTCTGCCAGTTATAATTATATCTATGCTATTCTTGTGTTTTACTAATTTTTTAAAAAAGGTGTTTAAGACATTTCCAGGAACACACAGCTACTAGGAAATCTGCAGTATTGAATTACAAATACAAGTACACAAGTAACAAAAAGCACAAACTCTGGCAGAACTCTTGCTTAGCGCTTGATATTGAGAACAGCCTGTAAAAAAATTTCTATGGGTAAATCTTTACACCTGCATTTCTTCTGAAATTATTTTAGCAGCGGTTAGAATACTCAGTGGCTCCAGCAACAACAACTCTAAAGTTCAGTCAAGTACAATTTTCACATTGTATGTACCGCACAAGAAAAATAACAGGGAGATAATTCTCAGTAACTTAATACCCTTAAATGGCTTATATGAATATGGTTCACTCTCTATTCAGGGATTTATACCTTAATGATATCATTCCAGAAGAATCTGCTTTAGATCAAACCAGGTTAAAGATCAGGGCTGTCAAAAGATGATGTCATCAGATTCCATTACTGAAAGAGCTGGGGTCATTTTGAGTACAGAAAACCAATACGTATTTTTATTATTTACCTTTCATTTTTATATATGTGGCACAATCCAGTGCGAATGAGTACTGTGCAACAGCACTCTGCTCTTTCTTACACAGCTCCCATTCATTTCAGATGGGAGTGTGCAGGAAAAGTTCCCACTTGTTTGTGTCTTATGCTCATAGCTAACGCAGCACATATTAGGCTTTTAAAAAACTAGGTAAGATTCTGCCACTCTGTTTTTTTTGCTGGGAAATACAGCTCCCCTTGCATTCCTTCCTGAATCTCACTTATATTAGGTTTAATTTGAGACAAACTCTCATCTCCTCATCCCTCATCAAGACAAAGAAGCCTTTCTCTTGTCTGATCTTGATACTATACTATACTTGATACTATACTCTACTACACCACATTGGAATGTTTAAATATTTCTTTGATTGTTCTTGAATCTTCCTGTCACGCTTTCCACCCTCTCTTGCCACATCAGTGTGGCCTGCCATAACCTTTGAGCAGCACTAGACTTGAAAGTTCCTTAATTATTGGTATATTGGTATAGGAGCTCATCAGTGGCTTGTGAGAGCCATGTGGTCTCAGCTGGAGCAACCAGCTCAAACCTCTTCACATGTTGAGCTTCTCCAGTAGACTGGAGTAGAACAAAGGCTTGATTACAGTGGTGCCTCGCAAGACGAATAGAATCCGTTCTGTGATTCTCTTCGTCTAGCGGTTTTTTCGTCTTGCGAAGCAAGCCCATTGACGGATTAGCGGATTAGCGCTATTAGCAGCTTTTAGAGGCTTATCTGCTGATCAGATCAGCTGATAAGCGGCTTAGCGGCTTAGAAAAAGGGGGGGAAGGGGAAAAAACCAGCAGGAACTCGCAAGACATTGTCGTCTTGCGAAGCAAGCCCATAGGAAATTCGTCTTGCAAAGCACCTCCAAAACGGAAAACTCTTTCGTCTAGAGAGTTTTCCGTCTTGCGAGGCATTCGTATTGCGGGGCACCACTGTACCTAGTTCCTGACAAGGTGAGGGGAAGGGGACATAGCTTCACCTGGCAGGACAGCTTAACTCTATAGCATTAACCCCTTCATGTGTTTGACTTAAGCATGTTGGTTATACGAGGCTGATTATCTCATGTGTTGTGCAGTGTTTTTATTGTTTTTATTTAGTTTTTCTATTATGTTTTATTTTATATTTACATTGTTGTTGTTTTATTTTCTTTAAGCCATCCAGAGAACTTTGTGTTATGGGTTTTTGCACAATTGTAGGCCGCTATTGCTGAAGAGCAGCTAATACGTTACTTAAGGAAAATATAAATCCATCTGGTGGCCAACTTTTAAAACTATTCCTTTTCCAAAGTCTTTAACAATTTGATATGAAGATGCCAGTCACCGATTATTTTTATTTCCTAAAACACTATCCATTGATTCCTGCAGCTGAAACTATTGTTAAAGGTGCACAAGCAAGCAAGCAAGCCGTTTTTTGGTTTGATTCCCACCCCCCTTTATTGCAGGTCATTTGACAATTGTTGAAGAGTAACAGGTGGAGAGATGAGTAAATATGCTAAAATCAACTTTGAACTGACGATAAGGGATTGTATTTCACAAAATCATTTTCTACACTAGCATTTTAATATGCAGTGAGCAAATGAGAATGTGCATTTTAAGCGGAACCTGAAGAATGCCTCTGCAAGAAGTCTACCTAATAAGCGATCGGGACAAATAAATCAATAATGCAATTTTCTATTATTTTCCATTTTAAAATCATACAAGTCTAGGATGCAATCATTACATACTCTTTGTAATTTATTGTCTCTGATTAAAGACTTTAAATTTAAATCAAATAAATCTTCATTGAACTCATGCGGATTACGTCTGGTTTGAAAATTGCATGAGCAGCTGGTACAGTCTGTCCCTCATCCCACTTCATAGTACTAATTGTCCCTGATTAGTGCTCCATTTCCTAGTTCTTCCCCACAGGAGAGTTAGCACCTCATTAGAGAGATACCAACATTTCTATTCTTCTGGAGACATTTCTTTCTATGTTCCTCATCCAACTTTTTCCTTATCCCTTTTCTCCTTCTTTATCAAAGTCTATCCTAGAAATAATAATAATAATAATAATAATAATAATAATAATAATAATAATAATAATAATAATAATTTATTATTTATACCCCGCCCATCTGGCTGGGTCCCCCCAGCCACGCTGGGTGGCTTCCAACAAAACACTAAAATACAATAACCTATTAAACAGTAAAAGCTTCCCTAAACAGGGCTGCCTTCAGATGTCTTCTAAAAGTTTGGTAGTTATTTTTCTCTTTGACATCTGGTGGGAGGGCTTTCCACAGGGCGGGCACCACTACCGAGAAGGCCCTCTGCCTGGTTCCCTGTAACTTGGCTTCTCGCAGCGAGGGAACTGCCAGAAGGCCCTCGGCGCTGGATCTCAGTGTCCGGGTAGAACGATGGAGGTGGAGATGCTCCTTCAGGTATACTGGGCCGAGGCCATTTAAGGCTTTAAAGGTCAGTACCAACACTTTGAATTGTGCTCGGAAACGTACTGAGAGCCAGTGTAGGTCTTTCAAGACCAGTGTTATATGGTCTCGTCAGCCGCTCCCAGTCACCAGTCTAGCTGCCACATTCTGGATTAATTGTAGTTTCCGGATCACCTTCAAAGGTAGCCCCACATAGAGTGCATTGCAGTAGTCCAAGCGAGAGATAACCAGAGCATGCACCACTCTGGCAAGTTGCCTTACTGGAAGTTGCCTTATACCAAGTATAATCAATGGCCCATCTGGGGGACCAATCGTAAGTATGTGATACCAGCATAATTTACATTAGCTTTAGTGAAGTATTCCATTCAGGAGTGGAGCTATCACTGGCTGAACTGACCTAAGCCTGGCAGAGGGAAAACAAGCCTTCAAAGTAGAGTTTGACTAACACCCCTTCTTTGTTGGTGTAACTACCGGGTTCTCAGGTCATGTGACTGAGCTGAACAGAGTTAGGATCCAGCGTAAGTCCCCTCTGCTTGGTCCCACCCTCGCCACTTCCCCAGAATACCCATTTTTCAGGGCTTACATTGGTGTGAATTCCAGCAGCCTCAGCTCATCTGACTTAGCCCAAGCTGATCTAGAATTCAGGAGTTTCACCAGCATAAATTTGGCTGAGCCAGAGGTGGTGACTTCTCCTGGTATAACACAGCTAGGAACCTGCTGGCTGAACCAGAGATTCATCACATCACAGTCATCCCAGAAGATGAAAGGTTAGGACTGGGCCCTCGCTCAGTATTGGTGACACTGACTGGCTCTTCAGACTTCCAGAGTTCCACCCTACTTGGAGATGACAGTGACTCAACCTGGGACCTTATTCATGAAGTGCAGATGCTCTTCCACTGAGCTATGACTCTCCCTTAATGTGGCGTTAACACTGATTTTTCTATGTCTGCTTGACCATTTCCCAAAGGCCTGGGTCCACGCCTATACGATCACATGGGCTGAGGAAGAATTTGCCTTTTAACAAAAGGGGTGTCAAGTACGGGAGTTCCCCTCTCCCTTCTGGTAGCTCACCGATAAGAATTTATGAGCATCTGGTAGCTTTACAGTCTTTTTTTTTTTTAAAAAAAAAAATTAATCATTTTTTCCCAATACAAATAGCAACCATAAAAAACACATACAACAAAAACCACAATAACTCTAATAACACAATTTAACAATTCAGATTTGAGTATTGATATACCTATAACTACACCTTTTTAACAATATTTCCCCACCTCTCCTCCCCCTACTTCTCACCAGTGTCCGCCTTATTGCTTAAGTATTCCTTCCAGATTTCTTCATATTTTTCCATTCTTAATTTGTGTCAATATGCAATTCGTTCATATGTAGCTAGTCTGTCCATATTGTCAATCCATGTGCTCAATGGAATCCTTTTGCGGCTCTTCCAATTCATCAAAACAAGTTTTTTTTTTGCTTCTAGTATGGCACGGTATACCGTACCAGTCTTTTCATTACAGTATTATGTTGCGAGCGCAAAACAGGCAACCCTCCGTACGCACATCAGTTGCTCATTCTGACTCCTCCCCACTTCCACAGCAAGAAGAGCAACAATGGGGTGTCCCTCCTCCCCTGCATCTCCTCTGTTCTCTGACACGCTCAGACCTACAAGTTTGGGGAGAGAGAGGAAATTCCCCCCATTCTCAATTGATGTCTCGCCCAGCTGCTCCCTCCTTTCTGGTTGCTCAGCTACTATTTCAAAGCTTGGTAGCTCTGTGTCTGCCTGCTTCTCTGCTTCTGGAAATACTGAAAGCAAGGGGGCACGCGAATATTCCTCCTGATCTTCCTGCGACTGCATTCCCTGATCCTCGTCTTCAGAGTATTCCCTGACAAGGGAGAAGATAGGAAAGCCTTCTTATGCCCAGTGCTACTCTTCTAGACAAGGGACGTGGGTGGCGCTGTGGGTTAAACCACAGAGCCTAGGACTTGCCGATCAGAAGGTCGGCGGTTTGAATCCCTGCAACGGGGTGAGTTCCCGTTGCTCAGTCCCAGCTCCTGCCAACCTAGCAGTTCAAAAGCACGTCAAAGTGCAAGTAGATAAATAGGTACTGCTCCGGCGGGAAGGTAAACAGCGTTTCTGTGTGCTGCTGTGGTTCACCAGAAGCGGCTTAGTCATGCTGGCCACATGACCCGGAAGCTGTACACCTGCTCCCTCGGCTAATAAAGCGAGATGAGTGCCGCAACCCCAGAGTCGGTCACGACTGGACCTAATGGTCAGGGGTCCCTTTACCTTTACCTTTACTCTTCTAGAAAAAGAGGTGCCGGAACTCACCATGAATGCCTCTCTTGTTCTCTTAGAATGGCAATGGCACCCACCTGAATGGTGCTGGAACTGAGTTCTGGTGAGTTCCAGCTGTCAAAAAAAGCCCTGCTTATGCCCTTCCTTGCACAACATTCTTTGCAACTCAGACTCCACTAATGCTGTCACAGCACTTCCCTCCAGTGTCTGGAGGCGGTTGGAGGATGGATGGCGGCAAACAGATTGAGATTGAATCCTGACAAGACAGAAGTACTGTTTCTGGGGGACAGGAGGCGGGCAGGTGTGGGGGATTCCCTGGTCCTGAATGGGGTAACTGTGCCCCTGAAGGACCAGGTGCGCAGCCTGGGAGTCATTTTGGACTCACAGCTGTCCATGGAGGCACAGGTTAAATCCGTGTCCAGGGCAGCTGTTTACCAGCTCCATCTGGTACGTAGGCTGAGACCCTATCTGCCTGCGGACTGCCTCGCCAGAGTGGTGCATGCTCTGGTTATCTCCCGCTTGGACTACATAACACCCGTCTTGAAAGACCTACAGTACGTTTCCGAGTACAATTCAAAGTGCTGGTGTTGACCTTTAAAGCCCTAAACGGCCTCGGCCCAGTATACCTGAAGGAGCGTCTCCACCTCCATCGTTCTACCCGGACACTGAGGTCCAGCACCGAGGGCCTTCTGGTGGTTCCCTCACTGCGAGAAGCCAAGTTACAGGGAACCAGGCAGAGGGCCTTCTCGGTAGTGGCGCCCCTCCCTGTGGAACGCCCTCACACCAGATGTCAAAGAGAACAACAACTACCAGACTTTTAGAAGACATCTGAAGGCAGCCCTGTTTAGGGAAGCTTTTAATGTTTGATGTATCACAGTATTTTAATATTCTTTTGGAAGCTGCCCAGAGTGGCTGGGGAAACCCAGCCAGATGGGCGGGGTATAAATAATAAATTATTATTATTATTATTATTATTATTATTATTATTAACCACAACAACCCCCAGGAGAGGTGAATTCAGGGAGGTCAACACAACTGATTCCAAAGGATCTCTGAGACAGAGTGCCCTGCGCTTCTTAGCCAAATGCCTCCCAATTTACCAGGAACAGCAAAGGGCTGTTGGTGATGCCACTACCTTTGCTGGTTTGCACACAGTGCCCCAAAAAGTCATGCAGGACCCTCACATCTTCCTGGTGAAGAGACTTCCTGGTGTGACTCTTGCACCCTCACACCCCCTGCAAATCTAGCAGTGGATTCGTGACTTGGCTCTGGTGAATACACGTACACGGGAATGCGTATGAAAGCTGAAAAATCAACCTGTGTTTTATCTCACTCAGCTCATCCTTATTTGTTGGTGCAAAAAGATCCTGCTGAATTCATGCGGTCACTGTCAGACCTGAGTAGGGTTAATCTACTTAGGCTCAGGTGAGTTCAGTTTAGTCTTGATTCACTTCATTGCACTGCCATAATGGTTATTAACAAGCTTAAGGGCCTTTGGGAGCTTATAGATAACAATGAAGTACCACGGAAGGTAGGAAATCATTATGCTAATAAGGTGAGCATAATAATTTGCAGTCACAGGCAGTTTCCATACTAATCCTTGGGGTTGGAACAGGTCACAAGGTCTGTAAACCTTTCATCAACTTCATAATTTTTTTTTGCTCCTGCTCTTTAATTAATGAATATATGGTAACATAAAAGTAGATGTAAAGAGGGTAATATATAACTTTTTTTCATGCACCACTGGAAATATTTAATAGCCTTGAGTGTGCATGCATTTGGAAACACCACCTTTGCAATGATTTCTCTTTGGTCCAATTGTATTTATTCATTTTTATGTCTTTTGACTTGGTAATTAATGCCTACTGTCTCTGAGTGAAGAGAACAAAGGTACTTCAGAGAGTAAAAGTATTTTATTTCCTTTGCAGATCAAAATGAGTTTCTGCTACATATTTGAAAGCTAAACAGAATCCAAATTAGAAGTTTTTTCCCCTGACTATTGTTAGGGTTGTCCACAAAAATGAAACTCTCAGTTCATCCATTGTTCTATTGTTTAGGTGACACAAGAATACCAAAGCAGTGTCCAGATTATAGGGAGTCAGGCCCTCTGGCCTCCTCTCTGCTTTGCAATGGCCTCTTCAGCTACTGTTTGTCAGAGGCTGTGCAGGGCATGATTGGACTAAAACTGAGAGGAGCCGGAGAGTAGTCTTTCTTCACCCAGGACAGGATTTTCCTTCATAGTTGAAGCAATGCACAAAGCAATCAAAAAGTTGAAATGGGTAAAATGTCAGTAGGCATGTGCAAACTTCCAAATTAATCTGGGCTCTATGTAGGTTTAAATCTGGTGGTGTGGGGGCTAAAAATGGGGAAGGCAAATGCATTAAAATCCAACCCCAAGATCCACCAGCTCCACTTCAGACCTTCCTGTCATACGTGTGGAGGAAAAACCTAAACACAATGCAGAGTTCCCCAAAATGGTCCAGAGGCAACTGTACTTCATGCAGCAGAGCTTTACTTGCTACTGAAGGCAAATAAGCATAATGGTCACAAATCCAGTACACTCAGGATTGGCACAGTGCATAAAAATCCAGTTGCAGCACTTAAAAAAATTAAAACAAGACTAAACCTTAACACTAAGCATACTATGCACAGAACACCACACCAGAAGGAAGAGGGATAGAAAGAGAAAGTAAAGCCCAGGCTCCTTCTGGCCTATATTTATAGTCAGCATAATCTTAATTGGAAGAGATAAGAGAACTAGTTCAAACCAGCTGTACTCAGCTTCTCGGAAGGTATAACCCAAACAATCATTACCCTTCTGCCTGCTTCTCTCACACAGAGAAGCTTCTAGTAGCTTCTAGAATCCTCTTATATTAATCAGAATAGGATCAGAAATGGATCTCTACACACCAGATCAACACTTTCTGCACTAAGAAATGCAAACCGACACTTCCCACATTGAGAAGGAAGGTCTGAATAAGCACCAAAGCATGTTCAGCTGAATGGGCTTAGAATCCTCCCTGGGGTAAGTAGGCCTGTCATATCAGTAGCCAGTCCAAGTATTCACTAAACGTGATAAAGAGATGGGAGGCAGGAAATCTGGAGTGGATCCCATGACAGAGACATATTGCCTCTGGCCTGAGGAATGAACTGATCAATAACTGCAAAAGAGTAGTGGGGCACTGTCAGAGAGGTACCTCACCCCACGAGAAATTTGGAGAGCAACTGTTCAGGAGGCTTAAAGCGATTGAGGGTGGAAAGGAATACATTTCTCCCTCAGGATAGCTCCACTCTTGAATCAGTCAGGAGCAATTGTCACAGCAGTGGGTTCCCTGCCCCACACGCCAGTCAGTAGGGTAGTAGAGCCATGTCTTGGTCACACAGGCCCACTGCAAACCGGAAGCACTAAATCTGAAATTGAAATGATCACAAACGCAAATGTGAGTTCGAAAGCCAGGCATAGAGAGAAGGGACCAGCGACATCACTTTTCTTGGCAAAGTGTGAAGCAGAACTTCCCAAAAGAATATGCTGGAAATGGACTGAAGCAGAAATGTAAAATGTGTTTTGCCGAGTATTGGATGATATTTTAAGCAATCACAGATGGCGGTGCGCTAGCTGGTTACCGACAGCAGTTATCAGCTTTACAAAAGGTTTTGACAGGTCTCATAGTAAATGATTAATTACCGTAAGGCATTCCAATTTCCTCTTTCTTTCAGCTCATGGCTTAGGGTGAAATCCGTGGCTCCTATTACACTAGCCACAAAAAAAAACAGGAAATGTCTTTTCACTGCTGTGCCCAAGGACCAATCAGCAGCGCAAAATTGGGCAAAGTATACTCTTGCGTACGCATGTCAGTTTTGGAAAGGCCCTTGCTCATGGCCCATGGGATCCTGGTGGAAAGCAAATTAGGCTGCTTTTGAGATTCTCTTTTATTTGTTTTAGATGGCCAGTGGTTGGCAAACTGTCCTAACAGGGCTGCTGATCAGCTTTTCCTATGTGTGCAAAAAGAGATGCTAAAGGAAAGAGTGGGAGGCAATTCAGACATTTCTCCCTCTCCCCCCACCCTGCTCTTTTCTTGCAGATGCCTAAGTCATCATCGTCTCCACATACATGGGTAAACATATCGTGTAAACTGGAAACACATATGTCAGACTCGCCAACAGACCCACAAAGGGCATGGTGGTCTGCTGGGCAATGAAACACAACAAAGAATATTTGATTAAATGTAGACATGACCCCCAGAATATGTAGAAATATTGGGTAGGTGGTAAGCTGGGATGTGGGTGGTGCTGTGGTCTAAACCACTGAGCCTCTTGGGCTTGCCGATTGGAAGGTCAGCGGTTCGAATCCCCGCAACAGGCTGAGCTCCCATTGCTTGGTCCCAGCTCCTGCCAACCTAGCAGTTCGAAAGCAAGTCAAAGTGCAAGTAGATAAACAGGTACCGCTCCGGCGGGAAGGTAAATGGCGTTTCTGTGCACTGCTCTGGTTCGCCAGAAGTGGCTTAGTTATGCTGGCCACGTGACCCGGAAAAACTGTCTGCAGACAAACGTCGGCTCCCTCGGCCAGTAAAGCGAGATGAGCACCGCAACCCCAGAGTCATCTGCGACTGGACTTAACGGTCAGGGGTCCTTTACCTTTTTTTAAGCTGAGGTCTGCAGAACAGTGTATGACACAGAACTTTCTTGTCATGTTTCTCGGCACACGTCTGCACCCTAAAACTCTGTGGCCAAGCACCCCCCCTTTTGCTCCCTGCAAAAACCTGCTCTTCACCTCTGAACACAATTATGCAGAAAACCTGAATTGCAGTTTGTTCCGATTGAGTGTTAAAGAGCAGTTTTTATTGGACAAAGAAAAAATGCTCTCAGGTGCAGAGCAGGAAAGTGCTTAGTAAACATGGGGGCAGGGGCAAAAGGTTAGTGTGGATGAACCTAAAGTGAGATTGGATTGACTCCAAGCGTGCCACAGTTTGAGAAAAGCCTAATACTTGGTCCAAGAGTACTCATCCCTGCTCTGTAAGGATGCTGGATGCTTGCAGATGCTGCTCTGACCTTCTGAAAAACCATGGAGATCAGAGGTGGGGAGAATGGGTGCGCCTCCTCCCCATTTTTATTTATTTACTTATTATTTATGCCCAGATCCATTGATGGGCTTATGTGGATATGGCTGAAATGGAAAGTTAGCCAAACAATCCCAACTCATTTTCTTGAATGTTCTCCCTTTGCACCTGCATTGAGTAAAGTATCAGGGTCAACGTGAGAACACGTTCTTGGTTCCTTGAGGCTCCTTGGCAGGCCCCATTTGGCTTTGCAGGCCAGGCCTATTTATTCCATGATTTTCCAGGGTTCAGATTTAGTAATGAACGTAGCCAATTCCCACTGTGTGTGTGTGTGTGTGTGTGTGTGTGTGTGTGTGTATCAGTTATTGTATCACTTACACTACTCCAGATGCGTATCAGTTCCTCACTTCCCTTTACTGGGACACATTAAAATCACTTCAAATGTATTAAGAGGTAGACATTTCCAACCAAAAAGAATAAAAGTTTCACAATACATTTCCATATAAAGGGATTATCAGGATTCTTTTATTCTGAGGAAGCATTTGTTTTTGATCCTATAAAGTAGTTAATTATTTAAAAAAAACTGAATGGGAATTAAATGCATGTAATTCTTAGATGCGCCATATCTCTAGTATTACATCAAGTTATAGTTCTGGTTAACACAGATACTTTTATTCACACAAGCAGACATGAACAACTCCCCACCCCCCCAACGCTTTTGAAATTGTTTCATCCCAACACTTTTGTTTCCAGCTTAACTTGTTTCAAAAATAAAATTAATCTGTTACCCCACTGATAACAAACCACTCCAATTTAGAAGACTGCTAAACCCCTGCTGTTTAACTTATTTATAAAAGAGGAAACTACTGTTTAATAGTTTGGTGTCCAGAGGATTACAGTTTCCTATCTCTTTTCTGCCTGTAAAAATATCCTTAGCTATTTGTCTGCCTAAGACAGCAGAACTGTACATTACTGGCCGCCTTCCCAACCTTGGCAAATAAATGACCGACTGACTATTAAACCTATAGAGCTCTGCTTTGAAACAGTGTCCCCAGCAACAATAACAGCCCTGTGTTATAGCACCTGGCAGAGGCTATGTAGGGGGGGGGGAAGCTTGCAAATCTCTCCCCTCCCCTTTAAATTGAATACACTGCTGGGAATATTTTGGAAGGAATTCTGTCTGAGTGAGTGGTAATAAAATTGCTAGGACTATTCCCACACTGACTGGGGCGGTGTGTGTGTGTGTGGAATATGCAGATATGACCTTACATAACTTTGTTTTGGAACTAGTTGTTAAGAATTCATTCTAAGTGCTTGCAAATATCTAACCTTGTCCTTTCATTTCATTCCATACATTCCATGGAATTTGTGGATATATATTATTATTATTTTAAAAAACAACAACCCTGAAATAAAAAGGTTTCGGAAATATAATGCTGCTATAAAAGTAAGTGCCTGCTATAGCCCATCTCGTAAACCTTCAGAGCTGTAGTTTTTGGATTTTAGCTAGAGATGCTCTCAAACTCTGGAACTGCTCCGAATCCAGCAGCCAATCAAAAGTGAAGATGGAGGTGGGGGAGGGTTACCACCTCTCCAGTATAATACAGGATTGTCCCATATTTCAGTGTAAAATGCAATGTCCTGTATTGATACCGTTTTGTCCTGTATTTCAGGTCTTCTCTCTGCCAAGTTAGGGATCGTCTCCAAATGCATGTGTTTGAACGGGTGTGTGGAGGTCATGTATTTAAGATCTGGGTGGCCAAGCACAGGCAGATTTACACATTTACACATATGTGGGTGTGCATGTGACAAACTCTAGAGGGGCCATTCTGTTGGGCTGCAATGGATTGTAATAGACTGCCCTGCCCTGCCCTGGGGTGAGAATTGTGAGAAGCCATTGCAGGAGTTCACCAGGTGTTTAGCAGAGGCCATCCAGACCAAAGCATGTCAGTCCCAATGGAGAGGGAGCCACTTTGGGCCAAGAGAATAATGGGCGAAGAAAGCCATTTGTGATTCCAAGGAGGGATAGTGAGATCAGTTACCATACACATAATCCAGAATTTCCAGTATTAAAAGGGCCATCAATTTATATAATGTTAAATTTCAGGTTTGAACAGACAATGATCCCCGCAGGGCTCCCCATGCTGTGGATAGCAGCCTGCCGCCTGGCGGGCGGGGCGCCCTGAAGCAGAGCGCCCCTCGCACCGGGCATACATCCGCAGCATGGGGAGCACTGCAGGAGTTCCCTGCAGGGCTCCCCACGCTGCGGATAGCAGCCTGCCGCCCGGCGGGCGGGGCACCCTGAAGCAGAGCGCCCCTCGTGCCGGGCAGACATCCACAGCATGGGGAGCCCTGCAGGAGCCCTGCAGGAGCGCCCCTCGTGCCGGGCAGACATCGGCCAGCCCCACAAGCTCGGGGGACAGCAGGGAGGCGCAGCGCCGCCATCCCGCTGTTCCTCGACCTGGTTCAGTTTCCCCTACCTGCTTTTGGGGGGGAAATAAAGGAATTTCCCCCCCTTTATTCCCCCCCCCCAAAAAAACTAGGTGCGTCCTATGGGACGGAGCGTCCTATGGGACATAAAATTTGGTAATTACTCTGGTCTCCAAACTATTTATCTGGTGCCATCCATCCTTTCGTGATGCCGTCCTTTGCTTGGCTTATTAAAGGTAGTGCCCTAACATGGATTCTGAAATTATAAAGTTCCACTAATGAATGGTATTACCTGAACGTTTCATTCTCGTCCTTAAGGTTTCAAGTAACCGCTTGTGGAATTACCAGCTTTTTTCAGGACTGTGGCATGTTTCATAACATAAGGAAGGCAGAACCTAATGTAATAACTTAATTACGAAGGAGGCTTCATTTCTTAATATTAGGGGAAAGGGGGGAAACAAGCTCTGAACACTCCCTTTTTGTATGTCTTATGTGCAAATTATTCCAAAGTACTATATATGCTGCACGGTCCGCCCACAGACGACTTGGAGATAGCTGAGGATCTTTGTGGATCCGCTAATGATCTTTCTTCTGTTGTAGCAATTGTAATGGTCCATACTTGATGTTGTATAATTTTTAATTGTACTATAAATGCTTCTTCTATTGTATCTTATTGTACAGATGACTTTCAACTTGCACAAGTTATGTTCTGGGAGTAGCGCATAAAGCCTAAACCACGTATAGTCAACACACGTTGGGTACAATTGCAGGTGGGATTGCCAAACATTTCCCCCCTGGATCCCTGCCCCCTTTTAATATTTAAAATTTCAGCTGAATGCATGCAATTTAAATGCATGCAAGTTTGGAGTTACCTGTATTACCGTTTGAATTATACAGGTAACAATATAATTAAATATCAGTCTGAACGTTGAATGCAGACAGGCTGCGCACACCCTGAATGAACTTTGCAGACCACAGCTTGGGACCCTCTATTCCGATGTAACAGTCAGCAGTTCACATATTAAACATGTAAAATGTAGGAGTAACTTCATTTTAGACAGCAAGCTTCTTGGTGCATCGTGCAAGTCCTCAGTGTGCAACCTTTTGAGCAACATCCAATCATGTCTGCTAACTTGGACGACACTTTTTGTGTGATAAGAATTCCAGCTTCTCTCCTCTCCTCTTCATACCTCATGTGCCCCCTAAATCTGCTCCAGAAAGTCTCCTGCAACAGATTTTGGGGAAATGAGAGGAAAGAGAAGCTCTGTTGGGTCTCACCACCTCTTAAAAACAAAATCAGCATAAATTAAAGTGCACAATGCTCTTTAATTTCATCCTTCTTGGTTGTGAATGTCAACCAAGGCTTGGGTCTTGTTTTCCCTTCTGAGCCTTGTGCACAAAGTCATTGGGAAATAAGAAAGGACAAGACTGAGCAAAGGGATTTGTCACAGCAACCCTTGCTTACCCTCATGACTAGGTGGCAAAGTGCCCTCTGCCCATATTACAGCTCACAGGGCAGAAAACAGCCAAGGGTGACTCTTTGGGGATTGGGCACTACATCTGAAGGATTGGCCATCATTATTTTTATCACTCCGTTTATGCCCTCCAAGTTCTAACCGGAAGCTTTTGTATTGAACCTGTGGACCAGCGGTTTTCTTCCCTCAGCATCCATCAATTATTTCACAGAGAAATCCAAGCTGAGATGAGAGGCGGCTTCTGACTTTGTCCAGAGACAGAGGCTCTGTTGTTTTTTATTATTATTAAGGATCTATTAAAATTCTACAGGATGTACATGTTCTGTATCTGACCTAGGTGACGTATTGTCTGTATATGGTAATGTTTTAGAAACACATTGAAGATCTCTCTGTTGGGCAAGATATCATGCTGGTGCCTCCAGGTTAATTGATAATCTTATTATAATTTTTGTATTTGTTGTACTTTTCTCAAAGTAGCTCAAGGTACAAATGGTTCTCCTCGCCTCATTCAACAACAACCCAGTAAGATAGGTTAGGCTATGTGTCAATGATTGGCACAATATTCACGTTTGAGCATCACTTCATATGTGAGCATCATGACAGAGTGAGGATTTGAACCTGCATCTCAGGCTAACCATTACACCACACTGATTTATTCTCCCCCAAACTGTCCCTCGCGGGTGGCGCTGTGGGTAAAACCTCAGTGCCTAGGACTTGCCGATCGTATGGTTGGCGGTTCGAATCCCCGCGGCGGGGTGAGCTCCCATCTTTCGGTCCCAGCTCCTGCCCACCTAGCAGTTCGAAAGCACCCCTAAGTGCAAGTAGATAAATAGGTACCACTTTATAGCGGGAAGGTAAACGGCGTTTCCGTGTGCTGCGCTGGTGCTGGCTCCCCAGAGCAGCTTCGTCACGCTGGCCACGTGACCCGGAAGTGTCTCCAGACAGTGCTGGGCCCCGGCCTCTTAAGTGAGATGGGCACACAACCCTAGAGTCGGACACGACTGGCCCGTACCGGCAGGGGTACCTTTACCTTAAACTGTCCCTATTTTGTTTTGTTTTGTTTTTTAAATGTCCATGGCTTGGGTGGCTATAATTGGCAGCCAGTGGCACCAGTGAAATAAGTTTCTAGAAGTAGTAACAAGTAGGGTAGACCAAGGGGACAGATCTTGAATTTTTCTTCTTTAGTACACTACAAATTCAATAACTCAAAGGATACGTCAAGAGCGTATTCAAGATTGTGACAAGCTTTTAGCATCAATGTAACATATATCTGCCATACAGAAATCAGATACACATTTGCAGCTTAAAGTTAACAAATTGCTCTAAAGCAATTGAGTCAGATAAACTTCTATTCTGGGTTATCTTTTCCAATAATAATAATAAAAGCTGTTTTGAGTTTGAATGCAGTAGATCTTATTTTGATATGGAGAGGTGCTTGTTTAGATAGAATCTGTAAAATCGCAGATAGATTTGGGGTAAGGATATCATTTTAGAGAATTTGTTGCCAATTGACAGTACTGAGTGCCCCCATTTTAACATCTTTCTAGGAAGTTAGCAATGCTAATTGCTCACACTTCAGCCTTGGGAGTCTCTGAACGAGAAAGTATGAAGATTGACGGACTTTGGCATCGGCAGCCTCCCTCAGGTCTTGCGGTACTTTACCATGTCAGAAATGATACACAATTGTCTAGTGAGTCTTCAGTTTTATATTAAGTGAGGGACTGAATCTATTTCTATATTAGTCATTCTATGTTATTCATTCTTACTAAAAGAGGGGAACCGTTTTTGTGTGTGTGTGGCAATGCCAAAACTAGGCATACAAGGTTGGGGACACTGTTTTTAACTTTTCTGGCCCAAATTTGGATGGGGTGGGGATCAGCAATCGCCATGTCCACATTTAGGTGGAACATCCTCAAAGGTCTATGTTGAACCAAGTTTCTCCAAGTTCCTTAATCCAGAAGCAGGATGGGATCAACAGGACACACACCTCATGGTCTTGTTTTTAGTTACTGCCTAGCAGTAGGCATACAAATGACAAACCTAGACAGCATCTTAAAAAGTAGAGATATCACCTTGCCAACAAAGGTCTGTATAGTAAAAGCTATGGTTTTCCCAGTAGTGATGTATGGAAGTGAGAGCTGGACCATAAAGAAGGCTGATCGCTGAAGAATAGATGCTTTTGAATTATGGTGCTGGAGGAGACTCTTGAGAGTCCCATGGACTGCAAGAAGATCAAACGTATCCATTCTGAAGGAAATCAGCCCTGAGTGCTCACTGGAAGGACAGATCCTGAAGTTGAGGCTCCAATACTTTGGCCACCTCATGAGAAGAGAAGACTCCCTGGAAAAGACCCTGATGTTGGGAAAGATGGAGGGCACAAGGAGAAGGGGAAGACAGAGGACGAGATGGTTGGACAGTGTTCTCGAAGCTACGAACATGAGTTTGACCAAACTGCAGGAGGCAGTGGAAGACAGGAATGCCTGGCATGCTCTGGTCCAGGGGGTCATGAAGAGTCAGACACAACTAAATGACTAAATAACAACAACAATTGCTGAAGAGCAGCTAATACGTTACTTAAGGAAAATATAAACTGCGGGACTAAACTGAGTTTGACTAAGCTACCAGCATGAATTTGACTAAACTGCGGGACTAAACTGAGGGAGGCAGTGGAAGACAGAAGTGCCTGGCATGCTCTGGTCCACGGGGTCACAAAGAGTCGGACACGACTAAATGACTAAACAACAACAACTGTCTAGCAGCCCCTCTGCAAGCAGGTTGTTGCAAGAACACAGTTAGAATGCAGATATTTCACTGTTTCTAAAGGGCTACAGGAAACAGGAAACACTCAAAATCACCAGCTCGTCAAAACTGTAAGGGGGGGGGAGAATGATATTGCCACCTGGTGGATAAACAAAAAGTTATGATTATCCTTTCTACATGCATATATTTGTACACTATGATCTACTCAGTGCTCTTTTACATTATTTACAGTGGTACCTCGGGTTACATACGCTTCAGGTTACAGCCTCCGCTAACCCAGAAATATTACCTCAGGTTAAGAACTTTGCTTCAGGATGAGAACAGAAATCGTGCTCCAGCAGTGCGGCAGCAGCAGGAGGCCCCATTAGCTAAAGTGGTGCTTCAGGTTAAGAACAGTTTCAGGTTAAGAACGGACCTCCGGAACGAATCAAGTACTTAACCTGAAGTACCACTGTAATAGGAAAACCGTAGAGAAAGATTTAGCAGGATGCGTTAATGAGACCATGATAATAGAGTTCTCTCACATATCTGAGCAGGCCAAGATTTGCATTTCACTGCTGTGTGCTCTCACTAGGAGGTAGATTTCCTCGCAGAGCAGGGGGTGAAAAGAGAAAAAGGAAAGAGCTCAACTCTTCCCTCACCTCCAGTGTTGAGTGCTGTGGCCTTCTGTCACAGCCCCGTCTGCTGGACGAAAAGATGAAAGGATGTGGTCATCTTGGCTGCACCTCCAACATTGTCCTCCGATTGACATGTATTCTACATACCACTTTCAGTGCCTGCAACTGACTTGGTCCACTTAGACAAGGCTGGCAGAACATGTGACCTGCCAGGCCAAACGCAGGCCAATCCCCAGCAATGTACTGAGGCTTGCGAGGGGCTTTGCCAACTCCCTTGTGTAGGTCCACCCTCTAAATAAGGAAGTCCAAAAACGAGGAGCTAATATGCTCTTGGAAAAATGCAAGAGAATAAACTCTTTGCTGAATGAATTTTAAGCAAAGCCCAATCAGATATCCTGGAAATTTAACATGTGTTCATTTCAGAACCTGGGCTTAACACATCTTTAAATGAAACACACTTTATTACAATCCTGTTCAAAGGGCTAAAACCCAAAGGCTGAAGGATCATTTCTTTTTAATGAAGATCAATGCATGCCTTCTGGAAAGGGGAAAAAAATCTGAGGGTCACTGAGCTTTTACAAAGCCTTCTGAAAGTGGGATACTAGAGTCCCCTACTCACCACCAGATGAGAAACAGTTAAATTTTAACTGCTTGCAGCAGTAATTAAAAACTCTTTCTTTGTCATCATTTTGTAAAATATACAGCCCTTTGATTCTTTAGCGATGCTTAAAACCCTTAGACAATTTATGATTATAAAATCGCACTATGCATAATAGTAATAACATTCCAGGGATTTATTTCAGAAGGATGCAATCTTTTTTCTTTTCCTTTTTTTACAAGCACATTTTCTATTTCATCTCCTGCATCTGACCCAAGGGCGTAACCAAACACCCGCCGTCAAAAATTACATAGATATGAACCTGGAATTATAAAAACCAACACAGAAATCCGCTCTCTTTATTTCCATATGATTGTTGGAGGCCGAGAAAAGCAAAAGAAAATATATTGGGGGGGAAATGGTTTCGACTGACACTCCTTGTTTAATGCTGCTTACTGAGTGACTGGCATAATGATAAGTGATGGTAATTTCCTTTAAAAACCTTAATGAGCAGATCATTACTATAGAGAAATGGGGAGAAAACTTTAATCCCGCAGAGGCAGCTCTCCATGCTTGGCTGTGCAATAACCAGACAGAACTCTCAATGAGATTCCCAAGCTTGTGTTCCCTAGATAAAATTTTCTCTCACTCCACTTTTGCAAAGGTAATGAGGAGGTAATGAGGCTTGACTTGATATTTTTTTCCCCCTTCTCAGTACTTGATTCCCTTCATTCCCCCAGCAGGTTCCCATAGGATAGAGTAAGATGTTGGATTTCTATAAAAGCTGTGCTGATAGATAGGTGGAGGAGGTGAACGATGCTGTTTGGTTTTGGATTCTGCCTGGATTGAGGGGAAAGGACTCAGATAAAATTCAAGGCTCTTTCAGTACTGTCAATTCACTCTGATAGTTTCTACCGGCTAAGACAATCTGACACCGCACAGATCTTGTCGGGCCTGTTGACTGTTTATTTTGTCACTTGCCTGATATTAAATACTGATATTTCTCTTCTCTCCCTCTCCCCCACCCACCCTGCTGATCCTCCATTCTCTCTCCCCCCCTCCACCTCTACCCATGTGCTACATTAAATCCAAATCAATAATAAAACTCCGAAAGGTAGACAGAAGTGTTACATTAGATCATTAGCTTAATTTGAGCTGAAAGGTCTTTGTTGTAAGTTGGGGGCGGGAAGGGACCTGGGGACCTTTGCAAAGTATTTTGCTGGCAAGCTTGTTGAGATTTGATTGCCTTTGTTGTGATAATCTAAAATTAATTTGCACTTGAACCCATCTTTCTTCTGGGCTCAATTTAAACACCGTTATAATTATGCGCCCGGCATGAAATTGAGAGCAGACACTGATATGACAAGTCTGGTGGGTTTTTTTTTAATATATAAAAAAAAATTCCCCAGGTACTAAAGCCTTTCCCCCCTCACTTATCTCACAAGGTAATAAAACAAAATGTTCCAGTGCAGCTTATGCTTAAGAGAGAGGTATTTGCCTGAGGGGAAACAGTAATAATCAGTGTATTGCTACACATTTACCCATGTACTTTCTCAGTAGGTCAATCTCTTTCTTTTAAAGTGATGTTAAACTTCTGCTAATATTCGTTGATTTGTACCTGGTGCCATTTTCTTTTCTGAAAAAGTAAAATTATTTTTTTAAAGAAGGAAGGTATGTTTCATTCTATTTCACCCACTCATCATCTGAAAGACTTTTGTCTCAAACAGCCATTTTGATAGATATGAAAAAGAACCTTTAAAGCCTAACTCCTAATAGCTACAACTGATCTAAGCCATGCACCTTCCTTGTTCTCAGTGTGAGTTGTAATATCCTTATCAGCGTCCTTTTAGTTTTAACCCAGATTAGTCTTTTTGGTGGAGAATCTCATTAACTACAATAAGGTCATCTCTCCTCTTTCCTCCCCCCCCCTCTTTTTTTTCTTTTTCAGGTTGGCTCTCTTTGGAATTTTAATGTTCGGCAAGAAGCGAGGAGAGAAGGCTACCGAGGTCGTAGCCCAGGGTGCAATTTTTTCTTTAAACTATCAATTGGTTTCGAGGAGTAGCACTCTTCCTAGAAAAGCTCTTTGTGGAGTTCTGTGAGACAACTGCATAATGCCATTCATTAGTGGTCAACAGGAAAATATGAAAAAAGCAGCCGTGTGGGGTGGGGGTTTGTGGGAGGAAAGGCATGGCTCAGAGAGGAACGAGTTTGAAGCCACTTCTCTAGGTAGGACTGCCAAAGAACGCCTGGTTGAAATCATGGATTGCTGCTACGAGTAAGTGCGGAAAATGTACTGCATGTACCCAGTGGTCTGACTCAGTAGAAGCAGGAGGGGCTTGTGTATTACGGTGCTACAACCCCACCATCTCTCCAACAACAACATTGCTGCTGTTTACCAGAGTAGGTCAGGGTGATGCTGGTGTTGCCTGGGTACATTTGGGAGCAGAAATGGGGAAATAACCAGCAAATTAACATAGTCAGAAACCACATAAATAGCAACAGTGTCCACAAAAAGATACCAATGAAACTAGTGCCTCATGTTACGTGAAAGGGAATTTGACTTTTGTGACTGAGGGCAGTGATGTTTTATTTGCATTCCAACTTTAGCACTTGACTTGATACAGATGGACACAGAAAGGGGAGGGTATGTGCAATATTGCACCCTGCAATTGGTAGTTATGAAGCCTTTGGGTTAGCTGGTTCTGGTACAAGGTGTGCAGGCTTTTCTTCAATGATTCAAACAGTATCTTGCACAGCTTACAGCTTCAGTGCTATGTCCACAGCCCAGCCTAAGCTCACAGAAAATCTCACACATTTGCTGGAGTGAACGTATGCAAACGTTTGTCCTAGAGGCACATTTTACCATATTTTGCTTCACACAGATGATCCAGACTTTTGTGTTCATCAGAATTATGCCCTTTAAGTGGACTGGATTGCTTCCCAGCGCTCCGATAAGCAAGTAAACCAATTCAGACTGAGCAGCCTGCGCCGTCCATTTCAATGAAGCGAAGGTCAAGGCTAAATCAAGTGTTCTCAGAATGGAATCACCCTATGCCATTATGCTCCTCATCTTCGTAAATATTTTGGACTGTCTAACATTTCACACCAAACCGAACGTCTCACTGGGAGGACGTCATCTTTCACAGAGCAATGCCATGAACCGCTGACTTTATGACTGCGAGTGAAATATGCTTTCATAATTTCTTCTTCTTCTGGTAATTCTCCTCATCCTTTGGGGAAATGGAGATTCACCATGCAGGTCCACATTATTCAGGAACTGGGATATGAAATTTTCAGGTTGTATAGCTTCTCCCGCTCTCCTGTTCTCTTCATTTAGAGATGCTCACTCAAACAAATTTCTGGAGGATATGCAAATATAGACCACATTTCCAAAATGGCCTGATTCCTTCTGGGATGAGCATGCCATATATCCCATAGGCCTCAAATGATGGTTAGTGGAAGTCACAGTAACTAGAGCCGGCCCTGCCATTGGGCAAGGTGAGGCAGCTGCTGCAGGCAGCTGGCGCTGAGAGCAGGAAGTTCATGTTACGAGGAGAGAGTTGTGCCCACCCACTCTATGCCCTCTAAGTTAGCCTACTGCTTTCAGAATAATAATAATAATAATAATAATAATAATAATAATAATAATAATAATTTATTTATACCCCGCCCATCTGGCTGAGTTTCCCCAGCCACTCTGGGCGGCTCCCAATCAAATGTTAAAAATAGTACAGCATTAAATACTAAAAACTTCCCTGAACAGGGCTGCCTTCAGATGTCTTTTAAAGATAGGATAGCTGCTTATTTCCTTCACATCTGAAGGGAGGGTGTTCCACAGGGTGGGTGTTCCACAGGTTCAGTGGAAGACACTGTTCTGTCACCAGTACCAGTCCAGTACACTTTTGTAAGTGAATCTGTAAGATGGCCAACTTGTCCATCAACTCGTTCAGTAAAACGAATACCAATAACTCACAACCAAGAGTCGCAAGGTAACCTGTGGTGCCCTGTTCTTGTCTAGGGACCCCTCTGGTCTCTCTGATAAATCGCAAGCTGCCCTGGTGGGTGGGTGGCCATTTACAGTTCTCTCCACAAGGGGGCTGAGCAGCTCATCATTACAATGTGCTATGATATCAAAGAAATAAAGTGCAATCATCTGGAGCAAATACCCACCTGCCTTCAAGGGCTAGTCACTCCAGTGTGACTGAGATAGGAGGGTTTGCATCAAGCAGAGCAGCAGCCCTGAGACCTACTTGATAAACCTGCAAATTATCACTTCAGGAAGAGAGGCTCATTGGAGAAAGAGACAAACGGCTGCAGGCAAGGACCCTAGATCCAATCAGACAAGGAAACTGCAAAGTACTGGATGTGTGGGATACTGTGTTGCAAAATCCCATGGTTTTGGATAGTGTGGGCCTAAAGGAAGACTTTCAAAATTTACCTATTATTTATTTTCTTTGGGTGGGTATTGGATGTGAATAGCAGCTATTCCACTAGTAATAGCAGATCCATCCACTATCAGATCCATCATGAAATTAAAATATACAATGAGCATTCAATTCCATACTCCCTCCTGCCAAAAATTAAAATTAAAATATGTTACTGTCCACCTATTAATGGACTCTCCTTTAAAAGTCAAGTGCAGAACAGGCAACTGAAGAGTAAATGAACGAAGAATCTTGCATCCAGAGCAGAGTGTTCAATACTAGTGGGAGAAGAGGTGTTAAAAATACAGGGACATGGGAATACAGGAAAATGTTGGCACCAGCAGAGCTCACTATGCTGCTGATCCTGCCTTAAAATCTTGGAGAGCCACCAACAGCCAGTGTAGACAATATTGGGCTAGATGGACCAATGATCTGATTCAGTATAAGGCAGCTTTCCGTGTTCCTATGTTTCCATGTTAACTAACAGGAGACAGGAGCCATTTAGATTTACAATAAATCTGTGCGGTCAGGTTAGACTAGCTGGTTTAAGGTCACCAAGTGAGTTTCATGACAGAGCGAGGGTCCAGCACCCTCTTCACTTGCTACAGCTTTATCAAAACTTATGGTCCAATCTTATTTCTTATACCATTTTCCTGCTAGGTCCTAACCAGACACCCTTTCTACTGGGCTTCAGTAAGTGTTGTTATGGTAAGGTTTCCTTCTCCTTTTCCTCCCTTCCCTTTAAGAAGAAGGTCATAAAATGCTGAAGGAGACCTGCAGAGACATTCAGTCATTCTACATAGGGGCAGATTTGGGCGATAAAAATCAACAACTGGTATAGTAAATTGCCTGGGAGGGATCCAAACAGATCCAAGATAAAGGTGAGAGGGAGAGATTAAGTCAAGACAGCATCTAATGCTTTTGCCAAACACTTCAGCCTCCACCTAGTTGACATTGATCTAATAGTCGGCCATTTAATTTCCAGGTCTCGGTGCCAATCTGTTGTCACCTCTGCTGCCCCATATCAAACTTCCAGGAAACAAAAACCCCCGGAAAGCAGACAATCAATAATGAGATCAGTAGATTTTATCTTAACAGAAACAGGGCTTGCCTGCTTTGTTTATGGGAGGCTGTTTCTCTCAATGGTTTAGCCTGGGTGGGTTGTCAGTAGGTGACTGTGATGTGCACGGCCTGATTGAACGAGCATAGATAAAGTCACAATGAAATGTGGCGGTGGAAAGCAAAACATATAAAACTCGAGCAGGTGAAAATATACCACTCCACGTGCGGCCACTGCTATTCTCATCGCACCCTGTCAAATGCAATGTGTTATTTAGTTTCCTTTAAGATCGCCAATAGCTGGGCTGGTTTCTGGCCTGCCTGCATTTAGGCAGAGTGCACACATGCATACACACATAAATGGAACTTGCACTGTGAAATTTGTTCCTGGCTGTTGCACCCTCTTGCCTGAATTTTAAGTCTAAATCAAGGGGCAGCTGAACTCCCACAGCCCAATATTCTAAGGGGGCCTTGGCCTGGCTATCTGCTAGGAGGCTTGCATCTCTCATTTTGTTCCCTGATTACAGATGTCCCATTTTCAGACTTGCCCTGCTAACAACTGTCTCTTTGACTTTATAGGCACCCAATAGACGTTACCTATTTCTTGTTCTAGCTGTCCTGTACAAGCTCAGTTTAAGGTGCTGGTTGTTTACTTTAAGGCTCAACGCAGTTTCAGGTGAGGACGTTTAGGGAATGGTCTCCTCCTTTACAAATCTGCCCACCCTCTGAGATTGGTGGAGGAGACATGACAGATGGCTGCGCCCATCCTGGACTGTGTTGTCTGTCCTGTGAGATCTGTTTGGCCCTTTCTTCAATGATTTTTTTGAGTGCCTTCTGAAGACTTGCTTGTTCTGATAGGCACTGATAAATCTTTGTATCAAGTGGGCTATTCTCTGCCATAGTCCGCCTGCCTTAGCTGATTTTTTGTCAGGCTGTGTCTGTGCATCCATATGGGTGTATTTGCATACTGTACATATGGACCAGTTTCAAGAGGTTAGTATCAAGAGCACTCACGGGCAGTGCCAGATTTCTCTTTGGGAAACTGTTTTTATCAGTTACAGGCAGGTAGCCGTGTTGGTCTGCCGTAGTCGAAACAAAATAAAAAAATTCCTTCCAGTAGCACCTTAGAGACCAACTAAGTTTGTTATTGGTATGAGCTTTCATGTGCATGCACGTGTATCTGAAGAAGTGTGCAGGCACACAAAAGCTCATACCAATAACAAACTTAGTTGGTCTCTAAGGGACACGGGTGGCGCTGTGGGTTAAACCACAGAGCCTTGCTGATCATAAGGTTGGCGGTTCGAATCCCCGTGACGGGGTGAGCTCCTGTTGCTCGGTCCCTGCTCCTGCCAATCTAGCAGTTCAAAAGCACATCAAAGTGCAAGTAGATCAATAGGTACCACTCCGGCGGGAAGGTAAACAGCGTTTCTGTGCACTGCTCTGGTTCACCAGAAGCGGCTTAGTCATGCTGGCCACATGACCTGGAAGCTGTACGCTGGTTCCCTCGACCAATAAAGCGAGATGAGTGCTGCAACCCCAGAGTCGGCCATGACTGGACCTAATGATCAGGGGTCCCTTTACCTTTACCTTAAGGTGCTACTGGAAGGAATTTTATTTATTTTGTTTTTATCAGGTGGATTTTTTACTGTGCTTGTATACCGCAGTGACACTTTGTAATGTTTAGCAGTTTATAAATAATCCAAATAAATAACAACAAATAAATATTTCCCTTCCCCTGTTTATAGATGCATGGCATTTTAGGGGTTCATACTAACATGAGGAGAGGAAGGGCATTCCTAGTATTCTTCTGCAAAGGCAGATCAGGGACGGGTACCACAATTTAAGGACCATCCATGGTGTAAGGGGACTATGCTATGAATAGTTCTGAAGGCAACCAGAATAATAGCATTGTGATGAGAAGCATAGGGGGACTGGGTCTGTTCATTCAAGGTTAGTTATGTTTGCTTGTTTAGAGTAAACAGGCAAATTAACGCTGGCATTACTTTAGACCTGTCCTGTCTCAGACAAAAGGTGCTAATTGTGTTGAAAGGAAATTTCACAAAGCAAAGCATGGCAATTGCTTAGGCATGCATGATATGCTACCATCTGCCGCTCTTCTCCGGCTCCTCTTGTGCTGGTCTACATGCATGCCGTATGCAGCTGGTTACGGAGAGAGGAGGAAAGAAAAGAGTTTCTGAATGCTACATGGCTGACAAACACACACGCAGTAATTGAAGTTCTAAAATGCATGCATTTAGTTGCTGATGACGTACCATGGGCAAAAACACTACTAAATGAAAACAGCACAATAATACAATAGGAAAACGCCAATGATGTATTTACATTCCGTATTTAAATGTTTTAGGGATCGTGATTTCTGCCCCCATCCAAACCCTGAGGTTTGTGAAAAAAGTCCAGGACTGGGAGGTCTCTAATAAAAGTGTCGATTTTTTTTTGTGTATATATATTTATTAAGATTTTACAAATTATAACAAACATAACAATACACACACACACACACACACACAAACAAAGATAACATAAAAAAGAACAAGTATAATTTCAATACCTTATTTTCTTAAAACTTATTTCACCGACCTCCTCATACCTCCCCTTTCTGCGTTCCCATTTCAAAAATTTAATTCAGCAAATCCTCACCCTTGATTTAATCTAATTATCATCCTTACTTTCCTTTCACTTAATCTTTACAGCTGTACTCCATTTAGTTTTAAAAGCCACATTATTCTAAAATTCATAAATTTTACAATATTTCTTAAGATAGTTTTTAAATTTCTTCCAATCTTCTTCCGCCGTCTCTTTTCCCCGGTCTCGGATTCTGCCAGTCATTTCTGCTAGTCCCATATAGTCTATCACCTTCATCTGCCATTCTTCCAAGGTGGGTAGATCCTGTGTCTTCCAATACTTTGAATAAAAGTGTCGATTTTGAACAAAGTTAGAAGGATTAGTTCACACTTGTAAGCATGGACCAATGGTACCAAATAGTATGGGAAACAGCCTTACTAGAAAAATTAACCAATAAACTGAAAATGACACGGGGACAAACAGAAGAAGACGCCTTCACCCAGGTATGGCTCCCCTTTATCACAAACACAGCCCAACAAGACAATGACAAAAATCCACCAACAGCATGCAAATCAGTATGGCTAACCTGATCCAAAACACCCACCCACCCCACTCACACACGAAAACAAAGACCACCACAGCCAACCACAAGTGAACAGCCACACCCTAGGCCAACCCCAACCTCTCTCACCACCAAAGGAACGCAAGTGAACAGCAGAGAACCTGCACAAGCAACGCTGACACAAAACCTCACATATATTAAGTAAAATAGAACCATCGCCACCCGACCCCACCCCCACTCATCTCACCCCTCCACCTCTTTCCCCCTTTTCTTCCTAACGTCTTGACAGATGAAACTGATCTGCAAAAAATGTTACTTGAAAAAAGAGAGAGACATTGCACATACTTTTGTAAATCAAGAAAATCTTTAATAAAAATACATTTTAAAAAACCACAAAAAACAGCAGTGGCAACATCTGCCACCCTCAGGCAGCTAACAGGGCTCACTCGCCCTTTCAGCCTACTCAGTTGCTTTTCCATGGTCTCATTCATTTGGTGGCAGATGAGTTGAGAAACCACTTTAAGTTTTCCACAATGCTCTGCAACATCCAGCATAGCCCTGCTCCAGGGCATCATGGGAAATTAAAATGGCAGGCAGCTTTGCAGGCTCAGCAACGACTGTCAGGCAAGCCACAGGGATTTACCAGCCACAGGGGTTTACCAGCATAGAAAGAGGTCTAAGAGAGAGCCCGGTGCTAAGGAACTCCTGTTACATAGAGCTAGCCTGTCATGGCAGCCATGACAGTGGGACCAATGATACCATTCCTGGCCACATTAATGTTCCCTTGTGTGCCCACATAGGTGATGTTTCCATTGGAATGAGCCACAAAATTAGGCCTGCCCAGATTGTTCCTGGTGCGCAATCACCAGAATATCGAGAGGACAAAGAAAATAAGAACTGGGTCACTTGCCACGGCTGTTCCAGGCCCAAGGTGGAATAGGGGACATGAAAGGGAAACCACTTTAAACTAGTTTGTGTTTGTAGTGTGAGTGTGTATATGTGCCCTGTAACAGGACATGATTGGCTTAAAGCATGATTAAACAATCACATGCATGCAGTTCGTAGTATTGGACAGAATGAAGCTCTCTGATCTTCTTTCCTGCATTGTTGCATGAAATGTTAAAGGTAAAGGTAAAGGGACCCCTGACCATTAGGTCCAGTCGTGACTGACTCTGGGGTTGCGGCGCTCATCTCGCTTTACTGGTCGAGGGAGCCAGCGTACAGCTTCCGGGTCATGTGGCCAGCAACGCATGGAAACGCCGTTTACCTTCCCGCTGGAGTGGTACCTATTTATCTATTTGCACTTTGACATGCTTTCGAACTGCTAGGTTGGCAGGAGCAGGGACCGAGCAACGGGAGCTCACTCCGTCGTGGGGATTCGAACCGCCAACCTTCCGATCGGCAAGCCCTAGGCTCTGTGGTTTAACCCACAGTGCCACCGGCGTCCTTTTCATGTTAGGCTTTATGCAATTTCACCACTAATGTCAGGGATATATATTAGCCTTCCTAATCCCAGAAATGGAAACAGGGAGGTCAGTTGTACTTCGGGGTTTCTACCAAGGACTGAAACCCCATTCCCTTGCAGATGTGGGGAGTCATGTCATTGAATGGGCAACCAATTTGAAGCCTCAGACAGTGACTTCAGGCTTTATTGAATGAGATGGTTTTAACCCCAAAGGGAACGTATCCTTTACAAAATGTATCATTACACTGATAAAGGTTTCATATTTTTACTAAGTTTTGAGTTGTGTCTTGTGAACGAAAGGTGTATCATAATTATGTCATGTGCCCCTGGAAATGAAATCTCTTTCAGAGGGATGGAGTGGAGTTTGAATGGGGTTCTTGATATTCTTCTCTGGTCTCCATCGTTTCATTACTATTTAAATGTATGTTAATTTCATCAAGGTGTAGAAAGATCTTTTTCTTGCATATACATGAACTAACTGTATTACTATTCAACTAGCTATTTTGTCTTCCTTTACCCAAGAGAGGCTTTGCGTGTGTTAGCAAAAGTAAAAGCAAGCTATTATAGCAAAGCCTCCATTTTAAGGGTCATATCCATCCTCATTTTTCTCAAGCGATAATTCCTTGTCTTGTAACTGGTACTGTCACACTCAATGCATACTGAAAGGGTCAGTTTTGTGCAACATATGGGAAATGTGTGTGTGTGTGTGTGTATCCACCTCAGAATTAGTGTATTTTAATGCAGCCCAGCAAATACTCGCCTCACTGAACATTCACAATATTTTAATGCTGGTTTGCTTGACTGCTACTTCTTTTGAGTGCCATTCTAGGCCTTTGCTCTCACTGGTCCTAGGTCTCATTTGTCCACACCGCAGTGTCATTTCATCTGATTGGCTGTGGCCACCTGTGTGATTTTGTTTATAGATGTCTGTGATGTGGACATCATCATCCCTTCATCAAAAGCCGTGTACTTACATGGGATGACAGAGCCAAGGCAATTAAATACTAGTGAAGGCAAATGAGATTGAGGTCACTGAGAGCAGAGGAGGAGGCAGAGGAAAGTGATTCAGAACAATGGCAATAACATTGGCAGTGGACATCAAAAATGGCTGAAAACAAGAGTCGCCATTTGCTACTCTTAAAAATGAAAGCAGAAAAAAGCCAGCAGTTTTGGCTATCAAAGAAAGCACATCTGAAAAGTGTGCAGGATGATATTTTTCTTTTATATACCTACCATACAATTAAACATATATGGTGTGTGTGTGTGTGTGTGTGTGTGTGTGTGTGTGTGTACAGTGGTACCTTGGTTCTCAAACGCCTCGGCTCCCAAATGCCAAAAACCCAGAAGTAAGTGTCTTTGAACGTTTTTTGGAAGCTGTCGGCTATTGTTTCCGGGGCACCTGCACCAATCAGAAGCTGCGCCTCGGTTTTCAAACATTTCGGAAGTCAAACCAACTTCCAGAATGGATAAAGTTTGGCGCTTTTGTTTTTGCTATTTATTTTGCATTTTTGTTTTTGAGGATATTTTGGTTAATTTTTTTGTGTGACTGTGTGGAACCCAGTTCAGCTACTGATTGATTGACTGACTGATTGATTGATTGATTGTGTGACTGTGGAAAAGGATAAAAGCATTCAAACAATGAGTATCATCAGTGCAGGTAAGAAATTTTTATTATTATTATTATTATCATCTGCAATACTGTCTTATTTATTTTATGGTACAGTACATTGATTATTGCTTTTATTTTATGGATCAATGGTCTCGTTAGATAGTAAAATTCATGTTAAATTGCTGTTTTAAGGGTTGTTTTTAAAAGTCTGGAACGGATTAATCTGTTTTTCATTACTTTCTATGGGAAAGTGTGCCTTGGTTTTGGAACGGACTTCCGGAACAGATTAAGTTTGAGAACCAAGGTACCACTGTACTGGAAACAGCTGCATGAGAACCAGCGGCCATACTCCTGCTCATATGTTAGGCTCACTGAGTGGGGCAGCAGAATAGTGTCCTCCCTCTCTCTCCCCAAAGCCCGGCTTGACTCTGCTCATTGTGCAGCCTGTGTAAGTTGAATGCAGCCCAGTCACTCTGTAATGAGGCCCAGAAAGACCTCTGTCAGCCTCTTGGCTGGGTTAAGTCTGGTGCATCAAAGATTGTGCAGGTCTGACCGGCCAGTATCTACAAAATTATCTGGTCACCGAACTGCAGCTCAGTGGGATAATCAGCAACGGAGCAAAATAACCAGCTCCAGAGATTCCAAGCTGCATCCTCCTGTTAATTTCCTTGACTTTTAAAAGCTACAACTCTTGCTTTAAGTAGCTCAACAAGGCACATAATAAAGGTCTTGTCTTACATGGCTGTCATGATACAGTTTAATAGTGTTATAAGGCTACATGGTGTGTGGTTGTCATGATGGTAGATTGCACAGGTCTGTATAGATTTACTGTCATTCTTTAGGCTTTTCATACATGACAGAGGTTGTCTGAAGCACAGCAGGAACATGCAGCTCGCAGGGGTTAAGTGTTCTTTGCCTCCTGGCTTCCGACATAGTCCTCTCTGCACACATACAGAGACGAGGTGCAGGGTACATCTGTCACAGGACTGATGACATGATGGATTACCCATGTCATTGTCAGTACGTTCAGAATTACTCTGCTGCTGATAAGATGGCCCCTTTCTTCTCTCTTGGTAAAGAGAAGCTATTTTCCCTCACCCCACCCCCACCGCCAATCTTGTTGCTCTTACAAATTTCCCGAAACCAGAACGGTGGCTGGCTGGGTGGAAGAGTCCTCCGTTCCTTCCTCCTAGGATTCCAATCTGGTATTATTTCTAAGATGCTGAAATCATCTTATCAGTCACCAAGAGTGAATTTTGCACTCAGATTTCATGCCTTTCCAAAAATGGGTGCAATTCAGATTTTAAAAGAGGTGATCCTCAATATACATGAATAATCAAGTCTTCTGCGCACTTTTGCAGACTGCTTACATCCTTAGTGGACGTGAATCATCAATATATTTGCTCCCTTTAGACCTTCTCCATATCTCTTGGCCCCACCCCAGCTCTCATGCATATTATTATTATTCCTGTGGAACACCCTCTCATCAGATGTCAAGGAAATAAAAAAAAACTATTAGAAGACATCTGAAGGCAGCCCTATTTTGGGAAGTTTTTAATGTTTGATTTTTTTAATTGTATTTTTAATATTTTGTAGGAAGCTGCCCAGAGTGGCTGGTGAAACCTAGTCAGATGGGCGGGGCATAAATAAATTATTGTTATTATTATTAATATTATTATTATTATTATTCATAGGCACAAAGAGGGCCACGTACACACAACCAGCTATATGTACCCAGGATCCCTAACAGTGTGGCATTCCCAGTTACACAAAGCACTAATACACCAGGTATACAGTAGTACCTCGGGTTACATACGCTTCAGGTTACAGACGCTTCAGGTTACAGACTCCGCGAACCCAGAAATAGTGCTTCAGGTTAAGGACTTTGCTTCAGGATGAGAACAGAAATCGTGCTCCGGTGGCGCGGCAGCAGCGGGAGGCCCCATTAGCTAAAGTGGTGCTTCAGGTTAAGAACAGTTTCAGGTTAAGTACGGACCTCTGGAACGAATTAAGTTCTTAACCCGAGGTACCACTGTACATGCTAAAGCTTTTGTCTGCTCTTTTTGAGTGTATTATGAGTAGCGTTGACCCCATAACCTGTAGGGATTCAGTTTGCTAGAGTGAACAGGATCCAGGTGTTTTTGTGTTACGGATTCAACATTAGACTTGAACCAAGGAGTCATAGAAGCAAAGGGTTGTAAGGTACCCCAAGGGCCAACATGTAGTCCAACCCTGTGTGATGGAAGAATCCTGCCCACAACCGTCCCTGGGTAGACTCAAACAACCAACTTTATGGCTAGCAACCAGACAACTCCCTACTCTCCCATATAGTTCTCTGTCAATGAACAGGTTCTCTGCTACAATAGTTTTCCATGGTTTTACAAAATTAATTAGTAACTCAATTAATGAACAAATTTACAGTGGTACCTAAGGTTAAGTACTTAATTCGTTCTGGAGGTCCATTCTTAACCTGAAACTGTTCTTAACCTGAAGCACCACTTTTGCTAATGGGGCCTCCTGCTGCCGCTGCGCCGCCGGAGCCCGATTTCTGTTCTCATCCTGAAGCAAGGTTCTTAACCTGAAGCACTATTTCTGGGTTAGCGGAGTCTGTAACCTGAAGCGTATGTAACCTGAAGCGTATGTAACCTGAGGTACCACTGTAGTCACACTGGGCAACTGAAATGGGTGCAAAAGCAATAAACTAAAAAAAACGAAGTTGTGATTGATCCAGGTGTCTATTCATATATTTTTGATGATTTTCTTCAGACATCATTGACATCTCAACCAGGATGCAAATGTGATCTTCATGTAAATAATTTAAGGTTTATCTGTTTATTAAGCAGAAAGCCCCACTCAATTCAATAGGTCTTACTTCTGAGTAGACATGTCTAGGATGGCACTGCAAATAAGTTTAGGTTACGCTCTTAACCACATTTACCTGGCAGAAAGATCGCATTGCCACTGGGGTTTATTTCGAGAAAAGAGACAGGGCTTTGGTGTTAGTGCAACTGATAAGGCAGTAAACTTTAATCAGCAGATGAATCAATCACTGGGGTAGATCAGGCACTGAGCCTAAAATTTAAAGTTAGATATTATTTTATTTTTAAGCCTATTTTGATGCTGGTAGGAATGCAACAGGGCTTCCAAAAGACAGAGAGTAAGACTGAAGCATGAGAAGGTGTAATTATACCTGCTTATTATGAATATAAGGGACGTGGGTGGCACAGAGCCTAGGGCTTGCTGATCAGAAGGTTGGCAGTTCGAATCCCCGCCACGGGGTGAGCTCCTGTTGCTCGGTCCCTGCTCCTGCCAATCTAGCAGTTCGAAAGCACGTCAAAGTGCAAGTAGATAAATAGGTACCACTCCGGCAGGAAGGTAAACGGCATTTCCGTGCGCTGCTCTGGTTCGCCAGAAGCGGCTTAGTCATGCTGGCCACATGACCTGGAAGCTGTATGCCGGCTCCCTTGGCCAATAAAGCAAGATGAGCGCTGCAACCCCAGAGTCGTCCGTGACTGGACCTAACGGTCAGGGGACCCTTTACCTTTACCTATTAAGAATATAAGGATTACTTGTGTTTTGGTCATGGAAAAAATAGTGCTTCTTTCTTCTACTGTCTGACACCTGACACCTGACCTTTTGAAGTATGTTTCCTTTGTGCAACAGGACTAAGCTGTAAGTTTGGAAAACTGAATTGTGGATAAATGAGATATACCTACCGTGGAAACAGAAATCTTCAGATGATCTTGTGCAAGACAAAATAAGAGCCCATACTATTGAGCTCATACCATGGCACACAGGTGAAGAATCATCAAGATACAGGCCCATTTTTAAAAATATACAGTGGTGCCTCGCAAGATGAAAAGAATCCGTTCTGTGATTCTCTTCGTCTAGCGGTTTTTTCGTCTTGCGAAGCAAGCCCATTGACGGATTCGCGGATTCGCGCTATTAGCGGCTTTTAGCGGCTTATCTGCTGATCGGATCAGCTGATAAGCGGCTTAGCGGCTTAGAAAAAGGGGGGAAAGGAAAAAAACCCCCGCAGGAACTCGCAAGACATTGTCGTCTTGCGAAGCAAGCCCATAGGAAATTCGTTTTGCGAAGCACCTCCAAAACGGGAAACTCTTTCGTCTAGCAAGTTTTCCGTCTTGCGAGGCATTCGTCTTGCGGGGCACCACTGTACACCTTGTTGTGAGTTCATGGGCTTAGATAGCTAAATACAGAGGTAAATAAATGCATATATTGTATTATGTACTGCTATTACTCCCTGAAGTGCATACAAACATTTCTACATATTTTGTATCTAGTTTGATGTGTCTGAATTCTCTGTTGATATTGAATGTCTATATCACACATTGGAAAAAATAGTACAAAGCACAGCACTTTTTGACTTGTTGTGTAACACAGATTCCTACAGTGACTATGCAGGGGGAAAAGACTGTGCTCTTTATCTGCATCTATCATCTTCATCCTGAAATCTAATCTATCATCAACAATTATCACAGCTACTTTCCTCTTCTTGATACCGGGGCTGTGCAAATGTGGCACAGACTATTTTTTAAAACTGATGCTCTATGCTAAATGGGACTCTTATAATAAAATATCTATTTTGGGTGTTGTATTTTTTAAAATGGCATTTTTATCCTTTAAAAAAATAAAACCCTCTATAAACACTTGAGATGAAATGAAAATAAAATAAAATTTGCCTTTGAGTCCAGTTAGGTTGCAATCCTATATAACTCAGTTACCTGGCAGCAACCACCACTGAAATCATTGGCACTTACCTTTGAGTAAATCTGGACAGGAATGCACTGTTAACCTTTTTTTGTTTTTATTTGATGAGCCAGAAAAAAGAAGTGACAGTTATCTCATATCCCTCATTAAACCATTATAAAGATCTCAAAAAAGATCTCAGTAACACAATAATTTGGAATGAATGAATTAAATAAACCCTTACATCATTGCCCTTTAAAGATATTTATTATGAAATAACTTACATTTCTTTTACAAGCACTTCCTACTGTTAGAAGAAAAGACCATCTTTCATATTTTGAACTCCTATTTCAGCATCACAGAAGAACCAAAACAGCCCCTGCCCAACTTCCCAAAAGGAGGTAAGTATGATTTTCACTTTCACAGATTAAAATCCACAAAGATTTTGACCTGAACAGCAGGTCAAACAGTAAAATTGCCTGGGCTGTAAAACCTCATACTACAGGTTGCAGAATCCCACATTACAAAACTTCCTGCGTACTAGATGCAGGGAGAAAGATTCCAGCCTAGCCTTTTCCTTTTCATGCTTGTTTTCTGTGTAGGAATTTTTCTGGTGAGTGGGGGCTGTTTTCAATCCATGTTCCACCTGCTGCCCGAAGTGGAACAGTCCACTGTGTGATTTGCCATTTTGCAGACCTGGTCTAAGGCTCTAGTTGCTTTATGTACAAAGACTAAAGCTTGGAGTCCTATTTATTAATCATAATGGCCACAATCCTATGTGCATCTGCATGCGCTCAAAATCCTACTTAAATCAAAGGCATTTAAGTGCATGTCGCTGGATGTTGGATTGCTAAGTGAAAACACTCCAGTCCTCAAATGCCTTTCATGGAAGCAACTCCCACGGAAATCAATAGAGCTTACCTCCGTCGCAGTGAGTTCAGGCCGAGGGTGTAAGAATATCAGAATTATTTCTCCCATAATGAGCTCAAGAAAATATTCTCAAATGATGTGTGTGCATAACACAGACACATACAGACCCTACTGATGCGCTTTTGTTTTGAAGTTTTAATCAGGTTTAAAAGGGAAGCTATTCAGGGAAATTGTGTGGTCTGAATTTTAATCCACCAGCCTCTGCTTTATAGCATGTGGTGTGGCCTTGAATTGCAGAATGTTTGAAACATACATAATGAGCTCAATGTCAAACTGTTGGGCTTTTTGTCTTTAACAATAAGCACTTAGCTCAACTAAATGAATAGAAATTGCTTTAGTGAATTAGAAAAGCCAAGGTCTTTTCAATGCTCTAATTCTGACGTTAATTATTTTAGACGCCGTCTATTATTTTCCCCCCACCATTATAACAAGTTAAGAATTAAACTTTGAAAACCCAGGATATAATATTTGTAAGCAAATATTCCGGTGATCAAAGAAGCAGGATTTTATTTTCCTTTTAAGACCAAACTTCTGCATTTCCAATCGGGAGGCGGTGGAAGAAGATGTTTTCTTTTCATATTTGTTTGCTCTCGACGATACAAGAGAAACAAAATACCGATTTGACGATAGGAAAGATCACCACCGTCATTATGAACACTATCCATAATCTCTCTAATTTGCAAAGAGATTAGATTTCCAATTCATAACAGATTCCCCTTTCTCCAGGCATGTATCCTAAAGGGCATTTGTAACAGAATAGGGTTCCCTACCCCCCCTTCAAATATTAGAAAAAGAAGTGAATTTATTTCCTTCCCTGCACCCAAAGAACAGCATTCAAAAAATTACAGTGAATAGCAATTCATCCTTTAGAAATCCCTTCAACCCAGTGGCTGCCAGAGATCTGAATGCTTTCTCCTAAAGCTCTGTAATCCAATAAGCTTTTGTGTTTAGCAGCTTGTTTGAAACTTGTATAGCACCCCGGCCTGTGCCTCCGTATGCTCCTTTGCAGGCAGGTGAGCGCCCGAGGGCCTGCTTAATATTCAAGCCACGAGGCCTTCACAGCCCCAACCAGAATGTAATTTGTAATTAACTGTCATTTACTTCTGTCTGCATTGACTTGTTGTTCAAAAGACAATGTAGCTGCGCTGGTCACTAGCTTGTCTTTGTTGTGGTTATAATGTCTCTCAGATCTAGCTGTTTCTCCAATATTTCAGTTAAAAACACACACACACAACATCCTTGCAACCCGGCTGCTGCAAAACCGATAGAATTCTTTTCCCCAAACCAGTGCAATTAATGTTGCACATTTCAGTTATCTGAAACATGGGACTTATGGGGTAGATATTTGTGTAGGCTCCTGGTAACCAGCGGTGTGTTGATGAATTCAAATGAAAGCTGAGATTTCCAAGACAATAGCCCAGTTAAGATTTTTAATTGCTGCTTTCCCCCTCCCCTGGTTTGAAAATACATGTTTTTTGACACCGGAGATGTCAGTCATTTGCTTTGGGAACGGTGCCTAACTGAATTTCTGCTTACTCTCTTGGTGACCTTATTTTACCTGAAATTCACATGCACACACTCCCAACAGAAGACTAAGAGGCCTATCAAGCACAACTCGGCTACACTTTAGAGCAGCGAAATCAAAGAGTAGCACTCCAGTTTAAGAAATGTGTGGGTTGCAATCAGTCATTCACAGCATTTGAATAAAGCGTGTTCTCCTTCATGGAGAGCACGTGTTGCGGTGGGGGCCGCCAGGACACTCCAAAGTTGGGGGCGGGCTAACTGATCGTTGGCCACTGATGCGATTGGGGCTTCCCTTGTTGTTGGGAAGAAATTAATGTTGCCATTTATTGACTGACAGCCAGAAATGCTAAAACTCCTTGCACGAGGCTAGGGCTTCCTCTTTTCGCCCGTGCAGCGGATTGCCCGTCCCTCCCTTCCTAGAATAGGGTTGTTCGCTTTCACCTTGCTATGCCTGTCATGGGGTCGTCTGCTTTGGAGCGGGGGCCTGGTAGGAATTTTGTCCATCTGGCTGATTGGCTGGGGCCATTTGGTTTTTGCCTACTGCGTAGCAAATCGTCACAACTTGTAAGGTTGCGGTTAGGCATTGGTTTATGGTTTGGTTGGTTGAGGGGCATGGATTGGCTGTGCCTGCCCCTCTAATGCTGCAGCTGCAAGGGATTCCGTTAAAGGAATTGGGGGCTAACTATTGCTTGTCCACTCTGTCAAAGGGGCTCGGGCCATAGCAATGAGCTCCTGGTTGCATTTGGGGAGGGCTGAGGGCAGGTTCCCTGCTCCGTCGCTACCCCCAAGTGTATTCCCCTTTTCTGACTTTCGCAGGCGTGCAGAATGTCAGTCTGTCCCCCATGGTGGGGACAGATAGTCGCAACCAATGCCTAAGCAACCACTCACAAATTTGTATTTTAATAAAGTTGTGGCCAAAATTATGCCAAAAACCTTAAACAAAAATTCTGTGTGATGTGTGAGTTATTGGGGTGGACCTGGGGACCTCGACACGCAATGGATAGTGTCTTTCCTTCTAGCTGAGGCATCTCATAGGTAAGTCAGTGTCTGAGTTTGCATGTCATGTTAAACCATAGTTTAGTGTTTAACTATGGCTGAATGCAAATGAGCACATGCTGCTCAAAAGTCTCTGGTCCCCCCCCCCCCTGCTCCTGGTGACGCCACCCTGGGAGCAACAAACCACAAGCCTTGGCTTGCTACGTCATCCAGATTGAGGTGCATGGTTTATTTCTCCCAAAGAAACCACAAGTCAAAAACTAACCTTTACTACTGTTTTTGGTTGGTCTGTAAAGATAAACCACAAACAGATGAAGGTAAAGATAAACTGCAAACAGATGAAGTTCCATAGTTTGTTGCAGGCAGGATGAGAAACAAAGTGGGTACAGTGGTACCTCGGGTTAAGTACTTAATTCGTTCCGGAGGTCCGTTCTTAACCTGAAACTATTCTTAACCTGAAGCACCACTTTAGCTAATGGGGCCTCCTGCTGCCGCTGCGCCGCTGGAGCACGATTTCTGTTCTCATCCTGAAGCAAAGTTCTTAACCTGAGGTACTATTTCTGGGTCAGTGGAGTCTGTAACCTGAAGCGTATGTAACCCGAGGTACCACTGTACTTGCAAGCCACTTGCACCAGCAAACTGCTTGTTCATGTGTAACCATAGCTATGGTGCTATGTGATGTGCAAACCAGACATGTGGCTTATTTTTAAGAACTCCACCCAGGCAGAAATCTGGCCCCAAACCTGATGATAAGAATGTTGTTGATATTCCATATGATTTCTGAGCACAATTCAAAGTGTTAGTGCTGACCTTTAAAGCCCTAAACGGCCTCGGCCAAGTATACCTGAAGGAGCATCTCCACCCCCATTGTTCTGCCTGGACGCTGAGGTCCAGCTTCAAGGGTCTTCTGGCCATTCCCTCACTGCGAGAAGTGAGGTTAGAGGGAACCAGGCAGAGGGCCTTCTTGGTAGTGGCACCCGCCCTGTGGAACGCCCTCCCACCAGATGTCAAGGACATAAACAATTACAGCGGTACCTCTGGTTGAGAATGGGATCCGTTCTGGAGGTCCGGCCGGATCCCGAGGTTTTTGCAACCCGAGGATCACTGTTATATGCATGCACGTGGTGGCAGACCACTTCTGCGCATGCACGGGGGGGGGGGGCGAAACCTGGTCAAATATTTCCTTTTAAAAAAAATTATTACATTTTTCAGATACAAAGTCAGAAATATACACAGCATATAAGAAATATAAAAAAGAAATAAAAGAAAAAAAGAAAGAAGAAATAAGGAATCCAACTTTCCAAAACATTTTAACATAGCCAACTGGACTTCCCCGCATCTCCCTCACCCTGCGTTCTTTACAATAAAGATATCAGCAAATTATTACCTTGTTTCATGTCTTACTTTGTACTTTTCAAATATTGTATTTCTGGATTTAAAGTACTTTTTATCAATCACTTATACTTTAAATTAAACATAATATTACTTTAAATTTCAACCTTTTCTTACTTATAACTTAGTTTCCTATTCACCAAATCTAATTGCTGAAGCTAAAGTTTCCAAATCGTGCAAATTCTTAACATTCATACAACTTATAGTGTTTTTGTAAATAGTCCTTAAATTTTTTCCAGTCCTCTTCCATTGTTTCTTCTCCCAAATCTCGGATTCTGCCAGTCATTTCAGCCAGTTCCATGTAGTCCATCAATTGCGTCTGCCACTCTTCCAGTGTGGGTAGATCTTGTGTCTTCCAGTATTTTGCGATGAGTATTCTTGCTGCTGTAGTTGCATACATAAAAAAAGTTCTATCCTTCTTTAACACTTTCTGGCCAACAATGCCCAAATGGTCAAATATTTCCAAGTTTGCCACTTTTCGCAACCTGGTGTTGGCATAACCCGAGGTGCTACTGTATCTGACTTTTAGAAGACATCTGTTTAGGAAAGTTTTAAATGTTTGATGTTTTAGTGTGCTTTGAATATTTTGTTGGAAACCGCCCAGGGTGGCTGGGGAAACCCAACCAGATGGACGGGGTATGTATGTATGTATGTATGTATGAATGAATGAATAAATAAAAATTATTAACACAAGAAGAGCCCTGCTGGAGCCAAGCAAAAGGCTTATCAAATCCAGCATCCTGTTTTCCCAGGGGCCAACCAGATCCTATGGGAAGCCCACAAGCAAGATATGAATGCAACTGCACTTTCCCTACTGGTGTTCTCAAGCAACTGAAGTTATTACACAGCCATCATGCCTAGTAGCCTTTGATTAATTCACCTAATCCCCCTTTAATACCATCCAAGTTGGTGGGTATCACTACATACTACATACCACACATACACTACATACCACACGTGCATACTTTTATATATTACTATCATACTCCCAAAGCCCTATGTGGCCTAGGACCCACGTACCTACGGGACCGCCTCTCCTGGTATGCCCCGCGGAGGACCTTAAGGTCCACAAATGACAACACCTTGGAGGTCCCAAGTCGCAAGGTGGTTAGATTCGTCTCAACTAGGGCCAGGGCCTTTTCAGTACTTGCCCAGACTTGGTGGAACGCTCTGTCACAAGAGACTAGGGCCCTGCGGGACTTCACATCTTTCCACAGGGCCTGCAAGACAGAGCTGTTCCACCAGGCCTTTGGTTTGGATTCAGTCTGACCCTTTTATTTCCCTCCCCTTATGGTTTCTATGGGCTACTATTAAAATGAGGCTGCATTTTAAATTATATTGTAACCTGTTTTTAAAATTGGTTGTTTTGTTTTTTAATTGTAATTTTACTGGTGTTAGTCTCCCTGAGCCCGGCTCTGGCTGGAGAGGGCGGGGTATCAATAAATTATTATTATTATTATTATTATTATTATTATTATTATTATTATTACCCTAGTGTCTTTCATAGTTTAACAATGGAGTTGTGTGAAAAAGTGGTCCCTATTGGTTGCCCTCTTTTCAGCTTCATTGGAAGACCCAGGCTTTAGTATTATGTGAGAGGGAGAAAAATGTTTCTGTATTTCCCTTCTCCACACTTGCATACTTTTATATATCACTATCATGCTCCCAACTCTAACCGCCTTACTTGCTTATTTTCTAAATCGAAAGGCCCCAGCCGCTGCAACCTTTCTTCCCAGGGGGACCAGTTCCCCGATCACGTTGGTTGTCTGTTCTGAACCTTTTCTGCTTGCTTGCTCTCCATATAAAGGTAAAGGTAAAGGGACCCCTGACCATTAGGTCCAGCCGTGACCAACTCTGGGGTTGCGGCGCTCATCTCACTTTATTGGCCAAGGGAGCCGGCGTACAGCTTCCGGGTCACATGGCCAGCATGACTAAGCCGCTTCTGGTGAACCAGAGCAGTGCACGGAAACGCCGTTTACCTTCCCGCCGGAGTGGTACCTACTTATCTACTTGCACTTTGACGTGCTTTTGAACTGCTAGGTTGGCAGGAGCAGGGACCGAGCAACAGGAGCTCACCCCTTCGCAGGGATTTGATCGCCGACCTTCTGATCAGCAAGTCCTAGGCTCTGTGGTTTAAGCCACAGCACCACCCGCGTCCCTGCTCTCCATGTAGCTGTGTTCACTGGTGAAGTCTAATTTCTGATGCTGCCTTGTCTATGTGCTCATCAAAGATGTCAGATTCCAGCTATGAGCAAATGCACATTGGTAGAAAACATTCATCTCCAATGTGGTGTGGTGGATAATCTAGCAGGCTAACCTATTGCACAGGGCCATTGTGCTGGTAAAATGGGAAAAACTTTTTATATCCTGCCCTTCCTCCAAGGAGCTCAAGGCAGTATCAATATTATAGAGGCATTTCTGTATTGAAAATGTACACCCCCTACTGCTGAAATCACACACAGGATAATATTTGGAAGCTTTTATGCATCATCAATTACATAATGCTTACCCAAATTTAAAATTAATTTATATTCCTTTCAAAATATATTCATTCATTCATTCTCTCTCTCACACACACACTTTTATCACATCCTTCTGGCAATCTCAGAAATTTGCTAGGTTGGAGAAACAGAAACCTCCTCAAAGGCCTCCAGAGAGCTACGCGATTAAGAGGGCATTTCATCCTAACTCACTACAATACATATTTAACTGTAATTCTACTACAGTGGTGCCTCGCAAGACGAAAATAATCCGTTCCGCGAGTCTCTTCGTCTAGCAGTTTTTTCGTCTTGCGAAGCAATCCTATTAGCGGCTTAGCGGATTAGCGCTATTAGCGGTTTAGCGGATTAGCCGCTATTAAAGGCTTAGCGGCTTAGAAAAAGGGGGGGAAGCGAAAAAAAATCAGAACACTCGCAAGACGTTTTCATCTTGCGAAGCAAGCCCATAGGGAAATTCGTCTTGCGAAGCAGCTCAAAAACGGAAAACCCTTTCGTCTAGCGGGTTTTCCGTCTTGCGAGGCATTCGTCTTGCGGGGCACCACTGTATATCAGGTATGTCCAAAGTCCGTTTGGGGGGGCCTAACCCACCCTGCTGGTCGGTTTAATTTGGCCCCTGTTGTGGCAGTTCATTTCCAGGAATAAAAAAAGCTGAACAACTTCAATCCTAAAATTGGCTCAAAAGGCTTGGATTTTGCCATACCTCCAGAGCAGGGGTAGGCAACCTAAGGGCCCTTTTGCCTACTCAATCCAGCCCGCGGACAGTCCGGAAATCAGCGTGTTTTTACATGAGTAGAATGTGCCCTTTTATTTAAAACGCATCTTTGGGTTGTTTGTGGGCCATAGGAATTCGTTCATTTCCCCAAAAAAAATATAGTCCGGCCCCCCACATGGTCTGAGAGATGGTGGACCAGCCCCACATGGTCTGAGAGATGGTGGACCAGCCCCACATGGTCTGAGAGATGGTGGACCAGCCCCACATGGTCTGAGAGATGGTGGACCAGCCCCACATGGTCTGAGAGATGGTGGACCAGCCCCACATGGTCTGAGAGATGGTGGACCAGCACCACATGGTCTGAGAGATGGTGGACCAGCCCCACATGGTCTGAGAGATGGTGGACCGGCCCACGGCTGAAAAAGGTTGCTGACTCCTTCTCCAGAGGAATAGCATTCTACATAAGAACATCAGAATAGTCTCCTGGTTCAGGTCAATGGTCCCTTTAATCCAACATCTTGTTCTCACCATCACCAACCAGATGCCTGTGGGAGACCAGGAAGCAGACTATTATCTGGAAGCATTTCTGCCTCCGACTGTGGAGGTACAGCATAGCCATCATGGCAAGTAGCCATTGTGTCAGCCCTCTCCTCCATGAATTTATCTAATCCTCTTTTAAAGCCATCCAAATTGGTGGCCGCCATTGCCTTCTGGGGGTTCGAGTTCCACAGTTTGACTACAGTGGTACCTCTGATTACAGACACTTCAGGTTACATACGCTTCAGGTAACAGACTCCGCTAACCCAGAAATAGTACCTCGGGTTAAGAACTTTGCTTCAGGATGAGAACAGAAATTGTGCTCCGGCGGTGCAGCGGCAGCAACGGGAGGCCCCAGGTGCTTCAGGTTAAGAACAGTTTCAGGTTAAGAACGGACCTCCGGAATGAATTAAGTACATAACCAGAGGTACCACTGTATGTGCTGTGTGGAGAAGTATTTTCTTCTATCTTCCACGTGTGAGTGTTCTTTCATTCATTCTACAAATCACTTCAGCAGTGTTCTGCACTCTGTACCCCTCTTAGAGTGCCAGCAGTTTGAAAGCACATCAAAGTGCAAGTAGATAAATAGGTACCACTCCGGCGGGAAGGTAAACGGCGTTTCCATGCACTGCTCTGGTTTGCCAGAAGCAGCTTAGTCATGCTGGCCACATGACCCGGAAGCTGTACGCCGGCTCCCTCGGCCAATAAAGCAAGATGAGCGCCGCAACCCCAGAGTCAGTCACGACCGGACCTAATGGTCAGGGGTCCCTTTACCTTTACTATTACAACTAAAACCCAGGACCAAACATCCTGGGGCAACTTCTCCTGAGGGCCTTTCAAAGACTAGGAAGAGTGGGAAACAGGTGTGTTCAGAGTACTGGGATAATGTTTACCTGGCTGCTGCTGCTGGTAGGTACCACCCTTGGCCATCTTGCAGGGATAAAGTAAGCTTAAAGTCCACCACTCATTGGCATTTTCAAGAAATGTTAAAGTGCCCCAAGATCGAGGCAGAAAAAAGGAGGCTTTGTTTTGCCAAGGAAGATGTTTTTTGAGAAACCGGAGGACTGATTTTGGCACAGCGCTAATACTCAGCTGCCCACAGAGATTTTTATGGGACACAAAAGTGGTGCCAGATTTAGGGTGGTGCGGAAAGTTCCCTCACACAGGGTGCCGAACCAAGGGGGCCCAAAATTGAGAAGATCCAAAATTGAGAAGATCCATTGGGGGGGGGGCACCAAATTTTGACCTTGCACAGGGTGCCATATTGCAAAAGATAACCAAAGTCTGCCCTGACAGAAGGGCACATGTGGTCTCTGAATATGCAGTACCTTCACCTTTTTTACATATAGTTTGTGCATATGTTTCCATCTCTGTGTGCCAGAACGAATCATGCCTTCTTGGGTATCACTTGATTTTTCATCACTTCATGAGTGGAATGTTTGACCTGGCCCTCTTGGAAAACATCATGTCAGAGATGATGTGAGGTAAAAGGGAGGTCCCCTTTGTGGTCTAGTCACACGCAACTTACTATTTCACCCTGAAATCATCAAGTGAAAAACATGCATGTGTGAACTATCACTCTTCTGCTCTCCTTTGCACAAAGAGAGAGATTTTCCTTCTCCCCTCACAACTAATGTAAGCCAGATTTTTCACACACCCCTCATGCTATCATGCCAGAACGGGGAAATGAATTCCATGCGCTTTTGAAAGAGCTGATATTTTATTTTATTTGGACCATTTCCTTTGAGGAGAAGGCTTCCTACCCATACAACAGATCCATCCATGTGGCAATTATGCAAAAACCGCGGTTATCTGGATTTACCATGTCTGGCCACTCTCCTACGCAGCCCCTGTAGCCATATATAAATAGCTTGCCCTGTTTATCTGGAGTTTGGGTGCCCCTTAGGCTGTTCTGATAAATGAGGCCGTACAGTAATGGCCTCTTTATTTTGGACTGTACCCTCCTTTTGAAATAGATTTGTTAAAGAAGCCCTCTGCCTTCAGGAAACTTACACCACCTCCATCTCTCTGGCCTTGATGATTTGCATAAGGCTGGATTAAATGGTCTGCAAGCATCCCATCTCCCCCCCCCCCCCAATGGCTGGTTTATTTACATCTGGGCCTTATTATTCCCTCCCTTTATTGGAAACAATTAACCAGAGAGGTTGAAAGCTGCACCTTGCTCTTTAAGTTACCAAGAAATAAAAGCAGAACAGTGTGAGTGTTTGCACACGTGTGCATGTGCATGTGTGTAAATCTATCTATATAGCTACATAACGCAGCCCCTCTACACACAACCCAGTGCTTTTTGTAGTGTGTGTGTGTGTCAGGGTGGGAGGCTAGCATTTCCCCTATATTCTCAAAAGGAGAAGAGCCGGTCCGTGTTAGCACCTAACCATCCAGGATTGCAACATGCCACTCTCAGAACGATTAAGCTTCCCTTAGTGCAGCGGTGACATCACTCAGGGCTCAAAGCTGCTCCTACTCAAGAGTATTAGAATGCATTTCATGCTTGGCTTACTCAAAACTGCAGAGCTCAAATTTACACCTTATTTGATGTTCTTCTGCCTGCTGTTAATTGGTAAAGGGATCTTTGACCCTTTTGATCTCTCTTACAATCCTCTAAATGCCCAGGTCTGCTAAACTGTTCAGCAGGAGATACTCAGCAGTTGCCCAGTAATATAAAGTCTTTCTTTCTCTCTTTCTTCTCTCTCTCTCCCCCCCCCACTCCCCGTTTGGCTTTCCTGCCTTTGGTTTACATCCAAGTTGCACAGAAATAAGAGATGACAGTTGTTACAGATATGCCGGTTTAATTACTTGTCAGCTTAGAGCCGATATCTCGGCTAGCCAACGTCGAAAGCTTAACTTTCTTCTAGTAGCTTATAGCATGACCAACTGCTAGTGCTTTAGTATTTACCCATAAAACTCTGGATACATTTAAGATAAAATAATAATAATAAAATAAACAGCCCTTTTGATCTCGTAGAAAAAGTGATCATCTTCTCCCGCTCTTGATTTTGCACAGATCTTTGTGTCACTTAAAACGAGGCAGTAATATTGCTACTGAAGTGGAAATCAGACTTATTTTTGTGATTACACCTTTATAATTGCTTTGGGAAGGTTTAGTGCCTTTTTGTTGTTATTTGAGCGGTGAAACATCAGGATTCATATTGGTTATGGAGTAACAGAAAAATAAACATTACATTATTTTAAAATACAATTTCCTTCTCGTCTTCCTTGTACATCTAATTTCCCATGTCCTATACATCTCCAGACAGCTCTTCATATTTAAAAATAGGACAAAATAACAACAAGAAGAAGATTTGTGTGTGTGTATAAGCAAGCTGAAAAACCATGACTGCATACACACAATGCATTCAAAGCATATTCATAACATTTCTCTTGCTCCCCCAATTCCGGGACCTGTTGTTTATCCCTCACAGAGCTGCAATTCATAGCACCATTAACAAACTGGAGTTTTCAGGATTCTTTGGGGCTGAGAATCAGCTTTAAATCTGCTTTACATTTAAATGTGTAGAAAACCTTATGGAGAACTTCCCTTTACAGCACTTGCAGAAACCACCTTCTTGACCAGAGGTCAGCAGACTTTTTCAGGAGGGGGGGCGGTCCACTGTCCCTCAGACCTTGTGGGGGGCCAGACTATATTTTGAAGAAAAAAAATAATGAATGAGTTCCTATGCCCCACAAATAACCCAGAGATGCATTTTAAATAAATAATAATAATAATAATAAATTTTATTTATATCCCGCCCTCCCCAGCCGAAGCCGGGCTCAGGGCGGCTAACCACAATAAAACAGTATAAAAGTATAGCATAAACAACACTCTAAATCATTCATTATAAAATTAATTAATTCGGGCCACTGGCAACCATTGGGCCAGAGCTCCGCGAAGATTGCCGAGGGAGGGAGTCAGGCTGTGCCCTGGCCAAAGGCCTGGTGGAACAGCTCTGTCTTGCAGGCCCTGCAGAAAGAATGTCAAGTCCCGCAGGGCCCTGGTCTCTTGTGACAGAGTGTTCCACCAGATCGGAGCCACAGCTGAAAAAGCCCTGGCTCTAGTTGAGGCCAGCCTAACTTCTCTGTGGCCTGGGACCTTCAAGATGTTTTTATTTGAGGACCGTAAGTTCCTCTGTGGAGCATACCAGGAGAGGCGGTCCCGTAGGTACGAGGGTCCTAGGCCGTATAAGGCTTTAAAGGTTAAAACCAGCACCTTAAACCTGATCCTGTACTCCACCGGGAGCCAGTGCAGCTGATGTAGCACCGGGTGAATGTGATCTCGCAGCAAAGACCCCGTAAGGAGTCTCGCTGCAGCATTCTGCACCCGCTGGAGTTTCTGGGTCAGTCTCAAGGGCAGCCCCACGTAGAGCGAGTTACAATAATCCAGTCTGGAGGTGACCGTCGCGTGGATCACATTCTATTCATGCAAAAACATGCTGATTCCCAGACCGTCTGCAGGCCGGATTGAGAAGGCGATTGGGCCGGATCCGGCCCCCGGGCCTTAGTTTGCCTACCCATGTTCTTGACTGTTGGACCCACTACTGGTCTTGTCTGCTCAATCTGCTGGAGCTTGTCTTTGCATGCAGGGGAAGTCCCTAACTCACCAAGGGTTTAAGAGCCATCGGCTACCCCCATCTGGCTTAGCCAGCCAGTCAAAGCAGTTTCCTGTGGTGTTGCATGCTGACAGCTTCTAGGAGCCACAGTGAGAGCTGAGTGCAGGGTAGGGACCAAAGGTGGACAAACTACCCCAGAATGAATAATAATAATAATAATAATAATAATAATAATAATAATAATATAATAATAATAATGTATTATTTGTACCCCGCCCATCTGGCTGCGTTTCCCCAACCACTTTGAGCAGCTTCCAACAAAGATTAAAAATACATTAAAATGTCACACATTAAAAAGTTCCCTAAACAGGGCAGCCTTCAGATGTCTTCTAAATGTCAGATAGTTGTTTATTTCCTTGACATCTGATGGAGCCAGTCAAAGCAGTTTCCTGTGGTGTTGCATGCTGAGAGCTTCTAGGAGCCACAGTGAGAGCTGAGTGCAGGGTAGGGACCAAAGGTGGACAAACTACCCCAGAATAATAATAATAATATAATAATAATAATGGTAATGGTAATGGTACCCCCTGCCCGTACGGGCCAGTCTTGCCAGACTCTAGGGTTGTGCGCTCATCTCACTCTATAGGCCGGGAGCCAGCGCTGTCCACAGACACTTCCGTGTCACGTGGCCAGCGTGACAAGCTGCATCTGGCGAGCCAGCGCAGCACACGGAACGCCATTTACCTTCCCGCTGGTAAGCGGTCCCTATTTATCTACTTGCACCCGGGGTGCTTTCGAACTGCTAGGTTGGCAGGCGCTGGGACCGAACGACGGGAGCGCACCCCGCCGTGGGGATTCGAACCGCCGACCATGCAATCGGCAAATCACCCGCATCCCTAATATAATAATAATAATAATAATAATAATAATAATAATAATAATAATAATTTATTTGTACCCCGCCCATCTGGCTGCGTTTCCCCAACCACTCTGGGCAGCTTCCAACAAAGATTAAAAATACATTAAAATGTCACACATTAAAAAGTTCCCTAAACAGGGCTGCCTTCAGATGTCTTCTAAATGTCAGATAGTTGTTCATTTCCTTGACATCTGATGGGAAGGCGTTCCACAGGATGCACGCTGCTACCGAGAAAGCCATCTGCCTGGTTCCCTGTAGCTTCACATCTCACAGTGAGGGAACCACCAGAAGGCCCTCAGAGCTGGACCTCAGAGTCCGGACAGAACGATGGGGGTGGAGACGCTCCTTCAGGTATATTGGGCCGAGGCTGTTTAGGGCTTTAAAGGTCAACACCAACACTTTGACTTGTGCTCGGAAACATGTCCCCCATGCCCTAACACCCCATACACCCCTCAGATTGCTTTGTTATCCTTATATTTCACATAATGAAGTGATCTTTCTGAAGGTGCCAAATGTGGTGAATCTGCAAGTTACCTGTAATTTGGTTCACATGGAACATCAAGTTATTTCACTTGATTACTGTACAGTGGTACCTCGGGTTACATACGCTTCAGGTTACATACTCCGCTAACCCAGAAATATTACCATGGGTTAAGAACTTTACTTCAGGATGAAACAGAAATCGTGCTCTGGCGGTGCGGCAGCAGCGGGAGGCCCCATTAGCTAAAGTGATGCTTCAGGTTAAGAACAGTTTCAGGTTAAGTATGGACCTCCGGAACGAATTAAGTACGTAACCTGAGGTACCACTGTATACTTGAACTCATTTATTTTCTCTCTCTCTCTCTCTCTCTCTCTCTCTCTCTCTCTCACACACACACACACACACACACACACACACACACACGTGTTTTACACTGTCTATTGAGCAACAATGTTGACAACAAACTGCACTGACTTTCTCTTGCCCAGCTGCCCTGCTGTGCCACGAAACATTTCACCTATGGAACAAGGTAAGCGACTTTAATTTAGTGCTACACTGGATACAGCCTAGTGTATTTGGGGTGATCATCACCCCTTAACAGCAAAGCTATGACATTACTGACTGGATTTGAACTTGGGTCACCCGATTTTTAGCCCAGCACTCTAACTGATGGCTGCAAAAGCAAGCATGTGAATGTGTCGTCGCACATGAAAACCCATAGACAGAATATCTCAAAAGCCAGAAAACTGCTTATTTCCCATGAACTGCTGGATGAAAGCCTTTGCACAAGACTCATCTTCTCCCCTCTAAAATAATGTTGTGAACTTGCTTTCTAACCCCCCCCCGGCAATGTATAGGAATCCAAGCCTTCATGTAGATTTGGTGTAATTAGCAAGTTTATGCACTGGATAAACACCCTGGAAATAGATAAAGGCATATAAATAAAGACATTCCAAGTACTATTTTTTTAAACAAAAATATTAGTTGGTGGAGAAGAAGCAGGATTATTTGATAGCACTTCTGTACTTTAGGCAGATCAAATGTTTGTGGCATCTATTAAACTCCTCCAGCATCTCCTTCCAAACTTTTCGTGGGTGTTTTTTGTTTTGTTTTTACTGTTTAATCCAGGCTCTCTTACCCACCCAGATACATAGTTTCCATTGAAGTAAAACAGATTATTGGTTACTATAGTTTCCCTATTGCATGATACGGTGCTGTAGAAAGCCCAGTACAATAGGTTTAAAAGTTCAGTTAGAACAAATAAGTCAGTGTTGTGAGGAATGAGAGAAAAGGTACCTGAGCTTGTCTCTTTGATGTTTCCTTTATGTTGTGTGATAGAAGGGGAATTAGTGGTGGGTTAATTGTTTGGTACTTAAGGATCTGTCTCTCTCATTTGCCACAGAGTGAAATATGTTGCAATGAAGGCCAGGGGTATAATTTAATTCAACCTCCTTTGCCCCCCCCCCAACTGACCAGATTTAATGGATAACTGTCTACTACTTGAAAATAAGTATAAACCTTACATTTTGCATATTGATCACTCTAGTAAAAGGTAAAGGGACCCCTGACCATTAGGTCCAGTTGTGACTGACTCAGGGGTTGCGGCGCTCATCTCGCTTTATTAGCCGAGGGAGCTGGCGTACAGCTTCCGGGTCATGTGGCCAGCATGACTAAGCCGCTTCTGGCGAACCAGAGCAGCGCACGGAAATGCTGTTTACCTTCCTGATGGAGGTATCTACTTGCACTTTGACGTGCTTTCGAACTGCTAGGTTGGCAGGAGCAGGGACTGAGCAACGGGAGCTCACCCCATTGTGGGGATTCAAACTGCTGACCTTCTGATCGGCAAGTCCTAGGCTCTGTGGTTTAACCCACAATAGCACCAAGTCCCCGATCACTCTAGTAATTTGGGTCAAATGGCTTTTGCAGGCTGAGAAATAATGGTGGCAGAGGTTGGTTTCCACATCCTCTGGATGGAGCTCAGCCAGAATCTACTGGCATCACTGAGGCTAAGATAGAGATAATTTGCATCAAGGAAAGTGGAAACGCCAGCTTTCACAAGAATACCCCAGGAACCAAACTTTCTGAACATACCGGCAAAAACCAGAAGGCCAGCCCACAAAATGTTAACAAGGATTGACAATGCAGTGAGGATTTCTGCCGCGGCTTTTTGTGCCTCTCAAAGCTATGCTTCCCCTTATCGTTTCCTCCCTAGACGGGCTCAGATATCAGAAACGAGACTAGATGGAAGTAAAGTGCTATGTGTACCGATCCAGAGGACTACGGGGAAGTAAATGGCAGGTGGGGAAAGTTTCAACATTCCTCACCCATGAGCACTTTTAACTCTTAAAACTGGATCATGATATACACACAAACCCCACCTGAGTGCTAGGGCTATACCTGGGTTTGTCACCATCACTTAATATGCGGTCCTAAAGGTGAAATGTCACCAGGTCTTCCAAAAAGTGAAACCTTATCTGCAGACTGTTTTTTGACATTGCTGAAGGTTTTGTCTTGATTACTTTCAATAAAATCCAAAGTAAGGATGACTGCCTTGGCTCACTAAGCAACCAGGTTTTATCACTAATTACAATCCTTTATTACCAGTAGTTTAATAGGTTTATGATAGGTCGTAAAACAATTCAGCATGGGAGTACATAAAAGGAACGGGTTATACAGCTGTGACATCTTAATGTCAATTCACTGTAATCATTTTATGATCTTTAATGGGCATGTTCCCCCCTCCTTCGGTAAAATAAGTTTGCATGCCTTTTCATGGGATATAGAGTCACTGACTATGGGAGGCAGAGAGAAACCACATAAATATACAGTAAAATACTTAATGAGGCATTTTAGAAACTTCTAATGTCAAAAGTATGTAGACTGTATCACACATGTGAAGACTCATTATGGGTAATTATAATAAAACGGTAAGTGCTACAATCATTCTAACCTTGAAGGCATAATAAAGGGTGGCTGTGTTTGCCTTCCTTGCCTCGACTTCGAAGATGTTTTCCTCATTAATTTTGCTTTGTGATACCACAATTGCTTTATGTAAGCAAGGGTGAAATCCCGGTGCATGTGCCACCTCACCATTTGGGGCAGTCTTAAGCTTCTGAGCTTGAGTCTAGTTAATTGTGCATCCATTTAAAGTTGATGCAGGGCTTGGGAGCCACCAAGTCAAACAGTGGGCAACAGCCATTTGTTATTTATTTATTTATTTATTTATAAATATATTTATATACTGCAATAGGTAAAGGGACCTGTGACCATTAGGTCCAGTCATAACCGACTCTGGGGTTGCGGTGCTCATCTCGCTTTATTGGCCGAGGGAACTGGCATACAGCTTCCGGGTCATGTGGCCAGCATGACTAAGCCACTTCTGGCGAACCAGAGCAGCACACGGAAACACTGTTTACCTTCCCGCTGGAGCGGTACCTATTTATCTACTTGCACTTTGATGCGCTTTTGAACTGCTAGGTAGGCAAGAGCTGGGGCCGAGCAACGGGAGCTCATCCCGTCACGGGGATTCGAACCTCTGACCTTCTGATCGGCAAGTCCTAGGCTCTGTGGGTGTTGAGAGCTAGGGAAGTAAGTGCCCAGTCGACAGAGCAGTGCATTTGGTGTTGCTTGCTTGCTTTTAAATGGAACTGAGGTGTTGTTGCTGTCTGCAGAATCCATTCATATTCACCCCCAAACCCCTATATGTATTTCTCTCTCTCTCTCCCTCTCCCTCTCTCTCTCTCTCTCTCTCTCTCTCACACACACACACAGAGAGAGAGATATCCCAGTAAGCTTTACCTAAAAATATCAAAATACAATCAGCATAAAACCACCAGAACAAGCCACCAAGTTAAACAGTATCAGAAGGACCACCTCTTCTTCCCATATACACCTGACTAAGTCCTGAATCATCTCCAAGTGCCCTCCCAAGGAATGGGTAGCCACATATGAAAGAGCCTTCTCATGCTTTCCCTGGAGAAGTTCAACAGCACCCACTTTAGTTTTCTTCTTCTTCTTCTTCTTCTTCTTCTTCTTCTTCTTCTTCTTCTTCTTCTTCTTCTTCTTCTTCTTCTTCTTCTCCTCCTCCTCCTCCTCCTCCTCCTCCTCCTCCTCCTCCAAAAAATAGCTTTTTATTTTCAAATGCCTTTCAAAGTCTATTTCCGTTACTATACTGTGCCCTAACAGAGTGGAATTGAAAAGATTTGGTATTCATTGGTACTTGACGTGATTTTTAGACCGCTGGAGAAAATAAGAAGTACTTTGCTTGACACCTAGAACAAAGTAGGCACCAGGTGGGCTTCTCTTGAAGGAGTTTCACAAACAGAAATGCCATCATTTAAAATGATGTTTCCTTGGTCACCACTCATCTTGCCTCTAATTGTGTGTGTGTGTGTGTGTGTGTGTGTGTGTGTGTGTGACATTCCAGCAGGTTACATGGAAATAGACATTTCTTAGTCACCTGCAACCCAAGCAGTTTAAACTTCTGAAGTTAGCATCAGCACCTCACAACAGGGTCTAATTATTTTCTTCTTGAAAATACAGTTCGTTCTTCACAACAACTGTGGAGTTCCTACTAAATTTTCTACCGATTATGGACAAAGCTCCCAAAATTTGAACAGTTTAAAATATTATTAATGGGTAACAAGGGTGCTACATACAAACTATTTTCCCCCTCCTTCATACCCACCTGTTTATTTATTTCATAAAACTTATACGAAGAAGTAGTAGAAAAACGTAATCAAATTGGTATTATAAGGCATTTTAAAAAAGCAACAAGCTTCACAAACATGTAGACATAACATTTTGAAACAACTTATTTTTGTATTCAAAACTGGACCATGAAGATGCCTGCCTGATGTTAATAAGAATGAAATATGAAATACATTAGATGCCATCCAGATTCTTCCAAGCTACTTGTCTAACAAAGATGCAGATATTGCCTCTCCTTTTTTCATTCCCACTAATGCAGCAGACATTCCACATCAAATATGCCACCCTTGGACACCTACTTCATACATTCTTCTGTGGTTAGGTCCACTCCAGGATTATTATTATTATTTTTTTGCAACAGCCTTGTTCATTCTTTCTGGATAACACAACGAAGGAGACCTGTGCCCCTCCTAGCAACAGTTTGAATCCTGAACTTCTGTCACTGATTATATAGAAATTAGAACCAGATTTCAGCACATGGCTCCCTGTAAATAGGCAACTTTTCAACCCACCCTGCTTTCATGAGGTCAGAAGATTATCAATGGTTTCTGAACGAAAATATCTGAAAAAGCAGAGAAGTATCCCTGAAGGAACATTTGCCTACCGCTACTAATCTCCCTGTGCAACATGCAGCCACAGGAGATTTTGCTAGGGGCACTGCAAGAAGTTTGCCTGAGCCTGTCTCAAATATGAACTCCTAAGGCTCTGTAACACTGCTCTGATGTCTCTGCAGTGTGCCTCACTGAGTTCATTGGGATTTACTACCAAGTAAGTAAGTACAAGATTGCAGCCAAAGAGCCAAAGAGCCTCAAAAACACAAAAAGCTTTTAAGATCCTTCCTCAAACCAGCTCTGATAGATAGATGGTCCAAAGAAGAAAACAAAAATGAAGGAGGAATTCATTGAATTCATCGAGAGCCAGTGTGGTGTAATGGTTAAGAGCAGTGGACTCGTAATCTGGTGAACCGGGTTCGATTCCCCGCTCCTCCACATGCAGCTGCTGGGTGACCTTGGGCTAGTCACACTTCTCTGAAGTCTCTCAGCCCCACTCACCTCACAGAGTGTTTGTTGTGGGGCAGGAGGGGAAAGGAGATTGTTAGCTGCTTTGACACTCCTTAGAGTAGTGATAAAGCGGGATATCAAATCCAAACTCTTCTTCTCTTTAAGTCCACTTTTCTCAGTGGACTGACTCCTGGATTTGCTTGTGGACTGAATCACAACTCCTAGTCAGACAATACACATGTTTGGATTTGGCGAAGCACTTTCAGTGTGCAAAAAGCGCACACAAAATTTGTGTTTTGTGTTACAGATGTGCACAAAATGCTCATTTTACTGATGAATGCTTAACGAAAAAAGTTTATTTTAAAACGTTCATACGGCTTAAATGCAGACTTTTCATGTGTACAATTGAGCACCAATGAGAATGAAATGGGGCAGAGATATCCCTATTCCTAGGACAATTATTTTTCCTGTCTCCCTCTCCCTTTCTATCACTGTGCCAGGCTTTTTAGAGAAGTCACTCTTGGAAGTTGTAGTCCTTCCAAGGGCCATTGCTATGCCCAAGGAACTCTGAAAAGGGGAGGTTGAAGGGGGTCTTTTGAGGATATTGGCTCATTGCTGGGTCAGTCCAGGGGGGAGACTGGGCTGCTCACCCACACCTAGATTTGACTGTGTTCTAGAGCAGGAGTGGGCAGACTTCAGACTTGCAAGTTCTTGTTCACCATTTCTTACTGGAAACATGAGAATGATCACCAGATAGAGCCTGCTGCAAAACTGTGTCTCAAGGGAGCGGACATGTGTTTTGGCTTAGGGGCGGGGTGCTTTTGACCACATGCTCAGCCCCGTAATTTGTTTTCAAGTCCCCAAACCGAGCTCACACTTTCATGCAAAAAACCCACCCTTGGTTCTTCCCCACCCCAAGCTCTCTTTATTGTTGTTTAGTCGTGTCCAGCTCTTCGTGACCCCATGGACCAGAGCACGCCAGGCACTCCTGTCTTCCACTGCCTCCCGCAGTTTGGTCAAACTCATGCTGGTAGCTTCGAGAACACTGTCCACAGTAATCTAATTTATTGTGTTTAAAGCCTTTCCATTGTTATCATTAAGCAATCATGAGTCTGGTACAAATCACCCAGAGATTTAAAAGTAGATCGGAATCTACCTACTTCTCATTAATGTTCATGCAGGTCAATTATGAGGTGCAGGTGTTCTCCCTCAGAAAATACCTGCACCCTTGCTCTCTTCAGCAAAGTGCAGAGGATGCTCCGTCACAGATGTGCAGGAGTTCTGCACAAGTTCATTTGAAATGCGATCCCTGAAGGTAGAAGAGGTTTGAAAACTACTTTATTAGTGGACTGTTCCCATTCAATTCAATTCAGTATCTCAGGAGGATGTCCTGGCGGATTGTGCCCAGGGAACAGAACACAGGCCTTTGCTGCCTTTTATAATTATATGCTAATCTCACCTCATTGTATTATAGCAGGGTATGTGGAGAATTTAAGGGGAAATATTATCCCCAGCATCAATCTTGTTGGATATGTTCAGGTCTTATTCAGGCTATTAGTTACTCCAGTTAGTGCTGGTTTAATTGGCATTCAGCCCCTTAAATTTCTAAATCTCTATTTAATTGATTTTTTAGGCTTACCAGGATAACGTTTTGTATTCCTGTCAACGATTTTTATTTCATTGCAATCAGCACCATGAAGCCACATTCAAAAGTCCATTACTTTATTCTGTACTACTAATAGCACAATATTATGGTTTCTATGATGTGTAATTGAGCTGAATTTAGCACTTATTGTAGGTTTGTGTCACTAGCTGCTAATTACATTAATAATCCTATGCAGAGCTTTACAACTGCTTTACTTTGATTGAGTGTGATCTTTTGCTTACACCTAAATGTATACTGCATACTAAATTAAAACATTTATGTGCTTCAGCCATGATGTGGAAAGATTTCAAGGCTTCTGCTTGCATGTGTATGTGTACACACACACATCTAATTTTTTAGAATCTAATTATTCACATTAGATTCTACACTGCATAACTTGAGCTAGATCAGGGAGTCCATGTGTAAAATGGGAGCAACAGTGACTGCCTTCACAGAAGTCCTGGAACATAGAATTAGATGAAGAACTGTCGCTAGTATTCTTTAAAAAAATGTGATTGATTTATCATCTATGCCTGTTCATTTGGAAGCTATGGCTGCTAAACCCAGTGTGAGGGGCAGGAGAACCAGCGGGACTGGGGCATAGCTGTTAACTTACAGATTTGAAAATAAGGGACCAGCAGCCTCAAAAATAAGGGATCAGCAGCCAAAATAAGGGATTTTAGTCAACCAGCAGCCAAACGAAGCCTCAAGCAGTGGTTCCCACAGCGCAGCAACCTGGCAAAGGGGATGCAGCAAGGAAGACTACCGTCACCTCTCCGCTGGGAAGCACTGAGCAAAGGCGAGTCCCCAGGCAATGTGGCCGATTTGATCGGCACAAAGCATGCAAACTCCACCCCCCAGTCGTTCTTAGATTCCTTATTGGGTGAGCAACGCAGCCAAGCAACACAGTTGGAGCCTCCCTCCTCCCTGGCCGGCAGGCAGGGAGGGAGAGGAGCTGCTTCCTTTGAAACCCAGGAAATTTAAGGGACATCATCAATAAGGTACAGCAGCGGGACACGGCGCTGGGATAAGGGACTTTCCCGCCAAATAAGGGGCGGTTGACAGCTATGGACTAGGGCTGTCCTGTTGCAGGATAGCAAGGGCAACCTCAGACGCCTCTCTGTCTGAGTCTGTGCTCACACTGTGGCTCTCAGCCTCCTCCTTCTCAGGGCCGTCTTAAGCATATCCAGTGCCGTGGTGCAAAGATTCCTCCGGCGCCCCCCTGGCAACTCCAAAACAAGGGAGGGGGCAGTGAAAAATGTCCTCTGCCCCGATCCCTGGTGTGGCGGTGGCCATCAAGCAGGAAAACATGCTGGCGGACATGCTCTCGGGCATCAGGGCGCCCAAGAAGGCAGCTCAGGAAGGCTGTGCGCCGACTTTTGCCAGGAAGCAGGAGGAGGACAACGACTGGGAGCAGGGCCTTCTTTACAGATGTAGAGGCTGGGGAGGGAAGCTGTGTGCAGCCTCCATCCTAAGCCTCTGCAGGGATCGCTCTCCTCCTGAGGAGGCTTGGGAAGGAAGCTGCTGGCAAAGCTGCATAGCTCCCCCACTCGCTAGGGCACCCCTGATAGGCCAGCACCCTGGCGCAACAAACCACTAAGACCAATGGGAAAGACACCTCTGCTCCTTCTTCTTCTTTTTTTAAATAAAATATTTATTGAGATTTTAGACAAAACATAAGTTTTTTTTTAAGTTAAAAATAATTAAACCAACAATTACACATACAAAAAAGAAAAGAAAAAACAGCTAACAAGAAAGTTACCAAAAAAGAGACCTAAAAAGAAAAAAAGAAAGAAAAAAGAAGAAAAAGAAAAACAGTGTGATACAAAATAGAAACAATACAGAATAGAAAAAAAACGGTAGTTGAAAAAATAAAAAAGAAGAGAAAAAAGAAAGAAAAATATCTTTAAAAAAGATAATCCATTTTTCAATATCTTTAAGTTCATTTGCTTATTTCCTTAACCTCCTCACACACACCCTTTTGTATTCCCATTTACAAAGTCCTTTCAGCAAATCCTTACCCTCTTTCATTTATCTTTACTCTATATTCTTAACCTATTATAACTATATATTTTCATCCAAATAACTATCTATATTTACATATTCTTATTAGCCTTAATACCAAAACCACTTATTTTCAGTCCAACATCATTTTAACATTCATTAATTTTACAGTATTTCTGTAGATAATCTTTAAATTTCTTCCAGTCTTTTTCCACCATTTCTTCTCCCTGGTCTCGGATTCTGCCAGTCATTTCTGCCAATTCCATATAGTCCATCATCTTCATCTGCCAAGCTCTGCTCCTTCTTCTGCCTCCCCTTGATCGCTTAAACCCCTTGCTCCTAGAACCTCTCAGCTTGTCCATTCTGCAGACTGATGTTCAGTATTCCACCACTATGATCCGGGATCTAAGTCAGTGTCTTCTGTGCCCTCCCTGGGGGGGGAGGGGGACTTCTTGGGCAGGCAGTTCCCACCACTCTGCCTCATCCAGCCAGTCCCTGACTCCAGGCTTTCTGTGGCTACTTGTCAATATTGTCAATAGCTGGATTCAAGCATCGGTCTGCAATAAAAAAACATGGTGTCAGGAAAGTCAACTCTTTATTCAAAGAAGCCAAAAGAGTGCAGACCTAGGGATCCTAGCAACTTATCCCAGTAGGTCTTGCTCCAATGAGGCAGTTGCAGGGGCTGAAGATCTCTGCCTTCTCTAAGGTTCTTTCTCTCCAGGGTCTTTCCCACACAGCCTCAGGTTGCATCTGTGCACAACCATCCTCTTCTCTGCCTGTTTCATTTCCCTCTGTGTTCTAGAGAAACCATAGCAGGTAGCCAACAAAAGAAGAGTGGCAAATAAAATTGATGGATTACGTCGAGCTGGCAAGACTTACAGGGAAAATTCGAAAGCAGCGGGACCAGACATTCCTAAAGGACTGGAAGAAATTTATGTTGTATTTGAAAGACAACTGTAATCATTTAACATCGCTTGCAGGATTGCAAGAAGTTTTGTAAGGAGGACTATCCAAATTGTTGTGAGAAGTAATAAGATTAGCTGACGTAAGATTGGATTCAAAACAATAAGCATATTAATAAAATGCATAATTAGAAAGGAATTCAGAAAACCATTAGAAGGGGTTGATGGAAGTCCTAGGCTATGACAACCCAGGATTTGTTATGTTGTATTGGAGATGTTGTGTTGGAAAACCTGTGTTGTATTTGTTCAATACAAATTATATTTTAAAAAAGAAGAAACACACCACAGGTTGCAGCAGGAGAGGGAGACTTCCTGGATTCTTCAGCAGAGTGCCTCCTTGCTGCCTCCGCTTCTGCCTCTGAGTTGGAACTGTTCTCTGCCACAGCCTCTTCCTGCTCACTAAACCCTGATGCCTCTTCTGCTTCTGACACCTCCTACTCCCAGTCTCCTCCTCCTTCTTCCTCTGACCGCCCATCGTCATCCCATCATGAATCCCCTGGCTCTGAGCCTTCTTCCCCTGGGGCTTCCCTTGGATGTTCCCCAGCTGGTACCTCACACTCCTCCTCTGCATCCAGCCAGTCCATGGCACTACTCTACAAAGGTAAGAATCAAATCCATTGTCCCAGCCAGTTTTTGCTTCTGACTCTAGCCTGCGGTCTGTGGAAGGTTGCCCACCAGAGAAAGAGCTGGAAAAGGTCCATCTCGTCTGATTTAGCTGATTAGCGTTAGCTAAATATTCCTATCAGAGGGGAAATTCTTAAAGGAGGACTGCAAAATTGTCAGCTGAAATCCAGCATGGGTCATACAATTGTGTCTGCCTTCACTGACATGGCAGGCCACCTGTGTGGGGTTGAGGAAGCAGGGTGTGTATGTGTGCTTGGAACGAATCCCATCCCGAAACAGGTGATTGCTATTGCGTGTCTAGGTCCCCAGGGCCACCCCAATAACTCACACATCCCCCAGAATTTTTTGTTTAAGATTTTTGGCATAATTTTGGCCACAACTTTATTGAAATACAAATTTGTGAGTGGTTGCTTAGGCATTGGTTGCGACTATCTGCCCCCACCATGGGGGACAGACTGACATTCCGCACGATGCGAAAGTCAGAATAGGGGAATACACTTGGGGGTTACGCGGAGCAGGGTACCTGCCCTCACCCCAAATGCAACCAGGAGCTCATTGCTATGGCCCGAGCCCCCTTGACAGAGTGGACAAGCAATAGTTAGCCCCCAATTCCTTTAACGGAATACCTTGCAGCTGCAGCATTAGAGGGGCAGGCACTCAACCTACCAAGGGCAGGCACTCAACCACTTCCCCTCAACCAACGAAACCATAAACCAATGCCTAACTGCAACCTTACAAGTTGTGACGATTTGCTACGCAGTAGGCAAAAACCAAATGGCCCCAGCCAATCAGCCAGATGGACAAAATTCCTACCGGGCCCCTGCCCCAAGAGCAGACGACCCCATGACAGGCATAGCAAGGTCAAAGCGAACAACCCTAATTCTAGGGAGGGGCGGGGGACGGGCAATCCGATGCACGGTCGAAAAGAGGAAGCCCTAGCCTCGTGCAAAGAGTTTTAGCATTTCTGGCTGTCAATCAACAAATGGCAACATTAACTTCTTCCCCACAACAAGGGAAGCCCCAATCGCATCAGTGGCCAACGAACAATTAGCCCGCCCCCAACTTTGGAGTGTCCTGGTGGCCCCCACCCCAACACGTGCTCTCCATGAAGGAGAACACGCTCTGTCAGATCTGACACATCAGCCATCTGCTCCCAGAGCTGAGGCGGGTGGGGAAGAGGCCCTCTTGTGTCGCAGGGAACATACAGCCCATTCTGTGCAAGGGACTCTGGCCGAGGGCCAACATCTTTGAACTGCTCCCTGCAACTTGACATCCCCTGGACCAATTTTTCTCCCTGACTTATCCAAACAGCTGGGAATCAAGCATTTGTGCAGAAGGAGCTGGAACAGCAATAGCTAGCTTTTTTCTTTTTTTTAAAAAAAGGAAAGAAATAAGAAAGGGAAAGGAAAGGGAAAAGACAGGAGTTTGAAAAGAACCGTGTAAAATTCAGCAGCGGCCGGCAGCGGAGAGAAATTTCTGTCACGGCGCTATGATAAATGAAAGGGCTCTCACAGCTCGGCGATTTGTTTAGACCTCTTGTTTCGGCTGCAACTCTGCTGCACAAAACTAGCATTGAAGTGTCTCTCGTTCAAACATAACATAACCTGACAATGATCAGCCCACTGGGCTTTTCTTAAGAGAAGGCCATATTGTTCGGCTCGGGGAAAGTGCTCTAGCTGTAGATGTCCTGAGACATGAAGGAAAAGCACAGCGTGCGGAAGACTTTCCAGTACATTAGTAGTATATGAAAGGAACTGACCACTTGTACATTAATATTGCCTTGTCCCAAGGAGTGACATATGGAAAAGCGTTGCAGAATAGACAGCTCGTTTCCTCTGTCCTTGTTTTGACAATCAGTGGTCTGAGGTGGAGGGGAGACAGAGAGGGGAAGAGACGCTAGCATTAATAGTGAGTCTGGGGTATAACTGGGGCAGAACTGGCTTGATAAGTTTGCACTCCAAATGGATCAGGTTTCTCTCCCCCCCCCCCCGGTGTGCTAAATTTAAAATACCTCCTGCGTGTTTACTTTGGGAATGGCTGTGACATTCAACATTCTGTACACTAGCCTAACCCATTAATACCGAACAGGTTTCTGCTAATGGCTTTCGAGTGCTCTTATTTTTGTGACTGCTGTCAATTTATAATAATAATAATAATAATAATAATAATAATAATAATAATAATAATAGAGACCTTCAATTCTAAGGCACTGAAATGCATGTGCTACAAACATTTTACATGATGGAGAGCAGTAGCAGTAATAATAAGAGCAATAATGAGCAGCATACTTTGCTGGCTAATAATAATAATAATAATAATAATAATTTATTATTTATACCCCGCCCATCTGGCTGAGTTTCCCCAGCCACTCTGGGCGGCTCTCAATCAAGTGTTAAAAACAATACAGCATTAAGTATTAAAAACTTCCCTGAACAGGGCTGCCTTCAGATGTCTTCTGAAGATAGGACAGCTGCTTATTTCCTTCACATCTGAAGGGAGGGTGTTCCACAGGGTGGGCGCCACTACCGAGAAGGCCCTCTGTCTGGTAATGAGCAGCATACTTTGCTGGCCATTTCAATAAGAGAGGATCGAACATGGCGCTTAATGCATGGGTCAGGATTGTGCTCCTAAATAAAACCAACTTGAAAATAAGAAGCATGGGTGAATTAACACATGAGTATATAGCATTCTCTCTCACTCAGTGGCGTAGCGTGGGTTGTCAGCACCCAGGGCAAGGCAAGTAATTTGCGCCCCCTAACCTGTGGATTTTAGCACTCGAGTGCAAGCGCCCCCCCCAGATGTTGCGCCCGGCCCCCCTGCACCCCCCACGCTATGCCACTGGGGCTGGGGGCGAGCGAAGGAGCCAAGGACCCCCCCAAGGCTCAGCAGGAATTTATTAAATTTATTATTTGCGGAGCCCCCGCGGGCCGAGGCAGCCGAAGCCCCCTCCCCTCGGGCGCCTCCCCGCCCCCTCCTCTCCTTGGCTGTAGGTGGAGCTCCAGATCCGGGCTTGGCGAGCGCCTCTCCTCCTCCCAGCCGGGTCGGGGGCTTCCAGCCATGCTCCGTCCTCGCCCCCCCCCCCCCCGCGGCTGAGACTTGCGCTGAGAGCCGGAGCCAGCGACGCCCCCTTCTGCCGGGAGACCCTCGCCCGCCCGCCGGCTTCCTCTCGGAGGGTTTTGGGGAGCGCAGGGCACGGCGAGGCCCCTCGGAGCTCTCCTCCCTCACAGTCGGCAGAAGCAGCCGCCGCCTGTGGCTGGGCCAAGGGGATGCGTCGGGGTGCGGAGGCTGCCTGTGCCCGGCCAGGCGTCGGTGGCGGCAGCGGCGCTGCTGCAGCAGCTGCTCCTCCTGCGAGCAGTGAGTGGAGCGCAGCCGCAGCGGCGGCGGGGCGCGCGCGCTAGGGCGCAAGGCTGGCGGTGGCGGCGGGGAGCCCGGTGGAGGAAGGAACTTGTCCCTTCCCTCTGGACTCGCCCCCCCCCAGATGTTGCGCCCGGTGCGGCCGGCACCCCTGGCACCCCCCACGCTACGACACTGCTCTCACTGAAGGTAAGCCTCTGTAATTAATGGGCAAATCCTAGGAAGTTCTCCTGTGCAAACTCCACAGTTCCCTACCTATTTAGGAGGTATCATTCGCTAAGGTCTGGTGTAGCTTATGGTTAACAGATTTTTTTCCAATGAATCTGGGGACTTTTTTATTATTAAAAGCTGAGTAGCAACAGGGAGTCAGTAGTGGGGATGATGAGGCAAAAGACCCTGGGCCCAAGCACACTCACATATTGTATAAAGGTGCAAAGCCCTTCTTTCGCACCCTGTGAAACATAAATGCGCAGTTTTTATTTAAAAAACTGGGCAATGGCGCGCTGCCTGCCCGTGACTCCCAGGTCTTCCCCAATCTCCTTCCCCCTTCCCGCTTTGTTTTGACAGATCAGGGTAGACTCGGGAGTCACGGGTAGGCAGCTCTTGCCCAGGAGGGGCCAGCCTGGTAGTGCAGTTGGCTCTGGCTGGCTTTGGGAGATGCTCGCTGCTGTGGCGCAGGAAAAATGGCGGGCGCCACGGCTGCAAGCAGCGCTACCTGGCTGGCTCTGGGCTGCTGAGGCTGCTGCTGCCATGTTTCCCAGGGGCAGATTTGCAAATCTGGGGACATTCAGGGGATGGAATTTGTCCGGGGACAGATTTGCAAATCCGGAGACTGTCCCCGGGAACGTCTGGTAACCCTAGTGTAGCTGGCTTTTGATTTGGTATTAAGTTGTGATGAAACTGGGATTTCAACAATGGACATAATCCAATTTTAAAGTCCTACTGTGCCACTGGTGCCTTCAACAATTCAATGAGGTTTCCTCGGGAGAAATTCCCTTTTCAGTTTGAGAAATTTCAGTTTGATTCGCTATTCATTGGTAAATTATATAGGAATGATCTGGCTAAGATTACGTTCTTTCAGTGGGAAAGATGCAGATATATGTTTCACTTTCCCTTCGGAATTAACAAGATGTAAAAGGTCCTCACTCTGTTTGACTCAGGCCCAATATCTGTGAGAATCCTCCCCAAAAAGCCCCAAACAACCCCCAAATCTTAAAAGAAAGAAGAAAAATGGGATGTTGGCTACTGAGCTAAGTCCCAGCATGTCCAACTGGGTTTCATGGGTTCCCGCATTTACTTAAAAATAACCCTAGTTGTATAAATATGAAAGCTTTTGTTTTTTTAGTCCCAGAGGAAGTTTTATGTACAGTGGTACCTCGGGTTACATACGCTTCAGGTTACATACGCTTCAGGTTACAGACTCCGCTAACCCAGAAATAGTGCTTCAGGTTAAGAACTTTGCTTCAGGATGAGAACAGAAATCATGCTCCGGCAGCGTGGCAGCAGCAGGAGGCCCCATTAGCTAAAGTGGTGCTTCAGGTTAAGAACAGACCTCCGGAACGAATTAAGTACTTAACCTGAGGTACCATTGTACTGCTAGTGGTCTGTTCAATAGACTGGATAGGAATATGAGCGTCACGCACAGACCTTTCATACCCTAATGTCATGCTGTCCTTCTGAGTCTTGTGGTTGAGGGGTGGGAGGGAGGAAATAACTTTTTTGAGCATTATGGGGACCTCTTCACATTCAGACATTGTAGTCTTATACTCGAAAGGATCACATTTACTGCTGCTGTTATTCACGTACTAGATCACCAAATGCAATCAAACTTACATTAAAAGAGCCAGTCCTTTAAAGGATAGTCACACCAGCAGTGCAAGGCCAAAAGAATCAGCTTCTTATAATTCACAGATTGCAAGCATTGCTTCCAGTTTTGAGCTCTCTATGAACATATGTTTCCCTTTCCTCTGATCTCTAGAAAGCACTAAAGAAGGGAGGCAGGAGAAGACACACGTCTTTGCCAACATGTCCCTGAGCGGGTGCCTTAAATTCATGGATGATTTGAGCTGCAGCCTGAGCTGTTCAATCTGTTTCCAACCACCCTATTACAGTGGAAAGTCAACAAAAGTTTCCGTGCCATTTCTGGTTTTTCCCTTGTGTCCCGAAACCACTTAAATCATCCCACTGAAGCTGATAATGAGGAACTTGGATTTTCTTTTGTGAATTTACATGCAGATTGCTTGCGATGCCAGGAATTTGATTGCTACTATGCGCAGAAACAGCCTGGAAAAAAACCCCTTTGTTTGCCTTACTGCTAACTCAGACATCGATACAATCACGACAGCTTAGCTACAGGTTGTAGCTAAGTAACAGTGTAAAAGCTTACAAATGAATGTCATTTAAGCTCAATATCAGCTTTGGGAAATATTTGCCAAACAAGCACTCTTGCCCATGAAAGTAGTGAATACATATATAGCTGTTCCTGAAGAATATGTGAAAGGTTTTCAGTTTAACATCTTCCAGGAATGATCACATTATAGAAGTTATTCTCAGCTAGTAGTGAGTTGAGTATGTCATCAGAGCTTAACATTGCTTAGTTTGTTTTTTTAAGTTGCTATTTTGCTAATATCCCTTTAGTGATTATAAATGCTGTATTAATATTAATTTGTTAACCATGTAATATAACATTCGATGCATTTTTCCGTTGCTGCTTTTTTAATAGGGTTTTATAGATTGCAATTCTTTTATTTATGAGTTGTTAATAATTTTATATGATTTGTACTGTAATAATAATAATTTATCCATATGCTTGCCCATCTGACTGGGTCACCCCAGGCACTCTGTACTTGTGATGTTCTACTATGTTATGCTATTGTTATGTGTTGTTTGGCATAGAAATATGATTGATTGATTGATTGATTGATTGATCAATCAATCAATCAATCAATCAATCAAGAATCCAAGAGCTCAGTTTCCAGTGCTGAATTATACTAAAGGTGCATTTAGTCCAGCTTTTGCATTCAGCAGTGGTCATCCACAAAGCTCTGGCAACTCACAAAGAGGCCCTGGTACCCAGTACGTATATTAGAAGTATACAACTTCTGGATGTTTAGCGTCTGTTTCATGGCTGGCAATAGCTGACCGAGAGAAAGAAGAAAGAAGAAAGAAAGAAGAAAGAAAGAAGAAAGAAAGAAGAAAGAAAGAAGAAAGAAAGAAGAAAGAAAGAAGAAAGAAAGAAGAAAGAAAGAAGAAAGAAAGAAGATTCCACCTAAACATTAGGAAGAACTTCCTGACAGTAAGAGCTGTTCGACAGTGGAATTTGCTGCCAAGGAGTGTGGTGGAGTCTCCTTCTTTGGAGGTCTTTAAGCAGAGGCTTGACAACCATATGTCAGGAGTGCTCTGATGGTGTTTCCTGCTTGGCAGGGGGTTGGACTCAATGGCCCTTGTGGTCTCTTCCAACTCTATGATTCTATGATTCTATGAGAGGCAGTGTGGTGCAATGCTTAGAATGTTCAACCAGGGCTCAGAAAGCCTGGGTTCAATTCAGCTCACTGGACAGCGCTTGGGTCATGAACTCTTTCTCTCTCAGCCTCGCTTACCTCACAGCAGTGGCGGAGCTTCATGCTCTGGCACCAGGGGCGGAGAGCAGGTGGGGGCGGGGCTGGCACTCATCCTGGGGGCGTGACGTGCCGGCTGCGGGGGGTGGGGTGCCCAGCGCGGGCAGGGGGGCAGCCGCAATGGCATCCTGGGGATCGTGCTGCTGGGGGCAGTGCGCTCCCCCCGCACTCCTCTTCTTCTGCCAGTGCCTCACAGGGTTGTTGGGGAAATAAAAGGACAGGGAATATCCATTTATGTTGCCTTATTTTCCATAGCAGTTGCACGCAAACAACTTTGAAAGCAGTTTGCTACAGGCGAGTTGAAGCCATCACTTTAATTTTGGTTTCACTTTTATAATTCCATGTATCCTTAATCAACACTTCTATAACACACCCAAACAAAAGGCAGGGAGTTTCAGAGTACAGTGGTATCTCGGGTTAAGTACTTAATTCGTTCTGGAGGTCTGTTTTTAACCTGAAACTGTTCTTAACCCTAAGTACCACTTTAGCTAACGGGGCCTCACGCTGCTACCGCGCTGCCGCTGCACGATTTCTGTTCTCATCCTGAAGCAAAGTTCTTAACCCGAGGTACTATTTCTGGGTTAGCGGAGTCTGTAACCTGAAGCGTATGTAACCTGAGGTACCACTGTACTATTTTATCCTAGCCTGTTTTTTTGAGTTGCATATCAATCGTTGCATTACTTTCTTAGTCTACCCTAAGTGCCTGTATCTGTTTGCCTTTACAAGAATTATTTCCCATTAGTTAAGCTACTTCACTAAATGGGGATGTGAACATAGTTTCCCCCCTATTTAGAACCTACACTGGGTTCTATTTATGTGCCAAAAGAATTAAAATCTTCTAGAATGTATGAGTTTTGAGAAGTTCTCGTTTTGATGGGGCTGGATAATTCCCCAGATGATTGCACCCTGAAATATCAGGAATCATCCTGCCTGGCTCTAATTCTTCTTCCTCATAAAAAAACAAAACACCCATGGGAACTGGACCCTTATGAGATGCAGTCTCAACTTAATCCGGAGTGCCCAATGTAAATAAGAGGATATATGCATGGCGGAGATGAGTGTATGAACTTGGACATACAAGTGTAGCAAAAAAACTAATATGACACCTTCCCCCCCCCCCCCCATCATACTTCCATCAACCCACTTTTGCTTACGGAACACTTGAGCTGAAAGACCATTGTCCACATTTCTTGATACACCATTTCAATATAACAATCATGCTTCCCACAATTCCCTGAATGACTCCATGTAGAATGGTTATAATGACAGATTTTAACTTAAAAGGCCAATGTTACTTGAATGAGCAGCCTGGGATTTAAACGGAAAGGGGAAAAAACCTGACACAATTTGGGGATACAAATTGTGTGGTTGGTTGTTTATTACTCTTGCTAGGGAAGATAGACATAGATAGACATCTATGCCATTCTTGTCCTGCCTCCCAACCCATCAACATTGGGGGCAGGTGGTGGGGAGGATGACAGCCTAAATCACATGAGTGATGCCACCCAATCAGGGTTCTCATAGTGAACGGAATGATGTTATGACTGTTAGATTTGGGTGGATGATGACACAGGTGGGCAAATTAATGGGCAGTTCAACATTTTGCAAAAGGAACAGGAAAACAAATTGAAGACACTTTAGTATTGCTGAAAATACCGGATGAGGCCAAAGAAACCCAATAGTTCTGGCTCAGACAACTCTTCAGCCAAGCTTATCTTGTGATCTTCCCTTCCACCTTCGGGTCACTAGGCCTGCACACTCTCTGTATTAAGACCTACACTTATAAACAACTCTGACAAGGCCCAATAACATTTTGGTATCAACATAGCTTGTAGTATTTTTTAGAAATGTACACATCTCCCCAATAAATGTTATTGTTAAAATTCCTTCCCCATATATTTTGTCCAGAAGCCCCTCCATATGCTTCAAATTTTACTTTAATTGAATTTTAATGGAAATGGCATGTGTGGACCTACCCTGAAATTTCCCTAGCCTTACTAAAACCTTCATGGCCTTTCTCAATATTCCTCAGATTCCCCCCCCCCCCCCCCCGAGCAGGAGCTGCCAAACTGACCTTGAATTTGCTTTAGGAAAAAATTGGTGGCAATTCTAGTAGCATGTGGCAGAATTAGAATTCTTTCTAACTCCCCCCTCCTATTTTAACAGCATTTCCTGGGAGGTAAAATCACATACAAATTTTGGGGCGTGGGACGGACCAACACTGTACACACTGTAATTGTGTGTTGTTGTTTTTGTGCATACCAGAGCTTCCTGTAGCATCCATGCTATGTTGACATCATACACACATGCATATGTCTCTTTTGCCCTCTTCAGTTGTTTATCCAAACATATGAGAGTTAAAAGCGCCTAGAGAAGTGAGGGCATACACATGTCCCCATGTGGGAGCAAAAGTGTGAAGGGGGCTTCTTTGCACATTTGTCAGAAGCCCCCCCCCACACATTTAGGGATATTGTGGGTGGATATTGTGTACATATCCACTGTCATAAGTTGTCATACGTATGTAGGAAAAACTTAAACACGTTGCAGAGTTTCCAAAAATAGACCAGAGGCAATATTTCATCCAGCAGTTTTACTTGTGCTGAAGGCAAATGTAGTGCAATGGTTATAAAATCCAATACAATCAGAAAAATGTGAATTTATTTAAGGACAATTATGAAAAATGTTGGACTGAAGTGAAAAAGGATTTAGAAATATGGTCAAATTTGAAGTTATCATTGTTAGGCCGAATCGCTGTGATAAAAATGAATGTGCTGCCAAGGATGTTGTTTTTGTTTCAAACATTGCAAATTTTGGATAAGATGGATTGTTTCAAGAAGTGGCAGAAAGATATTTCCAGATTTGTTTGGCAGGGCAAGAAGCCTCGTATAAAATTTAAGATATTAACTGATGCTAAAGAAAGAGATGGATTTGTTAGAAAAGCACTGTTTAACGTTTGGATAAGATATAAGGATTTGTTAGAAAAGAGAACTCCAAGATGGCTGTCACCAAGGGAAGCGAAGGCACAGAAAAAACTCAATATGGAGGCCAAATGGCCGAAATATTGGGAAATTTTGGAACAAGATGGAGACAGAATAAAATTGCAGAGCTTTGAAAAATTGAAAAACAAAGTGCGAGATTGGCTCCATTATTACCAAATAATGGAGGCATATAATTTGGACAAAAAAGTTGGTTTCCAGGTAGAAAAATCAAAATTGGAAACAGAATTGCTGGATCCAAAAATTAAGAATTTGTCAAGAATGTATAACTTGCTGTTGAAATGGAACACTCAGGATGAAACGGTGAAATCAGCTATGATTAAATGGGTACAAGATGTTGGACATAACATAATGATGGCTGACTGGGAACAGTTATGGACCACAGGTATGAAATTCACGGCATGTAATGCCTTAAGAGAAAATCTAATGAAAATAATTTACAGGTGGTACATGACACCAGTCAAGCTTGCAAAAATTTACCATTTGCCCAACAATAAATGTTGGAAATGTAATGAGACTGAAGGTACATTCTTTCACCTTTGGTGGACGTGCCCAAGGATTAAGACATTCTGGGAGATGATTTATAACGAAATGAAAAAGATATTTAAATATACTTTTCTGAAGAAACCAGAGGCCTTTCCCCTGGGCATGGTCGGCCAAATGGTGCCAAAGAAGGATAGAATTTTCTTTATGTATGCAACAACAGCAGCAAGAATACTCATGGCAAAGTACTGGAAGACACAAGATTTACCCACCCGGGAAGAATGGCAGATGAAGTTGATGAACTATATGGAAATGGCGGAAATGACTGGCAGAATCCGAGACCAGGGAGAAGAGTCGGTGGAAGAAGGCTGGAAAAAGTTTAAAGACTACTTACAGAAATACTGTAAAATTAATGAATGTTAGAAAAATGTTGGAATGAAGTTATATGGCTTTAGTAGAAATGTTATAAGGAATTAAGTATAAATAGATTCATAGTGTATTAAAGGGAAAAATAAGGTTAGAATGTGTTAAGATAATTATAGGATAGAAAACAGAGGAAGATGGAAAGGAATTGGTGAAACAATTAATAGAAGTGGAATACAAAAAGGGAGGTCGTGGAAATAAGTGAAAGAAAGATAAGATATTGAAATTGGACTGTGTTTTAAATGGTTTTTGTTTTGTTTTGTTAGTTGTATGTGTTAGTGTTTTGTAGTGTTTTTTGTACTGTATTGTATTGTTGTATGTGTTTTTTTTTGTTTTTTGTAGTGTTGTGTTTAATTTGTTGCAAAATTAATAAATATTGTTTTTAAAAATAAAGAATAAAATCCAATACAATCAGGATTGGCACAGTCCATACAGAATTGCAGCACTTACGAAAACTTATAAACTTATAACAAGGCTAAACCCTTAATATTAAGCATCCTATGTACAGAAACACCACACCAGAAGGAAGAGAGATAGAAGGAGAAAAGGGAAAACCCAGGCTTCTTCAGGCCTATATGCACGACTCTGCAGAATAGAGATAAGAGAACCAATTCAAACCAGCTTCCCAGAAGGTATAACCCAAACAATCATTAACCCTTCTTTCTGCTGCTCTCACACAGAGAAGCTTCCCGTAGCTTCCAGAACCCTCTTGAATGAATTAGAATAGGAAATATATCTACACATTAGATCAGTACTTTCTGCACTAAGAAATGCAAACTGACAGCCCCTATGTGTTCTCCCATGTTCAGGCCCGAAGAGGACGTTCATTAAATACATACACACACATTGGGGGCTGTGCTTTAACAGGCTCCTCAGACCACCATAAACGTACTATGTGTCCATGAGTTTATGTTACCATCACTGCCATGAGTTTATGTTACCATCACTTGCCATGTGAGCTGCACACATGCAACAACCACAGCTGTCTAGTCAAAAAGGTGCAAGCAAGGCCATGTAGGACCAGGGCTTTAGAGCTGATTCTAAGACAGTGAATCAAGTGTGCATCTTCAGCAAAGGCTGCAGCGCAGCGCAACCTGATTATTCTTGTTAAAATGACTTATGATGCTAAAAGGGAGATATTACCCAAAGGAAAATGAGAAAGATCAGCTGGATCCCCTGCTCCTAATGTGCAATATTTTCTTCATTACACTGGAACCCATTTAACAGCAGAGCAGTGAATCAGTTTGTTGAGCAAAGCTATTCAGTGGTCAAATGTACATTGTCAGAGAGTTCATGAAAAAGTCATTAGCTTGCCTCCCCTCCTCTTTCACTGTCAGGCAGAATCATGTCATAAATATAGTGACTTGTCGAGCAAGATATCAATCTATCTAGGTATCACCCACTTCCTGTCTCAGGCCATATGTTTCTGTTATTTATGTCAAGAAAATAGCATTTACACAACCGCTGCTAGTTGTTTACAGAAGTTTAACTCCTGTGATATAGTCCCGCTTGTGTTGCATGCTTTTAACCCATAGATAATACATGAGCTTGTACATTTTAAAATATGCTACCGCATGCACAATAGAATAAACACAGAACAGAACTGACAGCACCATCTGCCAAACACGCTGGATGTCAAGGGACTGGTCTCTGCACAGTATTCTGCTTCTTTGCCCTTTGAGATTATGATGTTTGAAAGGCATAAATAACCTATTTTTTCCACTTTTATTGATTATTCAAATCCTTTAAAAAATAGTCTCACAAAGAAACAGAACCATGTTTTGGGTTTTCTTTTATCAAAGCGGGTGAAGTCTTGCTGTGAAGGAGCATGTGTTAAAATCTGGTGAATTACTCCTTGATTTCATAACTCTGAAGAACCCTTTCTCCATAGACAGCTGTTAAGGAATGGGTGGAGAGATGCATAAGCATATGCCATGCTCTAAACTCTGGAAAAACTATTCTTTTTTATATATATACTAAGGCTGTGACATATGTGTGCAAATAAACATTTTATTATTATTCTAATTGGTGTGAAGATTGTGCTGCTTCCCTTCCACTCACATTTTGAACACTGTTGATCAGTTAGAAGCTCTTTTCGTGCATTTGGTTTTTTTGTAACGGCCTTCACTATGTGATTCCAGCTAACAAGGGTGACATGATGTTGTTGTTTAGTCGTTTAGTTGTGTCTGACTCTTCGTGACCCCATGGACCAGAGCACGCCAGGCACTCCTGTCTTCCACTGCCTCCTGCAGTTTGGTCAAACTCATGTTGGTAGCTTCGAGAACACTGTCCAACCATCTCGTCCTCTGTCGTCCCCTTCTCCTTCTGCCCTCCAACTTTCCCAACATCAGGGTCTTTTCCAGGGAGTCTTCTCTTCTCATGAGGTGGCCAAAGTATTGGAGCCTCAGCTTCAGGATCTGTCTTTCCAGTGAGCACTCAGGGCTGATTTCCTTCAGAATGGATAGGTTTGATCTTCTTGCAGTCCATGGGACTCTCAAGAGTCTCCGCCAGCACCATAATTCAAAAGCATCAATTGATGCAAAAGGGCGACATAGGGAATGTGACAATGTTACTGAGCCAGTTCAGGGTGAGGTGGACTGTAGTTCACGCACTCAGCCTCAACTGGCTTCACCATTAAATCGTGTCCTCCCTAAAAGAGGGCACGTGCTGCGGTGAGACCTGGAGACTGACCTCTTGGTTGTGGGTGGGTCTATTGGATAGCCACAACATCAGATTGGTAGGTCCATCGTTGCTGGGTTTAATCTGGCCAATGGGGTGCAGTCTGAACAGATTGAGGGACCTATATAAACCCATGCACGTGTCCCAGAGCTTCGTCTTTCAGCCTGTGCATCGGAACACCTGCCCACCTCTCCCTAATTTTAGGGCATTTTGCGATTGACCTTGCTATGCTGTCGTGTGTCGTCTGTCGTTGGGACAGGGGCATGGCAGGAATTTTCCCCACTTGGCTAATTGGCTGTAACCATTTGGGTTTTGCCTGCTGCGTAGCAATTCGTCACAACTTGTAAGGTTGCGGATAGGCACTGGTTCATGTGATAGGGATGGGAGAACGGTCTCGCCATCCCTATGTGAAAGGTATTCCATTAAAGGAATCCAGGGACTCAACTTGGTTTAGTCAACCCCCAAAAGGGGGTTCCGCCCGTGCCTGAGTCCAGGGGAGCATCTGGGAAGTGATGCCTCAGGTGTTCACCCTTGGCTGACCTATGATAGAGCTCTGGGTCAGCGCTGCCTGCAAGGGTGCAGGGAGCTAGTCGAACCAGAGCCTATGCAACCTCTCACTTTTCTGTAATCAGTAAAGTTGTGGCCTAAATTCTGCCAAAAACCAAAACTAAAATCTGAGTCAAATGTGTCTTTATTTAGGGGGGACGTCTCTGGGTCTGAACATGCAAGGTATATTACCGCTCAGATATGGCAATTTGACAACGTTGAGGTATCAATTCAGAGTAAGGGCAGAGCGCCGCTCTGAATGAGTAAGGGTGGGCGTAGCAAATATTTATTCATCACAACTACAAAATTGATGAAAGATACAGACATACACAACTGGCATCAGGTAGATCTGGCCACCGAGCAATGATGAGGCCTGGAAGATCTGGCCTCTGAGAGATGTGCATTCCAAGTCTAAACCTCTGTTGACAGTCTGTTGGAAGATCTTTCCACTCACTACTGAAACATTCAATTATTTCCCTAGCTCCCTTTAGCCTCTCCAGCCTTGAGTTAATCATGCTCCTGCTACAAGCAACTTCACACCCACCCACACCCTGCTGCGTCCCTGCCCCAAATCAACTTAACACAGCAGGATCACCACACAGGGTTGTGATGAATGGACATTTCCCCATTTCATTCTAGCAAAGCAGATATAACAACATTTGGCTGCTTTGCAGGGCTGGCATAATCATCACTTTCTCAGTCACTGCCTTGCTCCCTGACACCTCGGTATACAGTGGTACCTTGGTTCTCAAACGCCTTGGTACTTGAACAATTTGGAACCCAAACACTGCAAAACTGGAACTAAAGTGTTCTGGTTTGTGAACTTTTTCCGGAAGCCAAATGTGCGCCGTTTTGAGTGTTACGCTTCCATTTTGAGTGTTACACTGAGGTCTGTCTGCTTTTGCTATTTATTTTGCATTTTTATTTTTGCAGCTGTGTGTGTGTATTTGTGTGTGTGTGTGTGGAACCCAGTTCAGCTACTGATTGCTGATTGATTGATTGTGTGACTGCAGTACATTGTTTATTGCTTTCATTTGATGGATCAATGGTCTCGTTAGATAGTAAAATTAATGATAAATTGCTGTTTTAGGGGTTGTTTTTCAAAGTCTGGAACGGATTAAACCATTTTTCATTACTTTCTATGGGAAAGTGTACCTTGGTTTTGGAATGCTTTGGTTTTGGAATGGACTTTCGGAATGGATTAAGTTTGAGAACCAAGGTATCACTGTAATAATAATGATGGGCTGCATTGGCAGAATAATTTTTAAGAGGTCTACAAACATGGAGAGGAGGGAGAATCACTTCCTGGGGGTGTGAAATAAGATGCACTCATGTTTTTCAATAGACAAACTACTGTTCAATCACAACTACACTAAAATCTTAAATATGGGGAAATCACTTCTCTAACAGGGTACACTAGCAGAAAACAAATGGATCAAAACCCAGCAGCTGGCTTGCTGGCCAGGATTCCATTCAGGAGAGCTCATATAACCCCAAATTTCAAAGAACTGGACTCATTTCGAGTTCATTACTGGGCTCAATTCAAGGTGCTCACATTGGTCTTTAATGCTCTTAATAACTTAGGCTGAAAATAACCAGAATACCACCTCCTTCCCAGTTTGTGTGAAGACTGACAGATGAGACCTCTTGGGAGTTCTGCCACCCTCAGAAGTGTGGGGAATGATGGTTTGGCAGAGGGCTGTCTCTGTTGCAGCCCCTAAATTGTGAAAATCCCATCCCACAGATGTATGTCTAGAATCATCATTCTATATCTTCCACATGTGCAGAAGACATACCATATATATGTCTATATTGATGGTGTTTCCTGCTTGGCAGGGGGTTGGACTCGATGGCCCTTGTGGTCTCTTCCAACTCTATGATTCTATGATTCTATGATTCTAAGCGTGAGGGAGGACCCACATGGAGAGCACTGCAGCAATCCAGCTTTGAAGTAACCAACACATGAACTACTGTGGCACAACTTTTCCTTGACGCGTTTGCGCTAGGTACACCTTAGCAGCCCGAAACGCAGTGCAGCTGTTCTCCTGCACTACATTCCAATTCGCTGAAGCCATCTTCTGTGCATGCACTGTCGTGCAGCTGTCATTCAAGATAAATATTAAAGCAAACGTTTTAGCAAATTGACATTTGGGGGGGTCATATTTAATCACCTGTCCATATAATCTAGTGAAATGTGAAGTTTGGTTCTATTTTTAAAAAAGATTTTATTTTTGAAAATATCATTAATCCATGGTGGCAGTCCCCCACCCCAAGAAAGAAAGAAAGAAAGAAAGAAAGAAAGAAAGAAAGAAAGAAAGAAAGAAAGAAAGAAAGAAAGAAAAGTGTTAAGTTGTGGGTGAACATATCAGACGACACAGTGATTCTTCAAACAGCTCTTGTTTATTCAGAGGCCAGAACAGAACTCTGCTGAAGGGTTCATTCAACCTGCTTATATAGAGCTCGAGTACAATGTAACTGTAACAATTTTCTAAAACTATCCAATCACTGAACGTCACTTTCGATCCCTTATTTGCATAACTATCTACAGTATCCCCCTGCTGGCCCAGGGTGAGAAATTGTTCCTTATGTCCCAGCACAGTTTTGCACTAGCACGAAATTTAACATTAAACAAGCATCACCGCAGACTGCAGCATGGCAGAAGAATGGTGTATTGCTCATTCACAACTCTCTGCATTGCTTCCTGCATAGAAATGGTGTTCATTTATTTCATTTATATATTACACCCTGCCCAAAATGCCCCTCAGAGTAGTTTACAGTAAAGTAGGATAAAATACATACAAATAATAACATGGAGTAAATGGAAAAGCATCAAGCAAAACAAAACAGCAGACCAAGCACAAAAAATAGTCATTGCCAATAAAACTATCTGATAATACAGTGGTACCTCAGGTTAAGTACTTAATTCATTCTGGAGGTCTGTTCTTAACCTGAAACTGTTCTTAACCTGAAGCACCACTTTAGCTAATGGGGCCTCCTGCTGCTGCCGTGCCGACGCAGCACGATTTCTGTTCTTATCCTGAAGCAAAGTTCTTAACCCAAGATACTATTTCTGGGTTAGTGGAGTCTGTAACCTGAAGCGTATGTAACCCGAGGTAGCACTGTAAAAGCGTCCTAGAAATGAAGGCTTTAGTTTGCTGGCTAAATATAGAAAGGGAAACAGCTATCCCTGCTTCTGCTGGAAAGGTGTTCCAAAGACTGGGTGCCACAACTGAAAAGGCCCTCTCTGGATGTTTCCATGACACCTTAAAAAGTAGGGGCTTTGGTTAACAGGTCCTTGAAGGAGGAGAAGGCATGGTGCTTTTCTGTTCTGACTTCTGTTCCTCACAACCAGCATTCTTTCATTTCTGCTGCACTTCAGTTCCCACCAACTACTACCTTATTCATGTTGCTGTCTGCTATTTAACCTAACTTACATAACTGCTTAGGGACATGGGTGGCGCTGTGGGTTAAACCACAGAGCCTAGGACTTGCCAATCAGAAGGTTGGCGGTTTGAATCCCTGCAACAGGGTGAGCTCCTGTTGCTCAGTCCCTGCTCCTGCCAACCTAGCAGTTCGAAAGCGCATCAAAGTGCAAGTAGATAAATAGGTACCGCTCCGGCGGGAAGGTAAACGGCGTTTCCGTGTGCTGCTCTGGTTTGCCAGAAGCGGCTTAGTCATGCTGGCCACATGACCCGGAAGCTGTACGCCGGCTCCCTCGGCCAATAAAGCGAGATGAGTGCCGCAACCCCCCAAAGTTGGCCACGACTGGACCTAATAGTTAGGGGTCCCTTTACCTTTACCTTTACCTTTACATAACTGCTTACGTTATTTATGCAGCTTACATTCAATTCAAAGTAAACATCAAAACAATGCTTTAAAAAGCCATTAATCATGTATCGTTTGTGGACTTAAAAACACCAATAGCAACAGTGTGAGTGAATACTGATCATATTTGCTTGACTGAATTCTGTTCCTAACAAACAGATGAACACACAAAATGCAGCAATTTCTGCTTCCTTTTTCTTTTTTCTTTTTTGTCAGAAATCTCAGACATCCCTAACTGGCAATGCCCGTGCAGAAAGTTTGTTACATAAGGAAATATTCAAAACTATGACCCGTTACCCACCTGCAATCTGAAGCGGTGCAATCCAAAATTCTAACACCTCATTCCGTATTAAATTTAGAATGGCTCTTAATTGCAAATGGAGAATAACGTCATCTGTTTCAGCTTACAGATTCTTCCCAGAACATCTTAACATTAGCCATACAGAATTAACTGTCACATCTGCAGTAAGTCCAAAGTGTGTAGCTCAGCATTGAAAATAAAAAAATACATCTGTATTCCTGCATGAATCCAGCTATGGGACTTGGAGTCGTTCTCACAAGTAGCAAAAACCTATTTATGAATGTGCCACTTTAGGTTGCAGGGCAGGTCTCCCATGGTGCAATGCTCTCCCCCCAAAAAGACTCCTAGGCACAGATAATGGTCATGCTGGAGAGAAAGCTGTAATAGAACCCTTGTCCCTAAATTTTTGACTGCACAGGTGATGCAGCCATGACCACAATAGTAGATTTAGCATGCATTCAAGACAGATGTTGCCTGAGTTACTCTCTGCCTCTGTACCATCAAGAGCAAGGGCAATTTAATAAAATATGCATCGCCTTTACCCTTGAAATAGTTTCATTTCCCTTTAGTGTCAGTGTAAGGATGCCAAATCTGATTGATACTCTTACACTAATACATACCCTCCAACATTTCTCCAAGGAAAATAGGGGTGTCCTGTTCCATAATAATAGTAATAATTTTATTATTTATACCCCACCCATCTAACTGGGTTGCCCTAGCCACTCTGGGCGGCTTCCAACATACATAAAAACATAATAAAACATTAAACAATAAAATACTTCCCTATACAGTGGTACCTCGGGTTAAGTACTTAATTGTGAAAATTTAATAAATATTTATTAAAAAAAATTAATTCGTTCCGGAGGTCCGTTCTTAACCTGAAACTGTTCTTAATCTGAAGCACCACTTTAGCTAATGGGGCCTCCTGCTGCCACTGCACTGCCGGAGCATGATTTCTGTTCTCATCCTGAAGCAAAGTTCTTAACCCGAGGTACTATTTCTGGGTTAGCAGAGTCTGTAACCTGAAGCGTATGTAACCTGAAGCGTATGTAACCCAAGGTACCACTGTACAGGGCTTGCCTTCAGATGTCTTCTAAAGGTTGTATAGTTACTCATCTCCTTGGTTTGGGGTTGCATAACTCTATATTTCTCCAAAGAAATATTTCTCCAAATAAAATAGGGACATCCTACCATTAGGTCCCTAAGGAAAAGGGAAACATTTAGGGATCAAATCAGGAACTGGAACAGCTTTTTAAAATCTGGGAATGCCATTGGAAAATAGAGATACTTGGAGGGTCTGCTATCATGGCCATAGTGTGATTCTGAGGAAGGAGAAGCCCTGGTTAATCAAACCAAAAATGGCGTCGGAAGAGCTGTTGAGTGAACAGTGAGTCTAGAGTCATGAGCAACTATGCTATGGGAAGTCTTGTGGGGAAGATTTCAGGGTCCCTAAAACCCCAACCCCTTTTCTTGCCAAAAACGAATGTCGGAGAATGTTAGTGCTACAAAACCAAGTAGATACTTTTGAAAAGTTCTTGCGGTCGCACCCATTTCTGGTCACCAATTTCCCCATTACATGCATGCGATCCAAACGTTGCTTGCTTGCCATATGCCTGGTTGAATAACCAACCTACCACATTCTTCTCTGGTGCCACACAGGTTGATGTTCTCCTTTCAGGATTATTTGATGTTACACTGTTTCCCGTATCCATTTTAAATAAAAGTGAGAAACTGGCAAAGTGTAGCTCTTATGCTGCAGTATTCCGCATAGTGCATAACATTTGAGTCCAATTGCTAACCTCGGATTATTTGACGCCTGCTGTTTGCTGTGTAAAGATTTCTCTTTTTTAATGGGCATTTTGTATATAGCTTCAAGGTAAAGTTAATATTTTTTGTTGTCTTCCTGTATGTTTATTTAACTGCCATGTTGTTATGAAATGAGTTTGTTATTAATGTCGCAATTTCATCAGCAGCCCACATCATCATCTCCTCTTTTGTCAGAGAATAGATCGGAATGATTTTTCATACATTGGTGAAACTCAGCTTTGAAGGCTTTAAATACATTTGCTGGCAAGGCACTGTGGTGGATACATGGGAGACAGGGAGGGGGTGTCAGCTTTTAATTGTAACTGTCTTGCAGAATGGTGTTGTTTTAATATCCTGTATAGATTTTTATGTAATACACTTACTTGCAGGCAGCCTGAAGCAAGAATCAATTCTGTGAAGGATTCTTCTTTTGTTAAAAGCCAATCTTGTTTTAATGATGCATGAAGAAATACTTCGGCATTGACATTTTTCTGTCAGGTTTCTTTTGAAAAATCAATTAAGATAATACTGCTTTGACCTAGTTATCTAGTTAATGCTTATTAGGAATGTAATATGATTTACTGTCAGCATAATAATTTTTTGTATCTTATCCCATTAGCTTGTGCATATTTCAAAGTGTATTACACAATGGTCACTTCTTAAAATGTAATGTAGCAGAATACATTAATTAGATTGACTGGGATCATTAGAGAGACACCATCTCATTGGGTCCGTGTCTCAAATTTGTATATCATCTCTATCAAGGCAATTCTTTCTTTCTTTGATTATTTTTAGAACTGCTTCATTTAGACTGATAGGTAAGATTAGTAGATTAAAAGCCTTCCCAAGAATTAAAAAGTGTTGGTCAGGAAGAAGAAAAAATGTTTTTGGTACCAGAACTTCCAAAAGATGGCAGGTGCCATCTTAGAACAGGCCCCTCAACTTCTTTGCCATGGAACAGAGAATGCCTCTTCTAAGATGGAGTCTTCAGTGGCAAAACATAATACATGGTTTGCTCCAGAACTAAACTTTTATTCCTGTGCCACTGTCAAACTAGAGAGGCTTTCATATGTTCTTATTGAATGTATGGTGGTACAGTAGACCCTAACCCACCCTGGCCAGAAAGCTAGTTCCTGCTCAGTTTCTTCACTATCTAATTTTATATGGTATTCATATTTTTCTGGTATGGTTATATTTTAGCGTTTTTATTGTACGCTGCCAAAAGATCTCCAGTTATTGGGTGGCATATAAATGTCTTGAATGGATGGGTGGATGAATGAATATGCTAATGTATGTATTTTTAAATCAATTGATTAATTAAATTATGACAGCTGAACAGGGCTGGATTTAGGTTTGATGAGGCCCTAAGCTCCTGAAGGTAACGGGGACCTTTATATGTCCAGCTGTCCTTTGTCAACAACAAATTGTCACTATTTTTTTGTGCTGAATATATGCTATATGGTAATTTATGGACCTAATGGGTATCTAAAGCACATAACAAAATATGTATTTTATCAAAGAAATTGTTGAAGTGAAATACAGTTAGGAAGAAGTATATTAATATTGAAATACAATTCAGAAGAAGTATATTTTTGAGGTCCCCCAAGAGAGTGGGGCCCTAAGCTATAGCTTGTTTAGCTTATACGTAAATCCGGCACTGTTGTTGAACCTCTTGGTTGGCCTCTGCACAGAGTGCAGTCATGACTTGCAGCTATGGAGGGACATGATCGTCTCGGACTTCCTTGAGTGGGAATGGACCTCCTGATTATCGAGAGGATGACAACAGCACCTGGGCAGGCTACCTGAGTCAACACCCACTTTACCTCTGGCCCATCTCCACCATGGCCCATTACCTGAGGACCCAACCTAGCAAAGCATTTGGCTACACTGCCAAACAACAAGCATTATGTGTATTTTAATGAGCTCAACAGAGTGAAAGATTATGAAGCATGGAGGCGTAGAGCGTGTGTCTATCAACTTAACAGCGATTAGCTTCATTTGGGGGGGGGCTGATATTTTGTTAACGTTAATATTGTTTTATAGATAATAAATGCTGTATTGATTTGTTAATCACATAATATGACTTTTGCTGTAATCGTGACGTTTAGCTTACTTTTTAGTTGCTGTTAAAGGTGCTTTTAGTTGTTGTTAATAGTATTTTATAGATTTTTTAAATTGTTTTATATGGTTTATGTGGTATTTTTTATGTTCCATTGTGTTTTCTTATGTTATTGTTGTTTATTGTTTGTAAGCCACTTTGAGATGCGCTTGAATGAAAAGTGGCATACAGATACCATAAAATAAAAAAATCAAATCAGTAAAATCCTAGGCATGTTTACTCAGAGGTAAGTCCCATGGCGTTAAATGGAACTTACCCCCAAGGAAGTGTGTACAGGACTGCAGTCTAATGCTGCAGGATTTTTTTGTTGGATGACATCCCTATCTGTTTCTCCCCCACCCCAAAATGTACTTAAAATGTTCCTATTGGTGAGACACTACTTATCAATCTATTGCAGAGGAATTGTGTATTTTTGTTAATAATGTCTTGGTTTTGATATATGAATTAATGGGTGATTGTGAAAAGAAAACAGAGAGAATCCAGCTCATACCCCAAAGAAGTGAAAAATGAGTGCAGAAAACCTCGTGAGAGCAAATGAAATAACTCAAAATAGCAAATTATTGATATATGTCCTCTTCTGTGTCTGTGTATTAGTTACAGTAAGCAGAAAGTTCAATAATGGAATTTCCTCAATGAATCATTTTTTGTTTTTGTTTTTACAAACATCCTTCAAATAATGGATTGATTTTCAGACATGGGCAGAGCAATCCTATACTCAGATTATGCCAGGAACTGAGAATTGCTCCCTCTGCACTGGTGGAGCAATTGCCATACCTAGTGGGTGCTCAGCCTGGAATGGGAGTGAGGAAACCCACAAGCAGCAAATAATAAAAATGCCAAACACAGATACAATGTCTCTGGATACTCCGAGACAGCACACCTATTAGGAATTGAGTTGGTGACAGTGCTCATGCATAACACAAGCATGAAGGAAGCCAACACGTACAGGCCAACTTGGAGTATGTTTCCAGTATGTTTCTGAGCACAGAGTGTTGGTGCTGACCTTTAAAGCCTGAAACAGCCTCATTCCAGTATATCTGAAGAAGCGTCTCCAGCCCAGAAATGGAAGCAAGAAGAAATACCAACGAAAGAAGAATGGCAGACAAAATTAATGGACTACGCAGAATTGGATGAAATGACAGGAAGGATTCGAAACCTGCGGGACCCGAGATTTACAGAAGATTGGAAGAAATATGCGAACTATTTGAAGAGCAACTGTAATCGACATATTATGCTAGTAGGACTACAAGAAGTTTTGTAAGGAGAAATATATGAAATATTGCAAAGAAGAGAAAGAAGGGAGATATTACTTATAATATTTAAATGTAATAGTGAGAGTAAGAAATGTAAACTAAGTGATAAGATTGGAAAATTTTCAGACATGAGTGATGGAAGTAAAAAAAAGTGTATAAGATATAAAAGTATGTTTAATAATTGTTAAAAACGTTGTGCAAAAAATTAATAAAAATATAAAAAAGAAAGAAGAAGCGTCTCCACCCCCATCCTTCAGCCCAGACACTGAGGTCCAGCTTCGAGGGCGGTAGTCACGTAATCTGGGAAACCGGGTTCGTGTCTCCGCTCCTCCACATGCAGCTGCTGGGTGACCTTGGGCCAGTCACACTTCTGTGAAGTCTCTCAGCCCCACTCACCTCACAGAGTGTTTGTTGTGGGGGAGGAAGGGAAAGGAGAATGTTAGCCGCTTTGAGACTTCTGAAGGGGAGTGAAAGGCGGGATATCAAATCCAAACTCTTCTTCTTCTTCTTCTTCTGGCGGATCCCTCACTGTGAGAAGTGAGGTTACAGGGAACCAGGCAGAGGGCCTTCTCGGTAGTGGCGCCTGCCCTGTGGAACGCCCTGCAATCAGATGTCACGGAAATAAACTATCTGACTTTTAGAATACATCTGAGGGCAGCCATGTTTAGGGATGTTTTTATGTTTGATGTTTTAATATTCTGTTGGGAGCTGCTCAGAGTGGCTGGGGAAACCAGCCAGATGGGTGGGGTATTATTATTATTATTGTTGTTGTTGTTGTTGTTATTAAATCCAGCACACCACACCACATGCCCAACATACATAGGAAACCGGGCAGAGCATACTGTTCTGGGTGGAGGTCCAAGCAGGATGGTCTAGAGGGGTGATGTACTATCACACCAGTAGTCTAAGAAAACAGCCATTCAACTGTGAGCAGAGACCCCAAGAGAACCATGGGACACTCAGCCATGCCCTGCCTGCCTCCTATAACTCTATGCTCTTGGTAGGAGAGAAGACAGTGAAGCCTTCTGCCTAGAGGCATGCGGCATACAAGTAAGGGCAGGAGGCACGAAGACATGGCAGGGGTGGGCCCTGAAGCTGTGTGTAACACAGTGGTACCTCGGGTTACAAACACCTCAGGTTACAGACGCTTCAGGTTACAGACTCCGCTAACCCAGAAGTAGTACCTCAGGTTAAGAACTTTACCTCAGGATGAGAACAGAAATCGCGCCGGCAGCGGGAGGCCCCATTAGCTAAAGTGGTACCTCAGGTTAAGAATGGACTTCTAGAACGAATTAAGTTCATAACCAGAGGTACCACTGTATTGGGAAGCCCAGTCCTTGTGTGTGTTCCAGTTCACCTCTTGCACCATGATGTCTTTGAGTGCCCACTCATGATCTTTTTTCTCCCCATAGCTGCCACAGTGATCAAAGTTGCAGAGCTTCCCACTGCCGTAGCTCGCTGGAGGCCAGCTGTTTTCCCCATCCCGTTTTTCAACAGTCTACCTGATGCAGCAAAAAACAGGGATATGTTTTAAAAGGGACAAGGACTTTCTAGATGCTAAGGTTGGGAAGATAATTCACAGATCTAAGAACAGTGTAGGATATAAATAATAATCAATTGATTGGTTACTTAATTAATTACTTGTGAAGGTTTGACACAAAACCCATGTGTAAGGTTACCAGATTTTTTTCAAAGAATCCGGGGACACTTTAAAAAAAGGGGGGGTGTTATTAATTTTTTTTAAAAAAAATTAAGAAGTAATATCTTCTCTTATGTGGTCTCCTCTGTCACACGGCCTTCCTCTGGGCCCCAGCCTCCTCTCTTGGAGCGCTAGCCGCCATGGAGTAGGCTTGGGTCGGGCCTGGGCTCAGCCACATGTCCTTGCCCTCCCGGTGCTCTCCTACTTCTCTTCCTGAGCGGCGGCAGCAGCGTGGCATGGTCAGGGCTCCACTCTTTTTTCTCCTTCCTCTTTCTCTCTCTTCCTTCTCTTTCTCCTTCTCCTCTCCTCCTTCTCCCTGCGTCGGCTCTGGGGTTTTCCTGGCCCCAGAGTGCTGCGGGCAGTTGGCCAGGCACGAGAGGCTGCGCATGGCTCGATTTGGGTTGCGGGTCAATGGTTCCCCCAGTTGACATGCCAGGCATCCCTGGTTCCCCCTCGGCAGTGGTGGCGGCAAAGGCAGTCTCAGCAGCCTAGAGCCAGCCTGGTATTACAGTTGGCTCTGGCTGGCTTCAGGAGTTGCTCGCTGCCGTGGCACCCGCCATTTTGCCTCACCAGAAATCCCTATATGATGTGTCTTGTGCCGTTGAACCAATCACGCAACATTCATTCCCTACTAAATCTACAACACTTAAAATATAAATCCGGGAACATTAAATGAAATCCAGGGACAGATTTTGTCTGGAGACAGATTTGTAAATCCGGGGATTGTCCCCGGGAAACGGGTACGTCTGGTAACCATACCCATGTGCCCTGGGGCAGGGCTTAGGTGTGCACCTCTGTGCATTCAACGTTTAACACACCTGAACATGCCTTTAGGGAAGTTGGAACTTGAAAGGGGTCACATCCAAGCTTAGAGTATTGCATTTTGTCATCAGTTGTTACCGGATGAATCTGTTGGCAAATTGAATAAGATGGGACAGAAGATTATGAAACTTTGGGTGTATACGGCACAGTACTTTCTTGAGCGGACCAGGCTTGGAAAATTCAGTGCTGTCTGCACATGGTGTGTTGCCCACTGCCGTCTGGTTTGCTAGTGGCCCAGAGGGTCTCTTCAGTATCACAGTCAGTACCTGGGTCCTTTGCAGAAGGAGTTGCAAGACCATGGGGCACCCAATAGCTCTTGGCACTGCATGAAGAAATGTCACTATGGGCCAAGGTTACTGAACCTGAAAACACACAAAGTAAGTTGTATTCAAACAGAAGCTGGCTTCTGAGTAAGCATGTTTCAAATCAATTCAGTTTAAACTGAAGCACTTCATTTTAACTAGCCTGTGGATTAGGCTCTAAAAGTCATTTTAGCCCTAAAACAAAAGCTAAACTCAGTGGTATTTGGCAGGGGGTGTTTCTGTGAACAGAGAAGACAAAGCAGATGCAACACCATATATTATGCAAATCAAGAGAAAACCATCTCCATCACCACCAAGAAACATCTCACAGCTCTTGATGAGTTCATTTTTAATGAGCATTTTAATTTCACATCATTCGTTTCTTCTCTGATGCACTCAAATTGCCCATTCAAATGCTTTTCAGCAGGTATATATCTCCAGAAATTCACCACATGTGCATTTGTACTTAACAAAAGTGGCCATGTTATACAGCTCAAGATGATGAATTTAGGCTGGTATCTTCCAAAAACAGTTAATCTCCTGGCTGGAACCAATTAATCAAAACAGGAAATCAATGCAGACATGTGCATTTACATACTGATATCACAGGATCATTCCTCCCTTTCACAAATTGTTTTGTCAGCCAAGGCCCCGATTCAGCTAAAGTTAGCTGTAACTAATAAGTTGCATTGAAACCAATGGGACAAATTAATCAGGACTGACTTAAATTCCATTGCTTTCAATGGAATACTGCAGTGACTTATTTTAGCTGAAATAAAAAAATTCCTTCCAGTAGCACCTTAAAGACCAACTAAGTTAGTTCTTGGTATGAGCTTTCGTGTGCATGCACACTTCTTCAGATACTTCAGTTATTTTAGCTGGATTGTGGTCTAAAGGTCTGAAACTTTATCTTCAAAACATTACCAAGCTTTCCATTTTAGGGGCAAACTGAGAGGCATGCAACCCCAACTCCCAATTTTTAATGAAATGTTTATTTTAAAATTTGCTGTTTAATAGATATTTGCAATGATGGTTGGATAGGCTAGCTAGTTCGAATAGCTCCCTGCACCCTTGCAGGCAGCGCTGACCCAGAGCTCTATCCTAGGTCAGCCAAGGGTGAACACCTGAGGCAGGTGAAAAGCCTGGGGACATACTCTGTCCACTCCCCAGATGCTCCCCTGGACTCAGGCATCGGCACAACCCCATCTCAGGGGTTGACAAACCCAGTTGAGTTCCTGGATTCCTTTATCAGAATATCCTTCACATAGGGATGGCGAGGCCGTTCTCCCATCCCTATCATATGAGCCAGTGCCTATCCACAACCTTACAAGTGATGACGATTTGCTACGTGGCAGGCGAAATCCAAATGGCAACAGCCAATAAGCCAAGTAGGGAAAATTCCTGCCATGCCCCAGACGACACATGCCTTAAAAGTAGGGAGAAAGCATTGGAAGACACAAGATCTACCCACCTTGGAAGAATGGCAGATGCGACTAATAGACTATATGGAGATGGCGGAAATGACTGGCAGAATCCGAGACCAGGGAGAAGAGTCGGTGAAAGAAGATTGGAGGAAATTTAAAATTTATTTGCAGAAATACTGTAAAATTTTTGAATGCTGATGACATTGAAATGAATTGAAGGGGTTCTAGCAAAAAGGTAAAATGTAAGAGGGGATTAATAATAGACAAACTAATAGGACATGAATTTGCTGAACCAATTTTAAAAAGGGATGCAAAAATGGGAGACGTGAGGAAGTCAGGAAAATAAGTTAACTAAAGATGAGAAATTAAGAAAGAGGGAAATTTTGTTTTTCTTTTATATGTGTTTTTTTCTTTTTTTCTTTTTTGTATTTAATGTCTGTATTTTTGTATTTTGTATTTCTGTGTTTTTGTATTTTGTAATTTTGTATCTTTTTTGCTTTTGCATTTTTCTAAACTTTTCTATTGATAAAACCTAATAAAATATTATATATAAAAAAAAAGTAGGGAGAGGTGGGCGGGTGTTCCGAATGCACGAGCCAAAAGAGGAAGCTCTGGGTCACGTGACTATATAGGTCCCTCGATCCATTTAGACTGCACCCCATTGGCCAGATTAAACCCAGCAACGAGGGACCTACCAATCGGGTGTTGTGGCTGTCCAGTCTACCCACCCACAACACAAGGGGTCAGTCTCCAGGTCTCAACACATGCCCTATTTGAGGGAGGACATGCTTTAAATATGTCACCTGCATCCTATACTGTACTAGCATAGCTTACACAAAGGTTTACCACTTTTGTGAGACCTAGGCCTAAAGCATGGCTTCAGAGATATATGTTTCCAGTTATTTCTGATAATGTGTACACTTAATTGTACTGTTGAGAAGGAGCCAAATAGGAATCAAATAGGATGACACAAACCCATTCCCTATATTTGCTGTTATGCCTAGTGAGTTCTGTTGATTTCAGACAAGCAGGAAAAGACACCTCTAAGGAACTTCCCCATCTCCCCAGAATAAAGATCTCAATTAAACAATTTATTTGATTAATCACCTGATGGTTAGAGATAGATAATTAGGAATGCTCCCAAATCCTCACTATAGATGCCTCAGGGATCTTGAAGAAAATATAGTTTAACATGCCATTTAATAAACAAACATAGAAATCATTGCAGAAGCCTTGAAGACATAGCTGAAGTGAGAGGTCAAAGGCCATCTTTCATATTTTCTTCTCCATTCCCTATTAAAGTAAGGCCCCAGAAGCAAAATAACCTTAAACACACACACACACACACACACGCACCCAACTGAACCTGCAATTCCACCAATTAAAATCTGCTGCCACATTAAATTGAACCCCATGAATAGTCGCAGACCCACCGATTAAAAATTGTCTTTGGTTGATTAATATACTGATTAAACCACTTAATGGTTCTGGCCCTATTGATCTCCTGGCATGCCTGGAGCTCCTGCATCTCTTCAAAGGGATGTTCTGTTAAGTTCCCCCCTTCTGATGTTTCCCAGGAAGTACAAGAAGAATGAGGAGGCAATCTTATGCCCACTTACCTCAGAGTAATGAGCACTGTATAGGATCACACTGTTCTATCTGGATTAATGCTTCTTGCCTTGCTTTTTATGCTACCTGAAACTGCCCTTCCAGGTGAAAATGTTCAGGTCCGCGGTCCAAGTGGTGGCATATTGAAAGACTAAGAAATAGTTAATATGATGAGCAAGATCTCAAATTCTTTGGGGTAAATGGACCTTGCTCAGAGTACCATAATAAAAAAGAGAGGCTGCAGCAGGAGTGTGTGTGTGTGAGGGAAAGAGAGAGACAGAGAGAGAGAAGAATGTCAGGATATCGAATTTGCAGATTACCGTTGTTTATAAGCTACAAAGGAGTCAGAGAGAAAAAAGAACAGCCCGATGCTATCAGTTATTCATATTTGCATATAAACTCTGGTATTAGGATTCATTTTTTAAAAAGCATGTCATTTTTTAGCTCCTAATTAATTGCATTGACAGCGTTCTGTGCAGAGTTCGGTTCTTTTTCTTCTGTCTCTCTCTCTCTCTCCCCCGCCCCACTTCGCCCCCTGTAAAAAAAAGAAAAGAAGATGCTGTTGTGGGCTGCGGTTTTTAATTATATGAAATATTAATCGTGGGATTGAAATTGGAAATTTTAAATTATTGTTTAATGATCACTGATCAAATGCGCAATCGAGATAAAGAAAATTAGGATGGCAGGCAGCGACATCCCCATTTGAATTTTACATTATTAGTCTTCTACCTAACTAGGCACTTTTTCCTGAATCTCTGAAATGTATCCCCCCTTCTTTTCTTTTCCTTTTTTTTTTGCCTTTTAACTATACTTGCAGTTGCTATAGTGATGGTATAATTTCGTAATGGTCTGAAAATGACACTGGCATAGATACTGACAGATAGGAATTAATTCGCTAACAAGTAATTATGTCGCGAAATGTTGACTGCCACGCAGAAGGTGCACTGTGACACATTTACTGTTTTCCAGGGATGGCAGCAACATTAGCGTTGGTCATTAGTGGTAGACATCTCAGCACAGTGTTGCATACAGGCTTATATGCAGACCTATTTAGTTACCTGTGTGACAGCCTTGTTCAGGACACCAGAAACAGCTGTCCTAGCCTGTATGAGCCAAAATAATTAGGCCTGTCATCTTCCCGCTCTGATTTTCCCTTCAACCTGTTCCACAAAATGCAAATATTTTGCTTTCATTGTCACATTCACCTTGACATGGATATTGCTTTGGCGCATAACTGGATGAGATGACTCGGAATTTGCATTGTTCATTCTAATAAATTTGCTTTCCCCCCCTCCACCGCATGGCAGGGCCCATCAGATAAAGTCTCCCAGAGTGTCATCAATCACCATCGGTGACAGACGGCTTTTGCCTTCATTTGTTACATACGAGAACATGCTTAATTATTTGTCCTGTAATTAGTTGAGAAAATGTCAGGAAATGTCAACTCTCTGTTCACTCTGGAAGGCCTCCGCTTGAAAGCCGCAATGACTGAAGTGTCATTAAGGCTGCCTAACAAGACGAGGATCAGCTGGGGAAAAGTGAAAAGCTTCTAAAAAAGTAATCATGGCGAGTTAAGGAAAACCGCATATCGGCACCAATAATAAGATGTGAATCCTATTAGGAAACAGTTCTATTTTTTCAAGTATTTTCTCTCTCTCTCCGTCCCCCCCCCCAAATAAATATAGGGACAAAAGAACAAACTCAACAACGAACAGGCATAGTGATTTAGTCTAATTTCCATCTCGTATTCATTGGCATTTCCTAAGCCAATCATACTTACTTTATTATTTCAGGTCGTATCTAATATTTAGTCTTCAGATTTGAGGCACATTCTTTTAACATTCACCCAGCAGTGTAATATGCAATGGATATGCAGAAGGTAAATATTATTTTTACATTCATTGAGCAGAAGGAAAAAGATTAACTTGATGTGAAATTTTGGTTTCGGAACTTAGAGCTGGCAAGAACAATGGGCAGTAGCTTTGCTTCTTAATCATTTTTTTTTAAAGACCCACAAACCATGTTGAGCAGAATTTATACTGACTAGAATGATAAGGCTGTATAGATTTTTGTTATTTATGTTGACTAAGACAGAGATGTTTGACTTTGGGTGGTGAAATTTCACGAGGGCACCGCAAGTTCCTACCAAACCAAGGGAGAAATGTATCAACAAAAATCAACTAGGTAGTTGCTTGCCTTTCCACATATTGCTGCGGACAATGATTTTTGTGCCTAAGATTCAGAAGCAGATCTTAGTCTTCAAGGCATCTCACTGATAGCAATTCTAAAAACAAAGCAGCCCTTGTCTGTTGTGGACATGTATTGTGTGTCGGGGTATTTTGTGTACATTTTTTGTCTATAATAATGTTATTAACATTAGGAACAGTTAATCTTTCACACACATTTTGTCTTTAAATCCTGCCCAATATTGCTGAATGAGTCACCACCCATCTTTTACATCGTCGTCCAAAGGACTATTCATGAAAAGAATCCTTTTCTAACTTAATTACCTCCATTATTTCATCTTTCATTGCCAATAAGCACATTATTACTCTGTCTCTTTAGTAAGGATAATTAAGATAGTGTTCTGGCCTTTTACAATTTACTAGTTGTCACAGGTATGGCTCAGCTAATTATCAAATGGTTAAAAATTTATTCTGGATAGAGTATTACAAGTGTACCGCATGGGCAGATTGCTTGCTAGGCTAATTCAATTAAAGATACACAGCACCCAGACTATGGGCATCGAGCAACATTTGGGAAGTGCGGTATATTATGGAAATGTAAAACCAAGCTGATCATTAAAATGCCTTTCTGTGCATATCAGATGTTTAGCAGACATATTCAATTCCAAATTATGAATTTAAGATGGGGAGGGAGAAAATTATTGAACAGACTCCCATTCCTTTCTCCTTTTTCGATATCAGAACAGATGTACACAAGTAAAGCAAACAGGCTGTGCTTAATGATGTGTTAGATTCTCTTCATTCTTCCTATTATTATTTTTTATTATTATTCAAGAGGATAAAGATTACTCTGCCAAGCTGCTCTTTAAACCTTTCCATACTGGACTTCAGTCTTCAGCCCGCTCCCCCCAAATTATTTTGTATCACAATTCAAAATAATGAGGCATTATTTCCTGGAGGGGGGGAATAGTCCCTCAGGATTGACAGCTTATGAAGATTTAGTAACCCTTTTATCCTCTAAGAAAGATAGTCTCTTCAAAGTGCAGGAGGTGGTTCTTATGGGAAACATTTCGATAATACGCCACAATCAATTGAGTACAATAAAAATGTTTATTCCTATAACATAACATTGCACTGTATTAGTCCACAGCCTACTAGATAAGTACCATATCTTAAGTGTTTGAAAATATGATGAGAATTACCCTTTTCATTCAAACATTGGGTGTTATCAATGCAGGACTATATTTAGAGGCTGATAGAAACAGATACTCCCTCTGTTTAGGCCTCTGTTGCCGCTTTTCGCTCTAAAACTAGAAAAGAAAAATATTTCACTGCCACAGTGCTTTAAAAAGAAATGCAGTCCTTTTGGTGCGCGCTATGCAAAACTGGCCTTTAATTTGAGAAGATGGCCACAACTGCAGCCTACGGGTACAGAGCCCTGAGAATATCTCTTGCATGCTCCCCATTGATAGGAAGGTGAGATGTGCAAGAACACTAACATAGTTTTAAACAGCTCTCTTTCATTTCAGTGGGGCAGGCATAAGAGACCTGCTTTGTGGGTTGTGCCCTAAATGTCTGTGATATGACGCCCTGCTATTACTGCAGTAAGGAGAATCTGCCCCTTGATAGTTTGCATTCCTGTGAATCAGTTCCGAATTAGCTTGCAGTAATAAACCTTCTGTAGGCATGCATTCATGGCCCAGTTGTGCTTATATATACATAAAAAGCTTTCTCCTATAACCTTGTAATTGCTACAATTATTCACCCTCCACCCTTAAAAAAAAGAAGGGAAAAGATGTTTTGGATTTATTTACAGAAAGCCACAAGGAGACTGTATCCCAAGACTCCAAGGAATACCCACCAATTCACAGTCCTTCAGTATGGTGAAGAACCCCGAATTAAGGCGAGGAATTCACAAGCCAAAGGAGTTAAGCACGCAACCATTCTCACACGATGATGAATCGGGCCCCACATCAGGTTTATGAACAATGGAGGTTAGTGCTAGGTTATAGGTTACCCACTCAAGGTGAACCAGTGTAAATACACAGGAATAACTTCACGTATTCTCTCCTAGGTGCTGCGCGACACCACAGAAAACACAGCTGCTCTTTGGCAATTACAAGCTGTCTTCATTTAGCAAGTGAATGGAAATGGCACACCCCCAACAGTCCAGCATGTAACAGAGAAGACAAACTCTGAAATGCCAGCTTCCAGGATGAAAGGTGAAACCTGACGCTGCTGAAGTGTGCCACAGACTTTGGTGAGATAGAAATTCACCCTGTGCCCATTTTTTTTTTAAAAAAAAAAAACGTAGCCATAATCTTTTAAACAGAAATTGCTTATACCCAGTGCTCAGAAGCGACTTGCGATTTACTACAAGCAATACTAGCTGAAAGGAATATTCAGAAATATTCAAAATTTGCCCAGACTTCCCAGGATCAACAGTTAGATTTTGATTGCGGAATTTCGGAGTCCAAATTAGAGACGCGATGCTTTGTATTTGTTAGCGACTGCCCCCTGATTGTTTTGGCAAGGCATCACAAATGTGGGCACCTCTTAAGCCGTCAGATATCAATTACTGTCAAATGCTAAATCCTATTATGTGTCCAATATCAAATAAGTCTAATTCTAAGCACAAATGCTGTCAAACATCAAACACTGAAGTCAAATATAATAGGATGCTGAGCATAGGTATCAAATATGGGCAGAATAGTCAGCAGTTCAAGGAATATCTAAAGCATATTCAACATCAAAATTCTTAAGAAGAGAGTTCTGATAAGATTGGGTGTGGGCTTCATGTGAGCTCTTTATTTGGCCTTGGTTTTTTTGTTTTGTTTTGGAGCTTTCCCCAAGTATCTATACGAAACAGGGCATGGTTTCAACAATAGTTACTTATGAATACCTCTCACAGTGTTTTGCTGGTTTCCTAGGACTGTCAACTCCCTTCTGTAAAAGCAAGGTGCAATTTTGAACGCAGAGCAAGATTCATTTGAAATAACAAGCATGGTTTCTGTCTAGATAGGGTGGCATTTAAAAGAAGGCAGCCTGCGTCTACCTAAGAATTCTGTCTTTCTTATTTATTTATTTACAGCGCACTTATTTTAGAAACCGACTGATGCGCTGGAAGGCGCTCGCGTGCGCTCTTTTCGGAATTAGCATATTTAAGCACCCATAATAAATTGGGAATTCTCACAGGTTGATAAGATGGTTTTTAAACTCCATTATGGGCAAATAACAATGGAATAAGCTTGAAACAATATATTTAAGACGAAGAGAGAGGGGGTAGAAACAAAGATGTTAGGTCAGACAATATCTCAAATAACATTTGGAAAAGACTGCCAATTGTTTGGATAACTGTACAATGCCAAAGCCTCTTATAACATTGTTAAGTCTTTATTCAGAAATACATTATCATGCATATTTCATAGCAGGGATTACTAAGACAGAATTGTGTGTCATTTTTGTTGTATGTCTTTATAATTACACCTTGAAGCCACAACTAGATTTTTTTTTTTACTACATATTCATGAAAAGCGGACTTGTAATTTGATAAAGGGTAGCTTGTGTTCTCGACTCCATTCAAACAGCATCATGAAGCAGAATTAAAGTAGGCATCTGTGTTCTCCCGGCATTAATCTCTTCAAGCACATTCCAGCTGCTATGATGTGCAGGCAGGAGATAAGTCCTAAACGGACTAAAGCTAAGCAAGCCAGACAACTCTATTATTGGCTTCATAATTGCTTAATTAAACTTTTGTCACTAATCATTATGAGGGCAATAGAGCTGTTATACTGGCTTCTGTTAAGCAAAAATCAATAAACTGTTGGAGTTAATTTCGCCGTATTTTTTGTCCTGCAAATGGAATTCATTGCTGCCGGTTAGTGATCTGTGGTTCTGGCGCTCGACTGATATGAGCAGCCATCACCATCTGAATTGAGGGTATTCAGTAGCACATGAATATGAACAAATGGCAAGCATAAATCTTTTGCATGAAGTACACCTTCTATCCCTTTATTATGGAACAATTGACCCATCTAAAATGAATTCTAATGCCAGGAAAGCGTTTAGATTTAAATTACACCATGGTCTTCTGGACCTGAAAGATGACGGCATAAAAAAGATTAATATGCTAATTATTTTTCTCCTTATTTTTCCCCCCTTCGACATCTATGGTGGGGTATTGTGAAGCGTGTAAATAAGATGACTGTTTTGTCAAGAAATGGCTCTGAGGCATACTATATTCCATTGCAATTTAATTTGTTTATTCAAACCTTCACTCCGGATTTTAACTGGTTTTGCAATAACACTTTATTTTTTCACATAATGTTTTTTTTCCCTTCACAGAGAATACCTTGAATAAGAAAAGCATGTTTTGTGCAGCGAAATAGATTTAATGATATTATGAATGATGGTACTCTTAACTAAGGCATGCATTTATAAATTCCTGTCAAACTTTTTTTCTCCCTTCAAGGTTTGCTCAGTCTGGCCTAGGTTGCATCACAGCTTGCCCCCTCCACCCCACCACAAAATGATACGGGGTTTTGAGAGGAAGAAAGGAAAGAATGGAGGGCAGAAGAAAGCAAAGGAACCTAGAATTACTTCACAATACCCTCTTGAAATAAAACAGCAAAGATGTTAAGGTGTGATTTTTCTGTGTCTGGCATATTTCATTCTCTTCCAGACTGTCACTAAACATAACATAACCCACTGCAATGGCATGCAGAATGAGATATTTGGGAAAAACAATTCAGTACTAAACTAAACCAGTGGGATTTACTTAAATATTAAGTAATATTTACAGTTGCGGCCTTGTAACAAATATGCAGAAGAAAACTGTTGTGGCCTTCTGACTAATTGTGGAATTGATCTGCAGAGCTTACATGCCTGAAGTTAAATACTGCTTCAGTCCTATAACATAACTCTTAGTTTTCTTTATTGCCGTGATATAAAGCAGAAAGTCGCCAAGCAGTTTTGTCTGTTGCGTCCTCAGTGCAGAAGAGGAAAGCTCAGCAGCTACACAGGAGTTCTGGGTATGCGTCAGAGCAGGTGTGGACCCTGGATCAGGATGAGTGAAGTAATTGGTCAATGAAGATACATCATATGTATTAAAGGGGGAGGGGATGACAGATAAGCCAGAAATGTTTTAAAAGAAACAAACCCAACCAGCCAGAGGAATTTTGGCACAGATTGAAGACTTGATTTATTTTGGGTTCTGTAACTGGCATTTCCACGTGCAGGTCTCCGCTCAAGGCACATTCATGCTAGAAGAAGAGGGGGAAATGAACTTTGCCAATTCATTCATCCCCTTGCAGCCCCCTGTACTACCTGAATAACCGTTCTGGAAGGCTGAGGAATCTCCTGGAACAATATAAGGCAGCTTTCCCGGGTCTGATGCTATCTGGATGTTGTTAGATGCCAAAAATTAGCCTCAGCCCATGTGGCCAATGGTCAGGAATGTCAGGAGTTGTAGTCCAAAATGTCTGCCCTTCTCTGCGTGCCCCCTCTGACGGAGGTGTGGAGGGTGGCAGCATGAGAACAAGCCTTCTCAGTAATAATTCTGTTTGTGGAATACACTCCCCAAGAAGGCCTGCCTAGTGCCATCATTATCTGTTTTTAGGTGCCACAGAGCCTAGGGCTTGCCAATCAGAAGGTCGGAGGTTTGAATCCCCGCGACGGGGTGAGCTCCCGTTGCTTGGTCCCAGCTCCTGCCAACCTAGCAGTTCAAAAGCATGTTAAAGTGCAAGTAGATAAATAGGCAGGAAAGTAAACAGTGTTTCCGTGCGCTGCTCTGGTTCACCAGAAGTGGCTTAGTCATGCTGGCCACATGACTCGGAAGCTGTACACCGGCTCCCTCGGCCAATAAAGAGAGATGAGCACCGCAACCCCAAAGTCATCTGCAACTGGACCTAACGGTCAAGGGTCCCTTTTTAAAAACATTTTTATTCATCCGGGCTTCTGCAAGTTAATTCTCTGTTGCTGTTTTTGCATATTATTATATCTTAGGTTATTTTTCCTCTTGTTTTCGTATCTCCTTTTAGTGTTCGTAAGTTCATTTGATACCATTTTAAAAAGCAAAAAAGAACAACCGTAACAACAAGTTATGTCAAACTATCTTGCACAAATAACATTCAAAATGGCGCAGTTTGTTTCTTTTGCTCCCTTTAGATATGTCTTCTGTCTTTTGTTTTATATGAAGTGTTTCAAAGTTGGCACACTATTAATTCCCCGTTAACAGTTTTGGACTTTCGAAAACAACAAGCTTTCCTCTTTTAACTTTTCTGATGTCAGCAATAGACCTCTCCACTCCAGGACTTATTTCTTTTGTTGCAACATGCGTTCACTGTTTTATGTTTTTCTGTTACAATCTTCCAAACATGAAAACCAAGGCACTCCAGTCAGAGGTGGCCCTAGAGTTTGGGGGGCTCTGGGTGAGAAAGTAATTTGCGCCCCCTTAAATGTATGGAAACAAATCAGGCATAAAATATAACTTAATTCTTACGTATACACAAAGCTGCAATAAAAGTTTAGAAAAATGTGTTTAGTATTGTGGTCAATTTTTATTACAAATGGAGTGAAGAATATTACTTAATACGTTACATCAACTCTAGAGCAGAAATACAAGTCAGAAACAAAAAGAAACATGCTATTAGCACCATATGTGATGCTCACAGGTAAACAGAAAGAGACCATCCCTAAAATAGCAAACTGCAGTAGGAGGTACAAATGGTGAACTGGTGGCTGACAACTGATGAATAACAACTGTGGAAACCCAGCCAGATGGGCGGGGTATAAGTAATAAATTATTATTATAAATAATGGTACAGTGGTACCTCGGGTTAAGTACTTAATTCGTTCTGGAGGTCTGTTCTTAACCTGAAACTGTTCATAACCTGAAGCACCACTTTAGCTAATGGGGCCTCCTGCTGCTGCCGCGCCGCCGAAGCACAATTTCTGTTCTCATCCTGAAGCAAAGTTCTTAACCTGAGGTAATATTTCTGGGTTAGCAGAGTCTGTAACCTGAAGTGTATGTAACCTGAAGCGTATGTAACCCGAGGTACCACTGAATTGTGATTTATCATATAGGAATCAATTATCTAGTATGTTACTTAAAGAAATGAACTTTTAAAAGGAATTTTGGAAGTAAAGTCCTCAGTACAATCACTGTAATCCAATTTTATGTTTAGCTGAAATCAGTGCTAATCCTGGCAGACGTTATTGCAGCAAAGAAGAATGCAGATAATTTTTTATTAATTTCAGTTTGAATATGACATCTGAACAGATGCAGCAGTTACAGGTACAGTGAAAACTACTACACATAAAATGGAGTAAACATATGGAATTAGTGCTGTTATTAATAAATTGAAGGGCTGTCAAAGCTACGCATTTGTCTTGAGGTTGATTACAGAGCCAAATACAATTCTCGATCACCGTTATCCACCACCAGTTTTATAATGGTGTAAATGGTGCAATTGCATCGGTTTCCATGCCTGCAAGAGAGCCCAGACTCATAGCTTCCTTGAAAAAAATAAAACTAGCTCTACTAGAAGGAAAGTTGTGGAGCAATATCTGCAAAGACTCTTCTAAGTGATTTCTGTGAGATAAACCAGCTTGGCTGCTCCTGCCTTTCAGTGGTATCAGCCAATGAGTAAAGTCAGAACTGTGATGGATGAGCGAATTATTCGTATAACCTAGACTTTCTCCCATCTCTATCACATGAACCAGTGCCTATCCGCAACCTTACAAGTTGTGACGGTTTGCTACGCGGCAGGTGAAACCCAAATGGCCACAGCCAATCAGCTAAGTGGGGGAAATTCCTGCCGTGCTCCTGTCGACCCACGATGGCATAGCAAGGTCAATCGCAAAATGCCCTAAAATTAGAGAGAGGTGGGCGGGTGTTCCAAAGGCACGAGCTGAAAGAGGAAACTCTGGGATGTGTGCAAGGGTTTATGTAGGTCTCCAGATCCGTTTAGACTGCACCCCCTTGGCCAGATTACACCCAGCAACAAGGGACCTACCAATCAGGTGTTGTGGCTATCCAATAGACCCACCCACAACCAGGAGGTCAGTCTCCAGGTCTCACCGCAACACGTCTTTTAGGGAGGACACAATTTACTTGATGAAATGCTTCTGTTGGTTCTGAGGTTCTCTTCCCTGCCCCCTGCAAGAAATACGGTGGTACCTCGGGTTAAGTACTTAATTTGTTCCGGAGGTCCGTACTTAACCTGAAACTGTTCTTAACCTGAAGCACTACTTTAGCTAATGGGGCCTCCTGCTGCTGCCGTGCTGCCAGAGCACAATTTCTGTTCTCATCCCGAAGCAAAGTTCTTAACCTGAAGCACTATCTCTGGGTTAGCGGAGTCTGTAACCTGAAGTGTATGTAACCTGAGGAACAGACCACTGTATTGTCTTTTGCATATTCACTGAACTATGTTTTCAAGACTGACCACCTGGTGCTCACTGTTGTGCCATGTGACCATCTAGAAGGTAAGAAAAGAGCTTCTGAAGAACCCAAGTGGCGAGAGCAGAGACAAAGGCCTTGGTCTAGAGACTGGGAGCCTGCGAGGGGCAGGGCCCACATTGAGCATTATTAATCGGCAGAGCTTTACTCATCACATGTAGCTCAGTATGAGGAGGACGGAGCTTTTGAAATGCTGAGTCCTGCCAATGCCTTTCCTGGCTTAGAGAGACTTGGGGAGGCTTGCGGCTCTTTGCATCTGCTTTGTAAGGCATAGCAGGCTAATAGTCAAATTATGTTTGCCATATGCTCATTGCAGATTTTGAATTCATGCTAGCTAGCACAGTCCCCCTCCCTCCTTCCCAAAGAAATCAATTCAGCATCTTTTGATTATGCAAGGATGCAAATAAATACTATAATACTGAATACTACTACTACAACTAATAATAATAATGACAGACACAAAGCAAAGCATAGTTTTTATATGAAATAATGTAAGAGTTTCTGAGCTAGGAGCACCTGAAATGTGACTGACAAGTTCTTCTATGGATCTGCTTTATTTATTTGTTAAACCTGCATGCCGCTCTTCAGCCAAAAATCTCAGCATGAAAATACAAAACACAAAATAAAAACATAAACAAAACATCTTCTGGGCACTCCTTCCATTTCCCCCATCCATTCTCAGTACATGCAAACTCCATCAGCTTCCAATTTAGATTAGAGATTATCATATGTTTTGTCTCATTATTGTCTCTGGTCAAACCGCTGCTGTTTGCAGGGATGCTTTAGGAATCACAGAACCATAGAATTGTACACTTGGGAGCACGAGGGTCATCTAGTCCAACCCTCTGCAAAGCAGGAATCTTGTGCCCAGTGTGGGTCTCGAACCCAGAACCCTGAGATTAAGACTAAGGGTCTTGTGTTCTACTGACTGAGCTATCCCAGAGGCTGGCTGAGCTTTCAAATGGCCCTTGATATGAATTTGTGGGTTCTGATGCACTCACGTTTCGTCTTGCGTCAGATCAACCCGTACATCAAACTCACACTTCTTTTCAGCTGCTCGTTTAGCATTGATTTTTTTTTTAAAGAAAAGTTCAGGAATTAGAAGCAAAATAAATAATGCAAATATATGTACGAAACCCCCGGCTGCATGCATGTTATTCAGGAATGCACACATACATTTCCATAGAGGTGGTGCATAGGATCGTGTTGTTTATGTGGCCAACTAAGTTTGTCTTCCTTCACTGTGATTAGCCTGACATATGCACAATTTCAAAGGGTGTGGAGAAATTAGGGTTGTCATATTGTGAAGAGCAAAAAAGAGGACACATTTGCCGACTTCTGCTTTTAACTATGGATTGCCATGGTGACTCTCATTTTATATATCCATGAAAAAGAGTACATGTCCTGGAAAAAGAGGACTTATGGCAACTCTAGGGGAAATGCAGTTTGCTGCCATGTTAGGCGTTTTGCTCCAAGCTCAAAACATTATACAGTCATACCTCGAGTTGAATGTGCTTCAGGTTGAGCGCTTTTGGGTTGCGCTCCACAGCAACCCGGAAGTAATGGAGCATGTTACTTCCGGGTTTCGCTGCTCGCGCATGCGCAGACACTCAAAATGATGTCACACGTCATGCACATGCGCGGAAGCGGCAAAACACTACCTGCGCATGCACAGATGCACCGTCGCATCTTACGTTCCATTCAGGATGTGAACGGGGCTCCGGAATGGATCCCGTTCGCATCCCGAGGTACCACTGTAATGGACGCATACAATCAAAGAATATATTTTAAGGAATTAAACATCACCTGCTGATGTTTAATTCCTAAAATATATTGGTGATGGACGTGGAGCAGAAGAGATCCGGTGGTTGGAAAAACAAAACCCAGAATGCACTCATTGCGCTTTGTACAGAATGTGTATGTTACATGTGCAGAGTTCTGTACATTGCATTGTTATGCGCATAACATGCAAAGGTGCAATTGTAAGCACTTAAAAAATGCAATTTTAGCAGAGCCAGAGAGGGAGAAAAAACTTAAGTTAATCCAAGACCAGGGAGTGAGAAAAATCCTTGCAGCCTAGGCTAACTTTCAGATTTTTAGAATAGTCCATTCTCTATCTGCTGGGCTTTGAAAGCCTACAATAATCTACAAAAACCTGTACAGAGGAGGTAATAATAATGATAAATACCTGCGAATGTTCAAAGTGCTTCACATGCATTCTTACAACAACCCTGTAAGGTTGATATTGACCTTACGCCATGTGTGGAGGGGCTGGAACTGAGAGTATGTGACTTGCCTGAGGTCACCTATTGGGTTCCTAGCAGTGATATGCTTTGACCAGAGACTTGCTGATTCATAGCACATTCTCTTAGCTACAAGAATACAGCAGTTCTTAGCGGTGTATACACCATGGGCAATGACACTTCTCTATGACTATTGTTGACACTCTGAAAAAATGACTGTAGCCTGTCTCCGTCCTTAGAATGTTATAACAATTTGCTGATATAAATCAGTTCAGGAATTATCTGAAAGCTAATTTCACTCACTCATCCAGCTCTTATTGAATCTCATTTTACTGAAAGATGCAATTTGGGACTGGACCCTAATTCACTCATCCGCATGCGGATCTGGCAGCAATAGTACCATTTTAAAATGTTTGAGGTGTGTATGTATATTACTGTAATATTTTGACAAAAGTGGAAGCCAAATCCCTCTCGCCACATAAATAAAATCTTTATTTTGTTAATCTTATTAACATGTTTCTGTGTGTGTGTGTGTGTGTGTGTGTGTGTGTGTGTGTGTGTAGTGATTACCCCAATCCCAAAAGGGATCCAGAAAAGGCTTGAGATACATTAGATGAATTCTTCCTTGCTTTTTGTCTTGATCAGGTTAATGTCAACATTTCTTTGTCAGTTGCTTAAATTCTTATACGTTGTTTTTAATACCAGACTTTTAGTGCTTGATAAACAGAATTATTTATGGTACCGTGCTATATAATACTATATGTTTTTCTTTGACCTGTTCTGTCCTTGTTATGTATTATTGTCATTTGACTAATAAATCCTTTAAAAATATATTTTTTTATTTATGATTTTCAGTTTTATACATTTCAGTCATTTTACAACCATTTTAACATTTCAAAACTTGACTTCCTTTCCCCCTCGTTCTGTGGTTCCTTATATTTATTTTAATGTTTTCTACATATCCAAATTAACTTTATTTTTTTCATTTATTCATCTACTTTAAATACAGTTGTACCTTGGTTTTCAAGTAGAATGTGTTCTGGAAGTCCGTTCGACTTCTGAAATGTTCCGAAACCAAGGCGCACCTTCTCATTGGCTTCCAATTGCACAGGCGTGCTGGAAACAATGGCGGAAGCCACACTGGATGTTTGGCTTCCCAAAAAAGTTTGAAAACTGGAACACTCACTTCCGGGTTTCGATCTTTCGGGAGTCGAAACGTACAAGTACCAAGGCATTCAACAACCAAGGTACGACTGTATACTGTATACTCTTATAAAATTGCAGTTTATTGCAATAATCCTGCTAATGTTCTTATCTGTTTACAGTTTGTTTGTAAATATTCAATAAACCATTTCCATTCTTTTATAAAAAGTTTGTTATGTTGATTTCTTATTTGTCCGGTAAGTTTCGCCATTTCTGCATGTTCCACAAGTTTTTGCATCCATTCTTCTTTTGCTGGGACTACTTCTTCTTTCCATTTTTGGGCAAGTAACATTCTTGCCGCTGTAGTCACATACATGAATAAATATTTATACAGTTTGGGTACTTCTGTCCCTATAATTCCCAAAAGGAAGGCTTCTGGGTTGGTTGTTTTTTTTTTACAAACGTTATTTTAAACTTATTTTTCAATTCATTATATATCATTTCCCAGTAAGCTTTAACCTTACTACAAGACCACTGCATATGATAAAAAGAATCTTATTTGACTAATAAATCCTGATTTAGGATGAGAAATATGAAGGCAAAAAGGCCCTGATTTTTGTAGCATACGAGTGCTTCCATGGTATTTGTCTAACACATTTATATCCCACCTTTTCTCCAATGCGCTCAAGGCAACATAAATGTCTCTCCTGTTCCCATGTTATCCTCTCAACAATGTTGTGAGATGGTGTAGCCTGAGAGACAGGGACTGTCCAATCTGAGTCATGATTCCACACACGATTCTGGCGGACAAGTCAGGGTACATAGCTGAATTGAGATTTGGTTCGTCTCTGCCCTAGCCCAGCACTCTTAACAGGAACATCACACATGCTTATGAGCTCAGCTGTGAGCAACAAAGTCCCCACTATTTTTATTTTACAGAAGACCTTATTTTTCTTCCTTTGGTTTGGTTGTCTTGCACCCAGGATTTCTTTCAATGTTTCATCAATACTACACACGAACTTACATTTTATATTGGATGTACTTTAGAATTTGCTGCCTTGCCCAGCGCTACTAATATTGGGTGGCTTTAGCATACTCGGGAATCAAAAGTTTGGTGTCTCTTTTGTAGGAAATGTATACTTTTTGTGCATTCTGCAATCACATTCCAGTGCAATTAGGTAAGCATTAAAAAAACTTTTACAAGCATGACTGGATTTGGATTGGCGCAAGAATGCTAAATCTCAGTACTTCAATCATAAATTGACTGTAATCTATGCTACAATGGTATCCTTTGGTCATTACAGCAGGAGAAGAAATTATAGCTAGTATTTAGTTCTTGTCTTATTTTCAACAGACCAACATATTTCCAAGTACTCAAAAGTACTTTTCCTATCTAAGGAAGGTTGGGAAAACCAGCTCAGATAAGGCAAACTTTAAGAGTTCATTGACCATAGGTATAACAGATAGAGTCCAATTTACCTCTGGAACCAGCTGAATAATATTAGCGACAAAACTTATTCAGCAAGCTTCAAAATATTGTATGAATAATTCACTAACTTTAATGTTTCAGTCTGCCACAAAGAAGTTCAAATATTTTAATGGGTACCTTTCAAATAGCTTCTGAACTAACACTAGAGTACGGTATAACATTTTGTAATGCTGTACCTGTACTACAAATATCAGATTCATATTTTTCGAACGTGGCTCCATAGTAAGTTTTCTTAATTTTTCTAATGCATAGCTTGATTCATCTGAGCAATGTATTCTTATTGCTCTTATTTTTAAAATTTGTTTTCTGAAGATCACATAGTGGTTTATAATGTAAAAATACAAAATGGGAACACAAAGTATGTAATCAAAACAAAAAAACAACGAATGCCCCTCCCAACCCCCCATAAAACACACCAGCCAAAGGCCTGGTTGTAGAGAAACATTTTCACCCATCACCTTGTGCCTTCCTGAGGAGAACATTCCAGAACTGGGGAGCCACTGCAGAAAAGGCCTGTTTTCACATTGCTAAGTTGTGGGTGACATATCAGATGACACAGCAATTCTTCAAACAGCTCTTGTTTATTCACAGGCCAGAACAGAGCTGAACTGAAGGGTTCAGTCAGCCTGCTTATATAGAGCTCCACTACAACGTTACTGTAACAACTTTCTAAAACTATCCAATCACTGAACATCACTTTCGATCCCTTATTTGCATAACTATCCACAGTATCCCCCTGCTGGCCCAGGGTGAGGACTTCAGTACATAACACACATTGCTACCCTCAAGGCGTCTCGTGGAGGGAGCACATGAAGAATGGCCTCAGATGATGATCACAGGATTCCAGGTTGGGGGAGAGATGGTCCTTGAGGTACTGCAGTCATGTGCTGCTTAAAACCTTTTAGGTCAAAACCAGCACTTTGAATTGGGCCTGGAAACTGATTGGTAGCCAATGCAGTTGGGCCAGGAATCATGTAATACGCTCAATACTTCTTGCTCAAGTGAACAACCTGGCCACTGAATTCTGCATGAGGTGAAGTTCCCGAGACATCTTCAGAGGCAGCCCATGTGCAACACATTGCAGTAATCTAACTTAGAGGTTACCAGAGCATAGGCAACAGATGTTAGACTATACCTGTCCAGTTAGGGGAACAGCTGGGCCACCAGCCGAAGCTGATGGAAGGCTCTGCACCACCAAGGCTGCCTGAGCTATTGGTAGCTGTATGATGCCTCCATTTTGGCCATGCCTGGTGCAAATATTAGAAGACTGGTCTTCACTGCACAATGGAGTAAGGATGGAGGAAGAATTTGCTTGGTCTGCTTTTCTCAGATTGACCCAATTCAGCCATCTCAAACTTGCTTGTGGATCAGAACACAACTCCGATGGCGTTAGGTGCTTCGCCAGCTCTTGTGATGCTGTTTCACAAAAAGGACACACGCAAAATTGTATTTTATAGTTAAAAACTCATATAAAATGTGTATTTTACAGAAAAATAAAGCAAAAAAAGCACTGAAAAATAAATATTTTGAGGAAACGGGTATAACAATGTGTACAGTTTAAATTGAAACTTTTAAGGCATTATTTCAAAAGCTTCCCCCCACCCCAAGCACAGAGTGAGGCCTAGAGTTAACTGCAACCCAGCCTTGGCATCCAGCAGCAATGAGACAGAGTGAAGTCATATTACGGTTCTTTTTCTAAACTCTGGGAAGACACTGAACCGGTTGCCATTGTATCCTCAGTCCTGTTTTTAACTGATAGATATGTTAGATTAGACATGTCTGAAGCATATTGTTGCTTGCCTGAAGCATCCAGAATTGGGAGGGTGATAAATCCAAACACATGCAGCGCCTAGCCATATTTTGCAACCTTTCCTTTAGTCAAAACACGGTTTGCTCTTTGCCTAAAATCATTCCGAATTAAAAGCAGCAACGCGGAACAAAGTGCGAGAACTGGGGGGGGGGCGCCTAAAAGCAGGGGGTGGAGCTGCCGAATGCCGTAGGAGGGAAGAAAACAACGCCCAATGCAATGGGATATTCTCGTTGTTTGTTGTCATTATTTGTTCCTGATTGACTGAGAGCCGCTATCTTGAATATTAAGTTATCTGATTTCTGCAGCAGCCAGCTTCCCAGTCCGGTAGAGATTGCTTTGCTCAATCCTTAGCTGGGGGAAGCTCACAGCAAGGGCTGGATGACAGGCCATCTTCAGCTGCTCCCAGTCCCCAGTAATTAGCCTGCTATGGCAGCTACCTCTTGTGGTTTTGCCTGCGAGAGACATTTGACACAGCCGACATCAGAGGGATTTTTCAGGAGGCTCTTGTGGAGACCGAATGGCTCTTAATTAACCACTTAGGTATCCTCCTTCACTCTCCTGCCTGCTACTTTCCAAATGGTAGGGGTTGCACCGCGGATCTAAACACCGGGGAAGAGCGCTATCAAAAGATCTTGTAAATGAAGGCTTGTGTAAATTATTTTTAATGATTCCCTCCTGGCACATCATTATGTTTGTAGTTACACACAGCCACTTCAGAGATGGCTCATCTTCCGTGAGGTCAGCTGCAGGACCACCATAACTAGCTCCAGTCAGTAAATGGCTTATTAATTAGCACCGTGATTGTACATTGCTAAGAGCTCTGATGTATGGAGCTGGAATTGTAATTGCGTAGGATCGAAATAATAAGCCATCTCAGGGCTCCTTATGCAAATTGCCACATTATGAAATCATTACCTATCTAAACACTGAGTTTTAATAAGAATTACAATGATGAATTTTATGATAATTGACACTCATAATTTAATCTGGTGGAATTTTTTTTTTTATCGTTTTGATGGTTAAAAGTGTGTTTCTAATTAAATGTTGCTTAAAATGCAAAAAGGGTTATTTAACAATTCTATTCAGTCCCTTTAGTTCAAATCAGGTTATTCACTTTGGTCATAGAGAATAGGCTGTCTTAGTAATAGGTATGTGACATTATGTATCACTTGTAGAGTAAGATGTTTTATCTTTTCTTTTTCATATATATATATATATATATATATATATATATATATATATATATATGATTTTGATATTGCCAACTGTGAAAAAGAAGAGACTATATGTGTCACCGGGTATGACTTCCCATAATAATAATAAAATATGACTCAGAGTGAAGTAGTAAAACCAGTAGCTGATCATGCATACATATGAGATTTTTGTGGGGGCTGAGGGGGACTTGTTTAGAATTCAAGGTATTATCGGCCAACTCCTTGTCGTCTGTTGGCAATAGAAATCCACCTCCAATTAAAGTCCATCATAAACCCAGAGTCTCTCAAAATGATAAACTGCACTGTAGAAATTAAGATAAAATAAGTAAAATAAAATGGATTATATTTATGTGCCAGCAGTTGTAGGCATAAAAAAGGAATATGGAAATCATATAATCCATGTTCTGCTTAAGCCGAACTAATATTTCTATGCCTCTATGAAGTGTCTTATGATTTGCCTATGGGGAACTGCACCTCCCTGGTCAGGGGTGCCAAATTGAATAAAATATTGAGGGGGCCCACCCTGCATAATTGATCACATGGCACAGCACATGCACACCATTTGAATGGCAATGCCCACAACTTGGGGGGGGGGGACCTCAAATATTTGGTAGGGGGGCTGAAGGGGCCTTGGCCCCTAGGAGTTGGCTCCTATGGCCCTGGTCTGAACCAAGAGTCCACAAGCATCCAGATATGCTTGCTAGAGAAGCAGTCTCTTCATCTGCTGCTCCTGCGCTGAGACCCAGTTTCTTGTCACTGATGAGGAGAGAAACAAAATTAAAAAAAAGAACCTGGATGGTTAAGTCCAGTCAAAGGTGACTATGGGGTTGCGGCGCTCATCTTGCTTTCAGGCAAGCTTTCCGGGTCATGTGGCCAGCATGACTAAACCGCTTCTGGTGCAATGGAACACCGTGACGGAAACCAGAGTGCACAGAAATGTCGTTTACCTTCCCACCACAATGGTACCTATTTATCTACTTGCACTGGTGTGCTTTCGAACTGCTAGGTTGGCAGAAGCTGGGACAGAGCAACGGGAGCTCCCTCCATCGCATGGATTCAAACCACCGACCTTCTGATCGGCAAGCCCAAGAGGCTCAGTGGTTTAGACCACAGTGCCACCCACACCCCTAGAAGCCAAATAGTGGAGGGAGGCCACTAAGAGAAGAGATTACTTCACAGAATTCAGGTGACTTGCTCAGGACAACTTACCTCAAAACCATGATGCATTATGACAAAACTAGAATGATAAGGATGAAATATTATGGTCTGTCAGAGGGCGTCCTACTGGTCCCAGGAGCCATAGGATACTGTGGACCTTCTCCTTTGTGGACAGTAAGGAAGGCCTACCAACAAGCAGAATGGAGTGGGTCACTGCTATGAAATGTCAGGTACAGTGGGTTCTTTTGTCACATTGACATTCTGGTCAAATTCTGTACATTCAAGGGCAGAGCCATCTTTGCCTCAAGCAGCAAAATGTCTTGGGACAGAGATGGAGACTTGCTGATTGAGTTCCTCCATGACTGAGGCGTGTTGCCCAGCTAGTGAAAGCTCTGCCATTCTGGCTGTGCTCCATGGGTGGTAACGAGAAAACTGGTACATCCTGGTGCTATGTCAGGGGTAGATCAGGAGAAACTTTGGATGTGCTGGGCCAAAGTCCTCAGAAACACTCCTGGAATGGGGATGGGGACTAAGCAAGCCCAGCTGCTCTCAAGGAGGGGGTAGTGTAGCCATCTCCCCACTGATCCGCTATTTCAGAAGAACTGCCAACTAGTTACAACTGCAAGCGTTATTGGAGGATACTGAGTATACAGAGCCATTCTAATCTGGGCGCAAACCTGGTTATGGGACTGAAAGATTCTTGATTGTCCTAATGGATGACCTGAATTGAAAGAGGGAAATGGGAAGTCCGACTTTGCTTCTTCTCCTCAATCTTTCCATTGTATGGTTGCCATATTTTGAAGAGCAAAAAAGAGGACACATTTGCCAACTTCTACTTTTAACTATGGATTGCTATGACGACTCTCATTTTACATACCCATGGAAAAGAGGGTGTGTCCTGGAAAAAGAGGACATATGGCAACCTTGACAGGTTTTTGACCATGGCATTCTGCTAGATCAACTGTGAGATGGGTATTGGAGGCACCATACAGTGGTGGTTTCAGTTCTGCCTATGGGTTCAAGTTCAGCATTTGTGCTATGTGGTGCTACAAAGCACTATTTAATCTCTAATCTATACGAAGCTGTTGTGAGCCATCATTAAGCAATTTGGACCAAGGTGCCTTCAGTTTGCTGATGACGCCCAAGTCCTTTTCTCCATAGCTGAGAATCAAGTGTGGCTGTGCAAGGCCTGGACCAGTGACTGGATGAGGGTCAATAGACTGGCAAGGCAGAGATTCTGTAGCAGAGTGGTACCCATGTCTGGGAGTTAGGCCAGCTGCCTGTTCTGGATGGGGCTGTACTCCCTTTGAAGGTGCAGACATGCAGTACTGGGGTGCTCCTAAATTCCATCACTGTCACTGGAGATACAAATGACCTCAGAGCCTAAGAGTGCCTTGTATGAAGTCAGGCTGGTACAACAACCACAGCTATTCCTGGACCAAGATGGTTTAACCACAGTGGTCCAGGCACTAGGGACTGCTCTTAAATATTGATCTGGAAGCTGCAGCTAATGGAGCAGCTCATCTTCTGACAGGTACAGGGCACTGACAGCATACAACACACACACTTAAAGATCTGCAACAGCTATCAAGATGCTACTGTTTAAGGTTTTGTTATTAGTGTACGAGGCTCTAAATAATTTGAGACCATCTTGAGATCCTTCTTGGTCTCATATGCTCTTCCTGGACAATTGTGCAGGAGGTGACAACAAGAGATTTCTTGCCTGTAGCGTACCCATGTAGTGATGGGCCAATTCTTCTCTCCTCCACTTACACATTTTCAAGGTGACTTCTGGTGTCATGAATGAGCCAGCTCCCAGGGAAGGTTTGCAGCCAGCTCCCAGGGAAAGGTTGCTGCCAACTGAAGAACGCAGCCAGGAACAGAGAGGGTTAACTGCCATGCAGGATGAGCATTGGCTAGTGCCAACTCCTCCACCCCTTGGAATGCTGGCTGATAAGGGAATGGTGGGGAGCAAGCTAGAACGCAGTCAAAGCTCGCCGGGAGCACAAACAGGCAGGAAAGAGTTAAAAGACAGTCACTCAGAGAATGGGGAAGAGGAGGGAGCTGACCCACTCAGTCTGAGGTCTCAACAAATGAGAGGGCTGCAAGATAGGAAGCAAAACAAAAGGTGCATGAAGCGAAAGTTCAGTTGCTTCTTCTTCTTTTAGAATCTTTATTGGTTTTTCAGTTGCATACTCCACATACACATATTGTATTACATTTTACATTTATACTTGCTCCTAAGAGCTGACTTCCTGCCTTCCTTCTTCTGGCTTTTTTAAAGCACATCTATTTTTTCGCATTGTCTTCATCCATTTTATATATTGTTGCTGTTCTTCCGTATTTGTCCGTAGAATGTCTATAAACAAATAAATCCTTCTATATATACAATTCTTGTTGTCTGTATATATTCATTTACAACTACAATTATTTACATTAGTCACATTGTACATTTTACTTCTTATTGTTTTTATTATCCAATAATTTTCTTTGTATTTCATGTTATGAGGTTTATTTCAATTCTACTGGTTTCACTATTTCACCTTATCTTTCCTATGTATGACATAAATTTTTCCCATTCTTTTTCAAATGTTTCTTCTCCCTGTTGTCAAATTTCCCCAGTTGATTTAGCTATTTCTGCATATTCCGTTACCTTCTGTTGCCATTCTTGGAAAGTTCAGTTGCTTCTGTTCACGCCGGAAGCAGTCTTCAGAAGGGTCATCTTGATTGATGAGGGTGGAGGCTGTGTTAAAGCCGTCCGGAGCTACCTGTTTGTTTTGCCAATAAATCATCCTTTTTAATTAACTATGCTCACTGTGTTCTCAAACTGGGGACTGGACTCCTGACTCCTGATATCCACCCTGGCTCAGGTCTAGTTGCACAAAGGTGCATGTGTCTAGTTATGTGGCAGAATTATATCTTCAGCTGTTGCCTGTTTCTTTCAAAGCGATGTACATGAATCTCCATCCACCTCCCATCACAACTAGTCAAATCTATGTGGTGGATTTGGGGTGATGGTCTGCTGGCGAGATGGCTTCAGCAGTAGGGACCCAATACACAACTGTTTCGTCCTCTTTTGCAAAGGGGTGGGGTGGGCAATTGCAAAAACAGAGCAGTGGCGAAAGGCGAAAACCCTTGTCTTGACTCAGTGCTTTGTTTGTCCCACAGATCACTTAATGGGGCATACTCTGGTTATCAAAGAGAGAGATTGTGTGAAAGGTGGCAGAACACTTATGATGCCAATCTAATACTGCGAATATGATATAACTATATCTATACTGCAAGCTTTGCACATACATTAGCTTGTGATTACCTAAATGAATTAGACTACATTTCTAAATCTACATTTAAATGAATCGGGGGAATACAATGTTTATACAGATGGGGCAGTTACATGATTGGGAACAGGCCAAATAGTAGAAGAACGCTTTACTTTGAGAGCCCATCAATTTGTTAATGAAACAAGAAGCGAACCAGTAAGCTAGCCATAGAATTTCTGTTTTTATTAAGATAAATACTCATACACAAAAAGCAATGTGCGCCGTTACTTCATTTTAAAAAGTAATTTCGTAGTTTATGGATAGTGAAGTCCTAAATTCATTACAGCTCATATATTCTTAAAATTCGGAAACCAGTGTTGGGGAATTCTCAAGAATGCAGTGGGCTAGTGCAGAACTGCAGTGGAAATCTGTCCTAAAGTAGGAATCTCTGGAACATTTCCAGAGTGTTTTCAAAATTCCCCTCATCCAAAGTTCTCTGCAGATTTTGGAATTCCAAATTACCTGTTCTTGTTTCCAGAACAGAACTGAAACATTAGGAATCCTCCGTTTCATCAAGATTATTTTTGCCCTTTGCACAGGCATGTTGATAAAGCATGGTAAAACAAAAACGAAAAAACACCGTACTTCATGAGATTGTACATGTTGCTGTTAACAGGATCCTGTTTCTGTGATGCTTTACCATCACGCAGGAGCAGATGCGCCAGGCCAGGTGTCAACACTCAGCATGGTTGGGGAAATGTTTGGTGCCATGGACTTCAAGAGAACACAATAAGGCTGACACCACTTCTCTCTCTCTCTCTCTCTCTCTCTCTCTCTCTCTCTCTCTCACACACACACACACACACACACATAGCACATTGTGAAACATAGCACTGCTCAAAGCTGAATCTGCTGCCATCTGCATTTCCCAGACTGCATGGTAACTGCTGTGTAAAGGAGGAGGAGGAGAAAGAAAATAGGATTCCTGTCCACCACCACCAAATAAATTAAATGGGGGGGGGCACCAGGACTCTCCCAAAACTGGGTTCAGTTCCATCATCATCATCATCATCATCTTATTATTTATACCCCACCCATCTGACTGGGTATCCCCAGCCACTCTGGGCGGCTTCCAACAGAACACTAAAAACGGAATAACACTTCAAACATTAAAAACTTCCCTAAACAGGGCTGCCTTCAGGTGTCTTCTAAAAGTCAGGTAGTTGTTTATTTCCTCGACATCTGATGGGAGGGCGTTCCACAGGGCATACCAGTAAAATACCAGACATAAAGGATATTACACATAATAAAGGAATAGAATGAGGAAAGTCCTCTTATTTGTGCTACAAAAATCATTTTTTCTTTTTGTTTAGGCAAACACATGTATCAAGGGCCATACACTTCTTTACTTAATATCTGGCTGGAACTCCTAACGGAGTATTCTCTCAGTATTCAGGTTTCCCCCGTGGAAAGAGCACAGAGGCAGAATCGGTGTCATTGAAACAGGTGATAACCTTTGCTGAATTAAAACTGGAGGCATGCTTCATTCTCATACCTGGAAAGGCTTACTTTGGGTTTTGAGAGGGAATGACTCACTCTCAGAGGAGGCCCTACCCATGTTAAGGTGAGTCACAGTCCTGAGCATGGCTCTGGCTCAAAGCAGCCTCCTCCAAGTGTGCTCCATTCTGTTGGATCTCTACATGTGGAATGACTAGATGATCCAGGCACATCCTGAGCAGAGACATGGCTGGTGGTTTTTTGAGAACTCTAGAACAGAAAATCATGGAGGGGGGAGGGCCCATATAGATGAACATAAGAAGCTGCCTTACACCAAGCCAGATTAGAGGTCCCTTTACCCAAGATGGTCTTCCCTGGCCAGCAATGGCTATCTGGGATTTTTTGACAGGAGTCTCTCCCATCCGTATCTGAGGATGGGACTAAATCTGAGGCCTGCTGCGTAAAGACTTTCTTCTTCTTCTACTACTACTAATTCTTCGATCACTTTCACTCGTAGCCGAGTAGAATTGTCTTCTATGAACACGGTTTTAACAGTAAGTCCATAACGGACGCGGGTGACGCTGTGGGTAAAACCTCAGCGCCTAGGACTTGCCGATCATATGGTCGGCGGTTCAAATCCTCGCGGCAGGGTGCGCTCCTGTTGCTTGGTCCCAGCGCCTGCCAACCTAGCAGTTCGAAAGCACCCCTGGGTGCAAGTAGATAAATAGGGACCGCTTACTAGCGGGAAGGTAAACGGCGTTTCCGTCTGCTGCGCTGGCTCGCCAGATGCAGCTTGTCACGCTGGCCATGTGACCCGGAAGTGTCTTCAAACAGCGCTGGCCCCCAGCCTCTTAAGTGAGATGGGCGCACAACCCTAGAGTCGGACACGACTGACCCGTACGGGCAGGGGTACCTTTACCTTTACCTTTACCATAAATGACTGTGGAGGCCAATTTTGGATCCACACGTTCATCCACAGTGGGGACATGGATTTCTGGGCAGGAGTTGATAACGTTGAGGGTTTGCCAAGCGTGCCTTCCTCTTAGCACGTTTCTCCTTTTTGTTCTGAGTTTGAGCATCTTCAAAGCCCATGACACCTTTGGTAAAGGCTGTTCTCCAACTGGAGCACTCGCAGGCCAGTGTTTCCCAGGTGTCAGTGTTTCTACTACATTTTTTTTTATTTGACTTGAGACAGTCTTTAAACCTCTTTTGTTGACCACCAGCATTACGCTTTCCACTTTTAAGTTCGGAATAGAGTAGTTGCTTTGGAAGACGATAATCAGGCATCCGCACAACGTGACTAGTCCAATGAAGTTGATGTTGAAGAATCATTGCTTCAACACTGGCAATCTTTGCTTCTTCCAGTACACTGGCATTAGTTCGCTTGTTTTCCCAAGTGATGTGTAAAAATTTTCAGAGACACCATCGATGGAATCTTTCAAGGAGCTGGAGATGGCATTTATAAGTGGTCCATGTTTCACAAGCCTGCTGTAAGCTTGGTAGAACAATAGCTTTGAAAACAAGCATTTTGCTGCATGCAGAGCTGATGCTCCACCACTTTGGGCTCACGGGAACCTTCAATTATTTAATAATTAATTAATTGGCAAACAAATGTTGTTGTTGTTTAGGCGTGTCCGACTCTTCGTGACCCCATGGACCAGAGCACGCCAGGCACTCCTGTCTTCCACTGCCTCCCGCAGTTTGGTCAGATTCATGTTTGTAGCTTCAAGAACACTGTCCAACCATCTCGTCTTCTGTCGTCCCCTTCTCCTAGTGCCCTCCATCTTTCCCAACTTCAGGGTCTTTTCCAGGGAGTCTTCTCTTCTCCTGAGGTGGCCAAAGTCTTGGAGCCTCAGCTTCAATATCTGTCCTTCCAGTGAGCCCTCAGGGCTGATTTCCTTCAGAATGGATAGGTTTGATCTTCTTGCAGTCCATGGGACTTTCAAGAGTCTCCTCCAGCGCCATAATTCAAAAGCATCAATTATTTGGTGATCAGCCTTCTTTATGGTCCAGCTCTCACTTCCATACATCACTAGTGGGAAAACCATAGCTTTAACTATATGGACCTTTGTTGGCAAGGTGATGTCTCTGCTTTTAAACAACAAACAAATAATTAAGTTCTTTTAAGGATGATCTTTAGGAACAAACCCAGATCAAACCCCACACAGCTGCTTTTTCTTGAGAAAGGAAGTAATCAGCATTAAGTACACTTTTATGAAGTATGTGTAGTTTGGTCTTCAGTTTTCACAGACACTGTAGGGACGCGGGTGGTGCTGTGGTATAAACCACTGAGCCTCTTGGGCTTGCCGATCAGAAGGTCGGCGGTTCAAATCCCTGCAACGGGATGAGCTCCTGTTGCTCGGTCCCAGCTCTTGTCAACCTAGCAGTTCGTAAGCATGCCAAAAAGGGCAAGTAAATAAATAGGTACCGCTCTGGCGGGAAAGTAAATGGCATTTCCGTGCATTGCTCTGGTTTCGCCAGAAGCGGCTCAGTCATGCTGGCTACATGACCCGGAAAAACTGTCTGTGGACGAACACCGGCTCCCTCGGCTTGTGAAGCGAGATGAGCGCCGCAACCTCAGAGTCTTCTGCGACTGGATTTAACTGTCAGGGGTCCTTTACCTTTACCTTTTTTTCACAGACAAGTCTCTAGCCATTTTCTCAGTGTACACTCATGCACTCTATCCTATATTTGGAGAAAGGCTGAGCAAAATGAAGGTCTCAGGGCTTTCCCATCAATGTAAACAGAGAAAACTGTGCATTACACCATGACAAGATTTACAAACTAAAAGGCTCTCCTCCCCAAAGTCATTTTGATCTGTGTCTGGTACAAATGTTTTTATGACATTAGAAGGCATTACTTTGGATGGCAACTAGAAAGTGCTGCCGCTAAGTTTGGACTCAGATGCGGAAAAATCTGGTTGCGTTTTAATGTGGCAGAGCGAAATTTTAAAACCAAACGCAGACAAAGATGAAACTGTCTCCTCAATGTTTTTGCTGCTTGACATCCTATTCTATAGGCATGACATGATAAAGTCTCTTTACAATCTCTTAAAACATTCCTTTGTGAGTTTTGGTATGTTGAATGGCGTGGAATGCCATCAACATCTGCTAATTTTTGTCCTTTAAATGTACTATCAAAACACACAAGCACGAAGTTTTATTTGTACGGCTGAAATAAGACTAGTGACTGATCATCCATCATCTTCCTGTCATATTTTTATATGTTGTCTATCCAATCCCCTGGACAATCTGGGCAGAGTAAAGCAAAACTCTGAGCTAAGTTATTGGCCAGCTGCTCATGCGTCCAGCTGAAGAGGTCATTGTGCTTTCTTTCTCTTGAATTTAGCAGCAGTTGCTCTGTGGAAGCCAAACATAACACTCCCTGGATGTCCCAGGAAGATTGTAGTTGAAGTACCATGTCTAAACCCTCTAACAGGCATTTTTCTAGCAAAAAATATTATACGGCAGCACTCTGCTGTGAGGAAACAAGGGATCAGTTAAACATTTTGCAAAACAGCTATAAATCTTGGAGCATGTTACGCTCTCACTGCCCTGAATAGCACAAAGAAAAAATGTGGGGTCCCCCCCTAAGTTAATTATGCGAAAGGATAAAGAATCTGGCAAATTATAAGCCATACAATTCATGTTTTGAAACGATTCATATTTCCATTGTGCAAAATCCAAGCATTCCCCCAAAACCTGGTTCATAACTTCAAAGGAAATTGGTTGGAGGTGAGTGCCAGCTTATATTAAATCTGCACAACTTGTGGCCCAATGCGTTGAATGATAGTTGTCCACCAGGGCTTGTTAAACCTCCTTGTTTTTATGTTTATCTTGGTCTGCATTTGTCAAGCAGATCACAATACAAGTTTGGGAAATAACAACAACAACAACAACAACAACAATTTATTATTTATACCCCGCCCATCTGGCTAGTCTTCCCCAGCCACTCTGGGCAGCTTCCAACAAAATATTAAAATACAGTAATGCATCAAACATTCAAAGCTTCCCTAAACAGATGTCTTCTAAAAGTCTGGTAGTTGTTGTTCTCTTTGACATCTGGTGGGAGGGTGTTCCACAGGGCGAGTGCCACTACTGAGAAGGCCCTCTGCCTGGTTCCCTGTAACTTGGCTTCTCGCAGTGAGGGAACCGCCAAAATGCCCTTGGTGCTAGACCTCAGTGTCCAGGTAGAACAATGGGGGTGGAGACGCTCCTTCAGATATACTGGAGCGAGGCTGTTAACTTGACAGGCTAGAGGTTGTATAAACTGAATTTAGACTGGGATTACATGGTTTTGATGAGTCTTCCATGCAGGTCTTCTTCTCATTAAGCCAGTGCTGTAGATGGCTATTGTTGGATTGCAGCAACATCCCCCTCTCCATTGTCTGGAATATTGAAGCCAAATAAATCCTCTTGGTAAGGATAGGAAACTTAAAATAATAATAATCCTGGGGAAATAGTGGGGAAACGGCTTGTCCCTTTGCCCTCTACAGGTTTGGCTGCCTCTTGAGATACCATTGCCAGTACCAACGAAAGAAGAGTGGCAGATGAAAATGATGGACTTTGCGGAACCGGTGAAGATGATGGGGGAAATCCAAAACCAGCACAATCAAGTATTCCAAAAAGACTGGAGTAAATTTATCTTATATTTGAAAGACCATTGTAAGCAATTAACAACATTAGTAGGGTTATCTGAAGACTTGTAATGAGTTTTTTTTTTAACCTTTCTACATTTATTTAAACTTTGAGGCATTTTGTAATGAGTTATATTAGAATTGAAAAATATATATAAAATGCTGTGATATAAAGGTTACTTTTGAAAGCCAAGAGGTGGGAGGGAAGTCGACAGGCTGTAAGGAGCCAAAGAAGTAGAGTGGATTATATATGTGTAATTATATATGTTTAAATGGAAAATTCATTAAAAATATCTTTAAAAAGAGAGATACCATTGTCAAACTTTACATGGGTGTTCTTTTTCAACATTTGGACAGTGGCTGCCATTTTGAATCAAGGTGGTTTACTAAAATGTCCCCTTGGCCTGATTTTACCCCCTTTTTGGCGTAAGTTCAGCCACGTTTCATGATAGTGTCACCAAACTCAACACAAGGGTTCTGAAAGTGGAAGTGCAGGTCTACATCCATGTTTGGGTGCTAGGCACCATTTTGAATTCAGATGACAGATTGAAATGTGACTTTGGTGTGACTTCACCCAATATTTGGCATATGTTCAGCCTCCTCTCAAGATATCACCATCAAATTCAGCATGAGGCCTCCCAAGGTGGGGGGAGGTGGATTTGATTGCCATTTTGGATCGGGTTGTGGACCAAAATGTCACTTTGGCATGAACTTGCCCCCTTTTTGGCATAGGTTTGGCTGCCTCCCAATATTGTCGGCATGTGGGTTCTCAGGATGGGCACGGGGTGTACGTGTGTGATTCTACATAAATGTTTGTATGTTGGGCACTTTTTGTATTCAGGATGGTAGACCAAAACTTGACTTTGGCAAAACTTCACTGATTTTTGGCATGGCAAATAACACTATCCATTTAAAAGTCACACCATTTATTGGTTTCTAAGGTTTATTGGTTTATTATTTATTGGTTTCCAAGGCTATAGCGTGGCTCTTTTGCTCTCTGCTACACTGTGGGTTAAACCACAGAGCCTAGGACTTGCTGATCAGAAGGTCGGAGGTTCGAATCCCCACGACAGGGTGAGCTCCCGTTGCTCGGTCCCTGCTCCTGCCAACCTAGCAGTTTGAAAGCACGTCAAAGTGCAAGTAGATAAATAGGTACCACTCCGGCGGGAAGGTAAACGCCGTTTCCGTACGCTGATCTGGTTCGCCAGAAGCGGCTTAGTCATGCTGGCCACATGACCCGGAAGCTGTACGCCGGCTCCCTCAGCCAATAAAGCAAGATGAGCGCTGCAACCCCAGAGTCGGTCACAACTGGACCTAATGGTCAGGGGTCCCTTTATCTTTACCTTACCAGATTGACTACGTGCCAGCATATCTCATTGCCTGCCTTGCTTTTGTATCCCAAGCTACATATTGGGTGATGATGTCCTATTCTGGTGAAAGATCCCACAACCCAAGGAAGCAAGGCAGGTCAGGTGTTGCAACACTACAGAGATGTTTAGGTGAACAAATTACTCCGACAAAGGTGAGGTGCTTTGCTATCATGGAGGAAACAGTCTTTGTGCAAAGCTGCAACATTTTCCTTTTTTAAAAGAAGATGAGTCAGAAGGGATGGAGTCAACTTTCTGTCATAACATGCATGTGGTTTTTTAAAAAAGAAATTCCATATTTTGCAAGAGGGAAGATATAGGTAAGTTTTAGGGGTCTTGCTCAATTCTGTTGGAGCTTCTCAACTATTTTAATGGAGGAATGGAAAAAAAATGTGATGAAGCATCTTATTGTTAAAGTAAGTCAGTAGTAAGGGAAAGACAAATTAGTGGGCAAAGAATAGCCCATGGTGCAATATTCACCTGAGGAGTATTGCAGTGGGACAGGGTTGTTGTTTCTAACATCTCATTCATCAGCCCATTTTTTTCTCCACCAAAGGAGTCATTACAAGCATTTGAAGAGACAGAATGAAATTAGCAGAGAAGGCCTTTGTAGTTGAAAGGGTGGAGAGAGTGTCAATATTCCACTGAATATTGACAGTATGTCAGTGCTGGGCCACAGGCAGCTTAAGCAAGCAGAATGCTGAAAATACAGATCTTGGCAAGATTGGGACTGGAGCCTGAATGGGACAAAGAGGCAGATTCTGTAGGAGGTATCAACCAGTCATTGGGTAGTAAGGTTGTAGAAATGTATTAAAAGAATGGTAGTTTGGAGATGGAGCCAGTCACAGGCCAGAGTCTGGAACTCTGGAAATGAGGAAGCAGCTGGCAGGCAAGAAAGTTGGAGGTCAGAGAAGAAAAGAAGGAGGAAGGGTCGTGAGAAAATATCCAGGCAGGCTAGCATGCATAGCTAAGGCAAGGGCAAGACTGTTGAGGCCTTGTCAATAGGTGCCGAATATCCCCACCACCATTTTTATTATTTAAAGCATTTTTACGCTCCTTTTCAAATCAAACAAGGCTCCCAGTGTGGCTTACAAATGTCAAATATGGCTGCCCCTGCCCTCAGGCTTACAATCTGAAAGACACAACACAAAAAGCGATTAGGAGACAGGTGTTAAGGAAGCAAACCCAGACACTATTTCTTCGGTTTTTCTTAATCCTACTCCTGAGGGACCATTCATCCCCTGTGAAAGTGGATGGTGGGTGGGAAATATTTGGCAAACCTTGGGGGCGGGGACTGGAAGCATTTCGCAGCCATTTCAGTCTTATCTTTTATACAAGGTGGCCAAGGGTTCCTTGGGGTTGGGGAATACTTGGCAGCCATCTTTGTTCTTAAGAACATACCTGGGATACAGCATCGTTCTTAGAGGCCTTGTGGCCCAATGACATGGTTAGGCTGCTGCAAGCAGCCAAGTCCCCCCCCCCCCCCCAAAAAAAAGAGGTGGCAATACTATTTTAATTTCTTTAAAGGAAGCAAAAGAGAGAAATCCCTCACCCATTTTTTTTTGCCGTCCCCTGAAAATGATTCCAGTTATTGGGCAGGCAGGCTGGTGGAGCATGATCACTCAACCTGCTGAAAATTTCAAAACCCAGGCGAGGCAGAGATTTGGGGCCACAACTAATGCATTTATTGCCTGACCATATCAGGAAGATGACACAACATTGCAGACGACACAACCTTGATGGCAGGAAGTGAGGAGGAATTAAAGAACCTCTGAATGAGGGTGAAAGAGGAGAGCACAAAATATGGTCTGAAGCTCAACATCAAAAAAACGAAGATCATGGCCACTTGGCCCATCACCTCCTGGCAAATAGAAGGGGAAGAAATGCAGGCAGTGAGAGATTTTACTTTCTTGGGCTCCATGATCACTGCAGATGGTGACAGTGGCCATGAAATTAAAAGACGCCTGCTTCTTGGGAGAAAAGCAAAGACAAACCTAGACAGCATCTTAAAAAGCAGAGACATCACCTTGCCAACAAAGGTCCGTATAGTTAAAGCTATGGTTTTCCCAGTAGTGATGTATGGAAGTGAAAGCTGGACCATAAAGAAGGCTGATCACCGAAAAATGGATGCTTTTGAATTATGGTGCTGGAGGAGACTCTTGAGAGTCCCATGGACTGCAAGAAGATCAAACCTATCCATTCTGAAGGAAATCAGCCCTGAGTGCTCACTGGAAGGACAGATCCTGAAGCTGAGGCTTCAATACTTTGGCCACCTCATGATAAGAGAAGACTCCCTGGAAAAGACCCTGATGTTGGGAAAGATGGAGGGCACAAGGAGAAGGGGACGACAGAGGACGAGATGGTTGGACAGTGTTCTCGAAGCTACCAGCATGAGTTTGACTAAACTGCGGGAGGTAGTGGAAGACAGAAGTGTCTGGCGTGCTCCGGTCCATGGGGTCACGAAGAGTCGGACACGACTAAACGACTAAACGACTAAACGACTAAACGACTAAACAACAACAATCAGGAAGAACCAGTGTGGGGGTTATTGTTTCGTTGTTTTTGGTTTAATCATTTACTTGTGTTTTCTCTTATATTTTATTCTGTGAACTGCTCTCAGATCTTTTGATGAAGGGCAGTATATAAATTTAATTAATTAATTAATTAATTAATTAATTAATTAATAATACAGTCATACCTCGGGTTACAGACACTTCAGGTTGAGTTTTTTCAGGTTACGGACCGCCGAAACCCAGAAGTACCGGAACAGGTTACTTCCGGGTTTCGGCAGTCGCGCCTGCGCAGAAGTGCTAAATCGCGCTTTGCGTATGTGCCGAATCGCAACCCGCATGTGCGCAGACGTGCCGCTGCGCGTTGCGAACGTGCATCCCGCACAGATCACGTTCGCAACCCTTGTGTCCACTGTAAATACAATGGTGTGAATTCCCTTCTGCATTCCTTAAAACAAAACTTTACCAGGGTACGTGGCTGGGGTTCTCCTCACAGTCATTATTATTATTTCCATTCATCAGGAAGGAGGACTGAGGGTGAGAGAATCTAAAGTCGCTTAGGGATATAATGGCCATGGTGAGATTCAAACCAGGGGCTTTGTGATTCAGTCACTTAATCTGCCATCCTATCGTTACCTTGAAGTAATCACTATTGAACTCAATGGAACTTGCTTCTGAGTAGACATATATAGGCCCGCACTGTTAACTACACCAGCTCCATTTATATCATATTTCAAAAGATATTTAAAAAAGGCCTATGTTGAGCAACTTGGCATTAAAAAAAAAAGGTTTGTGCTAATCTTCCCTACGCTTTGGTGTTCAGAAGAGCTCCCTGCCCGCTCCCCCCCCCCCGCCCCATTTATAAGAACAGCAATAGAGGACTTTTTTTTTCATTGTGTAACAAAAAATAAAATTAAAATAAAATGTGGGTTATTATGACTCATTTGGATTTTTGATGCAGCTATATTTTTATCTCGGCATTAGATTACATCATGAAAGACATCTTATATTGTTTTGCCCATGGTTAGAAATTATGTCTGCTTAATCAATTCCATTATGCATTCAACCATCCATGACACATCAAAGGCTAAGAAGATATTTTGAAGGGGGAAAAAAGAACAGAAAAAAAGAGAACAACTTTACTTGCTAAAAATGATTTCCCTTCAGATCAAGATGCAGAGCACAAAATATTAATCATTTTAAATAAATATCAAGACTCCCCAAATAATATGAATAATTGGCAGGTCCTGGTGCCCACTGCCCAGTTCCCAACAGCTGGTTACACTGGCGCACGGCACTTTCTCAGCAGCCTTTGAGATAATGACTTGGGCATCTGCCGATGAGTGCTTGCAACTGCCCACAGAATTTACAACTCACAAGTGGGATACAGAGGCTCCGACAGAACTTTTTTATGCAAGGTCTTTGAAATTTATTAATGTAATGCAAACACAAGCCTTCCAACCCATTAAATTGTTGATGTTATGCGAATCCACTCTGGAATTGCAGATCCTCATTAACATTATTTGCATGTTAATCTGCATCTTTTTAATTAGTGATATTATTTATGCACATAATTTTCGCCTACTGGTGCCAAGGCTGAAGCGCATTAATTAATCTACTGAGATGCCAAACTGTTTATTTTTCTCCCATACTTTTATTTGTTTACATGGTGTTTTGGATTCAGGGGAAAATAAATAAAAAATAAAAAAGCCTGAAGAATAAAAGCAGAAAGACAAGATTAACTAAAAGCTCTTTTTGTTTTCATAATTTAAATTGTAATATTAGCCAAATGTTGTGTTTCTTCCCTCAGAGATCGGTTATTCAGTTACATTACCTTGATGTATTATTAAAATTTATAATGGACTCTGGAGGCTTTTTTTTAGTTCTCTCCTTCATTTACAGAATATACTCAATGTTATTTTAATCTTCCTACAACGATGCTATGCATAGGCAATGATCAGTTTTCCCTTGTGTCTCTCTAGTGCTGCTCCACTTTGCACAACTGATAAACATTTAAATAAGCCTTTTCAAAAAAAAAGAAAAGAAAAAGAGGGGGGAAGAATAGCATGCAAAAATTATTAACCCTTTAATGGAGTAAGGCATTGCTTAGCAATATCTCTTCTCTCTAACTAGGTCAATTGGAACATTTATTTTGATCAACAGTGTTGAAATGGCTCCATTTCTTCTGTACAGAGACACATTAACAATGCTGCAGATAGAATTTCGTACTTCCCACTCCAAGGGCAAGAGATAGATTCCTTGTGAGGAAAGTGTGCTGGGAAAAAGATGGTTAAGAAATAAGCAACCTTTTTAGAGCAGTGAAGCCAGCTTGGAAGCTCCATCACCAATGTTCAGAATGAATATATCATCTCTTTCTTTCCTGATGAGCCCTGAAAACGCTTTTCAGCTGGTTTGTATCACAGTTCAGTTTGAACTGGCCTTGGAGAGTGCCAACTGGCTAGCTTCTATGTCGCCACTAGCATACCTTTTTCTAAACCCTCTCATATTTCCTTCAAATTCCTTCTCAAAATCCACCTTTCCCATAAAACCTTTAGCATAACCACCAATAGCTCTCATCCTTATTATAACTATGCTGGTAGCTAAGCACACGTTACAGTAATTAGGGCTGCCATATTTCAGGATTTTTCTGGACATTACTGGGATTTCAAAGGCAGAATTGTCATCTAGGGGGAATTTCTGAAAGGCGGCACTTTGTCCTGGATCTTAGGCAAGTCAATCCAAAAATCGTGGTTTTTTTGGCTTTTCAATTTTCAGGGTGTCCTGGTTTTTACTTTTTGAAATATGGTGACCCTAACGTTACTGAGATAGCCACAGATTTTTTACCCCTGTATTCTTCCTCCTAAGTACATGGCAAGCTGCCTTATACTGAGGATGCATTCAAGTGGCACTTTATTCCACATTCCTGATGTTTCCCTACCTTTTATTATAATATTTTAGATGGTATTTCACATGACATAAAAGCCACTCCTGGAATCTAGAAGATGGTTAGTGCTCATTTTCTTGTTAACCTAAGGTTTCCCGGGGACAGTTCCCAGATTTACAAATCAGTCCCCTGACAAAATCCATCTATTTAGTAGGAAGCTGAAAAGTGTCCCCGGATTCATTGAAAAAAAAATCTGGTAACCTTATGTTTACCATTTCCAGAAAGAAAATCTGTTTGTATACTCTTTAACTCAGAAAACTGCTGGAGTTTTGTGTTATAATTTCCCCACAGTTTTCATGATCATACTAGCAGCATCCATGTGATGAAACCTAGTGAAGTATCCCACCATTCAGTTCTTTTCCGCCATTTAAAAATTAGGAGACATGGTGGTGTATATTGATCCAAAAGCCACATCAGGCACTTCAGTGTAGCAGGAACTTTAGCAATCGGGACAGAAGTGCTAGCATTATAATCAGTAAAACTAACGCAACAAACCTCGCATCTGAATGCAACCTTGAATCCGACTCTTGGTCCATCTAGTTCAGTATTGTCTGCAGGGCCACCTTTAGCATATGTTCCGCCAGGGTGCAAAGATCTTCCCAGCGCCCCCAGATTAACTTTTATTCAGCTTTTTTGGGGAAGGGGGAAGCCAAAGTTGTTGACCTTTATTTGGGGGAGAAATTGCTCACCTGTAACAACAACGCAGAGGAGAAAACTGCTTTTGTTTTCTGACACGTCAGGAATATTTAATGCTACGGAGTAACAGAGCAATGGAGGAAGGGGGCGGGGTCTTTCGCTCCATTGCTTTTCACTGCCGCCAATCAAGAGGGACCGGTATACAGTAGGTATACATTTGGTGGCGCCTGGGTGCCCCGCACCCCTGGGTAAAGACGGCCCTGCTGGTCTGTACCAACTGGTGTTGGCTCCCTAGAATTTCTGGCAGGGCATCTCTCCCAGTCGTACCTGAATATTCCAGGGAAAGAACCTGGGACTTTCTACATGCAAAGGAGAAGCTCTGCCATTGGGCTACATCCTCTGTTCTTCCTGCATCAAATTTTAGATAGTAAGGACATTGGTGTTTCCTATGTCAAAAGCCCATGGTTCTAACTACCACGTGGAACAAACAACGCAATCCATTGACAATCCAATGCAGTCACAAACTTCATTTGTCTGCATTTCCCCAGACATAAGAGCAGTAGCAGTCCTTGGGCAGTGTTGCTTAACCTAGCTTCCCAACATGGCAGCCACTGCCAGCAACCAAAAGTGACATAAGGGAGGGGAGACATGGCAGAGAGGTCAATGTGGTGAAAGTTCAGCCACAAAGTCAATTTGTTATTTCCATTGTTGCAACCATACTGTGCCAACCTCCCTGCCCCTTTGGTTACTGACAGCATTGAAAACCAGGTGAGCAACGTGGGACGTTACTGCAGTCAAACCAACAATTCACATTTTGTCAAATAGGAGCATGGAGGGGCTGAAACTCACAGAGCTTTCCTGTAAAATTTTCTAGAGAGAACTTTGTGAGATCACTTCCTTCCTGCCTGGGCATCTCTCTGTTTTCTTTGACATGCTTCCAAGCCATGCATGTTAAACACCATTTTGAACTTAGATATTTTACTTTTGTAACTTAGATAGTAGTAATGAACCTGCCTTCATTTTGCTACTGTTAACTGCTGCTTCAGTGCAATTATGTAAATTGCATAAATTAGTTTGCAGATTTTGTGCAAGACTGTGCCTGCTTTGACCTCATTTGGTGATGCGTTTCCTATTTTTTGGGCTATGCCCAAGCACAAGGTGAGATTATTCTTCTAAGCGATGTGCATTTATATTTCAGGAACTGTACACATGCAGTTGTTAACTAAACACACACACATACACAGACACAAAATGACAAATAATATGGTGGGCGTTATTCAATATTTCTGTAGCCCTTTGCAGTGTGCTGGTAAACCACTCATTTCTCGCTTATCCTGGCTATGGCATATTTGTGAGGCTACTTCTAGTCAGAGACAGTGACTTGAGTCACCTGACTGGGTGGTGAGTCAGCTGGAATGCCTTGCTTGGCACTTTGGGGTTAGATCTTTGGGTTACACCTTTCAGTCTGCAGTACAGGAGACTTCATGGTGCAGGAGACTTGGAGGTAAGGCACTGGAGACTGCCTCAGGTCTCTGGCGCCTTGCAGAGTGAATAAACCAAGAAAATAAACCAAGCATATAGCCTAAGAACAATTATAACCTCAAGCAATCTGTAATAAATACAGAGAAGGCTATATAAAAGACACACACAATTCTACATGCCTTTGAAAATTTATCATAGCTCAGGCTGAGCTTCTCTTTCATGCTATATGTCTTCTCATCTCATATTGCATTTCTTAACAAGCAGAACTGCAACCCCAGTCTGATTATACACTCCATTGTCTTTAATAATATCACGTTTTGCTGAATATCCACACAGCAGTGGGGAGAATGGCAGCCTATTTCAGGAATATGTCTAGGAAAGAACTTGGCTGTCTAATCCAGAGGCTTTTGTTTCCTCTCACAAATTCACCAGGTCAATCTTCATATGCAGTTAAACCACATGCTATTCAGTGTATAGGATGGCATCATTTCACACGGCAGGAGGAGAATCTCATCTTTCTCAGTTCACAATGTACCTGCTCATGGGAAGGTAGCATATCATCAGGAAGTATGCTCTGTCCTAAACTTCCCTCTTTTCTATGTGCAGTTGCCATTGCTGTTACAACATCCAGGGAGCAGTTGACCATATTTTGACTTCCTTGCAATTGTATAGGTCTCTCTGTTATACAGGGATGCCAAACCTGTGATCCTCCAGATCTTGTTGAACTCCAGCTCCCATAAGCCACTGTCAACACGAGCAATGCTCAGAGATTATGGGAGGTGTAGTCCAACAACATCTGGATGGCTACAGGTACCTGTTCTCTAAGATAAAAAGAAGACTCATAAAGCATATTTCAGTTACACTACAATCTTGATTTCCCAACAAAACTAGAAGAGCAAAGCAGAGAATCAAAGGTTGAGCCAAGTCCACCTCTTGAATCGCCAACTCCCTTTATCGCTTGGCCCTCTACTTCTCCAGATGGAGAACCACGTGCACCACAGCTGGTTACCTGAGATGGAAGCAGTGCATCCTCTTTCCATGTTAGGCCTTTGCATGCCCGGGTGACTTGTCAAATTTCTCCAGTCAGAGGAGGAGGAGGGTGGGAAGAGGCACGGCTAGCAGCTGGAAGCATCATTCGTTTCCCTGGCATGCTCTTCTGTCAGTTCCATAATTGCAAATCTGGGAAGAACCCACCATGAGCCCTCTTTTAATTTTACATCTGTCGTCACCCATAATTTATCTGCATATGTTAGAGGGGCTCCTCTCACCTTCTCCCTCCCCTCCCCATTTCGCTGTCTTCATGGCTCATTGGCAAGAATCCTTCACTGCATTAAAAAAAAAATGTTTTTGTTTAGTGCAGCCAATGTTCCAAGCTACATGCCCCGCCCCCGGCCAACTAACCAAGTTGAATTTGAGGCGGCGCTGTTTGGATTTCCAAACGAAACCATTTTTCCAGCTTTCATCCCTAAGCCAAATGAACAGTCTGTCCTGAACTTAATAAACTTTGAACTTTTGCCTGCCAGCCACAACTGGCAAGTGCTAATTTGTTCTCTGTTCGTGTACATTGGAAGATAGGCATACTGTAACCTTATCTGCAAATGAAAATGCTTGTTTTTTCATGTTCTACCACAGGATATTCCTGGGAGCTACTGAAAATGTTGTTCTGCTTGACATTTTTTAAAATACGGTTTGGATGTAGTTGAATGGCTCCTAAATTATGTTGTAACTTTTCTGCCAATAGAACAAGCATGAACAGGGGCCAGGATCCAAATATATTAACTTACTCTGGCACGAACCATCTCTGAGAAACCTGAGACAAGTTGTAAGCCACGTTATTGACTCTGGGAGCAAATTATTCCTCCCCCCGCCCCACCTTGCCGCTAATCCAAGCATATTTACAATGGGATAGGGAGTTTTATAGAGGAAGGAAAACAGAATTGAAAACAGTTAGCTTGAATCATTTGAACAAATCAAATATCATAATAAAGAAAACTTAACTCCCCCCTAACACACCCTATTGAGGCCTGACAGGCACTAACTTGACTAAGTTAGCTGAAAGATATTGTTGCACCTATGCCCAATCAATGCTATGTAGTACTTCTGCCTGACTGCACCATGGGCCAACTCCACCCTTTTCCCTCCTTAAAAGGTAAAGGTAAAGGACCCCTGACAGTTAGGTCCAGTCGCAGACAACTCTGGGGTTGCGGCGCTCATCTTGCTTTATTGGCTGAGGGAGCCGACGTTTGTCCACAGACTGTTTTTCCGGGTCATGTGGCCAGCATAACTAAGCTGCTTCTGGTGCAACAGAACACCGAAACCAGAGCAGTGCATGGAAACACCATTTACCTTCCTGCCAGAGTGGTACCTATTTATCTACTTGCACTGGCGTGCTTTCGAACTGCTAGGTTGACAGGAGCTGGGACCGAGCAACGGGAACTCACCCTGTTGCGGGAATTTGAACTGCCAGCCTTCTGATTGGCAAGCCCAAGAGGCTCAGTGGTTTAGACCACAGCGCCACCCGTGTCTCCTTTTCCCTCCTCACCCCATGCAAATGCTAAGCTCGCTTTCCACCTTCCCAACTCCATTCCTGAAGTTCTGGTGTATGTTATTTCTATTTACATGATGATAAATATTTATAAATGCATGCGCATCAATTAGTATATGCAGATTTTATGCAAATCAGTGCCTTTTCCCACAGTGTATTTCCTCCTCTTTGGAAAAGTGTAAATGGCCACCCTAACTCCAAGTCTGGACCTTTTCTGGTCCTGACATTAAGTATCTGCAGGATGGTGCTCCTGATGCCTTTGCTCTGACCTTCCCTCCCTCTCTCTGCCCCCACCCCAGTGATCCCAAAGGCTCCCCCTTGTATATAGGGAAAATGAGGGCAGATGAAAGACAGTACGCCTGTTTGTTCTCTCTTCAACTATTTTTCAAGCAATTAATGAGTACTTCCTCTTCTCTAAGCCAGGGCATTTGTTTCTCGGACTATAAAACAGAATATTACAGATATGACTGCACTCATTTATTACTGTTTTAGGATCTATAAATCTTTGCTGAACATTTGTAAGGCATCCTGCATTTATTAAGATCTTCTATTTGATTAAGTTGCTTGTGATATATGATCAATTCCCGGTGACACGGTGAGTTGAAGAGCCACAGTTGAGCCACAACACTTGCACTCTCTGTGTTAAGTTTACAACCTTTTTAATTATAAGTCGGCTCTAAAATACTTACACAATACTCTTCCATATAGCCAAACCTTTCTGTTTAATTTCATTTCCCTGTTAGTGGTTGGAGGCCATCCAGCAAAGCACTTCAGTAAATCCAATGAAGTATAGAGGATAATTAATATTAAACTCCATAATGATAGTAAACTAGTCTTTATAAAGGAAGCCCATGTTCATTTGCCTGTTGGCATCAATATTTTCAGGAAATTAAATAAAAGCAACTGAATAGGAAGCCTGAAAATGGTGCAGCGTTAATTTTTATTAATTGTATATATTTTATAAGAAGAATATAATTAACACAGCAGAGGACAGTACAAAAAACTTGTTTGCTAGTAAAGATTATGGAAGGTAATGCATGCAGAGTAGCTGGGGCAAAGCTGTGTATATGTAGCCCTTGTTAAAGAAGGCGCAATGGAACCATTCATCTGTTTTGAAAGAAGGAAGAGATCAAATCTTGCCATTGCTTCTTCTCTGCAATTTATTACTAGAATTTCGGAGGGTCTCCAAATTATTATTCTGGGAGTAACCAACTACGTTTCTGGCTAATGCAAGGATTAGCGCTATTGCGAGGGGTTCCCCACTCCGCCCTACATATGTGCCCTACACTACCCCAGGTATGCTCTGGAGGGTTGGTGGAACGCCCAGAACAGATTTAAGGCGTGCACAGGACTGGAGGAGATCATTCATTGTGCAAGGATAAATTGACTACAGGAGTTCATTATCCATATACTTGAAATATATTTAAGTCTAGACTTCCACATAGTATTACAGAATTTATTAACAGAATCCTTCTAGGAATTTATCAGACAATGGCCTCACAATTCAGTTTTAATTAATTTTATACTTGGGGATGGTTGGATGGCATCTTTTACACCTCCTTCTGACAGCTCCTGCAGCCAAGCTGGTGCCAAATGTATTGCTCTGCTTTCCTTTGGGCCATATCAGTGAGGCTGGTATTATATGATATGAGTCTTGTCATCTGGGCAGCCCAGGAACTCCATAAACCACATTGCCCAGGCCTGTGACCCAGGAAGGTCACTTCAGTGCTGCTAACCATAGCTGTCAACTTACAGATTTGAAAATAAGGGACCAGCAGCCTTGAAAATAAGGGATCAGCAGCCAAAATAAGGGATTTTCCAAACACAGGTATGTTCAGCTTCTGAGCCCCTCCACGCCAAAGGCAGAAAGCCCAGCTAGCAGCCAAACGAAGCCTCAAGCGGTGGTTCCCACAGTGCAGCAACCCAGCAAAGGGGATGCAGCAAGGAAAACCACCATCACCTCTCCGCTGGGAAGCGCTGAGCAAAGACGAGTCCCCAGGCAACACGGCCGATTTGATCGGCACAAAGCATGCAAGGTCCACCCCCCCCCAGTTGTTCTTAGACTCCTTTTTGGGTGAGCAACGCAGCCAAGCAACACAGTTGGAGCCTCCCTCCTCCCTGCAAGCAGGGAGGGAGGGAGAGGAGCTGCTTCCTTTGAAACCCAGGAAATTTAAGGGACATCATCAATAAGGGACAGCAGCGGGACACAGCGCTGGGATAAGGGACTTTCCCGCCAAATAAGGGACGGTTGACAGCTATGCTGCTAACACGGAAAAAACAATGTGGGATTTAGCAGTGATGAGTTGCCAGTTTCTGCAGCCACAGCAGAAGCTGTGATTCTCCAGTGTTTTCAATTCACCTCCATTGTCTATTGAGACAAATTGATGTCAACAACAGCAAAAACTTGGAGACTCAGCAATATCTGCAAACCTTTAGGAGGCAATCGTGTGGCAAGATCTGCTGAGATGAGCAGTTTAGGGTGTAGATGATTTCATGTTCAGCCAACATTATGTCCCCAGTCCTAATGCAGCCAAAGATATACCATTGTAAATTCGATCTCAGGCAGTACTCAGTCAGCTGAGCAGAAGCTAGCGGAACTGAGGCCAGTGTAAATTGTCCAGAAGTCTTCAGGGACTGTGGCAGGAACGGGACTAGAGAATGGGGAGACTTAGGCTGCATCCTAAGCCCATTCAGTTTGGCCATTTGACCTGGCAACCTCCAAACCGTTAACCTATTTTAAAGGCTTGTTTTCCCTCTGCCAGGCTTAAGAAGGGCAGCCGCAGACTGCAGCAAAGCATAATTTAAACTGGGTATAACTTCACATTGGCTTAACTTCAGGGCCGGATTTAGTTTTGATGAGGCCCTAAGCTACTGAAGGTAATGGGGCCCTTTATATGTCCAGCTGTCCTTTGTCAACAACAAATTGTCACTGTTTTTTTTTGTGTTGAATATATGCTATATGGTAATTTATGGACCTAATAGGTATCTCAAGCCATTTGCATATAACAAAATATGTATTTTATCAAAGTAATTGATATAGAAATGAGCAAACCAACGATATTTTAGGGAGCAGGCTAGCAGGCGGGGCCCATTACTTACATCATAGGAGCCTACACAATACAAAACACTGTTGCTGTATGTAGGTTTTATTTTATTTGTTTTTTATCTTATATTTTGGAAATGTACATCCAGTTTTCCCCCCTTTAATTTTTTTGGGGGCCCCCAAGAGAGTGGGGCCCTAAGGTATAGCTTGTTTAACTTATACATAAATCTGGCACTGATTAACTTACACTAGCTTGCTTTACGCCAGATTCTTTTGCATAGTATTGCTCCTTTAAAAAGATTGTTTGCAATGATTTTGTTGGGTCAGAAAATGTTACAGCTACATTGTCAGTGTAAAAAGAGATTTTATATTTTCTTTTCCTAGATATAACCCCCCAAATTTCATTATCTCCTCTAATTACCATTGCTAAGGGCTCTATACAAAGTGTGAACATTATCAGAGATCAGTGATATCCTTGCTACATTCCTCTTCCTACTACAAAGTAATCTGAGTATGGCTGATTTATCATCATTTCAGCAGATGGTGTTCTATAAATTGAAGGAGGGTCAATTAATAAAGTTTGGGACTTCATGAATCCCCCCCCCCCCGATTGTCTGTGTTACGTATGGCCATTACAATGCTTTACATAATAGGACTCACACCTACAGGTAACTAATATGCCGGCTGAGTGTCGATTTCAAGTGTGTGCCTTGTGCATGTTTATTCCTTGGCCCCAGAGACTGTAAAAATATATGTATATACAGTGCAAGCATTGTTACAATTTTCATCTTAAAAGTTTTCATCTTAAAATTTGAAGTGAATTTGGGTAATGACTTTCTCTGTAGGTTTCTTCTTTTATATATTTAATGTCCAAGAAGCCAACAGTAAGGTAAAGGGACCCCTGACCATTAGGTCCAGTTGTGACCGACTCTGGGGTTGCGGTGCTCATCTCGCTTTATTGACCGAGGGAGCCGGCGTACAGCTTCCGGGTCATGTGGCCAGCATGACTAAGCCGCTTCTGGCGAACCAGAGCAGCACACGGAAATGCCGTTTACATTCCCGCTGGAGTGGTACCTATTTATATAGTTGCACTTTGATGTGCTTTTGAACTGCTAGGTTGGCAGGAGCAAGGACCGAGCAACAGGAGCTCACCCCCTTTCGGGGATTCGAACCACTGACCTTCTGATCAGCAAGTCCTAGGCTCTGTGGTTTAACCCACAGTGCCACCCGTGTCCCTACTTGCATAACAGAACAGGTAAAATACGGGGTCAACACTGAGGGGAGGCAATATGGAGAAATGAACCTCTCTCAACCTCCCAAGTCAAGCAATCAAGCAAATTAATGCTTAACACTTGAACTTAGCTAACTGTTCTCGGACTTGACCAGTTATTTTCTCATTGTATGGGGGTGCAAATGACAAACCTCTGATTTAAACTACTATTTGATCTCCCTTTTCATGCACTCGTGGCTCATCACTTAAGACACAAACCCAGCAGCACCATATTTCAAAAAAGCACCATAAATTAAGCATTCTTCTCCATCACAACTTCTCCACCCAGAGATAAATCTCCAAACTCAGAAAATGAATGGTGGGTACAAAAAAAGAAAACGAACTCTTTGCAATCAGCTTATTTTCAAGATGCTGCCAATGTTATTATTTCATTAATAATGCATTTTTTGTTGTTGTCAAAATTTATCAGCATTGTAGTTCTTCCCTAAATAGAGTTCATTATAAATCACTTCACAACAGTACCTTGTTTTGCAAGGACTAAAGCAACTCAACCACTCACTGTCAACTGGAATTAACAGTCAGGAAAGTCCTGTCTTCTGGATAGGGAAATAGGTAAATTAGCTTATGGAAATCTGTTTTAAAGTATCAGCATGCATTTGTTGACATAAGAAAATGAACAATGTGTATTCAGGCAGAGAGATTAAAGTTACTGGAAACATTTCCTAATTGTTCTTGTTGGCTAATAAGAAAGGGATGTTTGAGCAATGTCAGCTTTCTTTAAAAAATCTCAGTCGGGGCTTGTATCATATGTAAAATAGATATTTTGTGAAGGCCCTCATAAGAAATCACAATTGTTTAAATCAAACTTTACGACTGTAACAATATGTTAATCCGATTTTAGGCCATTTAAAATCCTATTGTTTACCAGAACCAATAAAGTTCAATTTCCATATTATGTTTATTTATGTTGAAGGGGAGGAAGAAATTCAGTGATCGAGATCCCTACTGCTAGAACAGATGGGCATCTTCAGTGTTGTTAGACAGGTCTGGCTATTTCCCCCACAGTTATTCTTTGATTTTGAGTCCATTAAAACACACACACACACACACACACACACACACACACACACAGCCTATGGAAAAGAACTGTGCATAACTTATGCAGCTGGGGAATTTTGCCTGAAAATAAAGTAATTTCCCACCCTGTTTGATTTCAGCAGCTGGGAAAAATGGCAGTCCACAACTAATTAATATCTCAATCAGCATGTGGGTGGATATGGGCAATTCTAGGCATTACTAATACTTATTGGCATCTTGTAAGAGCAAGAAGACAAGAATATACTGTCCTTAGATATATTCTTGTCTTCTTGTAAGAGCAAGAAGTGAATGTACTGCTCTTAGATATATTTATATTGAAAATATTTTATCCTACCCTTCATCCAAGAAGCTTAGAGTGGCATACATGACATTGTCTCATTTTATCTTGACAACAGCCCTGTGAGATGGTTAGATGACTCCTAAATGACTAACCCAGTAAGCATGTTGGCTGACTGGGGATTTGTAGTGGAAACGTGCAAGAGGATCAAGGAGGTGTAGGATTTGCTTTGCGCAATCAACCCTACTGTAGGTCCTCGCAGGAGCACTCCTGCCCTTGATGGTGGCACAGCCGGGGCTCAATTGCCCAGACTGTGGGACTGGGAGATGCCCCAATCACCACAGGTTTTGGTCATGGAGGCATCCAGGGCCACCAGGAACATGCCTTAGTGCAAGTGACGTAGTCAACATTGCTGTGTCATGAACTGGATGCCGCTGTTCCAGAGGCTCCCTACAGCTGGAACAAGGGATTTGGTGATCTGGTGCTGTATGTAGGTTGTCTGGGTGAAGTTCTTGTAGGGGTGGTTTCTTTCTGATCATTTCTTTGTGTAAAAGGGTGGTTCACTGATTGTTTGGGGAAGTTTTACATTAGGTTTGTTTTGTTCAGAAAAAAGTCTTTCTCCTCAATACGTGCTTTATTGTCCATCAAAGATCCATTAAAGGACCTGTAACTGACTTAGCAAAACAAAATTTGAACCCAGGGCTCCTATGTGAATATTCCATCCACCAGACAATATCGAGCTTAATGGTACAGTATAAGGCAACATATATATCCATATGTCTGGAAAATACAGTGTCCTCTCCTTGAGAATAGAGATGTTGGTTGTTGTTGTTTAGTCGTTTAGTTGTATCTGACTCTTCGTGACTCCATGAAGAGAGCATGCCAGGCACTCCTGTCTGCCACTGCCTCCCGCAGTTTGGTCAAACTCATGTTGGTAGCTTTGAGAGCACTGTCCAACCATCTCGTCCTCTGTCGTCCCCTTCTCCTAGTGCCCTCCATCTTTCCCAACATCAGGGTCTTTTCCAGGGAGTCTTCTCTTCTCATGAGGTGGCCAAAGTATTGGAGCCTCAGCTTCAGGAACTGTCCTTCCAGTGAGCACTCAGGGCTGATTTCCTTCAGAATGGATAGGTTTGATCTTCTTGCAGTCCATGGGACTCTCAAAAGTCTCCTCCAGCACCATAATTCAAAAGCATCAATTTTTTGGCGATCAGCCTTTTTTATGGTCCAGCTCTCACTTCCATGCAACACTACTCGGAAAACCATAGCTTTAACCAGACGGACCTTTGTTGGCAAGGTGATGTCTCTGCTTTTTAAGATGCTGTCGAGGTTTGTCATTGCTTTTCTCCCAAGAAGAAGGCGTCTTTTAAATTCATGACAGCTGTTACCCTCTGCAGTGATCATGGAGTCCAAGAAAGTAAAATCTCTCCCTGGCTCCATTTCTTCCCCTTCTATTTGCCAGGAGGTGATGGAACCAGTGGCCATAATCTTCGTTTTTTTATGTTGATATTCAGACCATATTTTGTGCTCTCCTCTTTCACCCTCATTCAGAAGTTCTTTAATTCCTTCTCACTTTCTACCATCAAGGTTGTGTCATCTGCATATCTGAGGTTGTTGATATTTCTTCTGGCAATCTTAATTCTAGTTTGGGATTCATCCATTCCAGCCTTTCTCATGATGAATTCTGCATATAAGTTAAATAAACAGGGAGACAATATACAGCCTTGCCGTACTCCTTTCCCAATTTTGAACCAATCAGTTGTTCCATATCCAGTTCTAACTGCAGCTTCTAACTGTAGATGTTGGTTACCCTTGGATTAATATCTGCTTTGTCTTCTGCTTTTTGGTGGTTTTGATTTGACTGCAGCTGGATTTTTATGTTGCTCCATGAGATATTGGGTTAGTGATCAATTACTATGTGGACTGGCTTTCCTCAACCTCGTGCCCTCCAGATATTTTGGATTAGAGCTCCCATCACACCTGTCTGTTGGACATTCTGGCTGGGAGCCATAAGAATGGTAGTCTAAAACATCTGGAGGGCACCAGGTTGAGAAACACTGGTGTAGGCTGAAATCCTGCATCCTCTTCATCAAAGTATAGTTTGTTATGACCTTTGGTTTGAATAAGGAATGGATAAATTATCATATTTCTGACCCATGCCACTTTTTATGTGTGTGCGCCTTTAATTCCATTCCCTCCCATTCCCATATTCAGGTAAAAAGGTAAAGGGACCCCTGACCATTAGGTCCGGTCATGACCGACTCTGGGATTGCGGCGCTCATCTCGCTTTATTGGCCGAGGGAGCTGGCGTACAGCTTCTGGGTCATGTGGCCAGCATGACTAAGCTGCCTCTGGCGAACCAGAGCAGCACACGGAAATGCCGTTTACCTTCCCACCGGAGCGGTACCTATTTATCTACTTGCACTTTGACGTGCTTTCAAACTACTAGGTTGGCAGGAGCAGGGACCAAGCAATGGGAGCTCACCCCATCACAGGGATTCAAACCGCCAACCTTCTGATCGGCAAGTCCTAGGCTCGGTGGTTTAACCCACAGCGCCACCTGTGTCCCCTCATATTTCAGGTACTGATCCATATAACCTGTTTCACAGCCTATCAGGGAAGAACATTTCCAGATCTGCCCTGGCCCCACTTGCTCAGACTGGCCTTTGGCTCCTCCTGAGCATGATGGGGTATAAAGGACTTGCTTTTGCAGCTGAGCCTTGCTCCAGCATAAAAGTCTGCCTCAGCTCTAACTTGTCCCTCATTTCTGGCCTTACTCCCAACTTGTTCTCTAGTCCTGCCTTCTGGTTTGCCCTCCAAACCTCTTGGACCCAGCTCCTCCCTTTCCCTAGGTCACTGCCCACAGCCCAGCCCTGACGCCATAGTAATTTCCATTTTAAAAATCCAAATGAAAACTTGCATTTAACTAGAGCATAAATATTAATTTCTACATACATTTTATTTCAAAATACACATTTCTGAATATATCACTTTTGAGTTAATAACTGGGAAGTGTGAAAGCCAGTGAAACACTAATAACACAATCCTTTCTTCTTTTTTTTGCAAATTAAATTTTTATTGATTTTCAGTACACATACATACATTCATAAATTACACATATATAGGTTACATATTTAACTTAGGCTCTATTATGCCTCTGACTTCCCTCCATTTCTTTGGTAAGTATCAAATAAAGTTCTAATATCACGTGCTCTATGTATCTTATTATCAACTACATGCTGTAAGAGTTATTCCAACCCTACCAGTGTCTTCAAAGATTTACAATTGTTTCTTATATACATCAAATATTTACTCCAATTTTCTTGAAACTTCTGCACGTCCTGATCTCTTAATTTTCCTGATAGTCTGGCCAGTTCTGCGTAGTCCATCATTTTAACCTGCCAGTCCATTATATTCAGTATTATGTCTGTTTTCCAATTCTGAGCTAACATATTTCTGGCTGCTGTTGTGGCATATAAAAATAGGTTTTTATCTTTTTTTTCAATTTCCTTTCCAATCAATCCCAGTAAAAAAGCTTCAGGTCTTTTTGGGAAAGTATATTTAAAGATTTTTTTAAGTTCGTTATAGATTAGTTCCCAAAAGCCCTTCACTTTACTACAGGTCCACCACATATGGTAGAGGTCACCCTCTACCTCTCCACACTTCCAACATTTCTTATTTTTTGTTCTATACATTTCTTATTTTTTGTTCTATACTAATAACACAATCCTAACCCTGTCTACACAGATGTGAATCATACTGAATTCATTGGGGCTTACTCCCAAACTTGTGGGGTTAGAACTACAGCCTTAGTTCTGATCTGCGCATTATACCAGGAGGAGGAGAGCAGGCCAGTCTGTATTGGAAGCTGCAAATATCAAATTCATCAAGCATCTATACTCTGTATATGTATATGATGTACGTATGCAAATACTTTTGGTTTTGAATTTTACTTTATATTTTAGTATTGTTGGTTACAGCCTGTGACCAAAGTAACCCACTTACAGTGCAATTCTATGCAGATTTACTCAGAAGTAAGCCCCATTGTGTTCAATGCAATTTTACTCACTTGTAAATGTGCTTATGACTGTAGCCTTATTTACTTCTTAGATTATGATAATGGCAGCAATGAGAGTTTTCATTTTTTCATATTTTTTTTTAAGCATAGTATTAACCAAACTTGCAAACAGGTCTGTTATACTGAAGGGTTAATCACAGGTAGTTTCCATATAAGATCGTGCAAGAAAGGGGGTTGAGCATTGAAAGCTGCCTTTGATTTGCGAAACAAGAACACAGTAGCCTGTTGTGCCACATTGCGATCTGAGGACTGTCACTTTTTTGCCGTTGTCAGTGGACTTCTGAAGAGCTGGAAGCCTGTCAAATGCTCTTTTCTGTCACAAAGTGAAAAGGAAATGAACCTTTGGATCTGGAAATTCATCTCTGACCAGGAAACACAGGCTTGCTTATGACAATTGCTTCTCTGCCTGACTGTATCGTGTTTCCCTTGTATAGTGGAGGAGTCTTTTTTTTATCTGTATCAATCAAAGTAAAATTGCCCTTGTGCTACTGGTGTGTATGACAAGACTGTGGAGTTGGGAACATGCCTGACATCCCAGTTGGTTTTCAAGGCAAGCAGAATGTGAAGAAGCAAAGTGTTTCTGGCCAGAAATGTATCCTTTCTTCTCCATCATCTTGGGGCCAGTTGTAATAGCATTTAACAGCTGTGCAAAAGACGAGGGCGAGTAAGCATTCGATGTGACTGTTTCTTCCATGGAAATTTATCATTTTGTCTATGCCCTAGGATATTCGTCTTGAAGTGGAGGTTAGGATTGGTTAAAGGTAAAGGTAAATGGACCCCTGACCGTTAGGCCCAGTCGTGGACGACTCTGGGGTTGTGGCGCTTATCTCACTCTACTGGCCGAGGGAGCCAGCATACAGCTTCCAGGTCATGTGGCCAGCATGACTAAGCCACTTCTGGAAAACCAGAGCAGTGCACTGAAACGCCGTTCACCTTCCTGCCGGAGTTGTACCTATTTATCTACTTACACTTTATGTGCTTTCGAACTGCTAGACTGACAGGAGCTGGGACCAAGCAACGAGAGCTCACCCCGTCACAGGGATTCGAACCACTGACCTTCTGATCAGCAAGCCCTAGGCTCTGTGGTTTAGACCACAGCACCACCTGCATCCCCATCTACTCCATTGCAAAACTGATCATAGAGTGGATGCATTCTGTTGTGGTCCAGCTGTGAAAACAGGATTAGGATATGGTGATGGTCCAGCAGTAGGTAGCAGATAGCAAGATTCTTCAAGCTAGCCCAGACAGAGTCAGGACCTAGGACAGCTCCCAATGTAAACTCCCAAGAGAGCTGTCTGCTGCTATTAAGACTTGGTTCCTGGTGGAGGAAAATTTCATGGATGAACCGAGTGACAATTTGCAGAGCACTTTTTGCAACATAATCTAGTGTAAGGCATGAAACAGCCTAAAGCTCTGTAGAAAAGTCATTCTGGGTCCTCTGTCTCCTGGGGGAGAGTACGTTGTTTTATCCTATAAAAGCCACTTGCTACCATACCAGTGTTGAAAAAAGCTATGGGAAAGTGGCAACCATATTGCTATGAAGGTCTATAATCCAGCTTTCCATGCATTGCCTTGAAGGCGCAATGGAAATCGGCTGGACTATGTTGTGCAGGATATTGGGCTGAATTATGTTTGTGGCCTTATCTGACCTTAAAATTTGCCAGTCTGTTAATAGTAAATGACAGCCTCTCATCTGACCATGTTTGCTTGGGACTCTGGAGTGCTTGGTCAGTTCCTGGTCTTACAGCCTTGAGCTAGCCCCAAGGAGTTTACAACCTGGAAAAAGATATGCACAAGGCACGTGAAATCAGAAAGCACGCAAAGGTACATATCCAAGAAGTAGAGGAATAAAACTTACAATTTTTGTTCATGTCAGTGGCTACAATTTTTATCCCATTTATTTTGGGAGAAGTCTACTGAACTTCATAGGAACATCTAAAGCAAATGGGACTTAGAATTGCAACGTCCCATGTTTTTGTCATTTTACTAGCTAAAAAATCAGGATATTTTTTATTTTATTTTAGTATATTGCTGCAAAAGCTGCATGCCAAAATGAAAATAATAATGGAAAGGCAATACAAATTGTATACTATGCAATGTATATTCCAATCAAAAGAGAGAGATCAATATAAATATTTCTGTTATGGCAAACACTAGATTTAATTGCTGCTCTTGCTGTAACTGCTTTTGACTGCTCTTCCCATCAGCCCCTAGTCAGTGAAGGTTGCCAAAGACTGATTTAGATGAAATGCAGGTTATATATTTGTATTTATTGTACTTTTCTTTTTGTATAAATCTGTTCACAACTTTGGTCTTTGGACCGTAAAGTGGTAAATAAACAAACCAATGAAAGAATACTTTTAATAATAATAATAATTAATTTCCTATTGAAAATATAAGAACATGCAACAGCTGCCTCTCTGTCTCCCTGACAAAGATGTAAAGTATTACATTCGCCTTAACAGCAATCTCTTAAATTGCAGGCAAGCTTCTCCAATTGCCTTTAATTTGAGACTCTGACAACCTAAAGACAAGAGAGCGACGAACAGCAGCACATCAGATATAAATGAATTGTGTCTAATTTTCCCTACTAATGCATTGTATCTGCAGAAGTGATATTAAAGGTAATTCGGCACATCATGTCTCGAAACCAGATACCGAGAGGGGACGATGAGCAAATTGAAACTTCTTGTGGGAAAGAATTTGAGAAAATCCTTGCATTCCTCGGTGCATTCACATGAAATTGATAAGTCTCCTGTAAATCACTTTAGTGACTTTGGAAAAACTTAGATACAGGAATGATATTGTAAAAAGGGTATCATAAATAAGAAGCAGCAACAGTGCTCTGAAAAAACAAATAGCTTGATGTTCCAGACTTTCAAGAGAATCATATGCTGGCTATAGGAAGCAGTTATTGCCTAATTATCTGCTTAAAGGCTTAGGGCTGATCCAAATGTCCCACAATCGCAACAAACACAGCTTGGGAACCATCAGCTAAAGCCTTCTTCTTTTCTTCTTCCCAGACACTTTTTCCCTGCTGGGGTTCCCGGTCACCTGTGGGATACATGGCTAGTGGAGAACAGTTAGAATCATAGAATCACAAATTATATGAAAATGATGTATAGATGGTATATTACACCAGTACAGATAGCAAAAATGTATAAAACCGGGTCAAACATATGTTGGAAATGTAAAGAAAAAGAAGGGACTTTTATCATATGTGGTGGGCATGCAGAGAAGTTTAAAAAAATTGGGAAATGATATACAATGAATTGAAAAAAAATGTTTAAAATGACATTTGTAAAAAAACAACACAGAAGCATTTTTGTTAGGGGTGGCAGGACAAGATCTACCAAGAAAAACAAATAATTTATTCATGTATGCTACAACAGCAGCAAGAGTCTTGATAGCACAAGGATGGAAGAATGAGGAAATCCCAATGAAAGAACAGTGGCAAGAAAAATGGATGAGCTATGCAGAGTTGGCTAAATTGACATACAAACTGTGGGAGAAGGACAACTGTGACTTTAAGGAAGAATGGGAACTTTTTACAAATTATCTAAAAAGACGACAAAATGAATTGGACTCCTTGGCAGGTTCTGGGCTGCATCAATAGGAGTATAGCATCTAGATCAAGGGAAGTAATAGTGCCCCTGTATTCTGCTCTGGTCAGACCTCACCTGGAGTACTGTGTCCAGTTCTGGGCACCACAGTTCAAGAAGGACACTGACAAACTGGAACGTGTCCAGAGGAGGGCAACCAAAATGGTCAAAGGCCTGGAAACGATGCCTTATGAGGAATGACTAAGGGAGCTGGGCATGTTTAGCCTGGAGAAGAGGAGGTTAAGGGGTGATATGATAGCCATGTTCAAATATATAAAAGGATGTCACATAGAGGAGGGAGAAAGGTTGTTTTCTGCTGCTCCAGAGAAGCGGACATGGAGCAATGGATCCAAACTACAAGAAAGAAGATTCCACCTAAACATTAGGAAGAACTTCCTGACAGTAAGAGCTGTTTGACAGTGGAATTTGCTGCCAAGGAGTGTGGTGGAGTCTCCTCCTTTGGAGGTCTTTAAGCAGAGGCTTGACAACCATATGTCAGGAGTGCTCTGATGGTGTTTCCTGCTTGGCAGGGGGTTGGACTCGATGGCCCTTGTGGTCTCTTCCAACTCTATGATTCTATGATTCTATGAATAAACATACACAAATTTATTGGTTGATAACATGATAGATAGATAGATAAGGCAAGGATAAGTATAATCTCATAACAGGCAGAGAATAATATGTGCAGAGAAATCAGAGAGAGGAGCTGAGGGAGGTCCCTGGTGGGGGGGGGGGGGAGGGGAAAAATAATGTATGTGATTACAGTGGTACCTCTGGTTACGTACTTAATTCGTTCCGGAGGTCTGTTCTTAACCTGAAACTATTCTTAACCTGAAGCACCACTTTAGATAATGGGGCCTCCTGCTGCTGCTGCGCTGCCGCCGGTTGATTTCTGTTCTCATCCTGAAGCAAAGTTCTTAACTCGAGGTACTATTTCTGGGTTAGTGGAGTCTTTAACCTGAAGCGTATGTAACCTAAAGCGTCTGTAACCCGAGGTACCACTGTATATGGTTTGTTAAGTTGTTATGTTGAAATTGCTTAATAAATATATTTTTTAAAAATAATCATAGACTCACAGATGACCCCAATGCTCATCTAGTCCAACCCCCTACAATCAGGGGCAGGGGAAGTTGCTCGGGCGTCTGGGGCGGCATGCCCAGGGGCAGGGCGAGCCTCCCATAGGGGCGGGGCGCACCGCTGGGCCTCTGGAGTCTGCCTGCCTTCTCTCACTGAGCCACCCTACAGCTGGTGGGGAGGCAGCAGGAGGACCGTTTGGGCAGGATAGAGCCTGCGTGCGCCCAAGCCACCGCGTCTCTCCCAGGAGAGACATGTTGCTCGGGTGCGCTACAGGCCCCGCAGTGAGTGCGGCCTGGCATTTTGTGACCCCCCTCAGTAGTGACACCCATGGTGACCCACCACAGCCACCACACACCCCTTCCTCTGCCTGTGCCTACAATTCAGGAATCTCAGTTAGGTCATACAGTGGTACCTTGGGATACATACACTTCAGGTTACATACGCTTCAGGTTACAGACTCCGCTAACCCAGAAAAATACCTCAGGTTAAGAACTTTGCTTCAGGATGAGAACAGAAATTGCGTGGTGGCGGCGCGGCGGCAGCGGGACGCCCCATTATCTAAAGTGGCGCTTCAGGTTAAGAATAGTTTCAGGTTCAGAATGGACCTCCGAAACAAATTAAGTACGTAACCAGAGGTACCACTGTACATGACAGGTGACCATCCAACCTCTCCTTACAAACCTCAAATGAAGGAGAGTCCACCACTTCTTCACTGTTGCTGCTTCCTTATGCCTCATATTTCCTCTCCCTAGCACTCTGTAGCTCTGCAGCAGCAAAGGGGTCCCAGCCCATTTCACCAAACCTGTATCATCTCACTTATTTATTTTTAATTGGAAGGAGCGTCTCCACTCTCATCGTTCTGCCCGGATGCTGAGGTCCAGGGCCGAGGGCCTTCTGGCGGTTCCCTCACTGCAAGAAGCCAAGTTACAGGGAAGCAGGCAGAGGGCCTTCTCGGTAGTGGCGCCCTCCCTGTGGAACACCCTCCCACCAGATGTCAAAGAGAACAACTACAGTACTACCAGACTTTTGGAAGACATATGAAGGCAGCCCTGTTTAGGGAAGTTTTTAATGACTGATGTTTTAATGTATTTTTAATCTTTTGTTGGAAGCCGCCCAGAGTGGCTGAGGAAGTCCAGCCAGATGGGCGGGGTATAAATAAACAAATAATAGTTATTATTAGTTATTATTATCATCACCATCATCATCTCTCTGCACCCCTCCCCTCCGTTACATGCATTCTACAATACAATAATGGACTTGTGGCACCTGAAAGAAAAACAACTTTTTATAATGCATTAGTTTTTCCTGGATGCATCTGATGAAGTGGGCTCTAACCCAGGGGTCAGCAACCTTTTTCAGCTGTGGGCCAGTCCACTGTCCCTCAGACCTTGTGGGGGCCAGACCATTTTTTTTTTTTTGGGGGGGGGATGAACGAATTCCTATGCCCTACAAATAACCCAGAGATGCATTTTAAATAATAGCACACATTCTACTCATGTAAAAACACGCTGATTCCTGGACCACCCGCAGGCCGCATTTAGAAGGCGATTAGGCCGGATCCGGCCCCTGGGCCTTAGTTTGCCTACCCATGCTCTAACCATGAAAGCTTAAGCCATAGTAACATTTGTTGGGTTTGCTGAAACAGATGAATATGGTTACCCCTCAGCAACAACAGTGGACAAAAGCAGCTTAAGCGTCATTTCAGTTCTCAGCTATTTTGTTTCTTTGTTAAAAGCCTGTGAAAATAAAATAAAAAAGATTTTCCTGGTGCTAACAACAAAGTAATGTGGGTGCCAGGTGAATCTCCCTGGGAGAATAATACATTAACCATGCCTGCTTTCCTCGGGTTATGCATAAGGTCAATGAAGCTAAGCAGCACAAACAATATAATGGGAACATTTTTTATGCAATGTGAATAGATATTGCTTTAAACAGATTATGTTACGTTACCCACTATCATTTTTGCCAATGATGCACAACATTTATTTTAGACCATCTTTTTTTGGGGGGGAGGGGAGGTCAGGATTTGCCCATCATAAAAAGGTGCCCATCATTGGAGAAGGGGCCACACAGATGATTGAGAACTGATCTACACATGCAGAAAAACGATGTGATACAGATTTCCCGATTTTGTCCTGTCTGCTTCCATTTGCATAAAGGTGTTTTTTTTTGGGGGGGGGGAGTCAGAGTATATTTTGTCCTTTCTAGTTGGGCAAAAATAGCACTGCAGCAAAAAAGTGAGATTAAAACCCCACACCCTATTTCCCTATGCAGAAAATCTGACTAACGTAAAAGAGTTAGATTTGTGATCCCTCTACCCACCTTCATCTTGGAATGGTGCAATCCTATGAACATTGCATCCCGTGATTTGTCTGACTATGTAGATGAACCCTAAGAAAATCAAATAAAAAACTAGAACATAGCTTCAATATCTAGTGCTATGAAGTTGTCTCAGAGACACAATGTTGGCTTGGTACTAACATTGTCATCTTCTTGGCACGAGGCAAAGACATATTTATTCTCTTAGGCGTTTGCAAGCAACAATAGCCCAGCTTTTGTTCATTCTTCTGTTGCGTGGGGAGGAATGTTTTGTTTTTAAGTGATCTTTTGGATGAACATTTTTGTTATTGCACATATACTGTTTTAATGCATATTTTGTCATAACTTGTGCAGTGGTACCTCATGTTAAGAATTTAATTTGTTCTGGAGGTCCGTTCTTAACCTGAGGTACCACTTTAGCTAATGGGGCCTCCTGCTGCCGCCGCTGCGCCACCGCTGCACGATTTCTGTTCTCATCCTGAAGCAAAGTTCTTAACCCGAGGTACTATTTTTGGTTCAGCGGAGTCTGTAACCTGAAGCATCTGTAACCTGAGATACCACTGCATTTTGCAATTTTCTGTAAGTCATGTTGGACCAAAGGTTGTGGCAAAGGTTGTGGTTGTGGTTGTGGCAAGTGATGAATAATAAACAAAACTAAATGCTTTAAAAGAGGGACGCGGGTGGTGCTGTGGGTAAAACCTCAGTGTTTAGGGCTTGCCGATCGCATGGTCGGCGGTTCGAATCCCCGCGGCGGGGTGAGCTCCCGTCTTTCGGTCCTAGCTCCTGCCCACCTAGCAGTTCGAAAGCACCCCTAAGTGCAAGTAGATAAATAGGTACCGCTTTATAGCGGGAAGGTAAACGGCGTTTCCGTGTGCTGCGCTGGTGCCGGCTCGCCAGAGCAGCTTTGTCATGCTGGCCACGTGACCCGAAAGTGTCTCCGGACAGCGCTGGCCCCCGGCCTCTTAAGTGAGATGGGCGCACAACCCTAGAGTCGGACACGACTTGCCCGTACGGGCAGGGGTACCTTTACCTTTAAATGCTTTTAAAGTGCAATATAAGCTTCTTCTTTTTGCCGAACCAACCTGTCTCCCAGAGCTTCAGCTCCTTGGGCCTAATATTGAGTACAATGAGATGACCTACAAGGCTATTGTCAGGATGAATTCAGTGCAGATTTTAAAGTGCTATGCAGTGAAATCCTATACATATGGGGTGTTAGGGGAGGAGTAGTACCTCTGGTGCCTGGCTTGCTCTGGTCTGAATTATGGTGTTGGAGGAGACTCTTAAGAGTCCCATGGACTGCAAGAAAATCAAACCTATCCATTCTGCAGGAAATCAGCCCTGAGTGCTCACTGGAAGGACAGATCCTGAAGCTGAGGCTCCAATACTTTGGCCACCTCATGAGAAGAGAAGCCTCCCTGGAAAAGACCCTGATGTTGGGAAAGATGGAGGGCACAAGGAGAAGGGGATGACAGAGGACGAGATGGTGGGACAGTGTTCTCGAAGCTACCAGCATGAGTCTGACCAAACTGCAGGAGGCAGTGGAAGACAGGAGTGCCTGGCGTGCTCTGGTCCATGGGGTCCCAAAGAGTCGGACACGACTAAACGACTAAACTACAACAAAGTACCTCTGGTGGGTGACACACATTGTGCTCCATCTGGGGTAGTTTGTCCCAGTTTGGTCCCCATCCTGCACTCACAGCTGTGGCTCCTAGAAGCTGTCAGCATGCAACAGCGGCCACACTGGGAGACTGCTTCGACTCGCTGTCTAAACCAGGTGAGGGTAGCCAATGGGTCTCAAAACTTCAGCAAGTTAGGGACTGCCCCTACCTGGAGTGACTGGCTCTGGTGGATTAAGTTGGCGAGACCAGTAGTGGGTTCAATGGTCAAGAAGGCAGTTACTGCATGTGTTGCCAAGGGAAATGAGAGGCAGATGGGGCTCATCATCATCATCATCATTTTTAATTTGTATACCGTCTTTCTATCTTACAACACTCAAGGCGGTTTACAAGCTGAAGAAACAAAAAATGTACATCTTATAACAATCTAATGCAATACCAAAATGTGATAATAAAACAAAACTTTAAAATAAGCAACCTACATCAAAAAAGTAACATTATTATACTGTTCTAAGAATTGTTGAATATCAACATATAAAAGTTCAACAGAAATCCACTCAACAGTTACAATAAATAATTTCCAAACTATAATCAATAAAACAATGGCAAGCCACAGTATATAATATAATATAATATAATATAATATAATATAATATAATATAATATAATATAATATAATATTATAATATAATATAATATAATATAATATAATATAATACAATACAAATTGAGAAGCAGAGACCAGAGGGTGGAGCAAGGCAGGTAGAAGGAGGCCTTGCCTGATGGAGTCTCTCCCCTCACGGTTTTTCCTCCAGGCACAGCTTCCTTATGAAGAATCCCAGGGCCAGGGAGTGGCCCATCAGCTTGGGAAGGTAGCTCATCTAGGAGAAGAAAAACTGGTCCTAAATCACCTTTTGAAACACGTCCGGGAAGGCTGCCAACTTCCCAAGACTCCGGGGCGTCTCTCCGGTGGTCACTCTCTGGCTATAAATCTCCCTCAGTCCAGAGAGACCGGTGATAAGCGACCCCTCCCTCCTGAGAGGAGCACACTGATCTTTTGGCATGTCATAGCAGAAGAAAGAGTCAACCAGTAGCTCTAAACTACTTTATTTTACAGTCTATATACAGAGAATCTATCAGCATGTCTGTGCTCTCTAAGCACCAGTACAGAACAGCAACACTTTCAGAAGTGAAACTAACTTCCAACAGTGCTGAGACTTCCTGTCTCACGCTCTCTCAGACATTCACATGATACAGTGGTACTTCGGGTTACATGCGCTTCAGGTTACAGACACTTCAGGTTACAGACTCCGCTAACCCAGAAATAGTACCTCGGGTTAAGAACTTTGCTTCAGGATGAGAACAGAAATCGTGCTCCAGCGGCGTGACGGCAGCAGGAGGCCCCATTAGCTAAAGTGGTACCTCAGGTTAAGAACAGTTTCAGGTTAAGAACAGACCTCCGGACCGAATTAAGTACTTAACCTGAGGTACCACTGTACGTTATTTTACAGTCTATATACAGAGAATCCATCAGCATGTCTGTGCTCTCTGAGCACCAGTACAGAACAGCAACACTTTCAGAAGTGAAACTAACTTCCAGCAATGCTGAGACTTCCTGTCTCACGCTCTCTCAGACACTCACATGATGCAGTGGTACCTCGGGTTACATGCGCTTCAGGTTACATACGCTTCAGGTTACAGACTCCGCTAACCCAGAAATAGTACCTTGGGTTAAGAACTTTGCTTCAGGATGAGAACAGAAATCGTGCTCTGGTGGTGCGGCGGCAGCAGGAGGCCCCATTAGCTAAAGTGGTGCTTCAGGTTAAGAACAGTTTCAGGACCTCCAGAATGAATTAAGTACAGTGGTGCCTCGCAAGACGGAAAACCCGCTAGACGAAAGGGTTTTCTGTTTTTGAGCTGCTTCGCAAGACAAATTTCCCTATGGGCTTGCTTCGCAAGACGAAAACGTCTTGCGAGTGTTCCGATTTTTCCCCGCTCCCCCCCTTTTTCTAAGCCGCTAAGCCACTAATAGCCTTTTAGCCACTAAGCCGCTAAGCCTTTAATAGCCGCTAAGCCGCTAAGCCGCTAAGCCGCAAATAGCACTAAGCCGCTAAGCCGCTAATAGGGTTGCTTCGCAAGACAAAAAAACCGCTAGACGAAGAGACTCGTGGAACGGATTATTTTCGTCTTGCGAGGCACCACTGTACTTAACCTGAGGTACCACTGTATAACCAAACATAGTGCTACTGCTGGAGCAGCACAGATGGATAAAAATCCTAACAGGTAGCTCATCTAGGAGAAGAAAAACTGGTCCTAAATCACCCTTGCCTTGTGGCTATACTCATTCATGAGATTGGCTTTGGGAGGAAAGAGCAAGAAAAAATCCATACCTGCTGTCTTGCAGGACATCTTCAGGAGAAAAAAGGCTAAGGAACCCTACACAAATCTGGAGTGGAGTCCCTAAGATGGTTGGATGGTGCCTTGTATGCCTCCTTCTGGCAACTCCTGCAGCCAAGTTGGTGCCATACGTATTGCTCTGATTTCCTTTGGACCACATCAGCAAGGCTGAGAGTAGGTCTTATCATCTGGGCAGCCCAGGTCCTCCATACACACTGCCCAGGCTTGTGTCCTGGGGAGGTCAAATTGGGTGCTGCTAGCTGCCAACCTAGCAGTTCGAAAGCATGTCAAAGTGCAAGTAGATAAATAGGTACTGCTCTGGCGGGAAGGTAAACGGCATTTCCGTGCGCTGCTCTGGTTCGCTAGAAGCGGCTTAGTCATGCTGGCCACATGACCCGGAAGCTGTATGCCGGCTCCCTTGGCCAATAAAGCGAGATGAGCGCCGCAACCCCAGAGTCGGCCATGACTGGACCTAATGGTCAGGGGTCCCTTTACCTTTACCTTTAGCTGCAGCCTTAATCATACAATGTAGAATGCCAATTATTTATGATCACAGAGATTGACAGTTTTTAGTTGTCCTTCTGTACTTTTAAAAGGAGCCTGACATGCAGAAATCAAGCTGGGGACACTTCTTCCAGCACGGAGGTGATGAAAGGAACAAAAGCAGGGCCAGTAAGAAGGCAGTTGGCAGCCTCATCATCCCAACTTGAAAACTCATTTCTTGCCTACAGAAACACAACTAGAAACAGGGAGGGAGAACTGTCAAATTGTCTTTGTCCAGCCTGGTATTATCTTGAACAGCTGTGCACTTGAGGTAAGAGAGTAGATTAGTCTTGCATGATCATCATCATTTAGAAGAAATATACTGTCTCCTGTTTCGGAAGAGTGAGGAGTGAATATGAAAATTAGGAAAGCTACGAAGTCAACATGCCTCTAACATTAACTGAGGATCTTACAGTGGGAAGGGAAGCAGAGCGGTTGGCTGTGAGCCAAATGAGGACACAGGCACGAACTTTTGGTAAAAATGCATTAAGAGTCAGACAAAGAGGCTTCTCTTCTCTCTGTGGTCCAACCTCTGAGGTTTGAACATGTGTAGTTGGTGCATAGACCATACAAGCATGGATCGATTTTTTCCACAGGCCGATATCCAGTCAAAGGTGAGTGTTCACTGATTTCAATAGGAGAATTAAGTATATGCACTTTAATTTATTCCATTAAAGTCTATGGAACTTAATAGTACATATTGCCCTTTGATCATTATGTAGATTTAATTGAGCTACTTCTTAAACACACTTATTAATGTGGAGATTCCCTTATATTTGGTCTGGAATCGGCACTTAGTGCAAAATTCTGCAGCAAGGTTGTTGACAGACCTGAGACCCTGTCAGTATATAATAGCCCTGCTCAGAGATTTGCACCGCGTCCAAGGTGTTACTATTGTATATAAAAGCCTTTACCGCCTAGGACCAGTTTACCTGAAGGACTCCCTTACCCCATATATGCCCACTTCAAAGCCTTGTTCTGTGGCACTGGCACTATTACGAATGCCACAGAATATTCATTCCACATGTATAAGGAATAGATTCTTTTACTGTGGCAGCACCACACTATTAAAAAAATTGTTTAAGAAAGCCTACACAGATATGCGTTTTAATCTGCAATTTTAGCTGAAGTGCTGTTTTTTCATTCTATTTTGATTTTTTAAAAATTTGTTCTTAACTTTGACTTCTACTTGTAATTTTACTGTCATATGTTCTTTGAATGTACAGTGGTATCTCGAGTTACATACGCTTCAGGTTGCATACGCTTCAGGTTACAGATTCCGTTAACCCAGAAATAGTACCTCGGGTTAAGAACTTTGCTTCAGGATGAGAACAGAAATCGTGCTCTGGCGGCACGGCGGCAGCAGGAGGCCCCATTAGCTAAAGTGGTGCTTCAGGTTAAGAACAGTTTCAGGTTAAGTGCGGACCTCTGGAACGAATTAAGTACTTAACCCGAGATACCACTGTATAGGTTTTACCTACAGTTAAGTGGCATGTAAATTTTGTCAAAAGAAATTAAATTAAATGAGATAAATAATTTGGACTTAAATGAGATAAATAATTTGGGAAAATATGGATGGACAAATCTACCGGTTTCAGTTTCTCTAATTTTCTCCATTTTCAGACCTTGTTCAGTTCACTATATTTCCACCTCAGCTTCAAAATTTGTCTGTATTAAAATTCATCAGCATTTTGTGCCCCTAAGGTACACATATTTGTATGCAGTTTCCCCTAATACATACATTTGCTTGCAAGCATTTCCCCCGAATATAACACATTTCAGTGTTTTCTACCCTTAAATAACTGCACTTTTGTTCAAATGTTTCCTCCGATATACACAGTTCTGGGAGGTTGGAGAAGTGTATTGTCAAATAGGGAGAAGTGCAAATTTCAAAGGATATTTCTGTTTGGGTTTGTGTATTGCTTGAGAAAGTGCAAATTTGGTATTTGGTATTAAAAATGTGAACCAGACTGAATTTCCCTCCTATGCTTACCTGAGAGTAAAAGCCACTGAACTCAATTGAATTGCCTTCTGAGTAGATGTGCGTGGGATTGCTCTGTTAGAGGTTTAGTGCGATTAAAAAGGGGAACGACTTGCATACATAATACGATCAATATATCTGCTTCAGAGTGCTGACTAAGGCTTAATTCATACAAACAGCAGGCAAAGTGGTAAAATGATTTCTGGGCAATGCTACTTCGGAGTGCATGACTGATAGTGTGTCCACGTTAAAAAGAAATCCAGCTTTCTATGTTCAGAGAAGATGTCACAGAGAAGAGTCGTAGCCAAGTCTTCTCCCTTATGCAATCATTTTGTTTGTGCTCGAAATTTCTATTCAAGCATGCAGTAGCCTTACACCCCCGTCAACTGGAAATGGTACAGTTTAGGATCCCTTCTATTATTTTGTAAACCAGAACACAAGGAGCCAAACATATGTGAGATGGCGTCTACGTCATCCTTCCCCCCCCCCAACGCCAGGAGTCAAGGCAGCTTTTGCCTCTAAAAGTTTGTAATATCTACCATATGTGGCCAAAGTCACATCGCATTCAATAATTAGAGCGTAATATTTACCATGTCAGGATGGGTAACACATTACCAAGCAACTAATCCTGGCCATAGATCAAACCTTTCACTTGCATGAATCGTATAGCTTAACATGCATTTTCGACTGTGTGTTTGATTAATTTCCCTGAGCAAAACACAGCCAAAAGTGAAGCACTCTGAGTCTTGGGTTTGGATTCATTTTATATATGTGTTGTTGCTTTAAACTTTCTATATTTATACAGTCTCAGTCTCAGTCTCAGTCAGTTTTATTGCACATAGCCAAAGGCTGCCGCAATGTACACAGAAATATTTATACAGTCATACCTCAGGTTGAAGTAGCTTCAGGTTAAGTATTTTCGGGTTGCGCTCTGCAGTGACTCGGAAGTAATGAGCGCGTTACATCCAGGTTTTGCCACTCGCGCATGCGCAGATGCTCAAAATGACATCACATACATGTGCGGAAGCTGCAAATCGCAATCCGCGCACGCTCAGATGCACAGTCCTGGGTTACGCTCTACTCAGGATGTGAATGGGGCTCCAGAACAATTCCCGTTTGCATCCAGAGGTACCACTGTAATTGCTTTACATTTGTGATTACACTGTAAATCGCTTGGGGGGCGGCATGGGAAGTGTTGTTGATTTAATGTATTACTCATCAACAACAATATTTTTAAAAGGACAGAAGATTTGAGCGGCTGCATGGTTGGTTACAATCTGTAATATTAGGAGGTGAGCAATGGTTAGCTCCGTTGAATAGAGCGTGGTGCTGATAACACAAAGATTGCAGGTTCGATCCTAGTATGGGACAGTTGAATATTCCTGCATTGAAGGGAATTGGACTAGATTTTCCTCAGGGTCCCTTCCAACGCTACAATTCTATGTATTCATAATAACTATTCTATTTGCTCCAAGGGAGGATTTTTATATGTCTCAACAAATAGAATATATGGGTGGTAGCCAACTACACATTTACCCTGAGTAAACCTACTATTCTCAGTAGTGATGTATGGAACTGAGAGCTGGACCATAAAGAAGGCTGATTGCCAAAGAATTGATGCTTTTGAATTATGGTGCTGGAGGAGACTCTTGAGAGCCCCATGGACTGCAAGAAGATCAAACCGATCCATTCTGAAGGAAATCAGCCCTGAGTGCTCACTGGAAGGACAGATCATGAAGCTGAGGCTCCAATACTTTGGCCACCTCATGAGAAGAGAAGACTCCCTGGAAAAGACCCTGATGTTGGGAAAGATGGAGGGCACAAGGAGAAGGGGACGACAGAGGGCGAGATGGTTGGATAGTGTTCTCGAAGCTACCAACATGAGTTTGACCAAACTGCAGGAGGCAGTAGAAGACAGGAGTGCCGGGTGTGCTCTGGTCCATTGGGTCACGAAGAGTCGGACACGACTAAATGACTAAACAACAACATGCAACAGGCCAGGTGCACATGATTTGCAGCAAGGCATCTCACTGTCCAGGGCAAGTGCTCAAATTGTTGTGGCTTGTGGAGTATCTTCTGGCATCCCATAATCTCTCTCTCTCTCTCTCTCTCTCTCTCTCTCTCTCTCTCTCTCTGTGTGTGTGTGTGTGTGTGGCTGGGGTTATCCTCACAACCTCATGATATGAACTAGGAGTTCTAAGGAAATGAGGGATGGCCGGACAGATACATAATAGTTCCATAGTTCTCAGACTTTGTGACCAAGCAATTCTTGATAGATCTGGGGCAGGAAACTGTGTGTTGCCAATTCCAGCCACTTCCTGCTTCCAGTCACAATATCTGAGGTATGGCCTAGTCAATTCCAGGCACCAGATAAAAGTAGTGAGGCGGTCCCTCTCCCACAACGTACCATACAATCAGAGGAGGTAAGTGCAAGAGTATGCCCATACATTTCTAAGATATCACATATAAGGGATGGATCAATCCCATTCAAGAAATGAATTCTATCCCTGAAAGCAACTGTGAGGATCCACAAATGTCAGTCGTCGTCCCCAACCTTAGTGACACATGTTACCACATCCACATTTATTAATTACACAGTGCTTTCAATGTGTCTCTCAAAATTCCCCATCTGACTTCCCATGTCAAGGGAAGATCTAATTGGATTTTTAATCCTTAGCCATTCATGCAATGCACTTCATAGAGCATTGAGATGAAAACTGAAAAGTTCTTTCGGCTGCCTTATTATACCACCACATTTTTTTCCTGTAACCTGAATCAGTAGGAAAATAATGGAGTAATGTATAGATGTTACATGAAAACAATGTGCACCTTTCTTTAAACCAAACCCAATGCCTGAGCTTTGATGCGGCTTTCAAATAATGGAGTGCCATGGGCTATTTATTCCCCTAATTTCTATGGCTCAATACAGATCTTGTCTCTTCTGTTTGTTTCAGCTAATTGCCTCAAGTCCTAATAAGTTAGTGATGATGTACGTTGAGCGCAGGGACCCCTGCCAACAAAAATATTACGTCACCCCAGAATTGGAGAGGCGGTTAAAAAAACCCAACAACCTGCAAAAGCTTCTGATTGTGTCATTCACAACGCATTGGTTCCTTCGGTTGAATCTAGTAATTGAAAAGAGATCAGGGGAGAAGATAATAGATGGTTAAGTTACATGCACAAATTTTCTGCTTAACTATTTCAGGGGTGAATGGCTGGGCTATAGGTTACAGTTGCCACCAGTTTTGGCATCCCAGCGGCAGTTTCTCTCTGCCCAGCCATAATGTCTCCAAGGTTTTACCACCTGATCCAACATTGGTGTTTAGTGAATATCCGTGCACATGCTGGTAGAGAATTGAACTTTTCTCTCTCTCTCTGTGTGTGTATGTATATTCACCGTGTGTTTAACAAAAATGTATTTCAGCAACGATAAATTCCTCCTTGGGCTCTTGATTATTGTCGCTTGAGCATTCTTGGCAGAGGGGCAGAGGAGAATATGGTATTAAACCCTCTTGCTTTAGGTTTCGTTATTAATAAAAAATGCCGCTGCTTGATATGCAAGCACTTAACCATTGTTACTTAATGACTAATTCATTGAGCCAGCAAACCTGGCATAGCTGGAGGGAGATATAGGTCTCTGCGTTGTACCGGCGGTGGCGGGGGAACCTGCTGATGAAGATTAGGGGCGGAATCCACTGGGAAGTCTTCCAGCAAGGGCCCCCAACCCCCTTTGAATGAACGGGAGCTGTGCACCAACACTTGTGCAGCACCCATTCATTTCAGGGAAGGTCTTCCTAATGGATCTGGCCCTAGGTTTACCCTGAAACAAAGTATTATATGTGAGTATATAGCTCCCTTGCAGAGCCGGATTTAGGTTTGATGAGGCCCTAAGCTACTGAAAGTAATGGGGCCCTTTATATGTCCAGCTGTCCTTTGTCAACAACAAATTGTCGCTGTTTTTTGTGATGAATATATGGTGTATGGTAATTTATGGACCTAATAGGTATCTAAAGCCATGTGCACATAACAAAATACGTATTTGATCAAAGTAATTGTTGATCTGAAATATAATTAAGAAGTATATTAATAGTGAAATACAACCCTATATATAGAAATGAGCAAACCAGTGATATTTTAGGGAGCAGGCTAGCAGGCGGGGCCCATTACTTACATCACAGGAGCCTACATAACACAAAATACTGTTGTTTTTTATCTTATATTTTGGAAATGTACATCCAGTTTTTTCCCCTTTAATTTTTTTTGGGGGCCCCCAAGAGAGTGGGGCCCTAAGCTATAGCTTGTTTAGCTTATACGTAAATCCGGCACTGCTCCCGTTTCACTTTCTCCTCATTCAGAACAGATATGTGGCGTTTATTACTTCCATTGTTTTTTATGGTATTGTGTTCAATATGTATTGCACAATGCTTAAGGACAAGTTGGCAGTATAATATGCTATCAAGGAAGATATAAAAAAGAAATACAGGCCGCATACCAGAGTCTCAACTGCCTGAGATGTTGTCTTTTCTCTCTCCCGCTTCTGTACGGTCATTTAACCCGTTCCTTGGATTGTACTTTTTTACCCTTTGTTTAAGCCATGCTGAAGCCTTCAAGTTATTTCTTTCTTTCTTTTCCTTTCTTCCTGGGAAAAAATAAATAAATAAAAGCATGAATTATTTATATGCAGCAATTATTTATTATCATTTATGCAAAGCGTGCCGTATTATGCATGCATAGGCGAATTTAATCACTCTTAACCCACAATGTCTTTAGGGGCAACTCTGTGATAGGCAAAAGGTTACTTATATTTACCATTGTCGACAAATACGTAAGTGCTCAGGACTTTCATATTGGATTTGCAAATTGACCTTCTGTCAGTTTAGGTAAAGCAAGAAACAGCAACTGTTTCAACACTGTTTCAACACGTACTACTCAGCTAAAGTAATTAACATGCAGTCAGTGTGATCTGGTTCAGAGGATATCAACCACATCATTCGTTGGAGGAAGCTACTTTTTAAAAATATATATGTTGGTGTGGAATTTTTTTAGGAGGGAGGAAGAGAGATTTCCCCCCCTGCATACATTTGTTCCTCCTGAAGCAAATGTTTTTCTGCTGCCACACTGATAATAATATGAGAAATCATCCTATGCTGTTACCTTAAAGTTCAGAAATTAAAGTTTAGGAATGTTTCGTCGCAGTTGTGGTTGTATTTTGTCATCGCTGGGAGCCCCCTTGAGGCCTCCATGCACAATATTTAAAATAATCAAATAAAACAAATGTCAGAAAGAATGTTTTTCTTTTTCTTTTTTAGAACAGTAAGTCATTTCTAAGTCCCCTCCCACGAAAAAATGGCTTTCCCAAGCAATGATTATAGGATCCAATAAAGCAAACATCTTCCTGACTACTATTTGTGCATTTGGAAATTACAGATCAAGGAACATTTTTGTTTGTTATCCGATTCAGTTCTCCAAAGGACCATTTCTGTGCACCTCTGATCATCTCCCTCTCCTGAACCACTTTGCCAGCATAGCTGCCGTGATGTTGTTAGAAGCTGACAAGGCAAGGGAGGGACAAGACTGGGTTTGGAGACTGTGGTATACAACAGTGGGGGTGTTTACCTGACTTGTCATCTGTGCCACTGCAGTTTGGGTTGCCTTGGGCAAAATAGAGTGAGTAACAAAAAAAATTAAAAGGAAAAAATATTGGTAGAGCAGTGAGGCGACAGAGAGGTTGCTGCAGTGCCAACACATCAGCAAAGCCAATCTGACGCTCTTGTAGGTGTGTTTGCAACACACCAGTCTCATTGCTCCTTGCCCTCTCTCCCTGTCCTTCCCAGTAGGTCACAACAGCACCAGTGACAAGAGTTTAAAGGTAAAGGGACCCCTGACCATTAGGTCCAGTCACGGATGACTGGGGTTGCGGCACTCATCTCCCTTTACTGGCCGAGGGAGCCGGCGTACAGCTTCCGGGTCATGTGGTCAGCATGACTGAGCCGCTTCTGGCAAAACCAGAGCAGCACACGGAAATGCTGTTTACCTTCTCGCCACAGCCGTACCTATTTATCTACTTGCACTTTGACGTGCTTTCGAACTGCTAGGTTGGCAGGAGCAGGGACCAAGCAATGGGAGCTCACCCTGTCGCAGGGATTCGAACTGCCGACCTTCTGATTGGCAAGCCCTATGCTCTGTGGTTTAACCCACAGTGCCAAAAAGTACTATTGTCTCACCCAACAGCCACTACAGGGCCACAACCTCCAAACTCAGTCAACAATTTATTATATACAATTTCATTTACCTTAGCACTACGCCAAATACAATAAAGTTACCAGATTTTTTTCAACAAATCCAGGGACACTTTTCATCTTCAGTAGGAATGATAGGATTTTGTCAGGGCACTGATTTGTAAATCTGGGGACTGTCCTCGGGAAACGGGGACATCTGGTAACCTTAAAATACAACCCTCAGGCGTTTATGTTTACAGTCAGCCTGAAACTGCTTAGGTCGTAATGACTAGTTTCGCTTTATTTTACTTGGGGGAGTTTACAGGGTTGCAGTTAGAGCATTTTGGGGGCAGAGCCTGAAACAAACAAATGAATTAGAGGAAAGGGGCTTACCAAAGTGCTAGGGAATAGGGAACATACCTTTCTCCCACTTTTTTTCTTCTAACTTTTAGGGATGTGGGTGGTGCTGTGGTCTGAACCACTGAGCCTCTTGGGCTTGCCAGTCGGAAGCTCGGTGGTTCAAATCCCTACGATGGAGTAAGCTCCCGTTGCTCTGTCCCAGCTCCTGCCAACCTTGCAGTTCGAAGAAGAAGAAGAAGAGTTTGGATTTGATAGCCTGCTTTATCACTACCCAAAGGAGTCTCAAAGCGGCTAACATTCTCCTTTCCCTTCCTCCCCCACAACAAACACTCTATGAAGTGAGTGGAGCTGAGAGACTAGCCCAAGGTCACCCAGCAGCTGCATGTGGAGGAGCAGAGACGCGAACCCGGTTCCCCAGATTATGAGTCTACCGCTCTTAACCACTACACCACACTGGCTCTCTCGAAAGCACACCAGTGCAAGTAGATAAATAGGTACCACTGCAGCGGGAAGATAAACAGCGTTTCTGTGTGCTTCGGTTTCCGTCACAGTGTTCCATTGCGCCATAAGCAGTTTAGTCATGCTGGCCACATGGCCTGGAAAGCTGTCTGTGGACAAATTCCGGCTCCCTTGGCCTAAAAGCAAGATGAACGGCGCAACCCCATAGTCGCCTTTGAATGTACTTAACCATCCAGTGGTGCTGTACCTTTACCATTACCTTTTTCTAACTTTTAACAGCTGAGCATTCTGGTAGCACGGGCATGTTGGCATCCTTCTCTGGGGAGGAACAAAGGCAGGAAGTGGTCAAAGCATTGGTGGTGGTGCTGCTGCTATGCTGCTAAAGCTGCCAGCAGATCCAGCACTTTTGAAAGCTGCAAAAGGAAGGGAGAAAGAGGTAGGAACCACCTCCCCTGAAACTACATCAGGGGCCAACCAGGGGCTTCCAAAATTACATTGAGATGGGTGCTCCCAGTTTGCCCATATCACTTTGGTTCAACTCTAAACCTGGCCAATGATAATGGCGTGTTGTGTTTGGCTGGGCAGGCTACCAGTTGTGCTGGCCTGCCATGGGTGGCGATAAGGGAAATTGCTCACATGTTGGATTCTTTTACCAGATTTACCTGCCATATGGTTTTCATCACAAGTGGATGGCAAAATAGCTAACTAGCTAAATAACCATCTGGTCCAAGACAAAAGGCAATTCCTGTGAATTGGCTCATGATTATCACGTGTTAAAAGACAGGATAGGGGAGGAATTAATTTGGCTCACATTTTAATGCAAACCTCCCCAATTTGTGCTTTTCCAAAGAAATGCATGAAACAAAAACACAGGGATTGTTTGAAATTTGCACTTTTCTGAATTTAGTGATACAGTTCTCCACCAACAACCATAAATGCATAGAAAAAATGAATCTTATTAGCTGCAAAGATGCATCATGTTTGGGTTTGCACAGATGTGTAAACTGGAGTAATGTACACTAAGAATGTTACATAAGAACATAACATAACAATGTGAGAGCTATAACATAAGAATGTGGGATGCAGGTGGTGCTGTGGTCTGAACCACTGAGCCTCTTGGGCTTGCCGATCAGAAGGTCGGTGGTTTGAATCCATGTGATGGAGTGAGCTCCCGTTGCTCTGTCCCGGCTTCTGCCAACCTAGCAGTTCGAAAGCACACCAGCGCAAGTAGATAAATATGTACCACTGCAGCAGGAAGGTAAATGGCATTTCCATGCGCTCTGGTTTCTGTCATGGTGTTCTGTTGCACCAGAAGCGGTATAGTCTTGCTGGCTACATGACCCGGAAAGCTGTCTGTGGACAAACGCTGGCTCCCTTAGCCTGAAAGCGAGATGAGCGCCACACCCCATAGTCACCTTTGACTGGACTTAACCATCCAGGGGTCCATTACCTTAATGGTTAGAGTGTAGGACTACAACCTGAGAGACCAGTGTTTGAATCCCCACTCACTGGGTGACCTTGGGCCAGCTACTGACTTTCACCCTAACCTACATCACTGGATGAGTGTGGAGATAAAATGCAGAGGGGAGCACCAGGAATACCACCTTGAGCTCTTTGAAGGAAAAGGTAATAAATATATAAAGGTAATAAATATGTAATAAATAAAGAACAAGCCAGTGACTCATCTAGTCCATCATCCTGTTCTCACAGTGACCAATCAGATACCATAAAATACATGTGGATTTTTGTGTATGTATTAAAAAAAAACCAGTGGCACCTCAGGTTAAGTACTTAATTCATTCTGGAGGTCTGTTCTTAACCTGAAGTACCACTTTAGCTAATGGGGGCCTCCTGCTGCTGCCGTGCCGCCAGAGCACGATTTCTGTTCTCATCCTGAAGCAAAGTTCTTAACCCGAGGTACTATTTCTGGGTTAGCAGAGTCTGTAACCTGAAGTGGATGTAACCCGAGGTACCACTGTATATCACAAAATGTCACAGAAGTGGGCAAACTGTGGCTTGCGTACGAGGCTACTTGCACGAGGTGCTGTAACTATTCAGATTCCCTTCTGACATTTTATCCATGTTGCCTGCATTGGGAAAGTCAAACAAAATGTTATTGTCTGTGCAGCGGACAGGTAACAATTCTTTAACGCTTGTTTTGTGAAAAAGAGCAAAATGCCAACCCAACTGCTTTCCACTTTGGTATATTCTCAGCGGACAGATGTAGAACAAATATCCTAGCATCTGCTCAAACTGGAGAACGTTGAAAAACAGTTATGAAATAGGTTACCATATAGATATATGCACACACAATGTTACCCTGTAATCATATAGACATATAGTGATATCCTTTCCCTGAATCTTAAAGTAATTTAAAAGGATAATAAGCATGCAGCGCCTCAGTTGGTTCCTCAGAGGGTTGGGTGTCCATCCTGTTTGTCACTGTTTCTTGCCTAATCCTACCTAATGAGGGTTTATGTTAACATGGCTAAGCACTCGCAGATATGTGCTACCAAGCCAGCTAAGCTTAGAGAGGACATGCCGTTCAAATGTCACTGCCATTGGCTATCTGGCTTAAAGACACCGATTACTGTGAGGGATCTGTGCAGAAACAGGCCTTTTATTTCTACCTTCCCACACACTATTGCTGCAAGTTTGGGACACTTAACTACAAGAAGGAGATTCCATGTGGCTTTCGCAGATGAGCATCGGTGTTTTGCTCTGACTGAGCTCTGTTATCTGCACCAAGTTTGATTGCAAATTGTACTCCCCGTTCAAAAGCACAGACATCTCAAACAGTATAGCGTAGATCGGAATCCTTCTCGCCTGCGGCACAAACTTCCTTTTTCTTTAAGTTGGCATTGTTGCAAGGTGGCTCACGAGTGAACGGGTCTGTCTGGCTTTTGCAGATCTAATGGTAATGTTTTCAAGCCTGGTGCCCATTTGAGGCACTGGGCCACACCAGTAAAAATGAATAAATATAACAATGCATTTCCAAATTGTAAGCAGAAGAAATGCAGAATCCCTAATTATGGTTTATTATGCCTGTTAGAGAAGTATTTTGTTATATATACACACACATACATACATATCCTGACTGTGACCTTACAGAAAGAGTGGGGTGGTGGCAATATTTTAATAATAATAATAATAATAATAATAATAATAATAATAATAATTTATTATTTATATGCCACCCATCTGGCTGGGTTTCCCCAGCCACTCTGGGAGGCTTCCAACAAAATATTAAAATACAATAGTCCTTCAGTTATTCTTAACTTCCCTAAACAGGGCTACCTTCAGATGTCTTCTGAAAGTCTGGTAGTTGTTTTTTTTCCTTTGATATCTGGTGGGAGGGTGTTCCACAGGGCGGGCACCACTACCAACAAGGCCCTCTGTCTGGTTCCCTGTAACTTGGCTTCTCACAGTGAGGGAACTGCCAGAAGGCCCTTGGCAGAATCCCTAATTCTCCACTTTGCCATAGATGTTATATCTTTAGACTTGTTTTTCAAGTGATCAGTGCAGTTGGCTTGAACCAAATTTGGCTCCTCTAGCAGTCCCCCAGCCCCCGTAGTGTCTTATCATCACCACCACTTCATCAATTTCCCCATGAATATGCAATTATTATTTTTTAAATTGTATCACATTTCATATTTAGATACCTTTTCATAAATATATCAAAATAAGTATATATCACAAAATATGTACTTGATATGTATTTTATATCAGGATATGCAAGGGACTTTTTGAGTCAGAATTTGGAGAAGGGCAAAATCCTAAGAATAATCAAGCTCTCTTGTGGTATCTTATATCCCTATGGGACGCGGGAGGCGCTGTGGTCTAAAGCACAGAGCCTTTTGGACTTGCCAATCAGAAGGTCGGTGGTTTGAATCCCCGCAATGGGATGAGCTCCCGTTGCTCTGTCCCAGCTTCTGCCAACCTGGCAGTTCAAAAGTACACCAGTGCAAGTAGATAAATAGGTACCGCTGTGGAGGGAAGGTAAACGGCGTTTCTGTGTGCTCTGGTTTCCATCATGGTGTTCTGTTGCACCAGAAGCTGTTTAATCAGGCTGGCCACATGGCCCGGAAAGCTGTCTGTGGACAAACGTCGGCTCTCTTGGCTTGAAAGCGAGATGAGCGCCGCAACTCCTTAGTCGCCATAGTCCTGGACTTAACTATCCAGGAATCCTTTACCTTTACCTTTAACCTTCTCTTATATCCTTTTTAAAGAGAAAGTTGGGGGGGACTTCCCCTTCAAATCCCATAGCCCCAATATGTGCATGCATATAGCAACTAGGGTTCAAGTGCTTAACTTTACTAAAAAAATCCAAAAAGACACATTAATCAAGTGGCGAGAAGACAAAATCTGAATGTCTTTTTGCAATTTGCTAACGAAGATATGTGCACTGCCTTGACAGCATGTAGATCCTTTGGGTGTGCACAAGGAAGCCTCTGTTTTCCTGTCAGTGCTTCCCAGATAGATAAGAATTAAATGAATCTGTGGCGATCCCATGGACGAAAGATCATTATGATAGGAGTTACTACCAGATCAGCCTGCAGGTCAAATCACAACACAGTGTTCGTTTTTAAAATAAATTGTTAAAGAAATGTCATCAAACCAGTTAAAGGACAGCACTTTTTGGATCTCCGCATGAAAGCAGAATGATGATTGCCGGGTCCCTGTAAGTTACTTTCTGCGCTGAACATTGTTGCCGCACTACTGTGAGATGGACCATTTTGGAAACATTAACATAATGCCATCCCCCTTGGACCATTTCACTACTGCAGAATATTTCACGTACATCCAACAGGACAAAGTATTAGTTTCTCCGTCTGGCACCGAAATGCACTTGCAATTTGCATCCTTTCTCTCACCTCTCATCAGTGTGGAATTTTAACACCTTTTTCATTTATTTATCAGATTCCTTTTGAGCTCTGCTTTAATGGTGCCCTTGGGTTCGAAAGCACAAACTTTTTATGCTCTCTTAGAACCTATTTCTATGTGTTGTGGAAATGTCAAGGGTATAAGGCAGAGCTACCCTTTTTGTACTGGGGTCTCTTTTGTTTTGTCAGACCATACTTGGTATAAATTTTTTATCGTTCCCTGTGGAACAGGGTTGCTTCTAACTAAACAAACAAAACCTTGATGTACATCATTCTGGCGTTCTGACTGGTTTGACACTCTCTTTCCCAATTGTGCTTAAGCAGCTGCTGACAATTTTGTGATGTGGAAACGCTTTCTCTTCCGCCCCTCCCCGAGCCCACCTCTTTCAGTGGAACATTTGTTCCCTATACTGTTTTCATTGCTGCTACTATAGCTGCATTTATTTTATTTATATCCCTGCTCTGGCAGTTTGGAAGGGTTCAAGTGTCGCACTCCACCCAACAGACTCAAAGGACACAACACTTGAGTTCTTGCTAACCTGTCGCTTTTAGGTAGCACCACAGACTCACCTCCTTGCTAGTCTTTTCCTATCCTCTTCCAGCATGGTGCCATGTTGGGGATCCTATATATAGGAGTTATGCAGATGAGCTCACAATGTGGCCCTGTTTTTAATTATCCGACAACCAAGAGTACCCTACTTGCTAATATAACCTTGCTTGCCACTGAAATGCAGAATCAGGGATGACTTTATTTCACTTTCTACTTTACATAATCCCAGAACGACAATGAAACAGCAGGCAAGGGATCAGGAGGTGATTAGTTAGGCTCACAGTTGGTGCACATAGGGAAATATTTGTTATGTGAGTCTTCTAAAGTCAATGGTGTATCCCTACGTTGCATGAAGTTTTGCGTTTAAGTGGCATTAAAACAATAACCTTTTAGATGCTACCCAAAGCTTTCTCCTAAGGAAAAAAAATCTCCCTGCTTCCTTTGCTCTGGGACAATGGGTATTAGAATAAGAATAGGCTGTGAGAAAGGGCTCTACATGACCTAACTTTAATTGCTTTCATTGGTGTCAAGGAATCATGAGAAATCAGAACTGAATTCCTAAAAAGAAAGGCAATTTCACCCCCACTTACATCAGTTTGCAGGACAGGACTCAAGTTTGCTTGGAGTGTAATTCAGAGGCTCTTTCTCCTGAACTCTGGATCTGTAAGCTGCCTTGAGTCCCGTGAATGAAATATGTGGGCTATAATTCAATAATAATAATAATAATAATAATAATAATAATAATAATACAGTGGTACCTCAGGTTACAGACGCTTCAGGTTACATACGCTTCAGGTTACAGACTCCGCTAACCCAGAAATAGTGCTTCAGGTTAAGAACTTTGCTTCAGGATAAGAACAGAAATTGTGCTCTGGCAGCACGGCGGCAGCAGGAGGCCCCATTAGCTAAAGTGGTGCTTCAGGTTAAGAACAGTTTCAGGTTAAGAACAGACCTCCGTAAAGAATTAAGTACTTAACCTGAGGTACCACTGTAAATAATAATAATAATAATAATAATAATAATAATAATAATAATAATAATAATAATATCAGAGATGTGAGGGCAACTGCAGCAGCAATGGTGCTCCACTCTCATTGGACTGACCATCAGTTCGTCCACCACCAAATTAGCTGGATTCAGCATCATTCTGTGGCCTCTGTGGAGGACATAAGAGCCTAAGAAGCACCTCACTGGATCAGGCCAAATGTCCATCTGCTCTCGCTTCCTGTTTCCACAGTGAGCAGCAAAAGGCCTTTGGGAGAGTGTGCAATAGAAATGTTCTCCATGTTTTCCAGCCACCGGTCTTCAGAGGCATGCCACCTCTGATACTGCAGGTAGCAGACAGCTCCCATGACTAGTAGCTATTGATGGCCCTGCCTCCCACTAATTTTTCTAATCCCCCTTTAAAGTAGCCTGAGTCGGTGACCATTGCTACATGGCAACCATTGATGTTGCCATGCACAAACACACAAACCAGGGGGCGAGGAGCTTCAGCATAATTGTAAATAAAAGGAAGGAGGAGGTAGGAACCTGGGGCCATGGTGATGATGAGTCAATGAAAAGAATCAAAGAGGTGGAAGGAGAAGAAAACAAGTAGCTCAGCCAGGAGACTCTTAACGTTGGGCAAGAGATTCTTGCATTGCAGGAATTGGACTGGACTAGATGACAGCATCTTAAAAAGCAGAGACATCACCTTGCCAACAAAGGCTCTATAGTTAAAGCTATGGTTTTCCTAGTAGTGATGTATGGAAGTAAGAGCTGGACCATAAAGAAGGCTGATCGCCGAAGAATCGATGCTTTTGAATTATGGTGCTGGAGGAGACTCTTGAGAGTCCCATGGACTGCAAGAAGATCAAACTGATCCATTCTTCAGGAAATCAGCCCTGAGTGCTCACTGGAAGGACAGATCCTGAAGCTGAGGCTCCAATACTTTGGCCACCTCATGAGAAGAGAAGAATCCCTGGAAAAGATCCTGATGCTGGGAAAGATTGAGGGCACAAGCAGAAGGGCACAACAGAGGACGAGATGGTTGGACAGTGTTCTCGAAGATACCAACATGAGTCTGACCAAACTGCGGGAGGCAGTGGAAGACAGGAGTGCCTGGCGTGCTCTGGTCCATGGGGGTCATGAAGAGGTGGACATGACTAAACGACTAAACAACAACAGGTGACCCTTGTGGTCCCTTCCACAACTCTATGATTCTGTGATTCTAAGGTCATGGTAGGGAACCATATGGGAAAGGAAGAGAGGGATAGTATATTCCATATTTCTGAATATTTTGCCCCCATTTTCTGAGCAAGTGCCATCTTGGATCTGAAGGGGTACAGAACAGGGCTCCCTCCACATGCCTCTTCCTCCTGGCAGGTGTCTATGATGAGAGAGAGAGAGAGAGAGAGAGAGAGAGAGAGAGAATTTATTTAACTTCTTAACTACTGTTTGTTTCAACAGTAAAGCCTGGAATTTACAAGCATGTGTACATTTCTATGATGGTTTGCCCCACACATTATTTCTAGTAGGATTGCCAATTTTGCCGCAAATGCAAAACTAGTTTAGGAGAAAGAAAAACTGGGTTTTATCTGAGAACAATTTGCACTCATTAAAACAATTGATGGAGTGGGTGATGACAGTGACGAGATCCATCCCAGAAAAGGAGATTAATGGGGGAAGGGGAGATTTGTTTGTTTGCATGTGACTTACTTTGCTTTTTCCATATTCATAAGTTTTGAACAGCTGGCATGGCATTTCATGCCCCTAGATGTTTACTGAGTGATAGCACCAGACACCCCTTTCCTGTTTGCACTACAGTGGTACCTCAGGTTAAGTACTTAATCCATTCCAGAGGTCCGTTCTTAACCTGAAACTGTTCTTAACCTGAAGCACCACTTTAACTAAAGGGGCCTCCTGCTGCTGCCGCGCCGCTGGAGCACAATTTGTGTTCTCATCCTGAAGCAAAGTTCTTAACCTGAAGCACTATTTCTGGGTTAGCAGAGTCTGTAACCTGAAGCGTATGTAACCTGAGGTACCACTGTATTTTGGAAGAATGCTGTCCTGATCAGAAAACCTTTAATCCTCACAACACTTAGTATTTTATAGCAAAGAGTGTCCATTTGGAAAGCCATTGCAACTCACCCTGAGGACACCAGCCCTCTTCTCTGGTATTTATGAGAATGCAGGTGGTGCCCACCCCATAATGCTACATTCTTTTGCCCGACATGGGCTTGAACCCACAACTCTGAGATTAAGAGTCTCAGGCTCTACCAACAGAGCTATCCTAGTTTGAAAGTGGTTGGGGCACTCTATAAGATTGGGGTCACCATCATGTTTCCCCATGGCCGCCATAGCCATCTCAGGAACCTTCTGCCCCTCCCATACAATGGAACCTCAACATACGTATGGCTCTAGGTAAAGGTAAAGGGACCCTTGACCATTAGGTCCAGTCGTGACCAACTCTGGGGTTGCGGCGCTCATCTCGCTTTATTGGCCGAGGGAGCTGGCATACAGCTTCCGGGTCATGTGGCCAGCATGACTAAGCCGCTTCTGGCGAACCAGAGCAGCGCACGGAAACGCCGTTTACCTTCTTGCTGGAGTGGTACCTATTTATCTACTTGCACTTGACGTGCTTTCAAGCTGCTAGGTTGGCAGGAGCCACGTACAATCCCAGTTAAGACCTTCAGTAGGTGCTTTGACTTAGGAACTTTCCTCTAGATACGAACAGAAGCCTTGCCAGCAGCCCAGAGCTTACCCAGCTGGCTGCGGAGCAATGCTGAGGCCTCCGCTGCTGGGGGGAGGGCCCATCCCACCCCCAAAGCTGTGGAAGAGGTGCCGCCTGCAAGATGCACAGCTGGGCACACTGCTGAGGAACCAACCTGAGGAAGTCCAGAGAAGAACCTGGCCTGGCAAGAAAAAAAGTCACTATATTTTTTTTTGGGGGGGGGTGAACAAATTCCTATGCCCCACAAATAACCCAGAGATGCATTTTAAATAGAAGCACACATTCTACGCATGTAAAAACACGCTGATTCCCGGACCATCCGCAGGCCAGATTTAGAAGGCAATTGGACCTTAGTTTGCCTACCCATGGTCTAACAGCTCTTACTGTCAGAAAGTTTTTCCTGATGTTTTGAAACATTTTAGAGATTTATACTGCTATCATTCATTATTTCAAACTTAAAAATAAAATTTGCTGTTAAGCACTTCATTCCCCATTTCATGCTATCTAGAAGCATGCTTCAATAATAACAAATAAGGCAAATAAACTTGATTTTCATTGGCTTAATTTGGGGTGGGGTGGAAATCAGAAAGACAGTCTTTTGTAACACGAAAGAAGGAAGATTCCCCCACCTGGTGTGTGTGTGTGTGTTTAGGTGTGTCTTACCCCAAAGGAGGCCTATAAAGTTGCTGAGGGCAGCCATGGTTTAAAAACCTGTGGATACAACAGCAATTACAAGAGCTGTAATAGCCGTTTCTCTGTGGCCTCACGCTGTCTCTGCTCCATAATTAACTTGTCTCCGCATTTGACAGTATTTTGTGTAGAAAAATCAACAACAAGCAAACTTCCATTGGGGAAATTCCTACATGCAACTAGCTGGCTGCTGCTTTACCCAGCACATTGTAGGAATGTTTTCCTCATTAAAATAACAAGAATTTTAATCACACGTGTTATTGCCTAGGTTACAAAAATGTTCATGTTAAAGGGGACTTGTATTACAAACCGCACAAATAAGAAACTGTCTCGTTTAAAATGAAGAACTCGGTTAACCAAGGCTTTGCAGTTTGTGTGTGTGTGTGTGTGTGTGTGTGTGTGTGTGTGTATCTTTTTCTTTTTGGTAGCAATATTACTGTATGGATGAGACATCCAAAACCATGTTTTGTCCCCTCTTTGGGCAACATTAGGTAAAGGGACCCCTGACCATTAGGTCCAGTCATGACCGACTCTGGGGTTGCGGCGCTCATCTTGCTTTATTGGCCAAGGGAGCCGGCGTACAGCTTCTGGGTCATGTGGCCAGCATGACTAAGCCACTTCTGGCGAACCAGAGCAGCGCACGTTTACCTTCCCGCCAGAGCGGTACCTATTTATCTATTTGCACTTTGACGTGCTTTTGAACTGCTAGGTTGGCAGGAGCAGGGACCGAGCAACAGGAGCTCACCCCGTCACAGGGATCCGAACCGCCAACCTTCTGATCGGCAAGTCCTAGGCTCTATGGTTTAACCAACAGCGCCACCTGCGTCCCTTTGGGCACCATTAGTTTGTTTAAAAGCCTGTTTAGGGCAGACAACAGGATGAGTTTATTTAAAAGCTGGGATGGGGACGGCTCTGGGACTATGATGAGTGGATGGCAGTTAAATGATACTCCATACTCAGGATATGAAAATGCACAAAACAGGTTTAAGAGTCACAACAGAAAAATATTCTTGAAATGTAAAAAAACATCTATTAAATACAGTGCTGCAGATTGTCACATGTCATTAAGCCAGAAACAGCTTTAGATGATCGACTAAAAGCTCTACTGATGCAGAAGTAATAAAGTACAAATTTGTCATTTTACAAACTCATGTAGATGAAATTATCGGTGTACAACTCCCATCGCCAGCATGTTTGTGCCGGGAAACTTCATTTGTCAATGCATTTAATCTTGCTAGTCTTTATCAGCAGTGCAAAATTAGCTGTGGGAATTAAAGGAATCCAAATAGAGGAGGGTCTTCCTTTTCCTGCAGCATTTTTTTCCTCGCAGGTAAATAAATACGTGGTTTTTTAAAAAAAAAATTTTTTTGATTTTCCAACCATTTGAACACAGTAGAACAGAAAAAACAAAAAAGAAAAAGCAAAAAAGGAGAAAAAACATAAGATTAACAAAACAAGACGCAAACCATTTAAAACACAAAACAATTTCAATATCTTAACTTTCATTCCCTTATTTCCATGACCTCCTCACGCCTCCCTTTCTGTATTCCACTTCCATTAATTGTTTCAGCAATTCCTTTCCATCTTCCTCTGTTTTCTATCCTATAATTATCTTAACATATTCTAGTCTTATTTTTCCCTTTAATACTCTATTTCTATTTATACTTAATTCCTTATAACATTTCTACTAATGCCATATAACTTCATTCCAACATTTAAATAAATACGTTATTAACTGCTGTATTAAATACATTAAATAAATAAATGCAGTTAAATAATCTGTTATAGTATTGTCCATTAAAGATGGTACCAATGATCTGCAGAATTCAAAATGGATGAAATATCTCTTTCTTAAGAAGCAAAGATATAAGACACCCAGGATGTAGGATATGCTCCAAGTTACTTGATCTTTCTCTGTAGTATAGGCTGATTTGAAGCCTTCCTGTTAGCCTCAAAAAGTCATCTGGTAAAGTGAAATTCTGAGTGATGTCACTTGTCTACTGCATACAGTCCATCCATCCATGTCTACTACAAAGTCCAGCTTTCCCATCATCCTTGACCATTGGTCATGATGGCTGGGGTTGATGGGAGTCAGAAGTCACCAGGTTTGGGGAAGCAGCAAAACAAAGACTGGCCAAATAGAAAACAGCGAGTTTAAATCACACTGTTCTGGAAGAGCCAGGACACACAGTGTCAGATCCTCTTGGCTGATTGGCTGTTGTCATTTGGGTTTCGCCTGCCACGTAGCAAATCGTCACAACTTGTAAGGTCACAACTTGTGGATAGGCACTGGCTCATGTGATAGGGATGGGAGAATGGTCTCGCCATCCCTATGTGAACGGTATTCCATTAAAGGAATCCAGGGACTCAACTTGGTTTGGTCAACCCCCGAAAGGGAGTTGTGCCCATGCCTGAGTCCAGGGGAGCATCTGGGGAGTGGACATAGTCTGTTCCTGGGCTTTTCACCTGCCTCAGGTGTTCACCCTTGGCTGACCTATGATAGAGATCTGGGTCAGTGCTACCTGCAAGGGTGCAGGGAGCTAGTCGAATCAGAGCCTATGCAACCACTCAGTTTTCTGTAATCAATAAAGTTGTGGCCTAAATTCTGCCAAAAACCAAACTAAAATTTGAGTCAAGTGTGAATTTATTTAGGGAGGAGGTCTCTGGGTCTGAACACGCAAGCCTGCAGGTGCCTCCACAGTCTTTAAATTTCCCCATATTGTTCCCCCCATCTTAAAGTTACCCATGGCAGTTAGATGCAATTAGAAGTTCTTTATAACCAATCAGCCAGCCCTGCTGCCACGCCCCACCATTATTCAGTTGCAATTTAAGAAAAGTAAAACTGCTGTATTCTTCCATTGCACTAAGATCTTCTCTCCATCAGTAACATGACCTTTGCCAGCAGGGGAGGAAATTGCTGAGTCCTATCCAACAAGCAATTGATGAGAAAGTAGAATCTTCCGTTCTGCCAATTACAGATAGTAATTGCTATGTAATGAAGTTAATGTTTTGTAGAATTTATAACCTGATATTAATGGAGGCTCTGTTCTATCCTCTGTCTCTCTACTTCATTTTCACCCAGCTTCTTCACAACAAAAGAAACAGGACAATATGGGAAGGCTCATTAATTCCATTCCGTTTTGATTTCCCATCCCCTTCTTCCCTCCCCACACACCCCGCACCCCAGTTCCCCAGGAGGTTAAACAAGAGCGATGTCATCAGGTCTTTCCATAAAGTCTGGTTCACGTGAGGGTGAAAGTTGCCTCTACAGAGAAGCTACCACTGTATAAATACGCTCCTTTCACTTTCAATTCAGGCCGTTTTAATAGCAGGGGCATTTTATGGCTTTCTCGATCACCAATTACACCACCAAGAACAATGGTCCCGGAGCTTAAATAAGCGGGCCTCAAATTTGCCAATGTGTTTCGTAGCAACACTTTCTTTGAAAGTAAGAATAGCCTCATTACAAGGATGAAGATGGATCAGGGCTTCGAGAAAGCTCTTAACCCCAGGACAATATGCTAACCTAACTGCAACCGTTCCCCCACCCGGCATCCCGCCCTCCCACCAATTCCTACTGTATTATTCTGACCCCAGGCTGCCCCCTTAACACTGTGTCTGACCTTTGCATTCTAAAAGGAACCACATAGGCCTCTGCTATCTTTAATGTCACTGCAGAATTTGGGAGGGTGTCTTTGACTTCGCTGACAATGGGATCTAGGAAAAATAAATCATAAGGCCTCAGTGCCACAAACTGAGGAATTCCAGAGTAACTAAAAAGCATTTCCATGTTAATCTGTTTCTCTCTTAATGGACGGAAGCATTTAAATCAGGAAGTGCCACCTCCTATATCTTCTTGCTTAGGAAGTACAAGCTGGATGAGGATACGACACAAAGCCGATTAGATACCAATCCCTATCAATGACTGAGAGAGCAGGTCCTGTTTCAAATAGCTGAGCAACACACAAATATGCCATTAAATTGCTGTAGTCAATAAAGTTGCTTTGTCGTTGCTTCTTAAAACCATGCCACGCGCCCCTGTGGTTCCAGATTTCTTTCTTTATCTGTAGTAGTCCAGTTAACGCTTCAGTAATAATACAACGTCTTATTATGACTGGGACTTTCCAGTTGAGTTTGTTGGACTTCTCCATCGCAGTTGTGACAAAAGGCTCATTTATGCATGCATGTTCATCACTTGATGAATTGCCTTGTGCAATTACTCCCTGTGCAATTTAGCACCCAATTTTCCATTGGTCTAAACAATTTGGAAGAGCCTACATTAGCAAAGGATCCCTCCCACTTCAGACTTCATGGAAACTTGTCCCTTCTTCCCCTGCTCCTTTGTGGAATTTACATGCAAGCAGCACACCCAAATGGGGCTTATCTGGGATGGTTCATTACGCTGCCATTCTGACCATGCCTACTCTAAAGTAGGTCTTATTCATTGAGGCTCACCGCCCCACCCTAGTAAATGGGGTTAGGATTGTAACCTAAACTGCAGAGTTGGCTAAATTGACACACAAACTGCGGGACAAGGACAACTGTGATTTCAAGGAAGAATGGGAGCTTTTTACAAATTATCTAAAAAGACAACAAAATGAACTGGACTCCTTGGCAGGTTTTGAATAAACATACACAAATTTATTGGTTGATAACATGATAGATAGATAAGGTAAGGATATGTATAACTTTATAACACGCAGAGAACAATGTGTGTATAGAAATCAGAGAGAAGAGCTGAGGGAAGTCCCTGGTGGGTGGGAGGGGGGTGGGAGGGAGGGATGGAAGGGGGTGGGAAAAGGGGGGGGGAATGATGTATGTGGTTATACGGTTGGATAATTTGTGATGTTAAAATTATTTAATAGAAATATTTTTTAAAAAAGGATTGTAACCTAAATTGTCCTTGACTTTTGCTGGGAAGTGATGAATCTATCATGGGTCAACCAAACCTTTCCTGAATCTGTGAAGTGACTGCAATATAAATAATTGGGGTGGTTTTTTTTTGGGGGGGGGGGAAGCAGCATGGAAGTTCTGCCCAGCTCTTTCATACAGTTGAGGTGCTACTTGATGGTTCAGTTATCAAATAATATAGTAACTGCAAAGGTGGCTGAGTTTTTTTCAATAGTATCTCTTAAGAGTGGTGAATAGCACTATTTAGTGGGAAGAAACTCCAATGAAAATCCTCGTTATTATATATTTTTACATGGCTGTTTATTTGTATATATTTTAAAATTTAATATATGAATGTTTTATGATGGCTATATTTGTTGTTGTTTTTTGAAATAAGTTTTATTTTATTTTACAAACAAAAGGTTATAACAAAACCAGATACATAACCATAAATAAAGATTTCTCTGTATCTCCAGACTTCCCACCCTCTCCTCCATGGGTCCTATTGTCAACATCTTCAACTGCATATTATTTCACATAAAATCCTTCCAGTAGCACCTTAGAGACCAACTAAGTTTGTTCTTGGTATGAGCTTTCGTGTGCATGCACACTTCTTCAGATACATGTGCATGCACACGGAAGCTCACACCAAGAACAAACTTAGTTGGTCTCTAAGGTACTACTGGAAGGAATTGTTTTGTTTTGTTTCGACTACGGTAGACCAACACGGCTACCTACCTGCATATTATTCCGCAATCCGTTTATGTATTTCTTCATATTGTCCACAGTATTTGTTACATTACAAGTGTTGTTAAAATCCTGCTAATGTTTTCATCTGCTTATAGTGGTCTCCTAAACAAATTATATATTTTTCCCATTATTTCTCAGAGTTTTTGTCTTCTTGGTTCCTGAGCTTTCCGGTCAGTTTTGCCATTTTGGCATATTCCAACAGATTGATCTGCCCTTCCTCTCTGGTAGGGACTTTCTCTTCTTTCCATCTTTGGGCTAGTAACATCTGTGTGGCTGTTGTTGCATACATAAAAAGTCTTTTCTTCTCTTTTGGGATGTTGGTACCTAAAATTCCTAATAAGAAAGCTTCTGGGTTGTTGTTGGTTTTTTTTTTTTACAAAAGTTCTTTTAAACATTTTTTTTCAATTCATTATATATCATTTCCCAGAATGTTTTAGTTACCTTACACAACCACCACATATGATAAAAGGTACCTTCTTTCTCTTTACATTTCCAACAGGTATTATGGCCTATATTTGTAATGCATAATAAAGGTTTGGCAGAGTAAGCAAGTAAATTGATCAAATAATATAATATCCACCAATATTTCAAAAATGAAAATATGGACATTTGCTCTGCATGCGTAGCTGACTGGAGCTATGGGCAGAAAAATCAGGAATCAGGAAGTGATACTAACTTTGTTGTTGTTGTTTACTCGTTTAGTCGTGTCCGACTCTTCATGACCCCATGGACCAGAGCACGCCAGGCACTTCTGCATGTACTAACCTAATCCATTCTAGCTGCAGATTTAAAAAGCAGTTATGCATGAATGTTGTTGTTTAGTTGTTTAGTCCTGTCCGACTCTTCGTGACCCCATGGAGCAGAGCACGCCAGGCACTCCTGTCTTCCACTGCCTCCAGCAGTTTGGTCAAACTGATGCTGGTAGCTTCGAGAACGCTACCCAACCATCTCATCCTCTGTCGTCCCCTTCTCCTTGTGCCCTCAATCTTTCCCAACATCAGGGTCTTTTATTCTCATGAGGTGGCCAAAGTATTGGAGCCTCAGCTTCAGGATCTGTCCTTCCAGTGAGCACTCAGGGCTCATTTCCTTAAGAACGGATAGGTTTGATCTTCTTGCAGTCCATGGGACTCTCAAGAGTCTCCTCCAGCACCGTAATTCAAAAGCATCAATTCTTTGGCGATCAACCTTCTTTATGGTCCAGCTCTCACTTCCATACATCATGACAAACCTAGACAGCATCTTAAAAAGCAGAGACATCACCTTGCCAACAAAGGTCCGTATAGTTAAAGCTATGGTTTTCCCAGTAGTGATACTAACTAGGAATGGACAAATCTGTCAAGTTCTGTTGGCCCCTTGCAAATTGTTCTTTAAGATGTCCCCGTAAACATTGGAATGCATTTTTGTGCCCATGTGAACATTTTTTGTTCACGAATATGCAAGCAAATATAAAATTAGATATAGGTGTGTTTTTGCGCTGAGAATTGCATCACGACATTTGGAAAGATAGCTGTGATTTGGCTTGCTTATAGGTAGATTTTCATTAAAATGCAAACTGAATGAACTTCTTCCCCCACACTGATAACACCCACAAAAGTTAGGCTTCCACCAGCCTTGAGCTGTTTAACTCACTTCATGCCACCAAGGCTGAGGAAATGCCTTGCATGGCAACAGAAGAAGTTGTAGGTCCTCAGCGAGGAGGGCTGAATCAGCAGGGAATAGGGATGGAGGAGGAATTCCATTCAGTATACAGTTAAAGCTAAATCTAGCAAATTCAAACTGCCCGAAACAATATGCAAACTGAAACACAGCTATCTGTCGCTATTTGCACTTATCTGAGTTTTGCGGTGCAGTTGTCTGTCCAAACCACGTGTACAAAATCACAATTATTGGGGAGAAGTGCATTAAAAAAAAATGAAGATCATAGAATTGTAGAGTTGGAAGATACTGATGAAAATAACATAAAAATGAATTATATCTCTGAAAATTGCAAAAATAAAAATAATACATTAGTCAAATTTGTTTATTGATGGGGGAAATTCACATTGAAACGCTGATATACACGATGCGGCAATTGTATCATCTTTGTAAAAATAAAAAAAGCAGTGTTCTGGTTGTGAGCGAGTTGTGGCACGCAGCCAGTAATTTATTGTTCATGTATGTACATATTAATAACTATCAAATGCTGGCTGGCAAACTTAAGATGCATGGCTCTGCCATCCACCACAATGAATCACACCCAGGATTTAACTCATAATTATTTCTGCAAACAAGGTAGCTTAATCTTAATAAAGAGATGATCAAAAGCAGATAAAACAATGCCCAATGGAGAATTTAGATCAGTCTTTCCCAACCTGGTGCCCATCACTCCTTACCAGTACATCGCTACTGCCTGGGACTGGTTGGAGTTGTAGGCAAACAACATCTCACTGACACCTGGCTGCCTTGGATTTTCAGGCTTCCTGCAAACCATCCTTGTAAACAGTTAATTCCAGCCATTAAGGTGAATTTGTACAGTCTTTTCATCCTTGCTACACAGAGAGCTTGATCCATAAACTCATTCCCCCATTTATCTGTCGTTATCTACAGACCTGCTGTTCCAGGAGGAATTTTGGACATAAATCTGATGTGCACATCTAAATTCACATCCAAATTCAGGTCAGACTGTGGATGATTCTAACTATCTACCTTGAATTGCTTACAATGGGATGCATTGAAAAGTGCATCTCTACCCAGATTTGGGGGCACCTATTCATGCTGACAAAGGTCCGTATAGTTAAAGCTATGGTTTTCCCAGTTGTGATGTATGGAAGTGAAAGCTGCACCATAAAGAAGGCTGATCGCCAAAGAATTGATGCTTTTGAATTATGGTGCTGGAGTCCCATGGACTGCAAGAAGATCAAACCTATCAATTCAGCCCTGAGTGCTGACTGGAAGGACAGATCGTGAAGCTGAGGCTCCAATACTTTGGCCACCTCATGAGGAGAGAAGACTCCCTGGAAAAGACCCTGATGTTGGGAAAGATGGAAGGCACAAGGAGAAGGGGACGACAGAGGACAAGATGGTTAGACAGTGTTCTCGAAGCTACCAGCATGAGTTTGACCAAGCTGCGGGAGGCAGCGGAAGACAGAAGTGCCTGGCGTGCTCTGGTCCATGGGGTCACGAAGTGTTGGACACGATAATCAACAACAACATTCATGCATAACTGCTTTTTAAATTTGCAGCTAGAATGGATTAGGTTAGTAAATGCAGGTTGCAATTTATCTTGAAGTAAATCCCATTGAATTCATAAACTTATTTCTAGGGTGACATGCATAGGATTGCATAGTTTGTATAGGACATTATATCCTATGGTTCACCTCCCCGCCCCCCCCCCATTACAATTTTCTTAACTCTTATCCGGGACTTTTTTGCCAAAATTTTGGAAGACATCCCTTTCTGTTTGGGCTATAATTGTAAGACTATAATTATCTTTTTCTTGTATATGGAATTATAAACCACATGGATGTCAGTTTGCCCTTGCATCCATATTTAAAGAAAAACATTCACTCACATGCCAATGTATTTACTTGTGTACAGTATGTCACTTGTATCTTGAGCTCATTTCATCATAAATCTTTTCATTTCTCCAAATTCACAGTCATAGAGGGGTTTATAGATCTTTGACACCCAGACTGGCAGCTTGATCTGAAAAAATGTCTATGTTAACAAGAACTAGTTGGAGCTGAACGCACAACCACCGCTCTTGAAGGATTCTAACCTAGGACTGGCTAAGAAATGTGTCATCAGCAGATTGCTGAAACAATAAACCCCTTTATATACAGTTCACCTTAGGAGAGATTTAGCAATGTTGTGATTTACGAAGGGCAGGCATCAACAATTCAGTAAGTGAAAGTATTTATACCTAATAGCTACTTTTCAGTGTAGTTTATAGTGGAAAGTAATGTTGCGTTTCGCTGTGCCTGGGAGATGACTTTACTGAAGATTAGTTATACTTGCTGATGACTTCAAACTTCAGCAGGCAGAACTGTATCTCTACGCTTATCTGTACTTAACCTTATGTGCCCTTTTGCTGCTATCTGGGGTGTGCTTTTGGCAGAAAAAACAGGACGCTGTCTAACCACACAATCATTTCCCATTAAAAATGAAACACGAAACTCGGCTGAGGCTCACACTTCACAGGGGCACATGAAGTAAACGTCCATTATCTGCTATGTCCAAAAATCAAGGCCATCCATTGGTATGGGGAGATGGGTCACCACTGGCAATGCGAAGAAACGAAATAAAGAACATGGAATTTCAGCTTTTAACCATCTAGTTTTCCATGGCATCTGACTATTTGGAATACAGCTGCCACCTGCATTTTGCCAAAAGCAGAACCTGGGACAGGTTTTGCAGGTTCCTTTCGACACATTCCTAGATTTTGGCAGACTCCTTTCTGTATGACATCAGTAGTTATTCACGCCCCCCCCCCCAAGAATTTATGAAATGGAGCTTACACATGTTGTCTGAGTTAGTATAGTGGTACCTCGGGTTAAGAACTTAATTTGTTGTGGAGTTCCATTCTTAACCTGAAACTGTTCTTAACCTGAGGCACCACTTTAGCTAATGGGGCCTCCCACTGCTGCTATGCCGCCACCATGTGATTTCTGTCCTCATCCTGAAGTAAAGTTCTTAACTCGAGGTACTATTTCTGGGTTAGCAGAGTCTGTAGCCTGAAGCGTCTGTAGCCTGAAGCGTCTGTAACCTGAGGTACCCCTGCAATAGCAGGGAACCAGGAACTGAAACCTCATTAAAGCGATACTTTGTGCAGTGGGGATTTAGAACTATTGCTGTTTTGGTGCTAAAGTAGCCCATTCTCCCAGGCAGATTCATATTAGGCCCAGGTGTATCTGTCCATCTTAGTTTCTCTCAATTTCTCCCTTTCCCCATCTTAAGTCCCGTTCTTCACACTTCCACATCACTTTGCTTTTTTAAAAAATGTCCTCATGAAAATGAACCGGCATTGTAGTGTGAATTTCTCCAAACAAACCATTTTGCAGGCAACTTTTTGTATGCAACATTTTTGCAAAGCAACCTTCTCTAATTTAAGGCATTTTGGTGTGTTGTTTCTAATAATATATACATTTTAAGAAACACTTTATCCTAGTATATGCATGTCTGTACAGATTGTCTGGCTGGAGAACTGCATTTGAAGATTCAGCGAAGTGTGGATTTTGAAGGTTAGCTGCATTTTGGGTTGGCTAATTGGGTTTAGAAAAGTTCTGATTGGGTAAAAAGGTAAAGGTAATGGACCCCTTACCATTAGGTCCAGTCGTGACCAACTCTGGGGTTGCGGCACTCATCTCACTTTATTAGCCGAGGGAGCTGGCGTACAGCTTCCAGGTCATGGGGCCAGCATGACTAAGCCGCTTCTGGCGAACCAGAGCAGCGCACGGAAACGCCGTTTACCTTCCCGCTGGAGTGGTACCTATTTATCTACTTGCACTTTGACGTGCTTTCGAACTGCTAGGCTGGCAGGATCTGATTGGGTAGGTTCACCTTTAAATGCAAAGTGAATCCAATTTCTATCCCCTCCTTACTTTACAGCACACACATATGTACATACTTTGAAATAATATGTGAGTAGTTCTAGGTTAGCCCTTACCTTGACATGCACTGCAACCAGACCTCCCCCACTATCTGTATACAGTGGTACCTCGGGTTAAGTACTTAATTCGTTCTGGTGGTCCGTTCTTAACCTGAAACTGTTCTTAACCTGAAACTGTTCTTAACCTGAAGTACCACTTTAGATAATGGGGCCTCCCTCTGCTGCCACACCGCCGGAGCACAATTTCTGTTCTCATCCTGAAGCAAAGTTCTTAACCCAAAGTACTGTTTCTGGGTTAGCGGAGTCTGTAAACTGAAGCGTATGTAACACGAGGGGCCACTGTATCAGGTTGTCATGGGGTGAGAAGGGATCCTATGAATGTACATTGGTACACATGTAGCACTCCTCCATGTAATAGGAGGCAAACCTGTCCTAGTGGAGATTGATATTAGAATAACAAAGGATAGGGTGCAAGGGATGCATATTTGTTGTTAATTATTGGACTATGCTAAATGGGACATGGGTGGTGCTGTGGTCTAAACCACTGAGCCTCTTGTGCTTGCTGTTCAGAAGGTTGGCAGTTCAAATCCCTATGACGGGGTGAGCTCCCATTGCTCTGTCCCTGCTCCTGCCAACCTAGCAGTTCGAAAACACTCCAGTGCAAGTAGATAAATAGGTACCACTGTGGCGGGAAGGTAATCAGTGTTTCTGTGCATTGCTCTGGTTTCGCCAGAAGCGGCTTAGTCATGCTGGCCACATTACCCGGAAAGCTGTCTGCGGACAAACGCCGGCTCCCTCAGCCGAGATGAGCACTGCAACCCCAGAGTCGTGTGCGACTGGACTTAACTGTCAGGGGTCCTTTACCTTTACAGTTTGAAGGACTTAAATAAGACTAGACTGCATTGCTAGTTTGTTTTAAGAGCACTGTGTCACTTTGTATTTTGCAACATTTATTTTGTAACTGGTTTAAGACCGTTTACAGTAAAGCTTTCCTTGGGGGGGGGGGGGATCACATTCATTTCTACTCTGCACAAGGTCCAGACTAGGGATTCCATTGCAACAACTCTAACACCGTCAAGATGGCGTATTACTTCTAACAAACAGCAGGTCCATTCATTTGAGCAAAACTTCAGATATTCCTTTTGAATATCTTTGTGGTACTCTCAATAATCACTGCTCCTTAGAGGAGGAAGAACTCACTGAACTCTAGCTTAAGTATCTCTCCCCCAGTTGCTGTCTCCTCAAAGGTCAAAAGTCAGAAGATGACCTTCTTCAGCTGTTCAAGAAGCACAATGTGGAATGTCCCATCAGATACCTCCATGGTACAGTGTTTTGGTACAGTTACGCCCACGATGGATGACAGATTCATGACTCATTGGGGATTTACCAAGTAATCAGAATCCAAGTCCCATTAAACTGGATCTGAAATGAACTTGCTCCAAACATTTCTTCTCTGTGTACTTTGATGTTAAATATTCTTTAGGTAACCAGTCTTGTTGGCTTTCAGTAAAAATGTTTGTAATTCAGCATGGTTTATTTTTATTTTATTGTTGCATTTTAGTAGTAGGGTTGCTTTACAACAAGAACAGCGGTGATAATATTGACTTTGTATTATGCTTTCCTAGGCAAATTGCACAGAAATATATCAGGTGAGAATTTTTTACAAGCTACTTCTCCAGCCTATGTAGAACCAGGGTTTAAAAGGTACAGATAAGCTTAGGTAACAAATATTTGAAGCACTGGAATTCTTAGGTCCTCATCTCACAAGTTTCCAAGGTGGTGTAGTTTATAGATGTGCATGGTACAGGGCCGGATTTAGGTTTGATGAGGCCCTAAGCTCCTGAAGGTAATGGGGCCCTTTAGATGTCCAGGTGTCCTTTGTCAACAACAAATTGTCCCTGTTTTTTGTGTTGACTACATGCTATATGGTAATTTATGGACCTAATAGGTCCATACACAACACAAAACACTGTTCCTGTATGTAGGTTTTATTTTATTTGTTTTTTATCTTATATTTTGGAAATGTACATCCAGTTTCTTTCCCTTTAACATTTTTGGGGGCCCCCAAGAGAGTGGGGCCCTAAGCTATAGCTTGTTTAGCTTATACGTAAGTCCAGCACTGGCGTGGTAGGAAAGGTCACTGCAATTTAAATATGACAGACATATTTGGAAAAAAGAAACACATTGTGGGGTGCTGTTTTAATATGCAATGCACAGAAACCTGGAGGGCCAAACATAGTGAACAGGTATTATTGGGCTGGTATCGAAAGGACCTTCTTCTTGTTGTTGTTGTTTAGTCGTTTAGTCATGTCCGACTCTTTGTGACCCCATGGACCAGAGCACACCAAGCACTCCTGTCTTCCACTGCCTCCTGCAGTTTGGTCAAACTCATGCTGGTAGCTTCGAGAACACTGTCCAACCATCTCGTCCTCTGTCGTCCCCTTCTCCTTGTGCCCTCCATCTTTCCCAACATCAGGGTCTTTTCCAGGGATTCTTCTCTTCTCATGAGGTGGCCAAAGCTTCAGGATCTGTCCTTCCAGTGAGCACTCAAGGCTGATTTCCTTCAGAATGGATAGGTTTAATCTTCTTGCAGTCCATGGGATTCTCAAGAGTCTCCTCCAGCACCAGAATTCAAAAGCACCCATTCTTTGGCGATCAGCCTTCTTTATGGTCCAGCTCTCATTTCCATACATCACTCCTGGGAAAACCATAGCTTTTACTATGTTGGCAAGGTGATGTCTCTACTTTTTAAGATGCTGTCTAGGTTCTTCATTGCTTTTCTCCCAAGAAGCAGGCGTCTTTTAATTTCGTGGCTGCTGTCACCATCTGCAGTGATCATGGAGCCCAAGAAAGTAAAATATCTCACTGCCTCCATTTCTTCCCCTCACATCAAACTATAGCAGTGGTTGTGGGAATATGGATTTAAACTGAGGGAATAAGGCATAGCTCAGACATCAGGGCTTTTTTAATCCGTTGGTGACCACCAACAAACATTTATAACCCCAAAAGCTAGTTTTCTGTTATTCACCCACAACATCTCATTAGACAGGTCTACTATCTCTGAACATGGGTGCTTCATTTAGCTGTCAGGACCAATAGATCTGTCTTCCAAATTTCAACCAATTCACAACTCTGCTCTCTTTGATTTTCTGTTAACAGGGGGTGTTAATAAGAGTGGGGTGGGGGTTTACCCCAGATATTGAATAAACTATATATATATATATATATATATATATATATATATATATATATATATAAAATTTAAAGGAATAATGTTAATCAGAATGTGCCGATTTACATTCCATTTCCTTTGCCCTTCTTAAAAAAGAAACATCTGGCAAGTTAAAGTGGATACCAAGGAGACACAGTCTCCAGCGCATGGTGTGCGCCGGGTAATAATATACTGTAGCAAGCAGTCATATGATGGAAAACACCTGCAGTACACAAACACAAATTAGCAGAAGCTGACCTAAACAATAATGATCTTATTACCTATCAGAGAGCCCTAATTTAAGGGTACTCCAATTAGAGTTAACCTGAAAGGTTAGCGGCTTTCAACTCTATTGCCTTTGTGATCATGCTGTCAGAGCTATTGTGGCATCATGGAAATTAAATGCACCATAAAGACACAGCTAATTATCGCTGAACTTGTCACTTCCCGTGTAGGAAAGTGTAATGCTTTCAAGACAATATTTGTGACCTGTTGTCTGACAACACTGTCTCTTGTTGACCTGTGGCTCGAATTCTGCCTTTTCCAGCTTTGCATCTGACTAGGTGGTTGCCACCTTAGTCTAACTAAGAGAGAATACAGTGTGTGTTATTTAAAGATTAACAGAGGAGATCAAGAATTCATTAAGGTACATCTGGGGTTTTTTATTTTAAAAAAACCCAAGTGACTGATAGTTTTGGATGCATCTGATCTGAATCTTTTTTTAGTTTTTCTTTTTTTGCAGACGTAGTACCTGAAGTAAAAAGCACAGAAGAAAAAAACTGGGGAAAGAATGTAAAATATAATATGTGTGTGTGCGCACACACTTCCAGCTACAATTCCTGCTGTGTTACTATTGGGGTGGCGGCGGGGGTGGGGAGCTAACATTTGCTATAATATATGCACAATTATATCGTGAGTGCTCTGAGTGCTCACTGGAAGAACAGATCCTAAAGCTGAGACTACAATACTTTAGCCACCTCATGAGAAGAGAAGAATCCCTGGAAAAGACCCTGATGTTGGGAAAGATGGAGGGCACAAGGAGAAGGGGACGACAGAGGACAAGGTGGTTGGATAGTGTTCTCGAAGCTACCAGCATGAGTTTGACCAAACTGCAGGAGGCAGTGGAAGACAGGAGTGCCTGGCGTGCTCTGGTCCATGGGGTCACGAAGAGCCGGACACGACAAAATGACTAAACAACAACATATTGTGCATGCCCATTAAAGGTGCCATTCCGAAAAAAGTCTCCCTCTCCCAAATTTGAGCAGAATTTTAGTACTTCCCCTTACAGTTCCAAGAAGCATCTCCTGCAGCAAATTTATTAAGGCAGAAGAGAGAAGCGTTACACAGTTGTAAACCAAATACTGACATGACGTTTAAGCACATCGCTTTAATACGCTGATCTTCCCGGAACACAAGCCCATCTGCTCCTTTGACTTCCAAATGTGAAAACATATCGTTCCATGGAATGACGGCAAATGATTAAGGTTATGGCAGTAGAACTGGGCAATTTGGGATTCATTCAAGAGCTGCTTAACCAGTTGGTTTTAAGTCCGTCAGATATGCCGATGATCTTATTAGCTTGTTTTGGGATGACAGCTCTAGAATAACCCGCAGGGTGTTATGCGAGTTAATTCTAGATAATTTAAGGCCTGGTATATAAAAGAGAGCCTTCCAAAGCACTTAACAGAACACACGGAACGTTACACGGCACCTTATCTGTAAGGGAGATTTTGATATTTAGGAAATTCACAGAGTGAGCCATCTCCTTTTCATACTTAATAAATATCTCCCCCGTTGGCGGCAGTGGATGATAAAAGTTGTAATACCTCTAAATGGTTAATCCCAGGATCAGAGCTCTCAAGTGCTTTATGCCATGAGGTTCAGCGCAAGCAAAGCTGCGGCGAGCATCAGTGCGCATTTCATATATAATATAACACACAAATTCTCCTTTTTTTATTTGGCTTTCTGCTATATCTTAAATGTTTTATTTTTCAGGGGAGAGATAAGGCCTGGTTCTTCACATAAAACTACAGCACAGCCATTACTTAGTCTCTCTCTCTCCCTCTCCTCTCCCCCCCCCCCACCTCTGCTACAGGAAAAAGGTCCTCTCTGAGTCTCTGTGCACAGATGTCTCCGATTAAATTGTATCTCACAGTCCTAACAGTGTTGAGTACTAGATGAACTGCCAGAAAGGCCGTAGGCAAGATCTAAATTGCTTTGGTTTCAGTACACAGTGAATTTGGCTCAGACAAGCTGAATCAGTACATTAAATGCGAATCCCTCGCAGATTTGAAAGCAGCCTTTAGCACAATTATTGACTGTGAGTGATGATTATGTCTAATTGAAGGAGACTTCTGCTACCTGTAGCTCAGTTGGAGTCCACGGGAGCCACGGCGAGGCTCTGCATCTTAATTCAATGTTCCAGCTTGGAGAGAAGCAATTGAGCCTAAATCCAGAAATGTATACACATGGTCGATAAACTTTAATAAACTTTAAAGCTTCAGTAACTAGGCTGACGGTATACAATTCAGGGGTGGTTTCCCCCCTCCCCTTTCCTTTTGTTTTAATCCAGGGAAGGAAAAGGACTAATGAGGGGCGTTCGGCTGCAGTAATGTATTAGTTCGTCTCATGCAGAGTCCCTATCAAGCCACGGGAAAATATATTGTTTCATGCTTGTCTTTGGTACAACTCATAAATCTGCCATTCTGTACACCATATTAATGCCCGACAGGTGGGAGATTACCAGTGCTGTGGAGGTGGGGACCAGCTTTCAGCAAATTTGCAGGAAATCTTTGTGCGGGAAATAAATCTACTGGACAATGTTGGATGTATGGAAGTTTTGCTATCCTCCACCCCCAACTAAGGAAATGAACATTAATAGGTTCTGTCAACACACATTTTGACAACACAGTTGAATTCAATCACACTGGGGTGTGTTTTTTAAAAGGGGGGGGAAGCCTTGTCTAAAATGCCTTAATATCTTCCCTTAAAGGAATTTATTTTACTTGGTCAACAAAAGTGTGGGGTTCTTCCCTCCCCCCCCCAAACTGCTGGGGGCAGTCAATGATGCAGAGTGGTGGCAGGCAAATGTACAATGTGAGAGGGGTGCCAACTTGAATAAAAAATTTTTGGGGGACGATGATGACAAGTAAGCTCTGCCCTGCATAATCGATCACATGACAGAGTGTATGGACACCATTTGAACTGAATTCAAAGCAGGGCCGTCTAACCTATAGGCATTAGGGGTGCAGGGCACCCGGGCACCGGGCTCTCAGAGGTGCCAGGCCAAGAGTCTGGGGCCCATGAGTTGAGTCCGAGGAAGTGCCCGCCCGTTGGTCGGAGCACCGTGGCAGGCACTTCTGCTGCGGGCAGCTCTGCGCAGCGAGTTCGGTGGCGACCGAGCCAGTGAGATACTGAGGCGGCCAACTGGCTCCACCCTCCTAAGCGCCTGGGACTGGGCAACCTGGAGGGGGCGCTCGCTGGGCAGATCTTTGTACCTCTGCGCCACATATGCTTAAGACTGCCCTGATTGAAACATTTTATGGGGGGTGAAGACCCTTCGGCCCTGATGAGGTGGCTTCTATGTAATGTCATGAGATTAGAGCATGAGGTAAATTTTACCACACGTTGAAGAAGAAGAAGGAAAGGATATAACCAATGGATGCCAGTTTCCCAAGTGTTTCTGGCAAAATGTAGCTCTGCCCTTAAGTTGTGTCCATTTCTTTTTTCTTTCTAAGTAAGAACCCACAGCTTCTTCCAATCCACCCTCTTTGTATTAACACACTGGATCTTTTCTAGCCACACGATAACACATCAGTTACTCCTGGTCATTGTTCTGGCAGCTGAATCTTTCCTGAGTTCTTCCTCCACTTGAGTAGACCCTTTCTCCTGAAGAGTCTCCTGGTGATAAAGTTTTCCCCACAGCCAAACAAGCAACGGGGTCTTTCTGAGTCTATTGCCACCTTCCCTCTTGATTTTTGGGTGGTGGGGTAGAAAATTGGAGGTCAAGGCTGGGTTTGAGATGCGATGAAAGAAGTTGTCCGAGGGGTAAAGTTAAGACGACTATGAAATTAGGTACTTGGGGCTGCCTTAGGACTATAGTGGGCTTTCTATGGGGTCTTATACCTCTTCCACAGTCAGACGCAGAGCTAGCTGCTCTGGTACCCGGAGTGGCACACATGCTGTGCACCCGGGGACCAGCCATCCGTGGGGGCAGGGCTAGCATCCCAGGGGGCACCGGCCACAGCGAGCATCCCGGGGGGAGGCGTGGCAATGTCACCCCCCTCAGGGATGATACCCGGGGCGGTCTGCACCCACCACACACCCCTTCCTCTGCCAGTAGATTGAGTGGGATTTTGACAGATATAGGAAAATAAACTGAGGCGTAGCCTTGATATGACAGAGGTACTGCTAGAATAGAAATCTATTCTGGGTCTAGGAGTGTTGACTAGTTTGGACAGAGTTGTACTCCCTTTGGAAGATCAGGTTTATAGTCTGTGGGTCCTTCTTAACTTTGCATTGCTTCTGGAAGTTACTGTTTACGTTTCCGAGCACAATTCAAAGTGTTGGTGCTGACCTTTAAAGCCTTAAACGGCCTCGTTTTATTTTGGCAAATAAGTTTTTTCATCTTTATTGTAAGCCATCTTGAGTACTCTTGCATCTGAAAGGCAGGCTGTAAGCCTTCGAAACAAATAATATGTGATGCCCGATAGGCAAAGTTAACATGGATTTTCATATGCAATTTAATTTAAAACTTAATTTTTTAAAAACTGCTTATCTTATTTATATCTTAGGTTAGCTTGCTTTAAACTTTTTCCAGTAATTTAAATGTATATTTTATTTTATGTATGCTGCTTGGAGGTCTTTACGATCAAGTAGGATACAAATTCTGTTAAATAATTTTGAAAACAATTCAGATTGGAAGCAGGCCAAACAGGATGAACATCTAAAGTCAGATCACTTGAACCCCAACCAGCAACAACTTTCTCTGGACCGAATTAAGTTCCATCTTGTTTACCTACATATATAATCACCAGCCCCACATCTCAGTTAGCTATAAGGTTGGAGAAGCGCTCTATGTGGGGCTACCTTTGAAGGTGACCTGGAAACTACAATTAATCCAGAATGCAGCAGCTAGACTGGTGACTGGGAGCGGCCGCCGAGACCACATAACACCGGTCTTGAAAGACCTACACTGGCTCCCAGTACGTTTCCAAGCACAATTCAAAGTGTTGGTGCTGACCTTTAAAGCCCCAAACGGCCTCAGTCCAGTATACCTGAAGGAGCGTCTCCAGCCCCATCGTTCTGCCTGGACACTGAGGTCCAGCGCCGAGGGCCTTCTGGCGGTTCCCTCGCTGCGAGAAGCCAAGTTACAGGGAACCAGACAGAGGTGCGAGAAGCCAAGTTACAGGGAACCTTCTCAGTAGTGGCGGCCGCCCTGTGGAACGCCCTCCCACAAGATGTCAAACAGAAAAATAACTACCAAACTTTTAGAAGACATCTAAAGGCAGCCCTGTTTAGGGAAGCTTTTAATGTTTAATAGGTTATTGTATTTTAGTGTTTTGTTGGAAGCAGCCCAGAGTGGCTGGGGGGACCCAGCCAGATGGGCGGGCTATAAATAAATTATTATTATTATTATTATTATTATTATTATTATTATTATTATTATTATTATTATTAGCTTGGCACTCATCGGCCATGGCTTGCAAGGATTATTTTAAATTGTAAAATAATTGGGCAGTGTGGGAGTGACTACTCTCACTTGTCTGTAAAAGAATTTAGGCCTACTATCACCACTGTGAAATTTCCAGAAATTTCTCCCACTCTATTCCAAATTGGGCAGGATTTTCTTTTCATCCTCTCTCCCCACGAACGATTGAAATTGGCTCAACTGAAAATATTGGCTCAGCTATTTCAACCATGTTGCCTCCACTTGCATGCTGAAGTTTGCTACCTCAGAACAAAGCCGTATTTAGTGGCCATAATCCAGTGTAAAGTAATTCCAGCAGCAGTGCCATAACTGCCCTGTTAGTGATTTCCCCCCCAGAATTAATCAGAAATAACAAATGCAGGAGATATTCTCTTATGCTAATTGTTACTTGGCCTAAATCAGCCAAGATAATTCCCCTTCTTTAAAAAGAAACAAAAGTAATATCACCTTTCACAAACTATTCTAGCGTAGTTCAGCTATATCTGGGGAAAGCTGAGCACCACCACAAACTGTTTTTTATGTTATTCCTCCCCATGAAAATGTGTCAGTTCAGTAAACAGTCCCCATTTGATAAAGGTTTTATGGAAAGTGTTATGAGCTCTTTCATTTGAGCAAAGGGAAATGAATCACTGTTTTCTCCCTCTTTTCTCTGTGGCATCTAGGCTACCTTACGCTTCCACATTATGCAAACTTCAAGAAAGAGGCAGTGAGCATGTCAGGGAAACCGCCGTGATAACTCCGGAGCGCCGCAGTTTTGCGGCAGCCTCTTTAATTTCGAGACAGGCACATTAGCCTGGATGTTAGCTTCCTTCCCCTTAATTGGATTGCTTGCATAAATTGCAATACAAGGCGATCGTGCGCTGGCTACTTTTTGGCAAACAAATAAATAAATAAATTCCAATCAGCCGCATTGAGGGAATCGTATGCATTTCATACAGAGAAAGGGGACGGGGGGTGGAAATAATAATTTGACGACGATGATAAGGTGAGGCAGGGTAAAAGCTGATATTCTCCCTTTATAACAGATAGCCCCAAGTTGTAGAGGCCATTATACCATGCATTTTCAGAGCAAATGAACTTGACAGATGGCTGTGTCACCTAAACCCCTACCTACCAACTTGATTATGCAGAAAACAATACAATAGAAAAGAAATCATTACTGAAGGAACCTGGTTAGTCCACAGAGGGCTGAGCGATGCAGAAGAACAAAATTACAGTTGTGGAATTGAACAGCAAGAATGCATTTAACATAAAGTGGGTTACAGCGAGGCAATCAGTCATGGCTACGGCTATTGTCTGGGCTTGCTTGCATGCTATATGAAGTAATCTGTCATCTCCCACTGAATTGGTGTTTAGTTTATAGGAGAAAACTACAAAGGTTTTGCTAGGGCATGTTTCAGTAGCCTTAAGTAGCTGAATGGAATGAAATCTGGGAGAATTCAGGGTATCTTTTGGAGTCTTGTGGCATTTTTGAGGGTGCTTTATCATTATAATGTCCAATATATGGGTGGTCAGCTTCTGGCCTACAGATATTGCACCCAAAGGACATTTACCTGGCTTGTGGGGCATGACCCGATTTTGGTTGATGAAAAGGTCAAATTTCACTCATTATGCCAGGAGTGGATGTCAAGCTGCAAGAGATATAGACATTCCCCCCCTCCCCAATTTTTAAAATCTATTTTAATAATGTTTATTGGGTCCCCCCCCCCCAAACGAAGTTCCTTGGTAAAATCTGGGGAAATGGCAGTGATGAAAGATGAGGGGGGATGACTACTAAACAGAGTTCACTTCTATTAGCTTCCTAAAGGTAAAGGTAAAGGTAAAGGGACCCCTGACCACTAGGTCCAGTCGTGACCGACTCTGGGGTTAGCTCATCTCACTTTATTGGCTGAGGGAGCCAGCGTACAGCTTCCGGGTCATGTGGCCAGCATGACTTAGCCGCTTCTGGTGAACCAGAGCATGGCACGGAAATGCCGTTTACCTTCACGCCAGAGTGGTACCTATTTATCTACTTGCACTTTGATGTGCTTTCGAACTGCTAGGTTGGCAGGAGCAGGGACCGAGCAACGGGAGCTCACCCCGTCACGGGGATTCAAACCGCCGACCTTCTGATTGGCAAGTCCTAGGCTCTGTGGTTTAACCCACAGCGCCACCCGCGTCCAGTTTAATCAGTCTGATAGAGGCCCAAGCTCATGTAGATTTACACAGTTCTGCAAATAGGAGTCCATGTGTCTAGATGTTTTTCTTTCCTGTTGTCTTTACCAGAAGGCACAGAGAGCACAGTTCATGGTAGTAGACCCCCCCCCCCAGACAGCAAAGAAAAATGAATGTGCAACATTTTAAATATGGTTGAAATGGTTGCAACACACATTCGGTGCCATGGCCAAAAATAATAAAAATAAAAACATGCCTTGGTGCATTGAAGTTGTGATACCACCACCACACTTGAAATGGTCCACAGGTCAGAGGTTTGATACTGCTGATCTATCTATTGCCATAACTGGGATGTTAAGCTGTTAACTGGCTACTGTGAAGGGCTTGACAATGAGTAAAATTGTAGGTACTCTGTTTATTTTGTCGTACTGCCCCCTGCTCCGAAAGAGTAAAACGGAGGGAAGATTGTTTAAAATGGCCAAGGTGGTCCAAGATCAGGAATCCAAAGAAATCACCAATTCTCAGGAGACATATCTTTTTTGGGGAGCTTATACTGGAAATGGTCCAATCCTTTCCAGAGTTTGGCATGCCCATCTGTGTGGTGTAGTGGTTAAGAGTGGTAGTCACGTAATCTGGGTAACCGGGTTCGCGTCTCCGCTCCTCCACATGCAGCTGCTGGGTGACCTTGGGCCAGTCACACTTCTTTGAAGTCTCTCAGCCCCACTCACCTCACAGAGTGTTTGTTGTGGGGGAGGAAGGGAAAGGAGATTGTTAGCCGCTTTGAGACTCCTGAAGGGGAGTGATAGGCGGGATATCAAATCCAAACTCTTCTTCTTCTTCTTCATAAGATCAGGATAGAAGTTTGTAAAATGTACCAATGCAAGTCTAATTAAAAGTGGGGAAATTAGCCAAGACAACCTCTCCCCCCCCAAAAAAATATATATGAATGAGAGCAATCCTGAGAGTACCTCATTTCAGCAGGGTTGCACAGAAAAACCTCTGGTGGATTGTATCCTTAACTATTGTTCCCCAGCCCTGTTCCTTGAAATGTGGCAGTTGAGAAATCAGAGATACTAAAACCATAAGCCTGTATATCCAACAAACTTTAAGTCTCATTGATTGATTTCAGGAGGAGAGATTTAAGCTCACAGTTAACTCCACCATTTTTATCAATGTGAATTCAGCAGGCTTCACTTTCACCCTGAGTCCTTTATAAAGCATGACCTATGACTCACTTAGCAAGTCTAGAAAAGTGCCCATGTTTGCAGTATGCCATCATAAAGCACTTCTCCTAGAAAACAATGTTACAGTGGCAATGGGGTATTTTTGGTTGTAAGCAACATTCATTTGTCATTGTTGCATCTAGATGCTCTGTGTATAGCTGACTGCGGAAGTTTTATTAATTGTGTGTCTCCCACGACCCAAACATCAGCATAATTGCTAAGTGTCTGGAAATGGCCTTAATAATCAATTCATAAATCCACACTTCTGTTGCCCACGTGTGAGTGCAAGATATATTAACAGTTACATTGTAGCAGATATGCACAAATGTTTTGAATCAAATTGCAAATCAATTGATAAAGACCATGGGTCTGATCCAATTTTCAATATGAGCTTCTAGTGGAAGCTCCAGATACTGAGGTCCATGAGACATTTCCTCCATTCTCATGGAACCATAGAATTGTAGAGTTGGAAAATAATAATAATAATAATAATAATAATAATAATAATAATAATAATAATAATTTATTATTTATACCCCGCCCAGCTGGCTGGGTTTCCCCAGCCACTCTGGGAGGCTTCCAACAGAATATTACAATACAATAGTCTGTTAAACATTAAAAGCTTCCCTAAACAGGGCTGCCTTCAGATGTCTTCTAAAAGGACCATCCAAGTGGGGCTCAGTTTAGATTTGAACCTTGGTCTCCCAGATTCTAGCCCAACATTATGAATCAATTTAGAATTCCTCCTCTGATCATTTGCACATGCTTCTCACAAATGCTGGCCCATTTGTGGCTGTGAGTTAGGGCAAGGGCTATCTGCACCACTAGGCCAAATTGCCTGACAGCCGCCAAGACCAGAATTGGTTCTGGCCATCAGGGTTGCATTTGGATCGAACCACATGGGGGAAACCCTCATTCTTGCAGTATTTGCTGCGTAAACCACACTAGCAAGCATTCACAAAGCAGGGCTTCCCAGGCATTATTTGCTGCAGTAGCGTGGAAAATTAAAATATCAAAACGATTTGGATCTATTTACTAGAAAATTTCTTTTATAATAAGAAACTTGGTTACTTACAGCTTGTTTCACCAAACGTAAATTCATAAAATAGATGTTGAAAGTTGTACGCGGCAATATATGTATCAATGGTTAAAGAGTGAGAGAGGGACATAAGTTATTTGGTGAAAGAGAAGGCAATCTTCAAAGCTGATCAGGAGCATGGAATTCCTGGCAACCCTTCCATCCAAAAGGGGTGAGTTGCTGAAACCAGTAATTAATAGGCTGCCATCTTTGTTTTGTTTTTAACACACTTGTCCTTTTTTCCACCTCTTTCCCCTTGCCCCAAGGTCTATTTCATGGTACAAATTGTAGCAAACAAGAAGAAAAAATAGGGAAAGGGCCATGTACATAGCTTGGAGGTACAGTATCTGTTTCACCATGCAGAAGGTCCCAGCTTCATTCTCCAACATCTCCAAGTTTGGCAGGTGAGAGAACCTTGTCTCCAACTCTGGATAGCAGCTCAGCTAGATGGACTGGTCTGCCTCACTATAAGGCAGCTCACCTTCTTGGCTGAAGGCTTTTCACTTTCACTTGCTTGGAGTCGCTCTCTTCATGGTGAAGGTGAGAACAGCCTTTTTATCACATTGCTTTAGCAGTGGAAGCACTGCTTTCCCTGTAGTGAAGATCCTATTTTGCCACAATAGCTAGCTAGCTATAAACTGGAATCAGGTAGCATGGCCAACCGAAGAGGTTGTTTCTGCCCAAGCATCACCCAACAAAGGAAGAGGATGTTCATTCGAGATGGTCAACAAAACTGGCCATGTCTACCTAGTTCCATAATACAGATGCTCACCATCAGAACCTTTCCATTGAGAATAGTTACCAGTGAGAAGGACCCTTAAGACTGTCCTGTCACTTACTTGAATTCTATATTGATCCAATTTACTTTCCTCCTCCTCCTCCTCCTGAAAAGGAAATAAATATATTTCCTGAACGATGTTCCAAGAAAGGCAGTTATAAGCCACAGAGAGATAGAGAAGCTAAGATACTTGTCTATAATGCAGGAAATTTGGACATATTTCATACAATAACTCGGTGAGATAGCCATTAATGCAGTCTTTATAGTCAGGGTTTACTGGGTAAATATAGAAGATCAGAAATTGAAACCCATTCAGTTCAGCCCTGATGTGAATACAACTTTTGTTCTGAAAATTAAACAATAATCCTAACATTTCTTCTTAGAACAAATCCTTTCAGCAAGTTTTTTTTTAAGTGTTCCATGTACAACACACATGAATCAACCACACATGAAACTTTATTGAAGAGCTGTACTGTATGATTTTAAAATCCCCCAGTTGTGCTAAATACAGTGATTACTCCAAATTACTGCCTACTTACCATGACTACATAATGCAGAAGTGCATGGCAAAAACTCAAAATAAGCAGAGGAAGGAGATTAGCTTTCTGCCAAACAAAGCCACTGCTGTGATCATGAAATTACTAACCCTTGTGGCATTTTGTCTATAACTCTAGGAGGACGTGTCAATAGCAAACATCAAAATTCATGTTGAGATTGCTGCTAGCCACCTATAAGAGAGCTTTGCCCCTCTCCTCTCATTCCCGTGTGCTGTGAAAATTGCTAATAACCAATTCAATCAGAGCCCTTGCAAATTTGGTGTTTAGCTTTGGAAGCTTGAGGACAAACATTGCAGGCAGGCTTGCTCCAAGTTTCTTCTGCAAACAATGAATTCTACGTGGACCGCAGTGCTCTCCAAGGTCAAATATTGGAAATAATAAAAGCCACATTTTTTGGCTAAGAATAATATTTTGAGGTCACCTGAATCAACTGGTTGCTGCACACAAATCAAAATAAAGACAGAGGACCTTTATTCAGGTTTACAGCTGTAATGGTGCGTGTCCTATACATACCTACTGAGATTTAAGTCCAATTGAGTTCAGTGGCGATCAGTTGCAGGCAGCAGGAGAGGATGGAACAGCATTGCTTACCTGACTTTCCAACATGGAGGTCACTGCCAGTAACCGAGGGAGAGGAATGAGGTGGTGAGGAGGTTGCATTGGGAGTGATGGACTTTATCTACCGATGGCCCTTACGTCCAGGTTAAGTGGCCATAGGATTGCAACCCAAACTTCCAGATGCACAAAGCAAGGAGAAGGAAGAGACAGGGGATGGAGATCTGTTTGACAGAACCAGCAGAAAGAATGGCAATAGCATCAAAATCCAGCTGTTGTTGTTATTGGCATCTGAGCATCAGATGGTATGGTAACTTCCAAACCAACTGGAAACCAGTGTTTCGTTTTCACATAAAAAGGCTTATTTAAAAGAAACACTACGGAGCACATATAGTACAAATAGGGATAGAAGAGTGTGGCCTTTTAGTGTGCTCAAAGGTGCCAATCCACACCCCAGTCCATCATGCGCTGATAGCCAAACCTGCTGATGACACCAAGTTGTTCAGGGTGGCAAAAACAAAAAGTGATTGCAATGAGTCTGAGCTTCAGGTTTTCTTTCATAAATAAAGTGTGTGGAATACTGGAAGACTGATGTTTGTGAATGCCGAATTTATGCAGTAACAGAAATGTTCAAGGAATCTGAGATAGACTGCAGAATTTGCCAGTTTCCATTGACTTGCTGTTAAAATGAAAATCCCTTTAACATGCCCCACGGCCAGCACTAGGACCCAGTTGGCGTGGCACTCCCAGAGAATCCAGCTGCAGCAGTGGCCCAGGTTGGTTTCCCATATCCTTTAGACAACTTGTAATACAATCACACAGATTGGCTTCTGACACAGCTAATGCTGCCCTGCTGTTCGCATTAAGATTTATTGCTGCTTTGCCATTTCCCTGATGTACAATAGCAGCAGGCCAAAACTAACACGCATGTTAGCAGGCTTACCAAGTGTTTGGGGGAAAGCCTTTTGGAACAGTCGCTGGACATTTGCCATGTTAGGCGGCCACTTGGGTTACTTTAATGTAGGGCACAGAAAGGGTATACAAACACACCTCTTGGCTCACTTCCAAGAGAGCCGTCTGCAGATCATGCCCTGAAGATCACGCCCTTTGACTGCACTGCACACACCTATTTAATGGAAGTTGGTTAAAGCATAACTGGCCTAGTCATCATAGCATTTTTGCCAACATTTTCAAGCTGCAAATTCAGATGCTCTGGGTGTACTTCATGTGAAACTCCCAGTGGCAGACTTGGGTAATATGGTGCCCTGTGTGAGGCCAAAATTTGACACACGTGTACCCCAGCTCTTCCCTAAAGTGGGTAAGAGAGGTGCAGGGCTTTGGGATGGAAGCACGAGGCTCAGGCAGGGTCATTGAGCCCTCACATCACCTTTCAAAGCTGGGAGAGTGGTAATTAGGCTTTGGGAAGAGGGAGGACTTTAGGAGCGCTTGTGCCTCCTTCGCCTCTTGGCTCAGTGCATGCGCAATGCTCACACAGCCCTAAATCTCACCCTGCCCTGGCACTCCTATTCTCTCTCAGAGGATCACTGCACATGCAACCCACCATTCCACACAGACAAGGGCTCTTCTTCATCAGCTTTCTGCCGTATCCATTTGTGGTAGGCTCAACTGCCATGCAGGACATAGTTTTCTATGCGTGGTGATAGCCAAATAGATAGCATGAAACAGAGGTGCAATGTGGCTCAAGCACATCCTTGCATCTACACTTGCACCATGTTGTTGTTGTTATTTAGTCGTTTAGTTGTGTCTGACTCTTCGCGACTCCCTGGACCAGAGCACGCCAGGCACTCCTGTCTTCCACTGCCTCCTGCAGTTTGGTCAAACTCATGTTACTAGCTTCGAGAACACTATCCAGCCATCTCCTCTTCTGTCATCCCCTTCTCCTTGTGCCCTCAATCTTTCCCAGCATCAGGGTCTTTTATTCTCATGAGGTGGCCAAAGTATTGGAGCCTTAGCTTCAGGATCTGTCCTTCCAGTGAGCAATCAGGGCTGATTTCTTTCAGAATGGATAGGTTTGTTCTTCTTGCAGTCCATGGGACTCTCAAGAGTCTCCTCTGGCACCATAATTCAAAAGCATCAATTCTTTGGCGATCAGTCTTCTTTATGGTCCAGCTCTCACTTCCATACATCACTACTGGGATCTCCTCCATGGATCACTGCCTTGTCGTGGTGAAGGGGCTTGAATAACTCAGAGAAGCTGTGAGCTATGCCATGCAGGGCCACCCAAGACGGACAGGTCATAGAGGAGAGTTTTGACTAAACATGATCCACCTGGAGCAGGAACCGGAAAGCCACCCCAGTATCCCTGCCAAGAAAACTCCATGGACAAAAACAACTTGCACCATGCTCACACCTATAGAAGGCTAGTTTGGGACACATTCTATCTAGGGAATCCCAAAATGCATGCACGGAGAAGTGTGTCTGTGCAAAGTCTCTCTGCAAATACCTGAAATGGACTGTGAAGCCCATTCCAGGTTCCACAACCCACTGCAGAGTTTGGGCGAAGCAGAATACATCCACGTATAGTTCCAGTAAAACTTTCTAGAGTGAAACAAGGAGGTTTTCCTCATCCCTGCTCAAAGTATGATGGGTGATAGATATCAAATTTGGTCGTGTTCAGAGCAGGCTCATTGCTATCAGTGGACTTACAGTAAGCGGTCCATTTCCATTTAAGTAATCTGCTTGTTTGCTTGTTATTCTGAAAAATGAATCTAATAACTAAATACACTTCCAGGAGGAGATAGGGCTTCTGTTTGACCAGTCTGAACTGTGGGATAACTAAATGTGTTTGGAACTTAAATAAACAATGCAAGTCACGGGGGCATGCATCAGAGATCAAAACCAGATGTGAGCCTCAAGTTCCTCCATGGGTCAGTTCACACTAACAGCAGCTCTCAAGTGAGTGCATCTGGAGCTTGTAGACTCATATCTGAGTGGTGCTCAGACTAATCTATTAGGACAGAACTGAAAGATCTACCTGGAGTCAGTGTACTTTGTGGAAATGCAGTGCTTCCCCCAGAAGAAGATGGGTTACCAAGTTGCTCAAATCATATACCCAGTCCTTAGGTGGAAGCATGAGTTTTCATAAGTAATGCTTTCACCTGTGAGCATGGCACCCAAGCACACACAAAGCACCCTGATCCCTAGGTAAGTAAGGTTGCAAAGTCTTCTGATGTTCTAGACTCAGGTTCTAGACTCAGATAGTGTCACCTAAGAGCACAACATGGGTATTTGTTGGGTGGCGGAAGGCAGAACCTGATGTAACTTTGTGGGGGTTTTCCAAAGGTATCTCCATCTTATAGCCCGCTTTCTAGGAATTCTGTTATGTTTGCATTTTAATGCGGACTTCCTGGAACAATAATACAAACTGTGCACAAAAATGCTCATGTTAGTGGAAATAATATCCAAAAATGCATTCTATTAAGGAAAATTGCTTTGCAAAGATTAGGCAAAACCAGGCAGAGGGCCTTCTCGGTGGAACGCCCTCCCATCAGATGTCAAGGAAATAAACAACTATCTGACTTTTAGAAGACATCTGAAGGCAGACCTGTTTAGGGAAGTTTTTAATGTCTGAAGTTTTAGTGTGTTTTTGGTATTCTATTGGGAACTGCCCAGAGTGGTTGGGGAAACCCAGCCAGATGGGTGGTGTATAAAGAATAAATTATTATTATTATTATTATTATTATTATTATTATTATTATTATTATTATTATTCAAGTGTATGTATATCAGGAGAAATGCACACTAAAGTGCTGGTGAATTTTCCTGAGGATACACACACACATGACAAACTGATGCAAAAATGTGTTGAACTAAACTTCAGAATGGAAAGATACCTTCACCTGTGTGGTTCTCTCCCATGAAAAGAGATATAAAGACAGTGGCAAAGTGGGTAAGAGGACAAGTTTTACCATCTAGAATGGGCAAGGTGGTGGTGATTCTAGTTCCTCTGTAATTTTAACTTCATCCCTTGGAGAACTTGAGAAGGGGTCTAAAACCTTGGGGCCTTGGCAACACTAGGCTCATGGGTGTGATAGTAAAGGGACCCTTGACCATTAGGTCCAGTCGTGACCGACTCTGGGGTTGCGGCGCTCATCTCACTTTATTGGCCGAAGGAGCCGGCGTACAGCTTCCGGGTCATGTGGCCAGCATGACTAAGCCGCTTCTGGCAAACCAGAGCAGCGCATGGAAACACTGTTTACCTTCCCTCCAGAGTGGTACCTATTTATCTACTTGCACTCTGACATGCTTTCGAACTGCTAGGTAGGCAGGAGCAGGGACCGAACAACAGGAGCTCACCCCGTTGCGGGGATTCGAACTGCCGACCTTCTGATCAGCAAGTCCTAGTCTCTGTGGTTTAACCCACAGCGCCACCCGCGTCCCTCATGGGTGTGATACTGCTCTGCAATGGATTGTCTCTTTCTGTGTTTCTAAGTGTCTTCATGGATGAACACTGTACATTCCATTTGAAGTCACCAAGAAGGTTTTATGCAATAGATCTCCCAACAAAAACACTCAGGGTAATGAATGCATTTCAGGGCAGAAACAGTCTTGTTTTCATTCTCAACAAAGAACTGAAATTAGTACTCATATTTGCCTTGTAATATAGTAACGCTGCTTTCCAAACAACCAAAACACAGAAGAAATTCAGCTGTGTTGGTAATACTGAAATCCTTTTATTATTGTTGGACTCGATTGTAAAAATTAGGCCAGATACGCAAATTACCAGCGCTAAACATAGTACAATGGCTGTCTGTAAAACTCTGAACAAACCACAATAGACAGTCATTTATTTGCTCAATATTTGCTGCCTTTGATGCATAATAAATTTCATAAAATATTTCCATCTTTACATAGAATTAAATGAATATGGGTTTACCACAATCAGGGGCAGATGAAGATTCATATAACATGTTTGTCTTCATCAACAGTGTGGCAGATACTATTATACAATAATATCCCACACTTTTGCAAGTTGATTGTTTTATTGTATGGTTTTTTTATTGTAATGTATTGTTCCTTTTTCTGATTTTATGGTTTGCTTTATGCTCATAAAATTTGTTAGAGAATGTTTATGTGGCAAAAGACTAATGAGCAAAATAAAAACATGTTTGTAAAATAATATATATTTATATGTACATTTTTATGTATAAATAAAATTTTATATATAGCACCACTTTCCTTCACTTAAGAGTCATGCAACAGGTACTGCTATTGGAATTCCCCCGCCCCCCCCCAAAATAATTTTTATTGGGTTTTACATTTTTGTCACAATCACAACAAATTAAAAACAAATTAAATTGCCAGCTCCCACCACCACCCTGACTTCCCTCAACTTACCCTTCTGGTTTTTTGCATATTGACTTTTCTTGCTATATTATGCTTTTATATTATATTCTTTAAATTAAATGTTATTATGTTTTTATCATTTTAACATCACCTTTGTAATTTCTGTATTAATTTTGTTAATTGTGTTTACTCAAAACCTGCTAGTGAGTCCATTTCTTTACATTGTTTCCGTAAATACAACATATATGGTTACCAGTCTTCTTTAAAATCTCTTATTGTCTTTCGGTTAACTTCACCATTTCAGCATATTACATCAGTTTTTCTTGCCATTGTTCTTGGAATTTGAGTTTGCTGAATTATGCTCCATTGGCAAAATGTCTTCTTTCTCTCTCCACAGTAATCTGAAATTATTCCATGGTCACTGATCTTTCCGAAATTTTTTTAGTAACAGTATGGAATCATTTGCCAGTTGACTCCCTCTCCCCTTAAGATTGCTCTGGAATAGCTCGATCCAAGAAGATCAAACCGATCCATTCTGAAGGAAATCAGCCCTGAGTGCTGACTGGAAGGACAGATCGTGAAGCTGAGGCTCCAATACTTTGGCCACCTCATGAGAAGAGAAGGCTCCCTGGAAAAGACCCTGATGTTGGGAAAGATGGAGGGCACAAGGAGAAGGGGACAACAGAGGATGAGATGGTTGGACAGTGTTCTCGAAGCTACCATCATGAGTTTGACCAAACTGCGGGAGGCAGTGGAAGACAGGAGTGCCTGGCATGCTCTGGTCCATGGGGTGATGAAGAGTCGGACACGACTAAACAACTAAACAACAACACCTTCTTACCTAGGAGTAATCCCCATTGAATTTATCTGAGTCCCTTCTTTGGGTGCCTCCTCCACTTAGAGGTCTGGAGATAGGCCAACACAAGAATGGGCCTTTCCTTTGGTGGTTCTCCACTTACGGAATGCTCTCCCCAGGGAGGCTTACCTGGAACCTTCATCGCATATCTTTAGGCACCAGGCAAAAACATTTCTGTTTAATCAAGTCTTTGGCTTTGGCTGATTAACATTCTATGTCCTTCTATATGTGTTTGTGGGGTTATTGGTTTGTTTTTGTTTTTATTATGCATTTTATGTTCTCATTTTGTATGTTTATGCTGCGAACCACCCTGTGATATTTGGATGAATTGCAAATTAAATACATAAACACCAGTGGGATGTCCTTCTGAGTAGGCTTGTATAGAAATGTAATGAGTACAGTGCATGCTTAAGCGACAAAACATTTAACCACGCAACCACCATTCTCAAAGTATGATAGACCACACACAGTTCTACTGAGTTCATCTTACTGTGGGAATGTTCAGGGAGGCAGGAGAGGATATATTGTTTAATTATATCCTTCCCAACTTGTGTTAACAAGTTCTATAATTTAGCAGAGTGACATTCCACTTTTTAAACTTGTACAGTGGATAACGTCTTTGCCAGGCTTTTTTAAGCCTCAAAAATAAATTTCCTGGTAATTCCCTTTTATTCCCTCAAAAAAGATTAGACACGACACAGCCTTGTATAAAAGTATAAAAGAGTTTACTCACACACATTCTGTTCACAGATGGATCCCAGAAGGCAGACTTAGGTTACAAAATATATACACCTGGAATCTATCCCCTAAGGAGATAGTTCCTTTGTCTTCTCTTTGCTGCAAGCCAAGAGAGCATCTCAGACTAAGAAGATGTTGCTTCTTTGAGTAATGGAGTCAGAGAGAGAGATGGCTGCCTCCCCTGAGGTATTTTGTTACCTGCACAGGTGAGGCCACGGCCACCTCTGGTCACATGCAGAGGAAGTCTGTCCCAGCCCAGGAGGAAACAGGAAGTTCCGACTGGCTGGTCCAGACATCCCCTTTATGTCCACTCTAGGAATGTTGTATTTGACTGCTCTGTGTTTCACACCCCACACTTACAAATGTGAAAATGCAAGGGCAATTTGCATGCTCTTCCCAACATGCACAGAATGTTTAAGATTTGTTGTACCTGTCCATGTGGTCTGTTCATCTGGGCTTGGCATATGATGCATAAAAAAAGAAGAAGAAGAAGCCAATTCTGTGATTCTATTAAGTCAATTTTCTGGTCCAGCATTGCCAAATAATAGTCAAGTATTTTTAGATTCACAGAATTGAAAGGGATCTTGTGGGCCATCTATTCTGACTCAATGAAGGAAATCTAGAGCAATAGCACCCCAGCTTCTGCTTTAAGAGCTCTGGCAGATCAAGTTATTGCACTGGTTGATTAGAACGATAAATAAGAATAAAGAAACGTATGCTGATTACAAAAAGTACTATTCTCTGGAAGACTCTAGGCTAGCATCCTAATTTAATGTTGTGAACCACCCTGAGATTTGCAGGTGAAAGGTGGTATACAAATTTACTAAATAGTAACAATAATCCCTCGGGACATGGGTGGCTCTGTGGGTTAAACCACAGAGCCTAGGACTTGCCGATCAGAAGGTTGGCGGTTCGAATCCCCGCGACAGGGTGAGCTCCCGTTGCTTGGTCCCTGCTCCTGCCAACCTAGCAGTTTGAAAGCACATCAAAGTGCATGTAGATAAATAGGTACCGCTCCGGCGGGAAGGTAAACGCCGTTTCTGTGCGCTGCTCTAGTTCACCAGAAGTGGCTTAGTCATGCTGGCCACATGACCTGGAAGCTGTACACCGGCTCCCTCGGCCAATAAAGCGAGATGAGCGCCGCAACCCCAGAGTTGGCCATGACTGGACCTAACAGTCAGGGGTCCCTTTACCTTTAACAATAATCCCACAGAACAGGAGTCAGCAAACTTTTTCAGCAGGAGCTTGTCCACTGTGCCTCAGACCTTGTGGGGGGCCAGACTATATTTTGAAGGGGGAAAAAATATGAATGAATTCCTATGGCCCATAAATAACCCAGAGATGCATTTTAAATAAAAGGACACATTCTACTTATGTAAAAACATGCTGATTCCCGGACCATCCGGGGGCTGGATTTAGAAGACGATTGGGCTGGATCCAGCCCCCGGGCCTTAGTTTGCTTACCCATGCCACAGAACATGCCACCAGAATACATGGAGGTGCCTCCTTTCAACAAGCAAATTTCTTAGATTCTGCAACACTTGTGTGTCTCTGGGGTGACAGCTTTTTGTATAATACTTATTATTATTATTATTATTATTATTATTATTATTATTATTATTTATACCCCGCCCATCTGGCTGAGTTTCCCCAGCCACTCTGGGTGGCTCCCAATCAAGTGTTAAAAACAGTACAGCGTTAAATATTAAAAACTTCCCTGCCTTAAGATGTCTTCTGAATGTCAGGTAGTTGTTTATCTCTTTGACATCTGGTGGGAGGGTGTTCCACAGGGTGGGCACCACTACCGAGAAGGCCCTCTGTCTGGTTCCCTGTAGCCTCACTTCTCGCAATGAGGGAACTGCCAGAAGGCCCTTGGCGCTGGATCTCAGTGTCTGGGCTGAATGATCAGGGTCGCGACGCTCCTTCAGGTATACTGGGCCGAATGCCGTTTAGGGCTTTCAAGGTCAGCCGCAACACTTTGAATTGTGCTCGGAAATGTACTGGGAGCCAATGCAGATCTCTCAGAACCAGTGTTATGTGGTCCCAGCGGCCACTCCCAGTCACCAGTCTAGCTGCCACATTCTGGATTAATTGCAGTTTCCGGGTCACCTTCAAAGGTAGCCCCACGTAGAGCACATTGCAGTAGTCCAAGCGTGAGATAACTAGAGCATGCACCACTCTTGCAAGACAGTCTGTGGGCAGGTAGTGTCTTAGCCTGTGTACCAGGTGGAGCTGGTAGACAGCCACCCTGGACACAGAATTAACCTGTGCCTCCATGGACAGTTGTGAGTCCAAAATGACTCCCAGGCTGCGCACCTGGTCCTTCAGGGGCACCGTTACCCCATTCAGGACCAGGGAGTCGCCCACACCCGCCTGCTCCCTGTCCCCCCAAAGCAGTACTTCTGTCTTGTCATGTTAATGGGAAAATCTGAGGGCTCCCTTGGGCAAAAACAAAGATACCAACCAGGATAACTTGGAGCAAAACAGCAGCCTGTAGGCTTGGCCTTTATTGAACTGTTGCAACAGGGTGCTCCCCTCACTTGCAGGAGAGAGAAAGGACACAGAAAAAATGGTGTGCAAGGTCTTACAAAGACTTTTGAAATTCCCATCCTGTAGATCAAGACCACCCCCAGAAACATCATACATACATCACAGAAAGGAGGGGTTGAGGGAGGAGTTGTGGTGGTAACCTGAGTGTCCTGTCACCTGGCTGGTTCCCCCTTTCCCCCTCCCCATGAGTACTTTCCAGGTGACAGAGGGGAGTTTGCAGTTTCCTGCTCCCAGAGGGAAGAGCTGATTATTGTCCTTTGTTCCAGTCCGTGATGAATCCACTCCCATATGCAAGTTCTTTGTGATATTGATGGTCTTCTGTCTAGGACCATCAGGGTTGGCATAGCAACTGGGCAGGGCTCCTGTGGATGTGCTGGTATGCTGAAGGGATTATGGATGCCCTGTATCAAACCTTCCCCATTTTGTAGTCCTTCCTTCATGGAGTAAAATAAAAGTGGAACAGTGCAAATCCAATGTATGGTTGATTTTCTATGAATTTATAACTGAAGCGTAGCATATGTAGCGTGTGAGTGTGAGTGTGTGTGAAGTTTGTGCAAACTGAATGATTGGAGGGTGTTCCTGCTACAGTTAGGATTCAACCTCAATCTGATAGCCGCCATCCATCCTCCATGTTCATTTCCTGCTTCCTTGTATGTTTGTTTCCTGCTTCCTTCAGAACCAAGTGCCTGCAATTCTTGCACGTGGCCAGTAGGAGAATCAGTCTGGCCTTGTGCCATAACTGGGCAACCTCTTGGGAGACAACTGCAAGGCTAGGAAAGTGGTACCTTGCTCCTGAACTGGGTCGTGCATATGTGTGACCCTGACTCCTACCGGATTGTCATCACCCTGCCACACTGGCGAAGAATCTGCAGCTGAAAATGAGAGGTGTTGATTTGATACTTGCGTGTCAAAGTCCCCAAGCCACCCCCCAAATAACTCACAACGCACACTTAATTTTTGTTTAAGGTTTTTGGCATAATTTTGGCCACAACGTTATTTAAATACAAAACCGTGAGTGGTTGTTTAGGCATTGGTTAAGACTATCTGTCCCCCCGCCTGGGGACAGAACTGACTTCCGGGCACCACCGAAAGACAGTGCGGGGGAAAGCAAGTCGGGGAGAAATGGAGCTGAGTCACAGACCCTCACCTCTCACCCGCCTGCTCCCCGAAGGCTTGCCGGCCCTAGTCCCATTCCAGGGATTGGACGAAAAGATGGCAAGCCCCAGGATTCCTTTAACGGAATTCCCTTTCCGCAGCAACCATGGAGGGGCAGGCCCAGCCTATCCTAACCCCTCCTCCACCAATTTATAACCAATGCCTAACCGCAACCTTACAAGTTGTGACGATTTGCTACGCAGTAGGCAAAAACCAAATGGCCCAGCCAATCTGCCAGATGGACAAAATTCCTACCAGGCCCCCGCTCCAAGGCGGACGACCCCATGACAGGCATAGCAAGGTCAATGCAACAACCCCTTACTCAAGGGCGGGTGGGCGGGTGATCCGTTGCATGCAGCAAAGAGAAAGATCCAGGCTGTGTGCAGAGTATTTAAACATTTTACCCCTCCCGCCAAAATTGCAACATAACTTTTACCCCAGCAACCCAGGGAACCAATCACTGCCCCAGGCCATCTTTAGAAACCCTGCCTGGTAACAGAGGGGTGGCTCAGCAGACCCCACCGCAACACGTGCTCTCCATGAAGGAGAACACGCTTTGCAAAAAAGAATGCCAAACGAGGGAAGGGGTTTCAGCTCAGCCTTAAGGAAAATGCAGTTTGGCTTTGGAAGGGATCTCACTTCATATGACTTTTCCGGCAAGAGAGAGAACATTATGCCTCTTCTGCCGGCGAGACCTAGACTTGACCTGTCCATACAGCTACGCAAATAGTCACCCAAATTTCCCATCCCGAGTTGAGCACACTCTTAACGGGCTGCTATTAGAGCCATCTTGTCACCAAAGCAGTCAAGGGATAATCAAAGGCTGCTTGTGTTGCAGCCCGCCTGCTGCTCTGTTTCGAAGAAAATGGGCTCCTGAAAAAGGAAATGTCACACCATGGTGTGAAGATAAACAGAGGTATATCTTTGGAGTAGAAGGCAGAGCCTGTGGAAAGAGGGACTGTAAATGACTTTGATTCCCCCTGGTGTGATGAATCATGGAGTCGCAAATCCTTTTTAGCTAATTGCTATCAGCTTGTGAGATTCCACCCCCACCCCCTTCCATGTTCAATATCAATTTTCAGGGCCAAGGGAGATAACACCTCTCCCCTGAGTCCACTGGCGACTCACCAGTAATACATAAAACACACACACACCCTGAACTAGCACCACTTAGCAATCGAAAGAGGGAAGTCATCTAATATGCAGCTGCCCCTGTTAACTAAAAGGAAGAATATTAGGAAGAAATACAAGACATAACCAGACTCTCCAGCGCTAAAATGCCCATGACCTTCCTGTGAAAGCTGTCCCTTCTTTGTAAATTCATTGATAGCTCAGCCAGGAAGCACAAAAAAAAGAGAGAGAGATGCTCGTATGCAGAAATACTAGGAAAGGTCTCTTGAAGGACATGATGTTGCATTTACAGCCTAATCTTATCAGACCCTCCATCAGCACATGCATATATACAGAGGGGCATGAGGACTTGAATTGGCTGAGTCACCTAAAGAACTTTGGACCTTGGCCACAGTTACATTTCCTCCACTCTTTCCAGGCATGGTCCATACTTAAAAGCTCAGTGCCCAAGCAATTCCACCCCCCCGCGTGCAAAAACCCGCTCTTTAAAGTTCAGTTGTAGCAAACATCAATCCGCAGAAAAACTGCATTGATGTTTGCTGCAGATGAGCTTTAAAGAGTAGGTTTTTGCAGGGAACGCTCGGGGCAAGAACGATGCTTGGACACTGAGCTTTTGAGCATTGACTGGTGCCTGGAAAGAGCAGGGCAAAAGGTCAGTGTGCCTAAGCCCTTACACTGCCATTGGCTCCGCTCTACAATATATCAATTAATAATAATAATAATAATAATAATAATAATAATAATAATAATAATAATTTTTATTTATATCCCGCCCTCCCCAGCCAAAGCCAGGCTCAGGGCGGCTAACAACAATAAAACAGTACAACATTCTAAAATCATTTCACTATAAAATGAATTCAAATCAAATTGATGGCAACCATTAGGCTAAAGTTCTGTGAAGATTGCCAAAGCAGGGAGTCAGGCTGTGCCCTGACCAAAGGCCTGGTGGAACAGCTCTGTCTTGCAGGCCCTGCAGAAAGATGTCAAGTCCCGCAGGGCCCTAGTCTCTTGTGACAGAGCGTTCCACCAGATTGGAGCCACAGCCGAAAAAACCCTGGCTCTGGTTGAGGCCAGCCTAACCTCTCTGGGGCCTGGGACCTTCAGGATGTTTTTGTTTGAAGACCGTAAGTTCCTCTGCGGGACATACCAGGAGAGGCGGTCCCATAGGTATGAGGGTCCTAGGCTGTATAGGGCTTTAAAGGTTGAAGCCAGAACCTTAAACCTGATCCTGTACTCCACCGGGAGCCAGTGCAGCTAGTATAGCTCTGGGTGAATGTGATCTCACAGTGAAGACCCCGTAAGGAGTCTCGCCATGGCATTCTGCACCTGCTGGAGTTTCTGGGTCAGTCTCAAGGGCAGCCCCACGTAGAGCGAGTTACAATAATCCAGTCTGGAGGTGACCGTCGTGTGGATCACAGTGGCTAGGTCAGGGCGAGAGAGGTAAGGAGCCAACTGCTTAGCCAATTGTTGAGATGTGCTGGATTTCCTGCATCTTCCTCTGCGCAATCCTGCTGAATTTCTCAGAGCAATGCATCAGGCTTGCTGTGCTTCTGAAGTGGAGCTGCTCAATGTCAGATGTAGCCCACGGGCCATGTATTGTGTTCTATACTGTCCCTCCCCCTTTGTCAGTCTCAAGCAGGAGATCTAGCACCCGGAAGGCCATCATACAGCGATGGCAAGATGTGTTTGGTTTGGTGGGTCGCAAGATGTGCAGAGTTCATTTAGTGACTTTCCCTCTGGTGGTTGCTCTAGCTGGAGGGTGAGAAATTCATCATAGTGATGCTAATAATCTTGTCAAATATAGCATCTAGACTGGCTGTAACCTTTTGGTAAACCTACTTAGCTACCAGCTGTTTCTGCACTTTTAAATCCATCCATTTTAAGACAATCAGCCACACAGGGCTTATTTTTTCCAGCCACGGGCATCAGCGGAAAAGACAGTGCTGTGCCATAGCTCAGGTGGGCCATAGGCAGCTAAGTATATCGGAGTTTTGAGGTCTGGAGCTTTTACATTTATTCAGATTTGTCTTAAGAGACAGATTAAAAATGGCTCCAAGTGCCTCTCCTTTAGAGGATAATCTAGGGACAGTCACTAGCCAGTCTTGTACTAGGAACCTATCTGAGAAGGTGGTTTTGGGTTGCCTTGATACAAGTCATAGACACTTACAGTGGGAAGGACCTTGGAGATTACCTTGTCTAAACGCTTCACTCAGTATAAGACTTGTACTTCTGGACGCAGATGCAGAATTCTTGTCTACAGCTGGGATTTTCTGGAAATCTTGATGTTGAGTTTATCCACATGGATTTTGACAAGATTTCTCCTTGATTTCAATAAGAAGCCTGCTGTTGTTTTACCAAAAACACTAAAAATATTAACAATTTCCACACATTGTATTCACTGTTATACGTATGCTATTTTATACAGTGCTCTATTGTTTTGGTAAAAAATTCAGTGCCAGCACTCATATCTTGATAAAAGTGCCATGGGCAGCAAAAAAAGAGGTGCTTAAGCATTATACCTGTAGGTACTGTCACACACCCAAAAGCCCAGATTATATGTCTATTATATGCATATGGTCTCCAGGTTTCCTAAAATAAACAGCAACAATCGTACAACTGAATAAAAATGTGTATGTACTTATAGTTACAAAACTGTATTGCAGAAGTATAGTACTGCGTAGGGTATGACTATTTCATACACATTCAAGTACTACCAACTTTACTGTATGCTTGTGAAACATGGACCACTTATAAATACCATCTCCAACTCCTTGAAAGATCCATTAACAGTGTCTCCGAAATTTTTTACACATCACTTGGGAAGACAAGCGAACTATTACCAGTACAGTGGTACCTCAGGTTACATACGCTTCAGGTTACATATGCTTCAGGTTACAGAGTCTGCTAACCCAGAAATAGTACCTCGGGTTAAGAACTTTGCTTCAGGATGAGAACAGAAATCGCGTGGTGGTGGCAGCGCAGCAGCAGCAGGAGGCCCCATTAGCTAAAGTGGTCTTCAGGTTAAGAACAGTTTTAGGTTACGAACGGACCTCCGGAACAAATTAAGTACGTAACCAGAGGTAGCACTGTATACTGGAAGAAGCAAAGATTACCAGTGTTGAAGCAATGATTCTTCAACATCAACTTCGTTGGACTGGTCATGTTGTGTGGATGCCGGATTATCATCTTTCAAAGCAACTACTCTATTCCGAACTTTAAAATGGAAAGCGTAATTCTGGTGGTCAACAAAAGAGGTTTAAAGATTCTCTCAAGACAAATCTTTTAAAAACCTAGTGTAAACACCAACAATTGGGAAACACTTGCCTGTGAGCGCTCCAATTGGAGAACAGCCTTTACCAAAGGTGTCATGGGCTTTGAAGACACTCGAACTTAGGACGCAAGGGAGAAACGTGCTAAGAGGAAGGCACGCTTGGCAAATTCACATTGTGACCAGCTCCTGTCCGGAAACCAATGTTCCCACTGTGGAAGGACGTGTGGATCCAGAATTGGCCTCCACAGTCACTTACGGACTCATTGTTAAAACCGTGTTTATGGAAGACAATCGTACTCAGCTATGAGTGATCACCAAAGAAGAAGAATATTCCCTCATATAATATTGTGTATAATTTTGCATATACTGCAGTAAGTTGGGCTTTATTTAAAAACAACAGCAACTGACCATGCATAAGTGGCCTTAAACAAGAGATACAAGACATGGTCCAATGTAGGCAAGCAGTGAGAATAAAGCAGAGAGAAGGAAGATCATGCATGCCATCTTGAGCTCTTAGAAGGAAAGGTGGAATCCAAGTTTAATAGTAAAATACTACTACTACTACTACTACTACTACTAATAATAATAATAATAATAATAATAATGAAACAAAATATTTGGTCTGAACCATCATAGATATTTCTTATAACCTGGGAAGGAAGGAGTCCATTAGTGGTGGCTGGTTTCTTACAAGCCTTTTATATGGCCTGGTCATTCCTCTTAAAAGGAAACACTTGCACTTAATGCTGGAGAAATGTGAGTGGCAGCAGATCAATGAGGAATTCTGAAATTGTGAAAATCAACAGAGAGGAAAGGGACTCTAGGAACAACTCCTGAGTTTCCGAGTAACATCATGTCCAGTGGCTCACTTGTGTTAATGTAGGACTTGCTAATGTGCCTACAGGTGTGCTAAGAGGATGTGTCAGAATAAAAGCAGCTCTTTGCTTGAGCCCAGAAAGGAAATTGGTGTTTACTCTTGTCTGGGGGGGTTTTAGGCTATAAATCTGATGAGAAAGCTCTAATGTCCTGCAGAATATCTAGCAATATCTGTCCTGCAGATGCCTATCCAGTTCATCAGTGCACAGACCAAAAAACCATGGCATCTTTAAAAGAAATTGGGTGCAGAGCAGCAATGAAAGTGATTCATACACATCCTGGTGCAGCCAGTGTCCAGATTTGCACAGAAGGAGAATTTCACTGTCTGCATCTCTAGTTGAATGAGGAGCCACACACGCAAATAGACACAGCTACCACCATGGTCTGCCCCACTGTTGGTCCCTTCAGATGAACATCTGAATTCCATGGGGTTTATCACTGCCATTACCTGTGCTATGTGAGGCATTCACTCATTCTTATCTCTGTGGTAAGACCCTGCATCAGTTTTTGCTACCCTATTCCAACCATCAAATGTGTCAGAATAAAAAGGCCTTGGATTTCTTTCATATACTCTAAAAATAGGACCATTAACCCACTTCTTCAAGGAAATCAATCAAGATCTTGGGACTATCACCAAGAAGGCCATGCTCATCTGAGCAACCATCCCAGAACCTTTGATGGATGGGATGTTGAGCAGAGCCTTATTTGAAGAGTTGAATGAGAAAGTGCACGCAGGAACAGACCCTCTCTGAGACCTGGAGCCCCAGTCTATTTAGCAAGCCATTCCTTGTCTATAGGAGTACCTGGGTCTTTGTAATTTAAAAGGTAGTCATACATTGGGTTACGAACGCTGCGGATTGCGCATTTTCGGGTTGCGGACCACACCGAACCCGGAAGTACCAGAATGGGTTACTTCCAGGTTTTGGCGCTTGTGCATATGCAGAAGCAGCAAATGACATCACACGCATGTGCAGAAGCGCCAAATTGCATCACGCGCGTGCACAGACACGGCGCTTCAGGCTGCGAACGCTGCGGGTTGCCAATGTGCCTCTCGCATGGATCACGTTCGCAAACTGAGGTAAGAGACATAGGTCCAGTTGTGGCCTACTCTGGGGTTGCGGCACTCATCTCACTTTATTGGCTGAGGGAGCCGGCGTACAGCTTCCGGGTCATGTGGCCACCATGACTAAGCTTTCTTCTGGCGAACCAGAGCAGCACACGGAAACGCCGTTTACCTTCCCGCCGAAGCGGTACCTATTTATCTACTTGTGCTTTGATGTGCTTTCGAACTGCTAGGTTGGCATGAGCAGGGACCGAGCAACGGGAGCTCACCCCGTTTCAGGGATTCAAACCACTGACCTTCTGATCGGCAAGTGGTCTGTGGCTCTGTGGTTTAACCCACAGCGCCACCCGATAGGGGTAAGCTTATTGCAGCCAAACTGTCCAGAAGGTGAGACACCCTGCTCACTAAGGATATTGTGAATCTGTGGTTTCCCACCTTGTCCAAAAATCAGATCTTTGTTGTAACAGATAAGGGTAACAGGTTTGATATGTCACAATGATAACTGCACATACGATGAACAGGCCCGCCTAGAGGTGTCTGTGCTTTTGAATGGGGAACAAGATGTGCGATGAGGTCTATTGTTGCAGACAACAGGTGTGTCGTGTGCAGCAGTGATTCAGATCTGTACTGCAAAACAGCATCTCCTCTTTTGTGGGTGAGTGCCCTAAAAACACAATGCCAGCATTCAGGAAGGCAAAAATATATCTGTGGAAATAATAAAGGGAGGGCTTTTGCTAATCCCTGATATTTATTCCCTTAGCAGTGAATAAACTGAGCCATCAGACCTGCACACCTCACATTTATGCTGCTGTCAGGGAGCCCCTGGGGCATAGCTGGGCTGCGCAGGATCAGGCCACCAGACTGTGAATTTAATGGGAGGTTGCTAAATGAGGCTTTTTCTAAAAACAAAAACAAAATAAATGGCATTCTTTTCTTCCTCAGGGAGATCTAGAGGCAGTGGTTTTTGCCTTTGAACATCCTCAAGTCAACCATCAAGAAAAGGTGATGAAGGTTAGGGAGGCTCCCCTGACATTTGGAGCCCTGGCATCAGCCTTTGCAATTATGGGCCACCTTTCTAGCAGATGGTAATTGAAAAGTGCGACCCACATGGGCTCCAGTCAATAATGGCGTCAGCATACAAATGACACTTAGCTTCCCTCACTCACCATCCTCTGTTCTCCCTCTTCACCTTTTATCCTTCTCAGCTTCGCGACTTAATCCACTCTAATGAGGTGAGCTTTATTGCCAAAAGGACAGCAGCTACCATAGCTCTCTATCCCGGCACCACAGGGTTTGCGAGGAAGTCAAAATAAAAGAAGTGACTTTGTAAGTCTTCCAGGAAGGAGGACAATGTAGGCTTTGAAAAGTTACTGCGCAGCCTTTTCAACTGTGGACTGCTGTTTTTTCCTCCCTCCATCCCTGCCCAGGAATACTTTCAGGCTCGCTAAGATGCAGCCATCATTAAGGCAACATCAAGCCAAGGTGGTCAAGGTATTGACTTCATTGTTGCGCAGGCTTCACCTGGCTTGAAGGCCATTACTGCCAGCCACATGTCACTCTTTACGAACAGTAGGCAACAGCCGATATCAGGAACTGTGTGAATTTCATTTACTCCCCCCACCCAGGTTTCTCTGGTCCCAGTAGACTGCTTAAAGGTAGCCAAATGGCACGATTTCACACACAAACACACAGAGAAAGTATTGCATAAAGTTGAATGCTTTCAAGTAAACAATCGAAAGGGGGAGTGATGGGTATTTTAATCTTTTATTTATTTATTTTGCTTTATTGAGAGTTCCCCCACCCAACCTTTTGGCAGTCACTCTCAGTCAATATAGAAAACCCAATCTATTCACATGTATGGCAGAGTATAGCATGGCAAAGAGAGTTCACTTCACTGCTGTGCTTTTGTCATTATATTTCATTGTTGTTGTTGTTGTTGTTTCTTAAAGTTACTTATGCTTTTCAGGTTTATACCTTTCACTAATTTTACAGTGATTTTAACATTTCAAAACTTGACTTCTTTCCCCCTCTTTCTGCGGTTCCTTATATTTATTTTTAATATCTTTTGTATATCCAAATCAACTTAATTTGCTCATTTATTCAGCTACTTTAAATATATACTCTTATAAAACTGCAGGTTATTACAATAATCCTGCCAATGTTCTTATCTGTTTACAATTTCTCTCTAAATATTCAATAAACCATTTCCATTCTTTTATAAAAAGTTTGTTATCTTGATTTCTTATTCTTCTGGTAAGTTTCGCCATTTCTGCATATTCCATAAGTTTTTGTATCCATTCTTCCTTTGCTGGGACTTCTGTTCCTTTCCATTTTGCAGCGAGTAGCATTCTTGACGCTGTAGTAGCATACATGAATAAGTTTCTATACAGTTCAGGTAGTTCTATCCCTATACAGCGGACCCTCGAGTTACGTACTGCTCTGGATACGTAACCTTCGGGTTGCGAATGTGGCAAACCCGGAAGTGTATACTTCTGGGTTGCACCGCACACACATGCACATAAGCACTCTATTGCGCTGCGCGCATGCACAGGAGCGCTGTATCATTCTGCATGTGTGCACAGAAGCAGCGCCTCCGGTTATGGACTTTTCAGGTTAACTACAGACCCCTGGAACAAATTTAATTCATATCTGGAGGGTCCACTAAAGAAAAGCTTCTGGATTTTTTTACAAACTTTATTTTAAACATCCTTTTCAGTTCATTATATATCATTTCCCAGTAAGCTTTATCCTTACTACAAGACCACCACATATGATTAAAAAGAACCTTCTTTCTCTTTACATTTCCAGCACTTATTTGATTTAGATTTATACACCCCCCCCCTTCCAATTTACTCGGTGTTAGATACCATCAATATATCCTTTTCATATAATTTTCTCTTAGACCATAACATGCTGTAAATTTTATATCCATATTCCACTATCATTAGTTTGTCAATATATTTCAAGGCAGGTCTGTGCACAGATTGCAAGTTTGCGAACTCAGCTGCACACAATGTGTGCCACCCTCCCACCCCACCACTGCAATTTTGAGGGTTAAAGATTGCACGTTAAAAGACAACAAATGGTGCAATGGGCACATGCAAGCTGCACTTAAATCAGTAGTTGGCAACCTTTTCAGAGCCAGGACCTACTTTCACTCTGGCCTGAAACGTGGTTGCTATTTGACCCTCTGCCTTGTTTATTTGCATCATTTATGTTTTTCTCCTCTTCGCCACTTTCCCTATCTTTCCTCCTCTCTCTCCTTCTGCCTTTTCCCTAAACCTCTAGGGCAACCCACCTTAAGTGGAAGCACTACACAGTGGGCTTTTGCAGAGCAATGATTTAGATCTTATGGCAAAGGTGCGTCCATGAAGGGAAGGACTGCAGTGTAGTGGCGGCATATGTGCTTTGTGTGCAGAGGGTTCCAAGTTTAATCCCTGGCATCTCCAGTTGAAAGGGTCAGGGAGCAGGCAGAGAATAAGACCTGCATCAGAGCTGCAATGTTGCCAATTAATGTGGACCAAATTGGACTCAATGGATAAATAGTCCAACCCAGTGCTTTTTGGGGGTGGCTGCCAGCAAACAAAAATACAGTCGTACCTCGGGTTACAGACGTTTTAGCTTACAGACGCTTCAGCTTACAGACTCCACTAACTCAGAAATAGTACCTCGGGTTAAGAACTTTGCTTCAGGATGAGAACAGGATGAGAACAGAAATCGTGCGGCAGTGGTGCAACAGCAGCAGGAGGCCCCATTAGCTAAAGTGGTACCTCAGGTTAAGAATAGCTTCAGGTTAAGAACGGACCTCCAGAACGAATTAAGTTCTTAACCCGAGGTACCACTGTAGGTGGTGGTACTTTGCTGTTTTTGGCTATTTTCAAAGCTCAAACAACAACAACAACTTTGGCCCCCCCAAAAAAGCACAATAAAATGGCAACTATGGGGTTGCAGTGCTCATCTCACTTTCAGGCTGAGGGAGCTGGTGTTTGTCCACAGACAGCTTTCCGGGTCATGTGGCCAGCATGACTAAACCACTTCTGGCACAATTGGACACCATGACAGAAACCAGAGCACACAGAAACACCGTTTACCTTCCTACCACAGCAGTACCTTTTATCTACTTGCACTGGTGTGCTTTCGAACTGCTAGGTTGGCAGGAGCTGGGACAGAGCAATGGGAGCTCACCCCGTCGTGGGGATTTGAACCACCAAGCTTCTGCTTGGCAAGCCCAAGAGGCTCAGTGGTTTAGACAACAGTGCCACCCACATCCCATTGGCAACTCTATTATGGACACAAAGCACCTGTGCTATATATAGTCGTAAAGGTAAAGGTAACAGAACCCCAAACTGTTAGGTCCAGTCATGGACAACTCTGGGGTTGCAGTGCTCATCTCGCTTTATTGGCCGAGGGAGCCGGCGTACAGCTTCCGGGTCATGTGGCCAGCATGACTAAGCCACTTCTGGCGAACCAGAGCAGTGCATGGAAATGCTGTTTACCTTCCCACTGGAGAGGTACCTATTTATCTACTTGCACTTTTTGGTGTGCTTTCAAACTGCCAGGTTGGCAGGAGTTGGGAACGAGCAACAGGAGCTCACCCCGTCGCGGGGATTCAAACCGCTAACCTTTTGATCGGCAAGCCCTAGGCGCTGTGGTTTAGACCACAGCGCCACCCCTGTCCCATCTAGATAAGCACTCTCAAACCTAGTGCTCTCCAGATATTTTGATACTACAACTCCCATCAACTCCAGCCATCATGGAGAGGTCCAGGTTGTTGAAGGCTGGCCTGGATAAAGCTACACAGGCAAGCCCTGGAAAATCCACCCTTTAAAACTTTATTCAGATCTGTGCAGCACTCATTGGAAAGAAAGAAATATTTATTTCAGTGCGTCTTCCCAGTGGATCATGCCTGGTAATTCTACTTAGTAGGGTTATGCTGAAACTACTCATTTTTAAAAAATATAAACATTTTTGGCAGTGCCAAAAAATGGCCTCTCCTTTTCAATAATTTATCAGCACTCTTTGAAAAATGTTCACATGCAGTATAATCCCATGCACGTTTACTAAGAAATAAGTCTCATATGTTCAGCAGGGCTTTTTCCCAGGTAAATCATGGGCATATCTGATTGCAGCCATATTTGTTTCAATGACTATATCATTTGCTGTCTGTGATGTTGTCACAGAGCCATACCGGACTGGCTATGAGGCATTATTACATCATCCTGTTCACTGGGCAGTGATTGGTGGGATGATTCAGGTAGCTAATCTGGGGAGAAGGAAGTAGCAACAGCCAGAGGAAATAAGAGTGCTAAATGAGATAAAACGTGAATATTCACGGGACATGTTTTAGGGAGAACCGTCGATCTCACCATCATATATCTAGTTTTGATCTAAAAAAACACACCAAAAAAACACTAAAGTAGGAAATACCTGGTACAATTTGTTAGTGTTAGCATTTGTTAGTTGATAATAAATACAGAATTAACCACTTCCATTTTCAAAGTGAAAAGAGCAAGATAAAAGTGAAAGACAATGAGAAGGCTTTCTGGGGGATTACAGAGAGTGATCTTAAGACACTGTATACACAACCAAGAAAAACAGAGAGAATCCTACCTCTTATACTCCTTGGACCTCCCTTCCTTTTCTTCAGCTCTAATCTGATTTTTGCCAGATCCTTTTGATCTCCCAGAGGCAAGCAAGCAAGGTCCACCACTACAGATGGAGTAAATATGGAGATTAGCCTCTTCTCGTACTGCATTAGCTCCTAATACCTGATTAAGTCCCCCGAATCAGGCAATTGTCTCAGCTTTGGCTATCAGAGAGGCAGAGCACAGAAGGGGGCAGGATGAAGGCCGATTTTGTAATGGATCCTTATTTTATCCCAGTGCTCTAAGAAGATTAGGCCTGGGGGTGTCACATTAGCCATGATCTCTGGGCCTCTGGTTGTCTCTTGCAGTTTTCAAACGCCTCGGCTTCAGCCTTAGAACAAACAGCCCGCTTGGACTCTTCGGCCCCATGTTGTGGCATGAATAATTGCACACAGCAAAGTGTCTCTGAAGCTCACCAAACACTACGCAAATTCACCAGTTTCTGCCGTTGACAAAAAGAGTGACTTGCGGCAAAAAAACACCCAAATCTTTGTGCAATTTAGGATGAAATTGCATTTGTCCGTAGCACTGGACTTGGAACTGTGCACAGATTACACTACCACTACTAACAACTTGTATTGTTCTTGTTATTATTATGCCTGTTTGCACCCCCGCTTTCTTACTCGTATTGTGAGCTACCTTAGGTTGAGAGTAAATGGCCAGCCTTGGCCACCTGATAAACTTTTTCTTTAATGCTTTATTAATATTAAAACAAAGAAACATACAGAAGAATTGTCCATAAAGGCAAAAAAGAAAAAAGAAAACTTACTACATTACATCACGATACATTCTTCCTCTTAAGTTTCTATAGACTTCCCATTTGCCCCATCAACTTCCCTATCTACCACTTGTTCTGTCTAACGCTCTGTATATTTCTGTTTTCTTTTGTTAAATTTCATCAAAATTATGAAATCTCCTAATACTCCATCATACCGCAAAAGTCATTCAAAGGCTGCCACAGACGGCATGCTATTACATTAATCCTTTAAATATTGTTGATACATATCCCATTTCTTAATAAACCTTTGATTGGTGTGACCTCTCAGTTTTTCTGTTAATTTTGCCATCTCTGCGTATTCTAACATTTTTATTTTGCCACTCCAGCTTTCTGGAGTTTTCTCTCCTTTAGTTCATATCTATTAATACTCTTGCCACTACGGCCACCTGATAAACTTCATGGCTAAGGAAAGCTTAGGACCCAGATCTTAGTGGATCCACTGCACTACACTGGCCCCTAACCAAAAAAAAAAAAGTGCTAATCTTCTATGAAACACTGGGAAAAATTGCACAGTCCCTGTGATTTTTTTTTTTATCCCCCTGCCCTTTCACTGCCCAGAACATATTGAGAGGTTATTTGTGCACAATTCTAGTCAACCTTGATCAAACTTACCAAAGTCTGGCTTTCACAGCTCCAGGCACTATACCATCAGTGCCCAGGAATCACCAGGACCGATCATGCAACGAATATAAGTGATAGCTCTCCATACTGAATGTAAGAGAAGCCATACCAAAGCAGCAGTTTCCTTATAAACCTTATAAACTCACCAAATACTCTTTGAGTTTTCACAAAATATTTACCAGATATTTAGTATTGTTATTTGCCATCCAAGGATACTTGCCCACCCAATGAAGTTTTATTTTAGTATTTAATATCTAGTGTTTGGGTGAGCAATGTAATTAATAGGCAGAAATCTGCCAAGGGGAGTGGCTGGGTGAACTGGCATCAAAACCGCCTATAAAATACAGTGGTACCCCTGGTTACGAACTTAATTTGTTCTGGAGGTCTGTTCTTAACCTAAAACCGTTCTTAACCTGAGGTACCACTTTAGCTAATGGGGCCTCCTGCTGCCGCCAGCTCACGATTTCCGTTCTCATCCTGGGGCAAAGTTCTTAACCCGAGGTACTATTTCTGGGTTAGCGGAGACAGTAACCTGAAGTGTTTGTAACCCGAGGTACCACTGTACAACACTTCAGCTAGACTCCTGTTATAGGAAAAAGGATAGAACTAATGCACAATTATGTGCCCTTCATATAATATAAACCTAGCTATGATGTTTTGCCAGATTTCTTATAATCTGCATACTCATATGTGAATATTTGATCTATTTCTGTTGCTGGTTGGGGAGATGTACCTCTGCCTAACTATCACATCAATCTTTGTGATACTGACATTACAAGTCATTACTTAATTATTTCCAGAACCTGATTGTTCCCCAATGCAGTATGAAATGTTTCGTTATCACATTATAAAGGTAGGGGTGTGTGAGAGAGCGAGAGCGAGCGCGCGATCAAATGTCACCACTTTTCAGTAACCTAATCCAGTCATTTCTAAAGCTTTTAAAATTAAAAACCCATCATAATACCAATTCATATCTAACTGATCTCCAAGGACCAATTTCTGCGCCGAGCGTCTTGCCAAGAGGCTGAGTACGCCAGTCTAAGGAATTGGCTTGAGCAGTGTGCTATGTGCATCGGTGTAGCAGAAGGCAACATCTTCTTGCTTGCCTACTTCCCAAGAAGCCCTCCCATTCCTTCCCATTGGCTGTGGCTTTGTGTTGGCCCCTGTGCCTACTATGAGGCAAGGGAGCCACAGGAGACTGGAGCAGCCCCTTTCACCAACTGAAGCCTCCATTTGTGTTATAATTCACCCCTTGTGTAACTCTTGCTCTCGCTGGCCTCCCCCTCTCTCAGCTGATTCCCCGCTGAGATTCTAAGCTCTTTGGGACAGACACTTACATTTTATTCCGCTTATGTTCCTCTGAAAAACCCCATATACATTGAAGACACGCTGGTGCCATCCCCATGTCACTGATTAATGCTATCAAGGAGCAAACAACATTCATTTTTGGACTATTTTGCAAAATAAGCAATGTATTTAAAAGTAACTGTTTGGTCCTAGAGAAACAAAAAAAGAAAGATCTTTGGATATGCTTCAAAGTAATGTGGCGTAAGCTAGTCAAGCAAGCTAGCATAGGGAAGGGAAAGAAAGAAAAAGAAGAGATAAGATGAATATAAAGATTTTCATTTGTATTTTTACATGATGGATTATAATCAACAAAGCAATCTCATCAGATCAAAGTCTGTTTTAATTCTTACCGTAAACTGGCATTTGTTTAGTGGGTTTCCCCTAGAATACATATAATGGCAAAGCAGAAATCTATTTTTCTTCTATAAAAGCCAAGCTGCTTGAATGAATTAATAAGTACTGATAAAACGAAAGCAAACAAACCATCCTCAGCTGACACCCTTTAAGGAATGGGTGTGCTTTGTTTTAAAATAATAAGATATTCTCAGACAGGTGGGGGGGGGGCGGGGGACAAATCTCCAAATCATTGATTGAGGCAAAGTGGAATGTTGTCTAGTGCACATCACTTCCTACAGGATTTAGAACAAGTGTGCACTAAAGCATAAACAAACAATGTAAAAGAAGAAGAAGATGCAAAGCCAAAACAAATAGCAATATCCATCTGCAGTGCAGATAATCTGGTGCCCAAATTCAGCAGGCATCTGCATAGTTATAACCTCCTAAATTGGAAACCGTGAGTTGTATCTGAGTACATCATGCTCCAAGGATACTCACTGAAATTAGTGAAGTTAGTCTTAAGTCCATTGATTTCAATTGATCTCCTCTGAATATGATTTAGTAAGATACAACCCTGTGTGTATAAAAGGATGCCACATCATCTATTTCTGATATGGGATCTCTGTATCCAGAGGTGCAGGGCTACATGCACTGTTCATGTCACAGGGATGGGTCAAAATGAAATGTGTAGGACTGCATCTAGACCTCCTTCTCTCTTCCTCTCCCATGAGAAGGGAAACTTGAATTCACATCTCTCAGTGCACCACGAAAGGTAAACCAAAGTAGTAACTATACATTGCAAGTGATCTGTTGTCTCCCATCAAGCTCTTCCCAGTTGTTATCTGGACACTATGACATGATCCTTGTGGAAGTGGATTCTATAAAGTGCGGACTCTTTGCATCGTTCCTTCAACAAACATTATTCCAATTTTGGGATCATAAAGGATTCAGCAGGATCAAATCATGTTGCCAAAAATTCAACCCTGCTGGATCTTTTGATGGAATGTGCGGTGTTGAAATGAACAGGACTATCCTAAAAGATAAGTGGTTTGAAGATTAATAATTGACCTATAGTATTCTGTGATCGCCGAAGAATTGATGCTTTTGAATTATGGTGCTGGAGGAGACTCTTGAGAGTCCCATGGACTGCAAAAAGATCAAACCTCTCCATTCTGAAGGAAATCAGCCCTGAGCGCTCACTGGAAGGACAGATCGTGAAGCTGAGGCTCCAGTACTTTGGCCACCTCATGAGAAGAGAAGACTCCCTGGAAAAGACCCTGATGTTGGGAAAGATGGAGGGCAGAAGGAGAAGGGGACGACAGAGAATGAGATGGTTGGATGGTGTTCTTGAAGCTACTAGCATGAGTTTGACCAAACTGCGGGAGGCAGTGGAAGACAGGAGTGCCTGGCATGCTCTGGTCCATGGGGTCACGAAGAGTTGGACACGACTAAACGACTAAACAACAACAACAACAATTATGTGACCTAAATACAGGGAATTGGGGATAAGGGATGAGGATAATGCTTTCTTTTGGATTACTGTGAATGCATATGGGGTATGTGTGTGTATATCTACATATATACATGCACATCTTCATGTCTTTTATGTACTAACATTGCCTTGACTTAAATATTATTTGCACATAAATTAACAGAACAGAGTGAGCAGGACTGACATTATGTTAATAGATCAATATTAGTTATACCAGGGAAGAAATAGCAAAGTTTGAGAGTTGTACAAATGCACAGTAAATCTTTCTTAACACCATTATTATTTGTAAATTGCTTAAATGGATATTAGAATTTAGCAGCTGCCAAGTTAAAGATTAATATTTCCAATAAAACCCTGGTTCTACAAGAGATATTAGAGTATCTTCCACTGGTCCCCCCCCCCTTCTTTTCTTCATGTGAGAAATAGAACATACATTACTCAACGGAGCAACTAAAACTTGTTTAAAGGAGAGATAAGGTAATTTCAGGGAATAATCTTGTTCACATTTTGACAGCTGCTGCAATTATTTGTCCTGCTATCATCACACTGACATTTTTATGAACTATTCTGTCCAAATTTGTTTTAATGTATGATTTAGTTCATTTGTTCAATGGAGTTGTTTAGAAGATAGAGAGAGAGCGCGAAAGAGAAATTCCTATGCAGAAGCAGACTAATACTAATGGGTATTGAAGTGCCATTAGGCAAAACTGCTCCCATAAGCAGTCCTTGATCTCTGTGAATATTGATTCTTTTAATTAAAAGAGATCACCGGGGTGGGGGGAGTCTAGGGGGTAAAAAATACTTGACAAGGCACCTTATGTAGATCTTTATGGACTGTCAATGAGCAAACGGTTTGAGATGTCAATGATTTCAGGCTGGAGCAATTCCAAATACGTTTCATTTATGGAGTCTTCCAATTGGACCCTTCAGATTTAGAATGTGAAATGTTGCTCTGTTTTTCTTTCCCATTAAATCTGCGTGTGAAATTCAACAAGTTGAGTTGTTTTAGCTGTTGCCCTGTGCACATTTGCTTCAGAGCAAGCCTTTCTGGGTACCTAAATGGGATCTCTGGTTTCCGTATCACTCCTTCTAGTGGTAAAGGTAAAGGGACCCCTGACCATTAGGTCCAGTCGTGGCCGACTCTGGGATTGCTGTGCTCATCTCGCTTTATTGGCAGAGGGAGCCAGCGTACAGCTTCCGGGTCATGTGGCCAGCACGACTAAGCCGCTTCTGGCGAACCAGAGCAACACACGGAAACGCCGTTTACCTTCCCACCAGAGCGGTACCTATTTATCTACTTGCATTTTGACGTGCTTTCGAACTGCTAGGTTGGCAGGAGCAGGGACCAAGCAACGAGAGCTCACCCCATTGTGGGGATTTGAACCACCGACCTTATGATCAGCAAGTCCTAGGCTCTGTGGTTTAACCCACAGCGCCACCCGCGTCCCCAAATTTGGTACCCAAATGGTACCAAAAATAAGGGCCAGTAGAAAACAAGAGGGAGATGATGGTATCAGCCCAATGAGGACTGAGCGTCCTCATTGCCCACAGAAGCCACAGTCTGTTGAGTGTTAATTGGAAAAGGAAAATGGAAGGGGTAGGACGAATTGGCTTGCGTGACCCCCAAAGAGCTGGTAGTATTTTTGAAGAAGGTGTGGCTGTCTGGACCATTCCTGTTTAGGGACTTGGGGGGGGGGGAGGATAAACCGTACTACAACTTTTATATACTGCCACATTTCCCACCGTTCTTGTTGACTTTCCTTGCCCTGACCATTAGAGCCGATCCATTATATGTCCTGAATTCTTTCTCTGGGTAAACATACATAGAATTGGGATGTTTGGTTTGTTGGCATTTCTTGATTATTTTGGCAGACATCAAATATGAGCTTGTAAGCTGTCAGCTGTCAAACAGTATTATATACTAACTTCTATTGAATATCACCACTCCAATACTGCCAGGTACTGAATACAGTTGCACACCAATAATCAAATATGACATAAATGCCAGTTATCAAATATTGCCAAGTATCCCTTGTCATATCTCAAATATTGGAATAAAAGATGATAGGATATCAAACATCCTGTCAGATACTATGTGTCATTGCATGTTAGCTATACAGTGCTGCTACCCTCTAAAACCTTTGCTTGTTAGCTGTTAAATATTGTCAAATACTGTCACATGTCAATTATCAATTAAACATGTCATATATTGAAATAAAATTTGGTGAGATGTCAAGCACATATCTCGAATATTCAGTGTATATTAAAGTAATATTCATCACCAGAATTTTAGAGAGAGTTTTAAGGATAAATTTGGGGAGCAAATGAATTCCAGCTTAAATTTGGGCTTGTGAGTAGTTTTGTGGCGGGGAGGGGTAATGCCAGAGATTGTAGAATTAAATGCTTAGTGGATGTTATGGCTCCAGCTTTAACAATAAAGCACGGTGATGACTTTTCGTGTAAAGGATAATGTTCAAAGCTGACAATTTAATGCTAAAAAGCAATTTACACTCTTGAATCTGTTTAAATTTTGCCATAAAAGGAAAGATACAACATGATGCATGATTTTCTCTCTCTTTCTTGAGAAACATGGTTGTCTTTCCCCGGAAAATTTTCTGTTTTTTTGGTTTTTTTAAGTCAATTAGTAACCATCAATAGATCCCAATAGCACATTCACTATTAGGGATACTTGGCAGGTTCAGAGTCTTTAGCTTTGTGTGCTAAATACCAGCAAATTAAAGGTACCCCTGCCCGTACGGGCCAGTCGTGTCCGACTCTAGGGTTGCGTGCTCATCTCGCTCTAGAGGCCGTGAGCTGGCGCAGTCCGAAGACACTTCCAGGTCATGTGGCCAGCGTGACGAAGCTGCAGCTGGCGAGCCAGCACCAGCGCAGCACACGGAAATGCCGTTTACCTTCCCGCTATAAAGTGGTACCTATTTATCTACTTGCACTTAAGAGTGCTTTCGAACTGCTAGGTGGGCAGGAGCTGGTACCGAACGACGGGAGCTCACCCCGCCGCGGGGATTCAAACCGCTGACCATACGATCAGCAAGTCCTAGGCACTGAGGTTTTACCCACAGCGCCACCCGCGTCCCAGCAAATTAGCCACCCCTAAATTAGATCACTCACTAAAGCATCAGAAAAGTTTCCAAGGGCACAAAACGAAAAAATTCCAGTGCAAATTGCCCTGTGCAAATGTCCTAATGCAAACACCAGTAAGTGTGTTTTCTTGTATTCCCGCCCCCATGACCCCCCACCCTGAAAACCCACATCACTTGTCAGTTCATATATAGAGCACTCCCATTTATCTTATTCTGAATGTCCATTTATAAAAGGTGAGTAGGCACTGCATGGACCTCGCCACTGTCTCAGTCCTGACACTCTACTACAACCACTTAAGCAGCACTGCTGCCACGCGATCTGCTACTGCTCTGAATTCTACTTAGGAGTGCATTCTGTGAAGGTTCAGCAACATAACTGGGTCACTTCAAACTGCTCCCTGCCAAGGACTCTGTGGAATCTAAGGGAGTTCTGTGACAGGTTATGAGATACATGAGCATTCTAGCATGTATTGTGCAACCTTCAGGGGCTCCTGTGGTTTTAATGGCATGGTGCTGTTATTGCCTCACCCCAAGACAAGCACAGCACCATCTAAAATGAGAAACTGAGAGAAGACAAAATTGGCAGCATTGTCCGTCCTGGTGTAGTGGTTAAAGAGCGGTAGACTCGTAATCTGGTGAACCGGGTTCGCGTCTCCGCTCCTCCACATTCAGCTGCTAGGTGACCTTGGGCTAGTCACACTTCTCTGAAGTCTCTCAGCCTCACTCACCTCACAGAGTGTTTGCTGTGGGGGGAGGAAGGGAAAAGGAGAATGTTAGCCACTTTGAGACTCCTTCGGGTAGTGATAAAGAGGGATATCAAATCCAAACTCCTCCTCCTCCTCCTCCTCCTCCTCCTCTTCCTCTTCTTCTTCTTCTTCCTCTTCTTCTTCTTCTGGTTGTGGAGCTTGTCAGAAGTTGTTTCCGGGTTAGAGCCTAGATAGGGTGAGGAAGGTACTGGCAGAGTACAAAATATTTAAGCATTTGGGGTTGTGAAGGATATAGCTGCTCCACCACTAATTGAACATAATTATCCTTTCAATGGCATAACTGCTCTGGGGCCAGTTCCCAGTGCCAGGATGCCCTCAGTTAAGAAAAGAGATTACAAGGCTAGAAATTTTGGGAGCGTTCAGTTCCTCTTACCCACACAGGCTTTTGTTTAGAGAGCAGACCAGTTCACCACCCACTTCATAAATTTGGCAGATAAACGTGGGTGCTTCAGTCAACTTCAGACCATACCACTTTTGCATAAGTTCATCCGTAGATCCATTTCATACATGTATCTTTTTTATTTAAAAACCCATACGAAACTTGCATTTATATATGAATTTGTGAATGCATTTTCTCTCAAAACTCCTATTTTAAAAGGCATTTCATCTATTAAAAATATGTATTTTTATACTTGTTTTTAATCTAAGAACCACATTGCAGCACTTGAGAAAATGTAAGATCCAAAGGATGACTGTTCTAATCCACACATTAGTCCAGGTGGTGGTGAGGTGAGCTTGTATCAGAATTGCCAAAGAACAAATTCCTCAGTCATCGTCAGAATAAGCAATTATGGCTACCCCCCGAGAGCATGTGACTTGCCAGAATGCACCCACTGAGCTTCACAGCTAAGTAAAGATTTGCATTGAGGATCCTCCAGTCTGCTGCCAAAAAATGAAAAAATTAGGGCTCATGGAAGTGAAAAGTGAAGCCAACTGTATTCAATGGGGTTTACTTCCAAGTAAGTATTCAACTTTACTTCAAGAGATCTTCTTAAAAGAAGGCTGTGATGCAATGGCATCCAGTGAAGTCAATGGTCATTTGACTACTGAGTAAGAGAGAATATAAATTTCATCTATTGTTTCCACAATGCTATTGAGGCTTTGTCCTCCAGGCTTGGGAGATCGGTTTCAAAGATCAAGCCCTAATCTCCAGTAGGGCACTGCACTGCATTGCTTGATTACACCAAGGAATCACTCTCCTACTTAACTTATCACAGCTTTGGTAAGCCCCATTGTTTGGGAAATCCAGTACTTTTGAAGCCTCGACTTAGGTGGCAAGCGATCAGCTAATATTTGTTGGTGTTTGGGAAGCGCTGGGGATACAGCTCAGTAGAGAAGCAGCGTCGGGACATTAGCATATTGATTAACGAGCCCGAAATGAAAAGCATGGAAAGAATGTGAAAGGAGCCAATTGGATAGGTGAGAGCAAACACAAGGCGCTGCCGCCCCGTGGGGGGAAGAAAGCATCCCATAGGAATTTTTTATTTCCAAATCATTGTATGTGTGGCAGGGAAATCCTTCCTGGTCCTATCCCTCCATTCATAATTATAACCTATAAAAAGTTGTGTGGAGCAAGCACGTCCGTGTTCGGACTTTAGGCAGCATTAAAAACCAAAAACCCCCAAAATGGCTTCAATATTAATTAATTGCAATACGTATAATAATAAATAAATAATAGATTTTTCTTTATATCCCGCCCTCCCCAGCTGAAGCCGGGCTCAGGGCGGCTAACAACATTAAAATAATACAACATTCTAAAATCAATTCATTATAAAATTAATTCAAATCAAATTGATGGCAACCATTGGGCTAGAGTTCAGTGAAGATTGCCAAAGGAGGGAATCAGGCTGTGCCCTGGCCAAAGGCCTGGTGGAACAGCTCTGTCTTGCAGGCCCTGCGGAAAGATGTCAAGTCCCGCAGGGCCCTAGTCTCTTGTGACAGAGCGTTCCACCAGATCAGAGCCACAGCCGAAAAAGCCCTGGCTATAGTTGAGGCCAGCCTAACCTCTCTGTGGCCCGGGACCTCCAAGGTGTTTTTTTTTTGAAGACCGTAAGGTCCTCCGTGGGACATACCAGGAGAGGCGGTCTCATAGGGATGAGGGTCCTAGGCTGTATAGGGCTTTAAAGGTTAAAACCAGCACCTTAAACCTGATCCTGTACCCCACCAGGTTCCAGTGCAGCTGCTATAGCACTGGGTGAATGTGATCTCACAGCGAGGACCCCGTAAGGAGTCTCGCTGCGGCATTCTGCACCCGCTGGAGTTTCTGGGTCAGTCTCAAGGGCAGCCCCACGTAGAGTGAGTTACAATAACCCAGTCTGGAGGTGACCATTGTGTGGATCACAGTGTCTAGGTCAGGGCGGGAGAGGTAAGGAGCCAATTGCTTAGCTTGGCGGAGATGAAAAAATGCCGCCTTTGTTATAGCTGCAATCTGCGCCTCCATGGAAAGGGAGGTGTCGAAGATTACACCCAAACTCTTAACAGATGGTATAACATTTCAATAGGCAGTAATCGTGACCATTTATCTATGTCGTACAGCCAAACTATTCAAAACCAATACAATATGGTGAGAATAACGAACATATATTTACAGCAGTTTGCTCCCCTAAACTACTTGTTTTAGTCTGTGTGTGGCGGAATACATAGGAACATATTCAGCCTTATACTAGATCAGATTCTGCTCCAATATTATCTACTACTATGATCAGTGGTGGCTTTCCAAGGTATCAGGGAGGAATCTTTCCCAGAAACCATTACCTGAGATTGGAGACACCAGGGACTGAAATTGAAGCTGCCTTCAGGTAAGCAGAGGATCCCAGAGGGGGGCGCTACCACCCCCTGGAGAGCGATGGTATTGCCTAGGGGGGTGCTATGGGGCAAGGGGGCAGCAGGGAGCTGCTGCAGGTGTAAATGACTGCCAGACTTTGAAAAGCTGGCCTTGCTTGTTCAAGTCTGTAGGTTTTGTTGAATTAATTGAACTAAATAGTTTTAACTGGATTTTGTTTACATGTAACTGTTATTATTATTAGAGGGACGCGGGTGGCGCTGCGGTCAAAACCACAAAGCCTAGTGCTTGCCGATCAGAAGGTCGGCGGTTCGAATCCCCACGACGGGGTGAGCTCCCATTGCTTGCTCCCTGCTCCTGCCAACCTAGCAGTTCAAAAGCACATCAAAGTACAAGTAGATAAATAGGTACCGCTCCGGCGGGAAGGTAAACGGCGTTTCCATGCACTGCTCTGGTTCGCCAGAAGCAGCTTATTCATGCTGGCCACATGACCCGGAAGCTGTACGCCGGCTCCCTCGGCCAATAAAGCAAGATGACCGCCGCAACCCCAGAGTCATCCGCGACTGTACCTAACAGTCAGGGGTAACTTTACCTTTATAATTTTGAATTTTATTGTGCTTATCATGTTCCTCGGTGGGTTGTGAAAACTGCTGCTCTGAACAGTCTTTTTTAGAGGATAGGGGGCAATGGGGAGGAGTTTTTGGAACCAAGCAGGGGGCAGCCCAAAAAGATTTAGGAACCGCTGAGGCAAAGCATGTGCTTTTATCACTGGGTATGACTTCTTTAATTTGAATGAATGAATGAATGAATGAATGAATGAATGAATGAATGAATGCAATTTGTATACTGCCCTTCATCTGAAAATGTCAGGGTGGTTCACAGCATAAAATACCGAATATAACCACAAACTACATAATAAAAACAAGAACAAAACAAAACAATAACCCCTCCCCTCCCACACATTTAAAAGAACATGAATTGATAACACTGGTCAACAACAAATTTGTTGTCTGCGTTTTTTCAGTTGATTTAGGACGAATCTGATGCGCTGAATCCAAAAATCACATTGGTTTTGCTCAATCAGGTCAAATTTGTGAGCTATGTCCACATGTCATTTTTTTACATTTTTGTTCACATGTACGCTTGTGTGGAGCATTTTAGAAGAAGTTGGTGGGGATAAAATGCCATGTCGAATAATTGTTTTGATTGGAAATGATTATTTTAATGACAAGAAGTATTCAGGTCCGATAGTCCTGGGTGATTATGTCGAAAAGGGATCAGTTTGAAGTCATAAAACCTCGAAATCTTGCATAAATTGGTGTGGCTGGGATCAACAGAAAGAACCAGAGCAGCCTCAAGTATCCTGATCTTCAATCAGCACGTCATCCTGTAGCTCATTGTGATGAAATTCCAGTGCCTATCTTCGGAGAACTTCCTGACATTAGTGACGAAGATGCCTCCAGTGTTGAAGGACATGAAGAAGAAGTGGTTCTTGAAGATGATGCTCCACATCCATTTTCCCAAAAGAAGTTGAATGATCTAGTTCGTGACCTCAGCTTGTCAAAGGACTCTGCCGAACTGTTGGCATCCAGATTGAAGGAAAAAAACCTCCTCTCTGACAGTGCTCGCATCAGCTTCTTCCGCAACAGGCATCAAGAGTACCTCCGTTTTTTCCTCGGAAGAGAAGGACTTGGTGTACTGTGCAGATATTGCGCAGCTTCTGCTCAAGCTTGGAGTGCCACAGTACGAACCCAAAGATTGGAGACTGTTCATTGACAGCAGCAAGCGATCACTGAAATGTGCTCTGCTACATAACGGCAACCAGTTTGCCTCTATACCCCTGGCTCACTCGAGTACACTGAAGGAGAACTATGAAGCGGTGAAGTATGTGCTGGAGAAAATTGGTTATGATCAGCATAAGTGGTTTATTTTTTGTTGACCTGAAGATGGTGAACTTTTTGTTGGGACAACAGTCTGGCTTCACCAAGTACCCATGTTTTCTGTGCATGTGGGATAGTAGGGATCATGTTCAGCATTACACGAAGAAGGACTGGCCTGTGCGGGAGGAATTGGTGCCTTGCAAAGAAAGGAACGTCATCAATGACCTTCTGGTGGACAGAGACAGAATACTCTTCCCACCACTGCACATCAAGCTCGGCTTAATCAAGCAGTTCACCAAGGCTCTGGACAAGGATGGTGACTGCTTCACTTACTTGTGCCAGGCTTTTCCAGGATTGACCATGGAGAAGTTGAAAGCTGGCATCTTTGAAGGTCCTAATATCCGTCAGCTCATCAGAGATCCAGAGTTTGGAAACTCAATGAACGAAGTGGAACTGGAAGCGTGGAAGGCATTTGTTCTGGTAGTGAAGAACTTTCTTGGCAACAGTAAGGCCAAAAACTATGCAGAACTTGTCAACAACATGCTGACTGCTTTCAGAAACCTGGGCTGCAACATGAGCGTCAAGATGCACTACCTATTTTCACATATGGACCGGTTTCCTGAGAACCTGGGTTCAATGAGTGACGAGCAGGGGGAGAGATTCCATCAGGACATGAAAGAGATGGAGACCAGATATCAGGGTTGCTGGGACGCAGTCATGATGGCTGACTACTGTTGGACTCTGAAGAGAGACCTCCCTGCCGCTGAGCATTCCAGGAGTTCCAAGAAACGGAAGTTCAAGCCCTGATGTTTGAAAAAAGGTGAAGCAACATGCAATTTACGTGTACTTACCTTTATCAATGCCCACCATTCAATTTACAGTAAACCTGACCTGATGGAGAGAAACGGATGCCATTTCCTGATTCAGCAGTGCAAAAATACCCTAAATCAGTTGTAGAAATCTAGACAACATTCAAAAAGTAAAAAATTGTTGCCCAGTGTAATCAGCCAATGGCCTGGTTTTACCTGCTGCCTAAATATGTATAATGAAGGCACCAAATGAACCTTCCTGGGGACAGCGTTCCACAAATGAGGAGCCACCACAGAAGAGGTCTGTTCTCGTGTTGCCACCCTCTGGTGGAGGAGGCACCCGAGGAAGGGCTTCAGGTGATGATCTCAGGTCTGAGTAGGTTCATTTGGGAATGAGTGATCCTTGAGATATTGCAGCCCTGAGCCATTCAAGGCTTTATAGGTCAAAACTAGCACTTTGAGTTGGGCCTAGAAACTGATTGCAGAACATCCAAGTCTCCCTGATTCCCAGAGATGGTGCCCTTACAGAAGCCATTCCGGTTTCCGATATGATCCTGGAATGTCCCGCTTTTCCTCAGGACGTCCCTATTTTCATTAGAGAAATGTTGGAGGGCATGGAGTTATGTGACCCCTGAGCCAAGGAGATAAGTAACTATACAACCTTTGGAAGACATCTGAAGGTAGCCATGTATAGGGAAGTTTTTAATGTTTTATTATGTTTTTATATACAGTGGTACCTCAGGTTACATACGCTTCAGGTTACATACGCTTCAGGTTACAAACTCCGCTAACCCAGAAATAGTGCTTCAGGTTAAGAACTTTGCTTCAGGATGAGAACAGAAATTGTGCTCCAGTGGCACGGCAGCAGCGGGAGGCCCCATTAGCTAAAGTGGTGCTTCAGGTTAAGAACAGTTTCAGGTTAAGAACAGACCTCCAGAACGAATTAAGTACTTAACCCGAGGTACCACTGTATGTTGGAAGCCATCCACAGTTGCTGGGCAACCCAGTCAGATGGGCAGGGTATAAATAATGAAATCATTATTATTATGGAATAGGACATCCTTATTGTCACCAGAGAAATGTTACAGGGTATGCTCTTCAGCATTCTCCAAAAGCTGTATAATGAGGTTTCCAGACGCACCTCTGTGGGGAGGCCGTTCCTTGCCTGCACAAGGGCATCATCACTTTGAATACACCTTGTGGAGGAACACTTCACAAAGAGCAGGGACAGATTATGGCTGGAATCCCAAACGTACCTAAAATGGAAGAAAGTCCCCATTTATGTTGATGGGACTCGTTTCTGAGAAATGTGTTTGGGCTGTAGGCATTTGAGTCTCTGAAGGCTACACTGCAAACACCAATAATTATGACAAAGACAATCCTTCGCCGTAATGAGCTCTCATTACTACCCTGACTGGAACCCATCACAGAAGGAGAGGGAAGGAAAACAGAGCTGCTCTTTGAATCCAGGTGTACCCTTCAGGGCAGGATTGAGACATGATGGCAAAGGCATGGAGGGGGGGATAAGGCAGAGGGGGCCAGGCAGAGCTTTCCCTGATGTTTGCTTGGGCTATGCTTAGGTATGTCATTCCAGTATTACTTAAGCGTGTTAGGTATATATCAAATATTAGCAGCAAGGGAGGAGGGAATCCTCATAACGCCTTGACAGTGTCCTTTTAAGTTTCTCCAGGAAAAAAAGAAAACCACCTTCAAGAACTGCAAACCTGTCAAGGAATGGCTGACTGACTGCCTAAAAAGTTTTATGCACTGTCCATTTGCCGTTGCTAATCTCACCCTAGGCTGGATTAATTAAACGTATCTCAAAGAGAAGGGATCTAACTAGGGGAAGCGAATGGCAGAAGTATCTGTGTCTAAGCCTGAGCGCGAAGTGGGTGGAAGCAAATGATAAAGGACGCAAGGTTGCTGTGAGGAAGAGAAACTCATGTTCCGCCTCCTCTCCTCTGTAATGTGAAGTGATGGAGACTTCTCTAAGGTGGCCACGTCTCCTACTTTATATAGAACAGTTCCCTGTTTGAAGGTGTTCACTAGTGGAGGGCTGACAGCATCTTAAAAAGCAGAGACATCACTTTGCCAACAAAGGTCCGTATAGTTAAAGCTATGGTTTTCCCAGGAGTGATGTATGGAAGTGAGAGCTGGACCATAAAGAAGGCTGATCACCGAAGAATGGATGCTTTTGAATTATGGTGCTGGAGGAGACTCTTGAGAGTCTCATGGACTGCAAGAAGATCAAACCTATCCATTCTTAAGGACATCAGCCCTGAGGGCTCACTGGAAGGACAGATCTTGAAGCTGAGGCTCCATTACTTTGGCCACCTCATGGGAAGAGAAGACTCTCTGGAAAAGACCCTGACGTTGGGAAAGATGGAGCTTGATCCATAGGATCAATAGATGGATAGCTCGGTCCATGGACTGCAAGAAGATCAAACCTATTCATTCTTAAGGAAATCAGCCCTGAGTGCTCACTGGAAGGACTGATTCTGAAGCTGAGGTTCCAGTACTTTGGCCACCTCATGAGAAGAGAATTCTCCCTGGAAAAGACCCTGATGTTGGCACAAGGAGAAGGGGACAACAGAGGACGAGATGGTTGGATAGTGTTCTCAAAGCTACCAGCATGAGTTTGACCAAACTGCGGGAGGCAGTGGAAGACAGGAGTGCCTGGCGTGCTCTGGTCCATGGGGTCATGAAGAGTCGGACACGACTAAATGACTAAACAACAACAACACGATCCAGATAGAGATGCGGGTGGCGCTGTGGTCTAAACCACTGAGCCTTTCGGGCTTGCTGATCAGAAGGTCAGCAATTTGAATCTGTATGATGGGGTGAGCTCCCATTTCTCTGTCCCAGCTCCTGTCAACCTAGCAGTTCGAAAGCACGCCAGTGCAAGTAGATAAATAGGTACTGCTGCAGCGGAAAGGTAAATGGTGTTTCCGTGCGCTCTGGTTTCCATCACGGTGTTCCATTGCACCAGAAGCGGTTTAGTCATGCTGGCCACATGACCTGGGAAAGCTGTCTGTGGACAAACGCCTGCTCCCTCGGCCTGAAAGCAAGATGAGCGCCACAACCCCATGGTCTCCTTTGACTGGACTTAACCATCCAGCCAGTACTGTCAGCTGTGTGCTCTTTCACGTCACTTGCTACCTGAATCTTTTTAGTGCAGATCCTGCACATTGATTCTGGGACCTTTTGCATCATGCACCATTGTTCTATAAAGACTAAGCTCTCTAAGGAAATGAGCCCTGATCTGACTTCCTTTTCCTCCTGTTTGCTTTTCTTCGCTACTCCTTTATTTTTTTATCCCTCTGTGGAATTTAGACATCTCCTGCAAGGTTGCTTCCTTACCTCTACTTGGTTAAGATTGTCTCTGGTTCCCCTGAGCATTGCTCAAGTAAAAGGCTCTAAATAAATGTGAACACAAGAATGCCTGTCCTTACAGGCGATCTTTCTGCATATGGTGTCATCATGCATGTATTCCATTGCTGGACAAATTAGTTCTCCCTGACAAATTAATACCCCCAAACATCATAAAGCTTTATGACTAGTTCATTGTTTAGTTAATTCTGTCACTTGCTAGCCATACGGTGCATTTTAAAAGGGAGGGGAAAAACACCCTTATACAAACTGTCATCTTTCTGAAGCATGGGAAATTATACAACCCTAATTTCAGCACATTACTTGGCAATTACACTAAGTAATAATAATAATCTTACGAACCAAAGGATTATCAAAAGCTATAACAGCCCCATATGCTCACCTGAGTGTATGTTAGAACTTAGCAAAAAATGGCGGTAGGGTCAGATATTGCCCTTGCATTAAGCGCAGGCTATGGCCTCAAGCAGCCAATACTGGGTATTGGGAAAGGGCAGAAAATTATTGGTTGTTTAATCTACTATTGTTTTTATGCTGCTGAGGTAGAGTCGGGGGAGAAGTGCTTGTGTGATGTGTGCCATCATAATTTGAGTGGTCTTGCATGGGGTGAATTGCAGAAAGCATGGTTTCACCATATGTCATTTGACCAACAAGAATAATGCATGCAATGTATGGAAATACCTGGGGAACCGCGGGTACAGATTTTACCACACTTCAGTATGGGGAAGTTCTCCTTACTCCTTGGCCGATCGATACAAACAACCAAGCTATTCCAGAGAATTCACTCTGAGGTATTTTAGTCGTCTGTATGGCTTTTGGCATCAGCCAAAAACATTCCTGTTTAAACAAGCCTACCGAGATCCTTAGAAAGTTGAGGTGATTTTAATCTGTTTTAGTATTCCTTCCAGTAGCACCTTAAAGACCAACTAAGTTAATTCTTGGTATGAGCTTTTGTGTGCATGCACACTTCTTCAGATACACTGAAACAGAAGTTGCCAGATCCTTCTATATAGTGAGAAGGTGGGGAGGGGTATTACTCAGAAGGGTGGTGGGAATGGGAGATTGGCAGATAGCTGAGATGAGCCTGTTGATGACTCTTAACGACTGTAATAGGTCTTACAGGAAAAGGCAAGGGGTGAGAAGGTGAGAAATGGCTTAGTCATGAATAATGAGATAAGAATCCAATGTCTCTGTTCAGACCAGGTCTCTCCATGGTTTTAAGTTTGGTAATGAGTTGCAATTCAGCAGCTTCTCTTTCCAGTCTATTTCTGAAATTCCTTTGTAGTAAAACAGCTACTTTGAGATCTTGTATAGAATGTCCTGGGAGATTGAAATGTTCTCCTACTGGTTTCTCTGTTTTGTGATTCTTGATGTCAGATTTACTGCTGCCTTGAATGCCTGATCAGAGCCAACCTTCTCTGTGTCACTTATTGTGTTGTGTTGTGTTGTGTTGTGTTGTGGTGTTGTTGTATTATTCTACTATTGTCCCATCATTCCTCCCAAGGGTCTTATGGTGCCATACATAGTTCTCTCCTCCTGACTCCAGTTTTTCTCCTCACATCAACCCTGTGAGGTAGTTTAAGCTGGGAGTAAGTAGTGACTGGCCCAAGATGAGCTCAAATGCATTGGTGGAGATTTGATGCTGGGTTACTCTAGACAGAATCTGACAATCTAGAAGGACAGTACAGATAAACAGCTAAGCAAAATGGATGAACTGTGTCAGGGATATATGCCATGAAGAAATCAAGGGGATGGGGGGAGAATCCCATTGGTAACTCTATGATACGTTGTATCATATGTGGTGGGAATGTAAGGTTATTAAAAGGCTTCTGGGAAATGATTTATAATGAACTGAAGAAAATGTTTAAAATAACTTATGTTAAAAAAACCCAGAAACTTTCTTACTAGGATTGATAGGGACTGAATTCCCCAAAGAACAGAAGAAAATATTTATTTATGCTACAACAGCCACCCGAAAATTGTTAGCCAAAAGATGGAAGGAAGAAAAGACACTGAGGAAAGAAGAATGGCAAATCAAACTAATGGACTTTGCAGAGATGGCAAAATTAACAGCAAAGCTCAGAGACTATGACAACGAGAAATTTAAAAAAGAGTGGGAATCGTTTATTGTTTATTCACCAAAATACTTGTAAACAAGTTGATACATTGGCAGGATTTTAAGTAAACACTTGCAACTAGCAGAAAATTAGATAAAATGAAGGGAAATAATAACTGGAAATGTATAAGTATGGAAATGCAGCAGAACTTTGTTTATATAAGGAACCAGAAGAGGGTATGGAGGAAAGTCTAGAGATTCAAAGAATCTCAAAGAGAAGGTTTGTGAAAATCTAGATCTGGTAGAACGGTGAGTTAACATTTGTTTTTAATTGTGAAAACGTAACTGTGGAAAATTAATAAAATTTTATTTACAAAAATAAACAAAAATAAACAGGGTGGGCAGGAAAAGATGTACACACAAAGGAAGACCATGTCATGCATTGTGTCATAGGCCTGAGGGGAGTGTTGAAACATACACCCACCCCACAGATATGAAGAACCTTTTCTGGGGTATGAACCAGGTCATAGTGTATTAACTATGAAAATAATATTTGGAATAGAGCGTTGAATCCATTTCTACCATGCCTAGAAGCGTGTTGTTTTTTGAATTATGGGGTGAAGAAATAGTTGCGTAGCTGTAACAATGCAGAGCAGTGCCCTAGCAATACTCTCAAGTTTGACTGGGCTTTACCAGTCTCTGTGTTTGAACCAAACAAGAACACAACACAACTCGTACAACTGGTCTCTGCATAATATATGCCCATACCCAAACCACTGGTGAGCAAGCAGAGAAAATAAGAATGGGGAGAAGGGGAAACCCAGTATAAAGGATGATAATTTCAGCATTCAAAGCACAAGAGAATTGCCTTGGCTGTGATAACCACAGAAAAGTGAAGAAACAGAATCTCAAAGCAATGTACTATATCGCCAGAGGTGTCAGCAGTAATATCATTTGACTCAAGCTTGACAATTTTAGTGAAGTGGCCAGTTTTCTCTCTAAACTTCCACCTTCCTACATTTTTTTCGATGCACTGCTTATTCTGTTTTATTACATCGACCGCCAGTGCGTCTGTATGTGTCTCCTTCTCTTTAGTTACTTTTATGGTTATGATCGGAGTGTAATGCATTTTTTCCTCAATGTTCTCCACGTAATGATCCCTGTCTCCCACTGAGTCCCACAGTGTAAATGAGATGTGACAATGCTGCAGTGCGGTAGTGTTTAAATTGAAACGTCGTAAGGAAAAGCCACACGCTCCAGGCCATTGATGTTACAATGCAGTGGCTCAGAGAGTTATGTGAACGACTTACATTGTTTACTACTCAGAGATAAAGCTAATCTTCAAGTGAGTGAAAAAGTAGGAGTGAATGACTGGCTTTAAAAAGAAAATTAACCACAATAGGAAGGAAATTTCAGGTTTTACACACTGGAAGGCAATCAGTGTGTTTGTGTGCGTGCACGCACATACACACAAACACACACAGGGAGAAAATGGTCTTATAAGAGTTGTGACTCATTACATAGTTTGGGAAAGCGAAAGATTATCTGCAGAACTTGCTATTCTAAAAGAAAAAATATCTATCTCTCCATCTGTCTATCACAGGGGTAGGCAACCTAAGGCCCGGGGGCCGGATGCGGCCCAATCACCTTCTAAATCCTGCCCGCAGATGGTCCGGGAATCAGCATGTTTTTACATGAGTAGAATGAATCCTTTTATTTAAAATGCATCTCTGGGTTATTTGTGGGGCATAGGAATTCGTTCTTCTTCTTTTTTCAAAATATAGTCCGGCCCCCCACATGGTCTGAGGGACAGTGGACCAGCCCATGGCTGAAAAAGGTTGCTGACCCCTGGTCTATCATCTCTATCATCTATCTATCTATCATCTATCTATCTATCTATCTATCTATCATCTATCTATCATCAATCTATATCTATCTATCTATCATCTATCTCTATCTCTACTACTCTCTAGTAATTTCGTTGTCCCCGAGAGGGGGCAATGACAATAAAGATATTATTATTATTATTATTATTATTATTATTATTATTATTATTATTATTATTATTATTATCTCTATCTCTATATCTATACAGTGGTGCCCCGCAAGACGAATGCCTCGCGAGACGGAAAACTCGCTAGACGAAAGAGTTTTCCGTTTTGGAGGTGCTACGCAAAACGAATTTCCTATGGGCTGGCTTCGCAAGACGACAATGTCTTGCAAGTTCCTGCTGGTTTTTTTTCCTCCCCCCCCCTTTTCTAAGCCACTAAGCCACTTATCAGCTGATCCGATCAGAAAATAAGCCACTAAAAGCCGCTAAAAGCCGCTAATATCCGTCAATGGGCTTGCTTCGCAAGACGAAAAAACCGCTAGACGAAGAGAATCACAGAACGGATTCTTTTCGTCTTGCAAGGCACCACTGTATCTATATCTATCTATCTATCTATCTATCTATCTATCTATCTATCTATCTATCATCATCTATCTCTATCTATCTATCATCTATCTATCTATCTATCTATCTATCTATCTATCTATCTATCTCTATCATCTATCTATCTATCTATCTATCTATCTATCTATCTATCTATCTATCATCTATCTATCTATCTATCATCTATCTATCTATCTATCTATCTATCTATCTATCTATCTATCATCTATCTATCATCTATCTATCATCTATCTATCTATCTATCTATCTATCTATCTATCATCTATCTATCTATTTATCATCTATCTCTCTATCTCTCTATCTCTATCTCCATCTCTATCTCTCCATCATCTATCAGCCTCTCTGTATATCACTCCATCTATTAGACAACTCAGGTATTGATGCCATGATTGTTGTCAGAATGGCACCACTGGAAATAAGATGAAAGTATCAGTATTAACACCAAAATTTGCAAAAAGTGTGTTAAAAAAACAATCATCACCATAATGGACACACCTTCCAAAAAAAGCAATAATGATTCTAGTCCACTGCAACTAAGCAATGTAGAGGAGGCGTGGAATATAGAGTGACAGTAGTCAGGAAAAGAAAAAGATAAAGGGGGAATTGTAATGGAGTGGCCTTCTTAGAAGGATAGCTGGCAGGAACCCTGAATAGAATTACTCAGTGAGCTTTTTTCTGGGGGGATGCAGGGATATGCATACCCCAAAACATTTTGTGAGTCTAAGTTTGGCCTCACTGAGGGGCAGTATTTCAATATGAGTAGGAAAAAATAAAAAAAATGTTTAGGGGTACAGTGGTACCTCGGGTTAAGAACTCCATTCGTTCTGGAGGTCGGTTCTTAACCTGAAACTGTTCTTAACCTGAGGTACCACTTTAGCTAATGGGGCCTCATGTTGCTGGCCGTGCCGCCGCTGTGCAATTTCTGTTCCCATCCTGAAGCAAAGTTCTTAACCCGAGGTACTATTTTTGGGTTAGCAGAGTCTGTAACCTGAAGCGTCTGTAACCCAAGGTACCCCTAAACATTTTTTTAAGAAAAAAAGCACTAGAATTACTCATTTTAGGAAAGAGGATGGGCTGGAACATTTTTTCGCAGGTCCCACTTATCATTACATTTTAGCAACAAGCTTGCCATTTTGAGTGGCTCAGGCAGAGGGAAGGGCCACCCCAGCAGTTGTTTTTCAGCACTGACACATCGCAGATTGAAAACGATTTACTTAATAAATCACTGAGAGAATGAAGATCCAAGTTGCCCACTATTCGCATTGTCCCATAAGGAAACTGCAATTTGAAATATATATGTTATCCACATTACGGGCCAAGACTATTTCATTTCTTCATTAAATTGCGTGGGTAGATTGAGGGGGGAGGGTTGTGTTTTATTCCCTGTCTCTATCTCTAATGTACTTTTTATTTGAGGGGCTATTTTAATGCAGGATTTGTATGTGTGTGTTCGTTCATCCTTTGAAATTCACAATTGCCCAATTTTTGCAATACAATATTCACAAGAAGGCATGCCTTGGGAGAAAGTGTGCATTGAAAATGAACGTGCTTGTGAAAATATTCACAAATTCTTGCAGAAATGCGGAGATTGGAAAGATTTAAGATTGGAAAAATGAAAATAAACTGAGAGAACTGGAGCCAACAAATTCTTCCATCCATAGTACAGTGGTGCCCCGCAAGACGAATACCTCGCAAGATGGAAAACTCGCTAGACGAAAGAGTTTTCCGTTTTGGAGGTGCTTCGCAAAACAAATTTCCTATGCGCTTGCTTCGCAAGACGACAATGTCTTGCGAGTTCCTGCTGGGTTTTTTTCCTCCGCCCCCCCCTTTTCTAAGCCACTAAGCGGCTTATCAGCTGATCCGATTAGCAGATAAGCCGCTAAAAGCCACTAATAGCGCTAATCCGCTAATCCGTCAATGGGCTTGCTTCGCAAGACGAAAAAACCGCTAGACGAAGAGAATCACAGAACGGATTCTTTTCGTCTTGCGAGGCACCACTGTATAGACAATACTGAGCTGGATGAACCATTTGAGCTCATTTAGTTAGTCAGTTAGGATGAGCTCATTTAGTTAGTCGGTTGCAAAATATTTCTATTCCACCATTTCTATGTATAAGGCAGTGCCAGATTTAGGTATGATGAGGCCCTAAGCTACTGAAGGTAATGGGGCCCTTTATATATCCAGCTGTCCTTCGTCAACAACCAATTGCCGCTGTTCTTGTGTGTTGAATATATGCTATATGGTAATTTATGGACCTAATAGGTCCATACACAGCACAAAACACTGTTGCTGTATGTAGACTTTATTTTATTTGTTTTTTATCTTATATTTTGGAAATGTACATCCAGTTTTTTTCCTTTACATTTTTTTGAGGGCCCCCAAGAGAGTGGGGCCCTAAGCTAAAGCTCGTTTAGCCTACTGTATATGTAAATCCAGTACTGTTATCAGGGGCAGTGTGCAACTGTGAAACATGGTTCAAAACAGTACAGAACGATCATTAAGATGTCCAGGCAGCTTCCTGTGTTTCTGTGGGAACAGGGCATCCTATGACTAAAGGTAAACGCAAAGGGACCCCTGACCGTTAGGTCGAGTCGTGGACAACTCTGGGGTTGCGGCACTCATCTCGCTTTACTGGCCGAGGGAGCCGGCATATAGTTTCCGGGTCATGTGGCCAGCATGACTAAGCTGCTTCTGGTGAACCAGAGCAGCGCCGACCTTCTGATTGGCAACCCCTAGGCTCTGTGGTTTAGAGGACAGCGCCACCCGCGTCCCTATCCTGTGACTAGCTTCCAATATATCCCCTAAAAAGCTACTTCAGAAGGTTGGGGAGATGGCCTGGAATTGTATATAATGTGATGGCCGTGGGGTCTGCGGTCAGAGAAAATGAAAACGGGAGCCCACCCACCTCATGAGCAAGTGTTCATATAAGGTAACAGGTAAAGGGGACCCCTGACCATTAGGTCCAGTCGTGGCCGACTCTGGGATTGCAGCGGTCATCTAGCTTTATTGGCCGAGGGAGCCGGCGTACAGCTTCCGGGTCATGTGGCCAGCATGACTAAGCAGCTTCTGGCGAACCAGAGCAGCACACGGAAATGCTGTTTACCTCCCTGCTGGAGCGGTACCTATTTATCTACTTGCACTTTGACGTGCTTTTGAACTGCTAGGTTGGCAAGAGCAGGGACCCAGCAACGGGCGCTCACCCTGTCATGGGGATTTGAACCGCTGACCTTCTGGTCAGCAAGTCCTAGGCTCTGTGGTTTAACCCACAGCGCCACCCGCGTCCCTAAGTGTTCATATAAGTGCATACATATCCATTCCAGATTTTCTGCACCATTGCGGATTTTGCCTTCCTCTTCATACGGTTCTGTATGGTTTTGTTGTTTTTTTTGCTCCGACACAAAGAGTTATAAACACTGCATTAATAAATAAATAAAAACCCTGTTGGGCCGGCGAAAGTTTTCTATTAAAAGTTAACATGTTTAAAAAGAACGAATCTCCGTTGCGCCGGGCCATCAGTCATTTTGCTCCTTTTATCCAGCAAACCCTTGTGGGATTGGCTCTGGTGGTAGTTCATAATGATGCACTTCATAGGAGAACAGCTGCCGGTGCTCACCTGTTTTCTCACCCAACCAGCGACTGGGAGAAATTCTTCAATTTAGCAAACAAACTTAAGCCGTTATTAGAAATGACAGGGGAACCTGATGAAATTGTACTTTCAATTGGAAAACAAAATTGCAATCAGGCCGACATGATTTCCTCGTGGCCGGACCACGCTAATGCCGAGCGGCGAAACACGGGCAAATGTATTTAAAAGTCATAATGGAGTATTACCCATGCAGCCTTCTCCTTTTACTGGCCCTTATTAATATAAAAAAACTTCAATTTGCATGTAAATGTGGTCAACTTTCATATCATCAAAATACATGAGGCCCGGGAAAGTAATGAATTGAAGTTTGATGCAGCAATTACTGACGTTTATAAAGAATTTTAAAGAGGTCATTCTAGCCTGGGCTGAGAAAATGAGGAAATCAACAGGGAATAGCGTCGATATAGCAACAGTGGGGGTGGAAGTCAGTCCCAGGTGTTGCAAGGCCAGAGGATGATTAATAGAGAGGGAGTAAGAAGGCACTCACCCAGAAGAACTGGGCTGGACCTGAGGCTCAATAACAGAGCTTTCATGAAAAGGTTCTTGCTGGGTTCCCTCTCAAAATGCCTTGGAAATGTGATCCAGGGGGAATAAAAGGAGCAAGTGTTTATGAGCGAGAGCTGCGCTGAAGGTTTAATTGGGCTCCACATCCTTTCAGCTCCCTTCAGTACTTGATATGCAGTTTAACCTTTCTCCCCCTCCCCAATCCTCTCTCTCCACTGCAGCCCCCCCCCCAACCTCTCAAAGTCAGTACCCGAGTGCGGCTGGGATTTTAATAAGGCACAGTGTCCTGATGGCAGCTTGTTGGCAAAACATTGACTTGGTTGCTAAATTGAGTTAAGCCGCTGCATCGGGGCGCCGTAATGGTAATTTGTAACTACTATCCGCCCTCTTCCATGCCACGCACACAGAAAACCAGTCACAGGGCTTATATCTATATAATACTCGTACAGTTAAGCATCAGACGCCCGCAAAGCTAGGTGGTCACTTGGTGATGCAAAGTCTCCGTCGCCTCCTCATTCCAGCCAATTTTCTCTAGATAGATAGGCAAGATATAGATTGACAGATATATAGATATGTAGTCATAGCAACTGTTGAGCTTTAGAATGTTCAAAGTGCTTCACATAAACGTTCTTGCAAATCTGTGCAACAATTCTGTAAGGTAGGCCACCGTTACTAACTCCATATTATGGGCAAAGAGGGGCACTGAGTTCAGGAGATACTCAAATCCTGAGTTCATGACAGAATCAAGATTTAAACAAGAGATTATCCAATTGAGAAAGTCAGCATGTGGCATCCTTGAGCACTTTATAGAGATCATTTTAATTTTCTGCCAAAGTGTTGCTCCAGATGGGGGTGTAGGAGAAATTTCCAAAGCAATACATGGACTAAAACACAACCATCCCTCAAAATTCATACTTCTCTAAATTTTGCAGCTCTCCAGTCGAATCTTATGTTTCAAGTGTGCACAACATGTGGAAAGTGCATAAATGCACTCATGAACATACAAAACGAGGGGAACTGCTTGCAAAAATATGTATATTTGTCAAAATTGCATACAAAAATGCAAATATTGGGGATTAAATTGCTAGCAAATCTTCATAATAATTTATTTTATAAAAAAGTAAAATGATAAATAAATCTGGAGAACTGTGATGGCCTGGGATTCCGATTCGGAGGATGAAACAGAGGAATCCCAGCCTGCACAAGAGTCCCCGCCTCCAGGGCCGGCTGAACTGGGGCAAGGCCTAGATGCTGAAGAACCTGCACCTGTGGCAGTGCATCAGGAGCTGGCCCCAGGTGAAACCCTTCTGGCCCCAGAGAGGCTTGACGACTCAGTGGCCACAGGTGAGCCTCCTCCAGGGCCCAGTAACCCTTCGGCCTCTCCTGATCTGCAGAGGCTTAGGGCAGAGAGGCGAAGGGAACTGGTTGCCCCCAGGAGGAGTGCTCGCCTTAAGGCCAGAGGAGGCGGGGCTCCTGGGGGCCGGGACTGCCCCTGGCCTTAGAAGAGGATAAAAGCCCAGTCAGCCCGGCCCCAGGTTGCGGGAGCAACGTCGTTGTTGGCTTCGGTCCTTCCTGTGTTCCTGATCCCTGCTCGGCCTCCTGTTCCTGACTATCCGGTACTCCTGTTCCCTGCTCGGCTTCCTGTTCCTGACTATCCGGTACTCCTGTTCCCTGCTCGGCCTCCTGTTCCCGACCATCCGGTGTTCCTGTTCCCTGCACAGCCTCCTGTTCCAGCGTACCTGTTCCCCGCCCGGCTCTCTGCCTCGGACCTTGCCCCTCTTCGTGTGGACTCTGCTACGCCCAAGGTACCTTACCCCCGGGACCAGCACAGTTTGCTCCCGCCACACCCGCACTCCCCCTTTGTAGGGGTGCGTTCGGGAAGAGCCAGAGGCCATGGCTGAACAGGCAGCTACACTGGTGGCTTTGGCCCAGGAGAACCAGGCCTTGACGCACACCGTGCAGCAGCTCAGCGACGCGGTTGTGGCACTTCAGCAACGCTTGGAAGCCCTACCGGCTCCTGGGGCCGACGCCCCGGCTCCGGGCAAGTACCCAGTGGCTTTGCCTGAGAAATTTGATGGAGCCCCGGCCAGCTTTCCCATGTTCCTGGCCCAGGCCAAGCTGTATATTCAGGGGCGAGCCCGGAACTTTCCTGACGACCGCACCAAGGTGCACTTTTTGATTAGTTTGTTAAAGGACCAGGCGGCCAAGTGGGCGTTGCCGCTACTCAGGCAAGACTCCCCCTTGCTGGCAGACTATACGGGGTTTTGCAATCGTTTGGAGGCCGCGTTCGGCAACCCCCAGAAAGAGAGTCAAGCCAACCGGGCGATTCGGCGTTTGAAACAGGGCAAGTCCACGGTGGCCACATATACCACGGAGTTTCGGCTGTTGGCACAGGACTTGACCTGGAATGACTCAGCACTGCGGGACCAGTATCTCGAAGGGCTTTCGGACGAGGTACTGGACCAGTTGGCCACAATGGAACGCCCCACCACGCTGGACACTCTCATTCAACGGAGTCTACAAATAGACGACCGGTTGGAGGATCGTCGTCAGGCCCGGGGTCGCCGACACTCCCAGTTCACGGCACCAGCTTTTTCCGGCAGCCCCACGGTCACAACTGATTTAACGGAGGAGCCTATGCAGCTCGGGGCAGTGCGGCCACGCCTTTCCCCCGCAGAGAAGGCGCGGCGTCGGGAGGGAAATCTCTGTCTTTACTGTGGCGGAAGTGGACACTTCGCTCGGTCCTGCCCTGAGAAACGCCAGCCGCAGGGAAACCGCCAACCCCAGTAGCTGATGGCCCTAGCTACCGGGGGTCCCAAACCATACAGAATGGGCCCGCACCAATGGACTTGCAACATCTTATGGTTTCGGTACGTTTATACCCTCCAGGGGGGCCCTGGATCCTCACCCATGCTTTGGTAGATTCAGGGGCAACCCGCTCCTATATGGACGCTGCTTTTGCCACCCATCATCAGGTGCCACTTCGGAACAAGCCAGTACCGATCCAGGTGGAAGCGATTGACGGACGACTTCTGCGTTCAGGTGCTGTTACTCAGGAGACCCAGCCCCTGGTCCTGTGTCTCCAGCAGCACCGGGAGTTGCGAACTTTGGACATTGCTTCTATGCCCCGCTTCCCCCTGGTGCTCGGGATGGACTGGCTGGAAGCCCACAACGTTCAGATTGACTGGGTCAAACGGACCGTGCACTTCCCAGACCCATGTTCCCATGCTCAATCCGGAACGCTGGCGGCCGTGCCCTCAGAGGAGGCAGCACCCATGCTCCCAGCCGTGTACCAGGACTACCAGGACGTGTTCGAGGAACGGGGGGCAGACCAGCTGCCGCCGCATCGGCCTTTTGACTGCGGCATAGACCTCCAACCCGGAGCGCCTTTACCAGTGAGTCGCTTATATTCCCTAACAGAGCCAGAGCGCGAGGCTTTGCAGGACTTCTTGCGCAAGAACCTGGAGCGTGGGTTCATTAGGCCTTCCACCTCGCCTACCGCGGCACCAGTGCTTTTCGTTAAGAAGAAATGTGGGGAACTCCGCCCTTGCCATGATTACCGAGCCCTGAACAAAATTACCGTCCCAGACCGGTACCCCTTACCCCTTATCTCGGAGCTGCTGGAGCGGGTGCAAGGGGCACAGGTGTTCACCAAGCTGGACCTCCGAGGGGCCTACAACTTGATTCGGATCCGAGCCGGGGATGAGTGGAAGACAGCGTTTGGGACCCGGTACGGGCAGTTCGAATATTTGGTTATGCCTTTCGGTTTGTGCAACGCGCCTGCTGTGTTCCAACGCTACATCAACCACGTGTTTCAGGACTTGTTAGACAAGTACGTGGTGGTGTATTTGGATGACATACTGATTTACTCCCGTGACCCGGCTCACCATGAGGGACATGTCCGGACCGTGCTGCAGCGCTTGCGTGAGCACCGTTTGTACGCAAAGCTCAGCAAGTGCGAGTTCCATCAGCGGACTGTGGACTTCCTTGGTCACCGGCTCTCTCCAGATGGGGTGCAAATGGACCCGGGGAAGGTGACAGCGGTTCGAGAATGGGCGGCACCCCGGAACCGCAAGGACCTACAGCGTTTCCTGGGGTTCGCCAATTACTACCGGACCTTCATTGCGGATTATGCTCATCGCACCACCCCGTTGACCCGGCTACTGCGCCCAAAGACGCTGTTTTCCTGGGACAAGGAGGCAGAGGAGGCGTTTCAGGGGTTGAAGGCCTGTTTCCAGAGGGCACCAATCTTACAACATCCTGACCCCTCTCGACCTTTTGTGGTGGAGACCGACGCCTCCAGTACGGCTCTCGGTGCCGTCTTGTCTCAACAGATTGGGCCTGAAGCGCCACTCTTACCCTGTGCCTTCTATTCCCGCCAGCTCCTACCAGCGGAGCGTAACTATACTGTGTGGGAGCGGGAACTACTGGCCATCAAGGTAGCCTTTGAGGTCTGGCGCCACCATCTTGAGGGGGCACGACATCCGGTGGAGGTGAGAACCGACCACCGGAACCTGGAGTACCTCCAGACCACCCGCAAGCTGAACCAAAGACAGATCCGGTGGGCGTTGTTCTTTTCCCGGTTCCAGTTCCGGATCCGCTACATCCCTAGCTCTCAGAATCAGAAGGCGGATGCCCTGTCCCGGAAACCTGAAGACAACGCAGACACGGTACAGCAAGCAGAACCCACCACGATCCTACCTCCGGCTGCATTCCTGGCCACCCAGGAGGCGCAGCCACTGCAGGTTCGGGTGCGGGAACAGCAGCGGGTCGACGCTTGGGCCCAGGATCGGCTCCGGGAGCTGGCTGAAGGGTCCAGCCCACAGTATCCGGGACTGGTCCTGCATCAGGGCCTTCTGCTGCATCACGGTCGTCTGTACATCCCGCCAGGGCCACTACGGCTGGAGGTTCTCCGGATGGCCCATGATGCCCCAGCAGCGGGGCACTTTGGACGGTATCGGACCACCCATCTGGTCAGTCGAGAGTTTTGGTGGCCCCGCCTGAAGGCTGACGTGGCTCGCTACGTTGCTGGTTGTGATGTCTGCCGGCGCGCCAAGGGACGTACCGGGCGACCCCCCGGCCTACTTCAGCCATTGCCAGTTCCACCGCGTCCTTGGCACACGGTTTCATTGGACTTTATAGTGGACTTACCCTCGTCTCGTGGCTGTACCTGCCTTCTGGTTTTCTCCGACCATTTCACCAAGATGGTGCACTGCGCTCCCTGTCCATCTGTACCCACAGCCAAGGAAACTGCTCAGCTGTACCTTCAGCATGTCTTCCGCTTGCATGGCCTACCTGAGCGTGTGGTGTCCGACCGGGGCGTTCAGTTCACATCCCGGTTCTGGCGAGCATTACACCAGACCCTCGGGACAGAGGTCTGCCTCTCGTCAGCCTACCACCCACAGACCGATGGCCAGACGGAACGGGCGAACGCGGTGCTGGAGCAGTACCTCCGGTGTTACTGCAGCTACCAGCAGGATGACTGGGTCGACCACCTGGCATTGGCAGAGTTCGCCTATAACAACGCGGTGAATGCGTCCACCCAGCAGACCCCGTTCCAGGCCAGTTATGGTTATCATCCACGGCTGTTTCCAGAGGTGCTGCCGGCGTCCGCGGTCCCGGCGGTGACGGAGTGGCTTCAAGAGCTCCAGTCCCAGCAACAGCTTTTGGTGGAGCAACTGCACCAGGCCAAGGAAGCGTACAAAGCCCAGGCCGACCGCCACCGCCAGGTGGGGCCGGAACTTCGTGTCGGTGACCTGGTTTGGCTCTCCACTCGCCACCTCCACCCCTCTCGACCTTCGCGGAAGTTGGACGCCCGCTTCACCGGCCCGTTCCCTATCGTAGACCAAGTCTCTCCTGTGGCATTTCGTCTCCGGTTACCCGCAACCCTGAAGGTTCACCCGGTCTTCCACAGGTCCCTTTTGAGTCCGGTGGCCCCACCCGACGAGTTCCACCCGAACCGTCCCCGACCGCAGCCAGTGTTGGTTCGGGGAGAGCCTGAGTACGAGGTGGAACGCATCCTGGACTCCCGATACCGCAGGGGAAAGCTGCAGTATCTCATTGACTGGAAGGGGTACGGACCGGAGGACCGTTCCTGGGAACCAGCGGCCAACGTCCACGCACCTGCCTGCCTCCGAGAGTTCCATGCGACGTACCCCGGCAAGCCGGGTCCGGACCCTCGGTTGAGGGGGGGGCCTGGGAGGGGGGATGGTGTGATGGCCTGGGATTCCGATTCGGAGGATGAAACAGAGGAATCCCAGCCTGCACAAGAGTCCCCGCCTCCAGGGCCGGCTGAACTGGGGCAAGGCCTAGATGCTGAAGAACCTGCACCTGTGGCAGTGCATCAGGAGCTGGCCCCAGGTGAAACCCTTCTGGCCCCAGAGAGGCTTGACGACTCAGTGGCCACAGGTGAGCCTCCTCCAGGGCCCAGTAACCCTTCGGCCTCTCCTGATCTGCAGAGGCTTAGGGCAGAGAGGCGAAGGGAACTGGTTGCCCCCAGGAGGAGTGCTCGCCTTAAGGCCAGAGGAGGCGGGGCTCCTGGGGGCCGGGACTGCCCCTGGCCTTAGAAGAGGATAAAAGCCCAGTCAGCCCGGCCCCAGGTTGCGGGAGCAACGTCGTTGTTGGCTTCGGTCCTTCCTGTGTTCCTGATCCCTGCTCGGCCTCCTGTTCCTGACTATCCGGTACTCCTGTTCCCTGCTCGGCTTCCTGTTCCTGACTATCCGGTACTCCTGTTCCCTGCTCGGCCTCCTGTTCCCGACCATCCGGTGTTCCTGTTCCCTGCACAGCCTCCTGTTCCAGCGTACCTGTTCCCCGCCCGGCTCTCTGCCTCGTACCTTGCCCCTCTTCGTGTGGACTCTGCTACGCCCAAGGTACCTTACCCCCGGGACCAGCACAAGAACTGAAGTTTAGCTTCAAAAAAAAAAAAAAAGAGAGAAATTAAGAGAAGCCAAAACCAACTTCGGGAAGAAGGTGTGAGGGCACTGACAGGGTGCTAGATTCCCGTCCCCCCCCCCCAAAAGTTGGCCAAGCACTTGCCAGGGTTTGGAAAGGAAGTAGGAGGGCTCTAGGACCCTGCCAGAGCCCTCACAATTTCTTCCCAAAGCCCAGCACCTCTTATCTGGCTTTGGAAAGAGGGTGTCAAACTTTGGCCTCACACAGGAGTAAAAAATAAAGATCAGTAGGTAAAGCATAAGTCTGGTACTGAATAACATCTGCCATTTAAACTTATATTGAGTGTGCATGCTTTTGCTTGGTTGCAAGATCTGGGGCGTGGGAGACAGCATGGAAAAAGAGAAAGAGAAAAAGAAAGAAATGCAGAAACAAGTGTTAGTGCTTTTTTCAGGACATGAAAAAATGTCTGCACATGCATGAACCACAAAGGCTTTGAGCAGCTGGTCTGCTAAGGGCTTTCTGCACATGTGCAGAACCTCATTTAACATTCTGTGCTGGAGAACATCTGCAGAAATGACCGCTCCCCACATCCAATGGGGGGCACCCTTTGTGTGATCGCACACAGCCCCCTGCATCCCAGTGCGGCTCCTGGTAGTTCAGGTTGGCTTCATCCTCCCCAGGCTGGATACCTGAAGGTCTCTGCCTACCTCAGCCAATCGCCCAATCCCACCTGGGGAGGCGTTGCCAGGGGATTGGCCAGGTAAGGGGAGGGACCACCCTGCCCACACAACAGAAGGTGAATCTTACCTGCGAAGCGTCAGTTGGCTCCAGAGCTTCTCCCACCCCGCCCTCCGTCAGTTAAGTCTTCTTTTGCAGGTTAACTTCTTTTCCACAGGTATGCAGGTGCTGCTACGTAAGGGTCACTGTTGAAGGGCCAGAAAGGAATTTTCCTGCATTGACAGGTTTTGCCTTCCCCATAGCAAAATGTCACAACATTGGCAGTTTCAGGCCTTGGGCAGAATCCTTTAGTCTATCTTCCTAAAGGGGGTGACCCATGCCCCCCTTGTGGCGGTGATCTCAGGGTTTCCCATTAAAGGGGTCTTGAGGGGAGGCATTGTCCATATGCTGAGAGGTTGTCATTGCTTTCCCCACCAACAGCGGGCTCTCTGCTTGAACATATATTCTCCAGAGCCAGCCCAATCCCCACATATTATGGATAACCCTGATGTCTCCTAGATCCTCAGCTGGGGACTAGGAAGGATAAATGCCCAATGCCTGAGCCAAGGTCTCCCTACATCTGAAATTTAATAAAGTTGTGGCCAATTTTAATCCCATAGCACGTTGTCCTGAGTCATTATTCCGCTCAGGAGTCGCCTGGGGTTGGGGGACTCCGCCTGTCCACGCAAATGGTACTTGCTTCATAGCACAACCAAGCCTTACAAGGTGGGCAAGCTCACATGAATACTCCCTTAGAGTGTCCTTCTTGACTCCTATTCAAAATATGCTGAACAACGTTAAAGCTGTATCATTTCCCAATCCATGACTCGTTTTCCAGGGGCAAATACTTGACTTCCCTCTTCCAAGCCCAGGGAATGACTTAATTCCAATATGAGATTGCTAACATCTTAAAATAATAAGTAACAAGGATCTGTTTCAAAGATTCATTTTCCTTTTTTCATTAAGAGCGCAAACCTTAAAGAGCTAGATTCCTTAAAACTGCTCATTCTACTCAATGATCACTGAGGTCAATCAATGTGAAAGATCAAAATTGGAGTAAATAACGGAACAGAAATCAATTCATCTGAAGAGCTAGCTAGATTAATTTGGAAGGTGATTGGGTATCCTTAATTCTTTCTGCTCCTGTTTCTTGCTTTGTTGCGGTGGGTGGTTTCTAAAACTAATTTTCTATTACTCCATTTCAAGTAAGTCTCTAGCTTAGTTAAATATTTTCAGTTACCTTAATTAAAACAAACGGATAAGCAATTGCACAGATAATTCCGCAAATTAAATCAGAAGCACGTAGAACAGTTTGGCTCAGTGGTAGCAAGTGAACAACTAGTTAGCATTCGAAAATGTTGACAGAATGTTGTTGTTGTCAGATTCCTTTATCATGGGTGTGTTTTTATGATTCAGAAAATTGTGTACCCCCTCACAACAAGATCACGGGCAAATTGAAAGTTGAGCATCTCTGCATCTTCTGTTTCATTTCTAGCCCTACAGTTTATTTCTTCCCCTCAAGGGATGGCAAGCTAAATCAATGCTTATATTTCTCCAGCCTGTGAGACCCAGTCTAAGCATTTGCAACTTTCACTAATCGGAATGGTAAGTGATAAAAGGGCAGCTTTTCTTATGAGAGAAAAGTCTGAGTAGGGTAAGTCAAGGTTCTTTATGTGATTCTGATATTTGGCTGCGGGAGGAATTTTTCCCATGTCTGAAGAATTTTTTCCTGTGTCTGAAGAACAAAACATAATTTTCACAAATCCACAAAGAAGCACCCATCGAAATAAGAAGTGGGAATAAAGGGGATTCCACATCATTTTTTCTGGTATGATGCTGAAATTTTATTCATTTTTATTTCTTTAACAAAATTTAGATACCGCTTGATTGAAAAGAAAATCCTCTAAGTGGTTTACAAAAAAATGCAGCAATCCTGTACACGTAAATAGTGCAAGCCTATAAATGGGGCAATCCTGAATATGTCTACTCCTTGAGTTAAAGGTAAAGAGACCCCTGACCATTAGGTCCAGTCGTGAGCGAGTCTGGGGTTGCGGCGCTCATCTCGCTTTATTGGCCAAGGGAGCTTCCGGGTCATGTGGCCAGCATGACTAAGCTGCTTCTGGCGAACCAGAGCAGTGCATGGAAACGCTGTTTACCTTCCTGCTGGAGTGGTACCTATTTATCTACTTGCACTTTGACGTGCTTTCGAACTGCTAGGTTGGCAGGAGCAGGGACCGAGCAACGGGAACTCACCCTGTTGTGGGGATTCAAACTGCTGACCTTCTGATCAGCAAGTCCTAGGCTCTGTGGTTTAAGCCACAGCGCCACCTGCATCCCTCCTTGAGTTAAAAGTATACTATTATAATTATTTTATATTTATTGGGTCATATCCAAATGGTGTTCCACCATTGACAGAAGACTGACCCAGCAGAGTCATTCCCCAGCAGCCTAAGGCTCTGTTGTCTTGTCTCTCTTTGCTCCATCCTCTTCATTTCTCTGCATGTTCTGGGAGACCAGTGGGGAAGGAAGCTGCTCGCAGCAGGAGGGGCAGACTCCCTGGATTCTTCAGCAGCTTGCTTCATCTTTGTCTCCTGGTCCTCCTCCTCTCCTGCCTCTGAGTCTGGACTGCCCTCTGAAAGCTTCTTCTTGCTCACTAAACCCTGTTACCTCTTCAGCTTCTGACACCTCCTCCTCCCAGCCTTCTCCTTCTCCCTCTGACCACTCACCATCGTCCCACCACCAACCCCCGAAGGCTCTGAGCCTTCTTCCCCTGCGGGTTTCCTTGGGAGTTCTCCAACTAATGCCTCCCACCACTTCTCCTCATCCAGCTAGTCCATGACAGTGAGCAATACTGAGTGAGATAGACAAATGGGCTGGCTTAATATTTAGTCCCCATCCAGCAGGAAAAGAACAGCATCAACTACATTAAAATCTAGAAAATATATATATGTATTTAGCGGTCATCTAAATGAAGCAGGTGATGAATCCCAGGGACAAGAAGTTCCAAAGACTCACAACTGAGAAGAACAGTAATTTAACCAAAATATAGGGGGAGTTCAATATATACCTTGGCACCTGCAGTGTGTGGAATACTTCGCCATGCATTACTAGTCATGTGCATGCAGGTAAAGACAAACTACATCCACAGTACATACCGAGAGAGAAGGGTGGGGTGGAGAGGGGAGGTGATGTAACTTCTAGAGATCTTGAGGAGGGAGCAGAACCCGGGAGAATCAGAGACAACTTTAGGGACCCCATGCTAACATCATTCTAAAAAGGCTCTCCCCAAACATCAACAAGGTCATAGGCATCTAATTGGCCACTGTGAGAACAGTGGACCTTTGGCCTGATCCAGCAGGGCTATTCTTTCAGTGCCTTTGGTAGTCCTGACATTCATAATGCGTTTTTGCTGGCTTTGGGGCCACTTATGGGATTATATGATGCATTAGCATAAGTATGTTCAACAGGTGTAAATTTTAAACTTTTAAAACTGGCCGAACTTGACTGCTAATAAATCCAGGGAGAGCTAATATATTTCACTCAACAGAGGCAAAATGGTTTATTTTGGCTTTCTCTGTGAGAGCAACACCTGGCTAAGAGTTTTCAATAAGATTTATACTTGGCACTAGACCCGGTTCAGACAGTCAGAAGGCTCCATGCAGTCATCTGCGAGAATGTCCTGGGTCACTGGCAGGCTCACAAACCAGCAGGGATTTTCTGCTTCAGGCACCAAAATATCTAAGGCTGGTCCTGCCCTTAAGTATGGGTGAAAATGTGCATCTTGAATTGTGTGCAGGAGATGAAAAAAATCAAACTACTCTGAGTAGGATCATAATGCAGTGAACTTTGAACAGGCAGAATAAGGTAGACAGGTTGCTAAAGCCTTGTCTGCCATTTTTCTTCTTTTAGGATTAAACATTTGGCTTTTTCCACACAAGTGAAGAATTATGGATGAACTGTAATTATGAATAAGACTCATTCTTGGGGGAATTAAAAATAACCGAACACAAAACTACACAAAGGACAGATTACCTTTCTAGTTTCCAAGGCATTTTGCTTTCTTAAAAAGATGATTGCAGCATGTTTTAACATATCTGTTCACAGTCATCAAACGTACACCAAAAGCTTCTGTATACCAAATTTTCAGCTCCCCAACACATAATTAAAGGGTTTCCCCCATTAATTACTTGCTTTGTATTTCAAACTAGGTGCATGCGTATAAACAAATGTTCCAAAGCCTGTGAAGCAATATATTAGGGGGCCACACCTCAAATAATAAATTCTTTCATGCTCCGAATACCTGTTTCCAAAATTATCTGCTGTGTTTAGTTATATAACTCCCAAACATTTCAGTGAGTGAGTACAGGAAAACTTACTAGAACTCAGGGTTACCCATTGGAATTTATTGGCAGTAGCCAGGACTAACCAGTGTGTCGCAAACTACATTTTAACATATCCAATTAACCACCTTGAGATGTGATGACCACTGGCTTAGGATAGACCTGTTGACTGAGTACAGTGATACCTTGGTTTAAGAACAGTCCGGTTTAAGAACGATTTGGTTTACAAACTCCGCAAAACCGGAAATAGTGTCTTGGTTTGAGAACTTTACCTCGGTCTAAGAATGGAATCTGAACGGTGGAAGGGCAGCGGCGGCGGGAGGCCTCATTAGGGAAAGCACACCTCAGTTTAGGAATGGTTTTGGTTTAAGAACGGACTTCCAGAATGGATTAAGTTTGTAAACTGAGGTACCACTGTACATGCCTCTCAATGTTGTTGTTGTTTAGTCGTGTCCGACTCTTCGTGACCCCATGGACCAGAGCACGCCAGGCAGTCCTGTCTTCCACTGCCTCCCCCAGCTTGGTCACACTCATGTTAGTAGCTTCAAGGACACTGTCCAACCATCTTGTCCTACATCGTCCCCTTCTCCTTGTGCCCTCCATCTTTCCCAACATCAGGGTATTTTCCAGGGAGTCTTCTCTTCTCAGGAGGTGGCCAAAGTATTGGAGCCTCAGCTTCAGGATCTGTCCTTCCAGTGAGCACTCAGGGCTGATTTCCTTCAGAATGGAGAGGTTTGATCTTCTTGCAGTCCATGGGACTCTCAAGAGTCTCCTCCAGCACCATAATTCAAAAGCATCAATTCTTTGGCGATTAGCCTTCTTTATGGTCCAGCTCTCACTTCCATACATCACTACTGGGAAAACCATAGCTTTAACTATACGGACCTTTGTCGGCAAGCTGATGTCTCTGCTTCTTAAGATGTTGTCTAGGTTTGTCATTGCTTTTCTCCCAATATGCCTCTCAATAGCTGACAACAAAGATAATGCCACGGAATATCCATGTCTACAGCCAGGGCAGTGCGCTGGTTAGAGTGCCAGACTAGGAGCCAGGAGACCAGGGTTAAATCCCAATTTAGCCATGAAGCTTTGACCTTGGGTCACTCACTGCTCCTCTGCCTAACCTACCTCACAGCGTTGTTTGGGGGATTAAATGAGGAAGGGGAGAACAAATGTACACCACCTTGAGTTTCTTGGAGAAAAGGTAGGGTATCAATGCAACAAAGAAATGATCGAGGCAGTGTTCTTCTGAATACCCTTGCTAAGATGTGGTTGGTACACAGAGCATCTTTTGCCTTCATGCCCTGCTTGTGGACTTCCTGAAGGCATCACACTGAGCACTTCTGATGCTGGTAGAGGCAACACAGAGAGACAGCAGAGCAAAGGGATATCCAATCTGTCATGAAGCTACACAGATTTAAGTACATACAGTGGTACCTCAGGTTTCATACGCTTCAGGTTACATACGCTTCAGGTTACAGACTCCGCTAACCCAGATATAGTGCTTCAGGTCAAGAACTTTGCTTCAAGATGAGAACAGAAATCAGGCTCCTGTGGCGCGGCGGCAGTGGGAAACCCCATTAGCTAAAGTGGTGCTTCAGGTTAAGAACAGTTTCAGGTTAAGTATGGACCTCCAGAACGAATTAAGTACTTAACCCGAGGTACCACTGTATAACTATGTTGCTGAGGGCACTGCAAATGCGCAAATTAACGTTTTCACAAAGGGCTACCAAATATCGTTCCAAAGCACGATCACAGAGAGTTGTTTCAGATCAGTTGCAGAATAAATGTATCTGGGATTCCATCCTCAGACATACACAATAAGTAGCTGAACAGGTCAATTTCAAGGGCTGCTGTGGTCAGGCTATCCTATTGCACTCCCAACCATTTGTCACTCTGCTCACAGCATCAAAACAAAGGCAAAATTGGTGTCCCTGGACTAGGGTCTGACCGGCAGCTCCGCCGCCCACCCACGATTCACCCGTCTTTGAATAGGCTCGTGCTGCCTCTTCAGCGGCGCACTTCATTGCTGCAAAAGATGATCCATGGGATCAGGTTGCCAGACATATTAATGACAAATGTTGGACATGGCTAACTTAAAAGAAGAGAGTCTCCTCTCAGAGCTTAACCTTAACCAGTCTTGACATCAGTCAATTCTTTTTCTTCCCCCTTTTTGAAAAAAGCAAGATGTAGCTGACCTTGCAGGTCTGTATCAGTTCATCGCTGTTGGCATCTACATTTTACAGCTCTTGACAACTTGCAGGTCTCACAAGGCCACTTTTTAACATTTCATCCACCTTCTAGGAACTGACTAGTGCTACCCGGTCACACAGGTACTGAAATACATTGCTAGGCATGCATGCCAGCCACACCACGTGGTGCTCTTTGGCATCCAGCTTTCACATTTGCTCCAAATATGCGTTTGATTCTTTGCGCAGGCAGCTGGGAGTCCAAAAGACCATTCCAAAAGTGATAAAGGATTGGTACGGCTTCGTAAGAGGCATGAACATGCTGGCTGTGTTCTGCTTCCACAGCTGGAGCCAGCAATGTTTCCAGATACCAATTGCTGGAGACCATAGGAGGAGAGAGGCTCTTGTGCTCAGATCCTGCACAGGCATCTGGTTGGCCACTGTGAGAGCAGGATGCTGGACTACACGGGCCATTGGCCTGATCCAGCAGCTTCTTCTTATGCTCACATGTCCCATAGAATTGGGTGGGTTTTTTTGTTTTTTGACAATAATATTTATTACTTTTCAATAGACATAACAAAAAAGAAAATATGCAACAACACAACAGAGAAGTGAAAAAGAAGAAAAAAGAATAACAAACTTAAAATACCTAAACAGAAAAAAGGAAACTCAATTAATTAAATAAAATCTATTTTCATAAACATTTTCGTTGACTTCCTCTAATCTCCTCCATCTGAATTTCCTCTTAATTTGAATGTAGCAGTTTCCAATATCATTATTTCATAAAACAATATTACAGTCGTATTCCAATTTCTTTACCTTTCTTATAGTACATTTTCTTATTTATATATTTAAGTCTAATTTAATCCTGGGCCTGATTGGTTCTTTCAAGTGGTTACATATCTTTAATATTAGAATATTTGTTCAAATAGTCTTTAAATTTCTTCCAGTCTTCTTGGTAATCCTCTTCTTTCTGGTCGCGGATTCTCCCGGTGAGGTCCGCCAGCTCCATAAATTCCATTATCTTCATCTGCCATTCTTCTACCGTTGGTAATTCTTGTGTTTTCCATTTTCCGGCTAGTAAAATCCTAGCAGCTGTTGTGGCATACAAAAATACTTTCACGTCTTTTTGGGGCAGTTCAGTACCTACTATCCCAAGGAGAAATGCCTCTGGTTTCTTAATAAATGTATATTTCATCATTATTTTTTTTGATTCATTATAATTTTTCCCCCAAAAGTCCTTCACGTTGGAACAATAGAATTGTAGAGTTGGAAGGGACCCAGAAGAAGAAGAAGAGTTTGGATTTGATATCCCGCTTTATCACTACCCGAAGGAGTCTCAAAGCGGCTAACATTCTCCTTTCCCTTCCTCCCCCACAACAAACACTCTGTGAGGTGAGTGGGGCTGAGAGACTTCAGAGAAGTGTGACTGGCCCAAGGTCACCCAGCAGCTGCAAGTGGAGGAACGGGGAATCGAACCCAGTTCACCAGATTACGGGTCCACTGCTCTTAACCACTACACCACACTGAGGGTTGCCTAGTTCAACCATCTCGACTAAAGCAGATGGGCATCCAACCTCTGCTTAAAAATCTCCATGGAAGAAGAGTCCTCCACCTTGCAAGCAAGTCCATTCCACTGTCAAACAGCTCTTACCATCAGAATGTTCCTTCTGATGCTTAATAATAATAATAATAATTTTTATTCATACCCTGCCCTCCCCAGCCAAGACCGGGCTCAGGGCGGCTAACACCAAAATAAAAACAATTGATTGAAATACAACTTAAAAAACAAGATTAAAATACAACATTAAAACATTAAAATGCAGCCTCATTTCAGTGGGAACTTAAAACAAAAACTTTTGGGGGATGAAAATGTCAAGTCTTCACCAATGCTTACTATCCAGACTGGTCCTACATGGGCCAGATAAAAGCCAGGGAAGTCCCCAAATAGGAGTTGGGTATGTTTAGTGGGAACCTTTGAAAGTGGCTGTTGTATATCCTCTCAGTCTTTTCTGTTCTGGGCTAAACATACCCAACTCCCTCAACTATTCCTTATAAGTCTTGGTTCCCAGACCCTTACAAACACTCATCATTGTTATTTTTAGTTATATGCATGCAACACCTGCAACACAAATTTCTCTGGGTAGCTTATAAAAAAATAAGTGGAAAGTAACTGAATGAAAATATAAACATAACATTTTTAAAAGGGGGGGCACATAAGTACACCATCAGAACTTGCTCCACTCCCTTAATTTTTTAAAAAAAATAAACAACAGAAACCTGGGTTACTTCAGTTATTTAAACAGCCTGGGTGAACAGAAAAGTCTTTATGTAGCACTCGGAAGACCACAGAGAAGATGCTAGGTGAGTCTCCTGAGAAGCCTTATCTGTAATCTGAATGCCACAATGAATTCACAATGCCCTCTTCCTGGAGGTTGCCCACCTCACTTTATTTGGAGTGAGGGAGGTGGGACACAGCAAGGTTGTGTGTTCTTCTCTTGCCTCTCTTTTGGCCAAACAGGTTTTGCAGGTACTGAAGCACCATAAAAGTCTTCAAACGTCTGGGCACAGATGGTTGGCCACAACAAAACCCATATCCTAAATCACGTCACACTGACAAAATCTGTCTGTGGCTCCAGTGAGTACTTTGTTAAAAAGCTAAAACAGTCAAAAGAGCATCTGAGGATCATGGGTTCAAGCACTGCAGGGAGTTGGACTAAATGACCCTCATGGTGCCTTCCAGCTCCATAATTCTATGATTCTATGAATTCTAGCCAAATGCGATGAGTTGGTGACCAACCAACAGAGTTTGAATACAAAACCGATTGAATGACCTCAGGGTTCTCCCATCCAAGTACTAACCAGGCCTGACCCTGCTTAGCTTCCAAGATCAGACGAGATCAGGCGTATTCAAGGTAGTATGGCCGTAGACTAAGCCTACGGCACCCGGTATTCCCAGGCGGTCTCCCTCAGACAGGATTGAGGGAAGTCAAAAATCTGAATAAGATGTAAAAGTATGTTTAATTACTGTTGAAAATGATATGTTATATATATATATGAGACCTCAGGGTTCACACCCATGGAAGTAGTGTTCTCCAATGCTTTTTTCTTGGGGGACGCATACCCCTAAACATTTTGTGAATCTAAGTTTGGCCTCATTGAGGGGCAGTATTTCAATATGAGCAGGAAAATGAGAGTACCTCTAAACATTTTTTAAAAGAAAAAAAGCACTGGTGTTCTCTCTTTCTTTCCTCAGCCTTTCATTCACTCTGTCCTCCTGCCCCTAGAGGCCCCTCCCTTCCATTAAACATTTTCCTAGTCCTTGGACAGCCATTCATGATTCTTTCTTCTCCATATTCCCTAATGGGTTCTTGGTTTGCTGCTATGGTTCTTCACTGTTTCAAACAAAGAAGAAGAAAATAATTACCTTTCTGGATCAGATCAAGGCTAATCAAGGTTCCCTATTACCCTCGCTCCCCATGGCGGCCAACCAGATGTCTCTTGGAGCTTCTGAACTCTTGCTGCTGTTGTGAATTGCTCACTTTCTGCTCTACATTGAGTTCTTCTCAGTGGATGTGATGGATCGGGACACACACCTCAGAACCAAGGAGAAAAGGAGATCTCAGCAAGAGGGCAGCGAAAGAGGAGCAGTGGAAGAGTTGGAAACAATTCTCAAGCTTTCTTAAACTTGTTTGGTTCTACAGCATATGTGACTGGATGGGCAAATATCTGTCTAGACAGCAGATTAGAGTTTAATTAGGTTTCTGCTCATTTCTACAACACAAGCAGAAGACTGTATTTAGAGGCTTTTGCCATCTTCAATGCAGGCTTATTTGTGTCTTGTTCATTTACAGCATGTGCTTCTTTTCTTACCACACCCAGAACCTGATTTCTGTATTTAGAGGAGTAATTTGCCGATGACTTTTGTTTGTGAGTTTGCTTCCCTTTATTTGCATGGCGCCTTGATTTTTAAAGGAGGGAGTGCTGAGATGTTTCACTATGTGAGCTAAAGAGGGACAAAGCTTCAACTTATGCAGCCCTCTGCAAAGCTAACAAGACTGAGCTAGCCATGTTGTTGGTTGAACCTGGTGGGGGCCAAGCAATTCATTTGCGAATGATCTGTCAGTGTTCTCTGTGTTTTCTTCCTGCTCTCCGTTCTTTCTAACTGCCCCCTTCCAATTCCTTTGTCAAGAAGTTGAACGTTAAACTCATCTTTTGTGGGCAAGGTAGCCACTGACATACTCCAAGCTGTTGAACATGTCCCGAGGAGCAAGATAAGACCACTTTGCAGGACATAACAGTGCTCTGAGCTGAGCAAACTATAGTAAGGAAGAACTTGTACAGTGGTTACAGGTGCTTCAGGTTACATACGCTTCAGGTTACAGACTCCGCTAACCCAGAAATAGTACCTCGGATTAAGAACTTTACTTCAGGATGAGAACAGAAATCGCGTGGCAGCAGTGGGAGGCCCCATTAGCTAAAGTGGTGCTTCAAGTTAAGAACAGTTTCAGGTTAAGAACAAACCTCTGGAACAAATTACAGTGGTACCTCGGGTTAAGTACTTAATTCGTTCTGGAGGTCCGTTCTTAACCTGAAACAGTTCTTAACCTGAAGCACCACTTTAGCTAATGGGGCCTCCTGCTGCCGCTGCGCCGCAGGAGCACGATTTCTGTTCTTATCCTGAAGCAAAGTTCTTAACCTGGAGCACTATTTCTGGGTTAGAGGAGTCTGTAACCTGAAGCGTATGTAACCTGAGGCACCACTGTAAGTACATAACCAGAGGTACCACTGTATATCTAGAGGCTTACACTACAGAATCAATGCTTGTTTATTCCAGTCTTCCACATACAACCATTTTGTGTCACATGACCCGGAAAAACTGTCTGCGGACAAACGTCAGCTCCCTCGGCCTCTAAAGCGAGATGAGCGCCGCAACCCCAGAGTCGTTCGCAACTGGACGTAACTGTCAGGGGTCCTTTACCTTTACCTTTTTTCATCATGGCAAGTCTTTATATAGTCAGAAGCTAACCAACTGCTACAAATTTGCATAATTTGCCACCAGCTGTTAGCTGAGCTGCTGTGATGTCATGGAATGATGAGGGACATTTTAACCGCTGAGGACAACAATTAGAGGATCTGTGTGACCAGAAAACAAGAAAACCTCACAGCAGGCTTAGACAATGTAGTGGTAAGAGAATAAGCAGTAGGCCCTAGTTTAAATCTAGTCAGTGTAGTGCAGGCCTTGGGAGACCAGGGTTCAAATTCCTGTTCTGTTGAGTACAGGCACTGAACCCAAACAAGATCCTATCCTTACCCTGTGTATTATCATTAGAGACAGGTGGACTGTCCTGTTGGCTTGGAAATATATCTCAACAACAGAAGCTGGCAGTAACACTATGTCATTGTCTACAGTTCTTTAACAATAAGGGTCTTGACATCTGTTGCTTTTGGCTGGATACACCTGAAGAGAGAGAAAGAATGTTGCCCCAATACTCTGATTTTAAACTACCACCAGTAGTTTCCCATGTCTCCATGTCTCCCTCCACAACAGGGGTGGAGAAGCTGTAGCCATCCAGAAGTTCTTCAACCACAAGTCCCATCACTCTGTACTGTACCATTACCAATGCTGGCTGGGACATTTAGAGGGTGACATGTTCCCCACCTCTTATTTCCACATGCACGGTCAATAAAGAACTTTCATACCTCAACGTAGCACGTTCATGTCTTCTTATAGCACTTATAGCTTTATGGAAGTGAGCCGATGGCAACTTACGGGAGCCAGTGTGGTGTAGTGGTTAAGAGTGGTAGTCACATAATCTGGGGAACCGGGTTCGTGTCTCCGCTCCTCCACATGCAGCTGCTGGGTGACCTTGGGCCAGTCACACTTCTGTGAAGTCTCTCAGCCCCACTCACCTCACAGAGTGTTTGTTGTGGGGGAGGAAGGGAAAGGAGAATGTTAGCCGCTTTCAGACTCCTTAAAGGGAGTGAAAGGCGGGATATCAAATCCAAACTCTTCTTCTTCTTCTTCTTACAAGTGTCAGGACCAATGCCTCAACACCTTTTACATGTGCTGGATCAGAAAGATTTTGGGTATTTCATGGCAGGACAGAATTTCAAACAAAGATGTGGTCTCTCAGTCCAATCTGGGGCTGCCTGAACTTCCTTCAGCCCAGTCCCAGGTTTACCCAAATCAGTCTGATTCAGTTTGGGATCAGAGATTTGAGCAGAGCCAGTGTACAACCTTAGTATTTTTAAACTGCTTTCTGGCTGGACCTCACAAAGTGCTTTAAATTAAATTATTCCAACCATAGGCATCATTTTTTTTAAAAAAAATGTTTACATGTGTGAACCAGCATGTCCTCTTGGATTCAATAGATTTAGCAATTCTTAAAAAGTATGATAGAAGAATAGAGAATAAGAAAAAGCATAAAATAAATGTATGGTGGGAGAGGGGAAGCATTCACAGACAAACCTTCTTCGTTGCTCCTGTCTCTCATTCTTTGATTTAGTACCACAGAAGTTCAGCCATTGATGCGACAACTCTTGTTTTGATTAGCTGAGCCAGCAATGCACTGCACTGTCATTCTGCCTATAGAGAATTAAATTTGAGCTCACGAGAACAGGTTTGTTTTGTTCTAAATTAGTTTTTGTTTTGTCTCCTATACACATACTCACCTCGTTGCTGTGCTGATGACATCAAGTGGAATTATGGTGGAATTCAAAGGTGTTTCACAGCCTCTGACAGTAGCAGTGGTGGCGGTTGCTTAATTTTTAATCTGATGAGCTGTGCTACTAATGTAATGTGCTTGTACGTCTTCGAGTGTTTGTGTATCGTTGCAAAAAAATACTGTAGAACCCTGAAGGTGGAAAAAGAGAAATAGATCAAAAGCAGAACCAGAAATCACGATGAACACGCCTTCATCTAATGAACCTTCTTTAAGAAACAATTGAACCTGTGGTTGTATTTCTGCAACCACAACCAACTCTGACCAGTTGGAACCAAGCCAGATAATCATCAAAATGACCAGAAGAGAAGAGAAATATCAAGAAGAGTGGAAGAAATTTAAAGACTATTTGAATAAATACTGTAACATTAAAAATTAGAAATTACTTGAAAGTACTAAATAGGTCTAGGATGAAATTAAGAGTTAGTAAAATAATTGAGATTTAGCACCTTAAGAAAAGTTAAGAAATTTTATTTAAATTGGAATATTGTGTTTTAATATTGATATTAGAAAACTGCTACATTTAAATACAAGGAAATTCAGATGGGAGGGCTCAGAGGAAGTCAAAACCATGTTTATGACGTTAGAAGTTTAAATAACCAATTAATTTGTATTGTCTGGGTGTTTGTTGACATGTATTTTTCTTTTCCTATTTTCTTTTTTGTTTATATTTGTGATTTTTTGTTGTTGTAGTATGTGTTATATTTCTAAGAAACTTAATTGTTGTTGTTGTTTAGTCGTTTAGTCATGTCCGACTCTTCGTGACCCCATGGACCAGAGCATGCCAGGCTCTTCTGTCTTCCACTGCCTCCTGCAGTTTGGTCAAACTCATGCTGGTAGCTTCGAGAACACTGTCCAACCATCTCTTCCTCTGTCATACCCTTCTCCTTGTGCCCTCCATCTTTCCCAACATCCAGGTCTTTTCCAGGGAGTCTTCTCTTCTCAGGAGGTGCCCAAAGTACTGGAGTCTCAGCTTCACGATCTGTCCTTCCAGAGCACTCAGGACTGATTTCCTTCAGAATGGATAGGTTTGATCTTCTTGCAGTCCATGGGACTCTCAAGAGTCTCCTCCAGCACCATAATTCAAAAGCATCCATTCTTCAGCGATCAGCCTTCTTTATGGTCCAGCTCTCACTTCCATACATCACTCCTGGGAAAACCATAGCTTTAACTATACGGACCTTTGTTGGCAAGGTGATGTCTCTGCTTTTTAAGATGCTGTCTAGGTTTGTCATTGCTTTTCTCCCAAAAATAAAAACTATTAAAAAAAAAGATAATCATCAAAATGATAATCTCTTCTGACAGTGAAAACCAAATTGTAATGTTATTAATCCTAGGTGACTGTGAAATGGCATGTACATGTTGGAATTAAGAGCTAACTACGATGGCTGCACTGGGATTCTAACTCACGAAATTCTAACTCATGTCTGGACAGAGGAACTTCATCATGAAGAAGATTATACATACCATATCTCTTTGCATGAAGATAATGGATTCTCTGAATTCACTTGGCTCATAGCTATTTTATGATGGACTGAGAGAAAAGGGCATCATCCCCCAGGTGAAGAAGCAGGATTGGTCTGTAGAAGATACAAGATAAAATCCTGCCCATTCACACTCCCATTTCTGTACTGACAAAAACAATAACATTGTTCACTTATACAGGTTACCGTATCAGAGACCAGTCTCCCCCAGATGGCGTACCTGAATCCATTTGTTTGGGTCCTATCCTCTAGAGCAGGAGAAAGCAATCTTGTTCCATCTTCTATGTGACAGTCCTTAAGATACAACAGGGGCTGTTGTAGTAACCGTGGGGGTAGAATTCCATGTTACAGAGCTGGTTCTTGGGAAATGAAAAGTGGGAATAAAAATTATATCTTCTATCAGATATTCAGCAGGATTGAATGGATATACTTTTAATGATGCACATATGCATTGGCTATGATAATATCATCTGTTCTTCAGAACAGTAAAAATATGGGAGAATAATCTCAGAATGTGTTAATTAGCTTCTGTTGTGTGTTTTATTTTTCCTGTCCCCGCCAACTATTTTTGTAATTTGGAAAAAATGAATAACAATATTTTTCAGAAAAGAATTAGAATCTGTTGTTTGGGTGCAGATTTATGGGGATCTAAGCTTTCCCCCTTCTACGTTGCTATCAACAATTGGACTCTTTTCTTTTTTCCCATATAATCTACTCGGTGGAGTCAACAAAATATTGTAAATCTGTCCTGTCTTGCAGCATGGGAATGGTAATGGAGCAACTTCACTCTCCTCCCCCACCCCAATTAAGTACAAATACAACTGCAATGAAAGGACTACCCTGATGTTTGTTATCTTGATCTGGCCAATAATGCAGTCATGGGTCTTCTCACACGTTGATTTTTTCAACGTTGTTACCTGCTTTTGGGGGAAGAGCAGTAGGTTATAGATCGACATCAGTAGATACAGTGGTACCTCAGGTTAAGAACTTAATTCGTTCAGGAGGTCCGTTCTTAACCTGAAACTGTTCTTAACCTGAGGTGCCACTTTAGCTAATGGGGCCTCCTGCTGCCGCCGCGCCGCCGGAGCACGATTTCTGTTCTCATCCTGAAGCAAAGTTCTTAACCCGAGGTACTATTTCTGGGTTAGCTGAGTCTGTAACCTGAAGCGTATGTAACCTGAAGCGTATGTAACCTGAGGTACCACTGTAATCTGTGGAATTAAGTGAAATGGAACCAGAAGTGAGGCTTTTTGAATCCAAAGGTGTATCTACACTTCAGACACCTTTAACCAGAGTCAATATTTGCTCACGCTCCCCAGGAATCCCTGATAACTGTCATCTGTGCAACAGATCTCCAGCAAAAGCTCTCAGTGCTCATACTAAACTACAGTTCCCAAACCCCTTTGGAAAAAGCTATATCTGAACTAGTATATTTTTGTAGTAATATTTACTCTTTGAGGCATTCCCATATGACGTCAGTTGAAGTATTACTGTCTGGAAATGTTCCCCTACTAGGTCCGTCAGTCTCTGTGTTTACATTATTACTTATATCCACACTACAAACACATTTTAGAAAGCGTGTAGAATACGAAATAGAAGCTTAGGTTTTCAAGTTGAGATTGAATTTTTAAATTTTATTTTAAGCAGCAAAATAATATATTTTCTCTCTCTTTGAGAATATAATTGCTATTCATTTCTTTAAGCAGAACTCCACCTTCAATTTATGAAACCTGGATGTTAACAGTTAAGGCTACCAATGAGGTAAGCTGGTTTTTCTTGTCAAGTTCAGAGCGCACACACATCAATTTTACTCCTTTTCAAGTAAAATGTGTGCCACACTATGCAGAATGATATATTAGCACAGTATGTTTAATTGGTAAGAAATGATAAGTGGAACACTGGCCCTGCAGGGATCGTCCAAATCATACTAGAATCAAAAGGGGTGAGAGATGACTGCATCTGTGTGACAAAATGGAGCATTCTGGGCCCTCCTGACAAAGAACCAACTGTAATGTGCCAAGGGATTCAAAAGGGGGATTTATTCTGCAGAACCCATGCGCTTTCTGCCATAAAACACCAAAACAGCTTCCATGTACTGGAGGGGTACTGGCTTCATCTTTCCCACAACACAGCTCTACCTTTGTTGTTGTTGTTGTTTAGTTGTTTAGTCGTGTCCGACTCTTCGTGACCCCATGGACCAGAGCACGCCAGGCACTCCTGTCTTCCACTGCCTCCCGCAGTTTGGTCAAACTCATTCTGGTAGCTTCGAGAACACTATCCAACCATCTCGTCCTCTGTCGTGCCCTTCTCCTTGTGCCCTCCATCTTTCCCAACATCAGGGTCTTTTCCAGGGAGTCTTCTCTTCTCATGAGGTGGCCAAAGCATTGGAGCCTCAGCTTCACGATCTGTCCTTCCAGTGAGCACTCAGGGCTGATTTCCTTCAGAATGGAGAGGTTTGATCTTCTTGCAGTCCATGGGACTCTCAAGAGTCTCCTCCAGCACCATAATTCAAAATCATCCATTCTTCGGTGATCAGCCTTCTTAATGGTCCAGCTCTCACTTCCATACATCACTACTGGGAAAACCATAGCTTTTACTATATGGACCTTTGTTGGCAAGGTGATGTCTCTGCTTTTTAAGATGCTGCAGCTCTACCTATATAATAAAAAAGAAGGTATGGCAGCTCATTAGCCCAGCCAGAACTAGTGCTTAGCCAAAATATTCAGCTCAACTATTGGGAGGCTTTTGTGCAGCTGGACAAAAATCCCATCAAAGACTGATTTGCGGGGAGGGGGTCTTAACCATAATTGTGAAATAGCTGCATATTTTCCTTACTTTTACTTTTTCCTTTCCTTTCCTTCTAAACTTACCACTACTTGGCTTTTTTGTATGCAAAAGAAAGAAAAAAGCCCTCTACTTTGCTCATCTCTGACTGTGATTCCCTGAATATCCCACACAAATTGTCCCACAAAAGTGGTGTAACTGGCACACCTTTAGCGCAAACAGGTGAGACGAGGAACCATCTCTGGCCTGTGCAATTGTGGAGCCCTCAATCTGAAGCATTTGTCCAGCTCTGGAGTCATGCACACTGCATGGCTTAATCTTGCCTTCCTTACCTGCTTGAGCTGAAACCTGCCTGACTGCCACCCCAGTTTCATGAATATATTTTGCCCCTTGCCCTTAGGGATTTGATCTGCCTGTGCCAAATCCAGACCCCTAGCTGTGTCTTGTCTTGGAGATTTTAAAAACCTGACACCACATTAGGCTTCCCACATGTTCCTAACGCACTCATAGAAACAGATCTTCTTATAGGCTGAACTGGTTAATGGCGAAGCCTCATTAACATCACTGAGGTTATTGGGGTTCTACTTTTGATTGAAATGTGATGGAAAATAAAAATATAAACTCCTGATGTCACCAGAGAACCCAAATAATATGATGGTTGTTTTGTTGTTATCATTTTTTTATTACAAAGTTATTTTTATGGCTCTGGTTTTGTATCATAAGCTTGTAGGGATTTTTAGAAGGGTTCTTGCTGTGTTTTTGCCATCTAAAGCTCCAGAAAAGATTTAAAATGAATGAAAGGATATGTACATTGTTGATGTTCATAGGTAAAGTAAAAAAATTCCTTCCAGTAGAACCTTAGAGACCAACTAAGTTCGTTATTGGTATGAGCTTTCGTGTGCATGCACACTTCTTCAGATACCATGCACACGAAAGCTCATACCAATAACAAACTTAGTTGGTCTCTAAGGTGCTACTGGAGGGAATTTTTTTTATTTTGTTTTGACTACGGCAGACCTACACGGCTACCTACCTATAAATAGGTAAAGTAGCCACTCTAGTAAAATGTTGTCTCCTTGAAGCTGACCCAGAAACTCCAGCGGGTGTAGAAGGCTGCGGTGACGCTCCTTGCGAGGTCCTTGCTGTGGGACTACGTTCATCCAGTGCTATACCAGCTGCACTGGCTCCTGGCGGAGAGCAGGGTCAGGTTTAAGGTGCTGGCTTTGACCTTTAAAGCCCTTCACGGCCTAGGACCCTTGTACCCACAGGACCTCCTCTCCTGGTATGCCCTGAGGAGGACCTTACAATCCACAATTAATAATATCTTGGAGGTCCCGGGCCTCAAGGAGGTTAAACTGGCCTCAACCAGGGCCAAGGCCTTTTCGCCTTTGGCCCCAGCCTGGTGGAATGCTCTATCACAGGAGACCAGGGTCCTGCGGGACTTGATATCCTTCCACAGGGCCTGCAAGACAGAGCTGTTCTGCCTGGCCTTCGGTCTGGGCCCAGTTTGACCCTGTAAGTTATGGGACCCTGTAAGTTACCTCTTTGGCCTTTTTGGGGGCTCATGTGGGACCAACATGGATAGCCGGCCCTGATGAATACTTGAGGTTCCCAACCCCTTGTGGTTGTAACTTCATGGGCAGTCATTTAATTTTATCCTGATTCTAATTTTTAAGCTGTATTTTAGTCAATTGTTTGATTGTGTTTTAATGCACAGTGGTACCTCTGGTTATGTACTTAATTCGTTCCGGAGGTCCGTTCTTAACCTGAAACTGTTCTTAACCTGAAGCACCACTTTAGCTAATGGGACCTTCTGCTGCTGCGCCGCCGGAGCACGATTTCTGTTCTCATCCTGAAGCAAAGTTCTTAACTCGAAGTACTATTTCTGGGTTAGCGGAGTCTGTAATCTGAAGCGTATGTTACCCGAGGTACCAGTGTAATTGACATTTGATGTTAGCCACCCTGAGCCCGGTCTTGGCCGGGGAGGGCGGGGTATAAATAAAAATTTACTTACTTACTATTTGATCTTTGTGGTTTCCAAAATATTCAGGATTCTTTGCATTCCACAAGGAAAGTGTTGTTGTTTTTTATAAACTGCATTGGAAATTTCCACATTTTGAATATGCTGCAAAAATAATTGTCCCTGTCTAGGTATAGACTAGATATGCTTCTCACAAGCATATCTCTTAGAAATGCTCATGTAAACAGGTGGGAAATGCTCCTGGTCTTGCAAACCTGAGAAAGAACAAAATCCCTGCCAGCAGGCCATGGACTTCCCACAAATCTAGCTTGCAGAAGCTCCAAGCATAGACAGGCTAGAAGAAAATTTATGTGTGATCAGCTGTTTGGGAGGGGGAGCTGAATTCTGTCCCCCTCTCTCCTCCCTTCCAAACAGCTATTTGGCATAACTGATGCTTTCTAAAAGTACTCCTCATGTGCAGTCCTGGCAGTTGCACAACTGTGTTACTGGATTAGGACTAATGTACCCATGTGTGTGTTTACCCCTTGTGTTCCATGATGCTTACTCCCAGATAAAGTCTGCATAGGAGTTCAGCTGTAGTCCATTTTCATATTTAATAAAGAACTTTATTTTTCAATTAAATCCATGTGGTTTTTGTAGCCTCCAAGGCTTTGTCTGATATGTCCCTTTCGAACCTTTGTTGCCCATATAAAAATCTCCCTACAATATTTACTGCTGTTTCTAGGAGTGCTTTGGCATCAGGTGTGCTGAGCTGAAAATACTGTAATAGATTGGGCTGACATTATACGATTTAAGGTCCCAGTACTTCAGCAGAATTGCTGCCCAACTTTCCATATTCAGAAAATATATCTCCATTTTACCTTCTGGGTTTATTGTATCCATTTTAGTACTTTAACCTTTGTCATTTGACTCCATTAAACTCCATGGATGCTTCAGCTGTTTCTGAGGGAAGAGATTTCTTACCTAGGATGCTGAACATTTTATAGTGTTCTGTAATTGTAGCATTTTATTTAAGAGCATTATAAGCAACACATAAGTCTGCCACAACTGAGGCTTTTTCAGCTGTTTGAATTAATGCAAATTCTGTTACCATTATATTTTATAAACAGGGCATAAAAGAGTGTTCCAAGTGAAACAGAAGCGGAGAACTCTGCGATCATGCAATTTTCCTCAGATTTATTGCCTGTGAGTCTCTGTGTAAATCCTAGCAATTTCACAAATTGGAAATGGCTCCACCACATTGTCTTCTGTATTTATAAAGGGGTTCATAATTACCAACATTCTTTTTCAGAGCCCTTTAGATATAGGCAGCTCTTATTTATTACATGCTTGCTTTTTAAAATACATTTTGCACTGAATATGTATCAGTTTGCCTTAGTCAATGTTAAGATTCATTTTGCCATGTGTCAGTATGATTATCCAGCAGATAAACAGTATTGTGAATAAAAGCCTTTATATACTCCCCGTTCCTCTCAAATTGAGCTCATTGAAGCTGGTCTTCAGGAACAGGAAAAGAGGGGGAAATCAAAACATCACATGGTTGGATAGCCTGTTTAAGAGGTTTCGCTGAGATGGAAACTATGGGTGCATTGAATATTTGTGCATTTCATTATGGGGAGCAGAACATTTGGGGGTATTTCCAAAGTTCCCCCTCCTTGCTCATCTTGTTCACTGTCTGGATTTCCTTCTGATCTGCAACATCTTTGCCCAATAGACTACTATGTAGTGGCATTTATATATTTTTCTTTCTAAGGAGTTGATCCCAACCAGTCAAGGATCTCATAGCAAATCTGGTGATGTCAAAATAACCCACTCTGGTCTGTCTCTCACACAAGTTCCTCTCTTCTATCCATCATCTCTCTTTATGTATCTTCATTTATCCAAAATTTATCTTCAAAACATATGTATAAAGTTAATAGAGTACTATAAAAAAATTAACAGTCATAAAGAAAGCAAAGGAGGAAGGAAATTAAAAGAAAAGAGAGGTTTCCGCTTTTCTACCTGCCAATTATTTGTATATCAGTTATTCAAAATATTTAACCTTTACACTCCAAAAATATCCAGCTTTCCCCCATTCTGCTAGATGGTAATCCCAGATTTTCTTCCCGGGCACCCAGAATTCACAAACACATTCTTTATCATGGTCCAAAGACCCACAAAAACAATTTCAAGAGCAAAGGACAACAGAAATATGGAAAAGCCGTTTACTAGGCAGTCACTCAGAATTCATCTTTTCTCACTCAGGAAGTCCAATTCATTTATGTATTGTTATCTTCAAGTGTCCAAAATAAGCGTTTTCCAGTTCCTTGTGGCAAAACTCCTGACACATTTTGATGGAAGTAAGAAACACTGTTTCTGCAAATTATTAAACTACCAGAGGAACTTCCCAGGGCTGATTTTCATTCACGATAAATATTTCTTATACTTAAGGTGAAATTCAGTTGATCACCAGTACAGATGGCAAAAATGTATAAAACCGGGTCAAATATATGTTGGAAATGTAAAGAAAAAGAAGGAACTTTTTATCATATGTGGTGGGAATGTAGAGAAATTTTAAAAAATTGGGAAATGATATACAATGAATTGAAAAAAATGTTTAAAATGACATTTGTAAAAAAAACCTGAAGCATTTTTGTTAGGGATTGTAGGACAAGAGCTGCCAAGAAAAACAAAGAATTTATTTGCGTATGTTACAACAGTGGCAAGAGTCTTGATAGCACAAGGATGGAAGAATGAGGAAATCCCAACAAAAGAACAGTGGCAAGAAAAATGGATGAGTTATGCAGAGTTGGCTAAATTGACATATAAATTGTGGGACAAGGACAACTGTGGCTTTAAGGAAGAATGGGAGCTTTTTACAAATTATCTTAAAAGACAACAAAATGAACTGGACTCCTTGGCAGGGATTGAATAAACATACACAAATTTATTGGTTGATAACATGTTAGATAGATAATGTGAGGATATGTAAAATGGTATAACATGCAGAGAATAATATGTGCTGAGAAATCAGAGAGAGGAGCTGAGGGAAGTCTTTGGTGGGGGAGGGGAGGGATGAATGGAAGAGAGGGGGGAAAGGGGAAAAATAATGTATGGTTATATTGTTCGTTACTTTGTTGTGTTGAAATTGCTAAAATTGCTTAAAAAAAATTAAAAAACAAAAAACTGGAAGATCTAAAAAAATAATATTCAGTTGATCAAATCCAGCATTTGTCCTGGAAATTTGTCTTCTCCCCATCTGCCACTGCCACCTTATTCTTCAGAGATCTCCCAGATTCAGCATAACATATTGGTATTCCTCAATAAGCGAGCAGGATTGAAAACATTAATCCTTATCTCTGGATCTGCTGCAGGTGTTGTGCAGGGAGAGTCCCAGAGAGGCAGGAACAGGTTCTTAAATAGGGAGAAATAAAGACTCACTTGACTTGCAAAAATAAAAAAGGAGTATATAGGCACCAGCCTGTCACTCAAGGAAAACTACAAGACATGTGGAACTAGGCTTGCAGGATGTGTTTTAAATAAGCAGCTAAGTTCTGTGCTTTTAGGGCATTGAAATCTCTTCAGAGTTTCCGTGAAAGTAAGAAACAGTTTGACTGACTTTAGCTGAAGTCTTGGTGTTGCTTGCTTGGAATAGCAATGAAACATGTCAAAGGCCAGTCATTCCTAGAGCTCGAGCTACTATGCTATTCTTGCACACAGATTTCCAAGCTGCACTTTGAAACCTATATGGAAGCCAGCAACCTTGATCCATTTGAGGAGCCATTGTTGTACAGACCCTGGAGGCTGAAGGGAAGATCATTACACATATTGCTCGTCTGCTGACTTAAGCAGAATGAAATTATCTGGTCTTTCAAGGCAACAAGAGCTCCATTTTGTAGTCAAGGCCTGAGGCACCGTGATCCACAAACCTCCTTTCTCTAAACCAGAGTTATTATCAATGCCAATAGTAAATGCATAGCAACGCCACCTTTTTAAAATGCTCTAATAACAATTAATAATTATAATAATAATTCTAAAAATATGGATAAGTCACAGGATATTAGTAGTGGGCACTTTACAAGCAGGTGGTCTATGAGGAGATAAAAAAGAGAGAGATCAGTTTAGCTAAATTTGAAGGTGGTCTCATATATAAATAGAACATTGAAGCTGGAATATAACACTCTGAACCTGCCTAGCTGGATATATTACAGCATTAAGATTTTATTATGTTTAGGAGAAGGGAGGCATGCAATGTCTACTGTTTTGCCAGGAGGAGAAACGTCATTGCTTCATGCTTGGTTTGGTACTGAGGAAAGGGTCGTCTTTGCAAACTTTTTTTCCCCTTGTTGGGAACAATAATCTCTGAGGGCCTTGGTGGTGGTAGTGACTGCTCTTGTTATTTACTGAATTTCTTACCATCAGTTCCCAAGGCAGCTTACAATATAAAAATGTAAAAACATCACTATACCTTTAAAGCACATTCAAGATGCGTTTTCATTCTCTAAGAATTCTGAGAATTGTAGTTTGTTAATGGTTGCTGAGAATTCTAACTCTACGAGGGGTAAACTACAGTACCCAAAATTCTTTGAGGGAAAGAATGTGCTTTAAATGTATTTTAAAGGTATTGTGTGTACGCAGCCTTAGTTAGTTAGAACGTGTGCAGAGGAGGGCTATCAAGATGATCAAGGGTCCGCAAACCAAGCCTTGTGAGGAACGGTTGAAGGAGCTGGGTTTGTTTAGCCTGGAAAAGAGGAGACTGAGAGGAGATATGATGGATATCTTCAAATATCTCAAGGGCTGCCATGTGGAAGATGGAGCAAGGTTGTTTTCTCCTGCTATAGAAGTAGGACTCAGACCAATGGATTCAAGTTGCAAGAAAGGAGATTCCAATTATTATTATTATTATTATTATTATTATTATTATTATTATTATTATTATTATTTTATTTATACCCCGCCCTCCCCGGCCAGAGCTGGGCCAGTAAAATTACAAAAAAAAAACATAATAGAAAAAATAAACAAACCCAATTTAAAATACAGGTTAAAATACAATTTAAAATGCAGCCTCATTTTAAAAGTAGCCCATAGATCAAAACCATAAGGAGAGAGAAACATAAGGGTCAGACTGAGTCCAAACCAAAGGCCAGGCGGAACAGCTCTGTCTTGCAGGCCCTGCAGAAAGATTTCAAGTCCCGCAGGGCCCTAGTCTCTTGTGACAGAGCGTTCCACCAAGTCGGGGCCAGTACTGAAAAGGCCCTGGCCCTAGTTGAGACCAATCTAACCACCTTGTGACTTGGGACCTCCAAAGTGTTGTCATTTGTGGACCTTAAGGTCCTCTGCGGGGCATACCAGTAGAGGCGGTCCCATAGAACTTTCTGACAGTAAGGCCTGTTTGACAGTGGAACGCACTCCCTTGGGAGGTTGTGGGCTCTCTTTCCTTAGAGGTTTTTACGCAGAGGTGAGATGGTCATCTGCCATGGATGCTTTCGTTGAGATTCATGCATTGCAAATGACACCTCATGTTGCACCAGATTTGGCTCACTGGCAGTCAATCTTGAACACAGTTTGGAACAGGAGTCATATATGTCGGCATAGCTTCGTCCACCTTTTTTTTTTTTAGATTGCTCAGTTACATGCTTATTTCTCATTTTTACAAATGAACCACTGTGGCCGATTCGTGAGAATCACCAAACTTTAAAAACTGCAGGTGACAATCTGAGAGCTGTAGGCATAATCACGCTCAACTACAGAGTTAATGAGCAGGATAGCAATGTAGGGAAGACATATTTTCTGCCAAAGCACCATGCCAAGCTATGAAAAGCTTCTGTTAAGACTTTAGTGTGCTTTGAGCTTCTACTCCAGAACACTGACTCTTCAAAATCTATTGTGAGCTAACTTCTTGGTACTGGGAACGTAATGACAGAGGAATGCTACTGAAGTGAAGCACTATGTTTACGAAGGTAATCAATAGCATGATTAACTTGGTAAAGTAGAAGGCTGATCAATCTTATTATTGATCAGTTTAACAAATGCATTAGAGTGTCTGTGTAGTATGGCTACATGTGTCAATGGCAGGCTACATGCGCATTGAACTAGTCAAATTGTCTTGCTATAGATGCACATAGTATTGAACAGAACAAGAGCCAAAGGCATCAGAAATTTGTTCGTTTACTTGTTTATTTGTTTGTTTTGTTTAAACATTTCCATTATGTCACTCACTGTCAATTTTCAAGGTGGTTTTGAATACTGGAAGTAAAAGTTGGCTCAGCATTCCTTCAGTTTATCTGTTCACGCAGCAATTACTGCATATGCGGGTGGCGCTGTGAGTTAAACCACAGAGCCTAGGACTTGCTGATCAGAAGGTTGGCGGTTCAAATCCCCGTGACAGGGTGAGCTCCCATTGCTCTGTCCCCGCTCCTGCCAACCTAGCAGTTCGAAAGCACGTCAAAGTGCAAGTAGATAAATAGGTACCGCTCCGGCAGGAAGGTAAGCGGCATTTCCGTGTGCTGCTCTGGTTCGCCAGAAGTGGCTTAGTCATGCTGGCCACATGACCTGGAAGCTGTACGCTGGCTCCCTCGGCCAATAAAGTGAGATGAGCGCTGGATCTAATGGTCAGGGGTCCCTTTACCCTTTACCTTTATTGCACAGCAAGCAGTACACTGTTCGACAGCAGTCAACAATTTGCAGATCAACTAGTCTTCTTGAGTGAATGTTGTTGTTGTTGTTGATGATGATGATGATGATGACCTACATCATACTCAAAGGAGAACCACTGAAATCATGGGCTTAGGATAGTCATGACTAACTTAAGTCCATGGTTCCAATGCAAGCAAAATCCCTGATCTAGAACATGTGCAGAATAGAAATGAATTTGCTCTCAACCACAAGAATGAGTTTCAAAGCTGTACTGGAAACAGTCTTAAACTACAAATAAGCAGTGGCAAAAATACAAAGTAACACATTGCTCTTAAACAAACTAGGATTGCAGTCCCTTCTTCTTTTTAGGCTTTAATGCAGTTCAATAAACTTTCATTTCTCTGGTCCCAGAACAAAAGATCTTAAGCAATTTGCTTGTTCATGATCACAGAGATTGGCCACTACATTCACTACTGGTTTCATCTTCCTGCTATGAGAAATTTCTGCTTGGCTTTCCAGTGATGAGTCAGCAATTACCCTAAAGACTTAAGCAGAAACATCCAACATTTTCTACTGCATTTGCTAGAGTGAAACCTCCTGCCAAATGCAAACTTCCCTACTTTGCAAATGCTAACTTTTCCATAAGTTTTTTCAGACTTTAATCCATATAAGCATTACATTTTATGTATATTAAACTAATATATTTAACACACTCTGAGTATTACTTAGTTGGATAACATTTATGATAATGATGATTCACTTCTTCTCTATTGCCAACACATTAAGTAAAAAATGGTGTGACATTATTTTCAGGGAATATGCTGTTAGGAACACAATATTAAATAATCACTGAAGATTTTAAAGGAATGTACACATCTATTTACTCTGTTTTGAATATATTCTTAAATAAGAATTCAGGGTGATCTACAAAAACTCAGTGAAACATTAAAAATACAAAACCATTCCATTTAAAATTGCATATTATCAATCCATCACTAAGGTACAGCATTAAAAAACATCACATTGATACTGAACACCCCTATCTGTTCCAAAGGCCTGGGTAAAGAAACTGCCTTCAAAAGATGCTGAAATATCAACACTGAGGAGGACAACCACAGGGGAAGGGAACCACAGGTGTGGTGCCACCACTAAGGAGGCCCTTTTCCTCAGCAGTGTACAAAAGGTTGTGCCTATTGGCAAAATCTTAAATCCTGGGCTAGCAGATATCAGAAAATATACTTCTTCAAATATTTGAGACCAAGTCATTCTAGTCTTTATATATCCATGTCAAAACATTGAATTTTGCTCAGAAACGGTGATAATAATCATAGTAATAATAATATTTTTTTATTTATACCCCACCCATCTGGCTGGGTTTCCCCAGCCTCTCTGGGTAGCTTTCAACAAAATATTAAAATACAGTAATGCATCAAATATTAAAAGCTTCCCTAGACAGGGCTGCCTTCAGATGTCTTCTAAAAGTCTGGTAGTTGTTGTTCTCTTTGACATCTGGTGGGAGGATGTTCCACAGGGCGGGTGCCACTACCGAGAAGGCCCTCTGCCTGGTTCCCTGTAACTTGGCTTCTCACAGCGAGGGAACTGCCAGAAGGCCCTCGGTGCTGGACATCAGTGTCTGGGCTGGATGATGGGGGTGGACACGCTCCTTCAGGTATACTGGACTGAGACTGTTTAGGACTTTAAAGATCAGCACCACACTTTGAATTGTGCTCAGAGACATACTGGAAGCCAAGTAGGTCTTTCAGGACTGGTGTTATGTGGTCTCGGCGGCCGCCCCCAGTCACCAGTCTGGATTAGTTGTAGTTTCCGAGTCACCTTCAAAGGTAGCCCCACATAGAGCGCATTGCAGTAGTACAAGCGGGAGATAACAAGAGCATGCAACACTCTGGCAAGACAGTCCGCAGGCAGGTAGGGTCTCAGCCTGCATACCAGATGGAGCTGGTAAACAGCTGTCCTGGACACAGAATTGACTAGAGTTCTCCCCATTTGTATCCAGAATAGATTCTACTGATGTCAGTAGGTACTTAGACTTAGTCATTGTAGTAGAAGCTCCTGGCTTATGAGAGGTACAGTTGGACTGTGGAAGCATTAAATTATATGTTTAATGTACGTAAAATGTTGGGGAGCCTATTCCAGAGCCCTGGTGTTTTTTTCACTCTAGGGTAGGGCAGGCTGAGTCTTGTGACTGGCTCACGAGGTATTTTTTCCTAACTCATGTAACCTGAGCTTCTCTGCTACTATCAACAGGGAAGCTATGTGTTGTGTTGGTTCTTTGGGTGGTGTTTGTCTGTATGTGTTACAACAGCAGAGAGACACACAAGCTGTTTTTGCTCTCCAGAAGTGTGAACTTACTCTGTGGTCAGAGGAAGAGATTTGCGTGGCGAGTTCCCGCCCCCCACCAGGATAAATAAAGACACGAGACACCATGGTTTAAGGTTAAATGGGCGAATTAGGCCACAACTTTATTGAATTCAGGAATGAGAGGCATTGGCTTAGGCATTGGTCCTAACGACTATCCGGCTCCAGCCCATTTGCTGGAGACATGGGGAAGGGTTAACACTATATCGGGGGAGTCTCCCACCGAGGCACGTTGACTAGGAGCTCCCCCGGGTCACCGCTCGGCGGCGTGCCTTTGGCCCACACCTCCATAGGCTTCGGACAGGGCCACGCCCCCCGGAGTCCTTTAACGGACCACCCTTCGCTCACTGGGGGGAGGTGATGCCGTTCCTCCCCCCCAAATCCTCTTAACCCCTTCTTACCAATGCCTACCACCAATGCCGAAGAGTTGTGACGAGTTGCTACGAGGTAGGCAAAAAACCAAATGGCTGTAAATTGCCAATTGGGAAAAATTCCTACCATGCCCCATGCGGCGACAGGCCGAAGTCCATAGCAAAGTCAGAGACCTACCGAAAGCCTACCTAAAGGGAGGGAGGGTGGGAAAACGTGGGGGCTAGCTGGCAAAAAGAGGGTGAGCCCCCTCTGCGCCGGCCCTAAATAGGGCAGACACGGCCGGGATTCCCCTGCTCTCACGGGGGCTGAAACCAGCCCCTGCTCATGTGGGGGGTGGGTGTGAAGCCCGCAACCCCACCTCCTGGGCAGGCCAGAAGTGGCTTTCCCGGACTTAAGAAGACTGATGCCCATTACTAATATGCAATGTGGCATTTTGTTGTTTTGCAACTGTTAATGTTTGTAACGAAATGTTTAAAAAGCAAGTTCTGCAAGTAAAGCTTTAGAAGTTATTTCAGATCAGAGACTTTCCATTGGCACTTTATATTCTAACAGGAAGTTCTGGAGCAAAAGGAGTTGGAAAACAAAAGAGAGGGAAACGGAATAAGCCATCATGAGAATATTGCTGGAAGGAATAGAAGAGGACAAGGATGCCAGAATAAAATAAGAACAGCAGAGGCACAAAACGAACAAAACAAACGAGGAATTAGAAATATCGAAAGCATTTTGGAAATCTGATAGAGATGAGACAACTCCTGATCAATAAGTGTCGGGACAACAAAATATTAACAGAAAGGTACAAAGGAAACTGGATTGCACAGTGCTTGTTTCCTTTGGTTTTCTCAAAAATTCTAAATTGTGATGTGATGGTTATTGACCCCAATATAGGCAATAAATGGGGATAAAAGTGGTAGTTATAGTCACATTATCTATCTAACCATTTGGTACATATTCAGGCCACCAAGCCTTCCTGTTTTGAGAGGTTTCTGCAATATCCATTCTGTCCTCCTCCTCCTCTCCACCTGCCTGCCTCTCTTTCTCCCAGACTGGGGTACACTTTTACAATCCAGCAACTCAAATGACAGGCAATCCAGTCAGGGCTTAGTTTAAAGTCACAGCAAGGCTTCAGTCGACTCTGCCATATGTATCAAGCAGAGTTGCTCCCCTCCACCCCACGCTCATCAAAGCATTAGCAGGAACATTTGTCAAATTCTCTCATTTTAAATTCTAAAGCATAGAAACTCATCTGTTTTCAAGCACCACCCCTCGACATAGGCGTTTGATCTATCAATCCCCTTTGAGAAAACCTTGAAGTCAGGTGGTTTTCTATCATATTAAGGAAGGGCAAATATGCTATCCACCTTCAATAAAGTAAAAGAGGGGAGTAACAGGCCCATTAGTTTACCTTTGATCACAATTAACATTACCCTTCTCCATTACCATTACCATTTATGAAGATTGTCAGGCTTCACTTTCAGTATGTCTATACTAGGAAAGGTAGCACGTTTGAGTTCTGGCACAAAAAAAGTTTGGATACCTGAATTATGGGGGTTGGACTAGATGACCCTTATGGTCCCTTCAGCCTTGCTGCATACTATGTGAGACTTACAAAAGAAGCAAGAGGACAATGATGCCATTGATCCCTCAACATCCCAGAGGCTTCATAGCATGTGGAGTGAGGCCATTGATATGTTGAATTCTCAAAGTCAGTGGTGAAGGTGGGTTGTTTAAAGTCTAGGCTTAACAGCCTTTTAATGGTGATGTGTAATGTTTCACTTACTTCAAAATGTGGTCAGCCCTACTCTTCTGCTCATTCTGCTGAGTGAGGCATGCCCTAATACCACCACTGATCAAAATACTGATTGGAAATCATATTAAACCTAGACAATTTGGGTTCCATTTCAGGCAGGACTCCACGCAAAAACAGAACCCCAATTTCTGGGGTTAATGTGGACACCCTGAGTGACTCAGACAATGAAAATCTATTTTAAAGTAAAGGCATGGTTTAGAGCCATGGATAAGAACATTTCTGCATATACGACAAGTAGGACTTGTCTCCTCCAGCCCGTTTTTATCAAAACAATAGTTGGAACATTTGTCAGATTCTGTCATTATGAATTTTAAAGCAGAGAAACTCATCTGTTTTCAAACACAACTTCTTGGCCTAGACTGTTACTCAATACGACCATTTCTTTCCCGCTACAGGAATGGTAATCCTTAATCCTGCATTTTAAAAAGCTAAAACTAACAATTATGGTACAATTCAGCCAATGTTAAACACTTAACTGTTGTTGCTGTTGTTATTATTATTATTATTATTATTATTATTATTATTATTATTATTATTTCGACGGTAGAGATTTGAACATTGCTTAATTCTCTCATTGACCTCAGCTGACCTTGGATGAGATTGTACTCCTCAATTTTATTTCCATATTTACTTTTGAAATTATTCAATTTGCTCCCCCCCCCCATGTTAAATGAAACACGCAAAATAGCATGTAATCCTCCCCTGCCCAAGAAGGAAATGAAATGCTTGATTAGAAACAAATCTTGTATTAAAGTATAAGCAAGGAAACAGATTTAACATCAAGATTTAAGGGCTGTCCTAATAAACACCTGTGCCTTCACCAGGCAGTTAAATTTCAGTGAAGGAAGTTGGACAAAGAGGTTGTTGGGCGCAATATGGCCTTGGCTCAATCTCTTAACCAAATGTAAGCCTTAAAATGGAGGCGGTGGGAAGGAGGAATCCAACACAGGGATAACTCTTTAGAACTATGCCTGACTCCTTCCAAATAAATGCAGTTTGCCTCGTTGTTTAAATCAATGCATCATCATCATCCTGTACAACTGTACCCTAGGAATGTAATGAATTCAGTTCTCTATTGATATTATTGCGTTGGTCCATAGGCCAGGGCTCTCGCTCCTCCTCGCCCCCTTTTCAGAGGGCATGAGCAAACTTGCCCTCCTGTTGTGTTATTTTCTGCGAGGCTTTCTTGCCCTCCCTGACTTCCAATGATCAATACACTTTGTTGTGGGCTGGGAGGTGGAGGCGGACGGGGAGGAGAATGAGACGAGAGAATGGCAAACTCTGGCAAAGCCCACTCAGCCGAAAACCTCCCATGAATAAAGCACTTAAGATGTAGACTGTATAATTAAGTGAGGAGCTGCACTCCAGTCTCCCGTTGCACAGAGGCGGGTTATTAAGATGAGCGAAACACGCTATCATTATCCAGTAAAGAGTATGATGATTGGCTGCTCTGTGTCAGGCCTCTGGTGGCTGGCTTTGTCACAAATGCGGAGAGGAGAGTTCACTTTCTGTCAAAACTGGCTTTGCCAAATGTTATCATTTTAAAGGCCGTGAAAGAGAGGGAGCTGGGCCTAGGGGTATACACAGCCCCATATGCTGGTGACATAGATACAAGTGTAATTCTAGACTATTAGAGTGACATATAAGATCGTTTCTGCCCCAGAACATGAGACAGCTGAGGGGATTATGCAGGACAGGCTGTCATGCAATAAAATTTTCAGAAATCTGTTAACCCCAGCTCAGACCCAGTGAATATTTTATTGCTGAACACTGTGGAAAAGGGATATTTATTAACTATAGAAAGGTATAGCCAAGAGGCTGGGTGGATGGAAGGTTACAGAGAGCCAAGCTCACTTGATATTGTACGGCAGAAGGAACAGAATGACAATGGAGGGTGTGTGTGTGTGGAGAATATCTCTTCAATGTGTCAGGGAATATTTGCATCTGAGGCAGAAATCACTCATAATAAATAGGTGACATTGAAATCCGAATGGGAGGAAGGAGGCCTTTTGCTCTTAAGGCGAAGTGCAGTCCCTGTGGCATTCAGGAGTAGAGTCCATACGCATTCAGACATGCAATGTATTTGACAGAAACCACAGCAGCTTCGGGAGATGTTCTGGCAAACCCAGGATGTGCTCATTTGGTGCCGGTGACTTTATGTGAACTGAGACTGTGGCACTCTTCAATTTCAGAGAAAAAGAACTGGCATGATTGTCAATCTCACCTACTGTTCTTTTGCAGCATCGCTATATCAAAAAGGTTTTGCTGTGTGCCAAAAGGCAGGCATTAATGACTAACCTCTAACAAAACTCATACAAATCAGGGCTGCACCAAATATTATCCAGCTGTGTATTTTATGCCACACACACATCCGCCCCTGGGGCAGTGGTCTACACTAGTAATTTTCTCTCCCAAAAATGACTGGTGGCATTATTACTATTATTATGTCTGCTGGCTGTTGCTGCTTTCATAACTCGCTCTCCAAGGCTGCTTCAGGTTCTTCTTTCTTCCAAGTGAGTGATCCCACATAGCCAGAGAGATGATGTCACAGTCCTTTGTAGCTTGTCAGAGCTGGCGACACGATGACATCAGTGAGGGAAAGTAAGGAGAAGTCAGAGTGAACAGCAAAGGTTTCCTAAAGCAGATTAAAATAAATAACTGAAATTTTACATCTCTCTCTCTCTCTCTTTAGGCAGTGCCAAGCATGTTCATTTTTTTCTTTTAAAGGAAGTAGTTGTGACCAAGCCCTGATAAATTAATGTAATTGAAATTCTGAACAATAAATAACTACTGTATATTATAGCTTCACTATGCATAATATGAGCATGCAGAACAAATGAGCACAATGTTGATTCTTTTACGCATGATTGTATTTTTTGTTTTTGTATTTCTGTTTGTGTACTTCACTACACAGGTTTATGTTTCCTGCCAAAATACATTGTGTAGCTAAAAACAAAAATGCTCTGTTTCCTATTTTTTAAAAATGCATAATTTCAATCCTTTCTCAGGCTGCAGAATAAGACAAATTAATATCCCCCTTTAAAGAAACTATCCACACGTATGTCATTAGCAGCATCTAATCTCTGATTTTCTTTTTTTAAGTCGATACATTTCCCATTGCACAGTTTTAACGCAAGTGGCTACAATTACATGTGATCGCATTCAGCCAACAATGTCACAAAGGTCAGCAGAGAAAAATAACATGATATGCTATTTCAAAACTGCCAACATCTGAACGTGGAGACAAGGGTGTAAGAGGAGCCCAGGGGGGGCACTTGGAGAACAAAAGCAGCCCTTCTGCTAATTGACTGAAAAATTAGCCAGTTTCCCCTGTGGGAAGCACACAAGACTACAGCAGATGGAGGCGGCTTGGACACTGTGGTGCAGAAAACTCCTCGAAAACCTGCTGTGAATCTGCCCGCAATTATGGGTCACAACACTTTCCCTTGTTTAACAGAGCACAAGGAGCAAGACAAACAGAGGGGTAGCCAAATGGGAAAGGTGATAACCTATTAAAAATCAGGCAGTTAATCTCTTATTTTAACTGCTAAATAACTGGAATTCCTTGAAGGCCTGAGATCCATGTGTTGTTTTACAGACAATAGTAAAGCCACCTCGGAGCCATTTATTTCAATAGTCTGGGACCACTGATGCTTGCTGTTTCTGTCTTTTATTTACTGTAGGATTGACAGCCCATATTACCATAAAGACTGCATGAGGAGATACAGAAATGGCCCAGCACAGAAAGCAAGCTCCCACCGTAGCATTATCATTTTAATCAATGCCAATACACTAATAAAAAATTGTGCGTAACTTTTATGTTGGTAGGGATCATACCTAGTTTCCCACTTTGAAATTCAAATGCAGGCCACGCAGTGCAATGCTGTGCGTGTTGGATTTACTTCCAGGTAAACATGCATAGGGTTTGTTTCGTTAATCTTTGAATAAATTACCGCAGTGTGCTCAAGGAAATGCTTCCCCAGGACTATTGTTCCAAAGCTGTCTTGAAATTTTTTGAAAGCCTGGGACCGCACTGGTGTGGCCCATATTTTGGGGCCCCACACCCACCTTGATCTAGGCAACATGGCAAAATTACTGGAGCCACAACAGAATAACTTCTGCACCACGGTCGAAAGGGGCTTTGCGTTTCAGAAGCCTGCAGTTCTTTGCTCTGTTACTGTGTGTCTCAGTCCTTGACCTCCACTTCTAAGTGAAGAGAATGTACCCACAAGGAACTCCCATATCCAAACTTGTTAAAATGGGGGTGGTTAATATCTCCTTCTGTATGTGAGAAATCCACACGTCTGCCAGAACCGTTGAGGCAGATTATATTTATGTTTCTCATGAGTAGCTGGCATGTGGCTATAAACCCACTGTATGTGGTTTATGGAAATGATTTGTGAGGACGTACTTCTGATACAAAACTGCTTGAGATGCCCAGCATTGTTTCCATGAGATGCAATTCAGTAACACTGACTACGAATGCAGTTGTGGAAATGGTTGCCAGATTCTGTCAGGACTCTGCTGGCAGCGTAGTTTGTCTCCCTTGACTGCAAAGTAACTGGAAACAGGACATGAGTGCTACAAATGTAAGCTGCTGCACAGCTTAGTTCAAGGCTGGATCTCCATAACGCAGGCAGCGGGTGGCAGAAAGCTGAGATGGTAGAATAGGCAGTACCACTTCAGATTGTGGTACTTCGAATGCTCCCTGAGGCGAAAGGCTCCCTGCAAGCAGACAACCAGCCCAGCAGGGAGACATCTAGAATCTTTCTTCCTGATATCTTAATTTTCTGTTTTCATGAAGCATTTCAATGGAGAATTATGTTTCCTACTTGCAGCCTAAAGTGGTACAGTGGTACCTCGGGTTACGAACAGCCCTGCTTATGAACGCTTCGTGTTATGAACTCCACAAAAAGTAGGTGTTACGGGTGGCGCACTTTGCCCTGGGATACGAACGCAATCTGCTTCTGGGGCCACAGGAGGCCTATGTAGGGAATGTGTGCCTCGGGTTAAGAACGATTCAGGTTAAGAATGGACGGAACAAATTAAGTTTGTAACCCGAGGTACCACTGTACAGCTGATTCTACCACCATGTGGCTTCATACAAGGAGATCCACACAAACCCGCTCATCCCCTGAAAGCATTTGTGATGTCACAGGCAACTGTGGCCTCATCTGGCCTATACATTGAACACCCTGTTATACCACTTACACAGTGGTGGCTTCTCCGCAAGAATCCTGGACCCTGTAGTTGAAGAGTGCTGAGAGTTGTTAGAAGACCCCGGTTTCTGTCACATACCTACGGTCAATCCCTCTTCCCAGAGCCTAGGACTTGCCGATCAGAAGATTGGCGGTTCGAATCCCCGCGGCAGGGTGAGCTCCCATTGCTCGGTCCCTGCTCCTGCCAACCTAGCAGTTCGAAAACACGTCAAAGTGCAAGTAGATAAATAGGTACCACTCCAGCGGGAAGGTAAACGGCGTTTCCGTGCGCTGCTCTGGTTCGCCAGAAGCGGCTTAGTCATGCTGGCCACATGACCCGGAAGCTGTACGCTGGCTCCCTCGACCAATAAAGCAAGATAAGCGCCGCAACCCCAGAGTCGGCCATGACTGGACCTAATGGCCAGGGGTCCTTTACCTTTTTAACAACTCTCTGCAGTGGCAGAGAAAGAGGGGGTGCGGTAGGGGTGGTCTGACCCAGGTGTCATCCCTTCCGGGGGGTTGATGTTCAGCACACCGCATGTCCGTGACTCCCAAGCCTACCCCAAGCCATCATGGGAAGTGGGGAGTTGTAGTGCTTTGCCGGCACCATTCCACCCTTCCCCCTTAATTTTGACAGCTGGGGGAGGTTTGGTAGTCGCGGGTGGGTGGCACACCAAATGTCCACCGTCAGCGGCTTGCTTTGCCCACATGGGTGGCTCGCTCTGCCCCCAACTGCAGCGCGCATGAGCTGCTCCGTGCACTCGAGTGGCTATCCCACCCTGGGAGGGCACCCTCCACCCCCTGCTCCCCTTGGGAGTACGCCCCACCCCCCTCAGGAGCACGCCCAACTTGGGCAGCGCAGGCACATGCTCTGCCGCTGACTATCTGCACCCTTAAGAAGTTGCACTTCCCATGAGTCTTTGGGGGAAGCCATGGGTGTTTAAAGTGACATGATAACTCTTTAAATGTGTAGTGCAGATTGGGCCTGAGTGGAGCAGGGGTAAGTGATCATTGAATCATAGAAGTGTTGGGAGAGACTCAGTGGTTCATTTTATCCACACGGATCCCTACAGTGCAGGAATATGCATCTGGTCAAACCCCTGACCTTGGCATTTTCAGCACTGCACTCTAACTAACTGAGCCGCCTTCATGACTTTCAGTGGCAGCCTTGTGTTCTTTGTGAAATGTAGTTGTGCTCTCCTTGCCCATTGCTGGCAAAGCTGCAATTGTTTGGAATGCTCTTTCAAAGTGTCTCCAGCACACAGCCCTCCTTTTATTTGTGTTTCATGAGAAGTGTGTTGGTTTCAAAAGAGCACAGTTCTCAGAGACATCAAAATTGAATTTTCGGCAATTTCTTCAGGCAACCTAGAATGATAGGACATAAGAAGGAGGCCCTAGTGAGAATACTGCTGAGTGTCAGGAAAGATCCACAAAGCATGAACACAAGATTTATATTGTCAAAGCTCTGCAGAAAAGGAAAAAATCGGCAAAGTATCAGCATTATATAGTGGCAGGATATTTTCTTTTTTGTTGCTGTTAATTGTCAATGGTATGTGTCACTGCAATGATGTTATGAAATGAATGTGAAATTATTCCTCAGTGTGTTTAACCGCAGGCTCCTCTTTTAAAACAACAACAAAAAATGCATTTTCCCTTTTGTTTTCTCTTTGTATAAAGGATGTGAGCTGGCTGAGTGGGATCAATGAAGCAAGTTGTAAATGAGGAAATGTATGAAAGGGAAATTGTAATTAGTGTACACACACACAAAAGACAATGCATCCACTGCAGAGCACAATTGCTGCTGTGCTATACTGTTTTCGGGGAGTGATGTGGAATCAAGGTTATGAGTCAATATCATTGCTAAGCCAAACCAGGAGCTCACTGGTGTTCTGTGTTGTCCCGTGGAGTTCTTGCTGTATTGGTTGTTGTGGGCTGGGTAGGGCAGCCCGGCAAATAAACACCCTCTAAGCTCCATAGAGGGACGCGGGTAACGCTGTGGTCTAAACCACAGAGCCTAAGGCTTGCCGATCAGAAGGTCGATGGTTTGAATCCCCACAACGGGGTGAGCTCCCGTTGCTCAGTCCCTGCTCCTGCCAACCTAGCAGTTCAAAAGCACATCAAGTGCAAGTAGATAAATAGGTACTGCTCTGGCGGGAAGGTAAACGGTGTTTCCATGCACTGCTCTGGTTCGCCAGAAGTGGCTTTGTCATGCTGGCCACATGACCGGGAAGCTGTCTGCGGACAAATGCCGGCTCCCTCAGCCTATAGAGCGAGATGAGCGTGCAACCCCAGAGTCGTCTGCGACTGGACCTAACGGTCAGGGGTCCCTTTACCTTTGCCTTAAGCTCCATAGAGTGTTCATGCATACATGTCTCCTGTGTGAATATGCCATCACAGGTTGAACTTCTGCGTCATTCATAGAGGGGCTAGGAGAACAGGCTGGGTACCCAGGAGGAAATCCCAGACTTGATTCTCTCTTCTGCCGTTAACTCACTAGGTGACTTTAGGAGAGCTATAGTTTTCTGTTTCCCTGTCTGTGACATGGGGATAACAATCTTGATATGTTTACAAGGATTATAGAGATAATGTCCACAGTGTATTCTGAAACACTGCAAATCACTACTTATGCACTAAGGGTGGCTGCTGCTGCTGTTATGAATATACTACCTCAGATGTGATGGTTTTAATTAAAGGGAGTCAGTTCACACATGCAGGTGTAAGTCATCCAACAATGAGACGTTGATGGAACGATGCTAACTCAGATGTGGACCTGCCCTATATTGAACAACAGAGCCTTATATATCTTCACATGTAAGAGATAATTAGCACATAACAATTTTGTCTTGTTTTGAACAAAGTAAAGCAAATCTAATTTGCTAGTCAAATAGATTGTGTGATTATTACATTAAACTGGACTTAGTATTGCTTTTAATTTGTAGTATAGGCATCTAACAGAAATTGAGTATTGAGCATCTAACAGAAAGGTGGCATAAGGAGTAACATGACTCCAAATAGGAAATCATCTTTCCCTCATGCAACATTTTCAAAAGGGATGCAAGTTCTGAGTGAAACAATCACATGACAGATGATCTGCCTCTTTGGGGATAAATGAACCTAAGTTAGTCATTGCTATTAATTTCAATTTCTATTAATTCTCATGAGCAGATCTTGCTCCACAATAATCCTCACGTCATATCCAACTATCTCAATCCTTCAGAAGATGTTTCCAAGGCCACCATCAGAAGTTGGCATTATTGGGTAACTATTACCAGTCTAGGGACACCAACCTGGGCTACATCAGGATAGCATGGAGAGAGGTTTAGGGATTTGCTTCTCAGCTAGCCTGATCTTGCCACCAAGTTCATCATTTGAACATTGGGGTCCTTAAGGCTTTAATCTGCCTATCTGCCAGTGATCCCAGTGCATATGTTGGATGTGTGTCCACATATATGTCTGTGTGTAGGGATGTGTGAGTATGTTCATTGGGTGTGTGTTGTGTCTATGGCTTCACACACCACCAGAGAAGCAGCCACATCTGTTGCTAACCATGCCAATTAGCACAGGACCTCTAGGCACCCATCCACCAGTGGTTTTCAGCTTGCTTTATTTTCCTCTGCTCTCTGGTGTACGGAGGGTTCAAATGGGCTCTCCTCAGCTGAAGAGTGTGCATAGGAACAATTACGTCAACAGCCCAATTCACCTCCATTGTACCATTCCATCTGTTTCTGATATTCAGATTCAAGTTGTGGGATATTTCAGTCAAGCATAGCTATGCATGAGTGCTAGTTAGTGCATAAAGGAGTTAAGCTCATAGAGCTGTGTTCCTAGAATCAGTTAGGTCATGCCCCTTCTTCTCCATGAGAGAGGAAGCAAAGCCTTCTCTTCCTGTCCCCCCACCTCTCTGCGCCATGTAACTGACCAAGGAAGATGTGCCTAAGCAAGCTCCAATCTCAGAGCACGTGAAAGCTAGCTTTCCGTATTGTCTACCCACCTGTATTCCGTTCCCCTTGTGTTCTCCTTGCTGCTGTTTGCATAAATGCACGAATCTGACCTTTGGAGTGTTTTGTAAGTAAAGCATTTTAAACTTACTTAACGGTTAGTGGTGTGTTCATTCCAAGAGGGGTAGAAAGAGGGGGCTGCTTTGCAAGCAGAATAAATGGGATATGGAAAAGGTTTAACAGCCAACTTTCCTAATGCTTCACTGTGCTGCTTGACTTTGTGAGTTTAAACTGTGCTACTGGGGCCTGTCTTCTGCTGGAGAGTGAGCTTACCCCACATTTTTAATCCATGCACCCAACTGATTCTTTTGCTATTTAGCCCACATACGTAGGTCACAGAGATTCCTATTTCCCTCCCACATTAGTACTGCTACTTAGGTAGCCAAAACAGTACCACAATGCACACACAGAGAGAAAGCATCCATGCTCGGGGGGGGGGGGTTCCTGAGATTTCTAGAAGTAAAATAAAAACAGAATGGTGTTTTTTTTAAAGGAAAAAACATGTGTGCTCAGGTAGAGTGGGAAAGAGCTGTAAGAGAACACAGGTACCACCATCTGTCTTCAGGTGAGGAGATATTCCCACTGTGGGCCCTCTCCCAGCTGAGAAGGGAAAGTTTTGAAGATGATGACTGGGCCAGCTGAGAAGGGAAAGTTTTGAAGATGATGACTGGGCCAGCTGACAGACAACTGCCATTCTTTGTCTTTAATGGTCTTCAGTCATCTCTCCTTAGCCATTGAGACTTTCTTCCCTCGAAGCAGCAAGAAAGGAGGGGGCTGGAGGTGCAGAATGGGC